>NC_073643.1:39392500-40642500 GCF_029407905.1 Bubalus kerabau | reverse complement strand
AACTTGGTCAGTTTTTGGTCTCTGAGCCCTTTGGATGTCATTTTCTTTCCTACAGGCCTCCCTCGGGTCTCCCCACGGAGGGATGGTGTCCAACAGGACCCTCCGTGCTGTGCTGTGGTGAATGCTTCTTTTGGAGGAAGCTTAATAAAAACCAAGCAACCTTGCTTTAAGGTCTTTTCTAACTTGCTTCTCTTTCTGCCTTTTGGGTTGGTTACCTCACTCCTCCAGGCTCCTGAGCATTTTCTTCCTCTTCCCAACTCCTATGCACTGGGTGATGTGCTCTCTTGTGCATTATTTAGTTGTTTTTAATCACTGTGAGAAACAGACTTTAGTTTTGCAACTCAAAATGTCACCGATACAAACATATCTTACAGCATTCTAACTCTTCCACCCTGACTTTGTGCTGTTGGGCAATCAGAGATGTTTTACACCTGCATCCTCAGTTCAATTCAGTCGTTCAGTTGCTCAGTCTTGTCCAACTCTTTGCGGCCCTATGGACTGCCGCATGCCAGGCTTCCCTGTCCATCACCAATTCCTGGAGCTTGCTCAAACTCATGTCCATTGAGTCGGTGGCAATCAGAGATGTTTTACACCTGTCTCCTCATCATTTGTCTGAACAATTGTGTGCTCGCATCTTTAGGTGAGGATTTCTACATGGAATTGTGTCACCATGGGGTAAGTTACCTTATCCTTTCTTATGTCAGTATTTTCATCTAGAATGAGCATAATTACAGTCCTCTCTCCCTAAGGTGGTTGTGAAATCTGAATGTGGTTAAGACATGTAGAATGTATAAAATGAGTACATTTGATAATAAAATAGTTGCCCAATAACAGCAACTATAGGTATAAAATAGTTGCTCAATAAATGGGAGTTATTCTCAGTACCAAGGGCAGGAAGTACTGGTGATTTGTTCCTGCAGACCTTAGGGATTAAATAGAGTGAGATGCGCTATATTTAGAGGGCTTGATCTGTCGAGACCAACTGGTGAGCATTTTGCCTGGTCCTAATGAAGAAGTAGTTGCTTCTCTAAGACCTTTGTCAGCCCTAAGGAAAAGGTGAGACTGATTTAGTGGCAGACACAAATAAAACAGGCAAGGCTACCAAAATGTTTGGTTGTCTTTTAAACTTAGGTGATTATACGGCTGACAAAGACTGGGGAACAAGACGAGTACTCCGTATCTTAGAGAATCTTGTAAAATGCTTTAACAAATATATAAGAATCATATATAATTGGCACACGCTTTGTTTGAATGCAAACACTGCTGTTAAAGTGGTGCTTAAAAACAGTTTGTTGGCCTTCTCTTCATACAGGAGAAACATTTCTCTCGTTTACACTACTCTCTTGCTTAGCAAACCCTTATTTATCCTATAATGCAAGTGTAATCAGCCCAACATGTCCAAATGCCCACAGATTCTGAATTAGTGGAGTCTGCATTAATGGAATTTTACACTGTTTCTCGTGGAGACAAGCGTTTGTAAACTACCCACTCCAGCAGTTTCGAGAACACTCTGTGAAAACGACCCCTTGCCTCCTCTTGCCCACATCTTCCTGATTTGTGTGTTTTAGTTCCGGCTTTCAAAGGAGATGCAAGGAAAAAAAGACTCAAAAGTACTCTTGGGACATCTGAATAGTTATTTATTGAGAAGCCACAGTTTTCTGCACTTTCATAACTGTAGGCTTTATATAAGGCAAAAGCAAGATGGATCTACTACTTTACACGGAAAGAAAGAGCTCTGCAGAGGACCCCAGGGTCATGCAGTTACAGAACAAAATGCAATGTACGTGACAGATATAAAAACAAAATAATTTTAAATGATGGTTACAATCTACTGAAGGAAATATCCATATCTTAATATAAACACATTTATAGTCTAGGGTCATAATTTAAATATTCAGGTCTTTTTTTTTTTTTTTTTTTACATACATGGTTATCGAAATGTAAAAGCGTAACATTTAATAGGATAAACTTTGATAGAAGACAGTTGCTCTGAACTGTGCTGGATGTCATGAGAGGATCGTTCGTGCCATGGCAATTAGGAGGATCAATCCATTGGTATGTAGCCATCCTTTTTTGGGTAATTATCTGGATAAATGACAGTATGGGTTAACAAGGACGCCAAGGGTTCATTTTTTTCAGTTTCAGGGGAAGAGAAGGAACCAAAAGTTGGTTGTTGGAGACTTGCCTTTTGTTTTTCAAAAAACAAAGCAGATCTATTTGTCTTAAATTCATTTATTGTACTCATTTAAATAACTGGCATCCACATACGGGAAATAAAGAAGGTGCTTGGCATACTCGCCCTCATATCCATTTACTGTCAACGTGCACACACAGCACATTAATGAAGCATCACCGGACTCTGCTGTACACAGGGGTACACCTAGCAATTGAGCTATGTATTCTCCAAAATGGTATTTGAAAGGTCATTTACTAATCTGGGTACCACATACCTAAAATGGCAATTGTCTCGGTACACATCTCATGGGCATGGGAGTCGACAGAAAATTCCCTAATGGGGTTAACTAACAGACTAAGGACATGCATTGATTACAAGACTCTGTCCTAACGGACCCTGAGCCTGAGCATTCTAATCGTCCTCTTCATCTTCCTCGTCGCTGTCCTTCATGCTGATCCCCTGCAGGCCCCCACCCTCGCTCACAGACGCTGTGGCCTCCTCCACAGTGAGACGGTTCCGGATGGTTTCGTAGGTCTTGCTGTTTAAGGTTGAGTCCAGGACTCCTTGCAATCGGAAATCTCTATAGGTTTTCTAAAGAGGGAAAAGATGCAGTGATGAGGGAGATCTCATCTCCATGGAGGGTGGGAGGGGGCTCAAGGCGAGTGTGGGGGTGAGAACAGTGGCCTCAGCTAAGAGTCACACTGCATGCACTGTCACATGAGAAGCCACCATGCTCAGATTTCACTTGTACTGAAAACTGAGATTTGTTGAATGACAGAAAATGAGAAATGGTGACAGGATAAACTGTATTAGATGAGACAAAGCAAAGAACATAAGCTTGTTTATTCAGTTTCATAAAGGGAAATGTTCCATCATTGTTTTGGTTCTTTTTTTGGGGGGGGTCTGGTTTTTTCTCTTAGGTTAGTATAGTATCATATGATAGACAGTGTGAATAGCTGTAACACATAAATAATGGATTGCAGGATATGGTATTTTGTGATTGCTGCTGCAGTCTGGTCTTCAGTATTTTTTGAGGCTTGTGACTGCGTATCCCTTTGTCTCATTCACAAGACAGACATATGCATATTGGTATACGAAACTGATCACGGGCAGCCACAATTAGGGGGAAGATGGAGCGTTAATGCCTCATCAGTATGTTGCAGGCATGTGACTCATGGCTCGTCTCCTTGGGAAAGAAGTGTATCTATTCTGTTCACAACTTCGTGGTCTCAGGGAAGAAATTTGGCTCTTTTTCAAGAACAATGGTTTGGTGTTGCTGTACCACCAGTTCTTTCTTTGTTCCTTCAGGCAATTTCTCTTGGATTTCCTGAGGTATCCCAGGGACTGTTTTTCTAGGAATCCCTTTGCGTTAATTGAACATGACCAGAAGCATCTGGCTGTTGTCTACTTCGCAAAACACGTTTTTTTGCAGAAGGTCCCTCTCTAACTACAACTCTCCTCATCACACTGCATATCATTTCAGCTACTGATTCTGCTGTTTGTTTCTCCTCTTGATATGGGAAGCATGCTAAGGGGTCAAAAGAAGGTACAGTAACGTACTTCAACACCACTTGCATTAGGATTTCCGGTTTCTAGAGTCCATCTGGTGCAGTCCTAGTGTCAGTCGCCACGTCAACCACTCCTGAAAATCACGTGTGGCAATGACTGCAGCGTTAACTCGTGAGTGCTGCTCAGCTCAGCGACGTCCAGTAACAAAAGATCATAAATAGGCTGACCATGGGTTCCCTTTGCCAGGTTTTATCTGTGGTCCCAGTATGATTAACTGTAGCATTTGTCTTTCTTTCTTAAAAGTAATCTGATCATCCTAACTACTTAAAAAGTACATCCTAATTACTTAAAAGATATTCAAAGGTCACCCAAACTGTGGCTCAAGCTGCAAGGCTAGGTAGCTAGTAGAACTGTGTCTTCACCTGGAGGGGGTATGGCTAAGAGGCTGATCAGATGCCAGTCTGCTGGAGACCAGATATCCAGATGATTTACTTGGTTGTTCTGTACTTTTCAATCACTTAGAATTGGTTGCCAGAATATGATGGGGAAAAGAAAGGTAGAGACCATTCAAATATTCTCCTCTCTATTCAAATTCCAGAGCAGTGTGTTTCTCAACCAGACTCCGCATGTCTAATGACATAGAGTTGTTTTTCTTTTTTTTTTTTTAAATACTCCATTGTGTAACACACAAGGAGGGGCTCAACTAATATTTGTCTGAGGTTGGATGGATGAACAAATGCTTGCTGGATAACGAATGAATGGATGAATAAATGGAGTGGATGGAGAGGCAGGAAAAAAAAGCCAATTATCATTGGAAGTTTGCCTGGAGGAGAAGGAGGCCCCTGGTTAATGTACTTAGCAAAGAGGTGGTGAATTCTGCTTCATCCCTCTGTGTTGTGGCTGTAGTTAAGCCGGGCCCACTTTTGGCAAAAGTGAAGGAGTTCCTTTGGCAGGGATGTTTGTGTGTCCCTTTCCCTGTGGCTCATGTCTGTGTTGTTTTTGGCAGAGGCTAAGAAGCAACCTCCTCTCTGACTTATATTTTTTTTCTTAATAAAATATTGCTAATTCCAACAGGCTCAACAAAAATCTGGAAATATCAGTAATGGGAAGATATTGTAACAGACTAAAATGCATGTCTGCCCAGGAAAGGTCAAATAGAAAAAAATTCCCCTAGGAGTATTTATAGCCGGAAAATGGAATTCAAGGGATCAGGCAATGGTTAGTGAGGTTGCTTTAAGGAACTTACATTTAAAAATATGAAAATAAGGCTGGGTACACAGTCTGACCACATATGTTTCTTTTTTAGGAGCTGCAATACACTGTCTGTAACCTTCCCTGGGAGGACTCTTTGTGAGATCAAATGCATATGATAATAATTCTCCTTAATTACACTCAACGGAACAGTAATTGGTTTTAAGTCAGCACTGAAGTAGAGGAGTACCTTGAATGAAATGGTGCTAATCCGAAAGAGACTAAGAAATGGGGCAGGCGGGAGGGGGGTGACTTTTGGCAAACTGTTAAGAAAATAGAAATTCAGTGCTGTTTTATTGTTAAAATATTTTTAAAGAGACTTTGTGCTTTGAATGAGATTTTTGCATACGAATGTTTTTAAAACCCTCTACGGTGCAGCATCAAATGGAAACTGAAATGATCAAAAACGTATTTACCCCCTTCTGTGATCTTATTATTTCATGTAAACCACTGAGATTTCACGCTGAAATAATTATCATTAGTCCAAGGTGCACACACAAGAACAGGGGGAAAAAAAGCTACGTTCAGGGTATGTTACCTCACCTTCGTGATCCTTTACATTTGATTGTATACACGCATTGTAAGAGAAACTACTTCAATTAACTATGAGAACAATATTGATTTGCATCCTGATAACGGTCACAGGACATATTTAGAAGGAGCTGGAGGTAAATATTTCTATTAAATTAATTGTGGCAAAATTTAATTTAATTAAACCATAAATGAAATTCATAATGGAGGTAATTAGCGTGGCGGTACCCCAAAGCCAGCTTCTGAAGTCTAATGCAAAAGGGCACAATGGCTCCAGCAGTATATTTGCATGGCAAATACATGAAGTATTTTTCCAGTCTGGATAATGTATCAAATGCCTTTTTATTAAATTTCCCTTTGATGTCTGAATAATAAATTAACCAGGCAGCCCACAATGATTTCATCGGTTTTTCTTGCCTGAGATACTGTTTTAAGAGTTGTCTTGTTTTATTCTTGCCTGAGATACTGTTTTAAGAATCGTCTTGTTTTATACATAAACTAATATTCTTTGTGTTAGAGAAGTCCTACAGCTTGCCAATGCAATGTATTTCAGCCAGCTATTTGCAAAGGAGAATCACCATGTTTTCTTTTACCTTGACCATCCTAATTAGAGTTTTCAACTGATAAATGTGAAGCTGTAAGTCCATCCGGTCCGTCAGCCAGGTACAGATCACGTTCATGGAGCTGTTGTACCATTGCTGAAAAAAGAGACAAAAGTTCTCCAGCCAACATATCATGGAGCATTTAAACAGCAGAGAGGGAATAGGCCGCGTGTGAGCACCCTGCTCTGCTCCAAAAGGAAGACAAAATGGTTAGAGAGAATTTGAGAACACAGAGATCACGAACAGTGAGTTGACACAAAGTCACAGGGTCCCAGGTCAGCCGAAAAGAGAGCGGTTTGGACTTGGGATTGAAAACAGAACTCTTCCACTCTACACACCTCATATGCAATCAATTTCATAAGGACCATTTTTTGCTCTGTCGGTTCATTTTACTCAGCCGAGATGTAAGTCACTGTGTATGTCCTAATGCCATTGTCTCAGGGGTCCGGGCAGATGGGGGACTACTCCACTGAGCCATTTGATGCCACTGGCTACTTACCTGTAGAGAAATCCAGACCCTGTCTCCTTAGGACCGTTCTGGGAATCAGGCTGAGAACCTTAGGAATTTAGGGCAAAGTTTACCTTCATTTACCCTAATGGGGCATCTGAATAAAAACGATGAAGGAGGGTTTCTCTTTAAGGGCCAAATTATACTCTGGGCAGCTTATGTGGCCTTACATTGGCTGTGCAGTCTGTTTTAATCTTAACACCCAAAAATTATGGAAGATAAGAGGGGGAAAAAAAACATCTACAAATGAGCTCATTTCAAGCTGTTGAAATCATAGTTCCCCTTAAGGGGGTTAAATTTTGCTTCTTGTCTGTGAAAAATGCTTGAAGCTGTGTCACTTTAGACTGCCACCCCTGTGGTGAAGAGAGTCTCTGGTGCGGTATAATTTTGCAGCACTGCTCATATATTCATAAATCTCACTCGGAGACATATGAACAGTGTTATGAAGTGTCAGTACGAAAAAAAAAATCTAATCTTTTAAACTTCACCAGGTTTCATTACGCGTTGCTGCTTATACCAAACAATTTACAAATAAAATGAAAAGGTGTGGATGGACCTATATATTTATTTATAGGGAAGTATATGAACTGTGCACAGAAAAGATGTAAAAAAAAAACAAAGTGGTTCAAGAATTGAAACGTTGCATACTCTCCTGCTAACTGACACGCACATTCGCACACACGCACACGCACACCAGTGGAGATTTGAAAAGCATAAATAAAAACATGTTTCTGATGGTAACTCCACCCTTTCTCACCTAAAGATCATCCAAAATCAGTTTATGCCTAACACTCACAGTTTTTCCGAAGCCTTGTTTCTGACTTAATTTCTTAAAAAAAAAAAATTAATTTGGGTTTTTACTTGCAAGGTAGAACTGCCAAGTTTCACCTTGCAAGAAACGACACAGTCGCAGCCATGGCCCCTCTCTGCAATCTCCCATTTCGAGGCTCTTTCCTCATCAGAGCCAACTGTGGCTCTCCTTGGAGCCCAGCCGCAAACAGAGACCACACTACCCCAATCGAGGCAGCACTGCAGCCTCACAGCCAACTTCTGCTCTTTTAAAGATCATGGAGGCGAAACTGTCAGTTTCGGGGAACCTTCTGTCCCTCCCCAAAAGAGTGGGGGGGGTGGGGGTGTTCTTTTCCTTCAGATCTGTGGTTCACCCCATGTCGGGAGTGGGTTTGCCCTGGTCAAGCTACTTTAGGTGTGGACAGGTTTTCCCTTCTAGGAGTGAGAACATTTTACTGAAACATTTTTTTGGGGGTGGGGGTGGTGGTTGTGATTATTTGGGGTTTTTTTGGCACCTCCTGCCTTGGGATCCTGGAGCTCTTGCTGTCACCGCATCTGGGTTTGTTAAGGGGCTGGGACAGGAACATGACTAGGTCATGGGTACAGCCCTGCTTTACTCTCAGCAACTGGGGGCCCTCCTGTGTTTACCCCAGGTCTCAAATTCCCACATTTACTGGCTTTATCTGACGTGCAGTCTGGGGGCTCAAATAGTCTATTTTGAGAGTCATGAGCAACGCCCCCCTATCTCCCCACTCCCACCTCCTGGGGTTGGAAAATGACCCTCAAAGGAACTTGGGTGACCTCCCGGCCAATCTGACCAGACCAGGGCCCCATGATGGGTGCATCCCAGGGACACAAAAGAGGAATGTGGCACTCGGGCTTCTAGGCAGAGGTGGCATTTCGCTTTGGCTGTGACAACAGGCAAACCGGCGCTGGCTTCCCTCGCTGCCAGCGAGCCTTGTGCAACGTGCCTTTTTCTCTTTGCTGAGAGACACGCCACCTTTCAGGGGAAGAAAAAACTAACGAGCGCCCCCCCACCCCCACCCGCTATTTCATATAAGTAATTCCCCTTCTTGTAAAAAATGGCTTTTGGATAGTCAAACAAGAACAAGAAAAAGGTAGACTGCTCTCAATACTCTTTCTGTGCTGCTGAAAGGGAGATGGATGCGTCAGCTTATCACACTCACAGATTTCCACTCCAGGAGAACAAGAAAGCCCTGGAACATCCATGCTTTTCCTCCTGGATCTCACATCTCGTGAAAGAAGTGTAAAAAATGTATGATGCCCCATTGGCTACACATTTCAAGAGGCAAAAGGGAGTAAGTCACTCCTTTCCAAACCTTATGCTCAGGAGATGAAATTGGAGGCACTTTTGGATGAAGTGCGGTGCTAACTTGGTTTTCCAGAAAGGCGCTTACAGGCACTTGGATGTTGGAGGAAGCAGGAGTCACTGCCTTCGAGAACTTGAAAACGTTAAGGGGTGAAAGGGATCTTCCACCTTTGATCTCCACCCTGGAGAGGAGGCAACCAAGGCCCAGAGAGGTGAAGTGACTGCAGGTGCCCGCAGTCACACTGCTAGTGAGTCCGGAAGTGGCGGTTTTGCAGGGCTAGGCACTGGCATGAAAAAGCTGATCATCTAAAGACTGCTACCTAGGAGGGTGTAACAGTGCCCTGGGCATGAGAGCTAATCTGGTGTATCTCTTCCCAACTCTACATTCGGGGGGTATCACACTGATAGCTAGAAATAGGCCTTAGTGGGAGTTCTTACCCTATGGAAATTGGCAAACGCCACCAACTAGGGCCTTCTCCTTTCCAGAAAGCCAGTTGTTAAAGCATTTCATCAGCATATTACTGGGTGTCTGGGGTGTTCTTGCTTTTCCTCATGCAGTTTACAGTGCTTATTAATCAGGTTTGCTTTATTTGAGATCGATGCTAATATAGCAGATTTGTTATGATTCTTTGAAAGAGGAAATTAATACAACATTTTAAGTTCTCCCTGCTTTGTTTTGTCTTTGGTTCAGATACGCCTTTTCCAGAGATAGCCACAAAAATTTTGGTAAAATGCACTCTAAACCCTTAGAAATAAAACTTGCGAGTGCATGGCATATACTGTGCCTTGCCTTAGTTCAGGTATATTAACTGGAAACTACCTACATAAGGTTAGTTTAATCCTAAAAAAGCCCTCGAGAAATAAAATCACCAGTTACCTGGGCACCACGAAAGTACATTCCCTAGGGAATAATTTTGTGAAGGTTTTACAGTTAGAAGCCAAAAGAAGAAAGGCTAGTAAAGCCTTGGAGAGTTAGGAACTTCTTGGGTAGCTAAACTGCTGAAACTAACATGATATTGTAAATCAACAACACTTAAAAAAATTTTTTTTAATTGAATGCAAAAAAATAAATAAAAAAAGAGAACTTGGAAGGCTGATCTAAAACCTTACCATTAACTTCCTTTTGTCTTTTCTCCTTCCTTCCTTTCTTCCACACAATTGTTAACATCACAGGCCTGACCTCCTTTTCACCTAGGTTTGTGATCCTGGGCAAATTACTTACGTTCTCAGAGACTCAGTTTCCCGATCAGTCAATGGGAATTAATCACTCTTTCACAGGCCTTTCTGATGGCTAAATGAATTAACGCTAATAAAGCTCACATCACAGTGCTTGGCACATAATAAGGCCTCAATAAATGTTAGCTGCCACCACAACGAACACCACCACCGTCACGACAACGGTCACCATTACGGGTAACGTCGTCGTCGTCATCACCATCACCTCTCTCCTCTTTTTTCTGTCTCTTTCTCAACCTGAAAAATGCCACAAAGCAAGGAAGAAAACAGAACAAATGACCGGAGAAAGCCATGCGGTGGTGGAAGAGATTATTCCTATTGGAATATCTCTGGGATCATATGCTCAAGTCTTACAGGACACATGACTAGCTCTCAACAAAGCGATCTACACTGTAGAGCTGCTTTGTGTTAGAGCATCACCCAAACCTATAAAACCATCCTGAGTGCCGTTATACACATTTGAAACTATATTGACCTAGATTTAAATATTGGATTCAAAGGATTCAGACAAGTAATGAGTGCTTTTGCAAACCCTACATGGATAAATTACACTTTCAGCTTGGGTTGGATACTTAGTAGCTGGATAAACTCAACTCTTAAGCTACTTAACTCTCTGACCCCTAGTCTCCTCTTGGGGTTAATATTAGTACCTACTTCATAGGATTACTGTGAGAGTGAAAAGAGGTAATTGTGTAAAGTGCCTAGCAGAGTGACTGTCGCATAGTAAGCACTCAATAAAATTTAGCCAGTATTGTTATTACTACTTCCCCAAACAGACCACGTATCCTTCTATGAATAATACACAATATAGAACACTTTTCATGACCCATTTCTGGTAAAAATCAACATGCAGATATACTCAGGTCACACATTCTGCCCTACAACTAACTACACTGACTTCGTGCAGAGGAATCCTTACACATAACATGTCTCTTCTGTAAGTGGGGGTTCACTGCAGCTAGGATTAGGGTGAGGCAGGATCTTGCAAAAGTGCAGGGTTGGATGCTGCCTTTAATTACTACAAACTCAAATAGGAGTTTGTTCATTACGGATGTCTTGCATTCAGTTTTAAAAAACATATTAAGACATTTACCTTGATCACTCGTTAACATTTTGAAACTGAGAAGTGATTCATTCATCTCTCCCCAGTCCCTGTACTTGGGTTCACTGTTTATCTGGAATTTTATCCTCTGGGAGTGCCGCAGGATTGTGAGATGGGATAGATAATTCACACGTCACTGGACAACACGTTTGGGTTGTTATACTGGATTTGGAGAATCCCTCATCAGCAGGATACAGTGTTACCATGCTACAAAAAGGTTGCTGCCTTCATTCCTCTACCATCACAGCCACCTAGAGGAGTCTAAATTCTCCACCCTCCCCCACCTTGATGTTAATTCAACATCCCAAAGGGACCTTACTGTTAATGACTCATTTGTTTTCAGAGCCAGCCACATCGCATTCGTGAGTGGCAATGAAAATAAGGAATAGAGGCGGAAAAGGAGATAAAACTACTCAGTAGTGTTTCCATGTTCACTAAATTGCAAGGGCTAACGTATCTGCTTAACTTACATGGCTGCCTATCACACCATACCATTCTCTAAGACTTTAGAGTCTATAGTTTTGGCAAAGTGCTATTTTGTACAGGATTCCTAACACACACACACACACACACACACACACACAGTACCCAAAATTAATATAGCTACCTACTCAGTGAACATCAAGTCCTTAGCATGTACAAGGAATGTGCACGGCATTCTACAAGCATTATGTAATTTCACCACAGAGTTGAACTCTTAAGAGTATCAATAAGGGGAGAGATGGACTGAGAGTTTGGGGTTAACAGATGCAAACTGTCGCATATTGGATGGATGGGCAACAAGGTCTTACTGTATAGCACCGGGAACTATGTTCAATGTCCTGGGATAAACCATAATGGAAAGGAAGAATATAAAAAAGAATGTATGCATATGTGCGTGTGTGTGTGTATAACTGAGTCACTTTGCTGTACAGCAGAAATTAACACCATATTGGAAATGCATATTGTAAATACATCATAATACATAAATATGTATTGTAAATACATCAATAATAAGAATAAAAATATAAAACAAAATGACACACTTAAACAAGTATCAATGGTATTAACAACCCTGTTTTATAGATGAGAAAAAGGGGCATAGGTAAGTTAAATAAGTGGCCTGTGTTCAGATGACTGGTAAGCAGTGAAGCAGGCTTCAAATTGGTTATTTACCACTACACCTGTGTAAGTTGTCACATTTAGCTCAATAATTTTAAAAACCAATGGCTTGTTTATATAGAAACAGATCTACTCGCCAGGTAGCCTGTCAGCAAAGTCATTCAGCTCTGAATTTCTCAAAGGAGAAGTGTCTGGGTGGGTTCCAGTGTTTTTGGAACTGTCTCCCTCAGAGTCTAAGCTTGGCCTGTTGTTGAAAATATTCTACTTTCTATGAGCCTAGAAAGTTGCTAGGTACAGTGTGTGGAGTCAGGGGTTTTCCCACAAAAAAAACCACTCAACAGCCTTAAAGAACTAATAACAGATGAGAGACAATCATTGCTGACTCTTAAGAGAAATGATTCGGAAAAGTTGGATGGGGGTAAGGGATGCTATTTCTTAGCTAGCATCAATGTATTTTTAATTTCTCTCTGTAGTCCTACCTCATTTCTTCTTCTTTTCTCTTAGGCTGGTAACTCAGCAATGGCCACTAAGAGAAAACTCTCACTGTGGGCAGTTTGAGTTTTCCATGACAAATACAACTCGAAAAACTGCCTCTGTCACAGTGGATTTAATTTTCCTAACAGAGTGTTGGAGATACAAAAGTTATGACACTGACCACAAGTTCAGTTCTGAAAAAGTATCCATCATAAGCTTTAACACGGTCTGTGAACAGGGAGAGGAAGAGAGCCTTGGGGAAATTCAGTTTCATGCTCAGTTCAATAGGATGTCATCAGAAAGGGCTGAAAGAGAAATGATTTTGGGTGGAATATCAAATCCAATAAAAATAGTCTAGTGCAAAAAGTTCTTCCTGTGGTGCTTTTTTCTTGAAAGAAAAATTTTATATAAGTATATAATATGCACGCTATAGTGTACCACTTTTAGAAAAACATAAACATTTACAAATTTCAAGCACATGCCTACAACAGAAGGTAATATTTAGCCTGATACATGAAAATGTACCCTTTCAGAAATTATGGTGTTTGGTCTAAAGGACCAATAACCACACCATGCACAAACACATCTCTTCACACACCTTCTTTGATTAAAAACTGTGACTCGGTCCTATATAACCTATTCACGAATGATAGTCAAAATTTACAATGATCTGAGTTCTACTGTTGGCTGATTTCCAAATGCATGTTTTGTTTGAAACTGGCATGTTCACCCTATTCATGCCAGGGAGGCAAAGTGCTAAGTGCCTGGGCAATTTGTGGCTAAAGTCTGAACAGTTGAGTCTTTATCATCATCTACAGCCTCACTTCACAGATTAGGAAACTGAAACTCAGAGAAGCAGTGGTCGACCAGCTAGCAAGAGATGAAGCCTGGCCTCAAGAGGCTGAGATGCAGTACAGCTTAAGAGACTGGACTTGAATCAGGCCCGTCCTGTGTTAGAATCCTGATAAATTCCTTATCGTCCCTGTGCCTCAGTTTTCTTATCTGCTAAATGGGGATGATCAGAAAAACCACTTAGGGTTGTTGTGGGAATTAAATGAGTTAATACGTGTGGCATGCTTACAATAGCACCAGGCATATGCTAAGTGTTAGCTGTTATTATCTAGACCTGCTGTCCTACCTTATTCCATGAATAAGAAACATTAATAGTACGTTCCTAAGTGCCAGCTAGTCAGGGTTGTGCAAAGCTTTCTGAGCAGTTCCCATTCTTTGAATAAGATCTGAGCAAACAGGTACTTTATAACTTCTTGATAAGCAACCCGTATTTCTGAAGTGAGGAAACAGTGAAACCTGGAAGATTTTTATCTTTTCTTTGGAAAGTACCCTTTCTCCAATGCAACACAGCCAGACATCAGAGAAATTGCCTCAGCACCTTGCCTGGACTAATGAAGAAAGGACATTTTCTATGTTGGCAAAGAGTCAAAGAGGAAGATAATACTTGGACCACACCCATGTGACTATGTTCCTCCTGCTGCTTTTTGTGACAAAAGTGGATTATTATTAGCAGAAAGGAAACCTGCAACCTATTTAAATGGCTGTATTGAAATACTGTAATGAAATATTTTACATTTGAAGCTTTCAATGCATATTTCTTTCTTACAATTTGGGTAATTTAAGAGCATGTGAAAAGCTTCATTAAGGTTTCCTCCACACTCCTACCGAAGTCTCCAAAGCTTTGTTGGCCTGGGCCAAAATTCCACAGCCTCATGGGTTTCTTACGGCTAAGGATCTGGTTGTATTTGGTGTTCTACTCCAGATTCAGAGAGGGTTTGACAAAGGCTTGGCATGTTCAAGACAACTGTGCCAAGTCGATGAACACTAAAAGACTGCACATAAGTTTCAGGGTTTGTCAGAGCCCCAAAGGGAGCTGATATGCTTCGCTAAGAGGGTGTATCATCTGAGTACTTTAAAAAAATGATATGTAGTTGAAAGATGCAATCTTTTGCCTTACTTGAGTGACACTGTAATTCAGGATTTGATTCACCAAAACAACTGCTTCTAGAAGTGGGTATTTCCAGTCACAGCTTCAGGACGCCCAGATAAAAGCACAAAGATACCACAATCAGAGGGTATAGATAATCAGGGGGACATTCTAGGCTGTCCCAAGTGTTCTTTTTTAAGTTGAAGGTTTTTTTTTAAATCTTTAATACTTTGGCCATCTGATGCAAAGAACTGACTCACTGGAAAAGACCCTGATGCTGGGAAAGATTGAAGGCAGGAGGAGAAGGGAAAGAGGATGAGATGGTTGGATGGTATCACCGACTCAATGGACATGAGTTTGAGCAAGCTCCAGGAGTTGGTGATGGATAGGGAGGCCTGGCATGCTGCAGTCCATGGGGTCGCAAAGAGTCAGACATGACTGAGTGACTAAACTGATAATTCTCTGGATGGCTAAAAACCATTTCATTGAAATCTTTACAAAGCTGTCTTGATGCGGTAGCTTTTCAGGGTTCTAAACTCTGGACAGCAACCTCTGAAAGTCTGATGCAATCCAGACTGAGGGGGACATCAGAGGCAACTTGCTGAAACCATGGTTCCAGAGACCTTCGCTATCTACAACGTGGTATGAAGAGAACCCAGCGACTCTTTTACCTTTAGTTTCTTCTCATAAGGAAGAGATACTGGAAATAAAATATATTTTTTTAACTTTGACTTAAATTGATACTTTTAAAAATTTTTGCTTCTTCTATAGGAACATATATAGAATTTAACATATGGGAGCAATTTTATTTTTAATTTCCTTCAAAAGGGCTTAAGTGATACCTTAATATTCTTTTATTAAAATAAGCAGTTATCTATTCAAGACCAAATTTTACCTGTCTAAACCTGAAATATAGAGAAATGTGCAACAAGCAATGTCTTCAGGAATGACATTTCAAATGGATGTTCAAAATAATGACTCTACTTGGACTCTTGACTAAATGTACTGTAGCCTTTTCAACAAGTCAGTATCATCACTACTAGCTGCCTGGGAGGAAATACAAGGAAAGTAAGAGTCCCAAAGGGTTCTTTCTAGGATCAAATCAAGCAGGAGAGTTTAATTCAAAGGTTATATCTATACAGGTTATACAGGGATCTCTCTTTGAAAGATATGTTCTTTTTTTTTTTTTATGGTTTGATAAACTGACAATTTCAGTAAGCTGTCCAAAACACTCAAAGCCATACGGGAAATGAGTTTGTCACTTCTGAATCAATCAGACGATGTGACATCCAGCAGGTCACAAGTCCCCTTGTATCCCGCCCAACCCCACCTCTCGGTATGGTGAATGGCCACCCGCAAGGAGCTGAGACAGCATCCAAAAGGTCTGCTTTCCTAATCCGTCCAAGATATTTCTGGAAAGTTTTCCAACTCTGAATGAAAAAACTCAAAGATCAGCTCACAGATATTTACCTAAAGACAGAAAGGCACAGAAAGGAGGCACGAAAGTGAATTTTCTGCTGTGAATGCACCTTCAACTTACATTTGGATACCACTCTTCCACCATTTCCACAACCTGCTATTATAAACAGATGGGAGACCCAGCAATTCCACAGATGCAAGGAAACAGAAAGCAGGATCTTGAAGAGGTATGTGCACACCTGTGTTCGGAGCAGCATTATTTGCAAGAGCCAAAAGGCATAAGCAACCCAAGTGGCTATGGATAGAAGAATGAATAAGCAAAACGTGGTATCGATACATGATGGAACAGTGTTTAATCTTAAAAAGGAAGGAAATCCTGTCAAATGCTATAACATGGAGAAACCTTGAGGATACTGTGCTAAGTCAGTCAGTGAAAAAAAAGACAAATACTATGATACCACTTCCATAAGGTATCTAGAGTAGTCAAATTCATAGAACAGTGTATGAAAGTGGTTGCCAGGGGCTGGGGAGGGAAATGGTGAGTTACTGTTGAATGGCTATAGATTTTCAGTTTTGCAAGACTTTTAAAAGACTTCCAGAAATTGGCTGCATAACAGTGTGAATGCATTTACCACCACTGAACTGTACCATTTGAAACAGTTAACCTGATCAATTTTACATTATGCTTGTTTTTACCACAATCAAAACAAAAAGAAGGGAATGCAGAATTGCTCCCCTGATCGAAAAGGAAACTTTGCTAAAGAAAGCACGGCCAGGTAGCAATGTACATGTTCTAATCTGGAACACCCAATCGTGTTTCACAAAGAGCCAAAAAATGATGTGCATGAGGAACGGGGGCCGGGAGGAGATGATTTCTCAAGGCCGAGTTCTGCGACTGTGCAGAACAAAGAACATATCTGGTAGCATTTGCTCAGTCACTTATTGGGTTTATTTAAAACATGCCACGGGGCCAACATTTCTAAATCTGTGAAAGAGAATTAAATGAAGCCCAGAGATGAGAACTGAGAATCCTCATAGAGGATTGGGTCCAAACAGCCAGAAAGGATGCATTTTTCACACCGCGTGACACATCACCTCATATGTTTTCACGGAGACACCCCCGTCCCCTTCCTGCTCCCCGCCCCCTGATGTTCCCCGTACAGATTTGATCAAGCAGCGCTCAGCCCCAAGACCCCAGTTCCCTCTGCCCAAAAGGGCAGTGGCTTCACCATTCAGAATCACCCCCCCCCCAACAACAGACTTATTAAGGTTTGGAGTGTGTGTTTAGGAAGCCCTTATTTTAGGAAACAATTAAGTAGAATTAGGCTAATAATGCGAGGCAGGCAAAGCTTTTGCCCTTTGCTGAAAAATAACTCCTACATGGAACAGTTATACTAATAAAAATCATGTATTTCTTAAATGCCTCAAAATGATCTTTGCACCCAGCTCGGCAATTAACACTGCCCCACTGAGGAACATTTATTCCCCAGGCTAAGGAGGATTAATCTCCATGTTTGCTCGACCAATGTCTTCCTTCGCTGAAAATACAGTATGAGGCTTTGGGCTGGAAACAGAAATTTCTGTAAGCGGGGATCTCACAGGAGGCTTAATGCCCTTCTCATCTTAGACGGTGGCAAGGTGGACAGGAAGGGTTGGGTGCCCCCTACCAGACCCATGCCCATGCCAAATACCTCCTTGGGCCAGTCCTTGACCCTGAAGGAGGATGGAAAGGCCTTTCTTTGGGTGGCCTGGGCCTCATCTATGGAGGGGGACTTTTGCTCCCAAATCCCCAAGCGGACTCCTCCTCACTGTAGCCATTCCAGAACCTTCTTCTGGGCCAGAATCTACAGATTTCCCACCTCCAAGCCTGGGCAGGAAGTGACCGCTGGGCAAAAGGGGGACACAGACCCTCCCGTTGGACGCTTTGTCTCCTTGACAACACCCCAGCTGGTGGCCCGAGGAACAGACTTAATTTCTTTTCTTTCTCTGCCCACCCTCCCCGCCCCATACTTCGTTCCCTCTTTCTGTAGATGCAAACGTACGACATCCAACATAAAGTTGCCGAAATAGCAATCTTGTCTCTGAATATATAAATTGCAAAAATTGATATGAATAAATCTGCAAGTAGCACACTGATTGTGGCACATTTTATCAAAAAACGGCGCTCGGGTGCTCGCTGGCTGGGGCGGGGGGTGGTGTCATTACACATACAGAAAAACATCTGCAAACTCCCAGCTTCTTTACTTAGAACTGAATGGAGGCATGACCTCCTGTTCCTTGCCATGAACCCTGAGTTCACACTCATATTTTACATGTTACAGGAAGCCACAGCTCGCCCCAGGGGTGCTGCAAACAGACACGCAGAAGCCAGATGTAGCCCCCCCCACCCCCCTTGCTCCTTAATGCACCTGAAGAAGCCGGCAACTCGACATTCAAAAGCTGACATGCTCGTAGCTTAAGGTCACTTCAGATTTTGTAAAGCGGAGGACAAAACCAGGAATGCTTCTAGGGCTGGGCTGTCAGCGGGGAGGCGGAGGGATTACAAGAAACCTGTGACTCTGCCTCTTTCTGCCTTTGCTGGTAGTTTTTTTGTGTGTGAACAAGTGCCATACAACAGATTGAGCCTCGTATAAAGGCCTGAGACTGTGCAAGGGCCCCCCGCTGGGCCTCAGCTGTGCTTGCAATTAGCAATAGGCACGGAGTGATTATTGTTGGGGTAGCGGATGGCAATGCGAAGTGACAAGTTTTATGGGGGAAGTTGGGAGTGGGGATGCTCGGCAAGTTTCTCTTTCTTTTTTCTTTCTTTTATTTTTTCCTGGTTCTGCAAAAACCCCATCCTTGGGCGGCTGCAACCTCCCATTGCAGTGAAAGCTAATTTTTTTCCCCCTCGTCATTCAAAAGAGACTGAACAAAATCGGTGAAAGAATATATTTTTTTCTCAGTGCTTCAGAATGCAGGTTTTCTAGGTCAGAGCTTCCTGGCTGCCCTATTTAATGTCAGAAATACCCATTTGCCTCAAATTAGCAGAGATCTGGGAGTTGAGGGCAGGAGATTAAGCATACAAAATTACTCAGCAGGTGACAGTGGGGTGGATTTGAGGGTTGAGAAGTCTTTAAAACTGACTACAAGACATTATATACTTCTGACAAAAGAACATAGTAATCCTACCTGCTTGCTTTAACCACTGTTGTTTGCCTATTATTATGTGCTTTAATGCTCATGAGAGCAAAACTAGTGCTGATACTACTCAATTACCATAGTAACTCACACCAGTGACCTCTTATCTCAAGGCTCCCAGCCCAGCTGAACTAATCCAAAGAGTTTGTGTCTTTTTATTTATTTAAACGGTGACATATACGTGGACTGGAAAGCTCCAGAGGGAGGCTACTCCTCTCTTTGTCCAAGATCAGAACTTGTTTTGAGATTTTGAGTAAGGCCTTTTCACCTTTTGAATCCAACGTGGTTCTGAAGTTTATGGATTGGAGGCTGTGGGATGTCTTTAAAAACCACTATGAAGACACAGAACAATGCCCAGTAAAGACCAGCAACCTCCCAGCTGCACGATAGTCATGTTGCCCCTTGGGCTCCCTTGGGAGGGGGAAAAATGGGAGACTCTTAATGGGGAACGTTGGCTGTTTTATCCCATCCATGGGGCCAAATGCAGACAGGACAAAACGACTACCCAGAGGCATTTCATCACCAGCTTTTAAAAAGAAATACAAGTGATACTAGCATTAACATTTTCTAGCTTTCCAATTTTACCTGGCCTGTGAATGTGTTTGCGATGCACATACGCATACTGTGTACTAGGTCTGAATACTACTGGTGATTCAGAGCCACAGGGTTGCAGTAACACATTAAATGCGCTGAAAAGTCCTGCAGTAAAGAAACCCACTGAACTTTGCTTCCTAGTTTCCAAATGTATTTGACTAAAGAATCACTTTCCATGAGCCACCTAGTAATAGCTTTCAGGGTACTAATGCTCCACTGAATCCGCTATGGAAAAAAATCCTATACTGACATAACTAATAATAATCAACAATAATAGTAGTAAAAATAACGAGAGTAAACATTTAGTGAGCACTTTTTATGTGTCAGGCACTATTCTAAGCAGTTTATATGGGTTACACTCATTTAATTCTCCTAACAACCTCAAGAAATAGTTACTTTTTAAATTCCATTTTACACTTCTATAGCACCATACTGATATGGATTCATAGTCCATGAAAGAGGGAGAAAAGGAAATATAATCCATGTGTAATAAGCTGGCTTTTAACGTTCAACTCTATTTTTCCTGTTTCCAGAGATCCTGAAGCATGTAAGCTCCACCTATATATATATATATATTTTTTTCCCCCCTCTATAACTCAAGGCCCTATTTAATATCAAGTTAAATGAGGGGTGAGGCATGACTCCCTGCAAAATCCTTCCACCTTTGAACTTAAGGTGCTCAAATAGCAAAATATCTCTCTCTCCTCTGTCTCTTTTGATTAGCTTCCAATGCCCTGCTGTCCTGAAAAAAAGAATCCAATTTAGGTATCAAAATTAGATCTGTGCTTTCCTGTACACAATGTGATTTCTAAAACTGTTGGACACCTAAGTAATTGAATAAAAATGTAACTAGAGGTCAAGCCCTGAATGGAAGATGGAACATGGGCCCAACACCAGCTGTTCTAACACCCCCTGGCTGACCAATGGGACCTATCACTGTAAATCTGAACATGCTTGTGTTTCGGACTTTCGTTAACTAGACAAGTTCTTTTAGCAAATGTCAGAAGCTGATACCTAACTTTCAGCAATCCCTGATACTTAAGGGAAAAGGAAAAAGCTCTCTCAGGTACCTGGATTTTCTCAGGCTCTTTCTTTCTCCAAGAGACGTAAATAATGAGCTAAACGCGATTAATCCCCAGTCAGCTTCTAGCCAGGCCTGGTCTGCCGCCTGGGCTGCCCAGGGCAGGTGTGCAGTTTGGACATTAACAAACTCACCCCGGTTAACAATACCTTTTTCTGGGGCCTATTTTTCTCTGGATATGTTGGGGATTTAGTCCTGGGCCTCCCTGTGCATTGAGAAAATGGACCCCCATGCCTTGAGCCTCTGTCCTCTCAAAGGAACCTACTGTTTGAGAAAAATGTATAGTTACAATCCAAATTCACACTTTCAAGTCATCTCAATCACTTCAAGCTCAATTATGTCGAAAAAGAAACTCTAGTTTTGGTGGCACATCCTACTAACCTATTATC
Organism: Bubalus kerabau; assembly: GCF_029407905.1. NCBI lineage: Eukaryota > Metazoa > Chordata > Mammalia > Artiodactyla > Bovidae > Bubalus > Bubalus kerabau. Next base: position 40,621,292 of record NC_073643.1, on the reverse strand, counting down.
CACGTGAGAAGGGTTAATACTTTATCTGAAAACTGCTCTCTGGGACGCATACAAGGACCTTAGAGGGAGGAGAGAGATTCATCCCAGGAGCAGAAATCAGATGGTTCACGAACAGCATCTGCCCGCCCCCGACTGCTTCATAGGTACGGGAAGTGCATCGAGAGTTAACTGCATTAATTCACAAGCAGATTGACGTAAGCAACTGAATAAGAAATCTGCATACCATATAGAAATGATTATAGAAATCATACTCTAAAATAAGGATTGTAACTCATGTACCGAACGGAAAGATAAAGTGGAATGCCAACGATGTCTTTTTAAAACAGGGTTGGTTAATCACATTAAGGGGCTAATTTCATAATTTGCACATATTCAACTTTGTCTATAGAGTCATGACTCATGAGAGTTTTGTGAGTCAAAGTTGAAGTTCTTACGTGGGAAAAATCATATTGACTTCAGGGAGTTCTTTTTCTGGGCTGAGGTTGTTTTAGTCCCTATTCTCAATATTAAAAAAAACAACAACAACAATCAAAACCCATGATCTGCACCTTCACATAATCTGTTATTCCATGGAAAACATTCAGGTAAACAGACAATGGGATGCTGTTGGTCCAACCACACAGCGAGTTTCCAAGCAGAAGATGATTGGGTACTTATATACCATCCAGGAGGCAGAGTCCAGAGCCTCAAGGATTCTAAGACAATAAAGCCAACAACTATATCTATGGGTCCAGGACCCTTTTCCAAAGTTCTCTAAGCAGTTTTAAAATTACATCAATGTCAGCCCTCGGGAACCTGGGCTCTCTGGGGAATGGTTTCCCATAAGGAAAGGGTACCATCTTTTTAGGACCAGAGATGGCATTGATTTCCAAGAAGCTGCCCATGGAACAATACTCGGATGCTGGTTCAGGAAGGCCAGGTTTCAAAGACAAGTCAGTGGCATGAGAATGTAGGAGAAAAGATGGTGGGGGTGCTGGTGAAGACTTCCAAACTCTGAGGAGGAAACATTTAGGGGTACATGGTGATTGCCCCTATATAAAGGAGATCAGAAGGTGAGTTCTGATGCCTGGGGCTCAGAGATGAAGAAAAGAAAATCAAAGTGCTGCTTTTTAAAAAGTTAACATGTGTTTTCACCATGTACAGCTGGGCTCTGCTTCCCAAAGGCGCCCTTTCCTCTTGCTTTATTTTTAATCTCTGTAAACCATATTCCCCACTTACTACTTCTCACTCAGTGTGACTTTTTTTTTTTTTTTTTTTTACCTTTCTGGGAGGGAAGAAAAAAGAAAAAAAAAACTTTACATTCACCAGATCACTAACCCAAACCTCCTTCTGGGGAGCTCACTGCCTCATCTCTGCAAAGGGCATGGATCTCAGACCACTGCCCCCACACAGGACACACACTGGACCCTGCTGAGCGCCCTCAGTGTCTACAGAGGGTTTTGGGTCCACCAGCCAGGAGACAGGAAGGCTGCATCAGGTGCCCTGCTGCCGCATTCAGATGAGTCTAGGACCTGAGCGCATAGAGTTAAACCGTAAATTAGCCATGAGTTAATATGTGCAGGCGGAATCCCTCTGCCTTGCCATTAATGCTTTCCGTCCACAAGGCTCCCTCCCCCTTCTCCACCCCCCCTTCCTTTTTTTGAGGCGACAGAAGAAGAAATTAAACACTTGTGGGTTCATTCGAAAGAGTGAATGAAATTGAATAAGCTCTCAGTACTTGAGGCGCACAGCGAGTGCCTGAATGGGGCAAACCTCCTAAGTTGAATGGAGTGTCTTTTGGGACCAATTTGTCTCTTTTCACTCTTTATTCTTCCCTTTCTGCTGACAGATGTACAAAGGCGGAACTGCGCCGTGCAGCTTCTCCGCAGGCACCCACAGCAGCTGTCACTTTTGTCGAGCAAGTTAATCAAGCAAATGCCACCATATCCCACTTTCTATAAGGAACAACATGTTATAGACAGTAGTCTTGCTAGAAAGAGACTTTATTTGAACTTTGATTGGCTTGGTTCCTTGGCCCCTCCCAATGCTTCCCCCCTTTTCCCCCCAAAAGGAGGGAGAATGGGGGGATTGTGCCCAAGCCAAAGATTTGGCTGTGATCACATTATAGATTTAATAATAATACTGTGTGACAGGCTGAAGACTGGATTCCAAGTTCTATCCTAAGGACTGAAGGATGCCCTGGGTCTGGGTTTTTTTTTTTTTTTTTTTTTTTTGAGCATGATATTGTTTGCGCTGGACTGTTAGGCTGTGTGTCTCAAGTTATAAAAAGAAAAGCTGAGGGCAGAAAATAGTATCACGCCACGGATGTCTTGGATTAATTTCATTCTGTTTTCCTTTGTAAAGCAGGCTGCGTTATTTACACACTTCTTGTAATAAACCCCCTTGCCTGGCCAGGCTTACAAAAGCTGAGCTAAACGCAGAATCACTCGTCTTTATGCATCTTGCCGTTCGTGAGTTCTTTAAGCCGAGTGCCCAAATTTATTTCTAATGTGCACCAGCACGGGCCATCAGGCCTTCATGTCTCTAGTTCTCTGTAAGCCAAGTGGGGCGCCTTTAAGAGAACCCTAGTACGTCTGCATCCACATCCTCCCCTGCAGTGGTCACCACTAGTTGGTGACTTCCAGAAACCATAGGCAGAAGCGAGCTTTAGTGAACAGTGTACCACTGCTGATCTTGCTGCCACTGTGAGCCTGCACTCACTTAGGAAGCTGAATGCCCAAAGCAGACATATTTTCAATAAACAAACTCTTTAGAAACAATGTGGAGAGACAACTTTGTAGTAGCCAAGGGATTTGCTACTTTCAAGGGTTGGCTGACAGCTGACGATCTATCTGGTAAGCTCTTTAAGGCTTCAACACACACACACACACACACACACACACACACACAATTCCTTCTTCCCTCCCTCTCTCCCTCCTTCCTTCCTTCCCTTCTTCCTTCCTCTTTTATCACCCTGTCAGATTGTTTATGATAATCTTCAGCTGCAAATAAGTCAAGGAAGGACTTTATGTGAAACCCGATCGCAAACTTTCACATTGCTGACATCTTAGGCATTGTTGGATAATGACCACATAATGATTTAGTTGCAACTACATGTGTGTTACGAATGGATTGTATAACCGTGTTATTCTGTAATTCTGGATTTCTTTCCCCCTCCTGTAAAGCCCTGCTGATCTGTGAAACTTAGTGCCATTGACAACGCAGCTATGTGGGCAGGTTAAAGGAATCCATGGGGCCTCGTAGGAGACTCTGGGGCATTGTTGCTGAATTATACCACTTGTGTCAAGGTTTGCTTAAGGAACTTAAGCTGCTACCCTAAACCATTTATCAACTGTCTGGGATGTAATGGTATTGTGTTACCATCATCCCCCTCGCCTCAAATAAACCACAAAACTTTATTCTAATGGGATAAAGGATCTTAGACAGCACCCAGAGGGAAATATAGCCTGAAAGCTGAAAGCCTAGGTAGAAGTGGCTTTTGCAGCACATATGGCATGCAAGCTTCCCCACTGTGTTGCGGTCCCTCTCTGCTGAGGATGGGGTTTCACCCTAAAGTGGGTACAGTAGAGCTTCCTGGGGTCTCCCACCTTTAGGTCTAGATTTGCTGGTACGGGTGGAACTCCAGCTTGATGACAAAATCCTCACATTCAGGAAGAGGCTGGGTTGAATCTTCATTAAAAAGTCTGCCTGATTAGCTATGCAACTCCCATCATTGTTAGTGGACAAGCCGTGACTAATAAGCTGCTTTCTACTAGGGGTCACAGCTCGATTTCTGTCTTGAGTACTGCTGCGGTAGCAAGCAGGAAATAATGACTGCGTTACTGTTACATGCGTGGTGGACGAGTGTGGGACGCAGAGCCCTAACTGGATGGGAATTTGGGGGCACATATTTGACGACTGTAGTTTTTTTTTCTGAAAGATATCATGGTTAGGTGTCTACTTTGCATTGGAAAGAACGGGATTGATCTAGGACTGATCACTTCCCTGGCTTCTGAATTTACTGAAGTCAATGTACCTCTCAGTGATTCAACTTCTTTGTCTGTAAAAACCCACCTCACAAGAAAGTTATGAGAGTTACACAAATGATTACATTAAGTTCCTAGAACTGTACCCTGGTACACAGATGAGTGAGTGAGTGAAGTCGCTCAGTCGTGTCCTACTCTCTGTGACCCCATGGACTGTAGCCCACCAGGCTCCTCCGTCCATGGGATTCTCGAGGCAAGAATACTGGAGTGGGTTGCCATTTCCTTCTCCATGGTACCCCATCAATATTGGCTTTCATCAGCCTCAATAGCTGTAAAGTGGGGATCGTTAGGTATCTACTTTCTAGGGCTGTGAAGAGGACCTACAAGAAATAACACTTTAATGAGATGATGTGGTTACCATCAATGAACAGTCAAGAGATACACCTAAAAGAAAGACTAAATAAACTTTATCATTATTATTAAACCTGTCATTTATTGGGACTCTTCCTCCCTGTTTGTACCTAGAAAGCAATCCTCTTCCCTCCCTTCACAAGTCCTCTTTGGGACTGACTCATAAAAGCAGCTTTCAGAATGCATTTTGGACTGATAAACATTTCAGCCCCATCTTCCTAAGGCATGGGGTATGACAGGAGGAGCCCTGTATTTGGAGTTGGGGGAGTTATTAGCAATACCGGATAACTCATTCTTTCTACACCTTCATGACTGGACAACGTCACTTAGGGTTGCTGCTGGTGCTAAGTCACTTCAGTCGTGTTTGACTCTGCAACCCCATAGACGGCAGCCCACCAGGCTCCCCCGTCCCTGGGATTCTCCAGGCAAGAACACTGGAGTGGGTTGCCATTTCCTTCTCCAATGCATGGAAGTGAAAAGCGAAGTGAAGCCGCTCAGTCGTGTCTTGACTCTTAGCGACCCCATGGACTGCAGCGTACCAGGCTCCTCCATCCATGGGATTTTCCAGGCAAGAGTACTGGAGTGGGCTGCCATTGCCTTCTCCAGGGTAAAACCAGAGCCCTGAAAGATGTTCACCCAGAGAATTAGATTTGGTTTAAAATGCTCAGTAAGGCAGAAAATAGACCTAAGACATTTTAGAAAGTCTGTCCAAAGTAGGGGTTGAAAGAGAAACAGTTTTCTAATAAATCTTCAAAATAACTGAAAAGCTGAAAAGCCAAATGGACCAAAACAATCCATTCTTCATTAAATTAACCAGAATACTATATATACTTCTGAACAAAAAAATAAGGTGACAGTTTCAAAAATCCATAGTGAACATTTAAAGGATTTAATTACTATTTTTGAGTTAGAATTGGAAATTACAAAATCCTTTAAAAAAATCTTTGACAAGGTCCATGAGACAGGCTAGGGATTCATCAATACCTATTTAACACACAGTTACTGAGAGTTCATGGATGCAATGGTGAGTAAGAGAGAGAACACTGCTGCTCTCAGTGTGGTGGTGGTGGAGGGTGGCAGTGGTGGGAAAGCCACAGTTTCAAGAGATGGGGTCCCTGGGACTTGGGGGTCTTGGGCAAGCTCTTTTTGGACCTTAGGTTCCTATCTTAAAAATGGAAATAATAGTACCTCCTCCTATCTCTTTGTATGCTTGCTATATATATAACAATAGAAAGGTTATAAAGTAGTTTTGTTGGCCACAAGATGGAAAGGTTATTACTAGAAATAATAGAACTAAACATGTCTTTTTGACTAAATCAGGACTTATCAACCTTACTAGTGTTGAAATTCGGGGCCAGATAACTCTGCTGTGGGGACTGTCCTGTGCAGTGTCATGCTGACCATCTACCGTCAGAGCTTAGTAGCACCCCTCCCCCGACCCCAGAGCTGTGACTGTCAAAAACATCTCCTAATCGTTTCCAAATAAACTGGGTGGGCAAAATGATCCACAGTGCAGAAAATACTGCTCTAAGCCAGTGATTCGTGATTGGGCTGAACCCTCAGACTTGTTTGAAAAAACAGATGCTTGAGCTTTATCTTACACCTACTGACTCAGAATCTGTGGCATACAGCTGGAATGAATACATTAAAAAAAAAAAATATATATATATATATATATAAAACTTCCAAATTCTAAAGCCCCGTCTAAATATGATTCAAAAAATCAGATAATTAACAGAGGGGTATCCTATATATCTGACCAACATTCCTTAAAATTTCATGTGATTCAAAGAGGAGCCTAACATGACACAGAACTGCATATAATGAGATATGATCAATAGGATCCTGGAACAGAAAAAGGACATTAGGTAAAGCTAAAAACGTATGAGAGAACTGTGGCTCACAAAAATATCTAAGTAATTCTTATGTACACCCCTGGTTAACAAGCACATATTAATGACAAAACAATACCTATTAATGTAAAAAGAATTTAGCCCTTAAGATGATGGAGCAGCTGATGCCTACGTGGCAAATATCCAGATGCCTAGACTGGAGTCATTATAACCTGGGTGAAGCTATCACTTAAGTTCTGAAAGGACATCTCCAAACAGAAGTCCTGCCAAGGCTGATGAAGCTATGGTGGTGGTGAGTCAGGGATGTTCCCAGAAGAAGCAATACTGTTTCCCTGTATAGCGCCTGACCACAGAATCCTCTCTCTTTCTCTTCCCCAAACCCAACCTGCCCAAGCTGGCTCCTCTGGGGTACTATCTCTGAGGCTCCCTCCTACATGACTTTGCTCTAGTTTAAAGCAGATTTTCTTAAGGGAACCCTCCTACACTGTTGGTGGGAATGTAAACTGGTACAGCCACTATGGAAAACAGTTGGAGATTCCTTAAAAAACTAAAAGTAGAGCTATCATATGATCCAGAAATGCCACTTCTGGGCATATATCTGGAGAAAACTCTGATTTGAAAAGATACACGCACCCCACTGTTCATAGCAGTATTCTTCACAATAGCCAGGACACGGAAGCAACCTAAGAGTCTATCGACAGATGAAGGGATAAAGAAGATGTGGGGGGTGTGTGTGTGTGTGTATGAATATTACTCATCCATAAAAAAGAATGAAATCATACAATATCATGGATTGGATGGACCTAGAGATTCTCATACTACGTGAAGTAAGTCAGAGAAACATATGTATTATATGGTATCACTTATGTGTGGAGTCTAAAATATGATACAAATGGACTTAGATAATATAAGCAGACTCAGAGACATAGAAAGCAAACTTTTGGTTACCAAAGGGGAAATGGAGTGGGGGAGGGATAAATTAGGATTTGGGGATTAGCAGATACAAACTACTATATATAAAATAGATGAACAAAATCCTACTTATAGCACTGGGAATTATATTCAATATTTTACAATATACCAGAATGGAAAAGAATCTGAAAATTCTCTCTTTATATAACTCCATCACTTTGCTGACACAGAAAACTGACATAATATTGTAAATCAACTATACTTCAATTAGAAAAAAATTTTTTTCTTTAGAGATTCTGTAGCACAACTGGGTTCATTGTTACTTACTATTCTATTCTCTGACTATTTTCATCTCTGGTTTTTCAAATTCCTGTTGACAAGGAACGTAGCATTACTTTTCGTTGTTGCAAAGCTTGTTTTAGTGTTAGGCAAGACTTTCTGTTGGTTTTCATGGTACTACCACAATGACGGAGACAGCAACAAGAAGGGGCATTTGTGGAGTGATTCTAACACGCCAAGCATCATATGGTTTACTCATTGCCTCATTTAGTTGTTCTAATCCAAAGAGGTAGGTACTGTTTTTATCCCTATTTTTAGAGGGGGAAATCGAGGTTACTCAAAGTCACACAACAGGTAAGCAGTCGTAGACCCAAAAACTGACCTTGGGGCTGTCTTACTACAAAGCCTATGCTCTTCATGTCTGCTTGACATAAAGAAGTTAGTTCCTTAACTTGAAAGGACACTTTTTAGTAAAAGGAAGGTGTGGTGATTCATTTAACTGACAAGATTGGAGGTTTATTGAAGTACTGAAGTTTCATGGGAACCACTCATGGATAAGTGTTAAGTTCAAGATGAGAAAGGCAGGTGTTAAAGATTCTTTGGTTTTTATTTTTGAGACCCTAAAAAGATGTCTTTGGATGAAGCTTGTTAAAAGGATTTTGGAGACTAGTTTCTGATAAATCTCCGAAGTTGAGTATTCTTTAGAGACAGAAATTGGAATCCCTTGGTGAGAAAATGATCTGAAGATAATTGGATGATTTTTTACCACCATTTAAAGTTAAACAGCCCATATCATTGCAGACAAAGGATTTTTAAATTATCGACATTTTGAGCTAGATAATTCCTTGTTGTGGGGCTGTCCACTGCAGCCTTCCCGGTCTCTACTCACTAGACGCTAACAGCACCTTTCTATCTGTGACAACTGAAAGTGTCTCCAGTCATTGTTGAATGGTTTCTGGGAGGTGAAACCACCTCTGGGTGAAAAAAACACTGGTCTAGTACTCCCCAGATCGGTGAGGTACCTGATAGCTGGGTCTCTTCTCTTTAACAGGATGGATCCGTAGGCCAAATAATGAACTTTTTGAATAAAAGGAGGTGATAGTTCTCTTCCTTAAAAAAGGTGTAAAACAGGCTCAAGGATGTATTGTATAACATGGAGAAAACAACCAATGTTTTGTAATAAATGCAAATGGAAAGTAACCTTTAAAAATTGTAGAAAAAAAAATTTTTTAAGCCAAATTGGGGGGAAAAAACCCTACTGATTTAGAGAATTGTACTGGAAAACTCATGAATTTAACTTGGTTTACATATTATTTGTTCTTTGCCAAAAAATTTTTTTTACACAAAATATGATAGGGTCTTTTATATTCTGGATGGCATGAAGATCTGGTAATTAATAATAACCCCATCCTGGGCAAGACCTGGAGATTTGTTGGTATAATGGGCATTAATTAGTCCAGGGATGGTTAGGGTGAAAAATTCTGCCAAAGGCAGTCAAGGTGACCCAATGTGGCAAGCAGCACAATCATTATAAGCCTCTGATACAGGAATATTCATACTGGTGGCAAATTGCTAGACTCCATTAACTGGATTTTTAGTCAACTCAGCAGGAGTTTAACAGAACAGGAGGCTGTTAACTGTTCTCTTCTGAACTGGGAATTTAGGATGAATGAAGTATTCAAGTTGAGCCTTCTTTTCAGGTTTTTGGACACACAAAAATAACTTGTAGCCACCTGGTAGAAGCAAAAAAAAAATTTTTTTTAACCAAGGTCCTGATGAAATTATAAAAAGCAAAGCAATTGAGGGAGGTCAAAGTGGGAATCTGTACTGCTGACCTAACTTGCTGCTCTGGATCCCTCCCCTGGTTTTGAGTGACTCCTCCTGGGAGACTGGGGGGGGGGGAGGTGGGGAGTCCTGGATGTCTCACAAGCTTGTCCTATCACTGCACGAAGCCCCCCAAATATAATCCACTTCCAAGACAGGCACAGCCTCCATGTCACGTCTGGGGCTGACAAGTGGACTCTTCGTTGCTGATGCTACACATACTTCTCAAATGTGTGCGATGGTGGTGACAGAGGGGCACGTGACGCTAGAGACGTAAGGCTCCCTTGTTTATGTGGGGCCTTAACCTCTGGATCAGCCAGATCAGTGGTTCTCAAACAGGAGTGATTTTGGTATCCCCCCTGCTCCCAGGGTACTTCTGGAAATGTCTAGAGGTTGGGCCATTACAGTTGAGAAGGGGTTGCCCCTGGCACCTGGTGGGTAGAAGCCAGGGAGGCTGCTCAGCATCCTTCAGTACACAGGCCAGCACACCCACAACCAAGAACTATCTGGCTTGAAAAGTCAGTAGTGCCGAGAGTGAGAACCTCTGCTCTCTAAGGACCTCTTACAACCTACAAATCATACAATGAAATCATTTCATTGGTTACCATCAAGACTTCCGAAAGACGAAAAAGAAGATATCACACTGCACCCCACAGAGGGTGAAAACTGTTTCATAAACTTTTGTTGTTGTGTGTGTATGCATAAATACATACTGGGTTGTAATATAAAATGTGCTTCCTATTGTGAGTCATAGGCACATAAAAGAGTCACTGATCTTACACGGTACTTCTCAAATGTTAAATCAACAGAGGATCTTGTTAAAATGTAGATTCAGATCCGTTTCAGCTGGGGTTGGGCTGCAATTCTGTACTCCCAGAGGAGACAGATGCTGATGGTCCATAGAACCACACTTTGAATAATAAGAACCTAGATGATATTTAAAATCCATTCATTAAAAAATTTTAGGGCAAGCGATTATGACTTAGACATCAAGAGATAGTGAAATTTTATGATAGTAACCTCTACAGAGCACTGCAAGAAGGGAAGTATTTGAGGATTTAGTACATCTTGTATCTTGAAACCCAATGTGATAATATTTGTTCCACAAAATGTGCCTTGGCTACTGTGTGTGTGCCTGTATGTATGGTGTGTGTGTGTGTGTGTGTGTGTGTGCATGCACGTACACGTGTGAGTCTGTCACTTACTGCCTCCATGCCGTAAGTCTGCCATAAGAAAAAAACAAACCTTTTCTAAGACACAAAAGTATTGTGTGGGTCATGTTAGCAAGGATACTGTGACCTTAATGTAACAGAGCAATCAGCTTGGCTTCTTAGAATGACTATTGGAACATTCTCCGCTGGAAAAGAAAACAAATTAACTGTATTCACCAAATGTCTCTTGGAACACAGAAAGCTGTTCTGATAAAGATACTTAGCAAAACTCTTTGGGAGGCGCAAGCTCCAGAAAAAATTCAAGACTGGTTTTATGTCAAGTTTGCCTGAAAGTAAACGAGATCTATTTCTATGAATGGCTTCAGAGATAACATCTAGATCAGAAAGAACTACTTGAAGACATGGCCCTGAAATATAAATCTGTAAGAATAATGCTGACAAAAAGTAAATACTTCCTTTTGGATAGTAACAGCCCATTTGATACAATTAATCCAAATAATCCAAATCTATTAATGCCTCCTTATCTTTTCTGCATGCACGACTGTTGAAACCTCAGGCATGGGAAGAAGCCTGTGGAATAGACATGTGTTTCTATACCTAAGACTCGAAATGCAAAATAACTGCTATCCTTTACTAGTTATTTTGAAGGATATGTATTTGAAAATAAGATTCACTGCCATAGGGCATCAGAGGCATGAAAACATTCTTTTTTCCATCCCCTCCCATTCTAGTAGAGCTTGCTTTCCATCATGTCAAAGATCACCATTATTCATGCCTTACCCTTTGGGCTTAATATCTGAATAATACTGCCAATATTCCAACAAGGGCAGAACTAAGTTTTCTTCACCTTAACAGTGGAGCAAATAGCACATCTGCTAAAAGCAGATTTACACGATGGGAACCAGGGAAGTCATGAAGACACTGGGTCTTTAAGGAGCACTGGGTAAAAGTCATGAAAGTGAACTGTTTTCTAATTCCAGCTTGGAATGGTCCCCAGTCTTAGGTTCACTTCAAGAACTCAAACCCTAATCATATGTGTGTGTGTGTTTGTATTTTATATTCCTTATAATGTTACAAATCAAGGTAGATGGACAGGTTTTCCGCTTTTCAATTCCCTTTGACTCTGTGTTCCGTTTCCACATTCTACTTGGGAAATGATACTTGGCCCAGGACATGCCTGAACTGCCAGAGTTTACTTTGGGATTCACGATCAGGTGGAAAAAAAAATCAGTAATCTTTCCTTTCCTATATTTCCTGATTCATTTTGGATCTGTTTTCCTGTTCAAGTATATATAATCACACAGATTCTCAAGGATATCCTAGGAGCCTGGAGAAAACACTCTTTAGCCTCATCACTGAGGATGATGGGGTTGAGGTCATAGTTCAATTAAAGCTGGATCTGGGGAGTATTGAAAAGCTCAGCTTCAGACTGATTTGAAGGGCTTAATTTCAGATTGATAACCTCAGAGAAAATCCTAGCAGAATTAACAAAGAACCCTTCCAAACGATGTGAGGTGGGAGTGGGGGAGGCCAGTCTAAGTTCCCAGTCCAAGATTTCACCAAAGCAGTTACAGTGAGATGAGAAATACTGAACTGGGACCTCAGATTTCCTTCTTCAGCTCAGATACCTGTGCCTTAGTGCAGGAAATAAAATCACCATAGCTCTTCATGTGGGCAATTTGTTCCTGACCTCTGTGAAGTCCTTGCGGTTTAGCTTTTTCTTTATTTTAAAACTAGCTTCAGAAATTTTCCTTACATACAGAGAACAGCTTTTAAAAAAAAAAAAACAAACCCTGGTTGAACTATGCTGAGTTACTAATTATGTCCAAAAGAGCTACTTGGTTGAATTCAGCTAGATATATATTTTTTTCTCCTTAAATTAGTTCTATGTTTAGATAGTAATAAACTCCTCCAGTCTGCAGAACAATTGGCACGACGGTCCCTTTAAGTCAGGATCATGAAAAAAGGGCCAGTACTGGTAAAAAAGAAATTGAATGTGCATCTCCACCAGAAACAACGTGTGGCCCCGAATCACAGCCTGGGTTGCACACACCAACTATAAAGAATATTTTGGGGACAAGTGGGAAATTCTGAATATGGACAGTGAATTAGATGAACACTTACTGACACTGAAAATCAAGACCACCAACTTAAAAATAGCAATTTTTCCTCACTTACTTTGGTTAAAAGTATATCATATACATAAACAGAAAAAGAATCAAAGAATAAACACTCTGCCTGCTGGACATGTAACATTTTCTTATTTTTGCTTAGCTGTATTTTCTAAATGTCTAAAATGTACATTTGTTTCCTCTGTAATAATAAAAGGCATCGTCACTCCTTCCTATCTTTCCCTTCCCCAATCAGAAGGTCAATTACAAGTTATTTGCCAACATACTGTCGCTTTGTTTAGGGGGTAGGGCTAGGCCATTTCAGAGTCAATGGAATGAACAGATAGTTCTATGAGATGATGATGATGATAAAAGACTTGTCAAATTTTTAACTATGCCAGTCTATATTCATTATGTTCTTCAGTCCTCAAAACAACTGTTAAGCAGTCAGTTTCTTCATAGGTGAGAAATCTGAGGCTCAGAGAGGTTAACTAGTCAACCCGAAGTTAAACAGCTAAGAAGTGGCAAAAACAGAACCCCTTCTCCTGTCTGGCTTACGTCAAAGCCCCAGCCCTGATCACCATTCTTCTACCTGCTTCAGAACTATGTGTTACCAAAGGTACCAGGCTACTCTACATCCTGTAATTCTAAGCAAGTTTGGAGTTAATGCCTGCAAGTGACGGCACGATTCTTACAGCACCTTCACACGGATGTGGGGTTTTGTTTTAACAAGAAAAAAAGATGCCTGGGAAAAGCCTTTCCACTTCAGGGATGACGATGATGTGATAATGGTGCTGGTGGTGGCTGACACTTACCAAACGCTTCCTGAGCCTGATGCTGGCAGGAGTGCCCGGTGCTTCACCCTCAAACCACTCCACAGGAAGGTTCTGCTTATTATCATCTCTTACACAGAGGAATCAGCTGAAACTCTGAGAGATTAAGTACCTTGTTCATGGTCACCCAGCTTGTGAGGATCAAGGGTGAATTCTGAAGGCTCCAGAAGACAGGCCCAGGCTCACTACCCCAGAACTCCCATGAAGGGGCAGCCAAGCCGGCTTCTTGCTTCTAGAGGAGATAACTCACTGTCTCAGTTCAGTCTTGAAGACCATATGCCTTGATTTTCTTTAACCAGCCCTTAGAACCACAACCTATTCTATTGGTGAATCTTGTATGCTTCTCCCCACTTTTGTTCTTTTGGAGGTAACTTCCCTCTGTGGCATAGCTGACCACACACTGACAGATATCACCTAAGAACATAATGTTTCTCTTGCTGCCTGGTCTTCTGTACACTTCCTTCCTCGAGCAGAATGGCTCCTACTTTGATTGATACATGTTCACTTAGGTTGTGCTTTTGTAATTTAATCAGGTTATCTGTGGCGTCTTATATAAATAAATACAGCAAATATATTTTAATAGGCAGGGGTTTCAGTTTTCAAATTACCCCTTTAAAGGGACATATTCACACTCAATTACTGGGCTGACACATAAAGTGGACAAATACATGATTTGATAATGGAACAGCAAATTAAAATCCGTGAAAGGCAGAGAATACGGGGCGGTGGCCCCAAACGAACCTGACTGCGCTGCCTGATTAAGTACTTATGAGGCGGTGTGGTAAGGGGGCCCTTTCCTGATCTGATAACTGCCACGGAGAAGCCAAATGCAGAGTCAATCTGCAAATACTTAATCCTCCAGAAGGCAGATTAAGTGTATAATTGACCTATATAATCCACGTATCATCTCCAGTCCAGTGTTCCCTAGGCCTGGTTCACGGTGACACGGGGGCCCGAGGAAGGCAGTGTGCATGCAGCATTACCCCCAATGTGGATGCCATCCAAGTTTGAGATGGCTTTTTAATCACTCATCTCCGAGCCTGTGAGGTTTAAGCAGATGAATTCACCCTAAGCACATCTCTTTTAATCCCGATTTTCTTCTCAGTCTGTGTCTTCAAGAAGTACAAGGAGGAAAGAAAATAAATTAATTTTTGTTTAGACCTTGAAATCTTAGGTGCTTCTCTTGATGATCTGATCTCTAATTTCCAAAAGCATGTTTTTGTTTCAGGGCAAATGGTGAATTAATCACCAGAGGAGGTGGGGGAGGCTATCTGCATGAATAATGGACACTCAAGCTTTAAATCTCTGTCTTCGAGTTATTTCTTGGGCTCTGCTTTCCTTTTCAAGCTGCTGCTTCAGGAATATGGAGATTATTCATCTCCATGTTTTATATTTTCTTTAAAAGTCAGCAATAATTTTCAAAGAGGCCAAGCTCTCACTTGAGTCTGACAGTAATCAATTCTCTTTTCAGAATTCAGCATCTTCAATATAATTTAGATTCCCTATGATTGTACATATCAGCATATGTGCTTGCTCTAAACCTCTGCATCTTCCCCCACCTCCCAAATATTATAAACTGTTATTTTGAGCAATTAGAACTGGTTTACAATGGATCACTATTTTTTTAGCAAAAAAAAAAAATTACAAACATGCAGATGAAAAAATGTACAGCTACATATCTAAAACACCAAGAGAAACAGTTTGAGGATTCTTCTCCTGTCAGCACTTAATTTTGAACCGATCAGTGTTTTTTTTGTGTGTGTGTGCATGACTAAAAAGGTTGTTAGCATTTTATAGGAGGACTATATGAATCAGTGATTAATAAACAGGGAAACTTCCACTGCATTGAAAAGACTTGGTGAGACAATATTATGCTTGACTGTATTTCTTCAATCAACCTAGAAAATGCCTGTTTAAAAAAAAAATTTTGGCGAAGATGAATTTGGAAAGCTGTTCTTAAGTTACATAATAAAATAGATAAAAATGCAGAACATTAAATATAGAGCCCCAAATGCTATGCCGATAATCTCCCACAAACACCCAATTCCAGCCAGAAGTACAATGACGAGCAAAAGAAAAACCCCAGCTCAGACAGAGACAGAGAGAGAGAACACGGAGATCGGTGCTTGGGTAAAACGGAAGATGCACTCATTAAATGACTGGGTATTAGTCTAAACATTCTCAGGAACAGATACACTCTAAAGCCATCCAGACTCTTCCACAGGGTACCCTCAGAGGCAAAAAAAAAAAAAAAAAAGAATGAAAATAATCCTGAATAATAAGAACTTAAAGGACTTCCCAGGTAAATCAAACTGAGCCTTTGAAACACCGTTAAAAACACAACGGGAACTCTGAGAACACTCCTCGGAATGACAGATGCCAGCAGGAACTAAAAAACAGAGAATGACACAATAATCAAAATCAACAACCTCCAAACAGCAAACAATCTCGGAGATACATATTTTCCTCATTCAAAATGCTAACGTTCTATTATTCATTTTTGCCATTTATCAAAATGCAACAATTTCGAAGAGACACCTCTCAGATCAACAAGTTTTTCTCAATAGCTTTCTGCCAATTGTTTAGAAACCCGCCCCAGGACCACTATCATTAAGAATGAAGTTGAAAGGGTAACTCCACTGTAGCAAGAAATGGAGGTTTTACAGACACCCTTTTTGCCTCAATATTCCGATTCCCTTGTGTAGCTTAGTAGACAATGAGGGCCTTCCAGAGCATATATGTAAAGAAATAAACATCCTACTTGAGGAACCAGAAGCCGAAGATAATCAAACATGTTGGTAATCTGATGTTTTGCTGCTAGATTATAGAAAAACAGTAAGTACTGAATTAAATTACTGGGGCTGCATGGTAATGAAGCTTCTTGAGAAGCTCTGGGTTTTATCAAATGACAAATGTTTTAAAATCATGACAGATTCAAGAACTTTTCCTGCACGACATCAGTGAGGTTGCCTAGCACCAATATTCTGTAAATTAGGGGAGCAGGTTATTTGGGAAGTAAGGAAGTAAATGGCACAGAAATTTGCTATCTTGAAATAAAACTGCTGAAAAATTTTTTTCCACAGGGGTGGGAGTGATGTTCAGTGAATGATTGTAATGTTTAAGTTTTAAACTCAGATATTCAGGGAAGTGCAATTAAGATTCCTTTGGAAAAACAGAATTAGGACAACGGGAGATTAAATCGTGGGGATTCTGATAACATTACTGATGCCATTTTATGCTGGTCAGTTTGTAATTCCACAAGGGATTTGACACACTTGTGAATTTCTGAATAACTCTAAACATAATTTGCATCCCAAGAAACATACTCTGTGTATTGTTTCTTTTCATTATTAATTCACACCAATGACCAGAGGGCTTGAATTTGCCTCTGTTCTTCAACAGTTGGGCAAGTCCAGTTTACCATCTGTGCTGGCCAAAGCTACAACCGTACTTTTAAAATCAAGATCCAGTTGTACTTTCCCTTTAAAAAAGCCCCAGAAAAGGACAATCTGCCTTGCTGCCTTTGACAAAGCCACCTTAAAAACATTTTTCCCCCCACCATGCACGACTTCTAATTTAAAAAAAAAAAAAAAATCAGGAGGAAAAAGTGGGTTATTTGTCAATGAAATAATAGGCTAAACTGTGGATTCAACATGAAATTCAGTACTAGATATCTGAAAATTTTGGAGAGCACTGGGTTATTCACACACACACTCACACAGAAACACGCACACGAGGGCCACACAAAACTGAGAATTAGAAGATACTGATCAAAGAAAAGAAAAAAAAGGCAACCTAGGCATTGAAAAGAACAACCCCACAGGCTTCCTGAACATTTGTGGCTTGGAATTTCATTCAGCGGAGATGGGCAGAGAGTCCACACTCCAAAACGCAGACCCAAGGGTGCTGCCTGACTGTTTTCAATGCCTATTGGCTGGGTGATCGGGCCCCAGGCACTCCGGGCTTGGCACTTTCATAAAGGCACGCATGCAGAGAAGGGAGAGGACCCGCCGGTGAGCTTTATGCATGTATGAGGCATTCTCAGTGGATGTGGGCCATGCTAGAAGATGTACACAGGAAGATTATTTGATTCTAATTCATGCCACTTGATACAATGTGATAAAACATTTGACATGAGAGATAAGTTCCATTTTAATCTGAGAGAGGACGGGTGGGAATTAAAAAGTAAGAAGGGTTTTCTCGAAGAAAGGTGATGCAGAGGAAAGAGCGATATTGAACACAGAAAGGGGATGATTAGAAACGAGGAAAAAAAAAAAAAAAAAAGACAGGAGCCTTTTCAACACACGAGGAAAGCAAATGAGCTGGAAGACAAAGCGCAGAAAAGTCAGGAGCTGCTGATTCTTAAGCGGTGCCAACAATGAGCTCACTTAGCCATGGAACAAAAACACACACACACACACACACACAAACTCGATGTAAATTGCTGAACACAATCGCAGAAAAAATACAGAAACACGGATTCCATAGTAGACCAAAACATTAATGTTCGAGCTGGCACTCAAAATACGGAAACCTGGACAGGAGGAGCTCACGCTTCACAAGACAGGAGTAGGCTGTACAGTTAGAGCCACACGGAGACAAGTATGCCGGCTTCCATGCACTCTGGCCGGGTCTACACTGGCAAATTCGTTGGGAACTTGAAACAAAATATCTGGCTAAATCAGGCAGCCCCATCTGCTTTGGCCTGAAAGAGGCAGAAAATTTGAGACCGAAGCAGATTCCTTTTTATTTTTTGCTTTTGACCTCAGTGGTTTGCTTTGGGAGTGCAGATGTAGTCACGGTGGAAGTACGTTTACTTGGTAACTAGTACCCCTCAGAAATGTGTTCTCTGAACTTCAAGCCAGGTCTGGCAGCCTGATGTAACTGCTCTTTATACCCCTGCTTCTTTTTCCAAATTTTAAAGTGGGTGGGGTGGGAGAAGTGGGGAAGGGACACCCCGGTTTAGAACAGCAAAAGAACAAGTAACTGACATGAAGTGTTTGCCAAAACCCAGGGCTAGCTAAAGATTTCTAGTCTTCCAGAAACACAATCATCTTTGAAGTGATAACGGTGCTACGTTTCCTGCAACAGCTGCATGCCACAGCTGTGAACCACCCTCAGGAGAGGGGCCAGCCGCAGTCTCCCAGACGGCAGGGAGCATCTCCCTAAAGCAGGGCTGGGTTACAAGAAGGGGAACCATGACCCAGGAAGGGCTTTGCCAGTTAGAGGAAGCTGCCACCTCACAAGCTTCGTGCAGGGAGGAGCCGGCTTGTGCGAGGCTGTGTGCCGCGCTATGTATCACACAGGTGGGGACTGAGACACGGCCACGCCAGGGAGGGTTGGGGACAGACACAGGACAGATAAGAGCCTAAGGAGGAGGGGAAGGAAAAGATTTAGTTTGCATCAGGACCAATCCATTTTCTCAAAATGTGACTTATCCTCCTGTCTCTTTATTTTGTCACATTTTGGAGGGTCTCCTCCTTGGCCTTCAAGGAGGAGAAGGCATTTACTTACATCAAATAACCTTTCTATATACATCTCCTCATTGACCTTATCACGAAGGACATCCTGAGAGTGGCGGACGAAAGTCACGTACGCATCGGCCACGTCCATCCCAGGTTTCTGCAAAGAAACAGGAGAACGTGAACATGGAATTCTCAGACAGTGGCTCTATCTCGACTACCCCTGCATACTCTGCCCACTTCACCCTGCCTGGACCCCCAGCACTTCCCCTGGAGTTTGAAGCTCTCCCCTAGAGCCGGGAGCTGTCTGGAGCACACGGTATCCAGAGGCTCCACCATATATGGCATCACTATCCACAGCCTGGACTGAGATTCCAGGAACTGAAACTGATATTAAAATCTCCAGCTCTTTCTAGAAATTCAACCTGGCAAGAGGGGAGTTGAGATTGCAGGGTCGTACAGGTTTTTTTTTTTTCCCCTATTTTTAATTTTTTTTTCTGGCAAAGATACTCTAATGGATAAATCTTCACCAGATAACCCAGAGATAGTCTCTGGTTTTTCTTTTGGTTGAAAGCTCCATCAAAAAATACTCAAAAATACTTTATCTTCCACTGTCTGTCCTTAAATAATATTAGAAAAATGACAGCTTTCCCTGATCCCCTCAATTTAAAAAACTGAGGATGTGACAAGTAAAAAAATTCTATTTCAATCTAGACCACCTCCTACCCAAGTCATATTGTGGGGGTAGTTTAACCTGAGTATATAGTGAGTATTTCCTTATTACTTTACTCAAAGGAGACATTCAACCAATTGTCTTTGCTTCCTGTATAGCTTTAGAGTCCAAGGATTCAAAAAGATGGGGAGGGGGAAGGATTAGACTTTTAAATAAATTAGATGTTCTGGAAAGGTAAGCAGGTGGTCTCATTCAGTGGTTACAAAATCATTTATGGTAAGAAAAACTAAACTAAGAATGCATACTGCTTGAGATGTCACAATCAAAGTTATCTCCAAAGAAACCTATTAAAACACTGTAATATGGGTCATTAGGAGAGCTGCCACAAACCCCTTAAATTTCCACAGTCGATATGCATGTTTGCTAATAACTAAAAAGAGTAGTTTTCATTACTGTGACTTTACCTTAGATCACAAAGTATCATTTCTCTACAAGACGTGACTGTCAGGCACTGCAAATTGAAGTTAGTTAACACTTCTGTGTAATTTCCAGGGTGAAAATGAGGAAGGTTTGGAAACAGTAGGACTGTATTTTTTTTTTTTTTTTCCTGATACAAAGCAAACAATTATCAAGCAAAGGGCCAATGCCTGGCCCCTGGGATGCTAGTAACATTTCTTAACACCTGCTGAAACAATGACAAGGTATTAATTTGAAAAACAGTGAGGACAACTCAAAGCCGCAGTAGTCAACTGCTACACTTTCAAGCAGTTTTCAGCGAATGGATTGAGCAGGTTGTGTGATGGTCCTATAATTGTTGCAGTTTTATGATATGAAACCATAGAGATTCTCCAATGAGATGGAAGTGATAGCTATCAGTTCTAAGCTGGCAAGTCTCTCCTCCACTCCCTTTGGCAGCCACACATCACAGGGCGTCCTCAGTGGGGATGGGGACCCCTACCTGGGGCACTTGAGAAACTTATGACTGTTTCCATTCCTTCCCTGGTGATACTTGTGGCAGACATTGACTTTTCCTGGATGCAGGCAGCCATCTTAGAGCTAAGATTCAAAGCCAAATTCAGCAGACCTATTTGTAACCACAACAGAGATCTACAATAACGGTTATTTTCACCCCTCCTTCTCTTTTCACTAAATTGCTGTCCTCAAAGGGGCTTTTCATTTATGCTTTGAAAATGCATATAAAAACTTTGAAAATAAATATTAGTGCAGTTCAGCTCACCCAGGTAGTTAAAAAAAAAACTGAGTTTTTGACTGAGCTTTTATTTTTCTTCATAGCACTCACCAATATCTGACACTGTATAATCTATTTAATTACTTTTTGTTTTCTCCTATTTAGCACATAAGGTCCATGAATACAGGGACCTTATCTGATCTATTTTTTTTTAAATTGTATCCTCAGCACAGAAATGATGGCACATGGTATATGTGCTCACTAAATATTTCCCAAATGAACAAAACCATGAATGAAGAAGTCTCTGTCCCACCTCCTTATTTAAACGACTCAGTCACACTACATGCATTTTTATTTGATCCCCCACACAATGGAGCTTTTGAAAGTCATTTCAACTTCTCTGGGCTTTGGTTATAACCATCTGTAAAATGGGATTAATAATAGCTCCCCTACTTACCTTCAAGGATTGTTACTATCATCAGCTAAAATAATGGAAGTTAAACTGCCTCAAAGGCCATAAATTGCTATTTAAACATGAGCCTTTATGATTCTCGCCCCCACATCCCTCACAAGATTATATCACTTCATGACCTTACCTACCTTTGGAATCTACTTTGGAACCAAGAAGAAAAAAGTTGCTTCAGAGAAACCAATGTCAAAAAAAAGACCAAGTCTGCATGAAAATGTGTTTTCTCAAAGTCCTCTGGTCCCCACGTTTTTGACCAGCTTTTTGTCCAATTCTGACAAGCCTGTTTTCCATCCTTTGGTGGACCAGGAAGGATGATGAGGGGACTTATTTGAAACAGAGGTGCTGACAGACGTTATTACCTTTCCTGATACCCTTAGCTTGTGGGAGAAGGTTGCCAAACTGGAGCATCAGACATGTAGACTCAGCATACACTGAGGTTTGGGGCTGTGAAGGGCTACGTCTTGGGAAGTCGTTGGGGGAGCAGGTCACTAAATGGCCACTGGGGATCCCTGGTCACAGGGAAAAGGGGCAAGTACTGTCAGTTCCCATTTAAAAAGGTAGAGAAGGTTGTGCAACGCATTCTAAGCAGGTTTTCAACCAAAATGGTTACACTTGTAACTGTTCAGTGACCAACAAGCTAACTTGTAGTTATAGATGAAATATATTCTTGGTTGAACAACTGATGTTATTAGATAAATGAAGCTTCCCTTGTGGCTCAGCTGGTAAAGAATCAGCCTGTGATGCGGGAGACCTGGGTTTGATCCCTGGGTTGGGAAGATGCCCTGGAGAAGGGAAAGGCCACCCACTCCAGTGTTCTGGCCTGGAGAATTCCATGGACTACAGTCCATGGTGTCGCAAAGAGCCAGACACAACTGAGCGACTTTAATTTCACTTTAAACCACATGGCTATCTAGTAACATGGGAAAAACTTACAGGATGGTTTTTAATATTTCACAATTGCGTTGTTTATTTTAAATGTGCCTTGGACAGACTGACAGCATGAGATGAAGATTTTAAAAAATAATTAAACAAATAATGGCTATATAAATCCCCATATAGTTAACTGTAATCCATGTGTAGAAGACATAATTTGAAGAAGCCACTTGGTGGCTGGAAGAAATAGGACATTTTAATCATGGCGTGTTCCTCCCAGGATATTTCTGAGCTTGAGGGAAATGAATTCAAATTTCCAGCATCCTAAAGCCAGCCCTAATTAGGAATGCAAATCTGCTCCGTACTGAAGGGTCGAATACTCCACCTAAGACAAAGAGATGTGCTTTGGGGATCGTGCAATGTTCTGAATGGTAACAGCGCTTCTCTCTGTTAGTATAGATAATTAAGGGACAAACGTCTACGGTAACTAAATACTAGTCCCCACAAGAAACTAAACCAACAAACCGTGTGCCAAAAACCTCGCAGGGCAACCGAGGTCAGCTCACCAGAACTAGAAACAACTTAAAAGATGATTTTATCCCAGAGTACTTAAACCTGGCTGCAAATGAGAAGGATATGGGAAGCTTGAAAGATACTAATGCCTAGACCCCACACCCAGAGATTCTGCTTTAAGCTGCCAGGCAACCTCATAGTGATACTTCTAAAAAAAAACTCCCTATGTTTCCAGTATAGAACAAAGGTCAAGAATCGCTGATTTAGCCACTGGATCCCAGAGTTGTGCAGAATACCAGAATCTAGTGGACAGCTTCTTAGAGATCTCCAGGCTTCACCCCAGAATGGCTGAGTCAGAATCTCCAGAGGCAAGGGGCTGGGAATCTCTACAGCAAAAACAACCAAAACCAACCAAAAAAACCTTGCCAACTATCACCTCTGCACATTCTGGTTTGGGGACTACTGATTTAATAGGTGATATTTGCTGGTGAGCTGGTAGACTCACTCTTCAAGACAAAAACAATCAAACAAAACAACCAAGCTTGAAGTGTAGCGCTTGACAGTTTCGTGGTGTAAATACTCCCTCCAAGGCTGAGTTTGAGCTGCCAATGTGCCCTCAACTGAAGGCAGAGTTGGAAGCAAACACACACCATTGACTCTTGGGAGCCAGCGCCAGTGGCTCTGCGTATCAAACCGCGAGCACTTGAATGTTCACGCGCCCGTCAACTCGCCAGGTGACCACGGCAGCCACTGAACCTCCCTGCGCCTCAGCTTCCTCACTGTGAAACACGATGGTCCTATTACTCCCCTCCCAGGGCTGTTTTGAGAAGTAAATAATTATTGAGAAGTAAACTATTATTTACTCTGGGTGAACAGTGTATATACAGTACATGTGTATCCTGTACTAATGTTTTCTGGAAAATTATTTATTAAAACATTTGCTATAATATTATTGTCTGAGCCACCAGGGATTTGCTGCAAAATACTCTAAGGAACTTAATTTTAAAGTTGAGCTTTGTCCCCAAGGGGTACTAATGGGTGAAATCATGGTGAAAGAGCACATTTGACATGCCAATCGTATTTTTTCTGATATTCATTAAAATAATTTCTCAGTTTTCCAAAAAAAGATGTTTGTCTATGCACTAAAGGAAATCATAGCCGGCAGATGATGTAGTGTTTAAGAACTTGAAGGCTCAGCTGTGCCTCTTATGAACCGTGGGATCCTCAGCAAGCCAACCTCGTAGGGCCACCGTTTCCTCATTTTGACAGGGGACTGTTGTGAAGGTTGAAAGTAAAGTGCTTCAAACAATGCCTCACACACGGAGGTTATTTATAAGGCTTGGTTGCAGTTTTTGTCCCTATGAGATTGTATATTGTGGATGGGAAGTGTACCACATTTGGGGACATACTGCATCACTTTCTCTTTCTCCTTAGGGGGAGGAAACTTGGCTAATTGATTTTTGTTCCTTTTCGTGTCGATGTAGAATCCATTTTGTCCTAATCTTGACAATAAATCTGAGCCTGGCTCACAGGAAGTACGTTGAGCCAAGTGACATTACCAATACTTGACTTTTTTTGACCTCTGCCCCCAATAATTTTAACTGCCCAATAATTTCAGTTGATAGAACCAACTGCCAGATCAATTTTTTTCCCCAAACATTTAGGTCCTGCCCACTGGTCACCTGTTTAAATCTCATTGGTGAGCTCTCCCCTTTGCTTCGAGGTGAAACAGAAAACAGACTTCAGTTACCAGATCTTTGGGTTGCGGACTATAAACTCCCTTTCTATGACTGCTGAAGCCCAGGCTAGGCCAGGGTGGATGTCAACAATTCATCCCACCTCCTCCCTTGTGCAACAGAGCAGAATATCTCCCCCCACCCCACCCTGCTCCTGCTGCAGAAATAGCTAGGGAGTGTCCCATGTATGTGCCATGTAATCTGCACAGTGAATCTGTGATGTGCGTTTTTATCCCTATCTTAAGGATGGAGAACCAGGCTCAGAAAACTTGAGTAGTCTGCTCCCCGTGGGCTGGAAGTTTCTACTCTGGGGCTTTTGCAAAAATAAATTACTTCTCTCCTAGCTCCAGGTATGTGAGCTTTTTCTCTTCTCCATTATAAGGACTATCTACGTGAAGGAGTCGGGGGTCCCCCGATGAGAAGTATTATATAAATTCAAAGCATAATTATTGATTGTACATTCTTTCATTAAACAAACAAAATATATGCTAATGTTAAACTCCCTCCAATTTTCCATTTTGCCATCCTTTGAGAAATAAGCCAATAAACCATTACACACTGAGCTTCCTGGGGAAATGAATTTAAATGTTAATATAAATCCTTTTAGAAAAAAACAAATTTTAACAAATAAGTATTTGAACAAGGAGGGTACTTAACCACGTTCAGAATGAGAAACGCTCAGTACAAGGCCCTTGGTGGCTGTTGAGATAAGCTCTTTAAATTTAATATTTTATAATAGACTCACACCTCTTTTGTTAGAAATGGAGAAACAGAATCATTTTCTTTTCCCCTTTATTGGAATATATTTAAATCTCTCCAATTTTATTTTGCTAATAGGCAGGCCCAAGTCGGTCTATAAATGTATCCTGATTTATCACAGGTAATCCCACACTCTAGCATTCATGTGTAGTACTTAACCTCAATTTAAATGTAAATTTTGGGCAACTTTGAGTGCTTTATCTGTGAACTTGGAGAGCTCTCTTCATTAATGAGGTCTGGACTAATTATAAGCAGTTTTGTAAGGTTTCTTTAAAACAATTGCAGAATTGACCCCAAAATGAACAAATTCTGAATTTGTTTTTAAAAAATGCTGGCATGCTTGTGCAAATTTCTAGCTCAACGCCCTACTCCCAAGGTGTGCACATAGGAGGGGAGGGGAGCCGGATGATAACAGAATGAAATATGCCAGAGAAACTAATGGAGATGGAAACGAAAGTGAACTGGGGTCACCCTCAAATACAATCTCTTTTTCCTGCTGAAAGAAACCATACCCTCTTCTCATCTCAAAACAATTTTACCAGGAAATATTCTTGCCTTCCTTTCTTCTGGTGATTCAAGTCAGGACTATACAATCTAGTGGCAACTAATGAAAAGGCACCATCAAAATTCTCATGAAAGCCAACCCCTCCCCCCAAGAAAAACAGTTTTCAAATACTCACAGGCACATCCACGTATTTGGAAGCTGCCTTCACCTAAGGAGGAAAGGAGAGGATGGAAGTGAGGCTGGTGTTTATGTTTAGTTGTTCACAGCTCGTTGCTGTATCACCATCAGAGTTAAAACAATCTGCTGGCAGACAGAGCTGACCAGGAAACACAAGAAAGGTACTAAAACAATAAAATCTGTTTGTTATTTTTTTCTCCAAGCGAGACCCACTGTTTTGGAGAGAAAAAGAGCAAGAGAGAGGGAGGGAGAGAGAAAGAGAAAGACAGCAAAGTTTTACTGACACACTGGACCTAGTGTGGGAGTTCTGCATTTTCCTCCCTCCCCTTAAAAAAAAAATTATTATTATTTTGATGCAGACCATTTTTAAAGCCCTCATCACATTTTTTACAATATTGCTTTTGTTTTGTGTTTGGATTTTTTGGCTGCAAGCCAAGCAGGATTTTAGCACCGTCCCCTCCTGCTGCACCCCAGTACTGGAATCACCACATTTACCCACACGTCTCCCAGGAAAACATCCAAGGGAGTATTTGTCCCTGTTGCTCTTTTCTCAAAGTCACTTCTTAAAATGTCAACTCTTAGGGTATATATAAAGTTAATCTTAAAAATGCATTCCAATCTACATTAGGTGCAGACAAATATTGTCTGATTCCACTTGCACGAGATACCTAGAATAGTCAAATTCATAGAGTCAGAAAGTACACTCATAGATGCCAAGGGCTGGGGGTGGGGTGGGGGGTGGGAGACTGAGGACTTGGTGTTTAATGAGGAGAGAGTTTCAATTTAGGAAGGTGACAATTTTAGGAGATGGATAATGGTGAGAGTTGTACAACAATGTGAATGTACTTAGTGTCACTCAAATGTGCCATTAAATATGGTTAAAATAGTAGGTTTTATATTATGTGACTTTTACCACAATTAAAAACTTAAACAACAACAAAAAAAGGAGAAATCAGTGAGCCAATGGGCAGAGTGCAAAGAGTTCAGGATTTGGAGTCAAAAGTTCTGTAAGTGATGGAACTGTTAATAGTTGACCCTCAGATCATCACTTTGGAGTCCCTTCTCCTAGGTTACTCAATTTCTAGAATAGGGTGACAGCACTGTGTACTTTGTAGGGTTGATAACCCACCTGATCAAGTGACAAAATGTATGAGAAAGTGTTTCGTAACCTTTAAAGGGTGGAATACACACTGATTAGTCAATTATTGAGAGGACAATGCGTCCTATCTCCTGAAATCACCAACACCCTAGATGATTCCCAGAGTATCCTGTTACAGATTCTCTGAGAACCCTGCATTTTTTTTTTCTTTGTAGCTCTGATCACAACTGCAATTCAGTCATTTCTCTGCCATGTCTGTCTCCCAAACAATGTCATGTCTTGCCCATGGCTGTCTCCTGTGACTCATTTGGTACCTGGCTTAGAAAGGGCACTCAGGGAAAATCTGTAGAAGGAAGCAGCAGCTAGTGACCAGTGCTGGCTTCAGGACGCTTAAGGGATAAGCAGACAAGATCGAGAAGTCACTGCAGGAGTCAGTCTGAAAGCCCAAAGGGTTGCATATAAAGCTGGGTACTTGCAAAGCATGGTGGGTGAAGGAGTGAACCCACTCTGGGCTGTTAAGGGGAGTATGAGGAAAGCTTTCTAGGTTTTGCATAATTAACATTTTGCTAAATGATTCTCAACCTGAACTATTTCCTCTTTATTCCTGTTCTAGAATTTAGTTTGAGCAAGAGGGTGACTCTCCTTTCACGTCTCCTCTATGTACATTAACATTTAACATTTCTATGATATTTTTCACTTTGCAAAACATTTTCATGTATTGTTTCTTTTTTAAGCCAACCTGCAAAAGGGGTGAGGGCTATTAATCCTATCTATTGACTATTGAGAACATTAAAACCCACTGAATTTAAAAATTTATTTGATCGTGACCTGGGCCAGAAGGCAGAGAAGCCCAACTAACATGCAGGGCTCCTGAGCCCTAACTTTTCCTTTGGAACTCCCGATCTTCTCACCACTGGTAAAAAGTGTGAGGAAGGTAAGCTTCAGTGGTCAGGCAGGCAGTTACTGACAAAATAATTCTTCTCAGCTACAAATTGCCTCCTTTGCTCTGTTGAGTGAGTGCTTGGCAGTTGGTAAGAGTTTTGCTACAGCTGAAATGATCAACCTTTCAACACGCCCACTCTTCCCACCAACATGCAGTTTTAACCCAGAAAAGGACACCAGTCAGAGCCTATTCCTTTCAAATCAGATTGGGAATATAAGGTAAACTCTGTATCAGGATGAAAATCATCCCCTCTGCTGCATGCACCAGCACTTAGTTCAGGGGTCTTTTTTAAAAACTTGATAACTGCTGACTTGCACTTAACCTTATTAACCTTTCTCCCATCCCATAATAAAAACCAGCTCAGAATAAATCGTGGTCCTATTATTATTTAGAAAGATGTGCTGTATCATTTTTGGTTCTGGCCACTGAACTTGAAGGAAGATGTTGAGGACCCAGGGCAGTCTGGAAGTGTCTTCTACAAGAAAAGTGAAGGAGAAGTGTCTGGAAAAGGAAGGGCTAATGGCAAAGGAAATGAAAACCTTCATGTAGTTCAGCAAGGACCTTCAATGTAGAACGGTTGAACTAGGTCATGGTAATTCTCGAGCATACAATCAGGAAGGATGAGGAACACAATGGGACTCTAAAGGAAGGTGAAAATAGCTATCTTGGTCGAGCCAGGCGCTGGCTGTCTCTGTGACCAAGGACACCTTGCTGGAGGAGCTCAAGCACGAGGTATGCAAGATGCTCCGACGTGAGCCTTTCCTCACATGAGAGATTACCTCTTAAGACTGCTTCCCGTTGTCTGTTGCTCATCTTCTTAAGAGAGTGAATGCTGGGACTTCCCTGGTGGTCTAGTGGTTAGGAATCCACACTGCAATGCAGGGACATGGGTTCGATCCCTGGTCCAGGAGGATCTCACATGTCATGGGGCAACTGAGCCCATGCACAACTACTAAGCCTGTGCTCTAGAGACCCAGAGGCACAACTGCTGAGCCCGTGTGCTGCAACTACTGAAGCCTGGGTGCCCCAGAGCCCATGCTCTGCAACAAGGGAGGCCACCGCAAGGAGAAGCCTGTGCAACGCAACTGGAGAGTAGCCCCTGCTTGCTACAACTAGAGGAAGCTCGTGTGCAGCAAAGAAGACCCAGCACGGCCGAAACTAAATAAATAAGTAAAATTTTTAAAAAGATAGAAAGCTATTATTAGTTCTGTTTTTTCATTTGTCTGTTTTTCAGTACACGTCAAGATGTTGCAGAGTGAGTAAGCTGACAGAACCAGGATCCAACTGTGGCCCCTAGAGAGCCCTTCCCTGCTTAATGTAACCTTTATGAGCTACCTTTAGGTGCTTTGTTTTTTTAGTATCCACAGGACTCTGTCTTTGGCCAGCTATATGCTAAGCAGAGAGGAAGCACCAGATCCTCCCAACTCAATAGGGATTTTTGAATCATTGTCAAGGGTCAGAAAATCTGAGCGCACACCAGGTGACTCTGACCAAGTTAATTAACTTCTGAGCCTACTCTGCAAATGGGACAATTATAATGTTCCTCAAAGGAATACGGAGGGGATGGGACGAGGTAATCCAGCTAAGGGTGAAGAACAGTGCTGCAGATGTGGTAAAAGCTACTACCTGTACCTCTTCTTACTCCAATGTTGGATTCCTGGTGTAGATCAAGTACCAGCTCCACATCCCAGTGGCCATGGTGACAGTTTCACTGCTCATGTCTAGCCCATGAGCAATTTCTCACCATAAAAAGGATGCTGGAATCTCCCCAGGTTTCCAGCAGGTATCTTAGCTGGTTCTCAGTCTGGCAAACGTCCTGTCAATTCCGTGAACACCACATGCAGTGGACTCCTCTCTAGAACACCGAGGCAGTGTTCCCTTCTACTCCCTTCCTCAGGCTGCCCGAGCCAGGGCACGAGTGAGAGGGCAATTCCCCAAGTCAGGGCGCTCTGTACATCCAATCACATATCCCTAGCACTCTCTGGTACAAAGCTAAGTGCCCTGTGGCACAGGAGAAAAGGCTGAGGGAGAGGGGTTTGCCCAGATACCATCCTTTCTCTATAGGGACCCAACTGCCCTCCAAGGGAGAGGCAAGAACTGTGACTTCAGCCAGACTTCATTTCCTGAGACTCCCTACTTTCCCACCATCCCCTTTGGTGGGACAAAGAATGCCTGCCTCCTCTCTAGCAGTATCCATAAACACCCCACCCTCACCCCTTGACCAGACAGAGCCAATTCTGGGTTCAGAAGAGACACACAAATTAGGAGAAGTTGATGGAGACCAAGGGTAAAGGTCATATTTTCACAGGTCTTCAGGAAAGAACAATTCTCAGGTCCTGGGCACTGCATTAGGGGACAGGGATGGAAGCCACTGATGCTTGACTCACGGTCCCTTCCTTGGATGGTGTCTAAATGCACAATCTCTCCAAACACCCAGAATGAGTCATGTCCCCCGCCACGACTCATAATTATAACTAACATTTCTTGAGTGCTTCCTACTTGCCAGGTGCTGAGTTAGGAAGACTGCACTTGTTATATTTAATCTTCACAACAATCTTTGAAAAAGAGTCCTATTAACAATCCCATTTTACAGCTGACAAAACTGAGGCTGAGAGAAAGGAAGCAATTTGGCTTAAAGTCACACAGGCAGTAAGTTACAGCTTTGAACCTCACATCCCCCAAGCTGTCTATAATCCAGTTTAGAAAAAAAATCTATCAAACCACTTTTATTAACCAGTCATATTTAAGTCTTGTTTCTCATTGTATGTAGACACAACCTAAAATGGCTTTTCCTCGAAAAATATTTGAGGGATTTGAATAATAATCTGTGCCGACTCAGGGCAGAAGGTCCAAAACGGTTTCTCTGGCTTTGAATGTCCCAGCTAATTACCTAGACCCTCCACCTGACTTAGCGTGTGTAGACAGGCTTAATGGTTACTCTATTGAGCTCCCCCATTATTTTTCAGGTGCCCAAAGGTAATCTTTTCATTGAACACTCACCATTCTGGGATTTTCACAATGCTGATGACTAAGGGATTTTCTTCTGCCTGGTCCTAATAAGGGGACCTGAGTTAATCATTGTGTGGCTCTGACAGGGAGCACGGCGGGGGCTTAAACCACTTCTCTTGCTTCATTAGGGGAAAAAGCAACCCAGGTGCAGACCACGAGGACCTCAGGGTTTGATACTATTAAATCAATGCACAGACAAGAAAAAAAAGTGGATTAGGCCCTTTTTGCAAACAGAAATCTGGTGGGTAGGACGCAAAGATGGAAGAAAAAAGAAGTCAGAACAGATACCACTGCATTAGCGACTGCCTGAGCTCTCTTTCTCCCTGTGGTCCCTTAAAAAAAAAAAAAAAAAGACAAAAACCAACCAAGCCAACGATTTATTCTCTGCACGAGCTGACTCCACCCGTTCCTGTTTGACTTCACAAGAGCTCTGAGCTGATTTCTCTGCCTTTGCCTAAAAAATGCTGACCACACTGCTCTTCCAAGGGCCCAGCAATATCTACTTCAACGCTTGGCTTGTGAAGTATCTGCTACAAAGATCATGATGCTATTTTGCCTTTTTTCCGATTTCCCTAACCAAGAAAATCTTAGAAATCGGCTTTTCATTTTTTATTTTTTAAGAGTTGAGGCAGTTCAGTATCTCAGTATCATAGTTCGTGCCACTACCATCTATAAAATGATTTTATCTTTATTAGTTGAATTTTATCATTTATCACTATCTTCATGTCTAGATTGTAGGCTCCATGAGGAATAAGAATTTCTTTTTTTTCTCCTCACTATCTACACTGCCTGGTATACAGTAGAGGCTAAATAAAAAATAATCAACAAAGACAGGGGACTCTACTCAACACTCTGTAATCACCTATATGGAAAAGAACCTGAAAAAGAGTAGATATGTGTGTATGTATAACTAAATCACTTTGTTGTATACCTGAAATGAACACAAAATTTTCAATCAACTATATTCCAATACAAAATAAAAAATTTAAAAAGTGTTGAAAGAATGACTTGCTGAGCATGGTACTCTTTATTCTGTACCCAGGATAGAAGCTTCCAGTGCTCTCTGGAATAACACAATAACTGGTACACAGTAAGAGCTTAAGAAATATTAGCTAATATTGTTACTAGTGTCTAACTCACATGTAGTTAGCTGGGAGCGACTGTACCAAGTGAGTTCTTAGTTGTAGTTTACAGACTAGCAAAACGGTTGGCAAACTCTTGCCTGTGGGTCAAATCTAGTCTGCTGCCTGTTTTTGTGTAGTTCATGAGCTAAGAACGGTTTTCACATTTTTAAGTGAAAGAAAATCAAAAGAAGAATCATATTTCCTGACATGATACAATGACAAGAAACTGACATTTCAGTGTTCATTGATAAAGTTTTACTGGAACACAGCCATACCCATTCATTTATATCTTGCTGATAGCTGCTTTCATGCTACAAGGCAGAGCATGCGTTGCTGGGACAGAAACTATGCAACTTATAAAGTAAAAAATATTTACTATCTGGCTCTTTCCAGAAGAAATTTTCTGACCTCTGGACTAGAAATTGCTTAAGTGGAAGCCATTGGGATGAGGGTGGGGAAAAATCATGAAATGCACATTTCTCATCTCAGTATGACCATTAACTAGTTAACTGTCTACCTGTCCAGCCTGTTGGCCTCCTGTCCTTATCTATGATAATAGGGAACAGAGCTCAGGGTCTTCTCTGGATTTCTTACAGAAATGCAACTCTTAGATGGTGTATGAGGCAGCTGCTAGGAAGGATGTGAAGCAGGGAACACTTCCCACACCTTGGAAAGTTCATAAATACTCTAGCAGAAAAACAAAAGGTTAATAATATTTTCATATTAACAAGAGCTCTGGAAATGAGGCTCCAGGAAAAACTACAGTAACAGGGAAAGGGAAAAAACAACAGAGATAAATAAAGACCCTTTGTACAGGTACCAGATAATGCAGCAGGGCCCAGCGGGCAGGACAGGCAGGGAGGCAGCAAGATTACAACAGGTAGTGTGTGCTGCCTAGTCACTCTGCGCCAGGCGCTGTTTTCAGTGTTTTTTATGAACCACCTCATTAATATTCTCCGTACCTTTGAGATACGTCATCTGTACCTCTCTGGGCTGTCATGAGGTTTAACTAAGATGATACACACACAGGGCATAATAAAGGACACAGCAAGTGCTCAGTACTTGCTACTGTTACTACTGTTAGAACTGCAGGCCAAACGAACAGCCTTTCTATTCCATTAGTAAAATCAGCTAATTTGCCTTGCATCCCTACATGTGCCCTTCTGTTTCCTCAGTCTCGAGTTCTCATGCTCTCTTTTGTTGTGTGGCAGAAATGGAATGGGCTATACGTGCACATAAGCCCCTATGATAAGCATCGCTTAGGCCAATAACATGGGAGAAGCGTGGTCCATCATTAATCAGCAGATTGGAACTATGTGAAAAAGGACATGGGCATTTCTAACAGGGCTTAGAGGCAGTGTGGAGAAGCAGCAGAGAGCACAGACTCTGGGGTTAGATGACGTGGGGCCAAATTCTAGATCTACCACTTATTAGACAATTTACTTCACTTTTCTATGCCTCACTTTCCTCATCTATACAATGGGGATAACAGAACTTTTCATGGAGTAGATGGGTTATTAAGTGAGTTTTCAGAATAGCTCCTGGTTCACAGTAAGAACTGTGTGTCAGCTCTTCATATCATTTCTGTTGGAAAATCAGGTTGTTCTAGGTTGTCAAACCTGTATATTGAGCTTGGTCTGGCCCTGCACTATCAGACAGGTACAAGTGGCTATTTAAATTTAGATAACTGAAAAAGAAATGCAACTAAAAATCCAACTTTTTAGTTGAAGTAGCCACATTTCAAGTACAGGTGGCTATCGTATCAGACAGTTGAGATACAGAATAGTTCTGTCATTGAATAAAGTTCTATTGGACATTTCTGGTCTAGATTCAAGAGACATTCATACATTTAGGTTATTAAATTTTTTAGTGATAAGAATGAAGAGGTGTGTCATTCAATTCTCATATCAGAACATGAGATCAGTTGGAAGAAGAAGCAAGGGGAAGGAAGAAGCCATGGGTGTCAAGAGCCTCATCCTGTGGATCACACAACAACTTAAGGTGGATGGGAATTATGTAAAGTGATAAAGACTCCAAGAGAGTGCTGGTAATATAGATGCACCCAATAGAAGGGAGCTGGGAGGAGAAACAGAGAGAGTACAGTGAGTAACGCTCTACCAAGTATAGCAGGGGAAAAAAATCATCTCTATGATCGATAAACCAGAAAGAGCAATTTAAGAACAGCACTTAGAGCTAGGAAGAGAAAAGCCAACTTGTTTAAAAGGGTCCCTTGTGGAATAAGGGATTGAGAGTGGAAAGAGATGGGACTGAGAACTGTTGCTTTTAAAAAATTATTACTGTTTCTGTACTATTTCACATTTCAAATATGTATGTATATTTCTCTCATAAGAAATTATTGCAAAAAGAACAAAACCAGCGATAGAATTTTCAGCATTCTAGTATTTGCAGGAAGACTGTATCTTCTCCAGGGTAACTTCTTCAAGGTTTTTGCTTGACTGAAATCATGTTTCTGAGCAGCAAAACCTAGCAAAAACCCCCCTCAATACATAATCTGGATGCTCTAAGTGCATCTTGGGAAGAGGAATGAATTGTAAGTGCCAACCGAGGGACTGACGGCTTGGGGGAGACAGAATGTGCCAGTGGGTGGATGTACTGGGACTGTGTGTGCGGGTGAGCAGTTGAGCAAACCTCGGTGGCTCCTGCTTGGGGCCAAGTGACAATTACAGTGAACGCCCCTTCCAACACTTTGTGAGCACTGGAGGAAAACGCAGCCCTGAGGTGCATCTGGAACTGCAGACAGCATGACGGATTCCCAGAGCTCTGCCACCAGAGGGGCTGGAGTGTTTTCAATGCTCGCTGAAGATCAAGGTTGTTTCTGGCCAACTGGGAAGTGCTGTGCCCGTGTCAGCACTGTGTTCATGCCGCACAGATGCACATTCGGTGTGAAGCCATCTTCCTCCACTTTCCTTTTTAGGAGGGCAGGATTTTAGAAGTGCTGTTTTTACCAGATGTGGGAACTGTGACGTCAAAAATTGTTTATGGGTAGGTCATCAGAAGGCTGCTGCTCAGCAACATAATCACTGGCTTTCAAAATGTGATTCACATTTGAAAGACAAGAGTCAAGCATCAAAATGTTTTCAAATAAAATTTCTCTAAATTGCCTATAAGTGGAACCTAAACACTTTTTTTTTTTTCAGATAAGAGAAAGAGAGTATTGGATTCTAAATTCAGTCTCTCACTATTGTTTTTTCAATGACTGGCTCTATGAATTTTGGGAAAGCAATTGTCTTTTCACAGACAACACAGAAAGAACACTTGATATAAAGTGAAAGGGAAAGTGTTAGTAGCTCAGTTGTGCCAGACTCTCTGCGACCCCATGGACTGCAGCCCACTAGGCTCCTTGGTCTATGGGATTTTCCAGGCAAGGATTCTGGAGTGGTTTGCCATTTTGTTCTTCTCATTTTACAAGTGAAGGAACTATCACTCAGAGAGGTTAAACTGCTTTCCCCAGGGAACACAGCTAACATAAGGCAAACCTAGGATTTGAACAAAAATGGATCTGACTTCAAAGGATTCATTACTGCATTATGCTGCCCCCTACCCTGCCATACCTTTGATCACAAAACAATTTACCTAAGTTTGAGGAGAAAATCCAGATCATGGCTTATGGATCTACTTTGAAAAGCAAAGAGTGTCTGTGCTCAGTTGCTTCAGTTGCGTTCGACTCTTTGAGACCCTACAGACTGTATCCCTCCATGCTCTTTTGTCCATGGGATTCTCCAGGCAAGAATACTGGAGTGGGTTGCCATGCCCTCCTCCAGGGATCTTCTTGACTCAGGGATCAAACCCACGTCTATTATGTCTCCTGCATTGACAGGTGGGTTCTTCACTACTAGCGCCACCTGAGAAGTCCCAGGAGGTAATATTATGATGCTATTCACCTATCATCACAACAAGACTTCATATGTAACAACTGATGGAACCATCATGGATATTTTGAGATAACCTCTGAGGACCACTGGAGAGCTTCAGAGGGACTGGGGGAAGGTAGGAGACAGCCCAGGCTTCCCTGGAAAGCCTCCTTAGGCAAGAACACAAGTTGCAGGGCTGCTGGTTGATTGCACGGCTTCTGTGCATGTTCATAAATATTGATCGTGATTAAACTATTATCATAGTAATGAGGGTAATAATACCTCCTCCAGCCCATCCCACCACACTACTCTAAGTCCCCACCTTTCATCAAACAAAGAGCTGCTGGCACTGCTGGGGAGTTGGGCAAGAGGCAGGGAAATGATCTCTATTAAGCAAAAGCATTCTGTTCCATGCGCTGATTAGGCGCTGCAGCCTCATTAATGAGGAGAATTGTTCGCGTCTCCTGTTGCTCAGGGTACTGTGCTCCGAGACTGGGTCCAGGAAGTGTATGTTCTCATCTCTCTTCCCCCCTGGGGCTTCCGAACAGATGCCCGATAGAAGGAGACCTGTTTTTCTTTCCACTCTCCCTCATTTCTATCCCAACCATTACTTCCCAGGGAGGATTTATGCAAGGCTCAAGGGCTCCTCCAAAACCACTCTTTCTTCTCATGCTGCTGAGACTCAACAATGGTCACAAGCTTATTATTTCCCTGGCACGAGGCTAAGCGATTTATTGGTAATTAACCCTCACACTGGGAGGGGTGATGGTTATTACCCTTTAGAGATGAGGAAATTGAGGCTCAGAGAGGTTTCGTGACTTTCTAAAGGACCCAAAGTCAGCAGTATCATGGAGCAGGTGTGTGAATGTGGGTCCGCTGGACTCTGGGGTCTGTACCCTCTCAAGGTTACTGAGCTGCTCTTCCATGTGCCTATTTACATGACATCCTCTCACTTTAGGGGAAACGTGGAAATGCAGAATGGAAAGCTTTAATCTGTAAACTCTCCATGAAGGAATAAAGGCTTATTTTTATTTGGTTATATTGGGACTTCCCTGGTGGTCCAGGGGTGAAGAGTCTGCCTTCCAATGCAGGAGATGCAGGTTCGACCCCTGGTTGGGGAACTAAGATTCCACCCGCCCCAGGACAAGTAAGCCCATGCGCCGCCACCACTGAGCCCACCTGCCCTAGTGCCTGCACTCTGCAACAACACGACCCACTGCAGGGAGCTCGCACACAGCAACCGCAGAGACTGCTTGCCACAACGAAGACCCAGCACAGCCAGAAAATAAAGAAACAACAATAATGAAAAAGTAGGGGGCCCTTGCCCATTTCTGGCATTTTCGGGTTTTATCTTGTAAACATCTCTCAACACCAAGAAGCCCAACTGAATGTAAGCTGGAAGAGGCCAGGAGCCACGTCTTACTCGTGTCCTTGCTTCCACATGGCCCTGGTGCTGAGCCGAGGTAGCCTGTACTGAATAGTAATGTTTCTACATGAGGGCACCACTTGTCACCCCTGCGGCCTTCCCCTATCCCTGCAGCTGGGCTCACCTTGAACTCAAGGGTATACGCTGCTTACGCTGCTGCCACCAGAGATAAGCTGTCTCTTATAGCCGGGCTAGGTCTGCTACAGAGTGAAGCATTTTCTCTCCCCCCACCCCCTCCACCGCACCTCAGGTAAAGATCAGGGAAAACACACACATTGATAAGACAGGAGGTCTGGGTTCTATGTCAAAATGCCTTGTTCAAGTCATTTTCCTTCTCTGGTCTCAGTGTAAACAACTGCAAAATGGGGTGGCTAGAATGTATCACAACTTCCCAAACTTTTAGCATCAGTACCATCTTCCTGATTTGGGCTATTGCCCATGGGCCATCTGTATGTACTATATTTACTTATTTACCTAATATTCTCCTTTAAATTGGCTCACTTTTTAAATACTTAATTCTAAAAAGAAACCTGGTATCACTGCCATAAATGGAAACTAAGTATCACTCTCAAGAAGAGAAGGTAAGCATAAAAATAAATATAACATATGTATGATGAAGTGATTACTTTCTAGGTAGACAGGGTTGCCTGCTAAGGGTGCTGTGTCTGAGGCTGCTCATTCTGTCTGTCCCTCTCTCTTTTTGTTGGGCATGAAGATCTGAAAATTTGGAGAAGTATGAGAGGCAAACACTCTAAGGAAACTTTCTCCTTGATAGAAGGGTATGGAGGGAAATACAATTAAAAAAGAAATAATCTTCTCACAATTTGACTGGTGTTATTTAATACTGAGTTTTTGCCACATCTGACACCTTCTCATGTAACATATAGACTGTCCCCTACATTTGGTAAATACTCAGTGATACACTAGGAAAGGCTGTCAAAAAGAAGGAGGAGGAGGAAGAAGAGGAAGAAAGGGAAGAAGCAGCAGAAGCAGCAGCCTTAGTTGGTAGAATCTGCTAATTTCTGTGGTATAAGCACTTTTACTCTGGTCAATGTCAAGCTACCAACAAGACATCATTAAAGGTGAACATGAAAAGAACTGCAAAGAATTTGCTCTTAACAGCAGGTAGAAACTGAGCACCTCACTGGAAACAATGGACCAGAAAATCTCAGGTCCTTCTGTTGTATGGACTCTAGATTGCAACTTTCAGTTAACAAAATTCAAGTCTTTTTAAAAAAAAAGTCTTCCCTAGTCTGCTGCTGCTGCTGCTGCTAAGTTGCTTCAGTCGTGTTCGACTCTGTGCAACCCCATAGACGGCAGCCCACCAGGCTCCCCCGTCCCAGGGATTCTCCAGGCAAGAACACTGGAGTGGGTTGCCATTTCCTTCTCCAATCTTCCCTAGTCTACTCTAGCTCAATAATTCGCATAGAGCCATCATTTAAAACATGGTGGCTGATTAAGTAACTGACTGTAATACTCAGGACTCTGATATAACCATGGTAACAACCGCAAACATAACAGTATTAAAACAAATATTGAATGCTTGAGTGAAGTCGCTCAGTCCTGTCCAACTCTTTGTGACTCTGAATGCTTATCCCATTGCAGATATATAGCATTTTCTCATTTATTTCTAAAAATACCACATAATCTACGTATTATTATTTCTATTGTATAGGTCAGTAAATTAAGACAAGAAGTTAATTAATTTGTTCAAGATTATAATATGGTAAGGGGCAGAACTAGACAAGTATGGCTTGGTGTATGTTGAAATAAACTTGGCTCAATTTAACATATGCTTGGAGAATGGAAGATTCAACTCTGGTAAAGGAATCATTTTGATTAATAAGAGAGGTATTCTAGAGATCATGTATGAATGAAAAGTTCCTGAAGAATTAAAGTGAGAAATGCTAAAAGTATACTAAAGTTAGTGGAAAATATCTTTGAGGAATCCAATTTCTGGATATGGAAATGTGCTGAAAAGGAAGTTATAGGAACTTATGAGAGTTTTGGTTGGTTCTGTTACAGGTAATAGTTTGGGTTGCTTAGGAGAAAAGATGCTATGCTAAGGACTGAACCAGTGAGAAAACTGCTG
Source organism: Bubalus kerabau (assembly GCF_029407905.1). NCBI lineage: Eukaryota > Metazoa > Chordata > Mammalia > Artiodactyla > Bovidae > Bubalus > Bubalus kerabau. The sequence goes on along the minus strand of NC_073643.1, from coordinate 40,582,011 downwards.
GTTAAAAGCATTAGGGTCATTTCAACCCTCCCACAGGTTTAAGCTGAAGGAAGGCTGTTGCTACTTAATTGCTCAGTCAGTCAGTTTAGTTGCTCAGTCGTGTCCAACTCCTTGCAACCCCATGGACTTCAGCACGCCAGGCTTCCCTGTCCATCACCAACTCCCAGAGCCTACTCAAACTCATGTCCATCGAGTCAGTGATGCCATCCAACCATCTCATCCTCTGTTGTCCCCTTCTCCTCCCACCTTCAATCTTTCCCAGCATCAGGGTCTTTTTGTTGAGTCAGTTCTTTGCATCAGGTGGCCAAAGTATTGGAGTTTCCAGCTTCAGCATCAGTCCTTCCAATGAGTATTCGGGACTGATTTCCTTTAGGATGGCCTGGTTGGATCTCCTTGCAGTCCACAGGACTCTCAAGAGTCTTCTCCAACACCACAGTTCAAAAGCATCAATTCTTCGGTGCTCAGCTTTCTTTATAGTCCAACTCTCACATCCATACATGATCACTGGAAAAACCATAGCCTTGACTAGATGGACCTTTGTTGGCAAAGTAACGTCTCTCTCTGCTTTTTAATATGCTGTCCAGGTTGGTTATAACTTTTCTTCCAAGGAGCAAGCATCTTTCAATTTCATGGCTTCAGTCACCATCTGCAGTGATTTTGGGGCCCCCCCAAAATAAAGTCTCTCACTGTTTCCATTATTTCCCCATCTATTTGCCATGAAGTGATGAGACTGGATGCCATGATCTTAGTTTTCTGAATGTTGAGCTTTAAGCCAACTTTTTCACTCTTCTCTTTCACTTTCATCAAGAGACTCTTTAGTTCTTTACTTGCTAAGTTGTGCCTAATTCTTTGTGACCTCATGGACTGCAGCACACGAGGCTTCCCTGTCCATCACTATCTCCCAGGGTTTGCTCAAACTCATGTCCATTGCATTGGTGATGCCATCCAACCATCTCATCTTGTCACCCTCTTTTCCTCCTGCCCTCAGTCTTTCCCAGCATCAGGGTCTTTTCCAATGAGTGGGCTCTTCACATCAGGTGGTCACAGTATTAGAGCTTCAACATCAGTCCTTCCAATGAATATTCAAGGTTGAAGAAAGGTTAAGAATGGTTATTTATGGGACCCCCATAACATGCCAGGTATCATACAAGGCCAATGCTCACTTTGTACCTAACTGTTCCCTCGAGTCTCTGAGGTAGGCATTAGCATCACCACTTTACAGATGAAGAAAGTGAGACTCCAAAATGTTCAATGACTTTCTCACATTTCTGTAAGTCTGGGCTTCACAATCACATCTCTTCTTCTACCTTTCTGGGGATAAGCTTCCCACTGCATGTGACTCAGAGGTCTGGTCAGAATCTCTATCTTTTAATTTCAGAACCATTATGTTCTGTTTGAAGCCATGCACAAGTTTGTTAGGCATTTCTTTCATAGCTGACCTTTCTATCACCCTGTAGTTCAGCACCTTGTGTTCTAAAGAAAATACTGTGTCTGTGTCATGTTCATGCTGAATACTTATCTGTTTACTAAAGAATATTAAGGGAAATGGTTAACTTTGGATGCTTATTTTATTTCTTCTGAACGGCTGCCTTGGACAGCAGGTATGTTAATTGTCATGTGTGTTTTCAAGGCATGAACTGGAATGAGGATGATGTCTTACTAGGTGATAAAATTATCTGTCATAGACCCCAAAGTGGATGTCAAGCTCTGAAACACAGGGGAGCAGCTGATGAAAGAAGTCCATAGAAGACATGGCAGATCAGTATTTTACAGTTCTTGAGCATTTCAGGGCAAGCTGCTTTTGTTTGGTCCATATGAACAAAACACATTAGACAACCTAAGTCTTGCCTTCCACTAGTGGCTTGAAGCTTCAAAACGATAAGACCACAAACCCAACACTAGCTTGTAGCAGGCAGCTGGGCTCTCTATGGCCTCTCTTAACTTCTCCAACTGAATCAACTTCCATAATGTCTCCATGCAAACCCTTAAATCCATAACCACAGGCTCCAGACTAGATCCTTAACTCCATCCAGCTCCATCCCTGTCATTTTGCCCCTTTTGCTCTGGCCCTACCCCGAGTTACAATGAACTTCCAGTTTCCAGAATGAAATAGACCTTCGGGGCTTCCCTGGTGGCTCAGATGGTAAAGCGTGTTCCAGAAATGCAGGAAACCCGGGTTCGATCCCTTGGGTTGGGAAGATACCCTGGAGAAGGAAATGGCAACCCACTGCAGTCCTCTTGCTTGGAAGATTCCATGAATGGAAGAGCCTGGTAGGCTATAGTCCATGGGGTCGCAAAGAGTCAGACACAACTAAGCGACTTCACTTTCACTTTTTTCTTCTCCAAGTCTTTGTACTTTGGACATTCTTTGTTTTCTTCTTTACCAGGTGAGATTTTACTTATCTATTAGACCTCTGCTCAAACGCCTTTCCTCTATGGTCTCCCAGATGAGGCTGGGTCTCTTTGGGCTATGGTCCAATTGCATCAGCTACTTTCTGAATAATCGCTACGCTTGTAAATTACATGTTGAGAATGTCTCCCTCATAGGAATATACAATAACAGAATGTTTCTCTCATTCATTGCTAAGCTCCCAGTGCCTAGCACATAGTAGGTGCTCCATAAACATGTGTTGAATGGAGCAGCATAAAACTAAAGACTGTTCAGAACACATAAAGAAGTGGGGAGATTCTGTATGTCTACTCCTTTGGTTTTACTGCAAAACTAATTGGCTGGTGGGTAAATTATAACATACTTTTGCTGGTAAGATGTGAGAAATACATGACTCTTTCCCTTAAGAGTGATCACAGACAGTCGATGGCTCTGGGAAGAGTCACTAATTACCTTCATCTATGGGTTTGGCACCCCACTCCAGTACTCTTGCCTGGAAAATCCCATGGACAGAGGAGCCTGGTAGGCTGCAGTCCATGGGGTCGCAAAGAGTCAGACACGACTGAGAGACTTCACTTGCCGTTTTCACTTTCATGTATTGGAGAAGGAAATGGCAACCTACTCCAGTGCTCTTGCCTGGAGAATCCCAGGGAGTGCGGAGCCTGGTGGGCTGCCGTCTATGGGGTCGCACAGAGTTGGACATGACTGAAGCGACTTAGCAGCAACAGCAGCATGGGTTTCTTAGCTTCTGTGGGGAATAACATTCTGGTGATAACTAAGCAGTAGATTTAAGATGGAGTTTTATCAGCTGTGCAAGACTCAGCTGGGCACGTTACTCAACTTATCTCATCTGTTAAATGGGATAATCATCATATCGATTACAAAGGGTGATTGTGAGGATTGGATGAGAAAATTCATGTCATTCACTTAGCACTGTGCCTGGCACACGTCATGTTCAAAGCATGTAAGCATTTACTACCATGGCTGGTGCTTCTGTCCAAGGCAGGCACCTCTACTCTGAAGTGTAGAAGCCAAGTGACTTGAATCACATGAATCTAGCATCTGATAATTTGATGAGGTTACCCTCTGAGGAAGAACCAAGACCTCTCCGTCTACACCGCCATCACCAGCCCACACTGTAAAAAGCCGTTTCTCCCTTGCTGGTGTTCCCTGAAGCCAAAGGAAAAATAGAACGCCATCAGAGGTAACACTGATAAGTCACGACCAACCTCAGCCCACGCTACAATTTGAACTGCTTCCTGATCAAACTGTTCTGTGGACAGAAGTGAATACCCTTGATCCAGTTCTGGCCTTTGACCAAGCTGGCAGTCGTGCTCTCTGGCCTGCCATCAGGGGCTCTGCACTGAAGCAGTCCAAGCTGCTGCTTCATCTGCATGAACATCAGCCCTGGCCTCAGATTCTAGCAGGAAGAGAAGCATGTCCACTGCATTTCATATCTAAGCGGCAAAACAATTAAAATGCTGACAAAAGGGAAAAAGGGTGAATGAGGGTAATTTGAGACCTAGGAGACTGGTCAGACAGTGGAGCTTGGGCCCCTCAACAGCCCTAATGTGGGCTTTATTCTCCCTAACCTGAGCAGTTTCCAAGCTATGCTGTGACCATCTCAAATGGATGTGGGTGATGGGGGAGAAATCTTAGGTAAATTTTAGGGGGCTTCAGGGAATCTGATGCAATCATTCTGTCCGCTGGCAGTGGGTGCCTCTTACATCCTCCCTTTTCCTTGGAGGCTCCGGAGTGTACAGGGAGAGAGAAGGCTGGCCAAGCTGCAGGGCTTAACCTCCTGAAGCCTCACTTTCATCATTTGCAGGAGAGCCTTGTTGCAGCAGGATTGTTCAGAGGATTCGACAAGAAAAAATATATTTAAAGCACTTAGCCCTGTGCCAGGCACTTAGCAAGTGCTTAAAGGATAGGAGCTGAAGCTCTTGTAGCTATTTTGGACTTTCGAATTCATCTACCATAGCTATCATCAGATTACACTGAGGGGAATTCAAAGCCAAGGGGTGGTCCTGTGTCCCAGGTCACACAGTTTGCTGGTGAGGGGCAGAGCTGGGGTCCCGCCCCCAGTCTCCCCACCCTATGAAGTCTTTCTTCGCTGAATCCCTTACTCTCAGGACTCATCTGGCTTAGCTGAGTTCTCCATAAATCACACTTCTCAAGCTTCCCACCTTTGTCCCCTGCAACTGAATCTACCCTCCGCATCTCCTCAATCCTTAAACCCTCCTGATGTTCTTTCAAAGTACCCTGTGGAAATGTCTTCTCTGCTTTCCTGCCACGTGGCCATGGTAGCTGTTGTTCTGTCCAGAAGCATCTCCTCTCCTTTTTACCCATGTCTGGTCCCTTTAAGTCTGGTCCCTCCATCTCCTCCTCAGAGAGACTGTCCAGGACCATCACAGCTGAAGGAACACCGCCCCCCACCTTCTCTCTGTCTCCAGTTTGTGGTCTGTACAGTAGTGGCCCCAGCCCCAATAACTTTCTCTTCTTTTTCTTTGTCTCCTATCCTCAGTGTAAGCTCCCAAAGGACAGAGAACATGCCACCCTCACTCACTGCTGGGTCTCTGGCACTGACATGATTCACAACACACAGGTTTGGGGTAAACACACACCAGGTGAATGAATGCATAAGCCAACAGACGGATTCTAGAAACAACAATCTGGTAACACCTGGACAGGACCAAGGCAAAGAGTTTAACTTGCTGGGAGGACAACCTAGACACCTGTTTGGCCCCCTTCTTGGCCTCCTAAAAGAACAGCGCCAAGCTACCCACAAAGACAGGGAGTCTTCCAGGCAGGCAACCCACACAAAAGCACATCTTGCAGTCGGGGGAAATGGGCGGATGGTTGCTAATTGCGACTTCCAACTGGGCTGATCTTTCAAAAGTTCGAAAGGCGCCTGCCTCCCTAAATCCCGGGCTGCTACCGCTGCTGGGGCTGGAGCCGGAGGAGAGGAGGGGTGTGCCTGGGCGCCTCTCAGGCTGGCACAGAGAAGACACATCTCCTCCTCCCTCCTCCCCCCAGCTCCTCTCCAAGAGAGGAAGCAATGCAGATGGAGACGAGAAATAAATATTCCTGCCTGCTCTGTGCCACTGCAGACGTTTTCCAAAATGTCTGGCTTGGACCATGAAATCAAGCCCACCCAGGAAAGGAGGCGCTCAGCGGGAGAAAGAGAGGGAAAAGGGTGGCATATTTGTCGGTACTTGTCAGCTTTCTGGGGGGCAGAGCACACGGCTCAGACTTGGCAGCCCCCCCGAGGCGGGGACGCGGTGAGTGCACAGTAATGCTTAAGGAATTGAATCGGAAATGGGAGCGAGTGAAGGAAGCCCTGCCAGGCTGTCGGCAGCATCCCTAAGCCTTTGTCCGCGGTCGCAGGACTCCTGGCTGGTCCCCCTGTCCTTGGTGTCAAGGCGTGGTCCACAGTACCTGCTGCCTCCACGCAGCCCTCCGACCTCCACCCTGCTCTGGGATGGTTAACACCACGGTGCCGCAGGCAGTCTTCAAAGGCCCTGTGAGATTCGGGCAGGAGCCCAGGATCCACGTGTGGAGACATTCCTGCCACCTCTCTGCATAGCTCGCCTCCTCCAGTGCTGGAGCACCGGCAGGGATGAGAACACAGGCTGCAAATGATAAGTGGGTGCTTCTGGCCTTGGGGGAGCCGAGCGTGTGGGAGGAGTGTCATTAAGGAGGGGAAGTCATGGGCCCACCAACAGCCCCGCAGTGTCCCGCGGTGACAGGAGCTTCACAAGGCGGGCTGTGTGGCTGCAAATGTCTCCCAAAGGGGAGACTGAGAGGATGAGAATTCTAGCATGAACACTCTGGCAGGTGCTAGGCCTTCTTTGTTTCTATCCCGCTGTGAGAATCCCCCTGGCCCCACGTTCCTGTCACCTCCGGACCACCTTTCACTAGGTCCCCTGGTAAGCGGGGAATGCGCCCCTGGCATTAGGGTGGGATCCTTAGAGGACTGAATTCTGCTCCAGGAAGAGCAGAGGGGCTTTTATGGTTTGCACTGGTTCAAATCCAGTGCAGCGAAAAGAGTTGCTCAAAATGAAGACTCAAAGAAAGTGGTTATCTTTTGTGGATGTCAGGATAGCGTTTTCCAAAAATGCTGCCTTTAGTTCTCTTTTCACCATTTCTGTGACTTCACTGAGGAATGAGAGATTATCTAATATTTCCCACTTGTGTGCCCCGAATCCTTCTTTATGAATCTTTCCCGCTCACATGCCCATCTGCCTTCTAGTGTCAGGCAATTGCCAGCTGAATCCCACTCTCTCCAGGAAGCTGTTTGGTGGTGGGGAGAAGCTGGCAGAAGACCTGAGTTCCTGTCCTCATTCTTCCCGCTGCTGTGTGACCTTAGACAGATTACTCCCTGTCTCTGGGCCTTGGTTTTTTAGTTCATCAAAGAAATGGGTTGGATAGGGTTCCTTTTGGCTGTGACACATCATGGTGGTCCTACTGAGTGAATCAAACTGCTGTTCTCTGTCATCATCCTTTTCCCATCCCAACTTTGCCAACAGATTCCAGAGACCAAGGCCATCACACTTAAAGGATTGAGAACTTAGTTCAATCCTTACACATGGGAAGGTCAGAACTGCATACCAAAATAAGCTGAGCACATAGATAAAGTACATACATACAATCTAAAAATTGCTTTAAATGTTTTCTGTCTACATTTCCCTTAATTCCCAGGAAATCTAATGTATGTATTAGGGAAAAACCAAAGCAGGATGTATTTGCAAAGAATTTGTAAACATGTATTAAGTTTGTAATGCATAATCACCTTCTTAGTTATCTTTTATTAATCAAGGCTGCCATTTACTGAAACCTACTATGTGTTATGACTATGCCAAGTCCTTCTCACATTATTATCATCATGACAGTTCATTACAGAAGAAATTACCTACTTTCCACTTGCCTACAACATCGGTAGTTGACATGAATTAACACAGAGAAACATAAATCGAAGACCAAAGGACACAATTGCATGCCTCCTACAAACCAAAAGCAAACTCAGGCTCAGAGAGGATGAGACACCTACTCTAGATCACACAGCAGGTTAATACAGGTAATGGGATTTGAACCCAGGTCTGCTGGATTCCACAGATGATGATGTGCTCCTCCTCTGGCCCGTGCTGGGCTCTGCCTTGGCATTCGATGCCTGTCTAGGAGATTCTTCATCTCCTAGAAGAGAGGTTTTGAAGGACCCATAAATAGCAGGTCCTAAACTGACTGTCTTTCTTACGGTGTTGTGAGAGGAAAACAGCTGGTCTACCAGCCAGCAAAAACCTTGCTGTGAGAAATGGCAAGAAAGCACGCAGCAGCGGTGCCCACCTCGCACAGAAGGAGGGTGAACTGGTGGCCCATTTAAGCCACCATCTCCATGGATCACTTACCTACAGAGAATGAGTCTGGCTTCTGCCCATGACCTATTGCACTTCTGTGTCCATGCGGCGTGTTGGCACAGAATTAGAGCTTTTCCGAATGTGTACAGATTGGATCATGTGCAGCAGAAGTTGTAAGCTCCAGTGTCCCCAAGCCCAGGCCAGTACAGGAATGAGCAAAATGGCAAGGAAAGGGGCTACAGGGAACTGGTAAACACCTCTCTGAGTTCCAACAGACTGCTGCAACGCACACATGCAGACCGAAGGCTGCCGACTGCCTGCCTTATGAAGAAACCCTGGAATACTGACATCTCTGAGTTCTCTTGATTCTTAAACGTGGGCAGCTAATTCAGTAAAGAAAAGTGTACCTGATATGGTGAGGACCAAACAACATCTACTTACGAGCTCTATCTGACTTTTAGATCTCTGCTTGGTAATCTCTAAAATTAATTCTCCTCATTTGCAGGAAAAGAAGCCCAGAAATACCTGACCTAGCTAAGGTGAGCACAAACTGGCAACCCTCTCTGGATACATACATATATTAAGAGAGACATATATGTGTCTGTGTACATGCATATACATACACACATACATATTATACATTCAAAATTAAATAGAAATGATTTGGATTACTTGTTGTTATGAACTGTTCTGCTTATTTTCCTGTGTTATTATTATACATTAGTAGTTGACCGCAATGAACATATATATACAAACCTTAAACCAAAATGACATAAAAAGCACCTCACCCCTAAACCCAAACCCAAACTAGAACATAAACCAAGAAAGAAAGAAGCTCTTTACTTACGGTAAATGACAAAAAAGAAGAAAACAAAGTCCCCTCATCATATCTGGACAATTTTGCAAGGACTCCTTCCAGGATTGTAACGAACTAGCAAAATAGCAAAAAGGGAAAAGAATCATTATTTCAAACTATAATTGCTCATAATAAAGAGCAACATTTCCCAACCTCCCAGAGACCAGCAATGAGCCCTTGCTCATTTTTAAGTTCTATTATTTGGTTCCTGTCTTTGGGGAAAGGAAGAGACTGCCTTTACATAGAAATATTTGACTTATTCGGCTTTCTCTTCATTATTATGTGATTGCAAATATAGAGTGTTACAGAAGTGCAAAGTGACAAAATATTATTGAGTTGCATATAGCATGCGATAATATTAAATGCACTTTTCAAAATCCAAAACTGCGCAAAGCAGTTTTTACGTTACATATTAGCACTACATTTAATCCAATCTATTTTTATTTGTATTTTATCAGTAATTTTGGGGAAACAGAAGTTTAGCACTGGCAAATATAAATGTCTTCCCATTCAGCATTACTTAGTTAAAATTCTATAATTCATGAGGGTGACTGAAATAGCTTTATCTGACTTTTATGTTTTATTATGACTCTCACTGCATGTGAAACGAGGGGAAAGGGGGTTTTCATGATGGCAGAATTCCTTATTACCATTTAACTTTCTGTTTTTAAAAAGCTAACTTTGTCAGGGCTGAAAAACAAAACAAATATTTCCTGCATAACCTCCTGCAACATTGGGGGACACATTTTTATTAGGGTAACATATGCCACTTCATCAGTTCCTCTTCGCCGGGCTCACAATCATCAGAAAAATCCTTCAGAGCTGCAGCTGGGTGACATACTATCTTGTTTCCTGAGAAACACAAGCACCCAGCGCAACTTTTTAACGTGTTACATTTTAATGGAAATGCAGACATAACAAAGCAATATTCACAATGAAACATTTCACCTGAAGCTGAAGGTTACCTTTGCAACCAAGAGTGTTATCATTTCTTTAACAGTTTCTTCAATTAGTTCGTCTATTTTTGAATGGTATTGATGCTAAAGAACACAGAAAGACAAACATTAGCATGTTTGGGAGGTGCTGGCACTGCATCCATCAGTAATTTTTAGACAATGCAATTTATAAATAAAATGTGGCCAGCAGACCTATTTTATTTCCATAGTCCCAGAAGCAGCTGTAAGATTCTGACTCCATGTCTTTGATGAAGAAAGATCAGAAGCTCTTAAAAAAAAAAAAATGACCAGACGCGTTGTTCCTTACCCAAAGCTTTTGCTGGCTTTGATATGTGTAGACACACACATTTACAAATAGGATGCAGGGGTGGCTTAACAAATGGTCTGGCAGTGTGTTGATCTGGGTCTTATAAAGCAAGACACCGCATTGATTTAATATAGAGGATGAAAATTATCTTTAGGAAACTGCTGGGTGATGTGACTTTGGGAATCACAAACTCCAAAGGGAATGTGACCAAGACTGACTGATTTTGCACAAACTGTTCTCAAGTTATCAGATCCTTTGTGTTACCGCCTGAGAGCCACCCAGTTATATCTCCAGGGATTGACTTAGTCTAAAGGCAAAGTATCTCTCTAGGAACTCTTGTGGCAGTTACTCAGTTTCTTCATTTGTGGAGAAGTAGACCCAGGTTTATAGGTTCTCCTGAGACGACTGCTAAGCTTTTCAATTTCTCATACTACCACTGTCAATTAAAACTTAAACAGTAACGCAAAAACAAATCCCCACACAAACAAAAATCTGCTGTAAATGCCAGGGAAAAAGGAAAAGCGATTTCAACAGAAGATACTGCATGCCAGCTCCTTGACATTTATTAGATCATTTTAGTATCCATTTGAATTATTCCATATTTCCTTAATAAAAAATAACAATGCAAAACATTGCTATTTGGAAAGGAAAATGCACTTACCCACTCTTTAGCAAACTTTCAGAAGGATGATTAATTAGGAACAGAAAAGAAACAGTGCAAATAAAAATTAGGACAAAAGGACACATGAGAAAAATAAAAATTAAACAAAGCATCCAAAAAGTTATGAAAACATACATAAATAATAAGCCATAGTAATGTGGTTTGATATTCTGATAACTGGCAATTAGGAGCAAAGGGATGTGAATTAGGTAAATTCACTTAAAGTCATAGGTGAATTCTGATTGTAATTGGAAGACTGAGATAAAGTCCCAGTGCAAAGCTGGTAAGTCATGATGTCTAAGAAAATATGGCTCAGTTTCCTCATCTGCAAAACAAACAGGTAATAGTACTACCGCCCAGGACCAATGATAAGGGAGGGAAACTAGTAGGGGATGAGGCGAACTCTGTATGAAGACATTTAGCATTGTTAATATGATGATAAAACCAGGGCTAAGTCCTTTCCTGCCAGTACTGCTCTCAAGCTCAAAAATCTACTTTGAAGATCATACTGAGGGTCTAGATGTGAAACCATTTTGTCAACTATAATAGCAATTCAAATATTTGTTCAAGGTCATAAAAGAGAAGATAAAGCAAGGGAACGATCACCATCAGTCATCTCATTTTAGTTTTTTTTTTTTTTTTATTCAAGGATAATTGCTTTATCATTTTAGTTTTTCATTTTAGTTGATTAGAGGAAAATAAGAACATGAATGGTCCATGTTGGCTCTACTGGTAGCTTCATGAAAGTGGCATAAACTGGTAAGTGGCATAAACTTCCAGGTAAATGGAAAAACTATCTGCAGGATTCTGTGTTAGAAACACAAAGAAAGATGTCAGAGCAAAAGAATTTCAGGAGTATTGACAAAGCTCCAAATTCATTTTTAGGTCTTGAGATAAGATCCAGAATCACATGCTTACTTTCCCTCCCTATGTGACTGCCTCCCTCTGCTAGATTTTCTTTAGAATTACTATAAATGATTCACCTTTATTAAATTAATTATGAGGTTTAACTCAGGAAAGCTAGCTGCAGGCAAAATAACATAATGTGAAATATTAAATGAGGGGCTTCTAACCAAGCAAAGAACATCACTGAGAACAGAACTCTCTCTTTAAACACTTGGCTGAAATGGCAAACAAAGCCAACGGCAATCACTCTCCACACTCTAAGAAAGATTCAGGCTTGGGTTTTCCTGGTGCTCCAGTGGTTAAGAATCTGCCTGCCAATGCAGGGGACCAGGGTTCGATCCCTGGTCCAGAAGGATCCCAAATGTCTGTGGAGCCTGCGAGCTGCAACTGCTCAGCCTGCACACCTAGAGCCTGTGGTGCGTAACAAGAGAAGCCACTGCAAAGAGACGCCTGCTCATCGCAACTAGAGAGACGGCAGTCCCGCCTGCTGCAACTAGAGAAGTCCCTGCATGGCAACGAAGACCCAGGGCAGTCAAATATAAAAAAATACATCTTTTTTTTTTTTTTTAAGGAAGATTCAGGCTCTTGATTGGAAGAATAAGAATGTTATTTTGGCTTCAGAAGTGAGAGAACCTCAAACCTTTTCATTCTCTAAGGAATCCAAGCTAAAGTTTATGGAGACATGGGAGCCTCTTCCTACCTTCAATATTTCCATGTGGAACACAGTCCTGAGCATTCTCCAGGGAGAATCACTGTCTCTCCCTTTCTCTCTTGGTGAATATTGGGATCTCCACGCTTCTACATCTTTTTTTTTTTCCTACTTATGAAAAAAAGCATCTGCCATGATTATTCTGCTTCTGACTTCCAGAGGAAAAACTTGAGCATGTTCATTTCTGCCAGTCTATTTCCTCCTCTCCTCAGTGGGGCTAGAATTAAGCCTCTTGTGAAAGTAGAAATCATATTCATCAAACAAAGTCATGAAACAATGCTCAGAAACATGATTTAGAAACCCAGAACTGCTATCTGGCAGAATCACTACTACAGTGACTAACTGATTCCTACAATGTTTACATGTGGGTATACATTCTCTCTGCTGTGCTGTGCTCAGTTGGTCGTGTCTGGCTCTTTCTGTCCTTATGGACTGTAGCCCTTCAGGCTCCTGTGTCCATGGGATTCTCCAGGCAAGAATACTGGAGTGGACTGCCATTTCCTCCTCCAGGGGATCTTCCTGACCCAGGGATCAAACCTGCGTCTCCTGTACTGACAGGTGGATTCTTTACTGCTGAACCACCAGGGAAGCTCTTGTATGTAAACTATAATCTGAATTAAATAAAACCTACTTTGGGAAAGGTTGTACAGCAGGGTAGTATCTACTCTTTTAATTACATAACAAAGGGTTACGTATAAAAGCAGCCCCCATGGCTAGTCAAGTAATTACAAAAACACATGAATTCCTTTCACCAGATTCTTCTGAGACTTATTTGATTGACTTGCTTTTCTGGAGAAATAGTGACCAAGGAATCTGCCTTCACTGTTCTCTCAGGAGACACATTGCTCCCTGCAGATGAGAAGCTCCATGAAGGCATATAAATACTCTTGGGGCATCTTTTAATTACCATCCTATCTAGATAGTATTTCCTTGGTGGCTCAGATGGTAAAGAATCTGCCTGCAATGCAGGAGACCTGGGTTCAATCTCTGGGTGGGGAAGGTCCCCTGGAGAAGAGAATGGCTACTGATTCCAGTATTCTTGCCTGGAGAATCCCATGGACAGAGGAGCCTGGAGGGCAAAAGTCCATGGCGTTGCAAAGAGTTGGATACGACTGAGTGACCAACACTAGGTAATACTAGATTATCTTGTCACAAAATTTCTTGCAGTCAAAGGAACTATCCAATTCTGCCTATAACCTCAGTCAGTTCAGTTCAGTCGCTCAGTCATGTCCAACTCTTTGTGACCCCATGCACTGCAGCACGCCAGGCTTCTCTGTTCATCACCAACTCCTGGAGCCTACTCAAACTCATGTCCATCGAGTCAGTGATGCCATCCAACCATCTCATCCTCTGTCATCCCCTTCTCCTCCTGCCTTCAATCTTTCCCAGCATGAGGGTCTTTTCAAATGAGTCAGTTCTTCGCATCAGGTGGCCAAAGTATTGGAGTTTCAGCTCTTGCATCAGTCCTTCCAATGAATATTCAGGACTGATTTCCTTTAGAATGGACTGGCTGGATCTCCTTGCAGTCCAAGGGACTCTCAAGAGTCTTTTCCAACACCACAGTTCAAAAGCATCAATTCTTTAGCCCTCAGTTTTCTTTATAGTCCAACTCTCACATCCATACATGATCACTGGAAAAATCATAGCCTTGACTAGATGGACCTTTGTTGGCGAAGTAACATCTCTGCTTTTTAATATGCTGTCTAGGTTGGTCATAGCTTTTCTTCCAAGCAGCAAGCGTCTTTTAATTTCATGGCTGCAGTCACCATCTGCAGTGATTCTGGAGCCCCCCAAAATAAAGTCTCTCAATATTTCCATTGTTTCCCCATCTATTTGCCATGAAGTGGTGGGACTGGATGCCGTGATCTTAGTTTTCTGAATGCTGAGTTTTAAGCCAACTTTTTCACTCACCTCTTTCACTTTTATCAAGAGGCTCTTTAGTTCTTCTTTGCTTTCTGCCATAAGGGTGGTGTCATCTGCATATCTGAGGTTATTGATATTTTTCTCGGCAATCTTGATTCCAGTCTGTAGCCTAATATGGTACAAAAGGGGATCCTGCCTACTTTGGCATTTTTCAGTCCTCTCTGTTGGTTTTCTTAGGTTGGTTTGACCCTAAGGGCTTCCCTGGTGGCTCAGCTGGTAAAGAACCTGCCTGCAATGTGAGAGACCTGGGTTAGATCCCTGGGTTGGGAAGATCCCCTGGAGAAGGGAACGACTACCCACTCCAGTATTGTGGCCTGAAGAATTCTATAGACTGTATAGACAGACCATGGGGTCGCAAAGAGTCAGAGACAACTGAGCCACTTTCACAATAATCATAACAATATTTCTAAGTTATATTCTAGGGCACTAGGTTGTGCTGACAGCAAGGGAACCACTGATCTTCAATGGCATGGGAAGTTTGGAGAGTTTACTTTTGCTTCTGATGAGCTAAGTTGCAACGAATTCACAATCACTTTGTGAAAATTATTCCACTTGACTTCCTGTGCTGCACATTTTGCCTTGTCATGGAACAGATTGTGTGTATGTTGTCTTTCTGTTAAGACCATCTGACCTTGGAAATGAGACGAAAACACACTAGACCAAGTGAGAAACTATTTAATACACAATTTCCTCTCTATTGGGGCTTCACAAATTTTAATGAAAAAATAAATATTTAAGATGGAAAAGTATGGTTAACAAATGTTTCAACAGCTGCTTTTAAATGAGACTTTATCCCAGTGATGAAATTCAGGAAGTGATCTTAAAATTGGAAAACACTGTATCACCTGGTTGGTATCTAGTCCAAAATACCTTAAGGGAGTTGGAATCTAGGTAGAAACAGGTATAAGTAACTAGATATATAATATGAGTTTACTATCAAAATATTCACAAAATGAAAAGAGAGTGAAAGTGAAGTCTCTCAGTTGTGTCTAACTCTTTGCGAGCCCATTGACTGTAGCCTGCCAGGTTACTCCATCCATGGGATTTTCCATACCAGAGTATTGGAGTGGGTTGCCATTCCCTTCTCCAGGGGATCTTCCTGACTCAGGGATCGAACCCAGGTCTCCTTCACTGCAGGCAGATTCTTTAGTGTATGAGCCACCAGGGAAGCCCCACAAAATGAAAGCTACATAAAAACATTGGACTTCTTTCCACCCAGTATTGTGATGTCTGCAGCCATCCTTGGCCAATCTCACTTTAACAATTGTTTTACTTTGGAGATGAATATCATCATTCTACAAAGTGAGAAAAATTGAGAGCTCATTTGCATGAGACTTCCCAAGAAAGTTCTGGCCAAGGTCACAGCTACAGAGCAAGATGCGTGAAGGAAGTACATATTTACAATGACGTCTGGTTTCATTCTCACCATTCTCAGTCATTTGGCATTCTAAGGTCAGAAGAGGCCTCATTCCTCACAAGCTAGTCACTTAGGTGTCTATGATACAGTTATATCAGGGAGAAATGGCACAGAAGGTCACTCTAGCGTGGCCTGGGAAAGTGACAGGCAGAGGGTAAGAATCACAGACTAGAATACAGTATTGGATGGGCTCTTAATAAAGATCATTTAGTTCAGTTGTCTGTGCAGTAGTTCTGGGAAATTGTGAAACATTTATAAGTGTCAGTTATTGCTTTCATTAAAAAAAAAAGAAAATAAAGCATGTTGACTCATTTAGGGGTAAATACATGAAGTTTGTTCTACTACATAAAATAGAATAATGTCCAGAAAGAAGCAGTCACTGCTGCTCAGCCTTGAAAATGTTACTATTTGGCAATATCCAAGACCAACTTTCTAATCTGACGTACAGAAATTAGGAAGCTTTATCCCTGATTTTGACAAGCTACATACCTCTCAAATGTTGTGTGTTGCATACTCTCTCTCTCATCTGACCAATGACAGCAAGATTATGAGAGTAAGTGACTTGCTCAATGTCATGTAGTTTGGTAGCTAACGTGTAGAATTCGTATGATTTAGTTATTAAAACCATTGGAAAATTTATTCAAGAAAACCAAGGCTTTGAGATTAAGCCAATGTCATACTACTCTAGCAAAGAACAGATTAGTGGTAAAAATAAGAGACGGTCAACTGTGACAAAACAAACTGGTTATTTCTCATCCTATATCTCCAACCAGGGTCTACAGGTTGGCCTGACAAGGCCCTGAAATTGTACAGTGAAATTTATCAAAGTATGTTTTTTTTTTTCTTCTAGGAAACGGCTTCATCCACTTCATCAGATTCTCAGTAGGCTGCCTGACAACACCTCCCTCCACTCCTTCACCCTACTCCCACTACCTTCTCAACTCCAGTTCAAAAAGAAAAGATCAGAGTGACTAGTTCTGTTCGAAAAGATGGTTCAACCATCTGACCAGGTAGGCAGTAGTTCTATGATCAAGGCCATAGCTGAGTCAAACTGAAGAGGGGCTGTAAAAGCTGCCAAGGGTAAAGGAAGGCCAGTCCTAGTGACACCACCCTTTCCTGTCCTGAATGGTGCCATCCTTGTGAAACTCAGCTAAAATGGACATGCCAAGCAGCTATCAGGAGAAACAGATAAAATGGATTTAAACATTTTTCTGTTTTAAACAATGTTACCAAGAAAGTGAAAAAATAAAACCAACCCATAGAAGGTAAGAAAATAGCTGTAAATCATATATATGATAATGGTCTCATATCCAAAGGATATAAAGAACTCTCATAATCAAACAACAGATAACAACCCAACTGTGAAAAGGAGCAAGAGATTTGAGCGAATAGACATTTCTTTAAAGAAGACATACAAGTGGTCGATATGCTCATGAAAAGATGGCCAACATCACCACAAATCAAAACTATAATGAGACTCTGTGTCGTCCACACTAGGACGGTGATACCAAAAAGATGGTTAAGAAGAAGTAGTATTGGCTAAGTTATGGAGAAACAGGATTTCTCGTACATTGCTGACAGGAGTATAAAATGGTGCAGCCACCTTGCACAACAGTTTGATTGTGCCTCACAAGGTACACACAGAGTTACCGTATGACCCAGCAATTTCACTCTTAGGCATATAGCCAAGAGAAGTGAAACAGAGGTCCACGTGAAAATGTGGACAGGAATGTTCGCAGAAGCATTACTCGTAGTAGCTAAAAAATAGAAGCAACTCAAATGTCTATCAACTGACTAAGCGATCAACGAAGTGTGGTATATTCATGTAATAGAATATTATTCAGCTATAAAAGGAAATATGAATACATGTAATAACAATGGGTGAATCTTGAAGACACTTTGCCATGCGAAAGAAACCAGACTATCAAGGGTTACACATGAGATGCCAGTGACATGAAAAGCTCAGAATAGGCAAATCCTTGGAGACTGTAAGTAGAGGGGTGGTTATCTAGGGTTGGAGAGGGAGAGTTGGGGAATAGGAATTCCTATGGGTCTGGGTTTCTTTTCAGGGGGATGAAAATGTCCTACACCTGACTGTGGCGATGGCTGCACAATTTTGCGAATATACTAAAAATGACTGAATTGTACTCTCTTAAAAGGCTGAATTTATGGTATGTGAATTTTATCTCATAATATAAAAAAGCTCAAAGGGAGAAACATTTAGAAGGGATGGTACTTTGGAGTTTGAATTCAAAGGTATTTTAATGAACTTTAGATATCACTAAGAACAGGTGTTTAAAGTAGACTCTGTGAAGCCTATAAGATTGTTCAGAGTCCCCCAGAGAAGTGTGGGTGGGTAGGTGGCTGGTGGGCAGTGAAGAAGTGCAGAGGGGGAGTGGAATATGGTAGCTTGGACTCTGGGCCCCCTATTTCTTGAATTCCTGCCCTCTCCACTTCATCCAGAACAATTTTATTCATTCCTTATGCTGGCCTTCTTGGTGAGGTCTGAAGAATTGACAGCTAAAAGCAGCCTTAATGAAACTATCCTTTTACAGATGAGGAGACTGAGGTTTGAAGAAGCTGAGTGACTTGATCAGCTCCAGTTTGCAGCACCGCCCGGGCAAAAGAACCAGGGTATGGATGCCCATCTAACCTAAGCCTTCCTCAGGAGGCTGGCTTGTTGCACCTCAGCTCTTCTCCATAACTCTTTTTGGATACTGAGCCTCCAGACCAGTGGTATTCACAATGGGGTCTCCAGACCAGCCAGCAGCATCAGCATCACTAGGAAATTTGTCAAAAATACAAATTCTTGGACTACACCCGAGACCTATCGGAAACTCGTGTGGGGTGAGACCCAACAATCTGGGTTTTAAAAAGCTCTCTGGATGAGTCTGCTAGGCACTGAAACTGGAGAACTACTGCTCCAGATAGTTCTCATGCAGTGAATAGAGCCAGCAAAGAGAACCACTGGCACCTTGCATTTGAGGGTAGTGCTTAGAACACAGCACCCCGGGGCAAGGTACCCTACAAGAAAGTCGATCAGGAGCAGCAGCTAACAGGGATGGCTGAGGAAGCTGACTTGGAGGGGAAAGAAGGTTAGGGACAGTCTTGCCAGGAAGAGAATACCACCAACCCACATTTAAAAATGGAAGGTGCTGAAAGAGAAAATAAATAACGAATAAGGAGCAAATATAATTTAGTAAAAATTCTGAGCATATAAGGCTGGTATCGAAAGATCTGATTTAGGAGCAATTTATGCCAATTGGCAACAACATGAGAGTTGCCAGAAATGTTTCTGAATTAATTCTAAATTGGTATATGAATATCTAGCTGGCTTAAGGCCATCGGAGAAAAATGATCATGATAGTCTTTAATCAAGCCCAAGTTGCTGTTTCTTTCTCCTTTACATTTTAAATACCACTTTGGGATTGGAAACTTAGCAAAGGACTAAACTTTTGGTCAGGGAAGATTCACAATCCACTCAGTCTAAGGAAAATGAAAAGCCTGTGATTTCTTGGAAGTTCAAAGCCTGCTGGCTGGGGACTGGGTGGCAGGGTGATCTAATGCTATATATCCTGGAGGCTGTGTGATGCTAAGAAGAGCTCTCTCCTGCTGCCCAGATGCTCAGGTAATGAAATGCACTTCCCATGTGAAAATGACTTGCATTCTGTCAAACACACCTGCTGGAGTTGCCAGCCCAACAAATAAGGTCATCAAACTTGATCTGACTTAAAGGAACTTTATGGCCACCCCAAGCCCAGCCAAGAATCACTTCCAAGTGACTGGCATAGTCATCAGCACATGCCTTAGAAATTTACTTAACGATCAGACAGCAAACATTCATCTGTGGCTTAATCCACGTTAGAGTGCATTTCTGAAACTAGCAGGCTAGAGTAGATGGAAGGAATTTGTGAAGTTTTCTTCTACATGATCAATGGAGGGGGGGATGAAATCTGTATCTTTTTTTTTTTTTACCTCTTGGCCCATTTCCATGCTGCAAAGTTTTGTTGATTGAGCTTTGGCATCAACCATAACATTAAACATGGTGCATATTGACTGTGGGACTCGGAAATCTGTTGATCGACTGGTTTTTTGCAGCTTAACTTCAAATGCAATCCTGGTTCTATTAAAACAAAGTAGGAAAAGACCAATTCAGCATTCAGATGGCAGCAGGTGGAGGAGACATTTTCTGAGAGGTCAGTGAAAAAGAAAATTGAAGGCTGTAATCAGTTTCAATCGACAATGACTTCACATGTGTTCTTTTAAAAATGACTTTCCCAGCTAAGGAAGCCTATTCACAGAGACAGCCACGTAAACCCTTCCTTTCTCCACAGCACATGGAACACCTGTAGCTCAGCGTATTTCTGTCTATAGTTTACATGCTATGGAGAACCCTAATTGCAGAAGAATGAATGAATGAACAAAAACTCAATTACAGCATTATAGCATATATAAGTTCGCTCACATCTGCACCTGACTACATTGAAATACTTCATTAAAAAACAACAACCCTCACCCCCTAAAGCAGTTTCTAATGTTAACAAATCTCATGGTGGCAAATATCTTAAATGATATTATTTTTTCCCCCTTTCTGGTTGTGAAAGAGAGACACATAAAAAAAAATTCAACAAGTTTATTATATTGCTTTAAAGACTAAAAATATAGGATGGTTACCTTTGGGGAGGAGACTGAAATTAGGAGGAGTGGTCTGGAGAGTGCTTCTACTATGTTTTTTTTTTTTTTTTTGGCTGTTGCTGGGTTTTTGCAATGTTAAAGTATTGCTTTGCAATAAGATTATATTATTTTGACAAGTAAAAGCATCATAATATACTTACCATTTCAAGTAGTATACAACGGTGGAAACTTAAAGTGACTTAATTTTGACATAGGTCAAATTATGATCCCATCAATGTGCTAACTGCTCACAGGAAAAACCTAGTCTGACATGAGCAGGTGGTAATACAGGGCTGAGATGTAATCCTTGATATCAGCATTGTAAAGGGGACCAGTTAAGATTTTAAGAGGTTTCAGAGAAGTGGGTCAATGTCATGACATGTCTTTAAAAGAAAGCACCTGGTTAGTAAGTGGCTTTAATAAAGCTCCTTCCGTCTGGTGCATCTTTTGAGCATTGTTCACGGTCAGGTTCTGGAGATCACGCAGCCACCAGGAGAGCACTACTTTAAGAGGTATTTGTAGCAGTTTTCTAACAGTGCATAGGGAGGACCACACAGCTAGTTAGCTCAGGAAAGGATGCCAGCTTGCTAACACACCCTGGGTGCATGCAGGGAAGCCAAGTATAATTTCTAAGGTTGGAAGCCCAGTTCTTAAGAAAAAAAAAAAAAACTAAAAGAAAAAAAAAACCCTTAAAACACTCCTATATATTATATGATCATGTTAAAGATAAATGTATCTTGGCTCCCAAAGACTCAGTGCACTGAAGAAGCTTTCTAATCATGATGATCATTTTAAGCTGCGTTGAAAATACATTGCTTTCTGGTTTTGTGAAAAGGTGGCCTGATGCGGACTGACTTGGACAGGTCCCTGTGCTGATCTTCTGAGGTTTGTGTGCCAGTTCTGGCCCCAATTTGAGAAATGGAAATGCTAAATCACTCCCTTACAATGAAGTAATCGTCTTCTGTTTTCACAGGAGAGCTGTTCATAGACCTTGGAGTGTGTGGCTGTGAAAAAAGGAAGCTGAATGCAAAATTAATATGACTGAGAGGGCTCCATGGGATGGAAAAGCCAAGGTCAGTTACTACACTGCCTCTCAGAGGGTGGTTAGGGTGCCTTATTTTGTGTGGATCTCACATAAAGGAGACCAGAGGCTCCGTCAAATATACATTTGATACATATGATTACGACTGCTGAGAAACTTTGAAATGAGTGCCTGATTGTCTTTCAGGCACTGTGCATTTACACCTATGTAGTAATGTTCTTGTCCCCCTAGAACAAGACCCTTTTATTCTTTCCCAAAGAGGAAAGCTAAAGTTCTAGGCTCTACTCATGTATATTCTATGTCTTACAACATCCAAGGACTTCTTCACTTTTTAACTTCCGCATCTTGGGGTCTGGGGATGGTATTTGCTGCTATGCTTGCTCTGATCTGCTTTTGTTGGGGCCTCAATTGAAAGGGACATTGGGAAATTTATGTGTCCAGTTCAGGTGTACATGTGAAGCTGACCAACTTCTGTTCACAAAAGGTTACCTAACAGCTGCTATGTGTCAGACATGAGGAGGGGACCTGAGGAAGTTTAGGAGCTCAGAACGAACAAGATACACTTCCTGCTTTTCAGTAGCCCACAGTCTTGGTGGTGGATGAACCATAAAGACGTGTGATAAGGGGAATTCCATGGCAGTCCAGTGGTTAGGACTCTGAACTTTCACAGCAGAGGGCGTGGCAGGTTCAATCCCTGGTTGGGGAACTAAGATCCCGCTAGCCAAGCCACATGGTGAGGGAGGAAATAGAGTCACTATCTACCTTTTACATCCCTGTGTCTTCCCTTTTCCTTACAGCATCTCCCTATTTCTTACTCCATGCTCATTAGTCTGGCTTCTCAGAAAAGGACAAACAAGTCTTTGTGTACAATTGTGTGCACAGACCAGAAGCTAGTAAGGCTTCATTCTAGTGCCTTGTAGCCAATGTGTAGCTAGAATTGTGCATCCAGCTGTAGATCAAGGGAGAACTTTTCAGCACAGGGAGACTGCCCTGCAAGGAGTTTTTGGTGAGATGGTATGGCTTTAGGGAAAGATTTGCTTTTCCTAAAAATGACCATGTAGGAAATGGTGGAATTCAAAACCCTAAGGAAAGATTTTGACCACTGGTTTGAGAAATAGGCTTGTCTTTGGTTCTATGATTGGGAAGAAAAGAGTAAAACACAAAACCTGAGTCCCTAGGACTTTAAGCTCTTAGAAGTGCCATCAGACAGACCCCTGCCCAGAGTCCTCGGTGCACACAGCCCCTTTCCCATTTCCTGCTGTGATGCTCCCCAACCTGGGACTGTGCTGTTCTTTTGCCTTTTCGGCTTCCAGTTTTGATGCTATTCCTTCTCTTCTCTTCTTGCAAGATACAAGATACCAGATTCAGATCACTCTCAGCCAAACCCAACCCCCATCACACACAACTGATCCATCAACTCAACTACACAACATCTGGAGATCCAGAGGAGTCTGTGGTGTCTGGGAGACTAGGGGTTTCTGTGAGCGAGGAAAGATAAAGAAACAGTTATGAACTGGAAAAGGAACTTGGATGTGTGTCTGGAGATAGACAGGGTGATGATAATGATGTCAAACCAGACAAATCTCCTCTCTATCTCTGATATTCAGATATAGACACTCCATGAGGGAAGGGATGAGATCTCCCATCCTTGTTGGCGTGCCAAGAACTCAGCACCGTGCCTGGCAGACAGGATGAGCCCAAACAGTTTTTGTTCCCTGTCCTCATTTTCTTCTTATTTCTTGGGAAAGTCTACCTAGAAAGGATAAATGCAGCATCCCCACCTCAATCCCACAAGCCATGGTGACAAAATGGGCAATGTGTAGGAAACCAAAATGCACAATTAATGTCTCATGCCCCTTTGTTGCTATCTAGTTAGATTTGGGGCAAGATAACTCATGGTCAGCATGTGGTATGTGCTCACAAAATGAACGGTGCTGTGGAGGTCTTGTCCACATCACTGCAGAGTCAAGAGATGCCTGCTCCCTGTGCTTAGAACAGTGGATTAGTAGGTTCTCCTTTTTCTTTCCAGCCAGCTATCCACCTACACATACACTCATACATTTAACAAATACATATTAACTAAGCATTTTGTGCCAGACACTTATGGGTATTAAGGATACAGAGATAAGAAGGACCCTTTCCTCACAGAGCTGAATGAAAACACGGGCAGCCTTATTTTGTGCCCTCTTTTGTGGGGTTTGGCAAGATGTGGGAAGGTGAACAGAAGCTGCAATGTGGTCACCACTCCAGCTGACTATGACAAGCAGTCACCTTCTCCCAGACATTCCAAATGACGGCTGACTCAGCAGCCACCCAGCCCTTTCTGAGTCAGTGCACAGCGGGGAAGGTGTGCAGAACCTGTCCAGCCACCTGCGCTCACCTTTTGACACAAGATTCGATCATGTCACTTGCCATCAGCTTCAGCCGTTGTTCCAGGTGCTTTCCAAACTCTTCTTCGGGCCAGTGCAAGTCCCGAATGAAGGTCTGCAGGGCATCGAGTTTCCAGAACAGATCTTCTGAAGTGCCTGATCCATTACTGGCAGGATAAAAATGAGAAAACAAGAGTCACCCACTGGCCGAGAGTTCTGCAAAAGCTGACACAAGAACAAGGGGGGACTAGAAGGCTTAAGGCAAACAGTGGCTTCCACATACAAAACGACGAGTGTTGGCGTGGAGGTGGGGGCAATCTCCACTGGCAGATTAGAGTTTTACCATACATGACTTAGCAGGCTTGGTTCGGCCAATTATTCCAGACCAGTGAGAAGTCTGAGGACGTGCTGCCCCATCACTCGAACAATGTATGGTAAAAATCAGCCTTCTTTTAATAACCACATTAACACATGTGATGATTCAGATGAAGGCCACGAACCAGGGGGAGAAGTAGGTCTCAATGGATAATAACTACATGGCAACATGCAGTTATTCAAATTCAGGGTTTCATGCATTTCCCCAGCTCCCCTCCAGAGCGGAGGCCTCTTGGAGACTGCACAAGACTTTCAGTTGTAAAAGGACAGTGCTAACAAAGTGGTGAGCGAGGACCCACTTTCTCCCTTGAAGAGCTGGAAAGAAATTAGGGTGACTCAAACCAAGCCGAGTACACCTGGATGCCTTGAATCCGAGATTCTTGCTCAGTTTGGTTATTATTCCAATTTTCATAGACCGGCCCATTGCATGAGCCCCAGGACAGGGTGGGTTGTGGGGGGAGGTGAGTGGACAAGGAATATTTGCAAAGCTTTAGGGCACAAAACCCGAGCTCCTGTACTGTTGCACCATCTTACCCAGTCCTTGGTACAGATGGAGAAACTGGTCTCGATTCCTTTCTGTACAATGACGTTTAAGAAACATTTACCTGGGCCAGCGACGGAAAGCCTGCATTCGGGAACTGCTCCACCTCCCGCCCTCTCAACCTTCTCTGGCTGGCTTCCTCTTTTAAAACAATTCCAGTGGGAGTTCTAAGGGGTGGCCACCCCCCACCCCCTTCCTCGCATACCACTAATGCTAACACGGCAATTTATAAAATGTCCAACATACCATGCATTACCACTTGTTCTGACATCGTCTATAGAAACAGATGAGAGTGGGTGTTTCTATTGTGACAGATGCCAGCTGCATTGAATTAATGCTTCAGAGAGAGAAATATAGCTAGTGCATAAGTGCATACACAGCTACTGCGGGGGTGGAGGGGGCAGACTCCCAACATGCCGGGAGGGAGCCCAAGGCCTGCACCAACAGGTTCACGTTTTCAAGGACAGACCAGTCTGAGGTCAGTACGTAGACGTATCTGACATGAAGGAGCAGGTAACATGGAAACACGTCCTTAAAATGAAAGGTGGCAAAGGAGGAAACTGAAATCATGAAAAGATATAGAATCAGGCATTTCCTGGTGGGTGACTGAGAATCTACACCTTCTTTCAAGATACTGTGGTAGGCAGTGTTCAAAAGTGGGGGAATGCATCGTCAAAGTTCAGCCTTCCCCCTATCCCATCCTAGGCTTGGGAAGAAGAAACCCCAACTTTGTCTAGTCTAAACCCCGTTTTGGAACAGCATGGTTGTATGTTTTAAATCATTAAGTACATATGAATGCAATAATTGGTATTTATTACAACAACATTTTGACACCCATCTGGTTTCAGAGTTTCAAAAAATTCTTCTAGGGTTTTTTTCCTTTTTTCTTTGAAGAGATTATTATTAAGTTTTGACATGAGGAAAAGAATATTTTCTTTTTATTTTTAAGATAAACTGTTAATGTTAAGGCAATAGCACCAAGATTATTTTGATTGCTGAGCAGTTACCAAAATGTGTTCCCACTCATGCCTTAATTAATTGAACGGAGACCATTATCTGCTTTATTACAATGTCTTGATTCATATCTTTTCAAAAACATGTCACAGAGCATGCATAGAAGGAGGTAAGGGAAGCTTTCAGATATTTATTTTTAAATTTTTTACATATACTACCTAATCTAATTTTTCATATAGTCATCTTAGCATGAATATGATTTATGTTTTTTTTTTATTAAGAAGTTTTTTTTTCCCTCCCATATACAAATTTTGGAGGTTTTAATTTGTCTTCAAAAGAAGATCAGACACATTGACCAGTTGATTTCTTTGTGAACTTGTGAGCAAATATACGAGTTTTTAAAAAATGTTAGACGGCTTTGGAGGAGCCAAGTAGAGCAGTCATTCTAAAGTTCTGTTCTCTACCTGGATTACTGCAGAAATAAAAACATGGAGGCCCATCTTGATGAATGCGATTCTGAGATTTCAAAACATCATTGTCAGTTTCAGATCATTTTTTATTCCTTTGATAATAACACTTCCCTTTGAAAATGTGCCAATTTATTCTTTCAAGAAAAAGCTTATCTGGCCTATAATTAGCTGTGGTCTAAGACAAGGATCAAAGGAGGGTGTAGGATCACTAAACCTTCTTTCACTTATTAAATCATGCATGTGGTTCTAATTTAATTTTCCTGAGGGAGGATTTTGGGGTGCTGGATCTTCTTCTTGCTTAGGAAAGAGGGAGAGAAGATTCATTTCCTAGGCTAGAAGAAATGACTTCTCAACCTCCACCCTTCAAACTGCTGGCTTTAAAGGGGTGACCTGGCCTCCACGGCAAAAGCCCATAAATTGCTGGTATTTGGATGAATACAGAGCAAGGCTCTGCACCAAAGCCACAGATGATATGCCCATCCCCAATTTAACGGCACTGCGTTCTCAGATTCGGAGATCTTCTTGCTACCTAGATCTCAATGCTCCAAACTGTATTATGACCTTGGGATGTACTTTACAGAACAGTTACATTACTAAGGCTTGATCCATTCAGAAATTTTTGTTTAGCCCAGAACATACTGTTACTATATTCTGCCATTTGCTGACACCAGAAATATGCTTTATGGTTTAAACATTATCTAGGAATTTTTTATTAAAAACAAAACCAAACCAAACTAGCTTCTAGATAGGTATGCTTTTCTCTCTGATTTGGATCAAGCCAGAAATGACTGGCTAGCCCAGCAAAGAGGTTTCCTGGACTATTTTTGGGTGATTAATTTCTAAATCATGTCACCTGGATTAGGAAAAAAAACAACAACAAAAAAGCAAAACATGGGAAGAAGCCTTTTGCAAAGGAATTCAGGAAGTGAAACACAGTTCTCAAACATTCAGTGGGCGTAAGACAAATTGTTAGTGCGGTATATATAGCCAATGTCTTACAAACACGCTGCATGCCAGAAATAAACAATATTGTCTCTGTATGATCAGCAAAATATGTCTAATTATCCATCTCCATCTCTGTTATATAGGATGTATAGAAATAAACAATACATATCCATGCCAAGATCACTTAAATTTAAATGCGATCTAATGTGAACTGAATACACACTCAGCATCATATATAGCAGCCATCCATGACGGTGCCGAAAAAGTAGGCATTTGTGGGATGCCTAGAGGGATGTTAACTGGTAGATTTGGTACTTTGGGAAGGTTCACATTGGGTAGGTTCACATTGGGTAGATTACTGGTTAAACTCCTGTGGAAGAAACAGACAGAAAGAAAAAATACCATCACAGTGACGATGCAGATGTGGCAGAAGCACGCGACAGTTGTAAATAAACTGGCTAAGTCCACAGAAAGACAACAGTGAAGACTTAAGCAACACATTTCAGAAAGCAGCTTACGGATGGGAGCTGTGGTGTGGCTCAGTTGTTCAGAGAGAAATGATAAAAATTAATGGGAAAAAAAATTAACCACAGAGAGACTGAAAAGCGTGGACACTCATGGACACCTATATACAATGATGTTACACGTGTTATTTCAATGCCTGTGTGAGGGGCTTTCAGTTTCCAGATCCACTGCTGTGAGGGTCTGGACCTGTCTCAGACAAAAAACTTTAAGCGGATGGAATTCTTGGCGTTGCTGTGGCGAGGGCTGTAGTGAAGTAGCTGGGACTGATAGAAAGGGTAAAACACTTGGATTTTTTTTCACTCTTGTTTACGAGTTATTTTTGATGGAGGTACATTTCTTAAGTCAGAGAGGAGATCCAAGATGGAGCAGGAAATTCACCCACTTGAACCCATACATGATGATAGTGGACAAAACCTGAATTCTTTCCAACCCCTACTTCTGAAGACAGTGTATGTGCAATGGGGCATCAGGGTTGATGGCAAAGATAAAGGAATTGTGTCAACAGGAATGATTAGCTCTGTATAATTTTATAGAACACTTAAAGAAAATGGAGACCTCCCCTCCCAAACTAAGTCTAATTAATGTGGAGAAATGCTTACACTCAAAAAAGGGAAAAGAATCCCAAATTCAGCTCTTACAGTAAAATTCTTTGACCACAAGAGGATTTAAAATGTGGTGTTCTGTTATAAGTAATTACTTCTGAAAGTGAGATAGAGACTGGAGGAAAGGATGACGGGGCCTTGTAGGGGGCTGGGGATATTCTGTTTCTTGATTTGTGTGAGTGTCATTTGAATATTAATCAAGCTTTGTATTTTCTGTAAAAAGTCAAAATTTAAGTTAAAAAGTAACAAACAGTTAAAAACTGTGACCTTGTATCAGGTTTTCTTTTTGAGCAAAGATTGATCAACTGAGGTAATGAAAGAGAGATGGATGGCTTTATGAGTAAAGAAAGGAAGTAAAACAAAACGAGAACTCCAAAGCGAATCAACCACATCTCTTTGGAGGGACTGTGTCATATACTGCTCAACCAGCTGGCATCGTGCGATTCTGTAGTGGCATTTCAAGGGTGTTCCATCCAGCCAAAGTCACTGGCACAGTGGAGCCCAGCCTAACTCTGCATCTGAGAGGAGCCTTCCTGTTTAAGTGGAGTTGACAGCATTTTGGCAAAGAAGTTGAGGTTTTCTTTTTGGATCTTGCAGAAGAAGAGCAAGTTTTGCCAAAGCAGCTCTGCCCCGGGCAAGCTGTATTTGACTAACACAGCTCTTGCAAAGGCTGGAGCTGCCTCTGGGCTTGCTGAGGGGGGCAAGTCTCCTGATAGGTTTGAAATTTTGGACCCCTGAGATAATCTGGACATCTGTCTCCCTCTAGAAATGAGCTGGCCTTTCATAATGGGAATAGAGCCCTGGATGGTAGATGGAGGAACCTAGAATGCAAAATTGCCAGCCCTGCATTCTCTTCCTTAAGGGAAACAGGTGTCTCAAAGGTTTGTCCTTAACACTTGTCATTTGGGGAAAGACAATTACACTTCTCTGCTTGGGACGAAGGGGTGCTTTCGTGGGAATGATCAAGAGCTTAGCTAAAGCTATTAAGAAGAAGGAAAATGGAACTTTGACTTCCATGTTTCTCTGTTTAACTGGGGAATCTGCCTTTGAATTCAGTCCCTGGTGGTTCTCATTCTTAAACACTGCTATGCAATAAAACCGTTGGCGATTTCCACTGAGACATGTGTAAGCCTATATAAGCAAATGTGATCATTAAATGATACACACACTGAATATTGATCAAGGAATTAGAAGATTTTTCGAGATGGCAGCCTGGAAAGTTAAAATGTCAATTCTGAGCAAATTATAAGTAGCTAGGAATGAATAACATACAAATATATGCAACAGCAACTCAATTTAAACATATTAGCAGAGGGTGGGCACACAAATTAGAAATGAGCTTTGTTTTAAACATGAAAAATTTTAAAATACTTAGATTAATCAAAACATATTGTATTGGCAAAATATGACATTTGGCCAGACTGCTGTACTGGACTCATAGAAACATTTTCGTTCTGTGACATATCCTTGTGATCTAGTTTTAAAAGGCTGAAGAAACATGCTTGACATTTCTGATTTTAGCAAAATAACATAGTGTGTTACTAATGTTATTGATAATTCATTTGGATATTAATCATCTAAGAGTCAATTTCAAGCATTATATGTGACTCATATATATGTGAAAGGGGGAATTTTCCTGTAGCACTCAGGTCTACAGGCTCTTGCAGTGGCTGATGGATATGACAAATTATTACTTTAGAGGGTTGTTTAGCAACTGCATAGAAACAAGTCCAGCATACTTCTCTGTAAAAATCATAATTGGGTATCTCTGGATAGTGTAAGAAGTGTAAATTGCAATCATAACAACAGATACATGTTAAAAATTAAGACTCATTCATTTTGGGGACTGCTGAATGAGTTTGGGGAGCTTTTCATTTTGGGGACCTTTTTCAGGGTAGCTCCCATTCATGTCAAAGGACTCATCCCTGGAGCACTAAATTAAAATACTCTTAGTTGCTCTCTCTTACAAAAGGATGAAAATTACAAATGTGTGCACATCTCATCATTTCTATGGATGATAGAGTCATTCCTTATTCTAGGATTAATTTTGGGGCTTTCCTGGTGGCTCAGATGGTAAAGAATCTGTCTGCAATGCAGGAGGCCTGGGTTCGATTCCTGGGTCGAGAAGATCCCCTGGAAAAGGGCATGGCAACACACTCCAGTATTCTTGCCTGGGGAATTCCATGGACAGAGGAGCCTGGTGGGTTAGAGCCCATGGGGTCGCCAAGAGTTGGACACAACTGAGTGACTAGCATACTTATGTCCTGGGCAGAGAGGGTATCGTTGGGTCTTCTCTCCAAGTCTTCTGCTTTAGATTTTTGGATGGGGTTAGATTTAAGACACAGAAAGCCTTCCTTTGTATGAACCCTTTGCTTCATGTATACATGTAGTATATCTTGTCTTCTCTGTGTGCTCTGAACACTGAAACTTCTCTCCTGGTGCACCCTTAGGTCTAATCCCTACTTTGGTCCATGGGGCACTCTTTGGTATCTTTCTAGAGTTTAGAGGGGTTGTTTCTCAACTTTTTGTTTACTATCACTACCAGCCTTCCCCACAAAAGTCATTTTTTGTGTGTGCATATTGCTCAGACCCAACCAGATTGAAACCTCCATTCAGGGGAATGTATCTCTTTTTTTCAATTTATTTTCCCCATAGTTCTCCTGTGGTACTCTTAACAGTTTTCAGCCTGTAAGGGTTTCTTAATAAATATCTGCTAATCAATACATGCTTACTGAACACCTGCCGTAGGTCCTGTCTGACGGGTTAGGGAGGCACTGCTGATTAAATGTATATATGGAATGAATATGGAAAATCAGATTTTCTAGAATGTCACTGTTAGATATTCAAAGGTTCTGTTTTACAAAGGAGGACACTGAGGCTCAAGAAGGTCATTGGATTTGCCCAAGGTCACTTAGCAAGTTATTAGCAGAGTTAAAGAGTTCTGCCTCTTAGTCTAATATTTGTCTATTTCATACTAGGACACTTGCATATTGCTATGGTATCTTTGGTCTGACGTTTTATTAAGATATTGACATTTTTAGTAATCTGGGAAAAGACATTATTTTAATACTTTTCACATGTCTATCTCAGGCAGAGAGAGAGAGAGTGAGGGCATTTTGAGACATGAGAAACCCAGTTTTTCTAGTGTGCATGTATCAAGAAGCAGTGTTTAGCGCTACAATTCAGAATCACCCTGACCTGAAAGGGGCAACTGTGAAGCATGGATTCCTTGTGCTGGGAAATGAGACTGGAGATGATCTGTCAGTGAAACAGTAGCGCAGAGGGCTTTCTGCAAGCTTTAGATTACACGCTTTCTAAGTTTTCTTCCACATAGGTCAGGATGACATGACCAGCAACAAACCAACTCTTAAAAGCTGGTAGAATGCGGTCCATCTGCTAGGACCAGCAGCTCATACTCCAGGGCCACTGGAAGGGTTCTGAACAACCTGCCCAGCTGTGGGTGGCAGCCCTGTGACGTGTCCTGATGGGAACCTCTGAGAGGGCCATGGGCTCCAGCCGGGCTTGCCCTCGAGAGGCTGACTGACTTCAGCTGTGGCGAGAAGCTATGGGATGACATTTTCCACCAAAGCCTGGAGATTCAAATCACGACCACCATCTGGTCTAATGGATATGGGGATGCAGCTCCTTTTCTCTTCTTGCAGAGATGGAAGCTTACCTTTCTAGAGAAAGGCAGCAACAAGGACCCAGCCATTTCACCCTTTCTATCCAATGACTTTAGTTGTATGAAAGCCAAATAATGATGCTTTCTTTTCTTTTACAGGACCATATTTTGAAGGAAGAAAATCTGAAGGATAGAGAATATTTAAACTCCTTTCTTAGGAACTTTGATATATTGGTAGCATTTCCTTGTCAGAGTTCTGTTTTGCTTTAACATTTTAAATATTTTGTTAATTCTTGAACAATGTGCGGCTTTAGAGGCACTGACTCCTGTGCAGTTAAAAATTCACATATACGTTTATACTTAGCCCTTGTACCCATGGTTCCTCTTTACCCTCAGTTCCATATCTGTGGATTCAACCAACCTCTGAGCAGAACTGTCATATTTACTACCAGAAAAAAAATCCCTGTATTAGTGGACCTGTGCCATTCAAACCCATGCTGTTCAAGAGTCAACTGTACCAGTTTTTCCTGGAGTAAGTTTTACAATGCATTTCTCAGTCATTTTATGTATAATCATGTGCTATAACGATGACGTTTGAAAAGTAGAAGAGCAGAACTATTTGAGTACAAGAATTGTTTGAGAGAAAGGCTGTGGTGTTTGGTTCTGCGTGTGTGTGTGTGCGCGTGCATGTGCGTGCTGCGGGATCACGTGACACAATTAGAGAAGACTGAGCAAACTACCTAAGCCAGCTTCTTATTTTTGAGCACCCTGATGAAAACCATTCCAAAAAGATCATTTTTCACTCGGGGGAAAAAAGGATCTCTGCGTCTTTATCAACCCTCTATCCAGAGATCAGATAGAAGTGCATACTTTCTTTTTACATGGTAAGAAGTAGAGCGATTTATTCCTTCTGATCACATAGGTATGCTCTCAATTTTGTATTACCTTTTATACCCCTTATATGTGCCAGCCATTCTGCAAATCTGTTCCGTGGTATCCACATTCTGTTTACAAATCAGCTAATAAAATGCAGGTGATTTCAGACAATTTAAATTTAGCTTATGTATTAGCTGGCATTTTCCAATACCTCTACCTACTCTGAAAACCATGTACTATTTAGTATGAATTAAATAAACCACAGTCATATTCATGAGCCCACCCACAGCAGAGTTTAGGAGAGAAAAAAGCTACTTAAGGAAAAAACATCCCTATAAACTATTTTTAGGTTATTAGTCACAAATGATCAACTCTTTGCTAATTTTCAGATCTTTAAATTACTGATCTGAGAGTTCATATTTTATTTATTTCTACCCCTTAAAAACACCTTGTGAGAACAATCCCTGACCAAGACTTCCAATTGTGAAAATGATTCTGAGTCTACTTTTACTTCTGACTGATTACGTATATGTTATGGTGCAGAAGGTTTCTTTAGAATTGAATAGGTTAAAAATGACTTCAGGGACGTGATCACAGAGCTTCAGGACAAATCTCACATACTGAGTACAGACGTTTTTAAAACTTAGTTTTACAGATGAGAAGACACTTATGGAGGTTCAAGCCCCTGCCTTCTGGCTAGTAACTGCAGAACAAGGCCCCTGCCTCGAGGGCCCTTTAAGAAACAGGAACATCCGGATGCCCATCATTTCCTCCCGTGTGTGCTGATGGTAGTAGCCTTCACCATGTAAACCCAAGTAAGTAAATGCTATTTCGAGACCACTGCTATTTTCAAAATGTGAGTATTACTCATTTTAACCTTTTCTTTTTTCACAACCATTCTGCACGGGACAACTGTCTTGATTTGAGTGAGCATTTAAAAAAATACACTCGTTCATGCTTTATCATCAAAGGTCCCATTTCTATTCTCATGAGTTGAAAGTCAGCAGAGCTGTATTAAGAAACTGTTGTAAACCTGAGAATTATAAGCGAAAATTTATATTTATATATATATATATATATATATATATATTTGGTACTTGCAAATGAAGAGCTATACTGCCTATTAACCTGTTCAGTAGGGCAAGTCAAGAGACTTCTTATATGGCTCAGATGTGGAAAGAGGGGGGGTGTGGGTTGAAAAAGCTATTTTGCATTGCTTCTTTTATGAGTCAGAATCTGATTCAGTGTAATATTAGAAGGGGAGTCTTGATTCAAGAAAACCACTGAAAGACAGGGTGCAAGTCAAGGCTTCCAAGTTGAGAGAAGGCTCCTGAACATCTGTTCTGGCGTGCCTGACAGGGTGTGGTACACACCCCACTTCACTCCATGCTGTTTGCCACATCCCACAGATGTAAAGGACCAAAGGAACAAAATGGTTTTCTTACAGAAAAAAAAAAGAATCTAACAGAGCAAAGCTCTTATCAGGCTTTACTGGAGCTTTTCTAAGCCTATCAGAAAATTCTCTCCCTCAAAAAGTTCTTCACTTCTCCAGAAAAGGCGTGGGGGGAGGGTCTGAGACTGACCCTCTGGCAGCCTTGAGTGACAGCCCTTCTTCCTTGCTGGGAAATGGACGTGGCACTGAATCTGCCACCCATTTCTAATAGGATCTATCTGCCAAGCAGCTATGGCAACTGTCAAAATCACAACCTATGAGATTTCCTGTACTTGGTCCTATAGGATAGATATCCTACTAGGAAAATAAGTAGTAATTCAGAAAGTTCTAGATTAAGCACAGGCAAACAAGTTTCTGTATTACTATACTCTCCGGGTTTTGAACTACTCCTCGAAGGCTACCCAGGAGACAAGGGTGTTGGGTAGATGAGGAGGGTATGCAGAGTATCCTAAACGTATCTGGCCACAAAGTCCTTTTCTGGAGGAGCATTTCAAAAGCCTAGGCCAAGAAATGACAAACTGGCTCACAGGCCAGTTTCCTGCTTTTGTAAACAAGTTTTAGGGGAATACAGCTACACTTGTTCATTTACTTATTGTCTGTTGCTGCTTTAGCATTACTGCAGAGCGGAGCGCTGATACAGATCGTGTGGCTTGAGAAGCCTAAATATTTACTATCTGGTCTTTCATGAAAAATTTGCTGACTCCTTAGACTCCTATGGAACCCACTTTGGGAAACGTCAATTCCTAAGGGTAAAACCACTAGAGTAAGGTACACAGTACAAATATCACAGGCAGGTTTATATTCCATATAGCTTATCTATCTTGTGCAATAAAACAAAGATTTCATTTCATGAAACACTTCTCAGCCTCTTCCCCGCTCCCCTCCTTGGACATCGGTGAGCATCGTAGTTGGGAGTAAGGTGTTTGCTCTCTGTCCATGTAAACAATGAACACCATAAGACACCATTAATCCATTTCTGTATGATTCTCCAGCCATTTGCACCCACACTCCGATAGTATCAAAAGAGGTTTCCTTACTTGACTGGTTCCCATGACTCCCGCTCAAAGCCCCTGTGAATGGATTGTGCAATTGAGGACTCCATCAAATCCACATATCTAACCACAAGTGGGGCAAACAGGTCTTGCAGGTGTCTGTGAAATTTTCCATTGCACAAATTATCTAGAACAGATAAGCAAAAGCTCAGTAAGAATCCACAGTAGCTTTTTCAGCGTACAATGATGACATAGAGAGGACCGTTTTCTCTTTTAAATATACTGCTTCTTAAAAAGCCAGAAAGGAGGAGGAAGAGGACAAGGATGAGGAGGAGGATAGGAAGGAGGAGAAGAAGCAAGGCAAACGGTACATGAATGGCATCATGCTTCAATCTGCGTGGAAGGATAACGGAATTCAAAAACCTTTTACTCATTTGTGTCACTCTCCAGGAAAGGGAAAAAAAGAATGCCCCCTTAAAGAACAACAAAAGCAAAAAGTGATACTTTTTTTTTTCCTTTAGGTTTTCTTTGTGCCTGCTCCCTTTTCCCCCTTATGTTACCAGGAAGAAAGAATTCTGTATCCCTTCTTCCCTTCATCATTCTGAGGAGGATGGTGTACTTTATGGCTATGTGGTGCTCTAAGACACTCTGAAACACTTAGGTGTTACTTAGCTTGAAATTGTTTTCCATCCAGGAAGCATCTTTTGATTAAAAATTCAAAATGTGTAGAGCTGAAGTTAATTAGCTTGTTAAAGAGCAAATAAAACACACGGGCATGGGCACCCCTTTCTCACTGAGCTTGGGTTTTTCTGCCTAGTGAGGAAAGGGCTTCCCTGCAACAGGATGCTTGCTGGGAGAAAGGGAATTTTATCAGCTGTAACCTTTTTTTTTTTTCTTTAAAGTAATCATAAAACTCGGAAGAGCTGTTTCCAACGTGTAGCCTGCCTGGGATAAACACATTTCAGTCATCAGTTATCTGCACACTACTTAAGAAAGACAAACAGTCAAAGATGATACATACAATCAGTCCGGAGAAAATCATTCAGCAGCTGAAACAGTGGGAAACTGTCCCACGTGTCTGGAGGCTGCACTTCCAACGCTGCATCCATGTCCACTGCAAAGAGTGACAGGAACGTCTCAGCATGTTCCACCATCAAGTCTGACCACCATGCGAAGGCCTTTGAGATGTGGCAGAAAAACAACAGACAAAGAGGTCATGAGCTTTTTGTCTCCGACCTAAGATGTGAAGTCAAGCCCTGGCTGTTAAAGACTGATTGTGCATCCAGCAGGGTTTGGTAATTTTATTGTAAAGAGAACAGCACTTTTGGATATAGCTGGGCCTCTATGTGGTCCAGGGCAATGTTTTTCATGATTCCAGGCCTGCTTTAGAAATCTGCAGCTGAAGAAATGACAGGCACAGAACTTCTGTTCAATTTACAATAACTCAGTACCTTTTGAGTCATGCTCTTTATCGCTCTTGTTGACTAGTTCTTGCTCTAAAGTATTAGAATTTGGGAGTTTCTTCACTGTGTTTATGGGTTTTCTGCTGGTCTAACTTGAAAATTGGTAATTATTGTTTATTATCTCTACGCATCTGGGGCTTAATTGTCTGTGGTTTCATACAAGCTTAGCAACTCACGTTTTCCCTACATGTTAGAAATGTTACTCCTATTTCATACCAAGGCAAAGGAAACCATTGTTGTATTGTCACGAAACTTTTGAGTTGAAATCTCTTTAAGCAGGGAGCCTCTGGTTTTGCATCCTGTCTATAGGAAAGATCAGGCTTTAACCTAGGAGACACTCAGTAAGATTAGGACTTACTTTTCTGAGGGTTGGACACATATGTACATTGAAAACCAAAAATATCAGTGAAGTAACTCATTTTCATGCACATGGGTCCTTGGAAATCATTGTGCAGGGTCTCAGAGGTGACATTCACATCAGATGGGCCAGATGTGAATGCAATTCAAAGGCATGCATGCATGTTGACTAATCATTTCTGGCAGGGAGCATGCAGAATGAGTGGCAGTGTCAACAGGCCCCCCTTTTATCCCCTTTTGCTGATTTCAAAGAGAGCAGAAAAACAAAAACAATTTGCCAGCCCTTTTTATTCCCCTACCTCCCCACCCGGTGCCATAAAGTATTTACATGGGAAACACTTTCCAGAGCATTCATCGAAAAAAAGATGGGAAGGCATTTCAAAACATGAAAGATGATTATGGAAATAATTCCATAAATAAAAGAGTTTGTTCAGTGGCCAAGCTCTTCTGTGATCTCTTAGTTATCTGGGGATATTCTAACAGCCACCAGGAGGCAGAACAGGGGTCCACCTCTCTTCTTTCATGAGATTTCATTTTACTTACTTCTCCTTTATCAACATGTGGCTGGTTTGCAAATTAAATGGAAAAAATCAAGTCATGGACCATTCTGCAAGGGCAGCTTGGCTGGAAATAAGACACCTGCTGTTTCCATTTTGACTTACAGTAAAACCTCAGTGATTCAGAGTAAGGGAAGAGAAGAGATGCTAGTCTGTCAGCAAAAAACCTCAATTACTGGGCTTTCTAAAAAAAGAACGATCATTTAGCCGCTTTTCAAAGCAGTGTATACATGGGAGCCCAAGTACAATGTATTCATTGATTGGCTATCGCTAAGCGTATGGTAAACTTAAAAGTATTTTTAAAATTTCAAATAACTGTAGATAAATTGACCTATAAATTGAAGTAAAAGAGATGGGAGCTTTAATTTCATAGATCCTGGGATAAAACTTGGAAGAAAAGCCTTTAGAATTTCTAGAGAAAGTTGAGATGGTGTCAGACATTTTACTGAAGAGAAATTAAAAGAGCCACATCCGAAGTTGAGTTGTCACAAATTAGGAGGAACTGGGTCTGAATCGATGAGATTTTACTGCAGTTTTACCACCTGAGGATGAGAGCCCTGGGGTTTGGGGCTTGTTCCACTGACTACCTGGCTAAATCCAGCCAAGGGAGAAACCCTCGACTCCTCCCCCAGAGCTCTCCTAGCCATCTGCCTTCTAGGCAGAGACCTTCTAAACACTCAAACTTGCTAAAGTTCCACTGCTGCCACCCAACCCTATGTGGAGGGCTGATTCTCATCAGTCCTGATGGAGGATACTGGCAATAATCACAAAGGCATACCAAACACTGGCTGGTACTTATGCTTTAGTTATTTGTTTCACTTTACATCTTAAGGGTGAGTTCAAAAAAATAGTAACTGGGGAGACTGAAATGCCTTCCCAGACACAACTTTGCTCTAGGATGACAAGAAAAAAGAAACAAAAACACAAAATGAAGCAAAACAAAAACTAATCCTAAATGCCTAAAATAAAAATTTTCTCAGACCAACCTCATACCTGGTTCTTACCAGCTTTATTGAAAAGTTGCAAACCAGAGGCCTTAAGAAGCACCCATTTTTACTCTCTACAGAAAATTTAGTCCCTTGTTAGAATCTGAGAAATTATCTACAGTTGTTATATTAATAATCATATAGATTGGCAGCCTTTGAAGAACAATGACTACTGTGGTATGAATTATTACCATTAATATCTGGCAGAGAAACCTGGTATTCTAGCGAAGGAAGAGAGATTAAATAGGGGATTGTTGCAGAAGTGAAGTCCAAGTTTATTTTTCTATACCCACAGTAATTCTTTCAGAACCTCATAATCAAACCTGACTCACTAAGAAGGAGAAAAAGATTCAGGCGAGAGCAGTAATCACCAAAAAAGCCATTTCTTAATTTTAATCAAATGAACAGAGTCTGTGAACCTGGACTGGGCAAGGCAAAGGTTTAAAATAAAACAACAACGACATCTATATTTACTTTAAACTTGCTCATACAGGCAAATGCTATTTTTGTACATGTCTATGGGTGTCTAAAATCTTCAGAAATCTTTTCCAAAGACAAGAAGGAGTTGTACTTTGGTTTCTAGATACTTACCCAGCGTTTTTCATTATTTAAAGGCAAAGATGTATACTTTAGGGGTATGGTCAACCACACTGAACACACTCTATATTTTCTACACAAACTACATGTATATATGTACCCCTATGTGTACCACAATACATATATACATATACATACGTATACATAGAGAGAGAGATTGGGAAAGTGAAGTTAACAGCACATGAAGGTATAATTCCTGTGTGTGTGCAGGTGTGTATATGCACATAACTTAGGCTCTGAGAGCAGAATTATGTTGTAATTTAGAGATTCGGGTGATAACTGCTACCATATACTACATGTGTGTGTGCACATGACAATATTCTTAGCTGGTGGGGGTTGTGTTTTCTCCTGAAATATTTAATTACTTTATATTGGAATTCAAAGTAGTTTTAAGGATTATTGACTTCTGTGGGGGAGGCGATCCCATTTGTCACTTTTATTAGTGTGGTGCCACCAAACAGCATGACTGCTAAGGTCCAGCTAAGATTCATGTTTAGGACTTACTTTCTAGAGTTCACTGGGCATCTAGAGAAGATGGCGGTGAGTATTGGTCAGTAGGAGAAAAATCTAATCCTTCATCCTTTTGGCAGCAAAACCTCATCCTCTCATCCTCAGTGTGCCAGGGCAAATTTTACTTCTTTGGTTGCAGCCAAGGGTCTCTTGACCATGCGTTACCCTGAAATCAGCTGGACAGTTTAAAAACATCACCAGGGCTGAGGGAAATGCCTCTGTGCTCATAGATGGGTGATTTTTGATCAACTGAGTAATGAGGTTTTGTGATTGGGTGAAAGGACTGATTTTGGAAATCTCTACATTTATCAAAAAGCAAACTGGGCCTCTGAATTCCGAAGTATGCCAAAGTTTTCGTTTCTCACTTCTGAAGTCAGTAAATGAGAATAGAACTGAATTTATTTCTGCCCTATTTATGAGTGGCTTTTGAACACGTAAGATTAAAATATTTTTGTGATGATGGTTATGAGGGTGGTTTAAGATGGTGATTAGTACTGAGTGAAGAAGGGCTTTTTGGAAAACTGGGGAAAAGAGGCTTCTTTGGAATATCAACTTCTCTTTGGTACCACTTGTGAGTCATTTGGGAAAATGTTCTCCTTTCTCAGACTGCA
This sequence comes from Bubalus kerabau, assembly GCF_029407905.1. NCBI lineage: Eukaryota > Metazoa > Chordata > Mammalia > Artiodactyla > Bovidae > Bubalus > Bubalus kerabau. The sequence goes on along the minus strand of NC_073643.1, from coordinate 40,542,012 downwards.
GTAGCCTCAGAAAATAACTTGATTAAATCAAGCATATGTGTCCATTTCCTTCTTCAATCATTCACTGAAAGAAAGCCATCTGCTTTGTATCCATGTCTTCAAAAATCTGGTCTGAAATATTGGGAAAAGCCTCAACACCCAAATCAGGAAAGGACTGGCCAGACCCCTCCATGCCTCTGGGGATGACTCTGTAGATACCCAGAAAGAACATACTTACCATCACAATGAACCCCAGGTGCCCCCATCTGAAAAGAACATCACGTAGGATAGAGTAGAATAAAAACTCTAGCCCAACTTAATTTTCTGTTTGAAGGTGTCTGCATTTGGAGGGTGTTGGCGTGGCCCCTCTTCTCACTCCTGGCTGTGCATTTGCTGGGTGTTGCCGGAGTTAGTTGTACCTACCTCAAGGGGTCTTCACCCCATTCTCAGTGAGGGTTTGGGGGACATCATGATTCATTGGCACTCTCTCTATATATAAATACTGTATATATGGTTCACATACAGACAGCTGTAGAGGAAGATTAGTATTACTCTGGCTAGCTACTGGTGACTAGGCTCGGTACTCATCTGCTGGGATGAAGGTAAGTACAGACGGACAGAGGAGCTACAACACGCTAAGGGGACAGAGTCAAGGCAGCTAGGAGGCGTGTGTTGGGATGTAACCGCAGTCATGGTTAAGTATTATCAATTGCTTCATGCACGCACAAGAGAATCACCCACATTGACCCTGCTGTGGAAGGCCACCCATTTCACAAGCAGTCCAGTGGAAATTGCTGTTACATTCCTTGGGTCAGTGTTAGGAAGCAGGGGCACTGGGAAAAGTCCCATTAGAAGACATGGTACTGGAAGGGCATGCACAGACTATGACAGCAGGTGGCTGACTCACTCATTTGGGTCACATACCTCTTTCCCCTGCCACGATCAGCCAAGATTGAGTGGAACAGTAGAAAAACAGGGAGGAAATTTAAATATGCAATCAGGCATTAGTTGGGATGACTGTCTTTATGGTGTATTATTTAACTATACTGTTGATTTTCATTTACTCATGGGAATTAGCATTTTAGGTGCCTTTGACATTACTTTTATTGATGCCCTCTTTTCCCCCTTGTAGATCTGATTGGAGGGGAAGAGTGAGCATGAGTGAGGTTTTTTTACATAGGCGATTTTCAGAGAAATGCTTTTAAATCTCAGTTTTGAAACAAGCAGTGGTGTAACAGTTTGATCATAATGAAATCTTGGAATCTTTTCTTGGAAGGGTTGGGTTGTTTAAGTCCCTACAGGTTTGGGATTGAATTAGCCTCTAAATCCCTCAGTGTATAATTATCAAAATAATAATTTTGACAGCGGCTTGTTAAAAAAAAAAAGTAAGCTGTATTTATTTAGATGTAGGTTGGAGAATCAACAAGTTGAACAACACAGAATAATTTGTTTCTGTCACTGAGTTTAGCAACCCAGGTCATCTGAGATTAACAAATGAAGACTCTAGGGTGAGCAGACTAAGTTACGGAGATAAATTCAAAAAGACGGCTCTCAATCCACACACCAAATAAAATAAATCAAAACAACAGTGGTAGCAACAGAAACAGCCACAAAAGACCAAAAAGTATTTCATATGTTCCTGACAATAACCATATGCTGCTTGAATAATTATCTCAAAGATATACTCACCTCTTTGGCTTGTTGCTAGAAACATCTGAAAACTCAAGCTGAAATGTACATCACACAACCCACTTTTTGGCTGTTTTAAACAACCCTGTAAAGGATCCTCCTTGCAAAATTGCCACTTTCATTCGCATTACAAGGTCAGTTAAAAGAAAATGGGAGTTAAGACATTGTATTCACAAAGTTGCCAGTAGAATCAGTCGTGCAGCGTCTTCTGAGGAACGAGAGACCCTGCCCCCTGGCGCCTGCTTACCTCTGCGTGGTGCTCTTCGTTCTGCTGAAGAACTTCAATGACTAGTTCAGCAAGACGTATTGTATCTTCCAGCTTTTTGGCAGGAGTGATTAACCGGCCTACATTTTCTGTAGTACAAGAATTTGTGTTAAAATTCAGCGAAAGTGGTGGGCTAATTTTGTGGCCATTAGAACTAGTGGATAAGAAATTCCAAAGATTATCCCTTTTTACTTTTTTTTAGGTTTCATGCAAATGTTAAATGCCACATAATTAGTAGTGAGCAAACCAGAAAGCCATTTTATTATTATTATCACCATCATTATTATAATACATACTAAGAAAAAGCAGTGCTCCAGCTTCCAATTTGCTTATTAAAGCTGTATGAAGACTATGACAGCCCATTACAAATTTAGCGACATTTTGTACACATGTTCTTTAAAGACAGCATAAATGGACTATTGTATATCCTTCTCTAGGCGGTGTTTGTGCTACCTGAGGTGGGATGATGTAACAGAAGCTTAGTCATGATTGCTGCTCCATCTATTTCCTGGCTTTGTCCCTAAACAATACAATAGCACTGTTTTTCATTCAAGGTCGGCATGTTTAACAGGTATTGGAATGTTCATTTTAAAAAAGCAGACTTAAAGGTCTAGCTGTTTTAAGTTGTCCAGGGAGGAGACTGAGAATTAATGGACGTTCCTGGGCCATTAGATAGAAGGCAGGATAGAATTTTTAAAAGAACATAGGGTGTAGAGTATTGGATGAAGCGGCTTGTTCACTGGTTGGTACAAGTGAAATTTTATCAGTGAGATGGCAACAATGCGTTTTAGGTTCTACTGTATTGGAAGGGCTTTTATTGGACTTAAGAACAAACTGATCCCTGGTTTCCAAACTCTGGTTTTCATTTTATCCTTTATAGACTAAATTCATGAATGTCTGGCAATGTTATTATGTTACAAAGAACTGTATTTTTTTTTTCTTGTTGGGGTGGGGCAAAGAGTAATATTTGAAACCAAGATTTCCTAAGCCAATGAAATTCAACCAGTCTAAACTCACAGGTGAACTTGTAGTTTGTGCTTAGACCCCTTCAAATCTTGAAGCCTGAGTCATCTATAGCCCATGGTGTGTAACAGCAGTGTGTATCAGCAATTAGGATCCTTTCGGAGAAGGCAATGGCACCCCACCCCAGTACTCTTGCCTGGAAAATCCCATGGACAGAGGAGCCTGGTGGGCTGCAGTCCATGGGGTCACAACTGAGGGACTTCACTTTCACTTTTCACTTTCATGCATTGGAGAAGGAAATGGCAACCCACTCCAGTGTTCTTGCCTGGAGAATCCCAGCGACGGTGGAGCCTGGTGGGCTGCCGTCTATGGGGTCGCACAGAGTCGGACACGACTGAAGCGACTTAGCAGCAGCAGCAGCAGCAGCAGCTCTTGCCTGGAAAATCCCTTGGATGGAGGAGCCTGGTAGGCTGCAGTCCATGCGGTCGCTAAGAGTCAGACATGACTGAGCGACTTCACTTTCACTTTTCACTTTCATGCATTGGAGAAGGAAATGGCAACCCACTCCAGTGTTCTTGCCTGGAGAGTCCCAGGGACGGAGGAGCCTGGTGGGCGGCCGTCTATGGGGTCGCACAGAGTCGTACACGACTGAAGCAACTTAGCAGCAGCAGCAGCACAATTCCACAAGGAGGGTATTCATGTGCACAAAAGGACTGCTGAAAGTTATTTCAATCTCCTCATCTGAAGCAGATATGCTGTGACTTCAGGGTTTCACTTGCCAGAGAAGGTAACTGAATGCTTCACAGGAAGGGCTGCTGTGCTGCTGCTAGTTGGTTGTGTGTGTTTGTCGGGCGAGTGGTAAACAAAATGGTAGGAGGTGGCTAATTTAATAAGAAGAGAAACAAACAGCTTCTCATAATATGCTAATTTTTTGTGCATTTGTTATATAGGTGATGAACATGGAAGATGATTAATAACGTAGGATTTAACAACAAGAAAGAAAAATTCTGTGAAACACTATGCAAAAAAGAGTGGTCCAGCCAATGGGAACTATGAACGATGGCTGGGGTTGGTCAGATAATCGAGGTGGTGCAAGTTTCACTCTAACAAGGCCTGATGACTGGTGTGAAAATGAGCTTTCTGGAATCAGGCCAACAGAATGCTCCATTGTCTCTGCCAGGTTCAGATGGAAGTGTGGCTGCATAGAAGATGGGGGTTTGAAGGTGGGAGCTGGGGGGAAATAAATCTGCAGATTAGGCAGAGAGTCTCCACCACCCAGATAAGGTAATGTGCACAGCTCAGGGGCTGACGGTTCACTGCCTGGTCCACAGCAACAATACCTGGAGAAAGACTGAGTGATGGGTTTGATACCTGTGCTTCTGGGGTGCCTGGTCTGTTTGTAACTTCACAAATGGACTATCATAATTTCATTAGTAGACTTTCAGGCATTTCTAACAAACATACTGTGTATATATGTTGAGGTAATATGTGTAGAGTGAGGTATTTGCATTTCGATAGTAAATATGCACAGGCTACTTTTTTGTTAGTTGATATTCACATTTACACATCAATTTGCAAATTCCTCATCCTATGCTTATTACCTATTCGACACATACGCCCACATACACACATCACACACTTACATACATTTTCTAGTAACCAGACAAGTCTGCACGTTAATACAAATCTGCAGGAAATCCCACTTGGGGCACATCTTTGAAATCTCTTACTCACAAAATAGAGAATACTATCCTTTTGGGCGGAACACTTACCGAATCTAGGGAAATTCTAGATGTCCATGACACATGATGCAGTAATGGAAATCATTCCCATCAATATTTTTATGTACTTTTATTTCAAAGATGTAAATGATTTTTGTGTTGGGAGAAATCCAAGATGCGTAAGCTAGGATCACCTGAAGATTTGTTTTAATATGCAGTGCTCTGAGATTGACTACCATATATATCAATAGATACACATAAAGTGTACATGTGCACACAATCTTTCTGTGAGTGTGTACACTTGAACGCAAATATGTGTATGCCTGATGTATATATACAGACAGTATGTTTAATAAAATCTTTTGCAATTTTGCTTTAACCTGCAACCATTTCATGTAAGTAGGTTACATATGCTTGAATCTAGAATATTTGATCTTTCAATGGGCCCATATAGCCAGACTTTCATTTATTATTAATTAGCTACAATTCCATTATCTGTAGATCAAGCTACTATATTGAGACACGACTTTATTTTCCTCTCACTTGCATTGTTGACTCACTAGTTAGTAAAAATGGTACTAAAATCAACTTGTTTAAGATGTTGTCTTTAAAGAAAATATTGTGCAAAATCCTGTAGCCCCTCTTCCAACCCCCCAACAGAGATTAAGGAGAAATTTGTGCTTAGAAATGATTTTTTTTTTGGGTCATGTCTGCTGTCTGCAATATCTGGAAACATACTGCCATATTCCTATCACCCAATCTTGTACTAGCTGGAGCACTGACAAAGGGGAACTAAAAATACAATATACTTAGTAAACATTTCATACAACAGAATTGAAGCTCATAACATAGAAAAAAAATCATCATGCAAAATGTTATGCAACAATGTTATTTTGTGCTGACACTGAGATTTGAAAATGTTGCATATGTCAGACAGAGCTAGACAAAAAAAAAAATGTGGACATTTGGAAATAATGCTCTCTTTTCAAGTCTCTCAAAACCTATGGTGTCAAAATTGAGAGTCTGAGCCTCAGGTTAGTATGCTAAAGAAAATTTCCAGAGAGATGAACAGAAAAGCAAACTAAACTAGAAAGCTGTCGCATAAAGGAAACGTAAAAGTTTACAGTACTTGGTTTTGGCCTAGGCATGCCTTTGAGCCTCTGATATAACATGCTGGTCTGCGTTTGGGTGGGTGGAGGAGGCCCAGGAGGTGGCGGGGGAGCTGCTCGGGTAGGTGAGGAGAGATGGTTAAAAAAAAAAAAAAAGTAAATAGACAAAGTGACTATCACAAAGGTGACAAGTAAGATGACAAACTCTGAAAAGAACAACCAAACAAGCAAAAATGATCACACACGAATGGAGAGCTGCTGCTTTCCTGACGTGACTGCAGCATTACAGAGGTGTGACGCTGCCTGACGAGGGACGAGACTCTTACCACCGTACTGAGACACTCCGAGGCGGAATGCCTTCATCCGGATGGGAACACATGGATGATGGTGGTGGTACCACTGACCGAAAGAAGATAGACTTTTTGTACAGTAAAGCACACCTAAATGTTAACAGCTGCTTCCTCCTTCCAGATGACCAGAAATAGCACTTGATGTCAACATAGCTGGGGGATATGACTTCTCATCTTCACGAGGCTACTTAATTTCCTATGGAAACTTCTCCCCTCTATGTAAGCCTCTCCAGGCTTCAGCTTCTTCCTCTATAAACTGAGAATATTAACATCTTCTTTTTGTATACCTTGAGGGGTTGCCAAGAACAGCAAAGAAAACAATGCATGGGATGGATCTCTGTAAAGCTTCAGGTGCCTACAAATCTTCACTGTTGTCTCCCACGTGGTGGGAAGGCAGGAATTAATTGCTTTGCAAAAGCAGATGAAGGGCCATTATTAGTTCAGTTGAGCTGGGGAATATTCTTGCTCCCTTTGTGGAATTTCAACATGTCAAAATCTGTCATTTTGCGGGAAAAAAAAATGTGTGGGGTATCTGATTGTTTCCAGCTCATTTAATTATTTTCAATTTGGAATTCTCATGGCTTTTATATTGTGGGTTGAATCATATATAAAAACTTGCCAGCTTATCAAATATGTTACTTGCTATTCCAAATGTTAGAATACGGTAATCAGCACTTGACCCATCTGTCATGTGGTTTACAATATCAGCACAGCAAACATCCTATAACAATAGCCTCTCCTTCAACACAGGCGCAGAGCACTATCAGCTTCTGCCATTCTCTCTCTTTAATGAGTGTCTCATTAACCTCGGACCTGGTCCTTTCGAATGGTTTTCATTTATAAAGCAAGCTGGATGGTGAGGGGGACATACTACATTGCCAAGTCTGCTTCTTGGTTTGCTTGAATTTTTTCAACTGGGAAAACGAAGTTTACTGCAGGCTTATAGGAAATGAAATTCTAGCAGCAATAATAAAAAATACAAGAAATAAGGATAAATATAATATCCTGGCAAAACCATCTCTTAAAAGCAAAAGTTGATATCATCCTTTTCTTGTGGGATCTCCTCAATGTTTGAAATGAAGGACTAAAAAAATATCCTATTCACCAGTCTCCTCTTATTTAAATCTTTTGTTTGGGAAAGATTGTATGTAAATAGACTTGTTAAAAAAATCAGTATTAAATGACAGCTATATAAAGGAAGGCAATTACTAATCTCTTCTTTATAAAAAGGAATTCTATATTTTATGTCTTGTTAAAATCTGCTTTTCTACCTACAGCAGGGCGCAAAGTTGGGAGCATTTTTGGTAACACCTCTTCTGGTTCTCTGAATGAATGTGTATTACCTGAGTGTGCAGTTCTTAGGGAAACTCCTCATTTATTCTTTCTCAGATAACAAAACCTGTGTAAACCACTTCATAAGTCACTTTACAAAACAATGAAATGCCCCAGGGTGGATCCATAACCGGCAAGGCAGCAGATACATGTTTCAGCTCAATGGGTCTCAATGAAAATTCGTAAAGGGATTCCCTCCTGCCAACTGTCTGTCCAGAATTCTGACAGTGAGGTTTGCCACCATAGAAAAACAAGCTCCCTATTTTTTTCCCTTCACAGAGCAAAACAAAAACATCATACCTTGGTTTCCAACTTCATTTACCCAATTACCATTGCTCATGTTTACACAATTAAATCTGCTTGGCTTCCAGAGAGGGAGTGAAATGTGACTGCAGAAAAATAAAAAAGAGAATTCCTCTGCAGGCTCAGCTAAGCAAAGGAAGAGAGGCATCCAGGAGCGAGAGATTCTCCAATAGCCCTTAAATAACCTGACCAGCTCTGACTCCAGCAAGCCAGTTAATTGCCAGTTCCAGAAACATCGTATGAGAAATGGATATGGTTGATGGAAAGAACACTTAAAACCAAGTTCCAACCTATTTAAGTTTTGCTGAAGATGCCAGTGTTTGTATTACGTTATTACTGAAAATAACTATCCTGGAGCAATTCACTAGGATTTGGGGGTAGGGTTGGATAAAAGCTAGAGTGGGAAGAGAAAGCCAAACAGATAGCCACAACATGCTTCCCAGAATACACTGCCTACCTAAAACAATGGCTCCACGGAGCACACATTTCAAACAAGGTCATAATTCAATGTAACTTCTTCAGTGGGGCAGGCCATCACGTATACTTGATCCCCTGTATCTTCATCACTCCTTTTCAGAAGATTCCATTTTTAGGGCATATGTTACTAAAGACCAGTAAATCAGTCACGAATTGTTTACTCTTTTTATTAAAGCCATCTTTGACTCTTCCCCATAAGGACATAGGTGGCGTGGCCTGCCCAATCCACCTCTACTGTGTCTTTGATTTTACCTCCCATTGTACGAGATCATGTGGCTATACTCCTGCTGACAGAGTTGATGTTCAACTCACGTCTCATCATCTCCACCTCAACGGTTGCTAAAGACTCCAAACCAGCCTTTAGTTCTTTCCCTCCCTTGTAGCTCATTGCTCACACAGCATTCACAGTGATCTTCATACAGCACACATCTGAACCTATCATACTCTTGCTCAAAAGCCTTTAAGAGATTCCCTACCACGCCTTCCCCCAGCCCCAAGAGTTATACCTTCATAACAAAGACTCAACTCTTCTGTTGATACCTCTATTTGAGCTCTTATGGTCCTTGACTAATAGCCAATGATATGCATGTTTGTCTTTCCCTGTACCCAGTGAATTCTGTATTTCTAGGGACTAGTACAGTACCTGGTCCAGAGCAGGAAATCCTCAGTGGATCCAGCCCAATGGTGTGCTTTCATGGAAAACCAAATATTCTGCGGTTGCAATATGCATAAAAACTATACAGGCAACTTTCATCTCTTAGTCAAAGCCCCTGGTTATGGAGCAAATGCATGCAGCTGAATTGCTGAATAGCAAACATTGTTAACTTCTACTTGCAAACCAGAAAACAACTTCAGGTATTTTAATGCAATGAAAAGTGATTTAAGATAATGAAAAATCTTTGTATTCAAGTTAAAATATATTATATCCACAAGAAAGAAATAATGCTATTAAGATACACACACACACACACACACACACACACACACACACAGATATATATACATAGACACACACACACACATACATACATATATATATATATTTTTTCCTCCAATTTGGTATCTTTGTATCCAAGGTCAGGCTTGTCCTTGAGACTGAGCTGTTGTACCTAAGAAAAGTAAACTTAATTCTGGAGAGACACAGTAGTGGACATCTGCTATTCTTGTATGTGCAGTTGCCTTGCTTAGAATTGCCTCTCTTCCACTCTATGCAGCTTTGGTGGAAATGTCAAGCAATGAATCCTAAATAGGAGCAGCCACGTGAGCCAAGCCAGGGCAACCATAATGCTCCACGTCATCATGGGTATTATGATTGGCTCAGGGACTAACACGTGACCCAAGCCTGGCCAATAAGAGTGTTCTCTGGAACTGTATACAGTTTCATAGAGAGGAAACCTCTTTTTGCCTCACGCCTCAGCATCTGGGATAAAAACCTGGTGCCATCTGTGGCTATTTTGCCCCCAACCCCTGCTATCATGACAATCACATTAAAGAAGACTGTCAGCAGCTGGACAGATCAAGACACACTAAAAGCCTTTATTTCTGAGTCCAATCCCTCCACGCATTTCCTAGCTACAGAGGCCAAAAATGACCTTTTCTTGCTTAAGCTATTTACGGTGGTGGTGGTTGTTTTCGAACACTTGCTCTAGTAAGACTACTTATTTCATAGTACTATTAAATATTCACCCAGTCCCCAAATAAACTTTCACTTATACGGTCGTGGGTGCTCTAGGACAGACTCTGGGGCATCTGGATGGATGACGAGTAGGCCTTCAACAAGGCCGAGGAACATCCCAGGCAGTTCTCAGGGGATCAGCCCTGGGTGCCCACCACATCCTCCTCCGCCATGTGTCAAGGACCCCAGCCCAGGTGAAATCCCTGTGTGTGGCATTCCTGCAGCATCCTGCATCTCCCTCTACAACACAGTCTCCAGATGAAATCACTCGTTTTATCGCCTGTCCTCTTCCTGAGAAGTTCATTGGGAGCTGCCTGAGGGCAAGGGACCTGGGCTGCTTTTTCTCACGGCTCCCTTCTCTGGTGCCTGACCCAGCTCCTGGAACTCAATGGGTATTTAACATATGTAGAACTATATTGTAACATTTTCTTTTGAAATTTATGATAAAGAGATAAATCAGCTGCTTCCTATATAGTTCACTGACATTCAAACAGCAGCCCCTGCCTCAGCGGCTTCATCATCAGTGTGTTAGAAATGCAGATTTCCATGCCCCGCTCTAGACCTAACAAATCAGAATGTACGTTTTAACGAGATCCCCAGAGATCTGTATAAAGATTAAATTTTAAGAAGCACTGCTTTCTATTCCATTTCTGAAATCAAATAATATGTCTATTTGTACATTTGGATTCAGGGGTTTCCTTTTAAATAATAATACACCAATAATGACATAATTTTATGTTTATAATAACAAATATAAAACTTTGTTGCTATAGATAGATAGTAAGGAAATAGCAACCCACTCCAGTGTTCTTGCCTGGAGAATCCCAGGGACAGGGGAGCCTGGTGGGCTGCCGTCTATGGGGTCGCACAGAGTCGAACACGACTGAAGTGACTTAGCAGCAATGAGGGCTTATTATGTACCAGGCACTGTGTTAAGAGCTCTGTTGGAAATATATGTTTTAATCTTTGCAACAACCCTTTGAGAGGAGGAAACATTATTAGCCCCTTTTACAGAAAACAAAGGGGCTTCCCAGGTGGCGCTAGTGGTAAAGAATCTGCTGCCAGTGCAGGAGGCGTGAGAGAGACGCAGGTTTGATTCCTGGCTTGGGAAGATACCTGGTGCAGGAAATGGCAACCCATTCCAGTACTCTTGACTGCAGAATCCCACAGATGGAGAAGCCTGGTGGGCTATGGTCCACAGGGTCGCAGATGACTAAAGCAACTTAGTACGCACGCACAGAAAACAAAAGTGAGACTTAAATAGGTTAAAAACTAATTGGGGCCAAGACTGTGTGATGTAAATTTTTGACATAACAGATCCTGAGTGTCCACGCTGGTCCTGGGAGACTGTATTCTTGGAGCCGCGCATTTAGGATTCTGGTATGTGGACTCTGGAATCCCTCAACTGTCACACTAGAAACCAGTTACTAGATCGTGAGTGGGGAGAGTATCTCTTGGCTGAAAGACATGGCAGCCTGGTGGTGGTGGCGGGGGTCAGTGTGGGGGTGGGTGAAGGCCCTAAAGAGTGTGCAGGACCCCAGACAAGAGTTGCTCACTTGTCCATTTTATTTTGAAACTGGCTTCTTTTCTCTATACCTTGGTCTCCCCATCTGTCAAATGGTGGTTTGGGATTAAGTGATTGAGAAACCTCTTCTAATTTTATCACTAACAATCACAAGTCTTTCATAGTACAGAAGTTGAAAGTGTGGGCTTGGAATTAGGTTCATGTTCAAATTCTGTCTCTACAACTAACCAGCTGTGTGCCCTTGGGCAAGTTACTTAACATCTCTCTGTTTCATTTCTCTGCATTTCTACAGACAACAGTGATTTTTTTATTTCATGGAGTGTAAGAGGCACATTTTAACATTTCTGAAATTGGATGCATCTTACATTTGATGGTGTGTCACAATTTAGTTGGCAGCATTATTTTATTCTTAGGATTACATAAATTAATGGTGCATTTTATAATTGATGGCTTTTAGATTCAATGAAATATGGCAACAAAATACTTATAGAATTGTTGTGAAAATTAAATGAGATATGCATGTATCTACTTAGCACATACTAAATTCTCAATAAATGACAGTTGTTATCGTGATCGGCAGCATGTCTTTTTGTTCTGGGAGAAGAGATGTCAGTTTCATATTTATTGATTCATGGCATATTTTTAACACATCCTCTCTTCCTCCAGGATCTTCCTTGGTGAGAGTGTTTGAAACATGTTTCTCCCTGTCCTCCTCACTTTTCATAAAGTATAGATGAGATATTAGTCTACAGGATAATTCTGGCTTGGAAACCCTGGTTTATGTATCAATGAAACAAGAAAGATGAAAAGATAAACATTTACTCCCCAGTGTTTAAGACAGGAAGTGTTAGATGGGCCTTGTTTTAGGAATTTAGGATGGCCTGGATCTTGCTGAGATGGGATTTGCCCTCACTGGTCTCTTGGGTGAGTGGCTCCATACTGTGCGCTGTTGAATGTCACAAGCTTGCTTGTCTCTTTTTTTCTTCTCCAACTGGACTCAGACCTGTAAGACTTGATGGAGATAGGGAAAGATACAGAATCTCACTACTACAGAATCTGCCTGAAAGTCCTTTGGATAAATTTGACTTGCTCTAGAAGGTTTCTGTCATTTGGGAAGAAAAGAAAAATCCTCAGTTCTCTGACAATCTCAGGGGATCTCACTGCCCTCAGGAAGACTTCACAGGGGAAAGATTTTGGCAGTGATCTGGGCCCAGAAGACTGCTCTGACTTTGGTGGTTTTCCTGAAATAAAAGTTGTAAGTAATTTTGAATTTATCCACTGAGTGAAAGGGTAATATCCAATTGCTATCATGCTGGCTGGAAAGGCTGAATGGAGGAACGAGACCCCTCCCCCGCAAAAAAAGGGGAAAAAAAAAAAAAGGCATGCTGTTTGAATTTAGAATGATATGGGTTCAAATCCTGCTGAAGAATGTCATTTATCCTTTCCAAATCTCGGCCTCCTCAACTGTAAGAAGGGCAGTAATGAAACATTCTAGATGGGACTAAGGTAACAAATGAATCAGATCCTTCTTATTAAGTCCTTAGCACAGTGCTTGGGCCCATGGGTAGGCTGTCTGTCTGTCTGGCTATAGATCTATCTATTTTGCAAATCCTTGCTGTATTTGAAGGAAAAATTATACAAGTATTTAGCCGAGAACTGAGGCAAACCAGCAACAGGGGTGTAGACTTTCTCAGAGATTTGCTGGGTTCAGAATGTGTGACGGTTTAAATGGAAATGTATTTAAAATAATAGAATTCATTTGCAGGAGTCACAGCTTTTCTTTCATAGAGCAACAGCCTTTTACATCTCTCTCTCTCTTTTTTTTTAGATACTGTAATTAAACTGAACATGCAATTTCTAATAATGCTCCCAGACAGAAAGCATAAGTCCACCAAAATGCCATCTGTAGAGTCCCGGAGCCTCGCAAAGCACAGTCTGACTGCAGGCTTCAGCAGCTGTTTGCACCTCGATTTTTGTATGGATAACTCCAGTTGTGCCTGGCCACCTCCACACAGTTAGTTTTGCACACCTATCCATGTATTCGTACTTTGTTCACTCTAAGGAAAATGAAAAGGTAGGGGGAGGGTAAAAATAAAAGATGTAAAGATCAGGAAAGAAGTGATTATGGTTTTGATTACAGCTGAAATCTACTTTGCCTAGAAGGGGCCTCGGATGTACCAAGCTTCAAACCCAACTCTGCTTTGATCTTAACTTTTAGGTCCACTTTTACCTTCTCCCTCTTCCTCAATCTTTTTTCCTCTATCTCTGCTGGTATGGTTTTTCTGGAGTGCAAATCACCAAGCTGACCTCTTGCTTAAAGAGCCTTATTGGCTCTCTGTCACCTTTGGATGGGAGACATGCAGAATTTTTCTTGTGAAAATTGTCTGCAAAAATTGGTACAGATTCCAGGTGAAGAACCCATGGACCATGAGAGACCATCTGAACTCTGTGTTATGAAGGTACAGAGAGATCGCATCTGCCACCTCCGTTGCCATCACTGGTACCCACTCCTGCTGTTACTTCAGCCTGTTGTACAACCACGATGAGGTACAGAGTAGTTCAGAGTATGGCCTCTGCCTGGCCTCAGACTCTCGCTCTGCACTTAGACTTCTAGGAACATATTATTTAACCTCTGCATATCTTAGTTTGCTCATTTCTAATATGGGAATAATAGAAGTAGCTATCTCATAAGAGATTTTGAGGTTTAAATGAGTGAATACATATAAATTACTTAAGAGTCATAGCTGGCATGTAATACACACTGAATAAGCTTTAGCTATTTTTATTAATGCTATGGTTTTATGTATTTGCACATATTACTCTCTTTAGCTAGGAAGCCTCTCCACTTTCCCATCCCATCTCATTTTCACTGATTCTAATTCATCTTTCAAGATGCAGTTCAAACTTGCCATCCCTGCAAAGACTTCTGTGGCTTTCCAACAATGCCCTCTTACACACAACTCTACCCATTAGTGTTGCTGAGTACAGAATTTGTAATTTACATTTAATTACCCATTGACACATATGCTCTATGAGGGTATCAGCTGTTTCTTCTTGTTTACATAGTCCCTGGTTTTACCATTGTACCTGGCACATGGCAGGCTCCCACTAAGCACCTGTCGAATGAATGAATGAGTGAATGGATAAATGAACATCTTCCCCTCCAGGGAGAGAAAAGCTCGTATGCCTTGAACATAGGTTTGTGAGTCTTCAAATACTTATTACTAGGCTAGTGCTTGGCATGTGCTCAAAAATGCTTTCTGAACTGATCTGAAACACATTCAACTTTACTCAAATGACAATTATCTTTGGAGAAGTCTTTAGACCTTAAAACCATGATCCATACTATATATTTTTTCAAGCTTTCCTCAAAGTAGACTCAGAAGTTTGGGAACCAAACAGGAAGAAAACTGCCATAGCCAGAAAACTTTTAAGGGCTTTCCTCTCATGAAACTCCTAGCAATGGCCCCCGTTTAGCCACCTGTGTGTGCATCCTGCCCCATCACATGGTACATACAAGAACAACACGGAGACGATTCCTCTCTGCCTTGGCTGATAAACATTCATCAAAGAACACAAACTTCTCCATAGAGCAGAAAACAGGAAAAAGAAATGAAAAACAAAAAGGAAGATTAGTTTGCTTCAGTCACTTTAAAAAGAAAAAAAAGTACATGAGGCCAAATCACTAGAGTCCTTGAAGCCAAAGATGAAATGAAGCTCCACAGCAAACCATAGTTCGGTCCCTTCGAAGCTTATGCCTTTACAGAAAGTCTGCTCTACAGAGGTCAACATCTCGTGGGCAAGAGATATAGTGAGACAGCACAAATTAACTCCTTAAGTATCATTGCAACTCCACATCAGTCTTTGGGAGTACATATGTTAAGGAGCTATTAAGAAACAAAAACAGAAACAAAAACTAAATATAACTCAACAGTCCTGATAGTTTATAATGCATATACAATGGGTTCACCTGCGTCCTTTTGATTCTCTATTTGAAAGAGAAAGCACAACAAGGAGAGAAGAGAGAGAGAAACAAGAACACATATGCAGGATTAATGAGCAAGTGAACCAAAATGCCCCCCACTTATGTGTGATACATGACATTGGAAAGAAAAAGTTGCCCTTGAGTTCCCACCGCCCGGAAGTGTGGGGGCCAGCCAAAAAAGGCTCCTTCACAGAGGTGAAAAGTGCTGCACAAATAGAAAATTAGTGAAATTAAGTTTTAATGTGAAATCAAGCTATGAAACATACACGAACTCTCCAAGTGACAATTAAGTCATATGTTCTAGCCAGAGCTTAGAGGACGAGGACAAGTTCAAATCTTCAGAAAGAACAAGGAAAAGCTTCCCAGCTTGCGCGAGAACAGACAGGAGGCATATAAGAGCTCATTTTACATAGAAGGGACCACTTGTGTGATCTTCTACCCACAACAGTTTGACATCTTAAACATGGAAAAGAAAGCACGGTTTTGCCCCAACTGTTCTTTTCCTGACACCTAACACATGGCTCCCCGCCTAGCTCCTATCTTTTGATTGTGTACCAGTGACAAGCACTTTACAAACTGGGGTTACACACAAGCAAAGTAAAAATGCATTCAGGTCACAGACAGAGAATAACTGAAAAACTTACAGACAAATCTGAGTTTATCACAAACAAATGGCTTAATTGTCTAACCTGTGTTAGGCTGATAAAAAGTGACTGGACTTCTCACACTGGGTTTCACAGACAGAATCAACAGACAAGCCAATGCTAAAAAACTTGAAGCAAGGAGAGTGAGTTGATTTGGATCTGGATTTTCTTGAAATAATGAAAACAGAAAGAGTGAAGACAGCATGGCGAGGAGGTGGTAGGTACTCACGAATGGTTAAATCCATCACTTGGGAGGCCAAGCAGAAGACAGGATGCTCATACATTTCTCTCTTTTTCCCTATAAAAGAGGATTTGGGCATGCAAGAGGCTTAGGTCAGAGGTCAAGAGGTTAAAGGTCACAGGTTAGAGGAAAACGTTACATTAGCTCAAAGGAAAATAGCCACAGAATATTTTGGGATAAACACAGGATAAAAGAAAAAAGGAGTATCAAAATTGGAGATCTACTGGATTAACCATTCAGCATGCCGTGAGTCACGAGAGAGATTGTGACCGTGATTTTACACGTCTCTTTAGAATTATTTGCAAGAATACAATGACCGAAAACATCATGAATAAAGGGAAACAGAATTTCATTGATTGAAGGCTCCAAGATACTAAGGATTTCAGACTTTAGTATCTAAGGCTCTTGAGGTATTTCTTCATAAACATAGTCTCCGGCAATATTACTATAACTTCTTTCCAACATTCTCAGGGAACTAAGCTATTAATGGTCACAGAGAAGCGCAAATGTCAAGATTTCTTTTCTGGGGGTAGGATCAGAACCTTGTAAAAGAAAGTTGACTGGTAGTAATATCTTTAAAGCTGCCATGTCTCAGCCTATGGTGGACTATGTTCATGAAAGAAAACCTGATACATGCAGCCAGAGGATGTTGGGTTGTCTGAATTAACAATCCCAGCATGCTTTGAAATTGGCGTCACAGCCACTTTTGCAGAGGTAAAGTCAAAAAGTGGCTGAGCCAATCACGGACAAGGAAGGAGAGAAGCGGAAGAGA
This sequence comes from Bubalus kerabau, assembly GCF_029407905.1. Lineage (NCBI taxonomy): Eukaryota > Metazoa > Chordata > Mammalia > Artiodactyla > Bovidae > Bubalus > Bubalus kerabau. The sequence goes on along the minus strand of NC_073643.1, from coordinate 40,524,982 downwards.
GCAGGTAGTGTGGAATGAGGTACTTCTCTGACAAGAGAGTTGGAAAAAAAAGACTGATTTCTTCAAAGAATCCCCAGACCTAAAAGTCACAGTGCAAAAGATAATTAACACAACCAAGAAGAATTGAGGCACAAAAGGAAATTACAGACCAGCTGATCTACTTTGGAAACGAATGCATTTTTACTTACAGATCTTAAAGTTTGTTTTTGGATATTATTTATCTGAAAGAAGAGAGCAGATCTTACCAAAAGACTAGTCATAGCTAGACCAAGACCTACGTATGAGTCAGCGGACATGGCAACCGAACGTTTCTTGATCCCATCCCATCTCTGGCCTGGCCTAGAATTATTAGGTCCCCAGTTGACTTTAACAAATACAACCAATCATTATGTCCTGGCAAGGTAAATGCTGGAATCATTATTGCTAATATAGCCCTTTAACAGTCTACTTGTTCCTCTATTTTTGTCACTCATTACCAAGTCAAGAGTTGATCATCCTTTTAGTGCCCAATTCTTAAGTGTTTCTCCCTGGATGCATAACAACGAATTCATTACCACTGGTACACAATTTGCATTGTCAGACAGACAAAATTGAGAGAGGGAGGACATGGAATGTACAGAACACTGCGAATTTGACATGATCTTAACCTAATTCTCTAAAGAAACAAGAACTTTGGTAGGGTAAGTGATGGGGCTTTAGTAGTTAATTAGGTCTCTCTCTCTTTTTTTTTTTCCAGTCATGTCCTGAAGGCAGACAACGAGTATTTGCTGGATTGATTGGGTGTTTCACAAGGGAGAGAACATCGGATTCCAGAATGCGGACACACTGAGTTTTGCACACAGAACTTCCACATTTATACACTTACACCACGGGTCAAGTTGGGTGTGGTTTTCAAATCACCCTATAGCAGCCAACAGGGTAACAATGAAAAGTAATTAATACCTTTGCAAACAAACAGGTCCCAAAGAACCATATCTTCTCAAGTAGGGTGGACTCAAAGTGCCTTTGGACGATTACTTGGTCATTAGTGACCACATCCCTAAAACCTGAAAGGGGAGTGATAACAACCATCCTAGGTTTGGAGTAACAAGATTGAACAAGATCTATAACAAACCAGGAGCCATCAGAGACAGTGGAACACTAACCTGCCATCAAGTTTGAAAAGCTACCAAGAGACAAGATATGTTCAAGGGGCAAGAAAGAGTTAAGCAAAATCTTGATGTTGCTTTATTCAATTCTTGTTTTACTTGCAATGCAATCAACAGTGGATAACAAACTGTTTAGTTTTCCTCTATTTAAAGAAGGTAGCCATCCTACAGAGCTCTTTCATAGAGAAACATTAGCCACAGAGCAAAGTTAGGGCCAACGCCAACTCTTAGAAGGATCTTAGTTGTCCTATAACATCCTATATTCAACATCTTTTTCTACAAAGACTGTTTCCTGAGCCCCTGTTCTTGAATTCATTTATGTGGCCACAGCCGAGGAAGCTATCACATTTCAAGTGTTTTCAACTTTCAGCTTAAATACAGAGATGGGCCACTATTTTCTGGTGCCTGTCAGGAAAGAGAAAGACGTCCCCAGGGAGGCATACCAACATTTAAATTAAAAACTGGGGGCGGAAGGGGGTCTTACCTTCGATTTTGGCATACTCTGACAGTCGAGAATAGTTGACTAAAGCAGCTTGCTCTAGACATTTACGGATGACTGCTTTTACCTCCTCTTGTGGCACTGGGGTTACAATGTCTTTCATCAAGACCTACGGGTGGAAAAACAAGGTTCTTAAAATGGTTCAATGATATGTGTTACCCATTTATACTTAAATAATTCAGTTTAAAATTAATTGTGAATGCCTCTTTGCAACTTAATATTGATCAAGCACCATGGTTAGAGTCAAAATAAAAAATTCCAGAGCACAGTTGGGCTGTCAAAGCCTGTCCATGATTCATGGAAAGGTTAGGAGCAAATCATCAGTATATTTTAACTATTTGAGAGGCTGGAAGTTTTCTCATATTTATTCTGGTATTTGATGAAAGGTAAAAAAAAAATCTTCTAAAAATGAGAAACTAGGTCATTCAACCACAATATTTCATCACAATAATGTTCATGTCTCTGCATACATGTTATCTTTTACTTCCATTCTTACCCTTTCTAAGAGTGAGAGGGTAGCTTTCAAAGCACCTTCAGGTCGACCAAATGGAAAGCAATACCTAAAACAGACAGAAAAATGTTCAGGTTGCCGAATCGATTGCATTTTAGCATGAAATATGCTATAACTTGATTCCTATGGCAACTCTCTCTGAGGAACAGAGAATGCTTTTTATTTTGTCACGTTGTGTTATGTTAATCTGAATTCACACCATATATGTGTGTATATAATGTATATATATGTGTATGTGTGAATAATGACTAAAGAGAGACTCTGCAAATGTCTGCAACAGAAAAGAATATTTCCAGTGATGACATAAGGTTCTGTTTAGATTTCTATTGTGAAGGAGAACCCTTTGCTAGCTCAATTGTGACCTTATTTATAATTATTGAGACTGGCATTAAGAAATAGTTTTAGTTGAAACAAGCTAAACTTCAAATATACCTAAATCCCAAGAGGATTAAGATAGGAAATACAAGAGTGTATTTTGAGCAGATTTATGATTCTGCTAATTGTCTTGCCTTGACTATAGTTTTTAATTGCTATTTGATCTTTTGTTACTGGCAATGCACCTTGCCTAGAGTGTACAACCAGTAAGGATTTATCCAGGGTTGTTTTTTTTTTTTTTTAATGTGTATCACACACAGATTTTATGTATTTTTGCTGCATCACATGGTCTGTGGGATTTTAGTTCCCTAACCAGGGACTGAACCTGGGTCCACAGCAGTGAAAGCCTACACCTGAAACACTGTACCATCAGAGGAGTCCCTATCCAGGAGGTTTTTTGATGATACAGATAGTTCTAGTGACTATTTCGGGCAGTCATAAGCCTTTCAAGACACTTCCTCATGGTACAAAGGGAGCAGGACAGCTTACACAAAGAGGGCTTTGTTCTTTTAGTGGAAATAAAATGACCTTAAGATTTCTAAGTCTCCTGAATATTAGCAAACTCTGTCTTGGTTGGCTTTTTCATTCGTTATTTCAAGTTTTTTTTTTAAGTATAGCTGGTTTTCAACATTGTACTAGTATCACGTGTACAGCAATGTGGTTCAGTTTCATATATATATATTTTTCTCAGATTCGTTTCACTTATAGGTTATTATAAAATATTGAGCTTAGTTCTCTATGCCATACAATAAGTCCTCATTCAGATGTTTTTAAATATCCAGTGTGTCTCTGATAGATTTATAGTTTTAGAAAATCAAGCCCTTAATTTGCCCCTCCCCAGGCTCATCCTCCTAAAAAGCCCTTTAACCCCAGATCCTTACCTAAAATGTGTAATCTGATTTTCCAACAGAACTCGGAGCCTTTCCTTGATTTCTTCAAAACGTTCCTTTTCTTCAACAGTCACAGTTCCAATTCCATCAGGCCTGAAAGGAGACATGTCATGAGGTGATGGGAACCTCATATGCTGACACCATCAAATCAAATCTCTAGCAGGAGGAAACTGTCCATTTTAGAAGAACAACTACAGTGATCGATGTGACCTTAGGAGAAGTCCTGCTTCTCGGTGCTGGTGACTAGAGGGGATGGGGTACGCTGAGGTTATCATTTGGAGACATTTGCAGAACTGTCGCTCATTTATTGTGAAATGGTAAAATGCACAAAGTGGTGGCTTGCAGGTTAAAGCAGCTTCTAGATCTGTTCTGTTTGGATCACAGCTTCTGAAAATTTTGAACTGCTTGCCAACATTTGTTTTTTTAATTAGGCAAGTTTTTATAATACAATTCTCTTAGAATTTGGAACAACTGGCATTAATTGGCAAGGCGCAGAATCAGCTTCTTCCTTGGCTGTGGCAGGTTATGTTACCTGAATCTCTTGCAGGCACTTAGATTTGAGACTCCTGCATTACTCACACAAACTCCTATGAAAACCAGGTTCCCTGTAAGTGTTTATCTTTCCCAGAGCTCAATGCTGATAAATGACTCAATTTCCATAATAACAGATGTTCAGATTAATTTAACCACTTATATAGTAACTAAAGAACAAATTACAAGACAGTGTAGAAATTATAAGACCTTTATGAAAGAAACTGAAGAAAACAGATGGAAATAGCTTGTGTATTTGGACTGGGAGATTTAATATTGTTAATATATCTATACTATTTAAGTCATCTATATATTTTATGCAATCCCTATTAAAATTCCAATGGAATATTTTTTCACAGAAATCCTAAAATCTGTAAGAAACCACAGAAGCCCCAAATGACCAAAGCAATTCTGAGAAGGCAGAACAAAGTCAGAGGCATCACGATTCCTGAATTCAAACTATAAAACTGCAGTAATCAAAACAGTATGGCACTGGCATAAAAACATACATACATACAGACCAATGGATCAGAGTTGAGAGCTGAGAAATAGACCCTCGCACATATGGTCAAATAATACTTGACAAGGGAGCCAAGTGTATTCAATGTGGAAAGGACAACTTCTTCAATAAATGGTGTTGAGAAACTGGATATTCACATACAAAAGAATGAAGTTGGGCCCTTATCTTAGAACACTCACAACAAAGAACTTGAAATGGACTAAAGACCCGAAACTGTAAAAATCCTAGAAGGGAATATAGAGGAAAAGTTCCTTGATATTGGTCTTGGCAATGATTTTTTTGAATATGACACCAAAAGCATAAACAACAAAAGCAAAACAGACAAGACAAAAAAGTGACACTTTAGCAAACTAAAAAGCTGCTCCATAGCAAAATGTATAGACAATCTATACAGTGAAAGAAAATATTTGCAAACCATCTATGTGATAAGGGGTTACTATTCAAAATACGGAAGGGATGCATAAAAAAATAGCAAAGACCCCAAATAATTTGATTAAAAATAGACAGAGGACATAGACATTTTTCCAAAGAAGACATATAAATAGCCAGCAGGTACAGGAAAAGATGCTCAACATCATTAATCAACAAAGAAATACCAATCAAAACTATAATAAACTATCACCCCACACCTGTCAGAATAGCTGTTCTCAAAACAAAAAGACAACAAATAAATGCTGGTGAGTCTGTGGAGAAAAATGAACCCCTGTGCACTGCTGGTAGGAATGTAAACCAACACAGCCACTATGAAAAACAGTATGGAGGTTTTTCAAAAATTGAAAATAAAACTGCCATGTGATCTAGTAATCCCGCTTCTGGGTATATATCTGAAGAAAGAAAATCACAATCTTCAAGATACAACCGCACCTTGTATTAACTGCAGCATTATTTATAATAGCCAAGATAAGGAGACAACCTAAGTTGGGTATTGACAATATTATCGACACAGATGAATGGATAAAGGAAATGTGACATATACAAAGTAGAATATCATACAGCCACAAAATAGAAGGAAATACTGCTTTTGTGACCACATGGATGGACCTTGAGGGCACTATGCGAAGTGAAATAAATGAGACAGAGTAAGATATACAATGATATGTGTATGATAAACACTATGTAGTATCAAAAGAAGCTGAACTCGTAGAAAGAGAGAGTAGAATGGTGGTTGCCAGGGTCGGGGAGTGAGTGAAATGGGGAAATGTTGGTCAAAGGGTAAAGCTATAAGAAGAGTAAGTTTTGGGGATCTAATATATCCTATGGTGATGAACTGAACTGAACTGATTATAATGAACAGTACTGTATTACTTACTTGAAAGTGTTAAAGTAGATTTTAAATGTTTCCAACACACACACAGAGACACACAGACACACACAGTAAGTATACGAGGGGATGTAGGTGTTGATGAACCTTATTTCAGTAATCATTTTAAAATGTATACAAGTATCAAATCATCACATTGCACATCTTAAACTTATATCGTATGTCAATATCTCAATAAAAGCAGAAAAAAGAACAAACCACATAGGCTATTTTTTGATCTTAGTGAACTGCTGCTTATTTAATAAAAAATAATGCCCCAGCATAAATAAGTGAATTTCAGTGTAGTTCCAGTATTCTCATGTTTCTGAATCACCAATAGGTTCACACACATTTTCCTTATTTCCTCTGGCCCATTCAAGTTGAGAATACAAAGGAAGGCTGCATATTTATAGCCCAAACTTATCTGTGCCAAATTAGACGTAGGATAATCTGACCCATTCAAAGTCTTCAGCTACCCAGATCTTGTAGTGACTTGTTTTGACTACTGGCTGAGCCAGTTTGCAGATTGGTGCGTCACCATGAAACTTCTATTGGAACATTCTTCAGTTTGCAAATGCAAGTCATCTTGAGACCAAACAAATGGTCTTATTTATAGGCCTTCTCAAGGATCCAGCAGAAGTTGGGAAAATCCTGTATACTAGACCAGTCTGACTGCACAAAAGACTTGGCAAATGATAGCTGTGTACCTCCTGTTAGGGGTTTATTGGTCAGCTTCCCTTCTTTTTAAGTACTAAAAATGCCCTATTTGAAAAAAGAAAAAACTTCCTCTCCCCCATTTTGTGGAAAATACCCGTAACAGTAAAATCCTATACTGTGCATTTATTCACACCCTCCTGAACTTAAGTAAATGCATAATGGTAAATACCAGGTAGGCAGCTTGAATCTATACATGTGCCCTCACTTTTAAATTTTCAGAAAAATATCAAATGTTAATTTATGAAATTTATTAAAAAAATTTTTTTTAAACATGAAATGCCCACAAATCTGTAGTTAAACCTCAGGATGAATTCATTGGCCCCACAAAATACATGTGACGCTTTCTGTAGTAACATCTCATGGGTCTGTTATAATCTAAAACTTCCTTTGCCTATGGCTTTTGGATTTTGTTTACACAAAATTTGGCTTACTAATGCACTGAATACACATTTATACAGTCGTTTTGTGTGCATACCTACAATCAATTTGGGAAAAGTTGAGCCATTTTAAGTATTTTGTTTCTTAGTGGGGAATTAAGCCAGAGAAAAATGTTATTAAATATAAGGCACAATTCAGAGAGGCGTTTACAGATCACCTAGAAAAGCCTGAAAACCATTTCACAAAGGCAGCCAGAGATGTCTATGGCCATTACTAGGAAATAAACCTCTGTGTGAAGAATATCATTCCTTCCTTACCCAACAAGCCTTCTAAGGCAATCAGGCAATTAGGAAGCAGCTCTCAGATTTGTGTTTGAGATGATACAAACTGAACATTTAGTATGTGCCTGGCTTTCTTATAATTCTCACTATAAATGGCATTATAAACATAACATTTATGATGTTTTTCCCCTTTTGTTTTAATGACTCGCATTTATAATTATTAAATGTATCAGATGGCAGCTTCCATGTCTTCTTGGACTACTTTGTGAGCACTGTTAATCTCCCTATTCAAAAAGGGTAAACAATGAAAAATTATTATCTTTTCTTAAATTTGCTTCTTAATCACCTATGCCAGTGTGAACACTTTCATTTTAAAATAAATGAAACAAACTAATCTGAGTCTGTAAGACACACAGCACAGAGTTCACCAACAAAAACAGGTGATAAAACATATCACGATTTAGACATCCAATGCACATTTATTTATAATTGCCAGAACTGCCCTGAAATGATGCTGGTAATGAGGGATGTTATTTTACAAATCAAGGGAGAGAAATGCAGGAATAATAGAATTTGTCTAAGATCACAGATTGTCACTCTTATCAGTTAAAAAGCAAAAATAACCTTGGCTGCATTGATTTCTCATAATTTTCGAAAATTCTGTCAAACATCAATTTCTTTTCCATTGACCCCTATAATTCATCAATGTTAACTGTACAGGTTTACATGGATCTACTAACTGAAAAATCCTATTCAATATTCTGGGGAACATGGTTCTCCCAGAAGCAATAAAATACTTTCCCTAGAACAGGGGCCACACAAGCCTGTCTTATAATCACACAGAAAGCCTGTGAGACCTCAGACTGAGGGGTGATCTCAGACTGTGGGTGTGTGGGGTACGATCTGGCCAGGGACCTCAGAACTGACCTTTCTAACAAATTCCCTGGTCCTGCTAGTTTGGAGAAGCTTACTTTAAGAACCTCTGCCTTAGACAGCAAGAAAATATTTGGTGGGTGGCCGAATACATGAAAGGGTATTTTGGTTCAAGGTTCCTAGTTTCTCTTGGATTAGAGTGAATCTGGAACCAGAGATTTTCTCTAAGAAGTACACAGTCCACTTAACGAAGCTAGCAAACCCTTCCAAAAATGGCATTTGCACTGTTTCCAAGGTGCCATTCCAAGCAGTTCTGGTTGCAAAATAAACAGAAGAACTGTACTGGTATCGCTCAGAAGCCATGCTTTGTTTCTGTGTTCTAGAAACATTTGGGGGTGATTCTATAATTGTCATAAAACTGGCTCTGCATCCTGTTCTGCTCTCAATACTTCTAACACTTAAGGAATCAAAAAGAATGAGAGAAGAGGAGGACTGATGCTGGATCTTTACACTCCTACCTAGCAAATCCAAGGCTGAGATGTTTCTTCACTCAGGACACATGTCTAGGAGCCTGAATCCTCTGTTCTCTTGGATCCTATTACATTTTCTGCTGCTGTTTCTATACTTCTTAGGGTCCACTGCTGTTTCCTAAGGGCACCTAGATCTCCTTCGGAGGAATGCCCTTGGCTGCACTGTGCATAAACTGAGGTGCCTACTCTCCTGCTGTCAATGCTGAAGCCTTCATACAGGCCAGCTCCTCCCTTGGTCACCGGACATCTTAGTTGGACGATGAACTACACTCAGCCAACTGGACACTCTTTCCTGGAACTTTTACATCAAAGAAACAATGCAAAGATAAAAGAAACAGATGGGGTTTGCTCATGCTAGCAGCTGTGCCTTGCCCAGCCTGTCTCTCCATGTTCGTAGTTCTTAATCTGTGATTGCACCTTAGAACCAGGAGAGAGCTTTGAGAGGTCCCACCCTCAATCTCTGACTCAGAGTGTGGGCATCGAGGCCTACACATCATCAGTTTCCTTCCCTAAGTTATTCTAACGTGCAGGTAGGATGGCACCATGGCTTTGATCCTGTTTCCTACTTTTCAGTCACTGCCTTGATTCCAGTTTCCCCCTCCCTTTCTTTGAGGTTCCTGGCATCATCCCAATAAACTTTCTTTTGCTTAGATTATCCAGAGTTAGTTTCTGTTCCTTACATGGAACTGACGTACATGCATAAAGCACACATTCCCTCCTTTCCCATGCGCTCAATTTTAGTAGAAATGTTGGCGCCTTTGAATCTAGCTTTACAGACACACACAACAAGGAAACGTGATCCCTCGTCCCTGGTTCCACCTAACTGCATACTGGCTAACCACTCACTTCTTGTATATCATGATCCCGCAAACTTGAGACAATATGCAGGTCAACTGCAGTCATTTTTGGAGCCCTGTTGAAGACTGGAAGCTCTCCCACCTGCAGGCCATCACTGGAGCCAGAAGTGGGTCTCTCGGGCCACGACAGACTATATTGCATCTGACACAGCAGGCATCTCCGGAATCCACCTTTCACGTTTTCGGCAAACCGTTTTCTCACTGTCCTTCACAAAGTTGACATTTTCGGCAGCACGACAGGAAAGATGTCATGTCGGCTGCTCTTCAAGCCCTTGTCACAGTGGTTAGCACCAGTTCTGTCATCTTCACTCTCCTCACAGCCTCCCATCTTAAGCCATGTCACAAATCATAATACATCTAGAGTTGTGTTTTCCTGTTTCTTTTTTTTTTTTAATCAGATTACAATGACCCTAACCCAGCTGCCCACACTTCAGAACTAGTACTGCAAATTCCTCTTCCTTTACCCAAATGTTTCTGAGCTAGAGCTTGTTACTTAATGTCTACTGTAGGATTAATCCAATATGATTAAGCATGAGGCTTTTAATGTGGAAACACTTTACCTTGATATTTGAAATTAAGTGTGAACAACTGAGGCAAAGAATTCAAACTACCTTGTGTTTTGTGAAAGTGAATTGACCTCTTTGGGATTGTTAAATTGTTGTTAGACACCCAGGTGGGCACATGGAGTCCTAGCATTTAATTATTCTGGCAACAGGGTTCTCTGTATTGAAAGCTGGGCCACAAAACCTCCATTTGGAAGCTATATTTCAAGAAGGTCAGGTTACTAAATTAATTTGACACATATTGGATTAATTGATGGATGTGTCCTGATCCTACATCTATCTGGTAATCAAGTGTAGAATCCAGTGTGAAACGAAATGTGTGAATTCAACAAAAGGGGAAAGCGTGTCTGGTCCACCTCTCTGCATTCAGCCAGCTTTAAGCTCCAATCACTATCAACAAGGGGTAAAACTCCAGCTGAAGTGGGAATATACTTTCTCTCCAAATGCAAATGTCCACATATGCCGGTGCAGGCACCGTAAACACGATATATTCTCTCTCTCCAAATGGATGCATGCCTGCAGACCGCAGTATGGATCCATGAAAATGTCCCTAAACAAGCAAGATAACCGAATCCTGCTTGCTACAAAATTGTTCCAGCCCAGAAACATGAAAGCTGAAAGGGTCAGAGTGGAACAGAATATTTTAGTAGCCGTTCCTTGCAATGGTCCCTCAATAGAACATTCAGACTACACACTCTTAACCTCTCTCTCTCTCTTTAAAAATTGACTTCTAGCAATTCTTAATCCTTACAACTTTCAAAATGACACTTTTGAATTTAATCCTATTGTGGAATATTTTCCTTTGTCTCTTTCAAGTGGTTAATAACTCCACGTTTAAGAACACCTAAGCAGCACATCTCAAAAGGAGGCATCCGCACTTGCTCATCTGGATGGTTTGTATAATCTCTAGGTTAATTATAAATTGTAATTAGGGCTCTCATATCCTGTAGTCACTGCTTCATTATGAAAGCCCAGCCTTACCCTTTCCTTCTCCTCTCCCTCCAGCCCATGCCCTTTTTTAATTATGCCCGGATGCCCTGGGGCTCAGACACGCTGCTAAAACAAATATATCAAAGTGTTTGTATCACAAAGAGTAAGCTAGGAAGCAACAGCAACCAGTTTCTACAACATTACTAATGCATGAAGATTCTTCCGACTGGCTTTAGTCAATTTGAGAAAGAGGTTAGATCAGGGCAAAAATACACAAGGCAGGTTTTTTGTGACTTGTTTACTGCTTTTCTAAATATGGAGCTAAAACCCAACAATACCAGGTGTCTTTACTCTCTCGTAAGGATGGGAGTGACAGAAGTCTCTCCCTACTGAACAATCTCAGAATGCGTAAGTTATTGGCACAAGGACATTAATCAAAGTGGCTTAGGCTCTGCCCAGGTGCTGAGTGAAGCAAGAGCCCCAGAGATGATTAGAAAAATGATATAAAATGTATGCATTGTAGGAGAGTGCGTTTTTCTTTCTCCAGAGAAGGACCAATTTCTAAAATTTTTACTACATAGATTTTTTTTTTTGAGGACTAAGCGAAGAGATGAGTTCCTTTATTTCTAGACGAGCAAAGACACGCCTAGGTTTTAAATTCTACCTTGAATACCCTATGACCCTATGTAGAGATTGCTGAGTGGCTCAGAGCAGTAATATCAGTGGTCAGAGTTTTTGGGTATCACACCTACCCTAAAAAGGGTATGATATCTGAAAATATATTTTGTACCAATGAGCACGGCATGAGGGCACACTAGTAGAATTTTAGAAGGAAAATGCACAATAATTGGATTTTTTGTTAGGCACCAATGGGATAGATATCCAGCACATTTTATATAAGATTTTATGTTTGAATTGGAAAATCTGCTATTCTCAAGGGGCAAGTTTCCTTCAGGAAGAGAGTCACATGGGTTAAAAGATAGCATACAAGCTCTAGAGAGAATTTCTTCTTGGGATGCAGACTTTTACATGAAATATGTTTGGACTTCTTCCCTACTCTCCTTCATCCGATTAGGCGAGGCTGGTTCATTAGGATTTAGAGAGTGTGACGTGGCCGCGTGTAAGGCCACCACCACCTACTCAGAGCTGAGAGGCCAAGCAGCCAGGCGCTCCTGTCCACAAGCGAGGTAAGGCCTGTGTCAGCGTGTGACATGGGGCCAGGAGTGCGAATGCCACCGTCACCCCACTCACGCCTGCCCGCTACCAACTGCTGCATTCACAGGCCGGTAGAACAGAACTGCCCTGCTATCGTCTTTTCCTCTCTTTTTTGGGGAGGGAGGTTAGAAAGCACCAGACATAATGTCCTGATGGCTGTATGTGCGTGTAACACAGAGAGAAAGGGAGGAAGGAAAGGAGGGAAGGAGATACTGGAGAAAAAAGGAAAAAATAAATACAGATGCAAAATGACTCATTTACTTCCAGGTAGGCTTTCCCCCCACAATAAATAAAGGCAACCATGATATGACATGGATTGGGAGTGAGGGACCCATACTGGAGGCAAGGACACGGACAGTAAAGCAAGTGCTGTGGTCCAGGGGAGAGAAGACAGAGACCTGAACCCTGGCAGTGGTACTGAAGGTAAGGAGAAGTAGGCAGACTTGAGAGAGATGTAAAAGCATTGGCAGGGCATGTAACTAAATCCCTGTGATGCACTGAGGAAGCAGACGTCAAGGACGGCTCCCAGGGTTTTGTCTTGGGCAAATGGGTGGGTGGAATCACTCACTGACTTAGAAACAGGAGTAACAGGAGAAGAGTGAGTTCCATCTGAGTGCTGAGTTACTAAGCCACAGGGATCACATGGTTTCTGCACACAAGCAGCACCTTGGCTTCAAATGCATTTCCCAAAAGAATCCTTGGACACATTTTCAGAGATTTTTAGGACTCATGCCCTCTTACATCTGCTTACAGACGCATTAATCTATGCAGCCTACTTTGGATTGGGGCGGTTGGCATTATGGATTTGTTAATTGCTGATACAATGTACTTTCTCCGTAGGCCATATGTGAAGAGCAGCACTGGCATTCAAGAAATGTTAAATAATAATGTAAATGAGAAAAATTTCCAATCCCAATAATAAAGGGATCCAAGGAACATTGACGCAACTTGCAATCATCGGAGCTGTTTGATTGCCTTGTCACTGTGGGACAGTGACCAAAGTGATGTTAATCTAAATGTCATCTAGAAAGAAGACTAAAAATATTATGGTGAAAATTAAGTACTGCAACCTTAGGAGCTGATTTAAAAATTAGAAGATATAGCGATTTACATCTGTGGATTTAATGATCGCCAAGAGCAACCAGCTGAACATACTCACATTTTCCTTTTCTTTCCCCTCTCTCTTTGCAAAAATGGGTTCAGTTTTAAAGAGCTAGTTCAAACTAATGTTCCTTCAATCAATGGTTCTTAAATGCTGCTACATATAAGGGTTTAAAACCAAGATGCTTAGGTTATGAGATCAGATCAGATCAAATCAGTCGTATCCTAGACTAAATCAGAACCTCTGCTGGTGAGGCTAAGGCATCAACATTTTTTTTAGGCTCTTAAAGTGATTCCAATATGCAGCTAAGTTTGACCACCAAGGTCTTGAATAAGTAGGATCTGAAGACTAAATGCCTTAGAAATACCTGGGGAGGAAATGATTAAAAAGGGTAGATGCCTGGCACCATTGAAGACTTGCTGAACCAAATTATTTGAAGATGGGACCTCATTCTTTCCATTTTTACAAACTCCCCATGTGATTTCTGTGACAACCCCTGCACAAGCTGAACATCAGAGTCAAGCCTTTAGACACAGAATATGTCTGTATAAAAGAAACCAAAATCCAAATAAAAAGGAGAAATTTCATCCCAACACCTGGAAGTTCGATGTTCTGGGTTTTGTTTGCAGGGGGCTGCCCTGTGCACTGCAGGATCTTTAGAAACATCCCAGGCCTCTACCCACTAGATGACAACAGCATCACAAAGCAACCATCAAAATGTCTCCAGACATCGCCAAGTGTCCCTTGGGGAAGAGATCACCCCAAGTCAAGAACCTAAGAGATTCCAGACATGTCGATGGTTCCATTATCTTCCACTCCTTGGAATCATGCACAGTGAAATTGACCAGGTATGTCTACCCTGGATTAGGTGTTCTGGATTCAAGTAGGCATAGTGTTAGGCTTCCCAGGTGGCACAGTGGTAACGAATCTCCCTGCCAATGCAGGAGATGTGGGTTTGATCCCTGGGTCAGGAAGATCCCCTGGAGAAGGAAATGTCAACCCAGTCCAGTAGTCTTGCCTAGGAAATCCCATAGACAGAGGAGTCTTGTGGGTTTCAGTCCATGGGGTTGCAAAAGTGAGAGACATAACTTAGCGACTAACAACAATAACAGGCATAGTCTCTCACAAAGATGCAGCACAGGCTTCCAGAGAAGATGGGATAAACTCAGTCACCAGCACCTGAGTGATCACTAGTGATGTCTAGCACAGCAGGGCTGGGCCCTGCCTCCATGTTTGGGGCTGCTGAATTATTAACAGGTAAAAAAATTAATAAATGGACAAAAAGCTACGTTTTACCTAATCTAAAGTTGGTTGTGAGATGACAACAGGAATGGGATCTATTGTTGAGTTAAATTCAGTTAAAAGGCAATTTGTTTCCATGGGTTATGAGTTCCTTCTTACTGTGAGTCAAAGAAGAGATAACCTGTCCACATGCAAACAGTGTTTATCCTGGTGAGAGAGGTAGAAAAATATTTTCCAGTGTTAATTGGTGCTCAAAGGAACATCTCCTCTAGGTGGCCCTAAGCTCCAGATACCCTCTTTTTCTACAAGGTCAAAATCACCAGGTGGGCCAAGACTGACTGTGGACATCTTCAGGACAAAAATGGAAAATTTTAATTAATTTTTAAATTAATTTCTTTAATTAATTCAGATGGCTGCTACAGTAGGTCACCTGGAAATGTTGAAACTCATATTCAATGGGCTGAATTTGCATCTCAAACCATACAGAGTGCTAATGCTGGGCAGGTAATAAGGCAGAGAAGTTACAAATCCAAGCTCCAAAGATAGAACAACCATGTTTGCTATGTGAACCATGTTCACTGAAGACAGTGATTGAATTTATCTGAGCCTCAAACTCTTCATCTGTTGGGTGACAGAAATAATAATACAGATCTCACAGTGATGCATTAAGGATAAAATGAGATAATATATGTAAATAGCACCTCACACAGTACTTTGCATATAGCAAACACATTAAATGGTGACAAATAGCCTTATTTTAATTACACTTTATTTATGAATTCTAACAATGGTCTCAAGAGGCAGGTCAGGTGGTCTGGTATTCCCATCTCTTTCAGAATTTTCCACAGTGTATTGTGATCCACACAGTCAAAGGCTTTGGCATAGTAAATAAATCAGAAATAGATGTTTTTCTGGAACTCTCTTACTTTTTCCATGATGCAGCGGATGTTGGCAATTTGATCTCTGGTTCCTCTGCCTTTTCTAAAACCAGCTTGAACATCTGGAAGTTCATGGTTCACGTATTGCTGAAGCCTGGCTTGGAGAATTTTGAGCATTACTTTACTAGCGTGTGAGATGAGTGCAACTGTGCAGTAGTTTGAGCATTCTTTGGCATTGCCTTTCTTTGGGATTGGAATGAAAACTGACCTTTTCCAGTCCTGTGGCCACTGCTGAGTTTTCCAAATTTGCTGGCATATTGAGTGCAGCACTTCCACAGCATCATCTTTCAGGATTTGGAATAGCTCAGCTGGAATTCCATCACCTCCACTAGCTTTGTTCGTAGTGATGCTTTCTAAGGCCCCCTTGACTTCACCTTCCAGGCTGTCTGGCTTTAGGTGAGTGATCACACCATCATGATTATCTTGGTCGTGAAGATCTTTTTTGTACAGTTCTTCTGTGTATTCTTGCCACCTCTTCTTAATATCTTCTGCTTCTGTTAGGTCCATACCATTTCTGTCCTTTATCGATCCCATCTTTGCATGAAATGTTCCCTTGGTATCTCTAACTTTCTTGAAGAGATCTCTAGCTCCAAAATCACTGCAGATGGTGATTGCAGCCATGAAATTAAAAGACGCTTACTCCATGGAAGGAAAGTTATGACCAACCTAGATAGCATATTAAAAAACAGAGACATTACTTTGCCAACAATAGTCTGTCTAGTCAAGGCTATGGTTTTTCCAGTGGTCATGTATGGATGTGAGAGTTGGACCGTGAAGAAGGCTGAGTGCCGAAGAATTGATGCTTTTGAACTGTGGTGTTGTAGAAGACTCTTTAGAGTCCCTTGGACTGCAAGGAAATCCAATGAGTCCATCCTAAAGGAGATCAGTCCTGGGTGTTTATTGGAAGGACTGATGCTTAAGCTGAAACTCCAATACTTTGGCCACCTCATATGAAGAGTTGACTCATTGGAAAAGACCCTGATGCTGGGAGAGATTGGGGGCAGGAGGAGAAGGGGACGATAGAGGATGAGATGGCTGGATGGCATCACTGACTTGATGGACATGAGTTTGGGTAAACTCCGGGAGTTGATGATGGACAAGGAGGCCTGGCGTGCTGCAATTCATGGGGTTGCAAAGAATCGGACACAACTGAGCAACTGAACTGAACTGAACAATGGTCTATTTAACTTATTATAGCCCATGGAAGATAATTTTAGAGATTGATGGAGTATACAGATGTTATGATTCTATGTGCTCATTTTGCAGATGAGAAAACTGAGGCACCAAAATGAGATATGATCATCTTAGATTTATGCAGAACAGGCTTTAATACTCAGATCTTTAGAATCTACATACAGTGCTGATGTGGTACAAAGAAGAACTTTAGACTCAGAATATCTGGGTTGCCACCTCAATTTTCAGACAGTCAGTTTCATCATCTGCAAAATGGGTATAAAAGCACCTGACCTGAAAATGTTATAGCAAGTGACATGTATGGAGACAGGAATATATTAAAAGCATTTTGTAGACCGCAGAATATCACACTTAAGTACAGATATTTAAGATTATGATTTTTTGTTCCTTAAAAAAATAGCAAATATAGACCCTTATTTGTATAAGCCTCAAAGTACCACTCACAATCTTTCCTGGTAGTTTTTCATGGCACAGGAAACAGGTCAGGCTCCAGGAAGTGCAGCCATTTGCTCTCTGCTCCGCTTCAGTGCTGATCATGCCAAAACCAGCACCTTGGACAGCAGCCAGAGAAGCCTCCTTTTCAGGCACCTTTAATAAGACGCTGCATTTTCTTACCGACTGCAAGCTACTTCTGCCCTGCACTCTGACCCACACAGGGAAACACAAAAACTCCACTGCACGTCTCTCTGTGTACACTTCAAGTTCAGAAGATGGGTGTTCCCATGAAATCAGGGCTTTCTTTGACCTTCACTATTAGACAGGCATACGATGATCTATTGCCTGCTTCATTTTCTGGGAAGTGAAAGTGGCCTTTTCATTTGGTCTGCCTACAGTGAACTGTGTGAATTTTAGGACTTAGAAATTTTCAACTGAGCAAATTCATAGTGAAACATAGAGCACAGCTCCCTGAGAATTTTGTGTCCTTTGGCAATGTCAGGGTCAGAACATCCATTTCAAAACCTCACCATGAAACTTTAAAATGTCAGTGTTAATTTGAGGTGAGATAGGGAAGGTGAATAAGGACATAGTGATAATGCTGGATATAACTGTACATCTACTTCATTTACTTTAAAAGGGAATAAAAGCCACTGATTCGCCATTTTACCAATTCACAAAGAGAACATCTAAAAGACACAGGAAACAAGAGAGGATAAACATAATTTTAGAACTTAAAAGCATTTTCAAGGTGACTTCATCATATAAATGGTTCTATGAGGAGTCATTAATTTGGTGACACACATTACTTTGTGCCTTTATTATAAACAATTATTTGAAAATGGATTACTTTCATGGTATAAATGTAGAACTGAGAGGGTCTGCTGAAAATGATGGACCTACTCTAAAGGTATAAACTCATTTTAAGCCAACCCATTTTATTTGCTCCTTAACCATAATTTCAAAATTACAAATCATGGGTTGCTTATTATGAGTGACTTGTTAAGGTACCTGGCCCCTAACTAGATGCCACCAAAAAAAGCAATCTGACTCATGCTTCTGTTTACATATTGCACGATTAGTTTTTTCCAATATGAACATGCTTTAAGAGTCACTAAATACCCGATTCAAATTCAGTCCTAATACATGATATTTTTGTCCATTGCTAGGGTTTTTTTTTAAGTGCACCTTCAAACAGAGACTTCAGGAATACACAAAGCTTGCTGTTTGCTAAGGTTGAGATTCAGCACAGATGGAGGAGAGGGAAAGGTCACAGACATACCAAAACACAAGCCAATACACACAAAACATCTTACCTTTTAGGCTCTGGATTTGCCTGGGTTTTGGGATTTTTTCTTTTTTTGGATTCCTTTTTGGTATCTTTTTTAGCCTCTGGTTCAGATGGGGAGGGAGTTTTGCTCCCTTCAGGGTCTGTGTTTGGTGGCAGCCCACCAAGGTACGCATGCATTTGTTGACTTTGGAGAGGGGGTGGTCGCATGGAGCATGCACAAAGTATGGCCAGCCATGGGAGAATCAAGAGCACACATACATGCACAAACAAAAGAAAGAAAAAGAAGGATGCATCAAACAGCAACAGCAAATGCATTTGAACTAAAATAATAAGCAAAAAAAAAAAAATGCAAACTTGCATAAGGAAAATCAGAACTGAAAAGAAAATAAGAAATCCAAAACTGTTTCCATGACAAGATGTATAAACCTAACTGTGAATCAAGTGGCAGTCTTACAATATGAAATCCAGACAATGTGTATCATAATTCATGATGATGTTTACCAGGGAGTTTACAAAAACACTTCATTATTTTATAACACTTCCTTATTCAGTAACATATGTAGAATACAGTGTGACAACCCAGAGAATATAATGCAACTTCTCTCTCTCTCTTTAAAGAATTCAGTCCAAGAGGCTGTAACAGATAGTCATCAAAGTGTACATATTTATAAAAAGCAGAATTATGCAGAGATAGTCCCCAGGTATCAGAGTTTTCATGAATATCTTTTATGCAAATGAAAGGTCATGTGCTGGGCTAGCAAACCTGGTAACAATGGGAGGTGATGAAAATCTTGTTGCCTGTTAAATATTCAAACCTACAGTGCTATTGTTACCCAGCTCTAAATGTTGAAGTTGCATCTCATAAAATCTACCAGCACTAGAGAGAGGAAAAGCACAGAACCAACCCCACAGATATTCCAGAGTTGTATAGCTTGCAAAGATGACTGACATGGTCTGATTTAAAAGAAAAAGTTGTCAATTCTGGACTCTCCCATGGAAGAATTTCCCCAGAGCAGTGAGTTTTTTTTACTGCAGGCTGGGTTTCTGAAGCCACCTAGTTTTCCCTGGGTGTGCCTTCCCTGGCTATTGGTCGGGGTTCACGGGGTAATGGAGGCTTCTCTTTATAGTAATGTGAGGCTACACACACTGGGATAGTAAACCACTGGCTATGGCAGTGCAGAAATTTATTCCGGGTCTTCAGAGCCAAATGGTACCATTCTTAAGTTATTTGCTGCTTTTTGCATTATTTAAAACATGGATCTTTTCCTCCAGGAGCTGGGCAATGTCTAAAGAAAGAAAGTACTTAGTATGAAGTTAGAAGAACTGATGTTTTGGTCTTGTCTGTAAAACCTATAAACCGAAGGGGTTGACTACACCATGATCTCTGAAGTTCCTCCCAGCTCTCTGGTTAAACTCAGTGTCATGATTATCTACGTCTCCCAGCATCACCTTGCTTGCTTCAGCCCTTAAGTTTCCTCTGCTGAGCATTTGTACATGCTCCTCCTTTTGCCCAGAACCACTCAACTCCTACTTCAGTACTCGGCCCAAGCATCAGCTCCTCAGGGAGACTCTCCCAGCATCCTGCCACCCCCTCTGAATCATGGTCTTTCATTAAATGCTACCATGGGATTTCATCCCTGTTTCTCAAAGAATCAATTTCTCTGTAACTCTGCCTTTGCTTGATGTCTAGTTTTTGCTCACCATGTACGCTGAAGGTGTATCAGAGACCACTCTAGAAGTCCTGTTTGCCGTTTCTGTCGAGACTCATGAAAGGAGAAGAAATTCAGACCTGTGTGTATGTTCTTTGTGTTTGTGTGGCTGGTGTGTGTGCCCACATGTCTGTACTACTGAGCAAATAGGAGTGGGTAGACTTAGAGATGACCCTAAGAGCAGGACCAGCTGTAAACCACCGCCAGCACCTTAAACATCTTTTTAAAAGGAATACTCCTGGACACGTGCCTACCTGTTCCCGTGGACGTGGGATGCACAGAAGGCGAAGCTATAGTGAAGGAGGGTTGGGTCGATCATGGCGCCGTTTTCTGCCCGTTCAAGCAAGTCTCTGAGGTAGCACAGATGTCGGTGACACCCTCGGACTCCGTTTCGGGCGCAGTACTCGTCTAGTACAAACACCTGGCCAGGACTGAACCAGCCCTGATTGGGGAATAAAGGAGAGACCTTCTTTCAAATACAGGTTGGGTTTATTTAGGGGAGAGCTCTACAGTTGGGGGTGACTGGAGAAGGGGGTTAAAAATAGCCAGAGCCAACACCTCCTGATTGCTCATTAAGCCCCACTCACTCTGCCACACGCCATGTGTGCTAGCCAGTTCAGTCCTCACCAAAGCCCTGTGAGGGAGGTGCTGCTCTCCCTGGTGGATGGATGGGAAACCTGAGCTCAGGGAGTACATGGAATTTCCCTAGTGTCCCACAGCTAGTAAGTGATGGAGTGTGGATTAGCAGAGGGCACGATTCCAGAAACAAGAGTCTCACCCACTGCTTTAACACTGAACCATAAACCCTAAGAGCACTGGAGTGGGGCTAGGGCAAAGTGTTGGTTACTGATAAGAGAAAATAATAACATTAATGCCTTAAATTGGTACAGTGCTTTGCCCTTGACAAGAGCTTTTAGTTGAGCCCATGACAACCTTGAGAAGTAGACAGGGCAGGTTTATCTTTATTTCAGATGAGGAAATGAAAATAAGAGCTCACAAATAATACAAAATAGCCAGGACTCAAACCCAGCTCTGTCTTTCTCCATATCTTCTGTATTTTTAATACTCTGGAGCATTAATAAATACTAGGATTGATCTACATTCATGCCAGGACTTCATAAATCCTTTCACTTTGGAAGAAAAAAAAATTTTTTTTTTTTTAGATTTTAAAATGAAGATAATAACAGAACTTTCCAAAAAGAACAACATGACTTTAAGTTCTCAAGTTGTGAATCATATATGATTCAACTAAACTGAGAGGAGCTTCCTGTGCCCAGGCTGAGGTTTTATATTCTCCCTGGCAGTTATTTGTTTTCTTATTATGTATTTGCATGCTGCAGGACCACGCAAAACTCTGCTCTAAAAAAGAATCGGGCTGGAATCTCTGATGCAGAGCACATAAGGAGGTGCCATGGTGTAGAAACTGCTGCCTCCACCAAGCACTTAAAAAAAAAGATGCCCAGTAAGGCCCAGCGACTTGCCACTCAAAGTCACTCTTGGGACAAGCCTGTAATGAAATCACTTCTTGCAGTCTGAGTACCTTTCTGAAGCCAGAAATAAAAACTGAGGTGGTACTTTGTAAGCTGGGAATTTAGGATGATCTTAAATATAAACCTAATTTTACTTTGAGGGTCTTCTCTGAGTCATCTTTTGAATATACCTCTCCATCCCGGGAGAGAAACGGCAAAAGGAGAAAGTGACTGGGTGGCAGGTAGTGGCCACAGAAGTGCAGAACGGAGGCCCCTGCAACACTCGGATCTTGTGCTAGGGATCCGGGGAATCTTCGATTGACAACATGCAGCTCAGCAATGCATCCGACGAAAGACGGCATCTTTCCTATTTCAAATGATAAGTTACTGCAGAGGGCGGGAGAGTAGTCGAGGCAGTGGGCTGCCCCTATAGGCAACTTCTTTGCCACTCCATCTGCTACCCCAAATGCTAAATCTTAGAAACAACACTGCTGTGAAAGATTAAAATATATTTTCTACGACTCAGATGACACCAAGTCTTTTGTAGATGCCAAAATAGCTGCTTTGAAAAGAGTTGAAGAAATATCAATTAGGAGCTCAGTCGAAGACACAGAAAAATTTATGTATCCCTGCTGGTCGGTCTCCAAAACTGACTGGAAAAAAAGACTGTAATAATGAGAAAATGGAATGTATGGAGGCAGGAGACGAGGTCCTCTTAATGGCTCTTATTTTCTGAAATTGGGGGACGATGATTAATACATACAGGTATACAAATGGGGAAGGAAACTATTTTACACTATTCACAATTAATTTGGGGTTTTGGGGCCTGAATATGACTAACAGGAAGCAAGCTTCAGAATTTCATTTCTGGTTTAATTCTTTAGACGGCATTCACTCCTCAGGGATGAATGTCTTAGCGAAACAGAAAACCAAAGAAAGTACGATTTGAAAAAAGTCTTGAAAATAATACGTCTCAAAAAAATTCCTCAAGAGACTAGGAATTATATATAAAAGGAAACGATTTAAGTTCAGAGGCAAATTCTTACAAGTTTCATGAACACAATTTATAATGACGTGAATAATTACATAATCACAGAAAACACATTTGAGAAAAACTGCCTTGCAATGCAAGGTAAGCCTTTTTTTTTTTTTTTAAAGTCAAAATGATGTATTCCTTTTCAGTTTGGCAAAGTTCAGACTTCTGATAATGTGATTCTAAACCTGAGATAATCAATGAATCTTTTATGAGACAAAGATTAATAAATTATTCCACATGATCCTGCTTCTGTTTTTTGGACTATTTTATCTGTCATTTTTATATTTTGGCTTCTGACAAAGAACAAAAAAAGGAATTTAAAAGAAAAATTGGAACAGACTTAGGAGAAAGCCATATCATTTAAAGAAAAAAACCCAGATTTTCATTATATTTATGTTGCTATCAATAAAATGTTAACCTGAGTTAATTAATATTAACAATATACAGCTATATTCATCTTAGTATGTGGAGTCAGAGATGAGGCTTTTCCTCCGTGTAAAGCCACTGCAGCCTTTCCCCTCACCTTTCCCATCTATAAAGTGGGATCAATAGTCTACCTTTAAAAAATAACAATTTCTGGTTTGCAGAAGAAAATAAATTGAGTCTCTTTTAAATTGCATAGCATAAAGCCCAAAATGTATCTTCAGAAATCCAATAAAGACATAATAGCAGTCCTTTGCATTTAAATGATTTAAATCTAGGCTTAAAACAGGATTTTAAGAAATACCCATGCTCTTGTGGGAGAGTTCGATTTCTAACCATCTTAAGCACCATAAAAAAATTCTCTCAAAGGGTATAAAAAATGTTTGGAATACTATGTAGGGAAAAAAGCCACCCAAACAAACCAACCCAAACCCATTTAGCTTATGTAAGGGGAAGTGAACTTTATTGACAAATCATTTTAATCTTCAAAAATATAAACAAAAAGGACCCATTCATTTCCGAGACAGGAGCACAGGGTCTTATTATCTGGGGTGAGGTGGGAGGGGGATCTTGAAGACTAAGAAACCAAGGAAATTTTTACAAGTTCTCTACAAGTAGGTGCCAAACTCGATTATCCTCTTGAGAATATTTCTCATGTAGCAGCTGAAAAGGGGGACGCTCAGATAGGGAGGCTGAGGAATTGGATCTGTCTCTACTGATAACTTCCTCCCGCTCCGTCTTCTTTCTTTGGTAAGGAAAACTATCTCAACCCAGGAAATCAAGAACGCATTTATAATTGTTAAAGAGGCTCCGTAATGGGGAGAAGAGCTTCTGACACAAAGGTAGAGAAATATTTTATCTTTCAAAACGTTATTGCATTTAAATTGCTGTAGACCAAAGAATATACTTGCCAGGCAAGAATAGGAATCATTAAGTCTGTGATCCAAAGTTAGGCGTTGTACCATCTCAAAGAGGGAAGCGTGGTCAAAGTTACAGGGGTTGGAAGAGATAAATTCATCCATGCCATGTTTTTGAGCTCTATCTGCGTCTGTTCATTTATACATGTAGAGAGAGACACAATTTAGAGAAACATCGCATTTTCTTTGACATTTCAAATTACACAGGAATTCACTAAGCATTACGAATGCTAGCTGTTTTCCCGTCGCCACCCACCAACATCCCCAAGATACTCTTTTTACCTCCCGTTGTCAACTTGCATCACTTACTGGTGAGTTTATTGCATTTCGGCAAAAATATATTGGCATCAACATGTTTATCAAATGATCACAACTCTAGTGCATTTATGTTGTTCTTGAAAAACTAAGCACACGACCGTAACTTCGCCTGTTTCACCAAACACTGAAAGCAGATCGGATCTTTGCTTATAAAAGCCTATTTAGCTTTTCAATTTTTAATAGATTCTGCCATTCCAGTGGTTATGTCTAGAGCAATTTCTCTACAATTACTGGGATCATCTGGAAAAAAAAAGGGTTATGCTGATTCTCAGCCAAGTGACAATATTAGTATCCTCCCCTTTCAAATCCCCATGGCCAATTTGGTTGCACAAAAGATTTGGGTCCCCATCCTCCAAAATTAAAACAAAATAATAACAAAAGATTTCCATTGAAACCTGGAGAATAAGTTCACTGGGAATTTAGTTAGTGATAGCAAAGGACACTGCCTGAGATAGTGCGCTTACTCAGTTAGCAAAGCTTATGAAAGACAAACAAATTTACTCAGCAAGGGCTATGATCTGCCATTTATTGTGAATTAATAGTCTCAATGTATTCACACTTTTCCTTACAGGGTGAAGGCTGTAGGAAAAACCTCCTAAGGGCTAACTAATTAATCTCAATATGTGTAACTAAAATAGTCTATATTCAATCGGCAAAATAACTCAGAGAATTCAACTCAAGTGAGACCAAGCAAATCTCGGAAGAGGAGGGAACGAAGGTCCTAGAAATTAAAAGAATCGGCTCACTCCATCTCATATTTACTCCCTCTCCTGAAATGCTGCAAGGAAAAAGAATCTTAAATCCAGCAAGAGTGTATTCATCTCCTTGCGTGCAACATTCTCCTTGAATACAGGCACCTGCCAGGGACCAGCGATGCTGTCAGGACATGCAGAGAATGGATTTCTGACTTGAGAAGGTGTCTGAATAATATTTTCAAATGTGGCCTTCATCCCAGGCAGCTTTTTTTTCTTCCCTGCTTGGGGGCTGACTGAAAATGGGGGCTATAGTTACAGTGTAATATTAAGGTAATGATTTTCCCTCATATTATTAATTTTGTGTATCATTCCAACCTACGTGCATGGTATGTCAGATGTATGCCTTCTTCCTATTAGGTTTTTAAATCTTCAGTCATCTTTCAGAGAGGCAGCAAGTGGTCAGTGTTTGAACAGGATGTGTTGTTTATGCCCAAGACACACGAAAGCAACAGTTTCCAGAAGGCAAGTCGAAGGATGTATGTTTTAATAGGCAATTCGCTCCTTTCGGAGGATAAAACATGAGATTTTGGAAGGGCTATCACATGGGCAGGAATTTTATTAGAGAATCTGCCTCTTTGCTGGGTCAATTGCCTGAGATTTGTCTTCAGGAAAGTGCTTTCAATTTGGAGGTTAGGTGCTTAATCTTTGAGCATTCTTTTGTTTGGTGATGTGGTCTCCAAGCTGTATTTCTCTTTTGACTCAGGATGGCTGGAAAGAGAGGTGGCCAGGAAGTTGGTTCTGGGGAAAAAGCTAGCTGTTTCTGCGGAGTGGGGTGGGGTGTGTGTGTTTCCCATGGCCCAAGGCAAGTGGTTTGAACCCGCTCCAACTTTAGGTGTCTTCCTGCAAGATGACACTCCTGTAACCCAGGTGGTACCACTCCATCGCCTAGGACAAATCTGTTCTTTTAGCCCCATCGTGTCAGTCCCTGGAGAAACTAACAGTGGGCTACACACCCATTGCTTGTCCTGTTTCATCCTCATAAAAAGCCTCACTCAGGCCATGCCTCCCAATTTCTAGCAGATAGATGAGGTGAGTTTCGGCCAGCACCCAGCTACCTGCTCTCAGATCTCCCAGAGGAGGCTGCAGGCTGACCAACTAGTCAGGCCGCTCACCTTGCCAGCTTGGCTCTGCCATTTTACTGCTCTTCAATTATGATGACGCAAACGGTCACTCAGCTAGAGAGAAGAGGACTCTCCTTTCGGCTGTTGAAAATATAGCCCGTGTTTCGAGTCTCTTACTCCTTATCTGTTGAGCCTCTAGAAAACTTGGTGATGAACTATTTTGCTTGGCTGCCAGTTCAGGAAATGGATCTGCAAAGAGAGCTTGGCTCCTCCGTGGAGACCCGGGTACAGACCCACCCTCCCGCCTCCCCCATCCATCATCACAAGACAGCTTCACCACGCTAATTCTTGGCTTAGACTTCAGAGAAAGAACAATTTCATTTTTACTGACAATTTAAAGCAGGCTTTAAAATAGGCTTAAAATCCGCCTGTTTTCCTTTTCTGAAAGTAACCCTATCAACACAGAAATTCCTGTTTCCCTTCTTCCTCCTTTTGTCTCTTGTCAGTTCACATGGTGAATGAGCCTGGGACTGAGGGAGGGGGCCTGGACGCTCCCGTGAGCGCCGGTTTTAAAGAGGTGCGGGATACTGGCGGAGGTGCTGATCCGTCTGAGCCTCAGTTTCCTCACGTGTAAAAGGAGCCAAACTTTCAGTTCCCTTTCTGCTTCACTGTCACTTAATCATTCTTAAGGTCCCTTTCACACCTTCCATGTGCGGGGGATGGAGCTTAATGCAGTGGGAATTTCCAGCAAGTAAACTGAGCAGCCCCTGGATTTTGCTTACATAAAATCATCATTTACTCAGAATTAGGCTCATTATTTCAATGGTTCCAACAGCTCAAGAGTGCTTAACAGGGTGGCTGGCTCCCATGAAATTTCTGAGAGTTTCACGGAGTTTATTCTATTCAGGGTGGGAAGGGGGGTGGGGAAGGAGAATCGGTAGGTGGGGAATGCTATTTTACGGTGTCCATGGAAGGGATGTGATTTTGAAGCTCCATCCAAACATGGATTTTGAAATTTTTGTTCTCTGCTGTGCCCCGGCACCGACAATGGAACCTGGCACACAGCAGGCACTCAAGACGTATGTGTTAAAATAATTTATTAATATCTCATCGAAATACATAAATACATTTGGTCAACAAATATTTTCTATTTCTTGACTTTTGGAAATGTTGACACATTAAATTCAACAGGAACAATTTATCTGAGGTGGGATAGCAGGTGCTTAGATGGCTGGGCTTAGAGGGTCACAAGGACTGGGAGGCCAGCTCTGCTGTTAGCAGATCTGAGACGTGAGGAAGTTGACTAATGTTTTCGAGTTTCATTTTCCTCACGTGTTAAGTTGAGAAAGGTGTTTGAGTCTACCCTCAGAGGTGGTTGTTGACAGGATCTGGTAAGAAGAATCTGTGAAGCACCTAGGTACCTAGCATATACTAAGCGCTCACCTTAGCCATGAGTGGACGAGCAGGCTTCTCACAGCTCTCAAAGTCAGTTGGTCTAATATTCTCAGAGAGCCAAGGCTGTCTCTACTTTGATCACTAATGTTAGTTAGAGGTTGCCTCTTAAACCATATTGTTTCTAGGAAGCTGAGAGTCCTTCCCAAGCTCTCTGCTTTATGCTTCTCCTCTGGCCCTGTATAATTAACTCCTAATCTCTGTCTCTGTGTTTTTGCTGGGTGATGTATTTCTCTGTGGTCAGAACACACACTTAAATTCCCTGATAGATAATATGTTTCTTGAGGGTACGTTCCTGATCTGTTATTTTTCCCTTCCAGCTCCCAGAGGAGCCAGGTCCTTAGGAGGTATTTATTAACTGACTTACTCTGACACCTCCATCCCAGGAAACTTCCCATCGACTTTATTAAGGAGTCACACACATGGGGATTCAGATGGCATCTTGCAAATCCCAAAGTGGGAACATGTGCTCTTAGGGGGGAAAAAAATCTTATAAAAGGAAACAGAATTCTAGGTGCAGGTGTCTTTGGATACCATTCAGATTGTCTGCCTGTGTCTCCATACATGTCTAGGACCATATGCATTACATATGTTGTCTATTTTAAAATAAAACACTGCAGCGGTCCAGCTGTTCTAAATTCTGTTTCAAAGAACTTGTGGGTGCTTCTCAAGCAACACCATCCAGTCATCCTTGCAATGGCCCAGTCTGTTCTTCCACAGTGCTGAACATTAAAAACTAAATGCTCCGTGCAATCCCATTTTGCCCTGTACAAACGATTGGAACAGGCTGATGAGAGAAAAAGAAAACTCCAATGTTGACATTAGCAAGGGGAAAACAGCCCAGAGCAAAAGGGTGAGAAAGTCAATTCCTGGATTCAGGACACCTTGGGATCCATTCCTTTGCCAATGTTTGGCATGTGTCAAGGGAATGCAAATGAATTTAAATACTAGGCTGAGCAAAACAGAATTAGGAGGGGAAAGTAGAAGCTTAAAGCTCTAATGAGGTTTGGATTAGCTCTTGCTTTCAGAGACACATACCAATGTTCTTTTTCATTAGTATGTGTGCGTTTTTTTTTTTTTTTAAACTTATTTAAGAAATCAAGGATTGACTGAATTTTAAGAATTTACTTCAGTCTTAACCTTTTTCAGACTTGGCTGAATAGTTGCTAACTCTTGCTTGGTTTGCAAGGGCTTCATATGTACTGAAAATGGGCTATGTAATTTCATAGGCTTTGGAGCGAGGGCATAATTCAACACATCTTCCAAACAATGCTACTTGTTTCACTTCTGGGCTTTAACTGTATAAAGATTTTGAAGTCCTCTATAGCATGGGCATAGGAGAATGGCTTCACACTGAACTTAGATGAATAATGGTGCCTAAACTACATTTATAAATTTAAGGAACTATCAGTGGGCATCCATGATAAAGGAAAAGGCTGACAGACGCACAGACTTCAGGAAGGCAGGTATCCTTTCAAGCGGAAACTAACTAAAATCTTTACCCCAAGTTTGCTCGAAAACAATTTTGGTGTGGCATTTAAGGACTATTGTGAAAATCACGGTTCCTGGAATGATATGATTATGTGGACTTTACACTCTCATTTAATCTACTTAAATTTCAAGTGATGTTCATCATTGACCATCCTATCACTTATCTGTTCTTTAACCCATCATGAGGTTTGGGTTTACTTCATGTTTGATATTTTCTCCCTCACAATGGGAAAGCACTTATCATATTATTTCATGATCTCTTAATAGCAAGCATATTTGTGTGATCTTGTTTCTGATCCAAAAAAAATTTAGATAAGTTTGCAGTAAGGTCTACCGAATGGAATTTTCTTGAGGGGAGTGGATAATATAGTTTTTCAATTTTCATGTTATGGAGACGTTATTATCCCAGCAGCTCAGGGAATGAACAGAAAAGGTCAAATCTCTCTTTTTATTTTGTAATATTACATTTTAGAACTTTTTATAGGCTAAAGAAAAAATTCTGCTGTTGAAAATAAACTATGACTAGGTTGCTAATAAACTGTCTGAGAGAGGCTCCTTTCTCTACTGAATCCCTTTTATAATAAACTAGAGGTAGCTGTTTTATCACTGAAATTTAGAGCACAGTTATGGCTGCTGTTACTCCTGATGGATGCTTGAGGCAAGAGAATAGCTAATGTAACTATAAAGTCATTGTGAACTCAAACTGCAAATTAAAAGGTGACTTTGTATCTTTCTTATATGGAAAATGTGTGCTTGTCATATCTGCTTGACAGTGTAAGAGTGGATGTATGGTTTGGACAATAACGAACAATGACAGTAGTCAACCTCATCAGAAGACATGAAATAAAGAAATGACAATGATTGATGGCAGCTGGCTGTTTATAGACTTTTCTAGAAGAGTTTTTCTTGGCCTGATCAAGTAATAACCAGGGGATGTTGCTCCCTGCCTGAGCTCTGCACAGCAAGCAAAAGACTGGTCCTCCCCTGCCTGCTGCCCTTGAGAAACAACTTAATTCTTTCATGGTCCCTTTGACTCAGTCAAGCTAACTTGCATGGCCAACACCAAAAGGCTTCCTCAGAAGCTATTAAGGGCCACACTGCATTTTGCAGAAATCACTGACAGGACAACCACGGGGATAAACATGTGATGCTTATTTCAATGTTCATTTTTGTGATTCTTCATAATGCAAATGCTTTGAATAAAAATCATCAGAGATTTTTGTCAGTGATCAGGAAACAAATAAGTGATCTGTAATTTTCCCTGCTTTACTTACAATTTACTGAGTACTTGATAATATTTTTTATGGCACTGCAGCATGAGCTAACACAAATTTTCGAGAGTTGACTAATAATGTCTCCTATAAGTCACTATAGGTAATGAAAACAGTTGATTAGTGAACAATACGTTAGATGTGCCTGAAGTAGGTAACAAAGAAGTGACCCTTCATTTAGTATGATCTATTGAGAGCCTACCACAGTATTTGGAAAATTTTGGACCTTACTGTGAGAGTCTATTCTTTTAAAAAGTCATATACTTTATGGAGAGAAGAAATGTGATTTATAGTGTGGTTTGGGGTCATGCAAGTTAATACTGAATTCATTCTCTGATGTTGCATTCCTGCAATGTAGTAACTGCAAGTTGACAATATAAGAAGATATAGCAAAAAATCTCCTCAGACAAAACTCTAGAAAGGAATTAGGCAAATGACTATTTGTAAGTCTATTAGGATATCAATGTGTTGTTGGGCAAATACATGTAGTTTGACTAGAAAAAAATTCACTCAGTCATCTATTCATCCATCTTGTAGATTTTTTTAAGTATAGCAAAATCCTAAATTTTCACCAAGTTCACATTCTTCAGTAAGCTTTTAAAAATGCCTCATCAGACATGTAAAGGAAGGAAAGTTAAATTAAGAATTAAGTATCTGCTTGGAGTGGTTAAAAAAAAAATCTGTCTGCTAGCCAGGGGTACATTTATGCAAAAGAAAAGAAAAAAAGAAAAGAAAGGAGGGGGAAAGCAAAATTAAGAAACGAAAAGAATCAAGGACTATTATTAAATGGTCAGGAGAAATGATGTGACCTACAGCTTCTAAGTGAGCGTTCAGAATATTTGAGTACATATTTGCCTGCTCTCTTGACCAATTTTTCTAGCTCCCTCTAATGTCAAGTTTTCCCTTAACACATTTTTGGTGACTGACTTTTTCCTCTATGAATAAAGGAACTGTATACTCTGTTTTAGTAATAAATAGTGAAGAGAATGATTTTTCTAAGTTTTAAAGTTTCTTTTTTTCTCTTACAGGTGTATTTTTAGAAAAATGAATACAAATACAAATGATGTAAAAAACGTTATTGTTGTCATTGTTCTTGGGAGAGCAGTGGAGAGAGATTTGAGACCAGAGGTCTAAACCCTCCATGACATTGTGAGATTGTGAATCTGAAGCTTCTGTGAATAAATCACATGATTTCAATTGTGTCCTCAATTTCTTGCTTTTGTGTGTGGTAGCTGCATGTATTCTATCTCTCTTTTCAAAATTAACCTCTATTGGGTTTTAGAGTACACCCTCAATTTAGGCAGAATGAATTCTTTCATGTTCAAATAATGCATTTACTTTATTAATTGTGTTCTGCAATTTCTTGGAGTCTTACTCAGTTACCACCTTTGGGTTTCCTAGCCCACCTTTCTGTTCGTTAAGGTATCCATGGTTACCACACCATTGGTTCTCTGACCATTCTAACCTTTGGAATGGGAAAGGAAAAACAACAACAACAACACATCATCAGAGTGCAAAATGATCTGTTTTCAGGCATTAAGCAGTCAGGTAGCTGTGAATTCCATGAAACGAAGGCATTCTTTGCCATTTCGTTGTGATGTTCATTAATATTCTTGGAATTAAAAAAAAATAGGAGATGTTAATGGTTGGCTTTACTCAGAGGATCATTTGATGCCAATATGAAAGCCAAGGAGAGGAGGCAATTATGCACACATCACATGCATCCTAGTTCCAGTATGGAAGCTTACATTTCCAACCTAAGGTCAGGAAAATTACATAAAAAGTTTTACTACAAAGTCTAGACATGAGGAAGATTTCAGAGGAGAGGGAGGAAGCACATTGCAGGTGTCAGATAATCTAGTCTGATTATCTGAGCTGTGCTAGCTATAGGGGAACACTTACCCTTCAGTCCAGCTAGAAGTTAGCAGGGTAAGAAGGAACAAACCAGAATAACATAAAGACTAGCAACAAGGCTCAGGAAAGCAGACAGGAGCTCTAACCTAGCAGCTAAAGTTCTTGGGTTCGAGCAAAGATTGAACAAGAAAACTTAAATGAAACAAAACAAAAAACAAGAAAACCAAAGCCAACCCCCACCCCAAACCAACAGTAACCAAGGTCCCCCTAACTGCTGAAGGCTGTTCAGGTGGTAGCAAAACTAGAACAATTCTCAAAAACATCCAACTTTAGGGATTTATGATGTGATTAACATTTATTAGTTGAGAAACAGACATTAATATGAGACTCATTGCAAGTGACATATCAAATAATCATTGACCAAATCGCAAAGCTTAAAATTCCCACTCCCCTCCCAGTCTTGAGAACAGAGGTACTGGTCTTCACTGTTCCTCTAACACACACTGGACAGGGGTCAGGTATTTCAGTGAGAGGCCACTTGGTATAACAAATTGTGGCAACACTCAATTATAGATTTGGATGTCATTTCCAAAGTAAGCAACATTTGCCTTAAGAAAATGGAAAATTATTTGTTGTAAAAAGTTGTATAGGTAAGTACTGACAATTTTTTTAAGTTTTAACCAAAAAAAAAAAAAAAAAAAGAGAGAGAGAGAGAAAATTAAATCAACAATAACACACACCAAAGAAACCACAAAAGAACAAAA
The DNA here is from genome assembly GCF_029407905.1 of Bubalus kerabau. Classification (NCBI taxonomy): domain Eukaryota; kingdom Metazoa; phylum Chordata; class Mammalia; order Artiodactyla; family Bovidae; genus Bubalus; species Bubalus kerabau. The sequence continues at coordinate 40,492,142 of NC_073643.1, read as the reverse complement.
AAGTTGTAAAGTTTGGTGGAATCCTCCCCAAATTATTGTAGAGTCACATAGAAACTCATGAATAGCAGGATCTATTTTTTCCCAGTTTTCCCCATTCCATACAAATACTCCACTCCACTCTTAGACGTGTCTTTTCATTTTGAAATCGAACTTCTGAAGTTGTAAAAGAAGTAAAATCTGCACCCAGAAGTCTGTCAAACTGAATTTAGAAAGACCCAAATAAACTCATGATACAGTCAAGTATCCCAAACTGTAAAATGTTCCATTTTCAAATTTCCCTTGAGCAGACAGCGACATGACAAGACTGGAGTGTTTATTTTTCTCTATCCAAAAAACTGCTTGCATTTTTCTGTTAGCTTCCCTTTGGCATGTAAATACTAACACAGTGATTACAAAGTTAAACTCATTAAAAAGTTTCTTCATCATTCACTTGCAAGGATGGCAGCTACTTTGAGTAATCTTCGAAACCAGGGATTTAATGAGATGTGCACGGAATCAAGTATTTAACAATGATCCTTACCTTTTGGAAGTCAAGGAAATCTTTTTAAAATGCAATACTTGATTGTATTTACTCCTTTTGTTAGAGAGTCTGTGACTGACAATGTTTGTGATGTGACAAAATAAACCGAGGTATAGACTGGGAAGCAAATGTCAGCGAAGAGTCAACACTTGCTATTTCTCACTATGCTGTGATTGTTTTTCATTTTTCTGTAATCTTGCTTTGCAGTACTAGGTAACCAGTTTGTCGCAGTTTGCCCAGGACTAAACAGTTTCTGGGACACAGGACTTTAATTGCTGGGATAAGGTAAGTTTTGGCAAATTTGGATGAGCTAGTTAGGATTCTAAGTATGAATAAACACTAAATCTGACTTAGTTAAGTATAAATCTAATCTGTTTAATAGTGAGGGTTTGAATTTAAAGGTTTAAATGCAGCTTTGCAGTAACTGTTACGGAACCTTCACTCTATGGCAGACTCCGCTCAGTATGATATACCCCCCACTCTCAGCAATGTTTGGGTCGTTTCGAACACCTACTCAGTGACACCACAGAATACAAAATTCTTGGATCTTTCTTGTGGGTTTCATATACTCTTGACTGGAAATGACTGGGGATCAGATACAGAAGTTTGGGTGAGTTAAATACTGGCTAGATTACGATGCTCGTTTCTAAAGTATGGGAACAGAGCCTCACTTTCTGGTACTCTGGCCACAGTTTTCATTAAGTGCCTACACAAGCAATAGGTAAAAGTCTGGAGTAGTTGAGGCTCTGCTTCAGGGGTAGTAAAGTAACTACGGGATTACTGGGCTTAACGCTAGTGTGTTGAAGCTCCATGTAAGGAGTGTCACTGACTGCGGGGTCAGAAGCATACAGTTGTGCAAAGCGGGCACTGCACAACTCAAGAGGCACCGTTCACACTTTTGTCTGTGGGAAAAGAGCCTCCTGAAGGGCACAATCTGCATGGCTGAAAGCAGTGGCCTTCTTACAGAGCCTGGTAGGAGGGGTATGCCTCATACTCTCTAGAGACCTTCTGTTCCTAGGCAGAGATGAGGAGGTAATAGAGAAGGGTGGCTCCGGTAGCAGGTACTGATAAATCCCAGGGGCATGACACCCCTGACCTTCTCACTCACCTCCCAGCCTGCCTCACATGCTCTTGAGGGATGATACTACTTATCCTCATCCCCAAATTTTAACTCTTAGAATTCTGCTTTGGATGCTCTGTTTAATAAAAGCTTCCTCTGTCAGCTAGGATAGTAACATATATCAACCTTGTGTGCATACAAAAAAATCTTCTAGCTGATGCCTACTGACCAGATTCTAATTTCATAGCTAAATGAATCCTACCCACAGAGGAAACTCTAAATCAAGAGCCCTAATGTATTTCCATAAAGAGGCATCCATCCCCTTCAACAGCCTTTCAGTCATCGCCTTTATAGAATCTGTGTCTGCTCTCCATTTCATTTTACCCCTGAATTTCCATTCTCTTTCCTATACTAGAGAGAAAAAAGTGGGCTGATCACGAACCAAGTACTAACTTCTTAATCTGGGGAGACGACAGAACAGAGACACTGAATGTAAGGTGAAATGACTTCAGAAGAAATGGAAATTATTTGGAAATAAAACTGAGATTTTCCAAATATCACCTGTGATACATGTTTTATGAGGTTGATTTAGATGGTGATCATAATTAGGCATTTTTGTTTCCTCATACAGAGATAATTCCATCTCAGAGGGATATGATAGGATGTGTTGTTTCAAAATTCATTTATAAGGAGGCTGTTAGGCCAGGTGAAAGAAGGGATTCCATTACAGAGGAACTTTTATAATTAAGTTAATATTGGGGATGTTTTATTTCAACTAATGAGTAAACCATTTACAAAGAGATGCTTCTTTTCTTTCTCAGTGTCACAAATGTTACAGGAAAAAAGAGTAGGAAACTTGGTGGTGGTCATGGTCAGAAGGGCTGTCCCTCCTCCCCTGAGCCCTTCCTCGATCTCTTATTTGTTTAGGGTTTTCTGTGTGGAAACCCACATGATTGTGTGATTATTTACACTGTCCCACAGGGAAAGCATCTTCCTTTAAAAAAAAAAAACCCATCAGTACAGGACAAGAATCCCTGGGAGCACCTGATGGGTAGTATTTGTCATCCAACAAGAATGCTTCCCCACCAGCAAAGGTGTAACAAGATTTAAGAACACAGTCTGGTTAAATGGAAACAGACATGGCAGTGGAATTTATCGAAAAGGGAATTACCTCTACTTAGTTGCTATAGCGAAAGAATCATGTGGTCCATGTTTTAAGAGCAACTGGGGAGAGACTGTGTGAAAGCACTGGGTTCAAGGTCAAGTTTCCGATGAGGGACTTTCACACTTGCTTTCCCTTTTGCTGCAATTCTTTTCCCACAGATGTCTGTGGGGGTAATTTCCTATCATTTGGGCTTAAGCTCAGATCATCTGTGTTATATTTCCTCTCCTTACTCATTCACCAATGCATGACATTCTTTATGGTGTTTCTCAGTGTGTGAAACTATCTTACTATATATATATTGTTTTAACTTGCTTTACTGCCTCGACTTCCCCACTGGGCTGGAGGTATCCTGAGAACAGGGATCTCCTTGTCTTCCTCATCAACATGTCTCATCACCTAGACAGTTGCTCAGTGAACTACACTGAATGAGGAGGTGCCATGCTAAAGACAAGACCCACCATGATCATTGCTGAAAACTGATGTGTGCCTGAGCTCTTCCTAACTGACGTGTATTCAGGACATGGCAGACATCTCTACTTAGGGTGAATGCTTGTAACTAAAATGAATTTGGTGCTTTATGTTTCCAGGGTTTCCATTTTCCTTGTTTCAACAAATATCTGCAAGGGCATGCTGTCCTTCATCTTACCCTGTGCATCTAAACTGTTCCAAGATCAAAATTATCTTGGTAGCAAGACGGCATGGTGAAAGGGCCAGAAATTAAACCTGATGCTAACCTATAGAGGGGAAGAGACTGGAATATGAACTGGGACTGTTTAAGGAGATGATTTCATTTCTGGGTTCTGGTATTTTAGCTCAGAATGGGATTTTAGATACCGTGTTGTTTTCTTGTGTGTGTTCCTGTGTCCCCCCCGACCCTCCCTACTGCATGTGATAATGTCATCATTTATTTTTAAATGGTTCTAAGTTGCATATTAAAATTTATTTCAAATTAAGCTCTATTTTAAAGTTAATTTTAATAGGAAGAAATGAGGCAAGGACATACATAATCTACTATATTTGAAGGACTCAAACAAATACCTGTTTGGCTGTGAATTCTAAACTTTCATCAAAACAAAGAGAGAAAAATCCACCTGAAACATATTTTTCTTTGTTTAGTCCTGGAGGAGGGGATTGTCAAGTATTGCACTTTAAAATTACTTTTATCTAACATTTTTGTCCCAACTCTTCCCCTCTGAATTTACTGTTTGTTGTTTTTTTTTTTAAGGCAAACATGATTTTGAGCATCCTTAATATGAAAGCAACTAGACTTTCTAATTCAACTTTCGAAGACTGACTTTACTCTACAGAACTAGTTTTAACAAATGGCATATTTACTTACAAAATTGGGAGATAGGGGCATCCAGCTGAGGCACATTCCCTCCCTTGGCGTTTAGTTTCTGGACTTGGGTTGGGGGCACAGGCTTGTGTGACTGCCCAGTGGCCCGATACATGGCTTGGACCCAGAGAATGCGATCTTGCTCATCATCACTTGCAAATATCACGGTGTCTCCTTCTTTGACTGCGTTGAAGAAGGCTCGGCCACCCTCCAAACCTGGATTAAAAGGGAAGAAAGACTACTAAGTTGAGCTGCAATGTTCTCAGCAGGACTAAGCTCTGAGCGGCAGTCTCTATGCTTTTCCTTGGGCTGGAGAAAAGAGGTGCATCTGTTTATCTAACTATAGGATAGCTAGTCTGATACCATGATGTCCAAGAGGCATTTGAGCATGGCTGTTGTCTCCTGCCACCTTTGTCTTATTGGGGACAGAGTCGTCAAATGAACTGCCTAATGGCAAGGTAAGTATCCATCTATAAACATTCTATTACTTTCCTCATTTTTAAAAACAAGCCAAATGACAACAAGAGAAATGCCTCTTGACCCCGCCTCTCAAGTCCACAACCTCAGGGAGCTTTCGGACTCCTGATTTTTCTCTCACTGCCCATTCCAATGAAATTCTGAAGACTCTACTTTCAGGACATTACAACAGAATTTGACCTCTTCTTCCTTCTCCAGGGCTGCCACTCTGAATTCACCCACATTCATCTCTCACCTGGATTATTCTAGTAGCCTCCTATCTGATCCATCTGCCTCCACCCTCACTCTCTATACTTGACCCTCCAGATGGGAGCCAGGGTGACTGGTGTAGCCCAAGAGTCAGGTTGTGCCATCCCTTTGCTTAAAACCTACCAGTAGCTCCGCATTTCACTTAGAAGAAAAGTCTAGGTTCTGCCAAGGCCCTCCAGGCCCCATGTGAACTGAGCCCCCACTGCTCCCACCCACTTCTCTTACTATGTGCACGTGTATGCACCAGTTCACGCAGCCGTGTAGCCTCCTGCCGCTCCCTCAACACCCCAGGTGTGTTCTCGCCTCAGGACCTTTGCACAGTGCTTCTGCCTGTGCCTAGGACTGTTCCTCCAGTTATTTTCACGAGTCACAGCCTCGCCTCTTTCAGGTCTTTGCTCAGACATCACATGCTTGTTCGGGCCTTCCCTGACCTTCACCTCTCCTTACCTCTCTTCTCTTGCATTCTTTTGCTCCAAAGCTCTTACCACCTCTAAAAAAGTATATGATTTACTTCCTAAGGCAGAGAGTTTTTGTCTCTTTTGTTCCCTGCTGCATCCTGGTACCCAGCACTGTGCATGCAGAGAGTGAGTGCTCAACAAACACAAGTTGGATGAATGAATGCCCTACAGACCCATTCTGTCCCATAAGCAGTTCTCTAGGCCAAACTTTAGAGAGAAGTTGGCAAAAGAGGCCTCTCTCTGGGCTCAAGGCAGAGCTACATTGCGTCTGTCAACATATTCCAAAAGCCCATAATTGTGGGGTGACTGGGACTCTCTGTCGTTAAACAAAGCTTCATATCTTCACCAGTTTCCTCACCATTTGTCTACCCTCAACCTACCTCTTTAAAGGTGAAAGGGGAGTAAGTGGAGTAGTTAGAATCCCTAAACCAACAGGGCCCGATTGCCAACCCATTTGACATTTGCCTCGGGTAAGATTTCTGGTGATGTTAAGAATTATCTAGTGTGTCGACAATATTAATTCAAATGTCTACTTCATAAGAATGGGTATGTGTTAATAATTTTGCACTTACAGTTGCCAGGGATTATAGAACAATAAAGAGCATATTTTTTATATGAAGAGTTGAGGGGTACAGCAATTTTAATAAAATATTTTTTGTGGCTGTGATTATGAAGCATTATTTTGGTTCTTTTCTTACAGAGAGCTTTAAAATGTGTGATTTGGATAGGATGGTATACAGTGAGCAAGCTGGGAAAACCTGATGAAATGGATGGACAGCATCGTAAGAAGGAAAATTCTGCAGAGAGAGAAAGGAAGAAGAGCTTTGAGGAATGCTTTAAGCTCTGAAAAGTGGGTACCAAGGAGCTAAAAGAAAAGACTGGGTTCAGTAGAGCTTCTGCAGTCTAGTCTAATGGCCACCCCTGGGATAAGGCACTGTGACAGGGCAGGTGAACTCCAGGCCAGCCATCACTGGGCGGGACCTTCCCCCTGCCCCACCACCTCCCATTTGCCAGGGCCTGAAGCTCAGAACAGGGACATTGCGTTCTTGGAGCTACTGTCAGAAAGTCCTTTCATGGGGCTGACTCAGGAAGGAGAGAGGTAGAGGGGCACAGATGCTAAGAAGTGTTGAGATTTTTACGGACTCCTCCCAACAGCCTTGGAGAAGGAAATGGCAACCCACTCCAGTGTTCTTGCCTGGAGAATCCCAGGGACGGGGGAGCCTGGTGGGCTGTCGTCTCTGGGGTCGCACAGAGTCGGACACGACTGAAGCGACTTAGCAACTTAGCAGCCCAAAAGCCTTACAAAGGATGTACATGTGCTCATGTACTCAGTCGCTCAGTCGTGTCTGACTCGTTGCGGCCCCCAGTTGCTCTTAGAGGATGAGTTATTGACAACAGAGTGGAGCCTAACCATGGGGTGAGTGAGGCAAAGAGAAACAGGTAAAGCAGGAGAAGCAATGACAGCGACAGCAGTGAAGAGCAACAGAGCTTTTCCAGAAAGCCCGGGAGACCAAGGACACACCAATGAGAATGAGGAGAAAGCAGAGCAACTAGCTCGAAGAAAACCAAGGAAGAAGACAACGTGAACGCCAACATGTGCTCCCAGGCAGCATTCTTAAGCAAGGCAGCAGATCCTGGGGAAGGAATCTGCAAAATGCAAGGTATGATAATGCCCGGGCTCTCCAGCGAACATCCCACAGGGACTGACCTTCAGGAACAAGAGGACATGTCTGGGAATAGATGGAGGCAGACCAGGCAAGGAATGTTCGCCAGTTCCCTGGCCGGGGATTGCTGTTTCAACCACACACATGGACACAGTCTATTTAGGGTGGTAAAGTTGTCAAAGATTTAATTTAGTCCTTGAAATTGTGCCACTGAATTATTTCAAATGAATATCCTCTTATTTGAAGACTTCTTTATTTCATCTAATAGGAACTGAGAGATTGTTGCATACTCTTTGAACCATACCCAGGGAAAGAGAAAGAGAAGCAGTTTCATTTTTAGATTAAAATGAAGAGCCTAAATGTAAAAACTACTTACAGTTATTTACCAACTCCCCAAACCAACTTTTAAAGGACCCTATACTGGAAGAGTTGATTTAGAGCCAATGCTTAGATTTGGGTGACTGCTGCATCCCAGGCTGGTACAAAGGCAAGGATGTCTATGCTATGAGGCTACCTGCCCCATCTCCACCAGTTGGTTCCATTGACAACCAGAATAAAGGCAAGAGGAGAAGGACAGATGGACCCAGAGGTCCTGCTTCAAGTGCACACTCACCTTTCAGGCAGCAGTAGGGGAAGACTTCTCAAACCTCTGAGGACACTTGCCAAATTGTGTAGTAATTACCCTGATCTTCAGCTGCAAACTTTAATGTCCAAAAGAATCTCCTAGAGTGCTTATTTATTTATTATTTAGTAAGTGACTGATGTGGGCCATTTTTAAGTCTTTATTGAATTTGTTACACCATCGCTTCTGATTTTCTTTTTTTTTAAGTTACAAAGCATGTGGCATCTTAGCTCCCTGACCAGGGGTCAAATGTGCACTGAAAGGCGAAGTCTTGACTACTGGACACCAGGGAAGTCCACAGAGTGCTTATCTGAACCGGAGGATTCTGGTTCTTGGTTAGGTTTAGGGTTCAGGAACTATTCTTTTTCACAATCACTCTTTAAAAAATTCTAGGTTAGATTTTTCCCATGACAATTGGGAGAATCTGAATCTCCATTTTCAATCAAACGTTGCTTTGAAAATAACTAGGACTTGGCACACAGAAAGGCAGAGAAGACTCTGCTTTATTCTCAAGAACATAATCACTCTGCTTTCCATTTACATCCTTGGTAAAGGAATTTATAAATTATATCCCAGGGGATCAATGTGAAGAAAAAGAAGAGAGGCTTTGACAATGTACGTGCACAGCCACTCCTTTGGCATGTAGATGGAACAGCCTTCTCCCCGCTGCAGAGAGGTCTGCTTGCTACCGTGTGAGAAGACAACAACTCGAGCTTCACTAGAGCCGTACACACAGCTATGTTTTACTGCAGGTGCCAAAGGGTGAGATGGGTTAGACCTCAAGTCCCAGCACTGCTTCTTCCTTTACAAAAGGAGATGACAATTCTGGTCCTATGCACTTGGTGGACTGCAGTGAAATCCAAATGCTACCATGTAGAGGAAAGGAAAAGGGAACTGGCTTTAAGGTAGTGCCACAAGATAGTGCTGCTTCTCCTTCTCATATGGGTCCCTGATTACCCACTTTAAAATGGAGGTCTTGGGAAAGAGGGACTGTTTCTCTGAAGGGAATGCCGTGATTTGAGAAGACACCACTGCAGAATGCCACGAGGGTTCGTTTCTTAATACAGGGGCCACATCCTTTGCTCTAGCTGTTGCGTGAAACTGGCTCAGACTCCAAGGTCCTGTTCACGAGGAGGGATTTCCAGGACAAGCCTTTAAAGTTCTGACACATTTTACGTGGTCAGCTCTGTATCATGCTCCGGCAGGACGCAAATTATCTATGGAGGTCTGAGGGGGCAGGTCTGGTCCAAAGCACTCAGGGGTGGCAATTCTGACGCCCACTGAGACGATAACTTTCCCAAGTGAACTGGGCCAGAGGTCTTCCCAGTTACACCTTTTCAGGTTAACGCCCCATCTTCTCTCAGACTCTGTTTTTCCTTTATGTGTATTTTGTTGCATGTGGAAGAGCAATATGGGAGTAGAAAAAAAGGTTTTGGGCCAAATAATGCAGTATGGTTGGAAATGCTTTCCTTGTGCAGATTTGGCATAAAAATAAACTTCTCTGGGAGAGGGCTGTTGGTGCCTGTTGCTCATTAATATGCTGAAATGATTTCGCACCCCCCCCCCATTTTGAAGGTTCCTTGAGGCAGATTTCTATTCATTTTTTTTTCTTTCTGGGAAAAAGATAACATGGGTTTGGAGAGAGGTGTGAGAGGGCAGGATGTGGAACTTATGCAATGTAGAACTTCTGAGAAATACTACCATTTGTGTGGTTCTCTTAGTTACATAAGGCTGAGTTTGGATGTCTACGCTGTGGACTGGTGTCTTTTAGGAGGGAAAAAAAAAGGTTTAGAGAAGACTTTCTTTTCAAGTACTATTAGATAACCATGACTTGTACTTAGCAAATGTGGACCTACAGGGCAGGTTTACCTGGACAGGAGACACAATACCTGCCAAGCCCACACATCACCGGTGAATAAGACACAGACACAGACACAGACACACACACACACACACACACACACAGAGTCATGGGAGTACATGTAGGACTTCTTTTTCAGGAATTTCTATTGAACATTCTAGGGTGGAATTAAAATTTGAGGTGGGCACAGCTACATAAAAGAAAAATGTACTACATTCTCATTTTGGTTTTATGAGGATCCCAAGTCAAAACAAATCCCCGGACTGGAATCGGCACTTCTTCATTCAGGACAGAACCTCCAGGGGGTGGTGAACTGTGGCTGTGGCGCCCTAGTGACTTGGGTCAGTCAGTGTCCAACATGGGGGGAAGGGAGAGAGTTCTGTGGGCTCACGGCCTAGCAGGTGGGCAGGTACCTGGCTGGGGGTCCGTGTAATCCACGGTGTAGCCATCCAGTTGGAGAAGTTCCTGAGGCTCGGCTTTTTTCTCCCGGTAACTGCACATGGCAAACGTGTACTGACTCACCTGAAAAGGAGAAGCAGAGACGTGTGAGGCGGATTCCCTAGAGCCCGTCTTCCTTGAATAAACCCTCTCCATTCAAGCCTGTCCTTTCCCCTGAGGCCCTGCTCTCTGGAGCTGGGTTCAGACTGCATTTTTCCATCTCCTGGCTGTGTGACTTGGAGCAAGTTAAGAGACTTCCCTGGTCCTGATACCTCACCTGTAGATGGATATAATCTGAGAACCTACCTTGTTGCTGCCTTATTGTGTGGACTGAATGAGTTCATATCTGAAATGCATTTCAAATATTTTCTTGATGCTTAGGAAGTGCTTGAGAAAAGTTAGCTATTATCATTACTGCTATATTTTAATTGGGCTAAGCTACATGAAATTTCACATTTGGGTAGGTCAAAACTGGTTGCATGGCAGCAATTTTATAGCTTCTACCTACTATGACTTTGGCCCTGGCTCTGACTGAGGCTGTCATGCTCTCAGACTCGACACAGGTCTTTCAGTCGTAAGTTAGGGACCTGACTTTTATTTACACCCGCCTCCATTTCTTTTAGTATTTTATGTTTTGCAGGTCAATTCTCTGCACTGAGCCACACATCTCATTTCTTCCTCGCCCTTCCCATGGAAGGAGTGCCTTTGGTCGCTCTGAAAAGTCTTCCCTTCGTCTCAGACAAGTGTAGGAGTGACACGCTGTCACAAGCAATGAGTGCTTGATCTCTAGGCGCCAGTCACGGGAGAGCCACCCTCGGCCCCCGTCCCTCACCAGCCTCCACCCACGTCGGTGCTGGGTGCACACTCCACAGCTGCAGGCCGGCCTTCAGGATCCTGTCGCCACAGTGCACCCAGACCCAGCATGGACACTGAGCATTTCTGCATCCAGCCTGTCTGCAAGGAGCCCAGGGAAGAGCAAGCATCCTTCAGGCTTCGGGCTAAAAGCTCAGGGGCATATTTGCCATCCATGGATGTCAAATGTCGTGGAGGAGTGCCATATCCCTCATCTCTTAGTTCCCTTTATTAAAACAGACATTTACTAAGTGAACTTTGATCCCGGCAGGGGATATTTTTTTATCTCCTCCGTGGGTCAGATTTGTCCTTCTTTTAAATGGTAAGAAATTAGAGCTCTCAAACCCTGCATATATCTCCCACAGTCCCTGGCCTGAAGGTCCCAGTGGTAAGATAACAGGAGTCCTCAGGAGAATGTTTCACTGGTTGGTTTATCTCTTGCTGCCCTCTGTTGGTTCCTGATGAAAACTTTCTGCCTGACTTGGATTTCTTTACTGTGCTTATAGTTTACAGAATCTGTTCCTTATACTGCAGGGTCTCGATGGGCTTCAAGGGAAACATAAAGCCGCTAAGAGTATGTTCGTAAGTGGACATGTATTATGCTCTGCAATAAGCAGCTTCTTCTAAAAAGGAGGATTAAGAATGGAAGCTTTGCGTAGGGGTCACATAGGCCTGGGACCTCATCCCAGCTCTCCTAAGTTTTCATACATGTAACTCAGAGCCCTTATCTGTATTTTACCTGTCCTATTGTGGTCGAAGAATAAACTGAGTGGTGAAGGGCTTTTTACATTGTGTGTGATATTCGCCTGGCAAATACATGCATTTATGTAAGCAGTTTCCTTGCATTTGGCACTACTTTCTCCTACAAAGTAGCTGAGCAGGTGTATTTGCCTACCAGATTATAAGTCCTTTGAAGGCATGCCTAGAGAATCATATATCTTCGTTATATTCCCCTTTCCATGAGCAAAATCTACCATGTAATGGGCATTCACTAATTGGGTCTGATTGATACTAGAAAAATGAGTATTATCATCCAATAAAGAGGTTTCCTCCCTTCCAGATTTACATATGTTACTCCAGTCCATTACTGATCCCAGAGACAACTGATTCTCCATACCTGAGAGTAAACAGATAGATATTGTTGAAATTGCTCTGCAATGATATTCTTTACCTCTCTGGTAACCTGGACATTATATAGCACATTAATGTGATGATCAGCCAGATAGAGGGTTGGGGACGTTTGTTTGAGATCAGTGAAACATCACAACAGAAAGGTGCTACTTCAAGGTTCAGGCATTTACTATGACTACATGCTTGGGGCTTTTTGACTTTTCCTTCTTCTACTTAGATTCTTGCTTCTTGGAGAGCTGGACGCTGCTGCCCCCTTCTGGTAATACTGTTGAAGTTGTTCCAGACAAACTTTGGGCTCAAAGAAATTGGTTTATCAGGACCATTTTAATAAGGAATTTGGCAACTTACTTTTGGAAAAAAAGGAGGAAAGAAGGAATGATTTATTTTTGAATATTTAGAATTATTGCAAGGAACCTCAGATTTTCTAGAGATCTTCAAGTGTGAGGGAACAGCAAGGGTTTGGGACTTGCCAAACTGTTGTAAAAGGAGAAGGGGACAGTAGAAAATGAGACGATTAGATGGCATCAATGACGCAATGGACATGAATTTGAGCAAACTCTGGGAGATAGTGGAGGACAGGGAAGCCTGGCATGCTACAATTCATGGAGTCAAAAAGCGTCAGACATAACTTAGCGATTGAACAACAATGAAATCTTGTAATCCCTGACCTGCCAGAGTTTGCTACATGGAGAGGGCTCCTCAAGAATGAAGCCAGTTTAGAGGAAAGCACAGTCAAGAGATTCTATAAGCAATGAAGCTGCTCAAAAATCAGTGGGTGGATGGATGAATGGATGATACATAAATAGGTAAGAGATTTATAATTAAAAAAAGATTTGTAATGGAACAAGTATAGTAAAAATGCTAATGGAAGAATTTAATCGGTACTTTTAGAGGTTTTCACTGTAAAATTCAATTTTTCTGTATGTTTGAAAATGTTCTTGATAAAACAGTAGGGAGAAATAAAAAGATAACAGGAAAAAAAGCAAAGAAATGGTTCAGATAGACAGACTGAGTCTTGGTGACTTTGTTTAAGCTCTGGAACCAGACATGCCAGAAAAACTCTTTAGCTAATTAGTAATTTAATAACTAACCAATATAATTCTTCTAAAACTTAACCTAATTCAGGTTGATGATTGTTGTTTACAGAATATAAATATAAACGTCTTTTAGGGCACTTGTGAAGTTGAGTGGGAAGAATGAACATTCATTCAGTGATTAAATCATTCACATCCTCCATGTCTTACAATTCACTTTCATGATTAACTTAATATTGATTTCTGGGTGGTACCTATTGTATTATGAGGTGCTTTACATTATCAGGCAATATGCTAGCTTATTCAGATTTAGATTTTTAGAAAGTTGGAATGGTCAGAATTTAGGGACATTATATTATTTCTATATTTTCTCAGGGCTTCCCTGGTGGCTCAGATGGCAAAGAATCTGCCTGAGATGCAGGAGACCTGGATTCGATCCCGGGATCGGGACGATTCCCTGGATAAGGAGATGGCAACCGACTTCACTATTCTTGCCTGGGAAATCCCATGGACAGAGGACCCTGGCAGGCTAAGTCCATGGCGTTGTAAAGACTCAGACATGACTGAGCGACTAAAACTTCCACTTCACTTTCATACTATCTCTAGGGAATCAGAGACAGATATTACTTCGGGACTACATCGGCTCTAACTGATGCAAGTGAGAGAGCTATAGGCCGCTGTACCCGCACGGCTTCATCTGAGAGTTTGGCGTCACGGGAGACACCTGCAATGAGAAGACCTGTGCGAGGCTGCACACGGGTTGTCTATGAGCTGTTGCTCCTGGGCAAGTCATTTAAGCAGCCTCAGCTTCTCTTTCCTCCTATGTGGGACCTGGGTGGCGGTGGTGGGGGGTAAGATGGGTCCTCACTATAGTACAGAAATATTGTGAAGACCAGCTTGATAAATACCTTGTAAACTCCGAGAGGCCGTAAAATAGAATTATCAGCATTATTAGAGAAATCATAGAAAGGTGCTAAAAGGGGACAAGTATCTCAGAAATAATTTGGCTGAAGACCAGTTAAAAACTGATTTTAACAAGAAATCACTGGGGCATGGAAGAAAAATATTTTAAAATAAGATGATGATAGAGGTGAGGCTTTCTAATATGATATGGATGAGGAGCTGGCTGTATCCACTCCGCCCCTTCCAACCCAAGATGGGAAGCTCAGAGTGGAGCTAGTCTTCATCATTAGCAGCGGTCTGGTCACAGTTCCTGACAGTGGTAATCAATGTGCTTGGTCCTGACCATGGCCCAGGCAGTTTAGTTACCCTGATGCTCATTTTCTTGGAGAACATGCACTCTGAGAGAGCAGTCTGCAAGGAATGAGAGACTTGGTTTAAGAGCGACAATGGCTTCAGAGCAGTGTTTCTTCACAGGTGGTCTCTGGACACCCTGCACCAGCACCTCCTGGGCTGCGTGTCAAGGACACAGGTTCCTGAGCTCCACCTCAGAGTCTTCTCTGTGTTAGAGGCTTCTGCATGGCTCCCGAATGTGCATTTTAAACAACACGCAGTACAGGCAGTCCAGGTCCATAACTGGAAAACACGGTGAAGCAACACCGAAGTCCTGTCACAGAAACCCCCTGAAACGGCTTCATTCCCATCAGGGCCGGGGGTGCAGGCTCCAGTCACACTCACCATCATTTTAGCCTTGATCCTTAAACACAGGAATTGCTGCTTTGGCTCAACACTCCTCAAAGGGTGGCCTTTGTCCCCGGTTAGTAGGAAGTCCATTTACAACCTATTTTTTTGTTCCTAAGGTAGTAGCTTAGCTCTAAAAGGAAATCTCATTAAGACAGAATGCAAAAATTCTGCATTATGGACAAAAAAGGAGACCATGTGCATGTGTGTGAGATAGAGCGAGACAGACAGACAGACAGCTGGGGTGGGAGAGGAGATGGACTCTGAGGAGACTGGTGTTGGATATGTTCTCTCTCTGCTGCTGCTGCTGCTGAGTCGCTTCAGTCGTGTCTGACTCTGTGCAACCCCGTAGACGGCAGCCCACCAGGCTCCCCCGTCCCTGGGATTCTCAAGGCAAGAACACTGGAGTGGGTTGCCATTTCCTTCTCCAATTCATGAAAGTGAAAAGTGAAAGTGAAGTCGCTCAGTCGTGTCCGACTCTTCGCGATCCCGTGGACTGCAGCCCACCAGGCTCCTCCATCCATGGGATTCTCCAGGCAAGAGTACTGGAGTGGGGTGCCATTGCCTTATCCGGTTCTCTCTCTAGGCTTTCCAAACAATTTTCCTTGTATTAAATCTAATGGAACTCACGATCCTGTTGGAAATTATGCATCACCAAGTCTCTATAAAAATAACACTCCATCTGAATGGAGAGGAAACAAACATTCATTGAGTCACGTGGGTAGCTGTGCTTCCTGAGTGGTGGCTTCACTCTGTCCACAGAGACCCCTCTGAGGCTGCTGGGGAGTCAGGGCAGGACAGGGTGGGGGGATCTGCTTCTTTCCCCAGCTCCCTCACCCATCCCCAAATTTGATCAGATCGGTTCTCCTGTTTGTTTTGTTTTTGGCCACACCGCACACATGTGGGATCTTAGCTCCCCATGTAGGGATGGAACCAGAGACTCTGCGGAGGAAGCGTGGAGTCTTCACCTACTGGACCACCAGGAAGTCCAGGTTATCCTGTTTTTACTTTTGCGTGCTGGGTGTCAGTGGAATGGTGCAGTGGTTGAAAAGAAACTCAAAATCATCTGTCTGTTAGACTGGATTCCACGCCACATGCAGCTGCCCGGCGCCAATGGGCACCACTTGGACCACCATCTTTCTATTCAAGCAACTTGGGGTATTTTTGGTTTCCCTGAATTGGGCCAGGATATGGGGCCTTGAACTTCTCTCTTGCAGCTCTGTTGGCACTGGGGTTGTTTCGAAGTGCTTAAGTTTTTGTTTATCATTTTCACAGACTGCCTGCAAGTGTGATCGTCTAAACAGCAGAGATGAAAAAATGAGCAGAATCCAAAAGTGACGCAGTATTTTCAGGCAGGCCACTAAAACTGCTTTGAGACCTTGTTGTAGTGGACAGGACAAAAATGTCAACAAAACCTGAGCTCTGCTCCTGGCTCCCCCATTACCTTGGTGATGGCAAGGCTGTCGTATCACCTCCGTGAGCCACAGAAGGTGTTAAGGGAGGCACTGGGTTTCGATTGAAACAGAAGGTTTAGTCTGAGGGATCCCTGTACCCAATGTACCACAAGGGCTCTTTAAAGTGAATGAGAATCACATGTACATGAAACGTCTCACAAAATCCTTGTAGGAAAGATGCTGAGCTTTAGGCAGGCCTCCAATGTCCTTTCATGATTTTCAGAAGTGAGCTCAGAGCTTGCTTTGTAGCTACTGGGTGATTCTTAACTTCTTTTAGTAGAAGGCTTGGTGTGAATGCCCTAAAATGCCTGTGTTCCAGCTGCACTGCTTATAACAATCATTCTCTTCTTTTGGGTTCAGTACATACTGTATAGACATAGCTTCGTTAGCATTTTCAGCACAATTACTTTTTTTCTCTGAAGAGTGAAATCTCTCCCAAAGTAAGAGATCAGCCACATCTCCTAAGCACTCTGTCATTTCAGAGATTCTCAGAGGAAAGTCTTGTGTCCAGTAACCGGCTGCCACAGTGGGAGACGAGACTTTGTATCACATGACAAGGCCACTTGTCCCACTTTCTCTGAGAAGGTGTCGCCAGCCACTCTCCAGGCCATATGACCTTTCCTTTCTCAGAAGCACCTGAAGCACTGCCTGGGCTCTCTCTCTCCTCCTTTTCCTTCGTTCTTCCACCAAACACTTCCTGAATAAGCATGCCAGATACTGAGCAGGACAGGGTATGCGTTGGAGCTGAGGGGAGGGAAGGACAGCTAGGACACTGTCTATGTGGGAGGCCAGACTCACAAGTGAGTCTAGGGGGGCTGCTCTGCCCAGTGGGAGGCACAGAAGGGGAGAATCACCCATAATCCAGCACTACTTCTTTTGATGTCTGTTTCTCTCGACCTATATGCTCTCTTTAGAGTTGGTATCACCTGTTTGCGCCTGCTCAGCATTCACTTCTGTGTCTGGTAACGGCACCCTGATTTTGCATTGGAGACAGCTCAGTGCCACTGGGAGTCAAAGTGCCATGGCCTGCCCTCTGAAAAGTTGGGTGTGTGACACAAGCTGGACTGACCCAGCTCCCTGTCTCAAATTTGACCTTTGAGTGGAAATGCAAGGATAGAAAACGGTCAGAGCTGATTCTGTCCTCCAGCCACATCAATGACACTGGCCATGGTTCCTACTGCCTGGATTTCTGAAACTCCTCTGGGAAGTAGCTTTTGCAACAATCCTATCAACTACCACAAAAGCCTTCCAAAATACATTTTTCAAAATCATAATTGCCTTGCATTTGTTTCTGCTGTCTGCTTATGAGGAACTCTAAGAGATACTCTTTTGGAAGTAGGGACTAGGTCTCCAGGTTCTTATCTATGATCTATCAATGTGCCCTAATCAAAATAGGTACTGGATAAATGTTGGTTAGCTGATATTCCAAGGAAATGTACTGAAGGATTAAATGTCTTCTATCACTTAGATGTGGCTCATTTGAAAGGGTGGGAAAAATTCCAAAGTTTTCCTTTGGTTAATTTATTTTGAGGTTTTGTTGTACCCTAGAGCAATCATGAAAGCAAAGATCATGTCTTGCTTACAGCTAGAGAGATGAAGTCTGCCTTAGAGGCTCAGCAGAGGCTTGAGTAGATCCACAGAAGGTCTAGCCTTAGAAGCTCAGGGTTGGTAGAACTTTCAGGGCCATTTAGACTAAGGGGCAGCTGCTTTACTGTGAGGTTTCGGAATTGGTAGAGCCCAAAATACTAGTCAAGGCTCTTTGCAACCTCAAGGACTGTAGTCCGCCAGGATTCTCTGTCCTTGGAGTTCTCCAGGCCAGAATTCTAGAGTGGGTAGCTGTTCCCTTCTCCAGGGGATCTTTTCCAACCCAGGAATTGAACCAGGGTCTCCTGCACTGCAGGCGATTCTTTACCAGCTGAGCTACCAGGGAGGCCCCATAGCCAACACAGTAACCCAAAACCACCTTTAGTCACTTAAATTTAAATTACAAGTTGACTCACTTTATGACATGTTTCAAAGTACAGCATAAATTAATTTTGGCAAAATGAATTATAGTTTACACGCTCTGGTGGAACTTACAAATTAAAAAGCGGTAATGGCAAATTCCTTCATAAACTGAAAAATCCTGATGCAAAAAGCAAACAAACCAAAAAAAAAAAAAAAAAGAAGAGAGAGATTTTTCAAGGGTACATATTACTATTCTGGAATTATATTTTTCTTAAGGAAGCACAGAAGAGAGCAATGATATCATTTATATATTTCTAGTGTATTATTAGTATCAATATCTGTACCTACCCCTGCACCTATATATACAGAGATGTTCCTGGCTGCACAGTTAGTAACAGTCCCAACTGGAGAGGCCCAAAGGACATCAAAAAGGAAAACTCCACAGGTATTAGAATCTGAGCAATACATACATTCATGAAACAGTGTCTACAATGATTTGTGTTCAAAAACAAACAAAAAAAACATGTTAATAAACAACATGAAGAGTTTGGTTATTTTTTTAAAAAATCTATGTGGAAAGATCTGTTTAGAAAGGTAATCTTAATTATTGGGGATCTGGAAGCCTCAGAAATCAGTGAGACTGGAATGTTTTTCCACAGATAACTCACAATCAAACAAATGAAACAAAAAAAAAGATGTAAAAAGTCCAACCAAATTCTGGCTTTTCTCATAATGACTATCTTCATGCTTTCAGAAACAGCAGATTTTTGTAAAACAGTGTTAATATCCCTGTTGCCCTAATCAGGCACATGCTTGCTTTCTCCCTGGGCCCTGGTGAGGGTTTACTGTTACCACTTTTCATATATATATTTCTGTATTGTTAGAATTAAAAAGTAATTAGCATGTATTAATGTTTAGAATTTTAAAGTGATGTAAAAGTAGGAAAACGAGCCATCTAGGTACTGGAAATGTTCTGTATCCCTCTGAATGGTGACTGCATGGATATATAATAAATAGAAGTTCATTGAGTTAAACACTGGAGCTTTGTGCACTTAAGGTAAATTATATAAAAAACATTAAAGTGCTTAGTCGCTCAGTCATGTCCAACTCTTTGCAGCCCCATGAACTATAGCCAGGACCAGGCTTCTCTGTCCATGGGGATTCTCCAGGCAAGAATACTGGAGTGGAGTGGAGTTGCAATGCCTTCCTCCAGGGGATTTTCCCAACCCGGGGATCGAACCCAGGTCTCCCACATTGCAGGTGGAATCTTTACTGTCTGAGCCACCAGGGAACCCTCAAAACATTAATGAATCCTATCAAGTGTTTAAAAATAATGGCTCTTAAGTTTGATATTAGAGTTGAATAGTTACCTGCACTAAGACAAAGAATCTTTTCTTCCATCTCTTCCAGACATTCTTACCGATGGCCCATAAATACCTAAAGAAAAGAAAAAGACCAGAGGTGCATTAAGCTTGAGCAAGTGCACTGTTTAATTTGCTTTACCATGAGCTGGGTGCTCATGGACAAGGAAATCCACAGGACTCAGAAACAGAAAGTAGATTCTGGGGTGTGGTTGAGGATAAGGAACAGGAGGCAGGATTTACTTCCACTTATAGAAAGCACTGTGGCCCATCAATCAGACTTGACTTAAATTCCTTGGCGGATTCCAGAAAGCACCTTGGAAAATGTTACACTGCACCTTAATTTGTTTATGTGCTAAAAGTCTTGTAGGCAGGGAAACTCCTGCTGCTGCATAAGAGAGAAAAGAATGGTGCTAAATATTACAACTCCAACTCTTTCACCTCTTCTCAAGTCTTACTCGGGCAACACTTCCCTTGTTTGCTTTTGCTGTGATTCTGGCAAATGAAGGTACGATACAGAAAGGAAGTTTCAAGCTGACGTAGCAAGTCCTCCCTAAACCTCTCCCTCCTCCCCCAAATGCGCGTCTGTTGATGGAAATCATTCTTCATACAGGAAAAAAAAAATTAAGGAAGTTTAAGAATTACAAAGGCACACTTCAAAGATTCTATTATCAGTGTAACTGACTGTTACTGATTCATGAATTATCCCCCACCCCCAGCCTTGTGGACTGATACATGTTGAATTGGCACTGATTAAGAAAGTGAGGCTGGTGCTTTTCAGGCTCTATTGGATCAGGTGGAGAGAGACCTGGTCATACTCAAATGCATTCAAATCCTTGAGTTCCCAAACTGGCTTTACCTGCTATCAAAAACCAACTGGCCTACTTCCAAGTTCCCACTTCACGTGCAATCAGACAGAATTTCCGCTTTGGAACATAATGAAGAATGCACCTAATGAAAACGTACACAGTTTGACAAATGTCAGGAGCTTCTGGGAGTGGCTGGTGGCCAAAGCACTCAGACCTTCAAGCCACAGACCAGAGTCATCCATGCATATTCCTCAGTCGCAAGTATAGCTGATTTTTACCTCCTGCAAAGTTCCTCACTCTGCCCACACCTCCCCTCTTTCAGTCCCAGCCCACATTTGAGGGCCATGGTTAACCACAGACCAGAATGATTTGCATCCTCCTTCTGGCCTCAGGACGGATCCTACCATCTACACATTCTAGCATGGATTTCCCTGGGGAAACACTTTCACTGAGTCTCCCCTGTAGACATGAGGGGGGTTCCCAACTTCGGCCACTCACACTGCACTTCCATGATTTATTCCAAATCAGTCCATCTATCATATAATTTACTTGCCTTTTTTTTTCTTCAACTTGACTTATTTAACATGAATAAGTTTATTTTGAAAGGAATTGTCATATCATGTTTATATTGATATACTAATTTTATATTATACTGCATAATACACATTAAAATATGTAACTCTTTAACTATATGCTTATCTGTGTATCATAAACGGTGTTGTGTGGCATCAGTGGTAATGGGTCAACTAGATCAGGAATACACTCAATCTAAATAAGAATGGGCAACTATGACAGCGTTTCAAGCAGCGGGGAGTGAGACGCTTACGTTTCTAATTAAGATGATCCCAGCAGCTGCTGGGTGCTTAATGCACTGTGGATTGAAAGGGCAAGAGGGAAGGCAGGGAAATCACTGAGGAGAGGGTTACAGGGGTGCAGACCAGAGGATGGTGGCTGAGGCTGTGGAAAAGGCTGGCTGGCTGGTAAGTTTATCAGCTCTGAGGCCAACACGGTCAGCTCTGGTTATGTGGATCACCTAGCTGCCTTGGACAGTGCTCTTAACCTTCTTGAAATATATTAATGTATCCATGGAAGAAATGGACCTTAAAAGGAAGCCTCAGCCAGGTCTAAGGAGAGAGTGGCTTATTGGTTTCTACTGATTAAGAGTATACTCTTCCAGTTCTAGTTTTTCTGCTTAATCCAAGGTGTTAGACAAGATACTTACCACTTGGTACTCTGGAAAAGCATGGCCAGAAACAGCTCTCTCTTGCAGGGTTGTTGTGGGGATTAAATGAGATGATGCTTGTGAAGTATAAGTACAAAGTATGGCAAGAAGTAGATGCACAGTGAATGTCAGTCTAATTATAAAACATACATAAGCATATCATTACTAACAGTTATTAACAGCTACATATGTGGTAAGTTCTGTCCTTGCACATATGTACACAGGGAAATAGATGAAAGATCAAATAAAGACAATGGGCAAAGGTTTTTGTGTTTTTAGTAATGACTGGTAAGACTGTAACAGTCTCATACTTTTCTAGCAGCTACTACCCATTTTTTCTTTCTTCTTGACCTAAATCTGTATAAAGAGATTCACAAAAAACAAACACAGCTACTATATCTAAAGAGTTATAGTTCTTTTAAGATTTTTTTTTTTTTTTGGTGTGGACCATTTTTAAAAGTCTTTATTGAATCTGTTACAATACTGCTTCAGTTTTATGTTTTGGCATTTTTGGCCACAAGGCATGTGGGATCTTAGTTCCTGACCAGAAATCAAACCACACCCCCTGCATCGGAAGGCAAAGTCTTAACTACTGGACTGCCAGGGAAATCCCATAAAGTGCAGTTTTAACTGAGGAGAATGCAAGTAGGAAAACGAGTTCACCTGAAGTCGCAGAATGGAATTCATATGGAATCATTAGTTTTTCTCCTTCATAACAGAAATACTAGCTACTGCTTAGTGAAGTCTTACTAATCTTCTGTGCTGTGCCCAGTACTTTACATGAATTGATTATACCCACTTGGAGGAGTTAAGAGCTTGAATCTGGAGCCATATTGCCTAGGCTCCGGAGTGACCTTCGGCAAGTTACTAAACATCTCTGCCTCAGTTTTCTCCTCTGTACAATGGGGATAATAATAATAGTACCTACTTCAAGCACTGTCGTAAGGATTAAAGTAGCTAATGAAGTAGAAAGTGCTTAGAACAATATCTGGCACAAAGTAAGAACTTACTACTCACTATGTCACTATGTGACACTCCTATGTCACAGCTAAGGGAAATGGAGTTCAGAAAGCTCAAGGAACTTCCCTAAGGCTTCCAGCTGGTGAGTGACATCACCAGATTTACACCTGGAACAGTGCTCTGGACTGCCCTTTCAGCATGCTATTCTTCCTCTTGTGAATCACAAACTTTGGCTTTTTTATTGAACTAAGAACATGAACGGCTATTCCAATCAGAGAAGACTTGTGGTTAAAAGCTACTGAACAGGAAAGCTGAGTGAGATCAGAGAAAAATTAATCCTCCTTTAGAAAGTATCATTTGGTTTGCCTGAAAGAAGGATTTTCCATCTGAGGTTTTCCTCAGAATTTATTGCTAATCTGGCACATAACAGAAGATGTCAAAACTGAGAAAAATTGAGGGCTACAAGGTACTGTTTCTGTCTATCTAGCTCCAGCTCTGTATTTTCTTAGGTTGGAACATGCTCCTTAAGCAGAATGGAATGCACCTGGAGCAGATGGAATTCTTTCACTGTAGATATACAGGTGGTTTTCCCCCGCTCCCCACCTCGCACTCTAGCTCCTCATTCCACAGACAGACCTGTGTGGGCAGTGGCCTTCAGCTGTCTCTTCAAGCCATCCAGATATGTAGAAATCTGGATTTGGGAATAGACATATCAATATTATAGCACTGTGAGCCTAAGCTAAGCTGAGGGTTACATCTTAAACTCAAGGTGGAGGTACTGAGGTGGGAATTAGCCTGCCATTAGCTATCTTTTGGCTTAGCTACCCCATGCCTCAGTTTACTCAGCTGTCAAATGGGGAGGGCACAGCATCTACCTACCTCATTTGGTTGTTGTGAGGAGTGATGAAGATGACTTACATAGTAACTGGCACATAGTAAGTGTTCAGTAATGTTAGGCATTATGGATGTTTGTTGTTATTATTAGTAGTAGTAAAAAATAGTCCTAGTAGAAAGAATTATTGAGTTGGCCAGAGAGTTTGGGTTTTTCATATGATGTCACAGATAATCCCAAACAAACTTTTTGGTCAACCCAATACAGGCAATTACCAACTCTGTAAAGGATTCATCATTGGATTCTCTATTTCAATTGTGTTCAGCTTCTGGCACGCAACTACTGGGAAATAAAGCAAGGTTCACATATTTGGGTTTGAGGCTCCAGGCAAAACTCTGCATCATGCTTCTAACATATCCTTGCTTGTAACATTTTCTTAAAATCCATGCCTGTGAGACACTGACATCCCTGCCATTCACTGGTGGCATTTTAGCTATATGCAAGTCCAGAGTGAACTACAAAGGACTACAAAGGGAGGAGAAAGATCCACTTGGGTTCGGTTCAACTTTGGGTCCAGGAAATCTTGAACAAACGCATGGAGGAGTCCCTGGTGCCAGCATCCCTCTGCTCTGGGACCACCTAGCAGAGGAGCACCCAGGGTGAGGCTTGCAGAGTTGTCATTTGTGTTAAAAAAAACCCCAAAAAACACGGGGCAGTCTTCCAAGCAGAGTCTGTGAATGTACTCGGCTCTGTTTATTAAATATTGTCTGTGTTTAGTACTAGGTGAACACATGGACGGTGTTCAATGGCTATTCGTGGGGAAATGTTGATTGTGTATCTTCGGGTGTCTCCTCGGGTGCCTAGGGATGAGCCTCCAGCGCAGGAAGAGTACATCGCCCTCCGTGACATCTGCCAGAATCACTTTCCCCTTACAAAGGGGTAAAGGTGGCTAAGAGAGACCTGGAACCAGGGAGGCGGAGGTTTCATTGTGGGGGGACTGTGGAACCAGAAGTCACGGAGGAGCCTAGAAATGAATGAAGTGCCACCTGGGTTGAAGTGGAGAGTGAGCCTCAGTCCTCAGCATGTAGGAGGCTGTAACAGCCCTCCTCTGTGTCCCTCTACTCCTGTGTCACCATGGTGCCTGGACCATCACAATATAATAAGGCGGAGATCCCTTTTTGTTGTTGCTGCTGGAAATTTTTCATGAGACTTTTTCCTAAGAAGACCAATCACAAGAGGACAAAAGCCATTATTACTACTAGGATGCTTCCCTTCATTCATTGAGGAATGAAAGAGATTACCAAGTGCTAAGGCTCCAGGTGCTTCCATCTTCCTGCAGCATCTCAGCAGGAAGAGGCCTGCGCTGAGAAAAGGTGCAAAGTACAGACGAAAGCAAATGACGTGGACGATGACCACAGCCACCACTACCAGCTCTGCTGTAGCTGTGGCCGCGGCTCTTCCCGTGTTTCAGATCCTGCCCTACATGCTTCACATTCATCAACTCATTTAATCCTCTAGGACAAATATTATCATTATCTCCATCATACGCTGAGCAAAATGAGGTTCAGAGAGGAGTACGTTCTAGTCACTTGGGATTTATATAAATTGGCATTTATATAAAGCAATACAATGAAGAAGATAAAATGGAATCAAAGTATTCAACTAGTTCAAAAGAAGGTAGGAAAAAAAGGGAATAAATGTCAGTTGGGATATACAGAAAACAAACATCAAGATGACAAATACCAATTTAATTTAAACTTAACCTTAGCAATAACCACATTAAACGGAAACAGGCCGAATATCCCAATTAAAAGGATATCTAATGCCCAATGGCAGAGATCTTCAGGTTGGATTTAAAAAGGCAGACCTAACTCTATGATCCCTGCAAGAAATACACGTTAAATCTAAAGACACAAATAGGCAAGAAAATAAAAGGATGCAAAAGGATTTACGATGCCAACATTAGTTTTTAAAAAATCTGGAGTGTTTATATTTATTACTGTCATGCCAAATAAATTTCAGGGCCAAATATTACCAGGGATAAAGATCAATGTACAGTGATAAAAGGGTCAATTTATCAAGGAGACATGGTCATTTTAAATGCCGATGCTTCTAATAACAGAGCTTCAAAATGTATGACGCAAAGATGGACGGCTTCAAAACACATGCTGTAAAAATGGACAGCACTCTCAGGCAGCACTCTCAGGCAGCACTCTCAGGCAGAAAGAAAGCAAGCCACAATTATAGTCAGACTTCAATGATTTACAGAAAATCAGTAAGGATTTAGATGATTTAAACAACATTATCAGCTAACTTGATTTAATTGATCTAATTATAGAAAATAAGCCCATGGGAAATAAAGTGGAATCCCAAATATATTCAAGTAGGTCGTTTTAGGTAGTACTGACTGAGAGACTAGGTCAAAGTGAGTGGTGCCTTGAAGACTGATGGGACAGGAAGAGGAATGCGATCATTTTGAAGCACAAGAAGTCTAGAGCAATGGCGCAGCTGAAAAGATGGACGAGGAGAGGGGATTTTAAGAAACATGGCTGACAATTCCGTCAGTCATTTTGAAAAATGTTTTTGTTGGGTATATAGATCTGAGAACATTAAAGGTGTTGCTCCTCTGTCTTCCCACTTGTAATGCTTCTTTTTTTAAGCATTTTTAAAACTATATTTATTTATTTCTTTTGGCTGCACTAGGTCTGAGTTGCAGCATGTGGGATCTAGTTCTCCAGCCAGGAATCAAACCTGGGACCCTTGCAAGGGGAGCATGGAGTCTTAGCCACTGGACCACCAGGGAAGGCCCTCACTTATAATGTTTCTAACAAGCACTGTTTTGTTCTTTTTAAAATTTATTTATTTTTTAATTGAAGGATAATTGCTTTACATAATTTTGTTGTTTTCTGTCAAATATCAACATGAATCAGTGGTAGGTGTACATATATCCCCTCCTTCCTCCCATCTCCCTCCCTCAGAGCCCCTGTTTGGGTTTCCTGAGACATACAGCAAATTCCCATTGGCTATCTATTTTACATAGGGTAATGTAAGTTTCCACGTTACTCTCTCCATACATCTCACCCTCTCCTCCCCTCTACTGTTTTGTTCTTGTGTGTGCAACATTTTGTTGTCCTCTGGCTGCTTTTATGATTTGCTCTTTATCACTGGTTATTAACATTATACTTACACTGTGTTTTTCTACAGGTTTTTTTCCATGTTTCTTAAACATGTGTTTGTTGAACTTTTTGGATTTAAGTTTTACAATTTTTATTAAATTAAAAATATCAGCCCGAAAAACCCAGAAGCATTGCTGTAAATTACTTCTGCTTGAGTGGACTGTGGTTCACTGAATGAATTCCCAGTGGAGCCATGGGAAGCTCTGTATTTTATTTATGTTTCAGGTCTTCCATCAAGTTGGTTTCTTTCATTTCAAATGGAAAGAAATAACACAATTCTAGACCTGGCTCTGATGCTTACTCTGCCCTGGGCAAGTGAGCTCACCACTATAAACCTCAGCTTTCCTATTTGTAAAGTGGACATTCATTCGTCCATATTCATTTATATAGCAACAAATTTATTGAACTTTTAGTACAGTCAGGCACTGTACTAGCTTCTTTGAACAAAGACAACAAATGCCTCTGCTGATAAGGAACTCAAAGTACAGTAGGGAAGACAGATAACAAAAAAGTAAATGAAGAAATAGCTGGTATGTGAGATGAACTGTAAGTGCTCTGGTGAAACAAAGAACGGTAAGAGAGAGAAAAAGGTAGAGAGAGGACAGGAGGGCCAGGAAAGGCATCTGATAAGGTGCAGAGAGGTGCAGCAATCAAGGTGAGCCGTGTGGATATCTGGGTGGGGGAGAAGGGACTTCCAAGGCAGAGGAAACAGTGGCGATGAGGGCTCTGAGATGGGGGTACACGTGAAGTCCTTGGTGAAGAGCAAGGGGGCCTGTGAGGCTGGAGCCATGATCAAGGTCAGACAGGCAGTGGAGTCTTTATCAGGTAGGGCCTTGGAGCCATGGGAACAACATTGGCCTTTATTCTAAATGAGCTTGGGGAATCACTGGAGATTTTCCAGCATTCAAGTGGTAGGATCTGACTTGTGTTTTTTAAAAACATTACACTGGCTTCAGAGTGGGAAACAGCTGACAGGAAGCAAGGGCAGCAGCCAGGGAACTGCTTATGCGGCAAGTGCAGCAAGTGGGGGGTGCAGTGGTGGTGATGAGAGGCTAACTCTACATTCACCTTGAGGGTGGAACGAAGAGGACTTGATGACGGGTGAGATGAAGGGTGGGAGACAGAAACCTGTCACAGATGACTCCAGGGATCTTGGTCTGAGCAGCTGACTGAAGGGAAGGACTATTTATTAAGATGGAGAGATAATGATACCTAATCCTTGGGAGGCTGTTTCAGGGATAAAATGAGATAATGCAAATGCAGGCAATTCCAGAAACTGAAAGCATCATATGGATACAAAAGATGAAAAATTAGAAAGTCATTGAAGAGCTGCTCATTCTTAAACATCCCCAATACTCATATCTTAAAGCCAAAGACCAGTGTTGATTTTCTCGCTGACAATTTCCCATTCAATGAAGAAAGCTATTCAAATGGCCCAGTGGCTCATTCCGGGAACCATAGTCCACACACAAAAAAGAGTAAATCATAGTAATTCTAATGTTTCCTTTAGAATTTTAACAAACATTGAAGTAGATACAATTTATTGGGTTGGCCAAAAAGTCTGTTCAGTTTTAAGTATAATTTAAAAACCTATTTTTCATTTTCACCAAGAACTTCATTGAACAATGTATTCACTAATCAAACAAACTTTTTCACCAACCCAATATAATCTCAGCTGTAATTCTTAACAATTCCTTTCTCTCATTCTCTAAGCTGTGGCACTATTCTCATATTTCTATCCTCCTTCCCCATATAATAGGGCTTCATAAAGCTATTTTAAGTTCAAATGCAAAAAAATATACAGTTGAGAACATTTTTGTTTTCCTCACATCATCCCTTGAGTAGCTAAGGTCGTTCTGATTTTAAGGCACAGTGGGTCAGACCATGTTTTAAGGCCACCACCATTCACTTTTCAGAGCAGCTTTATGCCCTCCTGGTGTATTTCCTGGCAAAGGTAGTTTTTAAATGGCAGCTTAGTAAACTGAAATAGCTGTGGAGCCCATCAGGAGTGAGTTACAGACTTCTCCTGTCATCCATAAGCTCAAGATGGCCTGAAACATGTTAATAATTCTACAAATGCATCAAGAGAAAAATTACTTAACCCAGATTGGTTAGAGAAATGAAGAGAGTGTAAGAAACAGGAATTGGTCTGATGAGGAAAGGGATATGTGTGTCAAGTGTTTGCAGTGGGGATGAAAGAACAGAGTGTTTATAAAATTCCTAGTTCAGAGCTTCAAAGGGGCCTAGAAAGTGGGGTGAGCTACTGATCTTTTTAAGGAAGTTTTTTTTTTTTTTTTGAAGCATGTTTAAGGACAGATATATTCATTCATATTCTCTTTTTTGTCTACTTTATCCTCTTCACTTTGCCCTTATCCCCTCCATACTGCTCACTCATGCTCTTGTTCCTTTAGCAAATATTTACCAAGTATTTATGAGACAATGTCTGCTTCAGACCCATAATCTGTTTCTGAGTGCCATAGGAACCCAACAGAATTCTCAAATCCTTTGTCTTAAAAGAAGGATGTTTATACTGAACAAGAAGAGATTTTAGGGAGAAATCCCATTTAACATTTTGGGAATAAGTGCCAGGAATATGATAAGGAGGAAAAGCTGACCTCAGAAACATATCACAAACATTTTCATGCGTTGCTAATGTAACTGAAGCAAAACTGGATGCCCTTCATGATGGACAGCTGAAAAAGGACAGAGCATATACAGAGCCCTGGCTCACTCCCCTACAGCCTTTACACGGCCACAGGCAGAAGAGCTTTGCCAAAATCCCACCTCACACTCTAGGAATAGTCTGGCCACCAGACAATGCCATGGAAATTCCTCAAATCTAAGTCAGAGCCCAGGTTCAGTACCTGGTCCTTAGTCTGTGGGAGCCCTTTGCTTGATCTGACCCCCTCCAATGCCCTGGCTGGTAAGTATCTATCTTTCCCTCAAATCCTGAGCCTTCTCTGTTCCCTAGAGTCTGGAAGCACCAAGACCAGAGTGCTGCTCTTCACCCGGATCACAGGCTGGCGTGGTCTGCTCAGTTGCTGGGATGCGAACCGCCTATCCTGACCACACGCTGCTGGACCTCTCATCCCTCTGGATCTCTCATGGACTTCTGTTTAAATCTATCTTAACCAGTGGCCACTCCCTGATATATGGTTTATGAATTCCCCAAATATTTAGCACATAACCAAGCTTCAATTTTCGTGTCAGTTTTACCACTTGAAGCAGAATGACAGCTGGTTGGCTGTGATACGTGCAGAATCCTTGGAAAACAACCCACTCCCTTTCATTGGTTAAGCATTGCCCTCATCAGAGTTAAATGGCCCAACTCCTTTCTAAGTGATCACATTTTCTGAGCTTGTGGGGTCCAAGCAATTTAGCTTTGGGTGATGGTGCTCAATATAAACCCATGTGTCAATAAACATTTCCTGTACAAACCACTGGTTTGATCTATAAAATAAAACTACATTTTATCTATTTTTTTAATCCTACTTGAAACTACTTTATTGGTCATTCCTCTCAAATCTTAAGAAACTTAAGACAAATTTTCCACTTTGTGGTTAATTTAAATGCTATGCTACACACTAAAACTGATTCAATGTGAATTGATTGTTTGAAGGTTGCCTAAGGCAACTGCTCACACATCCTGGATGTGGCTGTTAATGAAGGTGTAAGTGCATGTGTCAGAGAGTCAGAAAGATCTAGATGACTTTAAGAAGGTCTGTGAAGCCAGTAAAACCTCATAAACCAGAAATCACCCAGCCTGGGCCTGGGAAGGTTTTGAACTGCACTGGAAATTTTTTTAGAAAAGGAGAAAGAAACAACTATCCTGAGAGTTTAGCAAAAATGCAAATACAATAATCATAAGGATTAAGGAAGTCTATAGTAAATATCATAGTCATGAATTTTAATAATCTCTCATATATTTCTTTATATTTTCTTCCATGTCATTCTCCAAAGATCCACTTTTTTTTTTAAATAAAGAAATGAATGAAGAAATTACCCCTCAGAGAAGGAGCACTTACCCAGAATGCTTCATATTCTGAGGTTTGTCCATTCGGACAGCGAGTTTGATTTTGAGGTCTTGATCGGGGCAGTTTTTGGAGACTGTCATTTTGTGCCACTCTGACTGTTTGGGGCTGTTGGGTGTGGGATGGAGAATAACCTGCAGGGAAAAAAGACAACCACCTTAGCCAGAAAATAGGAACATGATATGGATATGTTTTCACAGATGAGAAACTTTACTGCTGAGAAGTGAGGGTCTTTATCCATGCCCTATGGCTAGCAGGAAGGCAGTTAAGGCCTAAACATCAGACTCAAATCCAAGGATCCACATACCAACCACGGCTGACTGGTGCCAATGCAGCCTGGCCTGAGAACAGAAGTAGCATTCTTGGCTTTCTTCTCTCTCTCCCTGGCTAACTCTGAAAGGGCAGGGATCACAATTTCTGTGATCATGCTTTTGAGTAAAGCAACAGAGAACTAAGAATGTACTCCACACATCACTCTCCTCAAAGAAGATGGCTGCATAAAAGGAAGAAACACCCTTCTGTAGTAGAGAGAACGTCTATTCCTTTTCCCATTCTTCAGGATTTCTTCTGCTATTTCGAGAGGAGAAATCCCTTTAGGGTTGCAGGGAAAGAAGGAAGGGACATGATTTGATGGGACAGGCTTAGAGTCCCACATTTCAACCCGGATGTGACATCACACAGCACCCAACTCTGGCCTGGCCCAGAGGGAAGCACACACAGCTTGAAGAAAGGTAGGCTCTGAGGAAAGGCCTGTCACCAGGGTGCTTCAGAGATGACAAAGTGACTTGGGTCTTCCGTCCCAGCTCTCATTGTCACAGATGCCATAAGTGAAGCCAGAAGGGGACCCCCTTCTCCTGTAAATCCACTTTTTCATGATATAACAAAAGAGTTCTCACTCAGGAGCTACCTGGGGTCTAGGGAATACACATTCAAGAGGAGTGAAGTATTTGGAAAACCCCCTAAACGAAGGGAATGTGAACCAAATACAGGCATGACAAAAGCTGGGCCTCTGCTTCTGGGATGGAAGAGTGCCCCGGTTTGGTGCATGCTGTTTGGTCCGTTTTCAAAGCCTCTCTTTTCTCCAGGCGCAGCAAAGGCAGCCCCTTGCAGTCTGCAGGAGGAAGAGGAGGAAGGGGTCAGAGTCCCAGGGCTGGACACTCCAGCATCCAGAGGCTGTGTCGGCCGCAGTGCAGTCATGCAGGCTTGGCCTGCACTTGGAGGGTTGGCGCACACAGCTTCCTGCGGGACTGAGGAGCAAGAGCTCAGAGCGGAATAGGAGATCGCGGCAGGAAAATAAAATCAGCCCACTTTTACGTGTCTTGCCTGCTGATTTTTGACCCCTTCTGATTCTAGGCCTGACCCTTTTTTTAATCCACTCAGTTCTGTCTTTCTGATGAAACAGAATCTGTACATTCTTGATAACTCCAACATTTGAGTCCTTTTAAGGTCTAATGGCAGAAAGTCAAGAGGAACTAAAAAGCCTCTTGATGAAAGTGAAAGAGGAGAGTAAAAAAATTGGCTTAAAGCTCACCATTCAGAAAACTAAGATCATGGCATCTGGCCCCATCACTTCATGGGAAATAGATGGGGAAACAGTGGAAACAGTGTCAGACTTTATTTTTTGGGGCTCCAAAATCACTGCAGATGGTGATTGCAGCCATGAAATTAAAAGACACTTACTCCTTGGAAGGAAAGTTATGACCAACCTAGATAGCCTATTAAAAAGCAGAGATACTACTTTGCCAACAAAGGTCCGTCTAGTCAAGGCTATGATTTTTCCAGTGGTCATGTATGGATGTGAGAGTTGGACTGTGAAGAGAGCTGAGTGCTGAAGAATTGATGCTTTTGAACTGTGGTGTTGGAGAAGACTCTTGAGAGTCCCTTGGACTGCAAGAAGATCCAACCAGTCCATCCTAAAGAAGACCAGTCCTGGGTGTTCATTGGAAGGACTGATGCTGAGGCTGAAACTCCAATACTTTGGCCACCTCATGTGAAGAGTTGACTCATTGGAAAAGACCCTGATGCTGGGAGGGATTGGGGGCAGGAGGAGAAGGGGACGACAGAGGATGACATGGCTGGATGGCATCACCAACTCGATGCACATGAGTTTGGGTGAACTCCGGGAGTTGGTGATGGACAGGGAGGCCTTGCGTGCTGTGATTCATGGGGTTGCAAAGAGTTCGACATGACTGAGTGACTGAACTGAACTGAACTGAAGGTCTAATGACCTGATTAAAATACAAGAAGGCTTGATTTTTCAAAACTGAGGCTGCTAACATTTTTGGATCATTACAGACTTCAGTAAAAAATTTTTAAGCAAGTAGCCAAAATCCTGTAAATAGATTACTAGTAATATAAAAACTAATATAAATGTATATAAAATATATATCCATGTATGTTTTACATGCTCTATCTTTACTTTATATTAATACTGCATTACATATATTTTAAAACATGCACAAACAGAAGCTTTTAAAAGATGGGTTAAAGATTTAAAAAAAAAAACTTCTGTTTTTATTTTTTATTTTATTAATTTTTTTGACATTGCCATCCTTGTAGGATCTCAGTTCCCTGACTGGGTATTGAACCTGTGCCCCTGCAATGGAAGCACAGACCACCAGGGAAGTACCCTCAAACTCTAGTTTTAAACATCTTGCTGATGCTGGTGGCTCTGTACTATCATTAGCTATCTGTTAAGGTGCCATGTACAGGTAATGCAAGGCTCACTGTTAGTGATACCAGATGTCAATCCGTGGTTCAAGAGGACTTAATGGAAAATTTCATACTGTTTTGATGGACATCCGCACTGGCATTGTTTTTATCTCATGACATGGATGGCAGAACTCTTCATTAGCAGGACTCATGTCACCTCCACCGTTTTCACATTTTTTTGCCAGACTTGCAATACCAGTATCATCTGTAAATCATAGCTCTTCTGTAGTAATCTTTTTGGTCATTTGCTCATTTTGTGAGGGCTGATTTAGCTGAAATTTCTATCACAAAATGTTATCAGTTCTCTTACCTGGCACTAGTGAACTGTGGCATGCCTTGGGCCACTGGAAGGAAACCAGTCAGTCACAGTGCCACTGGGTTGTAGAGATCTCTCATTCTCTCTCAAGATAACGCCTGTCCCTCTAGGCCACCTCCATCAGGTTCCACATCCTGAGACCCCAGACTGTGGAGGTAGAGAGCGGGCCCTGCTGATCTTGGTGAAGCTGACCTTATCAGCTGTGCTCATTTGGCCCAAGAGGTGATGAGCTGGGAAACAGGAAGGGGAGGAGCTGATAAGGGAAACACCACCAGGGCCAGAACAGCAGCAGGTAAGGCCCAGGGCCTCCTTCTGCTTCTGCTCATTTGGCAAAATTGAAACGGGCACTGGGTACCCAGAGCTCATTAACAGGCCATCCACCATATGGATCCTGGGCACATTTCCCATTGGCAATATGCTGTCCATTCGCTGACACAAATGGCCACAGATCATCACTGTCCGCTCCACAAAGGCTTCTTCCCCCATTTGATCACTCCCTGGGGAGACCTCGTCTCTAGGGTGGATGGCGAGATGAGGTCACTGCAGTCCTCCTCCACCTTCACCCCACCCTGCCATGCGCCTGACAGGCTGCCAAATCCTTTGTAAGTGTCAGCCCCGCTGAATTATTAGGGTCCTTCTGGGGGCACATGAGCACACAAGAGTCCTGAGTAGTCCAGACACCTCATCTAGACATTCCAGGCTGCTAATCAAGCACTTTGTCATCTCAGCTGCGGTCCATGTGTGCTGTGCTTTGATGTGGGCATGCTGATGTGGGAACACGTGCCATCCTGAGCAGTAAGCTGCATGCCAGCCGGCCCCAGCTTTCCTATATCACCTGGGCATCCAGACGGATCCTTCTGGTGGATGGCTTTACCCTGAGCCTTTACCTGGCTTTATTTACCTGGCTGATCCCCTCCAACACTTAGCCTGTAAATCTCTCCTGATCTCTGCATTCTCCTGGGTCAGTGTTTCTGCTCCTCAGACTAGCATATATCCCCTTGCTACGTGTCCCCTAGGTATCCTTCTCTAGCAGAGCACTCACCACACTACACTGTAATTTCTGGTTTTTTTGTCTCCATCCCTTACGTTTTCTGAGGTTATGGACTTTTTCCTGTCATTCCTGTTTGCTCTGTGCATGGCACAAATGACCAGACATGGCAGGCCTGCAATCCTATTTGATGAATGTGTTTGACAGAACTGCAGTGTTGGCAAGAGTGTGGGCAAACAGACATTCCCTCATGCCTTTTGAGAATTATAAATTGGGGTACACTCTTTGGGGCCTCCCAGTTGGTATTAATGGTAAAGAATCTGCCTGCCAATGCAGGAGACCAAGGAACATGGGTTGGATACCTGGGTTGGGAAAATCCCCTGGAGTAGGAAGTCACAATCCACTCCAGTGTTCCTGCTTGGAAAATTTCATGGACAGAGAAGTCTGGTGGGCTATAGTTAGTGGGGAAACAAAGAGTTGGGCACAACTGAGCGACTGAGCACATACACTCTTTAGGGGACAATTTGGTAGTATCTGTCAAATTTCAATTTTCATTCAGCAAGGTAGTTTTTTGAAATTTATCCTATTTATGTACACAAACATGGAAAGAAATAAACTTATGGTAATTCACAGAGGCATTGTTTATATAGCCAGAGAGTGGAGACAATCTAAATAAATACATGTGCATAGTGTACGTGGCTATGAAAACAAGAGGGAAGTCAGTATGTGGTGATACAGACTAATCTCCAAATATCCTGGTGTTTCAAGCAAAGTGCAGAGCAATATATATCCAACTATGCTCTTTTTCTCTCTTTTTTTAAATAGAGATATATTCAAATATGTTTGTCCATACTGTTTGTGCTTCCTAAGAATATCTGGGGAAGAACACACAACACATCAAAAACAAGGTTTTTCTCTGGTCAAAGATACTCAAGTTAGGCGGGTGGGCTCATTCATTTTCATTATATATCCATTTAGATTATTATTTTTTTTAGTATATGAATGAGCTACTTTTTAGTTAGCAAGACTAATAAAAATGAAACATAAAAACACAAATGGAACCAATGAAATACTATTACATGAAGGAACATAGCACTAGAATCTTTGAATGTGGCTGTGTCCTGATAAACTTGGGAAGAATCAACACATAGAAACACTTATTCAAGGGGTCCAAGGAATCTTCCCCAAACTCCCCTCCCATCCAGTCCCACCATCCAGGGGGAGGGCAGTTTGGGGGAGAACGGCGACATGTGCATGTATGGCTGGGTCACTCTGCTCTGCGCCTGAACCCATCACAACGCTGTTAACCGGCTCTGTCTGCCTGCTCAGTCACTAAGTCGTGACTGACTCTTTGTGACCCCATGGACTGTATGTGTAGCCCACCACGCTCCTCTGTCCATGGGAGTTCCCAGGCAAGAATACTAGAGTGGGTTGCTATTTCCTTCTCCAGAGGATCTTCCTGACTCAAGGACTGAACCTGTATCTCCTGCACTGGTAGGTGCATACTTTACCACTGAGTCACCTGGGAAGCACCATTAATTGACTATTTGTTATTGTAGTTCAGTTGCTAAGTTGTGTTTGACTCTGCAACCTCATGGACTGCACAGCTTCACTCTGCAGCATACCAGGTTCCTCTGTCCTCCACTATCTCCCAGAGTTTGCTCAAATTCATGTCCACTGAGTGGGTGATGCTATCTAACCATCTCATCCTCTGCTGCCCCTTGTTAAAAAGACCACTTCTGTCACCCAGCTGCTGCCTGTGGAGGTGCTGCCAGCAGAGGGCGCCCGCCCCACCAGCACTAGGGCCAGGCAGGCCAGCTCCACTGCAAGGGGGAAAGTTTCTTTGGCAGGAAGGAAGGGTAAACTGCTATCTGGCGGAATCTGTAATGAGACTGGAGGAGAGTATAATTTGTTAAGAGATTAATGGCTGTGAGGGGCTGTGGCAAACTCACGGTCTTCACCCCAACAGCAGAGGAGTTTTATTTTTGCATAAGAACAAAATGGTGTAGTAAAAATAGCCCTAGAGATGAGGTGACATCATTCCTGGCACCTTCTCCCTAAGGTTCAGATGAAGCGTCAGTGAGGGGCTTGTGGCCTGGCCAGCAGGAAACGCGCAACAGTGTATGGGTCCCGAATGAGCGGGACTCATGCACTCACCGGAGGATCCTGCCTTCTACGGCAAGCAGTTTTCTCATCTATAAAGTAAAAGGCTTTGACTAGATCAGTGGGTTTTAACTTTTCTGAGCGGAAACTGTTTTAGGAAGCTGGCGAACACTTGGATTAGCAAGCATTACTATGTCCCCCGCCCCAATGTCTGTAAACAATTTCAAGAGGCTCCTGAGGCCCATGGAATGGGCTCAGGTTGATGCCTCCTGAACTTGAGTCTGCTAACACTAATATCCTAGGTCTCTGAGACACTCATGATTCCTGATTCAAGTCTTCATGGAAAAAGAAAGGTCTGAAGAAAAAGAAAAGACAGGCTCCTTCCCCTACTCTGCGTGTCTCTTTCCCTAGGGATGGAAATGAGTATTTGTCATTTCACAAAGAAAACAGGTAAACCTCTTCTTACTTTAATCCTGCTTCTTCTGTGTGTGTGTGTGGAAAGGTCTTTTTGCTATCAGTCTTGTTTACTTTTTGCCTTATTTCCATCTGTGGTCTAGGTCCTAGTAATATGATTCTATATAGTTCTATAGATGAAAACCAGTTAAAGGAAATGAAAAAGCAAAGGTACGGAAAAGAAAGTCTGGTTAATGTGTTCTTCCTGGTGCTCTTCGGCGTGTGTACCATATGCACGCCTTGAGGTATTCTGTCCTATCCTACAGAGATGATGTGTCAGAGGCTCAGAGAGGTGAAATGTCTTGGTTTGTGTCACACAGCTTTCAGAAGGGATTATGCATTCAACCAGTGCAAATGAAATTTGCTAAGAGTCTATGTGCTGGGCTCTGGGTATAGGTATAGGGTGTGAACAAAACAGTGTCCAGTTTCATGCTCATGGTCTCTCTCTTGCAATGGGAAGAGGGATGGGGGTGGGGGCAAAAAGGGGGTAGGGGATTGAGAGGTACAACTACTATATATAAAATAAATAATACACAAGGGTACACTGTACAGTATAAGGAATATATCCGGTATTTTATAATAATTGCCAATTTGAGTATAATCTACGAAAATACTGAATCACCATGCTGTACACCTGAAACACAATATTGTAGACTGCCTACACTCTAATTTTTTTTTAAAGGACAAAACTGCTTTCTATCTCCTTGGAATTTTTACAGTCCAGTGGGGGAGACAGAAGCCAAAATTTCTGGAAATTCTCTCAGTGATAAATTCTGCAGGCTGTGAACAGGGAAGGAACTGAGGGGGTAAAGGAAGGAGGACAGGCAGCCCACAAAGGGCTCTCCGAGGAGGCGGCGGCATTTATTAGAGAAGCAAGCAGCCCCTGGGAGGGCTGGGTGGTGGGAAGAGGGTCCCAGACAGAGAGAAAGCCTCCTGAGATGAGAAAGAACTTGGTGTGCGCGAGGGACTGACATCGGGCCAGTGATGCCGGTGCATCTGGATGAGGGGCGGGGAGACAGAAAATGAGGCGGCTGGGCAGGTGGGCACAGGCCAGATCACACACATCTCTGTGTGTCGTGCCTCAGCTCTGATTTCACCATGGAGTCACGGAAGCACTTTAGGCCATCAAGGAACAAAGTCAACTGGAGTTCTTAAAATACTAGCAGTTTGGTGCAGAGTCAGTCAAAAGCGGAGATGAAAGAAGAAATTATTCATAAAAGAAATGATTCAAATAAGAATTATTATCTCAGTGGTACTCAAAGGGATTGGTACCACCCCTTGAGATGTTTCAGACACGTGGGGGACATTTTTTGGTTGACAAAACAGTCGGTGCTGGCCTCTGCTGGTATTGAATGGGCGGGGCCCCGGGGTACTAATCATCCAGCCACAAGTGAGCTATTCCTCTGTAAAGATGAATCGTCCTGTATTCCGCCTGACTGTTGAATACTCCCATCAGATAGGAATGAAGGTAGAAAACACTGCTGATAATCAATTGAGTGTAGATCCTAAATCTTTTCCTATGTGTATTCTCTAAGTGTGTTTGCACTTTTGCAGGGAGCACTTACCCGTCCCAGCTCCTTGTCCTCCAAGGCCAGGACTCCCGTGCTCTCCGTGAACAGCTTCACCTTCACAGCAGGCAGTGCGTGGGTTGTAGAGAAGTCACCCTGGGTGCCCCAGCTGTGGACAGAATCAGAGAGGTCATCGTGGAGCCCTCCACTGTGACAATGCTCAACTTAGCCCTGCCTTCTTCTTGGGCTGGGTGAACACAGGGTTAACCCGAGGCATCATCACTGGCTGTCACATCCCTCTTCCCTCCCCTCCCAAGCTGCCAGAATGACAAAAAGTGTTAATTAACTTGTTAGACAAATGCAAGACAGATGCTCAGAAAGTTGCCAGGGGTCTTCACAGAGCACTAGAAGGAATCACTTGGAATTAGCATGAAATCAAGTTGGTGAGAACTTTGTCCCATGCACTTGCTTTCCCCACAAATTACTCCAGGGTAACTGCTAACAGTTCCCGGTAGCCTATGAATCAATCCCTAGTTCTTGGAAACTGCTGCTCTAGATTTTGAGACGGCACCTCCTCTGGCTGGAGCTAACATATGACCTTACAATGAGACCTCACTAGTAGTGGGGAGGGAGGGAGTCCTATTTCCACTGACATTCACAGATATGTTGACTAGAGCAAAGGCTGGAGCTCAGCCCTGCTAAAGAGGAATGAAGGTGGAAGGATGTGATGAGGGAAACCCCCTGCCCCACTCACCAATCTCTGGGAACCATAGTGGATCTCCTGAGAGGGGAGCCCCTGGCTTGCCTGGCATCTGCCAGTCTGGGTTGACATGAACCCCTGACATGCCCCTGACATGTGACCTTTTCATTCATTCACATGATTCTCAAGGAGCCACTTCCATCCACTCTGTACCTGAAATAGTGTGATCTTCTTAAAGTGCTGAGTGGATTACACCGAGCTGCTGCCCTAAACCCTCCCATGGAACTTGCTCCATTGCACTGGGGGCCATCCAGACCCCTGGTATGGTCTCCCAGTCATCCACCAGAGGGTCATGGGCTCTTCATCATGCTTCCTCCGGGCTGTTGCCTGCACAGCCCCCTCTGCCGGCAGTGCTTCTCTCCACCGTACCCCTCACCTGGCTAACTCTTCAGGGCTCAGCTTAAGTAACTTTCCCAGAGAATATGTCCCTTGAACTTCCAGTCTCAATTTGGTTCCAGTGTGAAACTCTCTTGAACGTACTGTTTAATTTTCTATCCTAAGAATCACAGATTTGCAATGACTGATTTCCTGTGGTGATTATTTAGTAAGTAGATCCTCTCGTATTCTGTAAGCTCCATAAATGCATGACTGTGTATTTTGTTTATCTTGCATAATCACAGTACTTAGCACACAAAAGAAACTTAACAAATATTTGTTGAATAAATATGCAAATATATATTATTTTATAGAATTAGGAAATAGGAATAGATATAATTTTGTATAGAAATGTTTCTCAGTTTGCCTATGTAATGGTCAATTTCCATATTATAGATTTCTCACTGAACATTATTTTTAATGATTGTAATATTATGGATGAATCATAATTTATTTAACCATTGCTCTATTACTGAGATTGGGTTGGACATTACTTTTTAACTTCATTTCTGTGTATTTCCTTGGGAATCAGGGAGTTAGATGGGAGATCATTTCTTCATTCATTCATCAACAAACATGGTAGTGCTTCTACAATGTTGTGGGAACTGTGCTCAACAATGATGACTTTCACGGCTTGGAAGTGATCATCCACTTCCAAAATGCTTTCCACACAGGTGGTGACTGTCCTCCTACCATATGGGAAGGAGAGCGTAAATCACAGGGCTTTTGCCTCCTCTGGGTGTCCCCATTCTTTTTTTCATCTGGCCAATTTTGTCATTCTTGTTTTCCTGGGCATTTCTGTGGTAAATAGCTGGCTGGACTATGTAACTCTATGTTTGCTGGCTGTTTGTATTTCTTCATTTGTAAGTGATGGAACCCTGGCTTCTAATCTCATGGCTGTACACAATAGGCTAAATCTCACTAACTTAACTCAAAAACATGAGGTACCTAGAAGGCTGGCAAGAGAGCATAAAATGGAGACAAGGGGACGTCCAGCTCCACGGGGATCCAAGTGTTTGAGAACCACTGAGGAAACACCACAGCCACAGAGAGAAAGGTGGAGGATGAAGAGGACATGAGACAGGACAAGCAGCAACAGGTCAAATGCAACAGCAAAATGTGAGATGTTTAGATGGAAGCACCTCATTTTGGTCATCAGCTACTGCAGCTGCTCCCAAGCTCCTAAGATGGGGAGCCTCTGTCCCAGCAAAGGCAACATGACAAGGCGTAAGGTTTTGAACCCAACATTCTTCATTCAAATCCTGTTAAGTCACTGGCAGATTGTAGGACTTGGGTGAGTCAATGTCCCTGAGCTTCAGTTCTCTTAGTGAGAAAATAACACAATTTCAGAGACCAGTTATAAACAGTAAATAGCAGCAGGCTTGGGACAGGGTAAGAGCCCCTCAAACTCTAACTACCTTCCTTCCCCAAATAAGGATACATGGATGTATTCTAGAAACCATGACACTCACTGATCTTCTGCGTTATTCATTCAACACATATGCATTAAGCTCTTATTAAGTATCTGACTGGAGAAGGCAATGGCACCCCACGCCAGTACTCTTGCCTGGAAAATCCCATGGACGGAGGAGCCTGGTGGGCTGGAGTCCATGGGGTCGCTAGGAGTCGGGCACAACTGAGCGACTTTACTTTCACTTTTCACTTTCATGCATTGGAGAGGGAAATGGCAACCCACTCCAGTGTTCTTGCCTGGAGAATCCCAGGGACGGGGGAGCCTGGTGGGCTGCCGTCCACGGGGTTGCACAGTTGGACACAACTGAAGTGACTTAGCAGCAGCAGCAAGTATCTGACTCTTTGCTGAACAAACAAGAGGGACTTTACCCTTCCTACTACACAAGGTAAAAAGTTCATACTGTGCCCGTTTCAAAGATGAGAAAACTAAGAACTTCAAGATCTTGTCCATTTTATTCCAGTGAACTGTGATCAATTTGGGCTGGAACCAAAATCTCTTAATTCCCATTTATAGCTCTTGCTGCTATTAATGTTATATTCAACAACAAGAACTATTAACAATTTTGCAGTGATCATTACTATTTATGATTAATTGTGCTATGAATTTCTTTGGGCATTTATCATGCTTAGTCAAGGAAATAAGGAAGATTCCTGCTGGAAACCAAAAGTGTTCTAAAATGAGGTGCTTTATCACAGTCACAAAGAGGCCTTGATCCCAGGTCCTTGGGCATTCCTCACACTGGATCCCTGGGACACTGTCCTGGACACTGGTGTGCAAGGATTTTTCTGGCCTGTTCCAGTCTGCCTGGACCCCTGGTGCCACCCAAGGCTGCTCAGCTCATGAGGCATTCAACATGACTCAGACCGTGGGGCACGCCAAGGTCTCTGAGACCTCATCAGCTGGATGGAGTTCAAGCTACTGGAGGCTGTCCTGACAACTCTGAACCTTTGACCAGTGATTTCCTTTCCCTTCCACCAGGCTTGCAGCTGTGCCCCTGGCTTCCTACCATGACCCTTGGCTCACCTCAAGTTGCTTGGTTGCTACCGACTCCCAGCTTATCCCCCGGATTTCAAAATGGCGACCCGGTTCAGTGGCGCAGGAAAAAAGAGAAAGCCCTCAGTGTAATCAGGACTACCTACGTTATTTCCAGGGTCTGGGGCAAAATGAAAATGTGGGCTTTTTGTTCAAAAGGCAGGAAAAATGCTAAAGACACTAAAACACAGTGTTTTCCTTTCTCTGAGTATTTCCTCTGTTCAAACACATGCGTGTTATTCCATAAGACCCCACTTAACTGACTCAAGGTCAAAGATAAAAGAATTAAGAATTTCAAGACAGGAATGAAGAGCATGGATGATACCAAATGTCTGCGTGTGGGGCCTGCGCAGCCACAGGGGTCAGAAGCTCATGAATCAGGCTCTGAGCCCAAGGCCACCCAGTCTGTTTAGCGTGGTCAGAGAACGTGCGATGGTGGTGGTCGGCGGGAAGGGCGTCACAGTCCGAAGACTCTGTGAAAACCACTCCCAGCTCCTTTCCGCAATGCTTCCTATTCGGAGGTGCCCCAAGGAGATTTACTTATCAGCACCTTCCCTGCCCCTCTCCTCTCTGGGAAAAAATCATGGAAATTTTTTTCCAACCATGGAAAAGACCTGAATATAACAAAAACAGCTCATATTTCTTGAGAGCTTAGTATGTGCTGGTCACACATTCCTATGGTCAAATGTGTATTTTTATCTTTTTAAGCCCCCTTGGCCATCCTGTGAAATGCTTATAATGATCTCCCCCCTAGTGACAGATGAGGAAACTGAGGCTCAGAGGGGACAGTAATGTGTCCAAGGTCACAGCGAGCAAATGCATTCTGGCTTCACCACCCAAACTTTTAGCCATGTGGCCAAGCTGCCTTCCTCCCAAATGCCACCAACTTACTCCTTGGTGTCGGGATCCTGTTAACATCAACTACCTCTGTAACTCAAAGGCTGAGTTCTGTTTCAGAAAGGATGAGACCACTCTGAATGTATTTCACATGCTCAATATGCTTCACAGAGTGCTACATACCCTGCAGACAAATCAATCAGTGGTGGAACCTGGTCTTTTTGGCGGAGCCAAACATTGATAAATGAATCTGTTTCTCATGGTTGCCTTCTTCTCTGCTCATTTCTTTTCCTTTGTTGAGAACTGACTGCGGCTATTAAGATGAATACCTCTTCTCAGAGCTTCACAGGCCTGAAATAAAATTCCGCTCTGATTGGAAAAGACCAGAAGTTGATAGTATTTATGGCAAGCAGCAGTTGGGAAGGTTAACTAAGTTCTCCCTGAACACAGAATACATAAAGTCAAGTGCGTGAGGTGGCCCTCTTCTGAGATCTTACCACACCTGCTACTGTACTCACACTGTACAACCAGCTCACAAAAGCACTAAAAACAGTCACCAATTGAGTGCTTATTTTGCCAGGTTCTGGGCTGAGCTCTCTTCATGGATT
The DNA here is from genome assembly GCF_029407905.1 of Bubalus kerabau. NCBI lineage: Eukaryota > Metazoa > Chordata > Mammalia > Artiodactyla > Bovidae > Bubalus > Bubalus kerabau. The sequence goes on along the minus strand of NC_073643.1, from coordinate 40,448,676 downwards.
ATCTCATTTAATCCTTCTGACAGTTCTGTAAGGCATATCCTGTGATTATTGCCACTTGATCAGTGGAGAAACTATGACTTGGAGAGGTTAAGTAACTCGGCCAGGGTTTCAGGCTATTCCAGAACTGGGTTTCAAACTCAGAGTTTCTGATCCTAAAGCCCATGCATCAAACCATAGAGCTTGACTGCTTCTCCATGACTTACTGAGCTGTGTTAGAATTGATAATCATCTGTGTGTCTAGCTCCCTCTCTAGATGAATATCTTGGGGCAAGGAGCATGACTTTTTAAAAAAAAATCTACTGTACCAAACACAAGGCCCAACATACAACAAACATTTGTTTAATGACTAGGAAGATGTGACAAATTCAGAAGAGTCATGTCACCAGATTCAGGGGATTTTTGAAAAGATCAGACACAGGAGATACCCAAGGGTGTGACTGCCTCCTTTAAGCCAAAGAGAGGGCTTTATCTCCTTGAAGATTTGTTGGAGCACCAACACTCTGAAGTGTAACACAGTGTCTGGGAACACGAAGGGGGGACCCAAAAGACATAGCAGCCAAGGACAGCACTCTGATGAGCAAGGAGCAGGTCTTTGAAGGTCACGAGTGGTTAGCTCACAAGGCCAAGGCCTGGAGGCAATGTGGGAGCCGACACTATAATGCTGGAAAGTGTCACCAGGTTACCAAATGAACCACTGTCATTACTTCTGGTCTTTTCAACCAGAAGCAACACAAGCAGAGACTGTGCAATGCAATCACCCACAGTGGCGCCTCCCAATATGAAGGAACGTGTACCAAGACATGCATGTTCACTCCAAATCAAATACCTTTTGCAAGAGGGTGGAGAACAAAGAAAAGAACAGCTGAATAAACTATATGTGCCTTGGTGTTGGATGAAGCTCTGACTTCCATTGCTTAGGACGCAGACCTGTCCTTTGCCCTCCTGTATTTAGAGAACACTTGCTGAATGTCTACCATGTACAAATCACTTGGCAAGGTGCTTCTGTGGATCCAAAGATGAATGAGGTGTCAGTGCTGACCTTACAGATGTTATATTCTACTTAGGGCGATGTCACGTCCAGAAATGACAACAGTTGTGTGTGAGGTGGAGCCTCGCCTTTCACATCTGTAACTGGGTTAAGAACAGTACTGATCCTAGAGGGTGGGTGGAAGGATAAGTAGCAGATAAGCTATTTGCATATACAGTGTTCAACTCAATATCCAGCACACGGAAAGCACCAAAAAAAAGTAAGCCTTCCATGTTAGGATTACAGACCACGGGTAAACTAAAGTCTATGGGCTAACTACCTGCTTATGTATGGCTGATGGACTAAAAGTGGTTTTTACATTTTCAAGTGGCTAAAAATAATCTAAAGAAGAGTTATATTTTGGGACACATGAAAATTAGATGAAATTCAAATTTCAATGCCTTACAATAAAGTTTCATTAGGACACAGCTACACTCATCCATTTACAAATAGCCTTCTGCACTTCAAAAGCAGAGGTGAGTAGTTATGACAGAGACCTTATGGTCAACAAGCTTCAATTATTTACTTTCTGGTTCTGTACTGAAAACGTTTGCTGACCCCTCCTACACACACAGTTCAATCACCAGCTCAGTCTAATGGAAATGTTTTCATCTTCATTAGCAGATTAGGAGTATGCTCACCAGAGCACATCCACAGAGATAAACTGTAAACACGCACTTACGAGGAGAGCTCGCCGCATGGTGCTTCAGCGTGCTGCTCGGAATCCTTCCCGGAGCTCTCGCTAGGGCTCTTGGTGTACAGGAAACCTGGGGATTGGGTATCACCGTGTTTCAGACACGTGGTGTCCAAATGCTGCTTTCAGATCCACTTGAGCTGGCTGAGTCATTCAGCCACACTATATCATTATTAATATCAAATAATAAACAAGAGTAGCAGATAATTCATATTTGAGGAAGGATGGAGATGACTTTTAAAGTCACAGCACGTTATTTTTCCGAACCTGTTCCACAGCATTACTGCTTTGAAAATGAACGCTTTGATCTGGGATGGGGTAGAAAAGGGGAGAGGGATGTGCTTGGATGGAGGAAGGGAGGAATCTACGGGCAAAGCCACCTTCTACTATGTGCTCAGAGAGCATCTGCTCCATCACAGTCCCATCTCTGTTTACTATTTAAAGCCTCTTATTTGCGGAAGCCTCCTCAGACCATATGTTATCAACAAATGTTGCTAATCAAATACACACAGTAATTTTCATTAGAATTTCCCCCACCCCCCTCATGAACAAAAAACAACATTTGCCACAAAGGGAATATACCTCCCAAAATGACAGTAAACATCCACTGCAAACCTCTGACAACAGAATGATATTTACTAATGCGTATGTGAGTAAGCCAAGAACACATCCATGTTAGGCAATTAAGGACCCTTGGAGAATAGGATTTTGTGCAGTTTGGTGTTGGGGGGGGAATGATGTCATTAGTTGCCATGGCAATGCTCAGCATAAGGCCATCATTCATGTCACGGAGACTAGATTTGCATTTATTCAAGGTATAGGGCTCATGCAAGCTGGGTGTTAGATTGGTGTGGTTCGTAAAATTAACTGTGGGCTTTAATAAGGGAGAAGTGTCATTTCAGGGAATGAAAGTCCCTTGGTCCTGTTGCTAAGAGGGATAAAGTTATTAATTGCCTGGAGACAACTACATTAAAATCTTTTGGCCTGCCTTTCAAGGCAGACGGCGTGCTACTCTACATCGAGCAAATCAATTGCACCACCATGATGTGTTTCATGCAAGCTAATTGATAGGATGTGACTCGGGGCATTTAATGGACTAAAGCTAAACTCCCTCTTGCCTACACAAATGAGGTGTCTGCATTGTAGAAATTGGGTTGTCCAGGAGGCAGAGGGATGGAGGCTCCAATCTGCCTACCTGACATTTCCACTGGAACAGTTCTTCTCCAGCAATCAGAAATCCAATGTGTCCAAACTTCAGCTTTAACTTTCTCCCCTCAAATCTGTCCCGCTAAGGCGTCCCCAGCGTAGTCAAAGGAACTGCCAGTCACTCAGAAAAGAAAGGTCAGAAGTGCCAGAAAGAGGGTGGATGAGTGGACAGTTAGAACTTTACCAAGAAGCAATTAATTACCCGCACTTCTTTATTTGATTTCTTGTCTGTCTCCTCCTGCAAGAATGTGAACTCCCCCAAGGGCAGGGTTCATGCCTGTGTACCCACAATGTCTAAGGATGGCTGTATCCCTAACACCGAGCACAGCACCTGGCACGTGGTGCATGTCCAATAAGCATTTCCTGAAGGAATGGATTCAATGAATTGTGACTTTATTCACACTCATAGGCACATTTGGAGATGAGATTCAAGTTGAAAGAGAAATTTAATAATGTTGGGTTCACCTGGACTTACATTCTTTGGCAAAGTGAAAGAGGAAGTACAGGAAAATTCTTTACCAAAAACTTTATAAGAGTGGGGACCAAGCCCATCACTGTGGCAGTCCAGTGTTTAGCTCTGCCCACTGAAGAAGGAACACTCGATAAATGCCTGGTGAATGAAGGCCAGAGGAGATAGGGTACAAAGATCTGCCTATCAATCCTAGTTTTCTCATTAGCTATGTGATCTTGGATGAATCATTGGACAAACAATTTACTTATCTCTATAATAAGGGCAGGGAGACTAATATTTTTTCATCTTAAAGATAAGAGCCTGGCTATATGATTTTGAGCATTTCCTTCTGATTCCTTAGAGTTTTCATCTCTCTGCTTATATTACCCTCTTGTTCTTGTATGTTATCTACTTTTTTTTCTTTTTGCTATTAGAGACCTTAGTATTTTAATCATAGTTGATTTATCCAGTCTGATAATTTCAACATCTTTACCATATCTGAGCTGCATTCTGATACTTGCTCGGTCTCTTTGAATTGTGTTTTGTATCTTCTCACCATTTTTGTTGAAAGTGACATACTAAGTAAATGGAACCCCATGTGGATCCAGGAGCAATTTCTTTTCCCAGTCTTTGCTCCAGTAGGCTATGATTCTCTCTGTCTGTCTCTCTAAATTTGGGTGCAGTGGTTTTCCCTGTGACTTAAATTCCCTGATGGATCTACGGAGAGCTGCTGATTTTCTGTTTGTTCAGCCTTTTTATTATTTTGACAACAAAACCCATGCCTTCCAAGCTCTCGACATTCCAGACTAGAAACCAGAAATCCATTAAAGCCTGGCTCTGTCAAGATCCTATCCAGCTGTTAGAATCGAGGTGGCATTCCTTATTGGAAGCTGACTCATAAAAAAATAGATAGGTGGTCAAAAAGAATCTAAATGGGAAACCCAAGGCTGGAGTCAAGTAAGAGAACGGTGTGGGATGAGCGTGGATGGGGTATGCAGTGCTTCTGCAGTGGGGTGGCGTGAGCCTGGGGCTGGGAGTCATGGGGTTTGCAGGGCTGGGAGGACATGTCAAGGGCTAAAACCCGAAGATGACAATACCTCATATGACTTGAGTGTCAGGGTTGGAGTTTGTGGCGTGGAATAAAGATATCCTCTATCATGATGAAATGGGGTGAGTTTCTGTCATTTGAAATGATGGCAGTCTACCCATTCTGAAGTTCTCCTGCATCTCTATCACCTAGCTGTCTTTCTCTATTCTAAGGTCCTACGGACCATTAGAAAAAGTGAACTGTTCACTGCATGGTAGACACCAAAAAGACGCCTGCAGGAGCCTGCCGAGAATATGTTCATTCCCTTTCTTCTCTCTGTGACTCAGCCGACCAACCCTTATTTAATTCCCCACACTATGCCTTTTCCTATAATTGCTCTGGTAACCTGAGCTGGTTATTTGGGTTGCAACCTGTGATTCTCATAGTAGCTAGGAGGGCCTGTGTCTTTAGAACTTGAACCTGCCTTAGGACACCTTGCAGCTTCCAGAAGATTTACAGGTATACAGTCAGAGAGACTAATGCTGTCAGAAAACCTGGCCAGGGGAATTACAAAATGCATTGCAAACCCCTTGCACTCCGAGTTGGTTCCACTAAGAACCTGCACCAAATGATGAAAAACAACTAGGAGAGACAGAGCAACAGACTGAGTTGACTGGGGCCTTGATGATCACTGTGGCCAAGCTCCTTATTTACAAATGAGGAAGCCTGAGCAGTGGGGATGAATTTTGAAGTCAGACTGTTTAATTTCTATCATTTCACAGTTAATTATATCAGGCAAATGAGTTTGTCTCTTGGAGCTCAGTTTTTGTGTCTATAAAATGGGCACATTATGACCATCTACCTATAGCGCTTCCTATCTGCCTGTCCCCCAATTAAATGAGAGAAGCACTGACAGCTAGCATTATCTATGGAGTTCAGGATTAAGAGAGCAGGCCTGAGAGTCTAGCAACCGGGGTTCTACACCAGCTGAGCCACTGAGTGGCTATCTGAGAGACCTTTAAGAGCTGACTGAATGTCTGTGGCCTCCATTTTCTTACCTGTAAAATGAGGACATTAATAATGCTTCCCACTTAGCATCCCCTTGTTAGAATTAGGTGAGAAAAATGCTTCCCAGTCTAGTCATCAATAAGACCTCCACAATTATTTAGGACATCTCAGTAACACACAACAGCACTCCAACTGCCAGCAGCAGAATCAATCATCAGGTTATGAGCTGACCTTGCAAGTGTTTTCAAAACCATCTGGGCAATGACTTTTGTGTTTTCTCAGCATGGGGACGGTAAAATTGGGACTTGAATTTCAGTTGATTATTTTGGCAGCAATGGCACAGGACTGAGAGCTGAAAATGCACTGTCATTTTCTCAAGACTTCCTTTTCTCAGGAAGGGCCGGAAACACTTCCTCTTACCCCCATCCTGTATATATCATCCTTCTCTGGCTTTCTCTTGACCCTGGGGTGGGGGGTAGTGTATCAGACTATTCAAAGGGATTCACTCTACCCTGCCTTCTCCAGGAGAAAAGCTTTCTTCCTGCCCCACTGGTGTTGGGTTTGTCCATGTGACTACTTGCCCTGGCCTCCTTCTGGGCACAGTATATAATCCCAAAATTTGACTTTGAAATTGCCCAGGTGACTTTCCTGGGCCAGTGGGGTATTAGCAGATGTGATGGAAGCAAGGGCTGGAAATGTGCTTGAATGGTTGGGCTTATTCTCCTGAGCCTCTGTCATCACTGTGAGTAGACTTTCCTCCAGGTAGCTCTGGACCTTCAATCTGGATCCCACAGTGATCTACCTGGAGCAGGACTGAGCCCAACCCAGAGAGAGGAGCCAAGGCCAACCAGACCCACAGGTGAAGCAGAGCCACCCAGCTGAGCTTGGTATGAACTGGCTAACCCCCAAGCAATATGCACATGCTGCTGCTGCTGCTAAGTCACTTCAGCCGTGTCCGACTCTGTGCGACCCCATAGATGGCAGCCCACCAGGCTCCCCCGTCCCTGGGATTCTCCAGGCAAGAACACTGGAGTGGGTTGCCATTTCCTTCTCCAATGCATGCAAGTGAAAAGTCAAAGTGATGTCGCTCAGTTGTGTCCAACTCCTAGCGACCCCATGGACTGCAGCCTACCAGGCTCCTCCGTCCATGGGATTTTCCAGGCAAGAGTACTGGAGTGGGATGCCATTGCCTTCTCCGAATATGCACATAAGTGAATGAAATAAATGACTGTGTTTTTAGCTATTGAGTTTTGAGATAGTCTGTGACATGGCAACAGATCACTGATAGAGTGCCTTCATCTGGTGCTGAATCACATCATCCTCGTTCTATTCTATGTCGTACAGAATGGTCTGGAGCCCTCAGCTAGGACAGCACATATGGGAGACCTCACACACATCTTATAGTCCTTTCATATTATTAAAAAGTCTATTGCAGTCACTCAATAAGTACCCGTCTAAAAACCTTGCTGCTTTGAAAAAAAATAGTTCCCAGCTCATATGTCCCCATAAAACCACTCTATCTGCCAGTGTGAAATGAGGCTGTCTCTCCACAGTGTAAGAACTGGACTCAGCCCTGAGTGTGCTGGTGAAGGCTGCCACAGGCACTGACCAGGTCCCCTAGGGAGCAGGAGGGTCAGACACTTCCTAAGGCCGAGGCAGGCAGCCTGTGTCTCTCACACCACCTGTGGTCAAGCGCTCCCAGGGGAAGACTTAACCACATCAAAGGCATTCCAGATTAAGCTGCCCACATGGAAGGCGATGAGCATCAAGCCAACCTCAGTGACACTTGAGTGCCCCAACATTTGCAGCTCTGTCTGAGTGGGCACCCGAGCTGTGGAGGGCACACAGAGGCAGCACTGGGGGTTCAGGGATGGCCACTGGGAGCATTGGCTGCCCTCCAAGTGCCAGTCTCTTCCCGTGAGACCTCCCAGCAGCCTTTGATAGATAGAGGGGACTGTGGGAGCTATTGTTGGCTTTGCTTCCCTGGGCTGGGTTCCCATCATCCCACAGAGGGGAATCTCCGAGGACACCATTGTGAGCCGTGCTTGTCTCGTCCCCCCAGGGACTGGCTGGTTGATCTGTTCTTTTTTCTCTCTGTTTCACATTTGTGAGGAACCACCGGGAGTGGTCATGAATGCCAGGAGTCTTAGAGGGAAACATTGAATAGGCCAGCTGGCCAAATGCCCTTCAGTAAGGACTGAGGTGTTGTCTTAGAGCACTGGGAAGACTGCTCTCGAGATCAAGTGTGATGGCACAGGTCCAGAGTGAAGCCAGAGACTTGTTCCTGAAAAGTGACCAATCTCATTTGTAGAGAAATATCACTACCACTCAACCATCCAAGGTGTACTGACGCTGTCTTGCTGCTGAGTCACTTCTGTCGTGTCCAACTCTATGCGACCCCAGAGACGGCAGCCCACCAGGCCCCCGCCAGTCCCTGGGATTCTCCAGGCAAGAACACTGGAGTGGGTTGTCATTTCCTTCTCCAATGCATGAAAGTGAAAAGTGAAAGTGAAGTCGCTCAGTCGTGTCCGACTGTTCGCAACCCCATGGACTGCAGCCCACCAGGCTCCTCTGTCCATGGGATTTTCCAGGCAAGAGTACTGGAGTGGGGTGCCATTGCCTTTGGGGTGAAAACATTGCCTATGTTTCCACTCAAGTCTGGCTCTCCTTGCGCTGACCACGGGGGTCCTCCCAGGGCCCAGCTACAGTAATTTTGGAACTCCCACCCACACAGACATTAAACATACTGAAAGGACTCCTCCAGACCATCTTGCCAAAAACATACACAAAGCCGAATGAAAGCTGGATTGACTTGCCATCGACTAGTGATGGAGGGTAAATTTAAGAGACATGTAATTCAATATTATTTTTTATTTTGTAATTATCTTCAATTTGGATTTAAAATATTTCCTTTTGAGGTTTAGCTAATTTCTCATCCTCTTAAGGAACATCTGGGTCCCAGGCACTGTACCTCCTGGAGTCTAGCACGTAAGATGACTCTGCTGCCTAGACTGTCTCAGGCCCAGATATAACTAGTATTCCATGACTGGCACTTGCTTTTCACTCTGAAATAATACATTTGGGGACTTGCCTGGTGAGTCCTGGCTAAACTCCATGCTCCCAATGCAGGAGGCCTAGGTTCAATACCCATTCAGGGAACTAGATCCCACATGCCTCAACCAAGAGTTTGAATGCGGCAACTACAGATCTCACGTGATCTTTAGATGGAGCTGGTGCAGACAAATAAATAAATAAATACTAAAAATGATCTAAAAATAACAGCAATAGTCAATTTGAAGTTCCTGCAATTGATAGGAGCCAGGATGAGCTTTAACGCCCACTCAATGCTGACTTGCTCACATGCTCTCAGTATAAATCAGCTTCACATTACTTGCCCAGAAAAAGTACACAGGCAGATACTGTCATTATTTCTTCCTACCTGCAAGGTCCACATGCTCTCTTGTCTTAGTGCCATGAGAGACATAAACAAAAAGCAGGGCACTCGGACAGGTGTACCTGAGATGCTCAAATCAAGAGCCAACCACTTGCCTCTGGATTGTTTTCTCACCAGCTCTGGGATTTGACAGTAACAAAACCTCCTTCTTTAGCCCCGTGGTCATAACAAATTTCAGTGCTTCGGAAGACTTCACAAATGTTCCTTGTCTTTTTATAATGGAATCTATTTTTGTCACACTAGCATAACTGAGTGCTTTCTTCCTGCGTCCTCTTCTGCCTCGTGTACAGACGGACACCTAGCCTTGCAGTGAAAGCCACCTGGAGCCCGTCAGCTCTGGACCCTTCTCCATGCCCTCCACTGGCCACTTGGTAGGGGCTCTGTTTTGCTTTGTCAGATTTCCACCACACTGAGGCTGAATGTATCGGAAAACAGAGTGCAGAAAATGTAGGTGCAGCCAGTGAGGACACCTCAAGGTGCTGTGGCTAGAAATGTGTGTTCAGAAGGTCAGATGCTCTGGTTTTGAACTCAGCTCCATCTTCTAAAAGCTGTGTCATCATGGGCAAGATACACTACCTCTTGGAGCCTCCGATTCCTCATCTGCAAACTGAGGATAAACAAAATACCTATCTCCTAGGGTTGTTATAAAGAATAAACCATATCATTCAGGTAAAGCACCAGCACAGTGAACACCTGCTTGGCTGAACAGTTAGTCACTGTTATTAACTGGGGCTCCTGGAGGTGGCAGGGGTTTAAAGGACCTTTTAGAAATTCATGTGTTGAACTTGGGAGATTTTCTTGAAGAAGGCCGTGATTAAACCTTCCTTTGGCACACCTGGGTTGTCACAAACAGCCAGGATCTACATACCATAAACTTCTCTATACCTACACTGCCGGGAGCCGGCATATTGCATATTGAGTGCATATTGCATATTGAGTGAGGATCTGTAATAGCTCAACTGGAATTCTATCACTGCCTGGAGCCAGCGCGAGGAACTCCGCCCATGACAAAGGTCATGAGGAAGGAGGCTCGGCATACGCAAAGGCGGGATCGAGCCTCAGGAGTCCCCCTGGAAATTCTCGAGCATCTACCCCCAAAACCAGAGTCTGCCTACTTTCTGCTTTGTGCTTTCACCTACACCTCTGACTTTACGGGGGGCTGTCTCCCACTACCTCTCTCTGAAAAAAGAGTTAGCTCACAGCTCCAGTTAATAATTCCTGGATGTGACAGTGTTTCAACCTACAAACTCCTTTGGAAATCCTCTAGCCTGCCTGAATGGGTTTTTCCGGCCACATGTGATTGTTCAGAGCCTCCCAACTGTGAGAGGCAGGAGATGTTCTAAACTGCCTAAACACAGATTCCTTTGAGTAGTTAAAAGATTGATTAGAAAATGTATTGGTGAAGGGTTTTTCACTTGTTGGGCCAATGTTTGCTGCTAAGTCTCCATACTCCTTACCTACTGTGTCCTTGACAGTGTATTGATTGATATAATGGGTGTATAGAAATGTAAAATGCCGCTTTGTCCAATGCTTTTTGGAAGGCTGGCGCCTGACTTTGGAATAATCACCTTTAGAGAAAGATAAGTTTCTTAAAATGTTAACAGGCCTCCGGGCCAGAAGATGATGTCAATCACCTGAACTTTTGCATATGATAAGTTTGCAGGAAGAAAGCCTGGCTTGCTGCATGACTCTACCCCTTCCCCCATTATCCTCTATGCATAACTTAAGGTATAAAAACTACTTTGGAAAATAAAGTGCGGGCCTTGTTCACTGAAACTTGGTCTCCCCATGTCATTCTTCCCTTTAACTTCCGGCTGAGCGTCCATCTGGAGCGTGGATGTCCTCTGCGACCATTTATTTGCCTGGGCTTCTAAGACCCACTCGAGAAGGTGTCTAAGGTGGGGCACCTTCCGCTATTCGAGAGGGCGCCTGCGGCCTCCGTGGTCAGAGCTAACCTGGTGTCACGGGTTATATTGATTTTCCGCGTAAACCAAGCCACTCAGCTTCTTTTCTCCACTGAATTTTCCTACTGAGCTATCCTTATTTCAGCCGCTTTTCTCCACTGAATTTTCCTACTGAGCTATCCTTATTTCAGCCGCTTTTCTCCACTGAATTTCCTCACTGAGCTATCCTTATTCTATTACTCTTTGTATCCTTAATTAAAGTGTAATTAAGCAGTTATTCCCTGACCCTCGCCTAGCCGTCTCTCCTTCGAATACCCTGGATCAGCCGGGGCTGGTCCCCGGCAGGTGGCGCCCGAACAGGGACTTCGAAGGTAAGCTCCCTGCAATTAGGGTCATCAGCCCTTTTTGCTCCCCGTTCTCGGAACAACTGGGTCATCAGCTCTCTTGTTCCCCCACGGAGCAGTTTGGGTCATCAGCTCTACTGCTCCCCCCTCGAAACAGTTTGGGTCATCAGCCTTCTGTTTCTCCCCCGGGACAATCTGGGTCACCAGCCCTATTGTCCTTCCAATGTTCGGGACGGCTAGGACCCCACTCAAGGGTGCCGCGGACCCCCCTGTAGGATAGACAGGGCTGAGGAGTGGGAAGTGTTGAAAGTGTTGAAGACTTAGAGAAAACGGTTTCTGAAGTTAAAAGGCCAAAGAAAAGCCTGATCTTTTAAAAGCTAAAAGCTTTATCTTCTATTATACTTAATTTTCTGACATGGGTAACACTGAAACTAAGAATGGCAACTCTTTATACAAATAATCTTCAAACTGATAAAGAGGCTACTGTTAATTTAGATACTTGGGTGAAGGTAAAAAACAACTAAAAACTTATCCTATAAATATGATTAAAAATGTTCTGGACCCTCCTCATGAGGCTGTGGGATAGCCTATGGGAGAAGCTATAGCGGTGGATGGTAGTGGGTCTCCACCTTCTGCGCAGATCATATTTTCTGCCCTTGACAAAAGAAAGGAGGGAGACTGTGCTCTACCTCCCGAGGAAGGAGAGGACTTACAGGACGCTGCGGCCGGGCGCCCTGGCGAGCCCCCTCCCCCTCTACACAAACCTTTAAAAATTTATCCAACAATTTCTGATTTAAGGAGACTACCCCACCTCCGCTTGCACGTCCCAGGGCCTAGGAATTCCCCAGTTTACATCCAAGCCTCCCAGACCATTGCCTAAGGCTGAAAAAGATTTAAAAAAAAAAAAAAAAAAATTCTTTTAAACAAAGGAGCTTTTAAAGAATACACAATATACAGAGCCTGCTCATTGCAGAAAAACCCCTGGGGGGGGGGCCTCACCCAAGCAAAAATAAAAACAACAAAAAAAAAAAGTAAAAAAGGAAAAAAAGTAGAGAAAGATGTAAAGATAGAGAAAGAGCTAAAGACTGAAAAAGAGAGGAACGGAGAAGGAAGGAATCAGGGAACGCATCAAGATAGAGAAAAGAAGTTAAAAAAAAAGAGATAACAGAAAAAGATAAAAAGAAAAAAAAACTTAAGGAAGAGAAGAGGATAAAGAGAAAGAAACGAAGGAAAGAAGGGTAGCGAAAAAAGAAGGGTGAAAAAAAAGTGAGAAAGGCAGGAAGAGAGAGAGAAAGACAGTAAGAGACGCTGTGACCAGGTGCCCTGGCGAGCTCCCTCCCGCTCTGCGCAAACCTTTAAAAAACAAAAAACTTATCCACCACTTTATGATTTAAGGCCATCGCCGCCGCCTCCTTTTGCACTTTTCAGGGCCCAAGAGTTCCCCGCTTTGCCCCCAAAGCCTCTCAAAGTGTTACCTAAGCCTGAAGAAGAGAAAAAGTTTTTAAACAGTGGAGCTTTTAAAACAAGACTGCATGCACAATATACAGAGCGTGCTCCTTGGAGAAAACCCCCTCAGGGGGGTCTCACCCAGGCTAAGAGAAAAACCGTAAGGGGATTTAACAACAATATTAACCCTTGACTAGCTGGTTACTCCAATTCCAATGGGAGTGGCTGGCCCCCTGCCTGAGGGCATTGTAGGACTTGTGCTAGGGCGAAGCTCGCTTTCTTAAAAAAAAAAAAAAAAAAAAAAAAAAAAATTCGGTGGTACATGGTGTAGTAGATTCTGATTATATTGGAGAAATTAGTTTTGATCTCGCAGCCTACCAAAACTGCAAATTAATAAAGGTCAAAGAATAACACAGTTTTTGCTTTTACCTTATCAGACAGGAAAAAACTTGACTTCTCAAGCTAAGAGCCACAGAATATTTGGATTTAGTGATCTAGCTTTTTGGGTGCAGAAAATTACAGCTCCAAGGCCTTTAAAAGATCTTTTAATTCAAAAAAGTAAAATCTCAGGGCTATTAGACACAGGAACAGACGTCTCTTAACATTTCTGGGAAAGACTGACCCAGCTCCTGGCCAACACATACTACTGAAAATGAGTTGGTGGGATTAGAAAAAGCAGAGTGGGAATGCTATAGAGAAAAAGGTGAGAGAGCGTTTAAAGCCTTGAAGAGTAGTGAGTTCCCCGTTGCTGGAAGTATTCAAGCAAAGATTAGATGGTTACTTGTCATATAAAAAGCTATAGACCAGATTTAGTTTACAAAATGATAATTGGAGAAGCTTATAAAGATGTTGTGTAACACCTCTTTACTTGCTTCTCATATTTAGGTGCCAAAAGTTTTAAAAATTGATAATGCCCATTTGAAGATTGTTTACTAACTTTAAATGATTTCCAAAAATTATTAGGGGACATTAATTGGATACGCCCACATTTAAAACTGACTACTGCAGATTTAAAGCCTTTGATTACTTAAAAAGCAATCCTAATTCCAGTTCTAAGAGAAAGTTGACTAAATGAGACAGTCAGCTCTTGTTAAAGTAGATGAGACTTTAAATGATCAGTTAATTAGGATTAATATTACCAAAAGATGAGATTAAATTATTCTTGCCACAGAACATACACCTACAGAGTGCTTGTGACCAGTGACCCCAAGAAAAATAGTTTTATCTTTTCCCAGCTTGGTGACACAATTAATTATAAAATGAGGAAAAAAGAAGTGTAGAACTTTTTAGAAAAGAAGTAGCAAATATAGTAATTCCATTCAATAAGGATCAACTGCAAGTCTTTTACAAAATAGTGATGATTGGCAAGTTGCCCTGATAGATTTCAGGAGTCAAATTTTGTTTCATTTGCCCTCAAGCCCCCACAGTAGTTAGAAGTTCAAAAATGTTAGATTGGAAGTTTGAGGATACCTGTGGAACTTTCCAACCCTATGTAGTTCCTATGCTCCCCTTTACCCTATGGGGGAGGGACGTGCTGTCTCAAATAAGAGATACTCAGAGAAGGGTTTTCTCAATTTCTTAGTCATCAACAGGCGGTACAATTAACAATACTTTATATGTTGTTGTAAATACATAATATAAATATATTTACATAATTACAGTTTGCCTAGTTAGGTATGGGTATAAATAAAATAAAGGTATACCTAATTCTATTTATAGATCTATACTTGATTAATTTGTATATAAATATGTATGCTATATATGCATATTATATATATACTGTATAATTAAATATATATTGCAGTAATATAATGTGTGAGTGGCTGATATTAATTGGTATAGATTGATGTACTGTGATATATGTTCTATATACTGTATTATTATATATGTGTGACATGTATTATTGCAGTGCATTGGTTTGTGTTGGTTGGTATTAACTGTGTACGTGTTGTATTGCTGTAGTATATATATTAATTAATATATTGATTATAACGATTAATTCAAATATATTGATTTATATATATGTCAATAAGTTTATACTTGTTGCCATATATAAATACATATATAAATACATTTTGCATTTGGGTATATCTGTATACTAAAATGAGATAAAGAGGTTATACATTTATTATTTAAATTTATACAGAGACCTAAACTAAACATTAGACCTAAATTAACATATCTCTAAATTTATGTTGTTAAAATGTAAATTTTAAAAATTAAAAAATTAAATTGACAACTGCTTGACAATTCCTTTGCCATAAAACCCCCATAGGTGTAATTGGAGAAGCCAGACAAAAAATTGGTTTTATGGCAAAACGGCTCCCTAGAGTGGGTCCATCTTCCCGCTCAAACTAAAAAAGTAGTGGCTTCTTATCTAGGATTGATAACTACTTTGATATTAAAAGAAAAAAGTGGAACATTGAATTATTTGGTAAAGAGTCATCAAAAATTGTAATTCCATATAATAAGGAACAATTTGATGCTCTTCTAATGTTTAAAAATTGGCAGATTGCTATAAGAAACTATTTTGGTCAAATTTTTACATCATTTACCTTCACATGTTTTGTTGAATTTTATATCCAGACATCCAGTTATTTTTTCTGTCAGATATAAACAATCTCCTGTTCCAAATGTTCAAATAGTTTTTACTGATGGGTCAGCAAATGGTAAAGCCTTCATAGTTACTAAAAATCACAAAAGTTTTAAAAACACAGGAAACTTCAGCTCAAAGAGCTGAACTAACAGCAGTCATAGAGGCTTTTGCTATGTTTACAGATGAGGAATTTAATCTTTACTCTGATTCTCAGTATGTGGTCAGGCTGATTCCACACATTGAAACTGCGGTTTTGCCTGAAAATAAAACTACCATATTTCATTTGTTAACTAAGTTACAGCAACAAATTTGGAAAAGAAATAAAATATTTTTCATTGGACACATTCGGGCTCATTCCAGATTGCCTGGCCCTTTAAATGCCTTTAATGATTTGGCTGACTTGTTAACCAGAAATACAGTGGCTACTGTGATTGAGGAGGCCAGAGCCTCTCACTCACTTCATCATCAATACACTACTGCTTTAAGACATCAATTCCAAATTCCCAGAGAGACTGCTCGAGAGATTGTGCGTTCTTGCTTACACTGCCCCACTGTTTATAATAATCTACCTATGGGAGTTAATCCTCATGGTCTCAAACCTAACGTACTCTGGCAGACAGATGTAACTCATGTTTCTTCATTTGGAAAACTGTCCTTTGTTCATGTAACTGTAGATACCTTTTCTCACGTTATTATTGCAACTGCTCGTACCAGAGAGGCAGGTAAAGATGTGATACAACATCTCTTTACTTGTTTTTCATATTTGGGCCTGCCAAAAGCTCTGAAAACTGACAATGCTCCTGCTTACACTTCTAAGTCTTTTCAGAAATTTTGTATAAAGTTTCAAATTAAACATAATACAGGCATCCCTTATTATCCACAGGGACAAGCCATTGTTGAAAAAACGCATCAAACATTAAAAATCCAAATTCAAAAACTAAAAGAAGGGGAGTTTAAGTATAGTTCTCCCCATCAAATCTTGCAACATGCTCTTTTCGTAATAAATATTTTAAATACTGATTTCAGCCAGAACTATTGCAATGCTTCGTCATTGGTGCCTGGAGCAATTAAATGCAAAACCATTAGTCAAATGGAAGGCCCTCTCAGGACAATGGAAGGGTCCTGACCCATTATTAACTAGCGGTCGAGGATGTGCGTGTATTTTTCCACAGGATGCAGATTCTCCAATTTAGACAGGCTGATTCACCATGTTGCAGACCCCCAGACATCCAGTTCCCCCATTGCTTCGATCGCAAAAGAGGAGCCCACCAGAAGGGGAGGCAAGATAGACATCGAGATCCCGGCGGGGCCGACGGGGCTGCTGCAGCGCGAACTCCAACCAGAAAATAATTCTACTTATTCTGATTTGGCTTGTCTACCCTCTCCTTATGTTTTTCTCTTTACCAACGATTCTGGAAAACTTAATGTACATGTGACTTTAAACTGGTGGACCCAATGTAGTGACCTGTGAATAATGTATGCTCTCATCTTGTTTAAACCCTCAATATAATGTTTGCTCCTTTGTAGTGTTACAACGTCCACCTTATCTTATAATGTAACCACTTATTGATATAACTATAGTCTTGCTGTATTACAACAACTTCAGGATTTAATGCGATTGCGACGATTTGTGGGCTTACTTATTTTAGGAATATCAGCTTTAATAACCGCAATTACTTCTGTTACTGTGGCAGCAATATCATTGACTCAACAAGTGCATACTGCCCAATATGTTGATACCATGTCTAAAAATGTTTCACTAACTCTAACAACACAGGAAGCTATAGATAGGAAATTAGAGATGAGAGTAGACGCCTTAGAAGAGGCAATAATGCATATTGGGACTGATTTACAGGCTTTAAAAGTGAAAATGGCTTTGTCTTGCCACGCTGATTACCGGTGGATATGCGTGACATCTTTAAAGGTAAATGAGACAGATTATGAATGGAAAAAAATCAAAAATCATATCTCAGGTGTTTGGAACAGCTCTGACATTGGCCTGGACTTAGGGAAACTTCATAATCAAATACAGACCCTGAAACACTCTTGACTGGATTTTACCGCAGCTAATGACTTTTTTCACACCTTCTCTAACTTTCATTTCAAGAAAAAACATTCTGTCTAATATCCTTGGATACATCGCTGCTGGTGCTTTAATTTTGCTTCTCATATTCATTCTTCCTTGTATTGTCAGGATTCTTCGGCAGAACATTCAGAAGCTCGCGACTGAGCTGCATCTGGCTGTTTTTAAGAAATAAAAAAGGGGGAGATGCCGGGAGCCGGCATATTGCATATTGAGTGCATATTGCATATTGAGTGAGGATCTGTAATAGCTCAACTGGAATTCTATCACTGCCTGGAGCCAGCGCGAGGAACTCCGCCCATGACAAAGGTCATGAGGAAGGAGGCTCGGCATACGCAAAGGCGGGATCGAGCCTCAGGAGTCCCCCTGGAAATTCTCGAGCATCTACCCCCAAAACCAGAGTCTGCCTACTTTCTGCTTTGTGCTTTCACCTACACCTCTGACTTTACGGGGGGCTGTCTCCCACTACCTCTCTCTGAAAAAAGAGTTAGCTCACAGCTCCAGTTAATAATTCCTGGATGTGACAGTGTTTCAACCTACAAACTCCTTTGGAAATCCTCTAGCCTGCCTGAATGGGTTTTTCCGGCCACATGTGATTGTTCAGAGCCTCCCAACTGTGAGAGGCAGGAGATGTTCTAAACTGCCTAAACACAGATTCCTTTGAGTAGTTAAAAGATTGATTAGAAAATGTATTGGTGAAGGGTTTTTCACTTGTTGGGCCAATGTTTGCTGCTAAGTCTCCATACTCCTTACCTACTGTGTCCTTGACAGTGTATTGATTGATATAATGGGTGTATAGAAATGTAAAATGCCGCTTTGTCCAATGCTTTTTGGAAGGCTGGCGCCTGACTTTGGAATAATCACCTTTAGAGAAAGATAAGTTTCTTAAAATGTTAACAGGCCTCCGGGCCAGAAGATGATGTCAATCACCTGAACTTTTGCATATGATAAGTTTGCAGGAAGAAAGCCTGGCTTGCTGCATGACTCTACCCCTTCCCCCATTATCCTCTATGCATAATTTAAGGTATAAAAACTACTTTGGAAAATAAAGTGCGGGCCTTGTTCACTGAAACTTGGTCTCCCCATGTCATTCTTCCCTTTAACTTCCGGCTGAGCGTCCATCTGGAGCGTGGATGTCCTCTGCGACCATTTATTTGCCTGGGCTTCTAAGACCCACTCGAGAAGGTGTCTAAGGTGGGGCACCTTCCGCTATTCGAGAGGGCGCCTGCGGCCTCCGTGGTCAGAGCTAACCTGGTGTCACGGGTTATATTGATTTTCCGCGTAAACCAAGCCACTCAGCTTCTTTTCTCCACTGAATTTTCCTACTGAGCTATCCTTATTTCAGCCGCTTTTCTCCACTGAATTTTCCTACTGAGCTATCCTTATTTCAGCCGCTTTTCTCCACTGAATTTCCTCACTGAGCTATCCTTATTCTATTACTCTTTGTATCCT
This sequence comes from Bubalus kerabau, assembly GCF_029407905.1. Lineage (NCBI taxonomy): Eukaryota > Metazoa > Chordata > Mammalia > Artiodactyla > Bovidae > Bubalus > Bubalus kerabau. Next base: position 40,429,984 of record NC_073643.1, on the reverse strand, counting down.
TAATTAAAGTGTAATTAAGCAGTTATTCCCTGACCCTCGCCTAGCCGTCTCTCCTTCGAATACCCTGGATCAGCCGGGGCTGGTCCCCGGCAGGACACCATGATGGACTTGTTTGCAAATTTTTTAACCAACAAAACCACCAAGATTCACTCAAGCAGCAAGTGAAGCGTGAGTGTCCATGGCTCTGCTCCTGCCTCACAGACCATGCCTCCTCAGTCCCTTTTGCTGCTTTTTTCATCTTCTCTCCAGACCTCAGCATAGCCAGGCTTCAGTCTATGGACCTCTTCTCTGTCTGTAGCAGTGCTTCTCGTGGGGATGGTTCTGAGCCCGCAGGACACATTTGGCAATGACTAGAGACATTCTGGGAGAAGGCAATGGCAACCCACTCCTGTACTCTTGCCTGGAAAATCCCATGGACGGAGGGGCCTGGTGGGCTGCAGTCCATGGGGTCGCTAGGAGTCAGACACGACTGAGTGACTTCATTTTATTTTTTCACTTTCATGCACTGGAGGAGGAAATGGCAACACACTCCAGTGTTCTGGGTTGTCCTGAAGTGGTGGGTGCATGTACTGCTACTGGCGTCTAGCGGGTGGAGCCAGGGCTGCTGCTACACATTCTGCAGCGCACAAGAGAAACCTTAACAACAAATCGTCCAGCTCAAAATGCCAGCAGCGCCGAGGCTGAGAAATCCTGGTCTACACCGACCACACTAATGATGTCTCATAGGCACCCCCAACTTAACACGTTCAACACTCAACTCCTCATCTTACCCTTCCCAATTCAAATCAGCTCCCCTGAAGTCTTCCTCAGGTCAGCAGTGGGCAAACCCATCCTTCCAGATGCTCTGGCCAAAAGCTTGGAGTCATCTGTGACTCCAGAAGATCTACTGGTCCCATCTTCAAAGAATAGGCAGAATCTGACCATGTCTCACCATTCCACTCATCCAACGCTGGCCCACGGCACCGTCATCTCCTCCCTGACTTAGTACACTGCCTTCTAATTTGTTTTTCTTCAACCCCTGTATTCTCCAACCACCCCCCCCCCCCCCCGGCAAACCATAGTGATCTATTTTTTTTTTTTTAATTTTATTTTATTTTTAAACTTAACATAACTGTATTAGATTTGCCAAATATCAAAATGAATCCGCCACAGGTATACATGTGTTCCCCATCCTGAACCCTCCTCCCTCCTCCCTCCCCATTCCATCCCTCTGGATCGTCCCAGTGCACCAGCCCCAAGCATCCAGTATCGTGCATCGAACCTGGACTGGCAACTCATTTCATACATGATATTTTACATGTTTCAATGCCATTCTCCCAAATCTTCCCACCCTCTCCCTCTCCCACAGAGTCCATAAGACTGTTCTATACATCAGTGTCTCTTTTGCTGTCTCGTACACAGGGTTATTGTTACCATCTTCCTAAATTCCATATATATGCGTTAGTATACTGTATTGGTGTTTTTCTTTCTGGCTTACTTCACTCTGTATAATAGGCTCCAGTTTCATCCACCTCATTAGAACTGATTCAAATGTATTCTTTTTAATGGCTGAATAATACTCCATTGTGTATATGTACCACAGCTTTCTTATCCATTCATCTGCTGATGGACATCTAGGTTGCTTCCATGTCCTGGCTATTATAAACAGTGCTGCGATGAACATTGGGGTACTCGTGTCTCTTTCCCTTCTGGTTTTCTCAGTGTGTATGCCCAGCAGTGGGATTGCTGGATCATAAGGCATGTCTATTTCCAGTTTTTTAAGGAATCTCCACACTGTTCTCCATAGTGGCTGTACTAGTTTGCATCCCCTTTGATCTATTTTGTTTTAATTAATTTTTATGGGAGTAGAGTTGCTTTATGATGTTCTGTTAGCTTCTACTGTACAGCTAAGTGAATCAGCTCTATGTATACACATAACCCCTCTTTTTAGGATTTCCTTCCCATTTAGGTCACCACAGAGTGCTGAGTAGAGTTCCCTGGCTATACAGTAGGCTCTCATTAGTGCTTTACTTTATACACAGTGGTGTATATATGTCAATCCCGATCTCCCAATTCATTCTACCTCTCCCCCTTGGTATCCATAAGTTGGTTCTCTATATCTCTATCTTACCATGCTGCTGCTGCTAAGTCACTTCAGTCGTGTCTGATTCTGTGCGACCCCACAGACAGCAGCCCACCGGTTCCACCATCCCTGGGATTCTCTAGGCAAGAACACTGGAGTGGGTTGCCATCTCCTTCTTCAATGCATGAAAGTGAAAAGTGAAAGTGAAGTCGCTCAGTTGTGTCCGACTCTTAGCGACCCCATGGACTGCAGCCCACCAGGCTCCTTTGTCCATGGGATTTTCCAGGCAAGAGTACTGGAGTGGGGTGCCAGTGCCTTCTCTGTATCTCGCCATAGTGATCATTTAAAATGCAAGTCAGCTCTCATCATTCCTCCTCAAAACATTCCAGTGCTTCTCCAGCTCAGTCAAAATAATTGACAAAGTCTTCACTACGGCCTCCAAGGCACTACCGGAGTTGGACTTGCATTGGCTCTGATCTTGCCACTTTCACTCTTATTCACCCAGCTCCAGCCAGCGCAGTCTCTTTGCTGTTCTTTGAAAAGGCCGTGCATACTTCCACCTAGCATCTTTGCATGTGCTGTTCCCTATGTCTGAAACGCTTCTCCCCCTGTGCCCTGGATGAATTACTCTCTTGGCTTCTTCTAGGCTCTGGCTTAAGTCACTTTATCAGTGAAGACTTCCTTGACCACCATGTCTAAAAAAGAACATCCCAGGCTCCTTATTCTCCTTCCCTGCTCCATTTTCATCCTCAGCGCTTACTGCCATCTGACATACACTTCACTTTTGTCTGCTTATTGCTCATCTGCCCCCACTAGGGGCCATACCCTGTGAAGGAGAGTAGCTTTTGTCAGCTTTGCTCTCTGCCGTATCTATATCGAGTAGTGACCTACACATTTTAGACACTTCACAAATGTCTGCTGAATAAAGAATTGATTCTGAAATAACACTATTGATGAGTTCTGATTTCAGAGTAACTTTCATTATCAATAGAATATTCCAATTACTCTAGGCCAGCTAGAAATCTGTTCTATGCTGGGTAACCAGGGGATAGCTACTTAAAATCTTTGGGCCTCAGCTTCCTTATCTGAAAACTCATCAGACTTTCCATCATAGATTGCTATGAGATTCCATGAAATAGACACATAAAGTATTTGACACAGTGTCTATAACACATAAAACACTGAATAAATCATAATAGGCATAGTGATAACACTGGAGCTGTACTTGGGGAGTTTCTCTAGTCTGTAGAGGAGCTCACTAAGAATTCCCCCTTTAGCTGCCCAACGGCAAAGACTTTCCTAGAGTGTTCCACCTGCCTTTTCCCCACCCATCCCCTGACAGACTTTCTGGGTCAGGTCCAGGGTTCCTGTAGGTTTCTGAGACCTCTGACTCCATGTACTTTAATCCAAATCAATTCAATAATAGACACGGGACCTAACTGCTGTTGTCTACAATGGAGATGAGTTACTGGGTGCCAGGCAGATGACTTCTGCCCTGGACTTGCAAGATGAGGGGCAGGAGCCATAAGACAGAATTGGGGACAAAAGGGAACTGACTAGACAGCTGCCCTTGCTACTCTCTCTGAGTTTTCCAGTGAATGACAGCAGGCTCATTGATTTTGCTTTGATATTTCTCATTTGTTGTTGGGTTTTTGTTGTTGTTTATCCGTTCATTCATTCACAAATTCACCAACCACTCTATGTTGATCACCATATGTGCCAGGCACTGTTCTAGGTTTGGGGCAAGAGTCAGTGAATAAGACAGAGAAGGTCCCCGCACTCACGAAGAAGGTTTTATCATCTGGGCCAGACAGATAATAACCAGATAAATAAGTGTGATGATTTCTGGGAAGGACAGACACTGTGAAGAGAGTAGAGTAGGGTCACAGCAAGGAGAATGCCAGGGGCAGGGCTACATTAGGTTGGATAATCAGGGGACAGACTGAGGATATGGTGCTTGGGCTGAGACCAGAGGGGAGGGGTCTGCCATCAAGCCACCCACATCCTTCATCGTCCCCCTCCTCTAGTGAAGTAAAGGGAGAATGAGGTGGGGGATCACAGCAGAAGGGAGGGATCTAGGCTCCTGGTCTCCAGTTAATCCCTGGTACCCAGTATCCTGAAAATCCTCAGTGAGTAAATGAATGAGTCTGGTTTGATATCCCCCCTCTCTTTACTCCCTCCCTTTTCCCTAAGTTCCTTCTTTTCTCCCTCCTTTTTTTTTGCCCTCTCTCTGTGAAGACACTGAGTAAAATGTGGTAAGTAAATTTGTTTAAAATCAGAATTCCCAGTATCTAAGTGTTTAAACCCTCCCCTCACAGTTTCCAGATTTATTTAAATGATAAGACAATTCATGATCTCTTGAGTGCACATTGTCACACAGCTTCATCCCCTGCCCATGAAGGAGGGGAGCAAAATCAATACCACACAGCTCTGCAATTAAGTTCGAGTGTCATCCCCCTACAGAAGTCTACATGCCTTTTTCCGCTGCCTGCAAACACCCCCTCTCCCTCTAATATGTAGCTTAGGCTCTGGCAGTTCATCATAAGCACAATAAAATCAGGTTTATTCCCTTCATCAATCGTCCAAGAAAATTTATAGAATTGTGGTCATTAATTTCATCACTTTAAGTGGAGGAGGAATAATAATTTCATTATCCACTATTATTGCTTATAAACTTTTATGAATTATTTGCATTATTAAAAATTCAACATGTGCCTAATATGAAAATGCAGAGCTGTCTGGATCGGACAGGCTTTTTTCTTCTTCTGTCAGGCACAAACATTGGTGATGTTTAGGGCACAGACATGTTCTCTTCCCTTCATGCAGGGTGGCAGAAGTGGAGTTATGCTCTGAGAGAGTGAGAAAAAAATGCCAGAAAATCATTAAGAGGCACAATGGGTGACTGATACATGACGTAGCCCTTCCAACAGCAGTGATATTACAGGATGGTTTAAAAGACTGACATATTCATGCTTTACCTGAGGAGTGAGACGGCAATTTCATGGTCATGTGCAGGCACCTTGGCTTGGCTAGTGCCTTACCTTTAATAATGGATCATGTTGCAGCACACCTTGTGTATAACTCTACATTTCCTTATACTCTGTCACTGTCTTAGTCAGCTTGGGCTGCTCTAACAAATACCCTAGACTGGTAACTTGGACAACATTTATTTTGTTTGGCTACTCTAGAGTCTGGCAAGTCCTAGCACTAACACGTTCAGTGTCTTCTGAGAGCGGGCTTCCTGGTTATGTCTTCACATGACAGAGAGACCATTTCTCCTTTGTCTCTTTTACAACCTAATTCCATTTATGAGAGCACCAGTCTCATAACCTAATTGTCTCACAGAGGCCCTACTTCCAATTACTATCATGTGGGGGAATCAGGGCTTCAACATATGAATTTGAAGGGTGACATGAACATTCAGTCCATAACCATATGTCCCTGGACCTCTAAAATTCCTTCTTACAGGAATGCCATCCCAAATGTTGCCCCCTGAAACTCCGAAGTCTCATGTAATTATCATCACTGATTTAGCCAATGCTGATTCTGTAATAATGGATCACATTACAGTGCATCTTGGGCTTCCCTTGTGGCTCAGCTGGTAAAGAATCTGCCCGAAATGCAGAAGACCTGGGTTCGATCCCTGGGTTGGGACAATTCCCTGGAGAAGGGAAAGGCCACCCACTCCAGTGGGTGCACAGTCCATGGGGTCATAAAGAGTCGGACACAACCGAGTGACTTTCACTTTCACAGTGCATCGTCTGCAATTTCACATTTTTGGGATATTGCTAATGGTATCCAAAAAATGTGAAATTGCAGATGATGCACTGTGAAAGTGAAAGTCGCTCAGTTGTGTCCGACTCTTTATGACCCCACGGACTGTGGTCGCACAGAGTCGGACACGATTGAAGCGACTTAGCAGCAGCAGCAGCAATATTTATTAACTATGAATCTTTGACACGATGCTTAACACTGTATGGATATCATGTGCATGAATCCTTGCCAACAGCCCTATGATGTAGGTATGACTACTTCTATTTTACAGGTAAGGTGTTCTAGGAATTCACCAAGGCTGAGGGCTGTTTTTGAGTGTCTAATTCCACAGGTATTTACCATGAGGTATTGTCCATCTGTACTTTGTTAGGTCTACATTTTACTAAAGTTGTTTGAGTAAAGTTAGGGACTTTTTAAAATTAAAAATGATTTTTATTCAAATGTTCTAATCCTATAAAAAAATCTTGCAGAATAAGATATCTTACATTTTCTAATTTTATGATACCCTGGCACCTTGGGAAAAAATGTACGATCAATCTCTTGGAAAACATGAGTTGGTAATCTACTCTTTGCACATCACAAGCTTAAGTTCTGAGGTGCTACAAAGATGTCTGGCTCCCAGTTTTGGTCCTTGTTTGTTTGAAGAACAAAGTAATTTTCTGAACAATTAAAAAACTGCCCAGAGGAGCTACATGGTTTAATATAGTTCAAGAAATGTCCCAAGGCAGAATACAGTCAGCTCATAAATGGATAATAGAGGTAATGAATACTGCGGATCAGAAGGCAGTGAGACTGATGCACTCTCAACGATTTAAAAGTCCATCATGGTGGGGGCAGATGCCACTAGCAGAGGTCCTAAGATTCGGTAAAACGCAGATGTAGAGAACAAATATGTGGATGTCAAGGGTGAATGGGGGGGTGGGCAGAATTGGGAGATTGGAATTGACATATATACACCACTGATACTACTTATAAAATAGCTAGGGGCTTCTCTGGTGGCTCAGTGGTGAAGAGTCCACCTGCCAATGCAGGAGACACGGGTCTGATCCCTGGGTTGGGAAGATTCCCTGGAGAAGGAAATGGCAACCACTCCAGTATTCCTGCCTAGGAAATCCCATGGACAGAGGAACCTGGCGGACTCCAGTCCATGGGGATCACAAAAATGTTGAACATGACTTAGTGAAGAATAAGTCTTCACTAAGAAGACTTACAATAAACAACAACAAATAAAGTAGATAACTAATGAGAATATACTGTATACCAAAGAGAACTCTACTTAATATATTGTGGTGAGCTAAACAGGAAGGAAGTTCAAAAGGGTGGGGAATGTGGTTGATTCATTTTGCTGTATAGCAGAAACCTAACATTGTAAAGCAACCATACTCTAATAAAAATTAATCTTTTAAAATGGATACAATATGGATGGGCAGAGGCCATATGCTGGGGAGGGGCAGTTGAAAGCACTGGTACTAAAAATCCTTCAGAGGAGAAGGAGGCTACTCAGTAGTAGCTCTATAACAGAAGCTAACACACAGGCAGTCAGTTCTGCACGTCCACAGAGAAGAGACGGCAGTCATAGAGGATGGCTGACTTAGCCTTCTGGGTAAACGGTAGAAATGTGTAGGTCTGTTATGATAAATGAACTATCACAAGGCAGGTAGAGATGGCCCAGAGAAAACGAGTGAGCTGGGTGAAGTTTATGGACATCTGTTATTTTTCCTGCCCACCATTCTTGCCCCCGCCTCTAGTTACAGTACTGTAATTCTGCCTTGGCAACCACCTCTCCCTGACCTTGGTTCATATGGTTCGAGTGAAGCTGACCCCACTCCTGAAGTGAGAGGTGGCCATTCTTGATACTACATTTCCTATGCTAGGATGACTGAATCAAGTGTGGATCTTTGACTCAGTTGATTAAGAGTCAGCTAAACTTTGGCTAAATAAACAAAGGAGAGATGCTTTTCCACACATGCAGAATCCGCCTGCAATGCAGGAGACCTGGTTCAATTCCTGGGTCAGGAAGATCTGCTGGAGAAGGGATAGGCTACCCATTCCAGTATTCTTGGGTTTCCCTTGTGGCTCAGCTGGTAAAGAATCTGCCTGCAATGCAGGAGACCTGGGTTCGATCTCTGGGTTGGGAAGATCCCCTGGAAAAGGGAAAGGCTACCCACTCCAGTATTCTGGCCTGGAGAATTCAATGGACTGTATAGTCCATGGGGTTGCAAAGAGATGAACATGACTGAGTGACTTTCACTTTCACTACACGCATAGAATGTAACCCATGAACTACTGGCAACAACCAATTTGCTTCCCTAAGGGAAGAGGTTACCCGAGAATGAAAGCAATCCAGAGGGATAGAGCTGAAGGAAGGAGAAACACCTGATGACACCATTTGAGCTTTAGGGTCAAGCCATGCCTGCAGGCCTAGACACTTCAGTTAAATCAAACGATGGACTCCTGTCTCAGTCTAAGCCAGTTAGAATCAGAGTTCTGTTCACTGCAACAGAAGGAAAGCAAAGTCCCAACTGACCTGCTTGTTGCTTCTTCATTTACTTCTTCCCACATTTCACTCCTCTCTTCCTTTCAGGTGCCTGCAGCCTCATGATCGGAGTCTGACATTTTGCTTTTCAGACTGCATTGGCGTTACTCTATTTTTTGAGCATTTCTTTAGAATTCTTCCTAATCAAATCTACTTGCCCTGTGTTCTGTTCCTCCATGTCCTTAACAGAATACAGATTAGTCAGAAAACACAAAACTTCCTTTATCTATTCTTTCATCTCATTTATTGGCCATCCCTAGGTTGGGAAGATACCCTGGAGGAAGAAATTGCAACCCACTCCAATATTCTTGCCTGGAGAATCCCCATGGACTGAAGAGCCTGGTGGGCTATAGTCCACAGTGTTGCAAAGAGTCGGACATGACTGAAGCAACTTAGCATAGCACAGCATATAGTAGGCCTAGGCACTGTACTCCATACTTGGAAAATTAGGTAAGAAAAAGTCCCTGCTCTCATGGAGCTCCACTGCTAGGTTAGTTGTACAATAACTTAATCTTACTTGGGTAATGATGACTAGGAATGGTCTAAGCCAGGGATCACCAACTGTATCTTATAGGCTAAATTGGGCCTGCAGCTTGGTTTTGTAAATAGTTTTACTGGACACATCTATGCCCATTCATTTATACACCACATGTGGCTCCTTTCACATGAAAAGGCAGAGCTGAGTACCTGTGACAAAGACTGCAGAGCTTGCATTTGCTGTATGGTGCTTCACAAAAAAGTGTGCTGACCTGTGGCCTAACCTTCCTCCCAAGGTACTGCATATGTGCAGTGTAAGTGAAAGCCCAAGAGATCTGGTGTTTCAGTTCAGTTCTTTTTAATGGTGGAGGTAAATAAACGGTATTGAACTCAGGAGAATGGTGGGTATGTCTGAAATACCACTCTGCAATCACTTTTTCAAAGTCACTGATTTTAAAAACCCTATGCATTGTGTGTTCTATCCCATTATACGGGCTTCTTGTTTCAATATAAAAATCTTTCCAATTTTATCAGTAAGCTGGCTTAACAGGAAGATGCTCCTTGTTGAACTCTGGGACTTTGGGATCCATGCATGTTCCAGCTGGAAAAGCGTTGCCTGCATTCAAAATAGCATGTCTCTAAAGCAGGGCTGTTCAAGTCAAGGCTTGGGGGAGGGGAGGCTTTCTTTAGCTTCTCTAGCACTTCTGCCGCCATCAAAGGGATGACAGCAATCAGAAATGCCTGTGCTTTGGAGTGAGTTCTGGCCCCAGCATCTGCTCCTTCTGCCTCTTTGGAGTGCTGAGAATGTACAAGGCTCTGAAAAAAATGTTTGGTGTCCTATTCTTGTAGTTTTTGGGGAAGCTTTACAGTTTCCTTAATGAGAGGAGACATTCACTTATTATTCCTTAAGCTGTGTTTTATGCCCTTCCCCCAGTGACCTCTCTGTTACAGCTCATCAATACATTATTTGTGGACAGAGACTGCTTATGGACGCATCTCTTGGTTTGAGGTTCTGATTATGGATTTTGTGTTGCCTTTATTTATTTGTTGGGCATGTTTGGTGGTAGAAAAATCGTTTTGTATGGATGGAGCATTACGCTCTTACTGATGTACAGAAAGGTACTCATTATTTATTGGGTGCTATCGATTGCTTTTTTACTCTTGGGCAACTGCGAATCTGTTTATATTGTTAGGTTTTGTTTACCTCTATTGAAAAAAGAATCGCTTAGCAAGACAGACTCAGTCCCTTCCTCCTGGAAGGGTAAGGATGTCAGGGAAGCCTGAGGGACTGTTATCATTAAGGGCTATCCAATGGCTCACTCACGGAAGACTCTGACTGAGGGCCTACTATGTATCTGGTCTGTGCCAGGCACTGTGTCTAAGGGAGCTCAGTGAATTGCTACCCCTGTCATCGGAAGGTACAGTCTTCTCCCCCCAGTTTACAGACCATTGATATGCTCAGTCTTTAAGCAACTAGATCAAGGTCACTCCACTAAACAACAACAATAATAGTAAATCAACACAGCTCATTATGCTGCATACTGTGCTGAACACTTTACACCTGGTGTCTTATTCCATCATGGCAGCAGCTTTACAGAGCAGGTACCATTACCACTGCAGTGTCCAGAGCAGGAAATGGGGCTCAAAACATTAGCCCCATTAGAGAACCTGCCTGCAGGTCACCAGACTAGTGAGCAGGGAGGCTGAGACTCCAGCCCCGACAGCTTGACCTCAGAGTCATCTTTTCAGAAAGCCACGCAAATACTCATGTCTTTCAGGATTTGAAATAGCTCAACTGGAATTCCATCACCGCCACTAGCTTTGTTCATAGTGATACTTTCTAAGGCCCACTTGACTTCACATTCCAGGATGTCTGGCTCTAGGTCAGTGATCACACCATCGTGATTATCTGGGTCGTGAAGATCTTGTACAGTTCTTACAGTTCTTAGGCATCTTAGTTCCTTCTTATTACAGAATTCTTTGTTTATCCCTGAGCTAAGCTGGGCTTTGAGGATTCACTGGCCTATCATTTGCTCACTGGTAAGATACAAATAGGGCTTCCCAGGTAGCTCAGTGCTAAAGAATCCACCTGCCAATGCAGGAGGGATAGGTTCAATCCCTGGGTTGGGAAGCTCCCCTGGAAAAGGAAATGGCTACCCACTCCAGTATTCTGGCCTGGGAAACCCCATGGACAGGGGAGCCTGGCGGGCTACAGTCCATGGGGTCACGAAAGAGTCAGACATGACGTAGCAACTAAACAACATCAAGTAAAAGTGAAAGTCGCTCAGTCGTGTCTGACTCTTTGGGACCCCATGGATAGTAGCCCGCCAAGTTCCTCTGTCCATGAGATTTTCTAGACAAGAATACTGGAGTGGGTTGCCATTTCCTTCTCGAGGGGATCTTCCTAACCCAGGGATTGAACCTGGGTCTCTTGCATTGCAGGCGGACTCTACCTGAGCTACCAGGGAAGTCCCAAACAGCAACAAAGATACAAACAAAGGATTCCTGAAACCTAAGGGAAAAGGAAGCTATAGCAGAATTTAGCCACTAGAGGGCGATCCCAGACCATGAATGCCTCCCCACTCAGCCAGGGTGGATTTTCTATCCTGTGTTCCCAAGCACATTTCCATTGGCTCCAGAAATACTTCAGCAGACCTAAAAAGGTTCAACAAGGGCACCAGGCCCTCTATATTCTTAACTACCTTATTACTTCAACAAGTGGCGTTAACTGATATATAAGAGGAAAATGTAACTAGTGTTTACATTCACAGGTAATTTAAAAATGCACTTTTTTAAAAAAATATGAACATTGATTCTGCTTTATACAAAACATAACAGTGATAGAAGAGGTCAGAATATCTCAAGAAACGTCCATTTCCCTTCTCTGTGTGGGGTGGTTACATCTATGTCACTTGTCCAGCGGTGACCATGCTGGACAGAGACACAAGGTCAAAGCACAGCCATGCCGGATTTCATGCTTTCAAGACTCTGAAACTTGGATCAGGGAGACCGAAGTGGGGCGTGGGGTGGGGGGGAGGGAGTTTTAAATGGAAAGTGCCACTGGATTAGTCTTTATTAGTGGCTGATAACTACTGGGTATTTAATTAATATTGAAATACAATCCTTCCATGTCCTCTGATGCAATCAATTTAATCAGGCTCCATCCCTAGATGCCATCAGGAAATGGACTAGACTGGAATGTATTTCTACTTATTTTTGGCATGTAAGAAGATAATAAATATGACTCAAGAATAAAGTCCTAAATTGATTTACAATCAATTCCCAGCTTCCTTGCTTGCTAGCAGTACATTGGTCCCTATTTGGCAATAGTATGAAGAGGGTTAGAGCTCGGACTGGCCATTTTTTTGAGTTAACCATCAGACAACCAGATTCTTTGATATAGTTGTTCACTAATAATACTGCCCACAAGGCCAATGAACACAAACTGTAACTTCCCACAGCTGAACAATTCTTTTCGTAAACTACCATTTCAGTCAGTGCAAAGTAAATTACCGATAAAAAGGACTATTAGTTAAATCAGTGGTTCTCGGCCGGTGGGGACTTCACTCTCCTTTTTCTAGGAGATGTTTGGCAAATGTCTGCTGACATTTTTTGGTTGTCACAGCCAGGTGTGTAGAGAAGGAAATGGCAACCCACTCCAGTACTCTTGCCTAGAGAATCCTGTGGACAGAGGAGCCTGGCAGGCTGCTGTCCATAGCGTCACACAGAGTCAGACACGACTGAAGCGACTTAGCATGCATGCATGCATTGGAGAAGGAAATGGCAACCCACTCCAGTGTTCTTGCCTGGAGAATCCCAGGGATGGGGGAGCCTGGTGGGCTGCTGTCTATGGGGTCACACAGAGTCGGACACGACTGAAGCGACTTAGCAGCAGCAGCAGCCGCCAGGTGTGACTAAGCTACAGGCATCTATTTAGCTTATATTTATAGAATTTATTCTCTTCCTCCTCTTACAACTTTTAAGAGCCTTTTAGAACTTTTCAGAGTTCAAGAATACTGATATGTATCCTACAATGCACAGGGCAACCTCCTGTAACCAAAAATTAATTGTCCCCAAATATCATTTTGCCAACAAAGGTCCATATAGTCAAAACTAGGGTTTTCCAGTAGTCATGTATAGATGTGAGAGTTGGACCCTAAAGAAGGCTGAGTGCTGAAGATCTGATGCTTTTGAACTGTGGTGCTGGAGAAGACTTTTGAGAGTCCCTTGGACAACGGGGAGTTCAAACCAGTCAGTCCTAAAGGAAATCAACCCTGAATATTCATTGGAAGGACTGATGCTGAAGCTGAAGCTCCAATACTTTGGCCACCTGAATTGAAGAGCCAACTCACTAGAATAGATCCTGATGGTGGGAAAGACTGAGGGCAAGAGGAGAAGGGGATGACAGATGATAAGATGATTGGATGGCATCACTGACTTAATGGACATGAGTTTGAGCAAACTCTGGGAGATAGTGAAGGACAGAGAAGCCTGGAGTGCTGCAGTTCTTGGGGTTGCAAAGAATCGGACATGACTTAGCAAATGAACAACAAAATATCAACGTAGTGCCGAGGTGGAGAAACCCTAGTCCGTATCTTTCAACTCCATCCAGTGGTGTGGAAGTTTTAGGTATTTCTAGGAGTTCCACAAGCCAGTGAGAGGACTGATGGGCTGTCTGTGTTTGTGGAGGACAAAATGTTTGGTTCCTTAATCTCTGTCTTTCTCACTGTCTCCCCATCCCCATCCTAGTGTATTTGCATACCCTTCCCAACTCCAGCTGTTTGAGAACTGCATCAGATCATCCATCTGTCCCTAGGAAAGAGGAATCCAAAAATGCAAATGACTTGTTCTCTGCTAAGTACACAGCTGTGCAAAGAACCATTTAAAACAGGGCTGGTAATACATTTTTTTTTTTTTTCAAGAAAACTTCTATTCTCAAATTTCTCCAGCCTCTTAAAGAATCTCTTAAACAATCTCTTGGTGAAAGATTAAGTTGTCCATTTCAGATGAACCTGCTTCTTGCTCTACTGAGAATTTGGAAATTTTCAGAGACTTTTTTTTTTTAGGAAAAGTCTGAAAAACTTTCAGGAAATTTCTAACTTCTTTCCTTCATATTTTCAAGATTCTCCCCATTTCACAGGGCAAGTTATCTAATGGTACTGAGTCTCAGCTTTTCTTAGCTGTAAAATGGGGATAATACTTTACACAATTGTGCTGAGGTGGGTGCACATGGATATTCAGCTGAGGATAATCCTCTCTCTCTCTGGCCCCTCCTCCAGGCACTGGTTTGGCCTCCAGTAGCCATGTCTGTCGTGTATGAATTTGCCCTCTGGCCACAGCTGACTGATTCAAGGATGAGGACTTGACCTAGTCTGAGCCAATCAGAATCCTTCATTCCAGAGTCGGAAACTTACAATGGGGAAGCCCAGAAAGGGGTAACAGCTAGAGCTGGGTCACAGTGACGGCAGCTCACCAGCATTCTTGGCTCAGTTTTTATGTTATCCCTCGCAAATGTCCTTGTGTCTTTAAGTTCGTTTCTCTGAGTTTAATTTTCAAGAATCTTTTTTTGCCTTTGACTAAACTTGTATTTATAGATTTCATTCTCTTCTTTTTTATACCTTTTTACATTCCCACCACAGTCCTGAATTTGCAGGTACTTCACAGTCAAATTCAAAGGCCATTTCAAAAGCCACCTCCGCTAGGAGCACTCTTTCGGTTTTCCGAAAAAGAAAGAATCTGCAGTTCACCTCACAATGGAATCTTTTCTACTTCATATTCATTCTGAATACACATTTCTTATTTCCCTGTGAGTGCATGCATCCTAAGGGCAAGGTCTTTGCTTTTCATTTATTCATCTTTGGCCTCTAGTAGTGTTTTACAAGTTGGATACTCGATGGAAATTTATCAGATGAATGAATTATTCATTTTATTTATTTGTGGCCTGGGAACTTCTTCAGTAATTTTTATCTTGTCTTTTTCAAGGCTATAATAAAAAATGCTCATGCATATAAAAATAAAATTCAGAGAAAAGCAAGAGCCTATTTCAAATGTTTCCTTCCCTATGGACCTTTCCTTGGTTTTCCCATCAAGAATTAATACTTTCATTTGATGTTTTATTCAGATAAGTCAAGAGACAAAGTTAGTTGTGGAGAAAAACATTTTCTTTCTTTTGTCTTGACTGTCCACCTTCAGTAACGTCAATTAATTTCAAACATTTGAAACTAATTGTTTCTCAGTTACTTTACTTCACAAGCTGGCATGGAAGATTTACTAAGCAGAGAGAAAACCACAGAATGTTCTTGGAAAATCATTCCAGAAATTCCGAGTATATTTAAGCACTTTAACAAATAGTTATTGAGTACTGTGATTCTCAAAATGCAGACCTAGTATCCTGGAGATGGTATTAGGTGGCAGAAAGAGGGGGCAACAAATGCCCATGCTAGACAGCCAATCTCTCCCCTTCCTTCTGACTCCTCAAGAAGACCAGCTCAGCATGGCAGCAGAATCTCTTGAATTTGCTCATCCTCTTTTATTTAAGAGAGATGGCAGTTTGTTGACATTGGCGCCTCCTTCTGCAGGGAACAGATTCAATCCAGAATTTACTAAAGTTGTTTTGTTTTCACTGAAGTTATTTTTATGGCTACTCTCTATTCACAATCAGACAGAAAAAGATCTCCTTTAAATCTAAGTTCTAGAATAGGAGTAGATTTTTAAAAATATGAATAAAACAAATAATTAGTGCTGGTTGTATGCAGGTATGGTGTGAGGGCGGTCAGGAATGACTGTAGTTTTAGAAAAGACAGAGCCAAGCTAAACACTGTATATTTCAGTGCTGACTGATTTAAGTGCAGTGGATGGTAAAAATATGATGGATTTGAAAAAGGGAGGGTGACTGATAAGTAGATATATGTCCTAATTCTTCTTAAAGTCAAATACAGAATTTTTTTCTGTGAAAAAATGAGATTTTTCTGTGAAATCTCATTAATATGTATACATGAGGATTTGTTTTTACATAATGTTAAGTCCTTAATTCCTCTGAATCATTTCCACACTCCAGTCCACTTTCTTTCTGTTTGTGTGTGTGTATGTTTGTGTGCATCTTGTGTGTTTGTGTGCACATCTTGCTTTCAACAGAACACAATGGCAAACATGAACCGTCATATTCTGATTCTGACAAACTATGCAAACCTCTGCCTAATCCAATTATTCTACATAATTAAAGCAGTTAGTTTTAAATTACAACTGAGCTCGATTTTAAGGGGAAAAATAAATCTCTCTTTTTAATTTTCTAGTGCCTTGGTTTTATCCAGCTTTGCAAATCGTACTTATGGACTGTCTATAAAAATAAACCTAAATGTAAATTATGATTTAAATCTCTGTGGGCAAGCTGTTCTGCCTTATTTGTTAGAAAGCAAATAAGACCTACTTTATGGCCTGTTTACAGAACTGAAAATTTCAAACTGAGGGATTTTAAAAAGACAGCAACCGTCTTGATGCTTTAACTACAGAAATGACTAAACAGAGTAATGCTCTCAGAATAACCTGACAGTCTTGAAAACAAACCATTACTGATGTCTTTCTTTTAAATTATATGATGATATGGAATTTAAATATTATACATAAATATATTACTTCTATTCACCATTTAAGCTGTTATTTATACAATCTATAGAGATAGAGGGCTCTAATCTGTTGAGTTTCTTTGTGATGTAGTTTTGATTACAGGTGATCACTTAAGCCTGCATTCAGTCCCCTCCCTCCCTCCTTCAAGCTATTTTACTCTTAGTTCACGCTTTTAAAGCCACTGGGAAGAAACGAATTCTCCCTCTCCGTGAAAAGCCATTACTATTTGAGATCTCAAATATATTCAGCCTCATACTGTCATATGAATTCTAATTGTGAAGCTGCAGGGTAAGCAACATGTTCATAAATCAGTTGATCTGTCCCTGAGGAAGTTTTTGCAGGTAACATTGTTCGTGCTCATAATGTCTAAATATTTAGGTCTGTTCTACTGTAGGTGGAGTGGAGCATTCCTCTGTTCAGATTCACAAATTAGGAGAAAACCAATTAGGAAGGTGTCTGCTGTGTGACTTGCCTCCCATGGGCATAACCAGAGTGGAAAGACCCCTTCCCTGCCCCCGGCGTCTGTGGAGAAGTAAAAAACTGTGTGAGCCTGCACTGCTACAAGGGAGAGTGTGTCCTGAGCCACATCACTCGCTCGGGGCCACGACACTGATGAGGCAGGATGCAGATGAGACGCAATTCCCCACGCACACTGGCCAGGGAGCAATCATTTTCTTACAGACTCCAAAAAAAAAAAGGGCATATAAAAGCACAAGAGAATTAGAGAGCTGTTAACACAGGGGCAACTCTGAATCCTCTATAGTTGACTAAATGTATATGTTTGTGTGTGTGTGTGTGTGCACATGCAAAACTTACTAATTACCAGCACCAGGCTGCCTACGGATACTGACTTAGCAGGTATGCTGAGAGAACAAGCTGCTCCCGTCATTTGGGAAGTGGCACCACCACTGTGCGCTCGCTCAAACCCCAAACTGAGACCTTATTCCGGATTCTCCGCCAGTTACTTCCATGCATGCACACATTTAATTTTACCATGAGCCTTTTTGCATCACTCTCCAAAACATGTCTGCTTTTCTCCACTGTCACTCCAGTCTAAGTCACCATCATCTCTCGCTTGGACAGCTCCCCACCAGTAGGCTTCCTACTAGTTTCCTAGTGTCTCTTTTATTTTAAAAAAGGACAGATATGGAATTCCTTTTCTTCTGATAATTTTAAATAACAGCCTTATCCATGTCTAATTTATATACCATAAAATTCATGTTTTAAGTGTAAAATTCAATGATTTTCAGTAAATTTACATGATAGCAACCACCATTATAATCCAATTTTACAATATAACCATTATCCCCCCCAAAATCTGCCTGCAATTCTGCCTGCAGTTCTAGGGAAGCACTAGTCCACTTTCTGTCTCTATTATTCGGCTTTTTTGCATGTATCATATAAATGGGATCGCATAAATGGGGTTCTTTGCATCTGGCTTCTTTTCCTTATAATGTTTTTGAGGCTTATCAGTGTTGTAGCATCCATTAGCACTTCATTGCTTTATGTTGGCAAATAATAGAGCCATATAAATAATTTCTGAAGCATAGTAATTAATTACACAACACCCAGGAAGCTATCACTCAACTTTGAACCAGAAGGTTACGAAGGTATTTAGTGTTCTGCTTATCTCCTGATCCATCACACACATAGGACCCACACGGTACCTGGCAGGATGGTCATCCTTTGCTCACAACTTCCAATGGCTTCCTCTGGCTGTTAAATTGAAACCCAAAGTCGTTTAATGGCCCACAAGGCTCTATCTACATAGTCTGGCTGTTGCCTATCTGTTTGATAACAGTCCCCCTTGCTTATTATGTATTCCAGATACAACACTTTTCTTTCTTTTCCTTGACCATCATAAGCTATTCGCACCTCAGGGGCTTTAAACTGGTTCTATTCTCTTCCTGGAACATTCTTCTGCTTGCTCTCCAGGTGGCTGACTCCTTGACACTGAGTTCTCAACTCCCAGAGCAGCATCTCAGGAAGAAATTTCCTGACCAATTTATTAATAAAGGGAACTTCCCCCGATCCACCATTTCCCCTCATATTCAGTTCAGTTCAGTTCAGTTGCTCAGTCGTGTCTGACTCTTTGCGACCTCATGAACTGCAGCACGCCAGGCCTCTCTGTCCATCACCAACTCCCAGAGTTCCTTCAAACTCATGTCCATTGAGTTGGTGATGCCATCCGGCCATCTCATCCTCTGTCCTCCCCTTCTCCTCCTGCCCCCAATCCCTCCCAGCATCAGAGTCTTTTCCAATGAGTCAACTCTTCGCATCAGGTGGCCAAAGTACTGGAGTTTCAGCTTTAGCATCATTCCTTCCCAAGAACACCCAGGACCCATCTCCTTTAGAATAGACTGGTTGGATCTCCTTGCAGTCCAAGGGACTCTCAAGAGTCTTCTCCAACACCACAGTTCAAAAGCATCAATTCTTCAGCACTCAGCTTTCTTCACAGTCCAACTCTCACATCCATACATGACCACTGGAAATACCATAGCCTGGACTAGATGGACCTTTGTTGGCAAAGTAATATCTCTGCTTTTGAATATGCTATCTAGGTTGGTCATAACTTTCCTTCCAAGGAGTAAGCGTCTTTTAATTTCATGGCTGTGATCACCATCTGCAATGATTTTGGAGCCCCAAAAAATAAAGTCTGACACTGTTTCCCCATCTATTTCCCATGAAGTGATGGGACCAGATGCCATGATCTTCGTTTTTTGAATGTTGAGTTTTAAGCAAACTTTTTCACTCTCCTCTTTCACTTTCATCAAGAGGCTCTTTAGTTCCTCTTCACTTTCTGCCATAAGGGTCGTGTCATCTGCATATCTGAGGTTATTGATATTTCTCCCGGCAGTCTTGATTCCAGCTTGTGCTTCTTCCAGTCCAGCGTTTCTCATGATGTACTCTGCATAGAAGTTAAGTAAGCAGGGTGACAATATACAGCCTTGACGTACTCCTTTTCCTATTTGGAACCAGTCTGTTGTTCCATGTCCAGTTCTAACTGTTGCTTCCTGACCTGCATACAAATTTCTCAAGAGGCAGGTCAGGTGGTCTGGTATTCTCATCTCTTTCAGGAGTTTTCACAGTTTATTGTGATCCACACAGTCAAAGGCTTTGGAATAGTCAATAAAGCAGAAATAGATGTTTTCCTGGAACTCCCTTGCTTTTTTGATGACCCAGTGGATGTTGGCAATTTGATTTCTGGTTCCTCTGCCTTTTCTAAAACCAGCTTGAACATCTGGAAGTTCACGGTTCACGTATTGCTGAAGCCTGGTTTGGAGAATTTTGAGCATTACTTTACTAGCGTGTGAGATGAGTGCAACTGTGCGGTAGTTTGAGCATTCTTTGGCATTGCCTTTCTTTGGGATTGGAATGAAAACTGACCCTTTCCAGTCCTGTGGCCACTGCTGAGTCTTCCAGATTTGCTGGCATATTGAGTGCAGCATTTTCACAGCATCATCTTTCAGGATTTGAAATAGCTGAACTGGAATTCCATCACCTCCACTAGCTTTGTTTGTAGTGATGCCTCATATTACCCTTTTTCATTTGTTCACAGTACTCATTGCTGTCTTAAAGGGCTTCCTTGCTTCCCTTCCTGCAATGCAAGAGATCCAAGTTCAATCCCTGGGTCGGGAAATTCCCTGGAGAAGGGAATGGCTACCCACTCCAGTATCCTTGCCTAGAGAATCCCATGGACAGAGGAGCCTGGTAGTCTTCATTATTTCAGTTCAGTTCAGTTGCTCAGTCATGTCCAACTCTTTGTGACTCCATGGCCATGCCAGGCCTCCCTGTCCATTACCAATTCCTGGAGCTTGTTCAAAGTCATGTCCATTGAGTCCGGGATGCCAACCAACCATCTTGTCCTCTGTCATCCCCTTCTCCTCCTGCCTTCAATCTTTCCCAGCATCGGGGTCTTTTCAAATGAGTCAGTACTTCGCATCAGGTGGCTAAAGTATTGGAGCTTCAGCATCAGTCCTTCCAATGAGTATTCAGGACTGATTTCCTTTAGGATGGACTGGTCTGATCTCCTCACAGTCCAAGGGACTCTCAAGAGTCTTCTCCAACACCACAGTTCAAAAGCATCAATTCTTCAGCACTCAGCTTTCTTTATAGTCCAACTCTCACATCCACTCATGACTACTGGAAAAACCATAGCTTTGATAGATGGATCTTTGTTAGCCAAGTAACATCTCTGTTTTTCAATATGCTGTCTAGGTTGGTCATAACTTTTCTTCCAAGGAGCAAGCATCTTTTAATTTCAAGGCTGCAGTCACCATCTGCAGTGATTTGGGAGCCCAAGGAAATAAACTCTGTCACGGTTTCCACTGTTTCCCCATCTATTTGCCATGAGGTGATGGGCCCGGTGCCATGATCTCACTCTTTTGAATGTTGAGCTCCATGGACAGAGGAGCCTGGTGGTCTTGTTTGTTTACATACTTGCTTTATTTCTCCTCCCACCAGAATATAGGTTCTCTGAGGGCAGAGACTGTCTTGTTCATTGTTGTACTCTTGTAGCTAGAGCAGTGTCTGGTTCCTATTTTATATAAATGACTGCTGAATAAATAAGGAAATAGAATATGAATCAGTGCAGAACCACCAGAATAAACCAGGATGCAAAGTGGATCAAGAGATCTTAACAGCCAGGCAGCAGAGTTGCATCAAACCATAGTTTTTGTTTTGGCTGAACTGACAATATTTTTGTATCTGCACTATCTCATTTTCTTTTTAAAATAAGTAATTGTAGGAAGAAATTTTAATCACTTGTCCCTTGATTAGATTTAACCTCATGCAGAGAAAGTATGTACTTCTAATCAGTACCTTGGGTCTAAAAAATCATTGTAAATACTGCTGGTCTGGAGTTTTCTGTGATTTATCCTCACTTTTTAACAAGGTGCTTGATGTCAATTTCAAGAAACATGGTTTTAGTTACCCTGGCAACTACGTTTAGAATTAAGCCCTATTAACTGCCTCTCTATTTAGAGTGTCCTCAAGGTTATGTGCATTTCTCATCTTATTTCTTAACTGCTCCATTTTGAATATGGGTCAAATCTTTTTCTTAGTATACTTTTAAAAAGAGATATGAAATTTCAAAAGGAAGAGAAAATTCTTTCCTCAAATTATATCTATGACTGCGTCTCAATTATGTTTACATTATTTTGTTTTTTCTCTATATACTTATATAGAGGAAAATATGTCTTTTTTTTTACTATACATTTTTCTGTGTATAATACTTTTTCCTAGATCCTAGAAAAAATTAGTTATTAGGTAGTGAAGTTGATAGCTGATTTTTGGTTACTTTAATTAAAGCCAGTGGTATTAACCTTGGTTCCCTGACTTGCCTGGCAGACACATTTTCACTTGAACTTAACACACAATGTGGATCTCAATAGGTTAAAAAAAATGGAGAAGGAACTAACTCCCAAACTCTATTCCAGACAGGACTCACATTATTACTAGTTGTTGCAGAAGATCTGGAAAATTTCTGCAAGAGTTGTGTCTGTTTCATATGCCTTGTCTCTCCCTGTATAATTTAATCTGCAACTCTGCTTTCTCTCCATGCTTTACTCACCCAAGATCCTATACAAATATAACTAAGAAATTAATTCTTCTCACCTCAATATGTAAACATCACAATGTAACCTGCTTGCTTAGTTACATCAACTATTACTCTGCTCTTTATATAATAATTCTAATTGTGAGCTTTTTTTTATATATCCAGATAAATGGAGCAAATTCAGATTGCTCAGTGAGGCTGGAGAATGACCTTCATCTGAGCACAATGATTTGTCTGCTGTCTGTATACAAAGAACTGAATCACATCTTAATTTGGGGCTTCCCAAATAGCTCAGTTGGTAAAGAATCCGCCTGCAATGCAGGAGTCCCCAGTTCTATTCCTGGGTAAGGAAGATCCCCTGGAGAAGAAAAAGGCTACCCACTCCAGTATTCTGGCCTGGAGAATCCCATGGATTATATAGTCCATGGGGTCGCAAAGAGTCAGACAAGACTGAGCAACTTTCACTTTCAAGTTTAAAAGCTGCCAGGAATTCTCTGAGGCCCCAGAGACAAAGATGGCATCCTGATGGCTGAAGCCCCCAATAAATAGACTCATCAAGTGACTATCAGTCATATCCTCTCCCCAGCACCTTGCTTGCAGGGTGATGGAGGCTGAAAATCTGTGTTCACTTGAAAAGGGTGACCAACCATCCCAATGTGCTCTAGGACACAGGATATTTAGTGCTAAGACTGGCAAGTCCTGGGCAAACTGGGAGAGTTGGTCACTCTACTCACCAATAGGAAATAACTATGAACCATTATCCCAGGAATTTCTCCAAAAGAAACAACCATAAATGAATATAAAGATTTCCATACAGGGGTCTGTATCATGTGCCTATATTTGTGGAGTGTTAAGTATATACACTCATACAGAACTGCAAACTGGGAAAACACCACCAAGACATTTATATTCACTATTGACGAATATTGGGATCATGAGTAAAAATTCTCCTTACATTTGTCTCAATTTTTGTCAACATATGAATTTTTTAATCTGAAACATTAAATCTGATTTTTAAAACTAAGCCAATAATAAGAACAAGCATAGTGCTTTATACAAAACGGAAAATATTATCTGAAGTTTATGTACCAGATTTGTATTTTCCACCCACACTTTTTCAGCAGCTACACCTGTTAGGAGAATCCTAGGTCTAAGACTCCACTGTGAAGTTGGAGTCAAACGTCATTTACTTAAATATAACTAAACATGGCTCTTAAAAAAGACTTTAAGTGCTCAACACTCACATTATTTACAGAGAACTGCTGCCTCATTCAGTGACTTTGAGCCGGTTGTAGGTTACTTCTTGAAATCCTTTCACATTCGTACCTCCCTAAGCACAGTGCAATCTAACTTTTACACCAAGCAGGGCATGTAAGCTTAAGGGAGAAGCAAATGCTTTTAATTTTCATTTTTGGCTGGTGTCAATGTCACCCTATTGTCAGCATGTAGCGTTGTGTAAAAGGTATATCTTTGCTAAGGTGGAGAGGGAACAGATGTGGCACAGCTGTGGAGTGTTCCTCACAGAGAACAAAAGACCCAGCCAGGGAACCAACTGTCCCAGCTGTACATCCAGCACCCACGGGGTTGTAAGAGATGCCTGCTGACTGCAACGCACTCAAGGTCATTCACCAAGACATTGGAACCACAACGTACACGCTGGCAAATAACGTGTGCAAAAGCAAGGTTTGGGGGGTAATACAAAGGTTCGTCTAGTCAAGGCTATGATTTTTCCTGTGGTCATGTATGGATGTGAGAGTTGGACTGTGAAGAAGGCTGAGCGCCAAAGAATTGATGCTTTTGAACTGTGGTGTTGGAAAAGACTCTTGAGAGTCCCTTGGACTGCAAGGAGATCCAACCAGTCCATTCTGAAGGAGATCAGCCCTGGGGTTTCTTTGGAAGGAATGATGCTAAAGCTGAAACTCCAGTACTTTGGCCACCTGATGCGAAGAGTTGACTCATTGGAAAAGACTCTGATGCTGGGAGGGATTGGGGGCAGGAGGAGAAGGGGACGACAGAGGATGAGATGGCTGGATGGCATCACTGACTCAATGGACGTGAGTCTGAGTGAACTCCGGGAGTTGGTGATGGACAGGGAGGCCTGGCGTGCTGCGACTCATGGGGTCGCAAAGAGTCAGCGACCCCTGAGTCAGACTGACGACTGAGCAACTGATCTGATCTGATCTGAAACACCTAGAAACAGGGGGGAACCAGAGATGACAAGGGCTAGAATGCAACACAGTACTATGTCTGAGGGCATAACGCTGCCCTTGGAAAAGAGTAGAAAATGGGTATGAGCAGAGCCTTGGTTTGAGGTCCCAATGTATCTTTTTTTTTTTCAATTGAAGTATAATTGGTTCACAATACTATATTAGTTTCAGGTGTAGAGCATAGTGATTCAGTTGTTTTCGCAGATTATATTCCACTCTAGGTTTTTTACAAGATATTGGATATAATTCCCTGAACTATACAGTAAATCCCATACAGCAATCCTTGTTGCTTATCTGTTTCATGAGTAGTAGCTTATACTTGTTAATCTCATACTTCTAATTTGTCCCAACTCTGTTCCTTTCCCCAAACCATAAGTGTGTTTTCTATAAGTCTGTCTCTGTTTTATTAATATATATAGTCATCTGCATTCTTTTTTTAGATTCCACATGTGATATCACATGGTATTTGTTTGCCTCTCACTTCTGTCACTTAGCATGATAATCACTAGGTCCATCCATGTTGTGTTGCTACAAACGACATCCTTTCATTCCTTCTTATGGCTGAGTCTCCGTTGTCTGTATGCACCACATCTTCTTGAACTTGTCCCTTTCACTCCTGTTCCCGGGTACCAGCAGCCTCCATCATCTCCCACACGACTGCAACAGCCTACCAAATGGTGTCCCTGCTTCCACAATGGCCCATGAAGTCATTCTCCACACAGCAGCCAGAAGGATCTTTTAAACATGTAAATACCATCAGATAGCTTTCACCCTTAAAATCCAAGCTTCTGACCTTAGCCTCCAGACCCTGTGGGATCTACCTTCAGCCATCCTTGTTAACCTGCTTCGGTCTCCCTTTGTCCTTGCTCTGCTTCAGCCCCTCTGGCTGTTTATCTGCCCCTGAAACATGTCAGTTTCTATTTAAGGTCCCTGAACCCACCAGTCTCTCTGTCCAGCTCTTTGTCTGACCAGCTCCTTCTTGTTTAACTGTCAAGTCTTGGAGACACTTTCTGACCAACCTCATTCTAACAGCTGCCTTTTCCCAACTTACTTAGTCTCCACCAAATCTCTTTGCATCATTTCTTTACAGCAGACCTCAAGGGGCCCTAAACCTGCATTCTGCATGAAAAACAAATGGAGAGAGGGTGACAAATAAATATTTGACCAAAGTTGAGTATTAACGTCACAGAATAAGCTGTTGAGAATACAAGAATCAAGTGAAATTATTAAAAAAAAAAGAGAGCTACCATATGATCCAGCAATCTCACTCTTGGGCACATACCTGGAGAGAAAGAAAAAATACTTGCACCCCAATGTTTGTGGCAGCAGTATTCACAACAGCCAGGACATGGAAGGGACCTAAACGTCTATCTATGGCTGAATGGATAAAAAGAGATGTGGTAACATATACAATGGAATATCACTCGGCCATAAAAAAGAATGAAATAATGCTATCTGCAGCAACATGGATGGGCCTAGAGATTATCTTATTGAGTGAAGTCAGAAAGAGAAAAAAAAAATAGTGTATATTAATGTATATATGTGGAATCTTAAAAAAGGGTACAAATGAACTTATTTACAAAACAGAAATAGAGTCACAGATGTAGAAAACAAACTTAAGGTTATCAAGAGGGAAGAGAGTGGGAAGGCTAATTGTAAGGTTGGGATTGACATGTACACACTACTACATATAACAATAAGAACCCACTGCATATCACGGGGAACTCTACTCTGTAATGATCCATATGGGAAAAGAATCTAAAAACCTGGATATACGTGTATGTATAACTGATTCACTTTGCTGTACAGTAGAAACTAACAACATTTTTAATCAACTATACTCCCATAAAAATTAATTAAAAATAATATAAAGAGATGTTAGCAGATTTAATCATTTATCTAAAAATATTATCCTGTACTTCTGAGAGGAATACAATTCAGGAGAGTATTATTTTAAATTTGTAAAGCTAATAATTTAGTTCTAATTTTATTATTACAGTTTAGTAGTAACAATTCAAGCTTCTGTTATTGCGGTGTAGGAACAATAATTTCCTAGCACTATCAGCTAAACATGTCCCCCTGGTGCTGTTAGATGGCACATTTAAGATGGATGCCAAAGAGATGTTTACTTTGCCTTGAGCTTGGTGAAGAGGTAGATATTTTGGGGTCAATTCTGACAGTGTGGGGAAATGCTAACAGTGAAAGCAAATGATTAAGCTTTTCTTCCTTTCAGATAGCAACTGACTAATGTAAATTTAATCTTTTTTTTGTATAATGTGATGAACGTTAGAACAGCAAATGGGTCTACTGAAAGATTAGAATTAAGATATAACCTAACCTTAATTTTTCTGCCTTGACAATTATTTAAATTTTATGAAGATTTCTTGGCTCAAACGGAATATGATAGTCATCCTAAAGATATCCAGTTATATTCTTTTAATAGTCACCTACTTATTTAACTCTTTGAAAATCTTAATTTTTTCATATAAAATAAAGTTTTAATGGTACATTATTATGTTGACATTTGATAATAAATGTATATGTGTATATATATATATCACTGACAGAGAATTTCAATATACAAAGCATACATAAAGATTTTTTATTCTAATACACATTTGGAATGCTCACTTATATTTCAGAATATGCAGATATTAACAAAAAGCAGAATGATATGTATCTTGCTTTTATTTCAGATAGTATCACACCGATTGCCTATGATGATTATCTACATCACTGACCATACTCAAGTGCAAAGATGCCAGAGATGACTTTGAGATATCATCTGTCAGGCATTCTAAAGGCAAGGCTAAAGCAAAGGTACACAGATTCTGACTGAACAGCAAGGCCAAAGCCAAACTCTGGTGCATCTCTGCTCACCGACCTGCAATGGCCTTCCTGTTGTTTGCCTGTCCCCTTAGACTGTGGGTGCCGTTATGGCGGGATGTTTGCTTCTTTTGTTCACTGCTGTATCCTCAGCACCTTGCACATGGTTTAGCATATAGCAGCCACTCAGATAAACAAGATAAAAGGAAGAAAGGGCTAGAGGAATGAGCAAGAGAGTATGGAGAATGCTATCTCGTTCTCCTCTCCCTGGGATCTGATTCTCCCCTTGACTGACAAATACATGAGGGATCACCGAGCAGCAGGCCCACGGGGTGAATTCTCATCACAAGTGACCAAAAGAACACAAGGAGTTCTTCCAGAGGTTGCTACGTCCAAAGACAAGGCTAGTTTGAAGGTGTGTCTTGTTTGGGGTCTCTCTAGGGTAGGAGAGTGAGAAAGAGAGAGAGAGAAGCATTTTTCAGGTTTCAAGTATTTGGCTCAACAGAAAATCACCTAGTTCTGTTGCTGGAGTGGATAGCAGACACAACAGGGAGAAAAGCAAGGTGACAGGCACGGCAGAGCAGAACTAGGGCTTCAGACACGGACATTCCTGCCTTGGACTCCTCTTTCCTAACAATTCTCAAACACTGATATTGAAACTCTACTGTATTGCTTGATATATGAAGTAACAGTAGACAAAAGATCTCTGTATTCCTTCTCTCTCTCTAGCAAATTTACAAAAGAAAAATCCATAACAGCAGAACCGTGCCTTAATTAGCTAAATGTCAAGACACTCCCAAATTTTCAAACATTATTTTACCCTGTGATGTACCCAGTGACTCTTTGGAGGGGATGTGCGCAGTGTGTATGGACTTTGTTCACACTTGAAAAGTAATAGTGGTTTGGTGTCAGGAAGAACTCACAAAATGGGTTCACTTTATTTTTTCAGGGTTTTTTTTCCTGTTCTTCTGGATGATTTGCAGCCATTTCTGTTCTTTCAGATATTGAGAACTCGTCTGAGTGGAGATATCTCTCCCACAGTGACATTTATGGCCATGAGTATTCTAAAGAGGTTTCCAAGTCCATTCTATGGGCCCACTTTTTACCTTTGCCCAGAGTCCTTCACCATTTGCCGTTAAGGCTTTGACCTGAGTCAATCAAGATTTGCTAACCATCATACATGTAAGGCATTACAGGAAAACTAATTTGATACATGGATTTTAACAAGCATGAGTAAAGAATCTATATATTGTTGGGGCTCAGAGGTGTGGTTGCCCTATATGCCACAATAGCGCACTGATTGTTAAGAGTTACTTGAACAGTGAGTAGGGGGAAATGATATAAAAACACACTCTGACTTCTTTCTTGCCCCAACAGCAGGATATAAATCTCCCATGTAGCAGTATCTTCCATACACCAGGAGGACAGAAAGCATCCTGTCACTGAGCTGGTGATTTAAGGCTAAGAAGACTATAAAAATACACTTTCTTGCTTCTTCATTAGTCTCCTACCCTAAGCAAAAACCCCCTTGTTAAATCTTCACAAATTAATAGTGTGTTTGTCTATAAATGATATATAAATAGCCTAGTTTGGTCACCTTGGGGGACCTGTTTTTATGAGACCTGTGTATATGAATTTATGAATTTACTTTTTTTCCTATTAATCTGTCTTGTATTGATTTAATTATTCGGCCAGCCAAAAGAGCTGAAGAGGGATGGTGGGGTGGCGGGAATTCACTCTCCCTCAAAATGTAAATGAATACATTTCAAGGCAAACTACAAAAGGATATCTAATTGAAAGAGAAAGTATGTTAAGCTTCTTTAGTTCACACCACCTGACTTGGATGGCCTGCGCTGTTTTCCTCTCCATCCTGGCTCCAGTGATGGCAACAATAATTATAAAGGTAAGAATAGCAGCCTTCCATCTGTGCCAGTGCTCAGCATATATTATTAAACAGACACCTCATCAACAACTTTATAAGTATTATTAGCCTCATTTTACAGATGAAGAAACTAAGGTTCAGAAGGATTTAGTAACCTACCCACTGTAACAATGTCAGCGGCACAACTGGGGTCCAAAGTAGGATTGTCTCAGCTTTGGGTGAGACAAATACCCAGGTGATATTTTGGGTGATACCAGGTCCTGTATGATTAGATACATGCTCGAGCATCTGTTCTCATGCACTGGAACACATTCTAGCAATAGAGCCCTTTCTCCTTTGGCAGACCTGGCTCTTTGCTTTTCACGTACTTGGAATCCTATAACCTAGGTTTTGGGAGTTGTGGATTTTAGCAAAGCCTGCCTAACTTTTCTAAGCTTTTTTTTTTAATATGTAAGGAGGGGAAAATGAGCATCTATTTCCTAACACTACCATGTGGGACTCACTGATATTATACTGGGTTTTTGCTAGTAGCAATGTTTCTCAAGAGATTACAATATGCCACCCACTGGACTCAGCTCTTAGCTTGAATCATAGTGCTTTTCAACATTAGTTCCACGGGGACAGGATGTATTACTGTCTCCATTTCAAATGAGAAGAAACTGAAACCCAGTGAGGAGCATCCACTTGCCCAAGGCCACCCAGTGGGTGAGCAGTGAGGCTGGGATTCACACCCAGTTCTGTGTGACGCTACCATTTGGTAACAGGTGGCTCGGTGCCTGCCACCTGCTGTATTTTAATAAATGGTAGGAACAATGGTTATTGATAACGATTTCTTTGAGGAAGGATGAGGCTCAGCAGCAGCTCTCCTGGAATTCTGTAAGCACCTCCAGGGCAGGGCCCGCCTCTTAGCAGACGTGCACACACACCACCACACAATGTGGCTCCCTATGGGCTGGAATCTGCTGCGGAGCTGAGCGTCCACACTGACGTGGAACACCAGTGAGACAGCACATTCATCACCACTTACAGAGGGGCAGTGATTTAACCCACAAGAAAACTGAGTTTATGGAAAGGAAATGAGCCTGTGAGACCATTCTGCTGAGTAGTTAATGCTAATAAAAGACTTTCTTTTAAGGGAGTGACTTCTTTTAGAAAGGCAGGGTAGCAGAAAGAGTTAAAAATACAGACTTTACATTTGACTCTTGGCTTAGCTCTGTATTATCTATGCAACTTTGACCAAATCACTTAACCTTCCTGAATCTCAGCAGTTTCATCAGTAAGATGGGAATGACAATAGTACCTACACTGTACAGCATTAAAGAAGACATCGACTATGAAATACTTGGTATAGTACCTGGTCACAGAAAGTGCTGGATCAATGTTAGTGATTACTATTTCAGACCCAGCTCACTTTTTCCCCTCATCTCTCCCTTCTCCCTCCAAAATAAAAATGAGGCCATGATAACAACAGCTAACATGACTACTGTGCAACAGGCACTGTTTTTAAGTGTTTTATATATGTTAATTTAATTTTCTCAAGAATTTGGGAAATGAGGCATGAAGAGGTGACCTGCCCAAGGTCACAGAATTGAGATTCAAACCCAGCACTCTTCCTTCTCATTCTGAGCTCCTGTGGATAGCACAAGACTGTATCTGTGCACTGATGAATCTAAACCAAGCCTCTCTTGTTTTCTTCTTAGCAAGAACTTGGAGTTTCTGGGTTGTATCTCATTACTACAGGTAAGGGACTATATGACACTCCACCCTATATTCTCCCTGATCATTCAATACCAAATATAGTGATTTCTCACACTGGGCAATTGGCGAAGCCTCCTCCTGGGAGACTGAAGTACAGAACTGCATTCTTTATACCCAACTTGTGCTCAGTCATGTCCGACTCTTTGTGACCACATAGACTGTAGCCCGCCAGGCTCCTCTGTCCATGGGATTTCCCAAGCAAGAATACGGGAGTGGGTTGCCACTTCCTTCTCCTGGGGATCTTCCTGACCCAGGGATCAAACCCACATCTCTTGCATCTCCTGCATTGGCAGGAGAGTTCTTTGCCACTAGCGCTACTTGGGAAGCCTTGAGGAGACATATATTGAATTAGATTTCACTGGACAGTGACGGGCAATAAATCCAGTTCTCAGATCACATCATCACCAGATGTAATTGCCAAGTCAGCTCTGGCAAGGTACTCGAGGAGCTGAGCTAGAAAGGAAATGGACCTACTGTCCATTTAGTCCTTAGTTCTTAAAGAGCTATCAAAAAAGCTTGATAGCTTTTGATACATTGGCTGTTTCACACCCAGCCAGTGTAGGACTCTTCGTGAAATCAGAACTTTCATGAATTTCTCACATCTGGATGGAGTATCATGGTCTAATTGCCAAATGCCAGTCACCACATCATAATCCGATTCTGGAACTCCTATCAACTCTAGACGTTTTAAACAACTTCATGTTATTGCCTGAAAAGTCTACATTAAGTTCTGCTACTATGGCTCTTCTCCGGATCAGCTAGATGAAGAAAAAAACAAATCAAAACAAAACTATAGCACTCTTGAGGGAGCAGGAGTCTTGGACACCACTTCTCAGGATGTGGGGAAGCTGGAAAGCTTGGTGGCCTGCATGAGAGGCGGCTAACTGAGGATGGAGCCCGATGCAGCTCAGAGCACCTTCTCCAAAGCTTATCCTCTAGCATCTGTTCATTTCTACTGTCCTGTTGATTGTTGCTTTAGCAGCCAGCTTCCTTTCACCCTCCAGCTCCCAAGCAAACACAAACTGGCTGTCAACACAAGTTGTGGCTTCTGGACCAGGCTTTCTGGTCTGAGCACTGCAAACTGTGATTAGAAATGCGCCTCCTCCCAACTCAGACATCTTCAGGGAGCCTAGCAAAACTGAATTTCTGGGTCAGTGTTGGCCTTTACCATTTATGATTTAATTAACTCTGAATGAAGCTAAGCCTTTTCCTCAGAAAGGAAAATCCATAGAAATGGCATCAAGTTCTCACTCAGTATTATATAACTGTCTTCTGGACTATGACCTTGAGCTGAAGTTTCAAGAAAGGTAGACAATAAAGAAGCTGATTCTCAGGAGGCCTCACTCCCTTTCCCACGTGGTGGCTTTGCAGTTTTCAAAACCTAAAGTGGCTCCTGAAGAATTGATCACTCTGTGGTCCAGGCATAGGCATGTTTCCAGCCAGCTTTTTCAAGGCTCTACAAAATTGAGGGCCATGTCTGTATTATCTCCCAGTTTACAATGTAGGTGCTCTTATTTGTTGTCTTATTTGTTGACCAAGACATCCACGGTTTCGAGTTTACTTTGGTCTGTAAAGAGGCTCCAGGTTTCAAGATGGAAATCCAATTGTACCCTCCCTCACTGGCTTAAAATCTTCTAATGGCTGGATCCTTCTCATCCTTCAGGTGTTATATCACACACTACCCACTCTGAGTGGGCTGCCTTGCTCGCTTGAGTACCCTACAGACCTGTTACTTTTTACTGGAGCAGCTTGTTCATTTCTTACCGAACTGAATTACATTCTGTTTTTATAATGTGAATTCGTTTATTCACTTGTTTACTGCTTGTGCCTTTTACTGACTGTGTACTCCATGAGGGCAGGGCTTGATGTGCTAATCTCAGCTGTGGCCCCAGCACTCGCTGGCCACAAGTAGAGCATCCCCCATACATGTGCTGAGGGAATATAAGTGCTACCCTTTGCGTCATTCCCTTATACCTAAATTTCAAAGGGGTCGTTCAGGAAATGCACCGTTTCCATTTAAACCATTCCAAGTACACAGGAAAAGATTTTTAGCTAAATTGAAGAAGGAAGTACCATTAAGAAGATGATGCATTAGACAACAAACTGGAGGGCATGACTTCCTTTCTGACTTTGTAACTGACTTAATGTGGGGCAATTTAATGGAACTGTGTTTCTAAGGATAATTTGGGCATAATAAGCCCGGCCCACTCTGAATTATACCATTAGGACAAATAATATATTTCACAGAAGAAAAATGTTATAGCAAGTCTCTGTAGTTTGTTCTTGTTCTTTTTTTTTTTTTTAATAAAAAATATGTTCTTATCAGATAAGACGCCATTAGAAAATGCTATGGCTATAGCATAGTATACCATTGGGATATTTTAGTTTCTTATTCTCTTGGAAAATGTCAGGAAAAGGTTTGATCATATTTTCAAATTCCTGACAGTAATAAAATTCAGGTATCGTGAAGCCCATGGTTTGTCAGGGAATAACAGAGTTGCCAAATAATAAAATACCAAGTGGCATTCTTGGCTTCAGTTCAAAAGAATATAATTTCAGAGAAGCTAGCACAAGGTTGGGTTGCTGACTCCAACTGCCTTTCTCTTCAGCAGAATTCTTTAAATTTCTCTTGTATTTAGTCCTCAGCACACACTGTGGCTGGACGGCAGCATGTGCCATGTGAACCCACTGAGAGGGGCAGGCATCTGGGGCTGCATCCTGCACACAGGGAATACAGATCAGGTTTCCTTACACCATTTCTCCAAATTAATTTGCATGTCATCTTTCCAATCTTCACCATTTCCACATACCAACACAAGATAGCTACATGATTTTCTAAAAAATCATACTTAGGTATCACATGTGTTATTATTTGCTTAATATATTTTATGTAAATTAATTCACTATCTAAATGTTAATATAGTTCTTTAAAAAGAAAAACCTATGTCACCAACCATGAGTGGAAGGTAATAGAAAGTACAATCTTTATTACCTCGTATATTTTTCGTTCATTAGTTTGTTCTTTGTGTCCTTTACCAGAATGAATGGCCCATGAGGCCAAGGCCTGACTTCTGTTATTTATGTCCACAGTCCCAGCACTAGTTGGACGTAAGCAGAGCATCCCAAGTACGCTTGTTAAGACAATGTAAATGTCTGCCTTCTACATCATTCCCTTATACACAAACTTCAAAGGAGACATCCAGGAAAGATAATCCATTCTTCTTTAAATCATTCCAAGACCCAGTCACAGAAAACATTTTTAGTTAAATGAGAGCTAAATCATGCTATTAGATTCTAATGGAAGGCTCTTGTCTGCCAAACGCTCTGAGTATGAGGCTGGTAGGGCTACTAAAGATTTCAGTTCAGTTCAGTTCTGTTGCTCAGTCTGACTCTTGCAACCCCACGAACCGTAGCGAGCCAGGCCTCCCTGTCCATCGCCAACTCCTGGAGTTTACCCAAACTCATGTCCACTGAGTCAGTGATGCCATCCAACCATCTCATCCTCTGTCAGTCCCTTCTCCTCCCACCCTCAATCTTTCCCAGCATCAGGGTCTTTTCAAATGAGTCAGCTCTTTGCATCAGGTGGCCAAAGTATTGGGGCTTCAACATCAGTCCTTCCAATGAACACTCAGGACTGATCTCCTTTAGGATGGACTGGTTGGATCTCCTTGCAGTCCAAAGGACTCCCAAGGGTCTTCTCTAACACCACAGTTCAAAAGCTGAGCACCGAATAATCAATTATTCGGCGCTCAGCTTTCTTTATAGTCCAACTCTCACATCCATACATGACTACTGGAAAAACCATAGACTTGACTAGATGGACCTTTATTGGCAAAGTAATGTCTCTGCTATTTAATATGCTGTCTAGGTTGGTCATAACTTTCCTTCCAAGGGGTAAGTATCTTTTAATTTCATGGCTACAATCACCATCTGCAGTGATTTTGGAGCCCCAAAAAATAAAAGTCCGTCACTGTTTTCCCATCTATTTGCCATGAAATGATGGGACGGGATGCCATGATCTTAGTTTTCTGAATGCTGAGCTTTAAGCCAACTTTTTCACTCTCCTCTTTCACTTTCATCAAGAAGCTCTTTAGTTCTTCTTCGCTTTCTGCCATCAGGGTGGTGTCATCTGCATATCTGAGGTTATTGATATTTCTCCTGGCAATCTTGATTCCAGCTTGTGCTTCTTCCAGCCCAGCTTTTCTCATGATGTACTCTGCATAGAAGTTAAATAAGCAGGGTGACAATATACAGCCTTGACATACTCCTTTCCTGATTTGTAACCAGTCTGTTGTTCCATGTCCAGTTATTTATTTATTTTTTTTTAATTTTATTTTATTTTTAAACTTTACATAATTGTATTAGTTTTGCCAAATATCAAAATGAATCTGCCACAGGTGCATATAGGTTTCTCAAGAGGCAGGTCAGGTGGTCTGGTATTCCCATCTCTTTCAGAATTTTCCACTGTTTATTGTGATCCACACAGTCAAAGGCTTTGGCATAGTCAATAAAGCAGAAATAGATGTTTTTCTGAAGGTTTCTTGCTTTTTCGATGATCCAACAGATGTTGGCAATTTGATCTCTGCTTCCTCTGCCTTTTCTAAAACCAGCTTGAACATCAGGAAGTTCATGGTTCATGTATTGCTGAAGCCTGGCTTGGAGAATTTTGAGCATTATTTTGGTAGCGTGTGAGATGAGTACAATTGTTCAGTAGTT
This sequence comes from Bubalus kerabau, assembly GCF_029407905.1. Lineage (NCBI taxonomy): Eukaryota > Metazoa > Chordata > Mammalia > Artiodactyla > Bovidae > Bubalus > Bubalus kerabau. Next base: position 40,394,566 of record NC_073643.1, on the reverse strand, counting down.
TGAGCATTCTTTGGCATTGCCTTTCTTTGGGATTGAAATGAAAACTGCCCTTTTCCAGTCCTGTGGCCATTACTGAATTTTCCAAATTTACTGACATATTGAGTGCAGCACTTTCACAGCATCATCTTTTAGGATTTGAAATAGCTCAACTGGAATTCCATCACCTCCACTAGCTTTGTTCATAGTGATGCTTCCTAAGGCCCACTTGACTTCACATTCCATGATGTCTGGCTCTAGGTCAGTGATCACACCATTGTGATTGTCTGGGTCGTAAAGGTCTTTTTTGTACAGGTGTGTGTATTCTTGCCACCCCTTCTTAACATCTTCTGCTTCTGTCAGGTCCATACCATTTCTGTCCTTTATTGAGCCCATCTTTACATGAAATGTTCCCCTGGTATCTCTAATTTTTTTGAAGAGATCTCTAGTCTTTCCCATTCTATTGTTTTCCTCTATTTCTTTGCACTGATCGCTGAGGAAGGCTTTCTTATCTCTCCTTGCTATTCTTTGGAACTCTGCATTCAAATGGGTATATCTTTCCTTTTCTCCTTTGCTGTTGGCTTCTCTTCTTTTCACAGCTATTTGTAAGGCGTCCTCAAATTAAAGATTTACCAGAGCCAATATAAGCATTCTCCTTGACTTGATCAGAAAAACTGAAAAATACATGGAGGGGTAACTTCCTTCTCATATGACTTGATGTTACTCAATTCTAGGTCTTCCTAACACCTAACATGATCTCTGTTATCAGGAGAGTAAGAGTGCCACCCTTCAAGAAACACTGCTTTTGAAGATCTAAATAGACATTTCTATGACTAAATAGACATTTTGGTAAAACATACAGATGGCTAAAAAGCACATGAACAGATGCTTAACACCACTAATTAATAGAGAACAGCAAATCAAAACTAAAATATGGTATCACCTCATACCGGTCAGAATGGCCATCATAAAAAAATCTACAAATAACAAATGCTAGAGAGGGTGTGGAGAAAAGGGAACCCTCCTTCACTATTGGTGGGAATGTAAATTGGTAAGAGCCACTATAGAGAACAGTAGAGAGGTTCCTTAAAAAACTAAAAACAGAACTATCATATAATTCAGCAATCCTGCTCTGGGGGATATAGCTGGAGAAAACACTATTTGAAAAGATATATGCACCCCAATGTTCACAACAGCACTATTTACAACAGCCAAGACATGGAAGCAACCTGTCCATTAACAACTGAATGGACAAAGAAGTGGTATATATACACAATGAGATATAACTCAGCCACAAAAAAGAATGAAATAATGCTATTTACAGCAGCAGGAATGGACCTAGAGATGTTCATACTAGGTGAAGTAAAATCAGAGACAGAAAAATGGATACCGTATGACATCACTTATATGTGGAATCTCAAATATGACATAGATGATCTTACCCACAAAACAGAAACAGACTCACAGACTGAGAAAACAAGCTTGCGATTACCGAAGGGGAAGGCTGGGGAAGGGAAGTCAGGAGTTTTGTTTTAGTACAGACAAAGTATTATACATAAAATAGATGACCAACAAGGACCTACTGTATAGTGCAGGGAGCTATACTCAGTACCTTGAAATGAGCTAGAATTGAAGGGAATATTAAAAAGAATATGTAACTGAGTTACTTTGCTGCACACCAGAAACTAACACAACATTGTAAATCCACTGCTGCTGCTGCTGCTGCTGCTGCTAAGTCGCTTCAGTCGTGTCCGACTCTGTGCGACCCCATAGATGGCAGCCCACCAGGCTGCAAATGAAGGCAACGTTTTTAAAGTAAGTATATCTCAGATTTTTTTCAAGAGATATACTTACTTTAAAAAACGTTGCCTTCATTTGCAACATACCGTTTCTGCTTTGGTAGGAAACTGACGAGGGGGCTGAGGCAGGAGTCACTGAAATCCCCCTTTTCAGTGAGCTTCTCAGGAAGGCATGCAAGTAGAGAGGGAAAGACTGTGGTTTCAAGAACTCGGATATATTTGCCCACCTCCTGTGAAAGAGAGCAGAGGGATTTTCTTACCATAAGGCAGTGTTTTTCTTCGCCCAGGGACAGGGGAGCCTGGTGGGCTGCCGTCTATGGGGTCGCACAGAGTCGGACACGACTGAAGCGACTTAGCAGCAGGAATCCTGGTTTTAGAATGTGTCATCAGTTGGGCATCAGTTGGTTGTAGGAATAGTCAGAGACAAGAATCAGAAGATGAATAGGGCAGGAAAAGGGCTAAATTTGTCAGATAATGAAGTGGAGTTATTAGGGCAGATGAAAGATGACCCTCCAAAGGGTACTTTTTGGGGTAATCAAAATCAAGTAGCAGAGATGACAGTTAGAGATTAGTAATGGGAAAAACTGTTAGCAGAACCAAGGAGGAAAGGAGAAGAAATACAAGCTTCAGAGAAAGGAAATGATGAAGAGGATTCTGAGTAAGTCCAGACAAGAGGGAAGAAGAATATGCACCTGCATGAACGTGCACAGGCTCCTTCATCCTGTCGGCTGAAACTGGAGGCAGAGCAGCAGTATTAGCAGTGAGCTATGATAAGAAAAGGGCAGAGAGGAGTGGAGAAACAACTGTGGCTTTAGAAGGCAGCTGAGCAGAGCTTATAAGGAGAATCCATATAGGAAGGAGAAAGGAAGAGACAGGAAGAAACATGAACTTGGGTAGACCTCTTTGAGATACTCTAGAAATGGCAAACAGAAGGCACTCGTGCCTCTTTTATCATATTGATTACGCTTTATTTTCCTCTGAATATAGATCTGGCTTCAGAACCCTTCTCAAAACAGCACTCTAGTTAGCCACTACTGACTGATTTGACCTGATGATAGTTATGAAAGCTGCGTTCTTATGGTATTAAAAAACAAAAAATACAAACAAGCACTCTATGGGGTTCTGCTAATACCTACTCACTGACTGAAGAGTAATAAAGAAAAAACTTCACTTCTAGCTAGAAAAGCAAAATGCTTCAGTGTGAGATGTTTATTAATATGGACATAATAATTCACAGGTATGGAAGTGAGTAAATGTATATGTGAAACATCAGCATTTCAAATAGGTAGACCAAAGCATTCAATATTTGTAATCTGAAACTCTGTTTTAAGCATTCATATGCACACGAAAATCAGCTCATCCTTCACCTTGGCAACTGAAACCTTTAAACCCCATAAACTGATATGAGTTACATTTTGAGTTAAGTAGCTGATATCAAACAACAGCATGTTCAAATAATCAGAGTTTTCTCCTTCCTTCTCTACATATGACACTATATTGGGCTCAACTTCTTAAAATGTTAGCATGAACACCAAGAAAGTTTTTCTTCCCACCACAACACATTTTCCAAAAGCACATATAAATAATGCAACAACCTAACAGCATTGATTATGATCAGGTTATGGAGACAGCTGGGGGAAAACTGGGATTTTTATCAATGGTGATAAAAAAAGAAACAGCATTCATTTTCGGTCTGAAACTAAATTTTTAAAAAGGGAGGAAGGATGGAGTGTGACAAGTTGCTTTGGTTCCAACTTCCTCCTCCACGCATTCGTTAATTTCACCCAGATCTGAGCATCTGAGGCCTTTGCGTATTCATACAAAGAACCACTTGAAGGCACACAATGCCCTCAGATTTTCCCTAGTCAGGGAAACATTCAGTGCTTTCTTTGAACTGTTCTGTTTGAACATCTCAGTACGTTATTCATGTTCTGCCAAACAGCTCATAATGCTTTGGAGGAGGAGAGCTGCTGTTAGGGGTTATCCTTTTTATGACTTTATTCTGAATTAACAACAATAAAAAAGATGTTCATTATCCTAGGCTAGTTTAACTGAGATAGAAAAGGAAAGAGGCAGTGGGGAGGGAGGGAAGAGAACAGTGATCTCTCAAGAATTTTTTGCAGCCTGAGTGTCTATTGACCCAAATACATTCATCATCATAGCTCCTGGGAACCAACACAACAGAATCCTAAGTGGCCTCCTACATTGACTCCAGCCCTTTTTACTGCAGCCATGGTAATCCTCTCAAAACACATGTCTAATCATACATGCCTATCCTTCCTCTCTGTGGTCTAGCAAGGTTCTTCGTGGTGTGGCTCCTTCCTGCCTTGTGGCAGATTATGGCATACCTTGTTCTCTGGACTCCAGCCCCACTGGCCTTCTTTCAATGCTTCCATGCCACAGGGCCTCTGCTGACCACAGGGCCTTTGCACAAGCTGACTCTGCATGGAATGCTGTTTCTACTCCCAACTCCTTTGCTCAGCTTTTATAATACTAGCCTAAATGTCTTATAACTTCTCAAGAAGGCCTGCTCTGAATCTGTCTCTACACACTGGTTCAGGTTCCCCTGATGTCTCCTCACAAAGCACTCCTTTCTCAGCATTTGTATCTATTTGTAGCCATAAATTTGTGAGACTCTTTTCCTATTCCCCCACTCAACTCTAAGCTCTGCTGGGCTATAAGAGAGACTACTTTGCTCTCCACTGTGCAACCGTGCACTGTACACACACACAGGGAGTCCTTAACAAATATGTGTTTACCTAACAAATTAATGGATTGTGCCTCATGTAACGTACTGCTTAGCTGATATATTCATAACTGTGGCACACAGAGAAAGATTTTGGAAAAAATGCTTATACTGTAAACCAAATATTATTTAGTAAATATAATAAAAAAAATTCTATCAAGCTCCCCTGCATATCCTGTTGAAACCAGCAGGTGATGACTAAACTCTGTCAGGTAAATGGATAAAATCTCCAGAAAGGAGATGGTATCTCACATTTCCTTCTGGTCTCTGCTGTGAAGGACTGGAACCTTTATTAAGGCTGCTAAGTGAAAATGTAGTCAAGTCATTCTGTCTGGAGAAAAAACAAGGTGGATGTCACTGTAATCTTCTGGGGGAACCAATCTTCAACTTGGGAGTTGGCCCAAATGATGCCAGTGAGAAGAACCACCTGGAAGGTGAACCGTGGAGAAACACAACTTACGTTGGTTTTGAAGCCTCGGCCTGGTCGGTCTGTAGTTTCTCTCCTCCTTCCACCTCCATCGTGCAATAGACAATGCGATTTGGGGCTAAGGATTTGAGGCCTTGGACTTCCATGATCACCACCTGCAAACAGAGTCGCACACAGCAGAGTTTTCTGTCAAAGTCTATGGACAGCATCAGCCAGAGGAAAACAGATACGTTAAGACCTGTCTCATGCATATACACAAAACCCCAACAGGTATCTGAGAACTTCAATCAGGTTTCTACCAGCCATGCTGGGACATATCCAGCACAAAGATGCAGTTCTTCATAGTGTAGCTTATTGCCCCCCAGATGGAAAGACAAGGTTCACTAACTCAGATGAACACAGGAGCCAGATTAAGTGGAATGGGCTACTCTTTTCTGTGTTAAAAACACATAAGATCTTGATTTTTCATTGCCACAAGAAATAGACTTTCCTATTTTTAAAAAATATAGTCTAGCTTTTAACTCAGAGCCTGATGGAGACATAGGCCAAGAAATTCACTTTCCTCTTTACAAAAAGTAAGTGATAACACAAGTGCTAAGATAAAGGGCAAGTACCATTTGGCATGAGAGTTAGAGATGCAAAAGGGAGTGATGGGGACTTTGGCAAACTGGAGAGCTCCATTTAAAGGGGGCAACTGCTACTTTGCTACAGCCCCTGTTGCCTTGCTTTACTTCAGTCTAGAGGCAAATGGATTGCCAAATACTCCAGCTTCTGCTACCAGAAAATGGAAACCTGAATCACAGTCAAAGTTAGAAATCTGAACTTGAAATTGTGGCAATAACTTTAAGACAGAGAAATAAAATAAACAAATTCTGTGCAGGCTAAAATTGTAGAGTGAAAAAAAAAAAAGCCTACAATTGTATACTCTCTGTCTAGACTGAGAAAAAGGCTGGGTTTGGATTGACCAAGTTATATTATTTACAACTCCTGGCATTTCCCACCACTACCCTCCAACTCCATTCAGTCACCTGCTATTTTCATATTTAGTGGTACACACTGCCACTCATCAGAGGGAAGGGAGCAGAGAAGAGAGGAGAAGACACTGATTTAAAAATCAGGAACAAATGACTTGCCTCAGAGATCCATAAAGACCAAGGGATATTAACAAATCACTGACTTGTACTCCAAAAAAGCTAATGGTATTATACAAGGAGAAGGATTATGGATGTGCAAAAAATGTACACTTCTTTAACAGGCTCGATTCAAAGAAGCCTAAGACAATAGGGCCTGCATTGCCTCAGGATTCACAAGTCAATTTTCTGCATAATAGCCCAGGGATTCTCATATTCAGTGTGAATCAGAATTGCCTAGAAGGATAAGCCAGACACTGCTGGGCTTCACCCACTTAGCTGCTGACAGGCAGGTCATGGGTAGAGCCCAAGACTTCTCATTTGTAACTAGTTCCCTGGTGATGCAGATACTGATGCTGCAGATCCAGAAGCCAGTATACCACTCATCAGATACTGGGCAAATCTTGACCATCAAGTCACTCTACTTTTAAATCTCCTGAGCCTCAGTTTCCTCATCTGTAGAGTGGGGATAATGGTACAGGTTCTCTCTCTCTCTATGGCTACTGTGTGAGGATCTAATGAGACGATGCATGTAACTGAACATCTTTTCACTAGGTGGAAAGAACCATCAAATGAAAAAAATGAGAGGCTCTAGGGAAAGAACACAATTTTTGGAGTTTTAAAGATCTGAGTTCAAATCCTGAACCTGCATCTTCACTAGCTGTGTAATGATTTACAAGGTTCTTAACTACGGCGATGGCACCCCCACTCCAGTACTCTTGCCTGGAAAATCCCATGGATGGAGGAGCCTGGTCGGCTGCAGTCCATGGGGTCGCTAAGAGTCGGACACGACGGAGTGACTTCACTTTCATTTTTCACTTTCATGCATTGGAGAAGGAAATGGCAACCCACTCCAGTGTTCTTGCCTGGAGAATCCCAGGGATGGGGGAGCCTGGTGGGCTGCCGTCTATGGGGTCGCACAGAGTCAGACACGACTGAAGTGACTTAGCAGCTAACTACTCCAAGGCTTTTTCCATATCTGCAAATGCCCTGAAGGGTTGTTGTGAGGATTCACTGAGTGAATGATGGTGAAGGATTCTACAGATACCTACTGGTTTTCATCAGAACACTTCTCCCTAACCATCACCTGCCCAGGGACACTCCCCTTGTATTCCTGGACATCAGTTCTCCTGCTTCAGGGAACTGTTCTCTACTGTCCCTTCCAGCCATGCAATTCTATAATTACATAAAATATATCCGGTACGAGCCTGCGAATTCAAACCTAGTCTGCCCTGATGAGATGACAGTCCTCTCTCTCTCTCTGCCTCTTTTTAGCTCCCCTCCCTGTGTCCACCAAAACACATTCACAAACAGATACACAAGGCCTTCTGTTGCTGACTTAGAATGATGAGCAATCTAGTGCTCTAATTACAAAGTATTTGGGAAACCTAGGGCATTTCATTTTGAACTTGCACTTACAAGTTACAACCTGTTTGAATCATGTACACATGGGGGTACGGCTGGGGACTCATCCACATCGGTATTTTTGACAATCAGCTGTTTAATATTGAGCACTGATAAAGAATTAAAAAATTACAGACTTAAAAGCTTCATGCAAATCAATAAACCACTTTCCCCTCACCTTTTAGTAGGAAGACAAGAGGCAGTAGGGAATAAATTGCCACCTTTAATTGGCAGTAATCAAATTCAAAGACACCTAAGAAAAAGCATTCAGTATCTCAGGTGGCAGTATTAAAAAAAGGAAGGAAGTTTGTGTGAAATTACACTGGTAATATTTTCATGCACAAAGTGCTCTATATTTAACTGAATACTGCCTCTTCCACTTGCAAAATACATGTTGAAAATACTGCAATGTGACTATCCCAATCTGAACTGAGCACAGTAAAACAAATTACCGGCAGTTCATTCACAGTAAGCCTTAATGATGTTCTAAAATGTTAATTTAATCTTTACAAATTTTAATTAAATCTATAGAAATTTGATCTATTCTCTGAGTTTCCTATCTTGGATTATCATAAAATCCTTACAGAGTTTGAGCTTTCATATTTTATGAATGGGTCTCCAACTTTGGAGTATGTAAGGAGTACCTGGATAGCTCCTTAAAACGCACGTTCCAGGGCTATGCTCCGTGTGGAGATTTTATTCGTGACAATTTTATTGAGGCATGTTTTACATATCATATAATTCACCGTTTCAAGTGCACAATATGGTAATTTCAATAAGTTTATTAGATTGTACAACCATCATAACAAATCACTGCTTGGAACATTTTTCTCTCCCCCAATAAGTTTCCTTATGATCATCGCTGCTTCCTGTCCTAGACAACACTAACCTACTTTCAGTTTCTGGATATATGCCTTTTTGGACATTTCATATCAATGGCATCAAATAATATGTGGCCTCTTGCATCTGGCTTCTTTCACTAAGCATAATGTTTTGAAAGTTCGTCTATATTTTAAAAAATGTATCAGTAGCTTATTAATTTTTAATTGGTGAAGAGCATTCTATGGACGTACCACATTTTTGTCTATTCATTCATCTGTTGATAGGCATTTAGACTGTTTCCATTTTTTGCTATACTGAATGATGCTGCTATAAACATTTGTGAGCAAGTCTTTGTGGACACATGTATTTTCATCTCTCTAGGGCAGATATCTAAGAGTGGAATTGCTGGATCACCTGGTAATTTTATGCTTACCATTTTGAGAAACCACAAAGCTATTTTCAAAAGTGGCCACACCATTTTATATTCTCCTCCTCTAGAGATTTGGGTCAACAGTTTTGGGGGTGCTGGAATGTGCACACTGAACCAGTTTTTAATAATTCTGATGCAGTTAGATCAGATCCACTCCTTACATTGCATGTATGATAAACAAACATGTGAGTCAAAGTGACAGACAACTACTGACATGTTGAGACTTCTGCCATAATTCTGGCCCAAAGGGGTTCTTTCTTGGGGTAATGAGACAAACTAAACAAGTCTCCACTGCAACAAGGGGCTTTCTATGGGGAAGCCAATGGGAGGGAGAATCGGAAAGAAAACCGTCAACCTGCCATGAAATGAAGCTAGATTGTCTGTTTTTTTTGAACATAGGTTACCAAAATGTTAAACTTTCTAAATTGTACAAGATATTTACAAAATCCTTCAGAACTGCTTTAAGATGGGCAAAGTGATTCAACATTAAATTTAATAGGTGGTTCTTAAGATTGCATTTCCTAAGGAAAAGGATGGTTTCCTGGAGATGGGAAATTACTTGCTGATTAGCTGACCCATGCCTAGCAAGCTGTTATTTTAATAACTGCTCCTGGGGAGCAAAAAGGAGAACAAGCTGATTGTGATGCATCTAATCACCCTGGTCTGGCCTGCTCTGACAGGAAGCTCTCAAGGATTTAGGGCTTTTTACCTCCAAGGAGAAAGACAGCACGACGTCTGATTTGGACAGCTGGTTCTCACTCTCCTCACCCATGTCAATGATGGAAGCATTGTGGCTGCGTTTGAGTTTCTGAAGCTTGAACTCGCCGCCTTTGGACACTGGCATGCTCTCCAAATTAGCCATGAGCAGGTTGACGGATGACTTCAGCTCCTCAATGTACATGTTTTCCATTTCTTTGGATACGAACTTGGGAAATTTGCGTTCCTTATAAAGAAAAAGAAAGGAATGAGCCATGGAGTAAATAAAGACTTGATTTACATAAAAGATTTTCATCTTTCAGCCCTGAGTTCTGATGACATCTACCACTAGTGAAATTTTCCCAGATACTGTGGCACATGCTAGAAAAATGTTCAGTCGAGTTGAGTAGACAGCTGCCTGCCTTCTAGTTATTTATCATCTCTAACAGGTAAGAAACACATAATATATAGTAAGAAAGACAGAAATGTTTATTATAGTTCTATCTCCCCCCCCCCAAGTTATCATCAGAATATTTGATTTATGGAATGAAAAATAGGGTGATGTTTTTTCAAATCTGGTTTCAAATCAATTTTTCTTTTTTTAGGAAAATGCAGTCAGTTGTTTTTAAGTTGAGGAGACAGAAAGACACCTTATTTCTGGATATCTATAGAGATTTTTTCACATGAATAATTCAAAAGGAGCTCATCTGAGATGTTTCAAATGTAGCCTGTGGCTATTTCTAAGAGGAATACTTAACTGTTTTCAAGAAAAATTAATGAAGTGATGAAAAACATGATTAAAATTCCTTAGAAAAGAAGATAAAACAACTCAGTATCAGAACTGAACTCTCTGTTTTTGTTTTTTGCTTTTTTTTTTGACCACCCCATGCAGCATGTGGGATCACTGAACCTACACTGCCTGCAGAAGTGTGGAGTCTAAACCACTGGACCACTGGGCAATTCCCCTAGTTTCCCTTTTCTTAAGAGTTCAGTTGTAATGGCAACTTGCTTTAGCCAGGCTATGTGTTTCTTCACAGCTCTAAGTTGTCTGGATGACTCGAATGAGTAGACTCTGCATCAATCACTTTCTCAAAGAATCAGCCCTCTGCAGTCCAGCTCCATAACTGAGCAGGTGAGGTGCAAGTCAAATCAGTTTGATGTCTTTTTTTTTTTTTTTGCAAGTGACAGAAAAATCTAATTTGAACTGACTTAAACAATAAAAGGAATGTATTGGTTTGAAAATGTCCTAGGGTAGCGGCAGCTTCCAACAAGGCTGGAATGAGGAGTCAGACAATATCATTATAACTGAGTTTTTCCTTCAAAACTGGGTTTGGGTTTCTCTGAGTTGGCTTCATGCTCAGTCTGGCTCCTCTTTATGTCATAAAAAGGTTGCTAAAGCCTGTACTTCACAATACCTAAGGAAGAGTGAACATCTTCTCTCGTGATGCTCATAGAAGATGGATCATCTTTATCTCAGAATTCTCAGAACTCTGATTGATGTGCATACCCTGAACCAGTTTCCATGGCCAGCGGTGGGTCATGTTGAATTGCTTAGACCTGAGTTATGTCTTCCGTCTCTGTGGCTCAGGGTAGAATTCCACCTGGATCACAGGGAACACGGATTGGAAACATCAAGGTAGATGCTATGATGAAAGTAGATGAGAACTGAAGTCTTCCTCAAAGATTTAGAGGTGGCTTTCTAGAGAAGGTGACCCTTGGGCTGAGTGTGTGATGGATGAGGATGAGTTTGACATTGGGCTGATGTGGCTGAGACATGGCCACTTGTATTTGCTGGTTTTCCATGAAAAATATAATAGGCAACCATAAATCTAAGAAGGTCTATATAAGCTGAACACAGTTGCAAATATTTCTCCATCTCTTTTTGAACATGGCACTTCTTACAAGTGAAGAGAAGGATGAGGTAAGTTAATTTATGTTAAGGCTGCCAAGCAGCAAAGGTTACATAATAATAGCCTGAAGGCCGTTACACTCATATATTTCCTTTCTCCTTACATTTGGGCCCAAACCTCATATCTGTATGGGATATTGGGGGAGCTGGGTAAGTGGTATCTTTAATTTGTACTAGAAGCAGCTGGCCCTGCAGTTGCCATAGAGATGGGGAGAAAAACCATCCTGACTAGGAAGTGGGTTCTTTCCTGCCAATCAGCCTTACTATCAAGTGTGATCCTTCATCACACACATCTTTGGGACTCACTGAAGGCCTTTTCATTTGAAAGGCTTTGAAACTCTGCCACAGTCTTGAAACTCTGGAAGACGACTCAGTGGTTATAGACACTACCACTCTGGCCCAGAGGTGGGTTCGACCAAACTTTATACAGCAGAATACTGGAAAAATCCAGAGTGATCACTCCTCCCAGAACTTGGACAGTTCCTAACAACAGCATAAAAACAGGCTCATAAAACTGAGGTCTGCAAGGGAAAACAAGGCCATTTTTCTGCTCTGAGTACTTAAGCCTTGAGACGCAATAGCATTCTGTCAATCTCGGCTGAGGTTCTAAAGTGGTGTCTTCAGCAGCACACCCATTATAAACATATTTCAAAGCTGAAGTTGTGCCAAAATAAGGAAAATGTAGTGGTCCATCTCAATTGCTACATTTCCAAGCATAAAAGTAAATCAGTCTTGACAAAAGGATTGCTTATTCATATTGCTTTATCAAAGACAGAGCACGTGAGTGGAGAAAGTCTCCCACAGAAATTCTCTGCCGGTCATTCGTTTTGGTTTTGGGATAATAACATTCCACAGTGGGGACGCCTCCCAAGGACAATTCCTTCTGGAGTTACTGATGCTCGGCCACACTGAGGGATTTAGGGAACATCTTGAAAAACAGCATTTGAAAGTGCTAACAGCTCTGCCAGTCATTTGCTTTGCTTTTATGCCTCTTCATTTTCACTCATACAGAATGAAGCAGCTACATGTAAAAGCTGGCAAGGGTCCTTGGATAAAGAATCCTTAGACCCCAAGGCACAACTGACATTATAGATGGTCAGAAGGAAGGCTGTGGTACAAGGACACTCTCCAGATGTGGAGCTTGCCTACAGATGTGCCAAGTCAGTACAACGTCTCAGACCCTTCCTGGGCTCCTAGCACCCGTTAGACAGTACGGCTATCACTAGGAATGAAGGAGTCAGCTGAGAGGTTGGGGGGTTCGCCAGAAAGTGCCCAGGCACCATGTGACACCCGTGGTGTGAGAGGCATGTGCAGGCACAAAGGGGCACTGAGGAGCCTTATCCAGTCCACACCGGTGAAACAGACTCGCCTTGAATCCTGGGCCTGCCATTCACTAGTTATGTGACTTTGAACAGGTTTCTTCACCTGTCTGAATAACAGTGTTTATATCTGAAATGTGAATGACAAAGCTTAAAAAGTTATTGTGAAGAGTAAGAGATAATACACATTAATACTTTTTGACCACTGAGCGTTCATAGACATACATAGATATGTATACACATATACTCAGCCCATATATATGTATATTTACACACACACATATGTATATGCATATATACATATATTCCTACACAGATATACATATCAAATTGTGTCAGGCACCATGCTACTACTAGCACTCGAATAACAATAGCACAGTCATAGTGGGGAACACAGAAAAGACCATGCTGCCACGTGGCACTGACAGGTTACTGGGTACTAAGTTAAGCACTGTATATGCTCTACCTCCTTAATCTTTCCACAACCCAGTGAGGCTGGTGCTGCCATTTATTCCCATTTGCTGGACAAAAATGAGATACAGAAGTTCCATCCATAATCAGCAGAACTGAGTTTGAAACCCAGAGCCCACACAACAGGGCTGGATTACCTGGCCCCAAGTGGCGTCAGGGCCGAGGTGAACCCTTCGGGGCCTCTCAGCAGTGAGCACCCTCCACACACCTTGCTGTACAGCTCACAGTGCTCAGCAGAGCATGGGCCAGAGCCAAGTCCTCCACAGCAGTGGCCACCCCACCATCACCAGCCAATGTGGCCTGTACAATGCTGGGAGATGGGTGAAGTGTAGGGAGTGATGGGGGAAGGGTGAGTGTGTTAAATGAGAGAAAGGAGGTCTTGGTAGTTATTATCAAAATCAGCATCACAGATACTAGAAGCATTTGGAGCACAGCTAGTACAGCTTCCTGGGTTGGTTCTTTTACTCAAAGCTGTGCTTAAGTGGCTTCATTGCACTTCCTAGCTTTTATGAATTACATAGATTTACTTTCCTTTGAATGAACCTCCCTGGGATTTAGATTTTTCTTTGAAGTCAGATTCCCCTGGGTTCTTAGCTACCTGTGAAAGGTCAGAGTCAGGGAGATGCTCCCTACACACATTTTTCAGGAAAAAAACTGAACTAAATTACTATATGCTTGGACACTATGCTACTTTATGACCCAGGATAGATGCCAGGTCCAAGAACATTTATTAAGGTGGAGGTGGTATCATTCTCTGGAAGGAGAGGATCCACTCTGATCTGATTTTTGGCAATGCAGGGAGCAGAACTTTTCCATCACAGAAATATTTGGATGCTGTTTCTCACGTAGGCACATCATCATGTTTGCAATGGGACCACGGAATGAGATAGTCATTTTGCTCTGCAGAGAATAGAGTTTAAATGGCAACTCAACATTTAAATGATAGCTTGAAAAACCAATGGTATTTCACTCCCAGACCTCTGCCTCTAATACTGCAGAAGCTGTATTTGTCTTATATAATTAGCTCAAAAATTTTGGACTTTTACCCCAAAATGTGGCCAAAAGAACTGGCAAATATCACAGCAGCACTAATGCCACAAGCTGCCGGTGTAAGCTCCAGTGTCAACTTCTAATCACGTAATTTAAATAACTTGGACTTAATTCCTGGGTGAAATCTGGAGAACTTTAATGTCAACATGAGAGGATTTCGGAAAATGTTTGAGCAGGGATTAAGAAGTCTTTCCTACCAGACTTTTAGAAATGCATTCAGGTCCCTTCATGGAACTTTTAAGGCATCGTGTCTGATGTTCACAGTGAGGGCTCACACAGCCGTCTGTCTGATGATTTGTTGGATGCTGGTGTGACTGAATTGACAGATTACATGGTAGGACTGCAGGTGGAGGAAAGCCACCTCACACTTGGCTCCTTTCTCTCCGAGGAAGAAAGGACACACATCTGCCTTTTGTTTAATTGCGTGAGGATGAGAATGCTGCTGGCAGAACCACCAAGGTCCCTACCACCTCTTTCCCAGATTCCAAGGTAATCAAAGTAGAAGGGATTCAGAATGCCAGGAGCCCATTCTGCCTGCCATGTGCTACTGCTTCATTTGGGCCTCTGGATGACCCGAAGGGAACGCACAGTAAATTGTTGTGGAAGAGAGAAAGCAGGCTCCAGGAGAGGCAATCGTCAGGGAGGGAGGGGCTGGGACAGTCTTGTCCTGGTGGAACTTCCTGCCTGTCCTCTGACTACTGAAAAGAAAGAACATGAAGCTTGGAGTTAAAGCACTCAGCTTCCTCCTTACTAGCTTGGGTGCGCTCTGGTGCACCACTTACACTTTCTGATGTGCCTGAATTGGGGAGAATTATTGCAATGCCCAGAATTGTCTGTCACAGGTCTGAATAAGACTTTATGTGAAATCACACAGCCAGTGTGATTTAATAAAGGACTGATTAGCAGAGAGAGGTCAGGATGCAGAAAGGTGAAGGCCTGGGTGAAAGGCATGTCAAACCCTTGGATTGGAATGATGGGGAAATGAAGCTTTGTGTTTGGGATGGCATTTTGGGATGGTAGTGTGCATGATGGTTAAGAGAGAAGGTTCTGGTCACTGAATGACCTTGGCCAAGGCCTCTAATGTCTATGCCTCAACCTCTTCTATTATCCTCAGAAGGGGATAATAATAGCACCTTTCTCATAAACATAAAGTTGTTGGAGGGTCATATAGGTTCTCAGATGTAAAATGATTAGGAGAGAGTTGGGCACATAGTAAACACCACATAAGCAACAGTTTTTTGTGTACATCTTCAAGCAGCTCCCAATTTATAATGACCACTCTACCCACAGCCCTGCTTTTAGAGTTAGAATCCTCACCCTCAGTGATGTATCACCAGCATTCATGTGTTTCATTAAGACCCTTACTCCCTTTCATGGTGGATTGATCAATTGCTCCGGGGGCTGGCCCTTGAACTAAGCTGGGTCATTCGGAGGCCTGACTCTTGAGATTGTGAATGTGAAAGGGGTAGTGAAAAAAGGGGAAAGAGGAGAGAGGGAGAGAGATCTGAGAGACAGGTTGATTGGCTGAATCATTTCCTATCTGGCCATAATGAAAACCTGTGGAATAGCCATGTTTCTCATTTGAGAAGCAAAGAAAGATGATTTGCAGAGAAAGAAGGAATAATGAACGGGACATACAGACTCAAGAGAAGAGGGGAAACCCTGACCCCTGGGTGGCCCCTGGCTCCACATCCTTCCTACATCTTGGCTATAACTTGCCCGTGGGCTCTGTGAGACATTCCCTAATTCTTAGAATCGACACCCTCTTGTAAAAAGCTTCCCTGTGTTGGAGCTTCTAATTTGCAATCAAGACACTCATCTTATAATTCAGAGAACAGAGTGAATTATGTATGGCAGATGACATCTATCTCCAGGAATTTCTGGTTATGATATTTACAGGAGCTGAAGTTCAGCCATATGGGTTGAATTGCACACCCTCAATAAAATTCACTGTGATGCTAGAAATAGAAAAATCAGGACATGCTGAAAGAAGACAAGCAAGGGTGCTTTGTTTCAATATCTCTTCATGAACTAGCTTTTCTCTAAGAACTTGATACTTTATTTAACTTATAGTAGACAAGACAGTTCTCATTCTTCCTTAGTATTAGCCAGGTTAGTTTAAGCAGAAGGAAAATTTATTTTCCTTGGCATTCCACTAAACAGGACAAAAAGTAGTTCTATAGCTGCAGGTCAAGACGAAATAGATCTAGGGGGTTTAAACATCTTGAGGATCTCAGGATACTCTGTTTATTTCTGTATATTGGCTTCATTCTTTTCTCTTCTCTTCCCTACATGGAAGAATTGAACATGACTGTAAACATCTTGTTGCCACTACACAACACAGCTCTGTTAGTTCATGGTCCATAGGTCTCAGGGGTTTCATTGGTTAGGTGTACCCATTTCTGGACCAATCACTGGTGGCCAGGATAGGCTGGAAGCTGTGACTGATTTCACTTGCATGAGGAGCTCACTTCCAGGACCAAGTTACTCCTTGGCCTCCAAGGAGACCAAGCGTGTGAATGAATATTGCAAAAGAAGACAGTAAATGTCCAGGACAGCAGAAGATAGTAGTGGGCAGACTCACAGAAATCCTCCTGAATGTTTAAATATACCCTCAATATACTCTGAAATTATTCTCCATTCTTTGTAAATTTTGACCCAGATTCACTTCAGTTGCGTATTTCCCTGTTCAAGAAAGTCTAGTTCTAAGTTGTCAGTGGTACTCTATTTGGTGTCAGAGTATCCGGTGATGTGGGCCAGGGGAGAGAATTTCTTCATTTACTGATCAGAAATGAGCAACTTGGCTCACTATGTTAACAGCTGTTCATCCATGATATTTTAAAAATTAAAATTAGCCTACGTGAGTTTCTAAAATTATCTTGTTAAGCCTCAAAGTAAACAAGACAACTAAAATAAAGGTGCCATGAGCTCATTTTGGAAGTGTGTATAAAATTTTAAGTCGCTTGAATACTTACTAGCTGTGGATATAATAGCTGCCTAAGAGCAGGGCATGGATGAAATGACCTCTATTTTCTGGATAATCTGCCAAGGAGAGACTGACTTTAGAGAAGTACATTTTAAAGCCTTATTGATGTTTACTCCCACATTAAGCAGGATTTTCAAACTGAGAGTCTTTTACACTACCTTTAGCCAAACAACTGTATACTATTTTTAGCCACCAGACTGACTCGAATATAAACTTTGAAGGTGTCCAAAAACTAGATGCAAAATATTTCAACAAAAGTGCTTGAGCATGAAAGGGAATTTTCCTGCTTCTTGGAATCTCCCTTGGGTTTTTCCTCCAGTAGAATTCCTTTCCATGTGTGCAAATCCTGATACACTTCTTCCCATAGAGAGGAAGGTGAACGCCAAGCTCTACTCTGTGTCCATCTTGCCCGTCCTCGATTCCCACAGCCCCACCCTCACGTGCACACAAGGCCTGTGGCTACCACAGGAACCAGCAGGATGCTGTTATTTAAAACGTTGATATTTTGTTCTTCATGGATATTTTTGCATTGGTTATGATTTTTAAAGTATTGCATTAAAATATTATTTTGATGCCCACATCCTCCCACCCGGAATTTTTAAATTCTGAATCTGAGGTGAGTACCTCACCCTGTTCCAGTCCTGATACTTAGTCAGACTTGAGTTAAAGGCCTAGTGCAGTCAGTCTCTTAACTATTATAGAACTGCTTAGCTTAGATTTTTCCCTTCTCTAAAACGAGAATAACTGAAATGTCGTTACACGACTGTTTGGAGGACTGAATGAGATGGTACATGTAAAGCATTTAACATGCTTGACACAAAGGCAATACTAATAAACACCACTAGCGTGACTACTGTGAATAACCACACAAACGAACAGCAGAAGAGCAGGTAACACTTAGGCTCATAGTCATCATTAGGAAGGCAAAACCCCAACTCTAAAGCAATCCTACCTACTGGGAGACTCAATCATGCCAGTGAAGAATCACCACTCCATGAACTGTCATTATAAGGGTTTACATATGGCAAAAAAAAAAGCACAAAAGTGGGGAGGACAAGCTCTTAGAGAAGGGGTCTTAAATTGAGGACTGAAGGCTGAGTAGGATGGCGTGATAAGTAGAAGAGAGGAGAAAGGCCATTCCAGGTTGAAACGCTAGTGAGTACAAAGGCACTGGGGCTGGAAAGGGCCTGGACGTGTTAGAGGGAGACATTCTGTGCAGCTGGAATGGGGAGTCCTGGTGGGAAAGTAATGGGAGGGTGAGGCCAGTAAGGAAGGACACGGTCTGTGGATTAAGAACCTTGAATGTCATTCTAAAGGAGCAAGCTTCTGTTCTGGGGACAGTGGAGTATTCTATTGAAGGATTCTGAGGCTCTGTTTTGAGATGTCCATATACAAGGTTTAGAATGACAATTATGTGCAGGATGGACAGAAAATGGCGAGGGAGTGGATCCCCATTTGGAGGCTACTGTAAGATCCATGCCTGGAGGATGAGGACCTGAACTGAAGCACTGGCAGTGGTGCTGGAACGCAGCAAAAGGGATCTGACCCACGTTTGGGAGGCAGAATCAATGAGCTGAGTGGCGGACTGAGTGTGGAGTGTTGTGGGGAGGAAGGAGAAATCGACAATAACCAGGAGGTGTCATCCACAGTAATTAGACAGAGGCCACATGAAGAGGAGTAAAAGTAGGTATGGACACTCAGTCAGAGGAAGAAGGTAAGGAGTGAGATTTTGAACATATCCAACTTAAAATGAAGGGGATTATCAAAGTGGAAATGCTCAGCAGACAGGTGGAAACATAAGGCAGGGACTCAGAAGGAAGGTGAGGCTGGATCTGAGAATGGATTGGAGTACAGGAAATACATGCATTGTCTCAAGGAATGCATGGAGGAGGAGGGCTGAGGACTCCATCAGGATGACTGTCCTCATCTTTCTTCCTCTCTGATTCTCAGTTTTGTCTTTCCACAGCCCTCAACAGTCAGTGTTCTCCCTGCGTGGGACTCAGCTCTGGTCCCCCAGCACATGTCCCCAGAGTTTCCTTACCCTGGCTATTTGGTCTGCCATTTGGAGACGGCCGTCCAGCTCTCGTCTGATCTGGGCTGCTTGCTCATCCGGATTGTCCAGCTGCACAAAAGCACAAACATGGAGACTTTGAATTTGGGTGACAACAAAAGTCCAGGAACTCATGACTTTACAATTAACACTCTTACTCTGTGCTCCCATGGACCTATTTCACTAAAACTTAAGTACTGTGTGACAGACAAATCCTTTTAGACAGTGTGATGGCGTAGGCAGGTTGTTCCTAAGAAAGGCATCTGAATGAACTTGGATAGAATCACTTATGAACTTCTAGGCAGTAGTGTTTCTAATGAGGGCCTGATGCAGCACTTCTGTTTGGGGTCCAATGAAGAAAGTGTTCACAGGGCAGACATACAGGGAAGGAGATGGTAATATAACCATTAGCAATTCATGGAGCAGACACAGTTCGCACCCAAAGCACCTACATAGCATATATCCTGCTGCTCTCCCACCCCTGGACCATGGATGATTAGTCGGTTACTGCATCCTTTCTCTCTGAGCCCTGAGACCTTCTCAACCAGTACTCCAGGTGGCGGCAGCGTCTCAGGTGGTATTGATACCTTATATACACTACTATGTATAAAATAGTGATAGATAACTAATAGAACCAACTGTATCATGTCGGGAACTCTACTCAATGCTGTGTGGTGACCTGCACGGTGAGGAAATCCAAATCAGAGGGGATATATGCAGCTGATTCACTCTGTTATACAGCAGAGACTGACACAACATCGTAAAGCAACTGTATTCCAATAAAAATCCATGAAAAATTAAACAGTATAGAAGTAGGTGCATGTCTCCTTCTAACTAATCGAATGCATGCCTTAGAAACTATACTGAGTATGCTTCAAAGGGAGGTCACCCATGAACTGTTTGTGAAATTTGAGGTTAGTTACCCACTCAGTCGACTTTTGGCACATCTATATTACATTTACATGTGATTAACAACAAAAAAAAAGAAATCTATCTTTGTCTTTTCTGATGAGGAGACAATCCCCTAACTTCTCTGGTGTCAGTTTTACCATCTACAGAATAAAGGTGTTAGCTATGTAATCTCCAGCATCCCTTTGCCATATTTCTACAAATCTGTGAAAGATATTTCAAGTATTTCTACAAAGGGCCATATAACAAAGACTCTAGGCTTTGAGGGCCATAAGGTCTCTGCTGCTGTGATTCAATTCTTCCAACGAAGCATGAAAACAGACACAGACAATATCTAAATAAATGAGCGGTGCTGTGTTCTAATAAAGTTTTATGAACAACAGGTGGTGGGCCATAGTTACTGATCCCTGCTCTAGAAATTAAAAGTTCTCTCTTCATTTCTAAGCAAGCTTAGCATTACCCTTCAAACTATAATGAGTCTGCTTTGTTCAGTAATTGATACATTATTTTACTCACAGAAGAGTTTAATAAGTATGGAACAGTGACATTCAAAAGGGATGTGCTCTATTCTTCATTTCAGAACATGTTAACTCACAACAAAAAGTCAGTTAAGAACTTGTGAGTTTTCTAAGTCTTTTTCTTTCAAGAGCCATTTTTATTCAGAAATTTGAAGATGAAAACCCAACTCCACATTAAAAAAAAAAAAAAACTCATCTACGCTATGAAATAGTACAGAAAGTAAGTTATGTCTCAGTTCAGTTCAGTCACTCAGTCATGTTTGACTCTTTGTGACCCCATGGACTGCAGCATGTCAGGCTTCCCTGTCCCTCACCAACTCCCGGAGTTTACTCAAACTCATGTCCATTGAGTTGGTGATGCCACCCAACCGTCTCATCCTCTGTCATCCCCTTCTCCTCCTGCCATCAATCTTTCCCAGCATCAGGGTCTTTTCAAATGAGTCAACTCTTTGCATCAGGTGGCCAAATTATTGGAGTTTCAGCTTCAGCATCAGTCCTTCCAATGAATATTCAGGACTGATTTTCTTTAGGATGGACTGGTTGAATCTCCTTGATGTCCAACAGACTTTCAAGAGTCTTCTCCAACACCACAGTTCAAAAGCATCAGTTCTTTGGTGTTCAGCTTTCTTTATAGTCCAACTCTCACATCCACACCTGACTACTGGAAAAAACATATCTTTGATAAGACGGACCTTTATTGGCAAAGTAATGTCTCTGCTATTTAATATGCTGTCTAGGTTGGTCATAACTTTTCTTCCAAGGAGTAAGCGTCTTTTAGTTTCATGGCTGCAGTCACCATCTGCAGTGATTATGGAGCCCAAAAAAATAAAGTCTCACTGTTTCCACTGTTTTCCCATCTATTTGCCATGAAGTGATGGGACCAGATGCCATGATCTTAGTTTTCTGAATGTTGTTTTCAGCCAAGTTTTTCACTCTCCTCTTTCACTTTCATCAACAGGGTCTTTAATTCTTCGCTTTCTGCCATAAGAGTCACACCATCCACATATCTGAGGTTATTGATATTTCTCCTTGCAATCTGGATTTCAGCTTGTGCTTCATCCAGCCCAGCATTTCGCATGATGTACTCTGCATATAAGTTAAACAAGCAGGGTGACAATATACAGCCTCAATGTACTCCTTTCCCTATCTGGAACCAGTCTGCTGTTTCATGTCCAGTTTTAACTGTTGCTTCCTGACCTGCATACAGATTTCTCAAGAGGCAGGTCAGGTGGTCTGGTATTCCCATCTCTTTAAGAATCTTCCACAGTTTGTTGTGATCCACATAGTCAAAGGCTTTGGTGTAGTCAATAAAGCAGAAGTAGATGTTTTTCTGGAACTCTTTTGGTTTTTCGATGATCCAACAAAGGAAGTCAAGAAATACCTGGAGTAACAGGCAAATTTGGCCTTGGAGTACAGAATAAAGCAGGGCAAAGGCTAATAGAGTTTTGCCAAGAGGACGCGCTGGTCATAGCAAACACCCTCTTCCAACAACACAAGAGAAGAGTCTACACATGGACATCACCAGATGGTCAATACTGACACCAGATGGTCAATACATAATCACACTGATTATATTCTTTGCAGCCAAAGATGAAGAAGCTCTACACAGTCAGGAAAAATAAGACTGGGAGCTGACTGTGGCTCAAATCATGAACTCCTTATTGCCAAATTCAGACTTAAATTGAAGAAAGTAGGGAAAACCATGAGACCATTCAGATATGACTTTAATCAAATCCCTTATAATTATACAGTGGAAGTGAGAAATAGAGTCAAGGGATTAGATCTGATAGACAAGAGTGCCTGATGAACTATGGACGGAGGTTCGTGACACTGTACCAGGAAGCAGGGATCATGACCATCTCCAAGAAAAAGAAATACAAAAAGGCAAAATGGTTGTGTAAGGAGGCCTTACAAATAGCTATGAAAAGAGAAGCCAAAGGCAAAGGAGAAAAGGAAATATATACCCATTTGAATGAAGAGTTCCAAAGAACAGCAAGGAGAGATAAGAAAGCCTTCCTAAGTGAACAATGCAAAGAAATAGTGGAAAACAACAGAATGTGAAAGACTAGAGATCTCTTAAGAAAATCAGAAATACCAAGGGAACATTTCATGCAAAGACGGGCAAAATAAAGGACAGAAATGGTATGGACCTAACAGAAGCAGAAGATATTAAGAAGTGGCAAGAATACACTGAAGAATTATACAAAAAAGTTATGTCTACTATGATGTAAATAAGAAAACTGGATAATTTACAATCATTTTTTCTCTGAAGTACCATGAATAGCCTTCATTGGTTTGTTTTACAAAACATACCTGACTTTATGCTCTTTTTATCACCCTAGTCAATTAAAGAGTTGCCTTATCTTCTCTCTTCCATGGGTTTTTTTTTAATTAATTAATTTTTTTATTGAAGGCTAATTGCTTTACACAATTTTGCTGTTCCAGCGTTTTGATGAGCAGAACTATTTTCTAGATCATGAAGACTGGATTGTAACTTTTGGCCATATATCTAGTATTTCTCAAAGGGTGTTCTGCTGAACAACAACCTTATTAGATACTCCAGAAGAAAGGACTTGGAAAGGCTCCAAAAGAATGTTAGATAAGCCTGGAAAATGCTGTGCTGAAATACAGTTTCTGAGTTCTTCAGTAAGGAAAACTGTCAGATTTTGAAACAATTCAACCACTATTTAACTTAAAATTCTATTTTTTTGCATAATGCCCAAAGAACAAGAGTTGGAAATCCTGTTCTAAATTAATCAGCAGTCACAGCACTGACCAGTGGGCCATCCATCACTGCTTGACAACCAGCGCACATAGGAAACCTGGTATCCTCGGGGCTGGTTTACGCTCCAGTGAAGTGCTTTTCAGTCTCTTTCTTGGAAGCTTCAGACCTCTTCATATCCAGGTGCAAATCCACTGGGAACACTTAGAAATGTCTGACTACTTCACTGAGAAGAAGCACAATTATGTGGTTAGAGGCTACAGTTACAGGTTCTGTCAGAAGATATGGTGCTCACAGAGGTTAAAACTGAAAAGAGAAAAAATGTTCTATGAAAATTCTCAGAGGTGTCTGAGGGCTCCCACTGGCCTCACCAAATACAACTACAAATGGCAAAGAAAGCCAGCAGTGAAGATGATGAGCAGGCTAGGTCTACATGAAACGTCATTCATTCATGCATTGGTTTACTTATTCATTCATCATATTTTTATGGAATGTCTTGCTATGTGTGATATTGGAATACAGAAAGGAACAAGACGGACCCAGCCCCTGACTCTATGGAGCTCAAAATCTAGAAAGAATAGCTATGATTATTTGAATTTGGACACAAAAGAGAAGGGATTAGAATTTACGGATGCCTATTTCAAGAGCAGGTATTGTATGACGTATATTAAACCCTTTTCTCAGGGGTTCCAAGAAATAAATCTTAACATGCATTCTCCCAGGAAAAGGATTCTGGGCCAGGAAACATTGCTTCCTCCTGAAAATTCATAACACATATTTACATAATTAATATTTAGGGAAATTCTGTAGTAAATAAGCCTACTTAACTGCATTTAATATTGTCTTTGACATAGTTATTTCAGTGAAAACAAGTGTTCCACAGGGTAGTGTGGGAAATTCCCCATGCAAAACATCTTTATGAGGAAGGTACCTTCATCATCACCATCTTATAGATGAGGAAACAGTCTCTGTAATGTACAAGAATGTAGTAAAATGGCATGAGCCATGTGAAATGGAGTTGGCCCTGCCTCAACCTGAAACTCTTTTTGTTCTGCTTAACATTGACTTTCTTTTTTTAGTGTGTTGTTTTGGTTTTCTTTTTGGCCCTGACAATTAACTCCTCACTCTTTGTTTAATTCAATACAAAGAATCCCCACCACCCCATGACTGGGGGGAAGAAAAATATCCACCCTCTGTTTCCTATCATGACTGATTTCCTCTGGGCAGGCTGCAGCGGTGCCAGAGGCCTCCCTAAGAAATGACAGCAACGGGCATGTCCTTATCCTGGCTCTGCCACTTAGTAGCCGTGTGACCTTGGGCAAGTTACTTAACCTCTCTGTGCTCAGGCCTCCTCATCTGAATAATCAGGATAATAAGTCTACCCAAGGAGTAATGAGGATTCACTGAGACCACAGATATAAAGCGTTTGGCCCACTCCTGGGCACGCAGCAAACGCTTAGAAAATAGTGGCTGCCGGCTGTGTTATAAGAACAGCTCATGCTGGCTGTAATTCTGACATGGCCCACAATGGGGCATCAAAGATTCAGAGAGAAGGTGCCGGATGGGCTAGTGTCTCTGCCAGGTGTGGATGTGGGTGTCTTGGTCTAATCTTCTGTGCCCAAAAAGGAAACTGATAGGGGCTTCCATTTCTGGACAAATTTCCTCGGCTTTTCAGTGTATCCTACTTTCTCCAGGGTCAAGTCCTTTGCTCTGTTGGACTTTAATTAACAGGAATGACCAGAAGGTGGACACTGCTGCCTGAGAGTTAATGATCTGAAGGAAAGATAGAAACAGAAATGCAACCAAAGCTCCTGAAAATAGTCTGGTGTGAGAGAGGGGGCCAACCTCCACCAAAAGGCTCCACAGACCCACTGGATGAGGCCCCTTCACAATAAAGAGAAATCAAGTAATTATTTTCAAGAGCTGAAAAGAAAAAGCCAGCAAGGGGCTTCCATGGAAACAAGGTTCTGTTTACCTTGCTGGTCTTTTCCACCAAGGAAAGGAGAGATCCACTGGCGAACCAGGCCAAGGGCAAACCTTTCCTGGTGACAGCTCATTAGGGTTAAAATATGTACATGTGCATGAAGGCTTTTTACCTAATTAGCCAAATAATCTTCCTACTAGCAGGGGTCAGACAGAGGCAATGTGGTTGTTTTGATTTGCCAGCCAAGCAAAAGAAACCATTTCCCTGGGCTTTTCTTTTAAAGTGATGGAGGACTAAGCTCGGCACAGGGTTAATGCAGACAGGTATCACCTCAGCCAGGGGTTCAAGCCCATCCAGAGGTCTAGGATTCTCTCCACTCACCGCTATGCCCTTTCGGTCAATGTAGACACGAGAACTCAACCCATCATGGCTGTCAGGCCAGCTGGCACTGGCAGGAACGCCGCACGGTGGAGGACCCCCAGGGGGAGTCTGTGCCCACCTATCCCAATCCTTGGCTGCAGGACCCTGTCATCTCTCTTAACCTCTCTGAGTTTCAGTTTTTACTGCAGAGGGAGGACTATTTTTCACCTTGCACAGCTACAGAAAGGACTGAATGAGACCTTGTGCTTCAAGGGAAGTCAGGCTGACTTGGGTTCAAACCTTGACTCTGCAATTTCCTTACTCAAAGGGATCAAACAGGTGACTGAACCCTTCTAAGCCTTGGTTTCCTTGTCTGTGAAAAGGGGAGAAGATAAGATACTCACCTCGGTGTGCTTAGAGCATGATGGAGTGGGATGATTATGGTGTGCACATACGAGATCCTACAGCTTAGCAACTCATTTCTAGAACTCTTCTGAGGATGGGTGTTCACCAGATGTTACCTCCCCTCCATGCCCTTTGCGATGTATGAAAGAAACCAGGCTGGGCGACGAGGGAGCCCTGGTGTGGACCAGAGGCACTTGTGTTCCGTTCATGATTTGAACTTAGCCAGAAGATGTCAGGCCAGAGTCATGGCCTCTCTGTCCATAACCCCGTCATCTGATAAACAACAAACCCTAAGAGGTTATGTTCCAGGAGTCTCTGAAAAACCTAGAGGAGCATTTCCCAAAGCTACACTCTGGGGAACACGAGTCCTAGGGACCCTCCATGAGATAGGGTTCTGTGTGTTCCTCTCTCCCCTTTCTGAGAAGCAAGAAGACACCTAAGTGGGAAATCCTGCATGAAGGCAAGGTTGTATGGGTCCGTATTTCCCAAACATATCTGACCACATGGGTAGTACATGTGAACACCGCACACATTTTGGGCCATGCTCGCCTAGGCAGTCCTCCCATGCACCTCACTTTTCTCATGTCCATGACACAATCTGGTGTGGGGGCAGAAGAGAAGGAGGCAGGGAAGAAGCACCTACACTATGCAAGTAAGTCTATGTCTCAGTGAAAAGGGACCCATCTGGGAGGCCCCGTCTGACATCTGGGGTGACGGAGACGTCATGCCAGGGCCTAGGCATGCAGCCCCCTCACTGGCTTCACAAGCCCTGGAGGGCGGGCCTTGCCAGTGTGCCCGGAGACATCCTTGCATACCAGCTTTCCCTAGGGATGCCTCAGTGCTCTGGGGCTCACACATTATCATTTTGTGGAGGCGAGTCCATCTCTGGACTCATCCAGTCATCACTGTTACTGCCACAAAGCAACCCACCATTAAGCGAAGAAAGGACTGTGATTCAAATATGCAGAAAATTGAAATAAACAGGCAGAGCACTCAATGCGTTGTTTGAGTAATTGTTCTGCTTTCTGGACAAATCTCTAGTCCTCAGCCTCAGAGCAAATGGACCGAGTTCAGTCTCAGGAGTACACTGACATGACCCAGAACTGTGGCTGGAAGGAGATTCAGAGATGACACAGTGACTTCAGGGTAGAGACCAGGGTAGAGACCCTGCTGAGCTCTGCGGCTTGTCAGGCACCACATTTCCCCTCTGTCCTCCGCCCAGGCCTGTGGAAAGGCTGGCTTGCTGCTGCTGCTGCACACACTGTCTGCCACACCTGGAGCACTTGCCCTTGTCTCCTCCTTGACTTAAGCATAAGCTCCTCCATCCTTCAGTTTGGCAGCAAACCTTCTCTGATCATACCAGACGCGGGGAGTTCCTGCTGCCATACGCTCTCCCAGTGCGGGCACGTTCCCTTCATCAGCATTCACTGCAATTATAGTTTTACATCCACTCATGAGATGATGTGTTGTCCACCTACTAGACTGTAAACTCGGTGAGGGCAGGGGATGTGATTTTGCTCACCTCTGCATCCCTGGCACCCAGCCTGGTGCCAACTACAGAGTGTGCTCTGATGACTGCCTGAGTTAAAGGACTAAAGGACTGAGTTAATGAACTGTGACCAGAAGGAAAGTAACCCACCCACAGTCACAGCATCATCATCAGTGATGAGGCTGGGACTATGCTCCCAACCTGCTCACTCCAGGCTCTGTCTGCCTGCTTAGCACTGTGTCCTGCGATGGGCCACTTTCCCTGAAATACATAAAGTCGGAACTTGGCTGGCTTATACCCAGTCACATCGCTGATAAAGCATCCTTAACTCTGGGCTACTGGGGACCAACGCAGGTGCGCCTATCAGCAACTGCAGGGCAAGCCACCTGCTGACCTGAGTTTAGCTCCATCTGTTCCCCTTGTTTCCTTTCTACTTCCCAGGCTGCTCCCTCAGTGCCCAGGGACTCGTGTCTGAGAGGGAGGCTGCCAGGAGCAACTGCGGAGGAGAGCAGAGGCCCCTCCCGGCATTCCACCCCCGCACCCCACCCCACCCTATCCTCCACAGGCCTGTTTTTTTGTTTTTTTTTTTTAATCCTCCTTCAGAGACAAACTGCTCCAGCCAATGCTGCCTTCCTGGTGCACTGCGGTCTGGAAAGTTACAGCCAGGACACAGTCAGTTTCCACCCAGGGGGTGTGGGTGCCGGAGCTCAAGACTCAAAAACACGCTGAGGTCTGGACAGGCCTGCGTTACTACACTCAGTGCCTGGCTGCCGCCTCCAAGCTCCTGTCCTCCTGTCTCATACAGCCCGTCTCCCCTCTGTCCACCTCCAACGTGGAGGCTGTGGAAGAGGGTCACACCTCTCTTGTCCAAGATCAACTGCTGCCTTTCCGCTTTGAAGCCGAGCAACACTGAACAAGTTATTCGATTTCTCCAAGTCTTCACTTTTAATTTTTCAACTCTGTTAACTCTATGATGGGAATAATAATGAGAATACCTCCTTCGTAGGGTTGATGAGAGGTTAAACACACACATAGTATATGTACGATGCTTAGCCGAGTGCCTGCACGCACTTTCTGTAAATCTTAGCAGCTATTAGCACTTGGCATTCTGCAGCCCGTATACTTCATCCTTACACGAGTTCTGATTCTATTAACACTTAAAATGGCAGAACAGGTTTCCTCTACTTCCATGCAGGAAAGCAAGCTTCAAAAGATGAAGTCATTTGCTGGTAGTTTCAGAGACAACTGACCCTGCACAGAGGGTATAACCCTGAGAAAACAGAGCACCAGAAAACCTGTTTTTTTAGAACCAGAAAACTTTAAGATCAAACCCCACCTTCATCACATACTCACTGTGTGACCAAGGCCAGGGAACTCAACCTCTCTGAGCATCTGTGCCTGGAACTCTAAAATAATTTCCTCAGGGGACTTCTATGATGACAATCATAATAGACATTTCCACACTCGAGGATTTTGACACATTGTAGGTTTATTATTACTTCTATCGTTATTACTGGGGGTGAACCTGATGAAATCTGCAGCCTTGCCTCCGATGTGAGTCTTTATGAGGGCTCTGTTTCACGGTAATTTGTGGACTTTGGTATCCCATGCACACTCAATTATATTCTGTTTTCATAAAAAGCATTCAACATTAGTGGAAAAGGTAAAATAAGACCATTAGTGTCTTTCTTTCCCATGCCTTATTCCCTCTCCAAGAGAAGACCTTGTGTAGGTCAAAGTCTCCATTCTGAAGGATGCACCTCTCCTTGATTGCAAAAGGCAAGGTTTAGCTCCCAGAGTCTGCCAGCCAATGAGAACATCCTCCACATCTGAGTCACCCATTTTATGTCTTTGCTGGCTTCTGGCAATGCAGTAAATATAACCCAAGAGCTCCAAATGCAGCAATTCTCTGAGTGAGCAGCAAATAAATATATAAAAATACCCTGGAAAGGAAACCAATCCATTCCTTTATGATCCTGCAGTGCTCAACCAGCCTCCCCTACCCCCACCCGAGTCCTGCAATGACCTCCCCTCTGCCTTCCACCATGTCAAATCTAATGTATCATTCAGGGGGCTGGTTCCAGACCCGTATTCTTCAGGGAAGCCCTCCTGGATTGCTTTGGTCACATATCAACTTGCTCTTGTAGGCAGTGCTGGCCTGTCTAGCATCTCAACCTTCTCTGTGTCACATGTTTTGGATTTCTTTTCCTGCCACAATAATTGTTCAGTTCAGTTCAGTTGTTCATTCGTGTCCGACTCTTTGTGACCCCTTGGACTGCAGCCTGCCAGGCTTCCCTCTCCATCACCAACTCCCTGAGCTTGCTCAAACTCATGTCCATCGAGTTGGTGATGCCATCCATTCATCTCATCCTCTGTCATCCCCTTCTCCTCCTGCCTTCAATCCTGCCCAGCCTCAGGGTCTTTTCCAATGAGTCTGTTTATCGCATCAGATGGCCAAAGAACTGGAGTTTCAGTTTCAGCATCAGTCCTTCCAGTGAATATTCAGGACTGATTTTCTTTAGGATTGACAGTAGGGCACAATAGTCAGGGACCCAGGGAACCAGAAACAGTCAGACCTGGTCTCAAAACTTTGCTCTGCCGTTTACTAGCAGACAACATATTCTCTGTGTCTGCTGCTTCATCTGCAAAGTGGGAGTCCTAATACTAACAATGCCAACAGCAGAGGTTTGTAGTGAGAATAAAAGAAGATGGTACTTATAAGGCACTTAGCACGATGCCTCAGATTGATGCGAGGACACAGAGTCAGGCTATCATTTAGTACTTTTGGGGCCAGAGCCTATGAATTTTGTCCAGCATGAAGGACGCAGCTGTGCTTTTTATGGATCATCTTAATGATCTTTACTGCTGGGGCTGGGAGATGCTCCAGTTCACTTAGACCATCCTGAGGACATTGAGATCAAAGCCACTGAGAGAGCAGGTGTTGTCTAGCAGGGTGGGAGTGTGGCCACTGAAGCTCAGTGTACAGAGGCAGCAGCTGGTTACTGTGCTTGGGACTAGGTTGGTTTATTCCTTCTTAACTGTGAAGTCATGTCTACTGTATCTCCTGAATGCATCTAATCTGTTCATCCACTTTCCTAGTGCAGGTTACCACTGTCTCCACCATGGAGCACTGGCCTGTTTGCCTGCATCCTTTCTGACAAAGCAGTTCTCAACCTGGCCCATACATGAGAAACATCTGGGGGACAGGAAAGACAATCCTGATACCCAGACTACACCCACATCAACTAAATCAGACATTTGGCTTGGGGCTCAGGCAGGCATCATTTTTCTTAAAACCTGTTCAGATGATTCCAACATGCAGTAAAGGTCGACAGTCTTTACCAAAAGCCAGTGGTTCTCAAACTATGGTGAGAATCCACCAGAGAAATTGTTAAAAGAGAGTTTTGGGCCTCATTCCTTGAAAGCCTTGATTCAGTAAGTCTGGGGTGAGAATCAAGAATTTACTCATTCTGAGTGATGCTGATGCTGAGAACTGCACTCTGAGGGGATGCCTGTAGTGTATTCTGCTCATCTTGCTGGAATGTGCATTTGCTCACATTTCTCTCATGCTTAAGCCCCTACAGTAATACTCTATTATCCTTGGCAACAGGAATCTGAGATCCTTATCAAAGCAGACTGTACTACAAAGCTATAGTCATACAAACAGTATGGCACTGGGACAAAAACAGAAATATAGATCAATGGAAAGGACAGAAATCCCAGTAATAAACCCACACACCTATGGTCAATTAATCTTTGACAAAGGAGGCAAAACTATATAATGGAGAAAGATAGCGTCTTCAATAAATATGGCTGGGAAAATTGAATGTTTACATGTAAAATAATGAGATTAGAACATGCTTTAACACCACACACACACACACAAACACAAACTCAAAATGGATTAAAGACCTAAATGTAAAACCTGATACTATCAACTCTCAGAGGAAAACACAGGAAGAACACTCTTGACATAAATTGCAGCAATATATTTTTTTTCAATCAGCCTCCTACAGCATTGGGAATGACAAAAACAAACAAACAGAACCTAATCAAACTCAAAATCTTCAGCACAGCTAAGTAAACCATAAACAAAATGAAAATAAAATTTGTAGAATGGGAGAAAAGATTTTCAATGATGTAACTGACAAGGGATTAATCTTCAAAATCTACAAACAGCTCATGAGGCTCAATTAAAGAAAAATTCTATAAAAAAATGGGCTTAAATAGACATTTCTCCAAAGAAGAAACACAGACAGCCAAGAGGCACATGAAAAGATGTTTAACATTGCTAAATTATTAGAGAAATGCAAATCAAAACTGCAATGAGGTATCACTTCATACTAATCAGAATGATCAGCATCAAAAAGTCTATAAACAATAAAAGGTGGAGCGAGTGTGAAGAAAAGAGAACCCTCCTACACTGTTGATGGGAATGTATATTGGTACAGGCATTATGGAGAACAGTATCGAGGTTCCTTAAGAAACTAAAAACAGAATTACTATATGACCCACCAATCCCATTCCTGGACAGCATATCCAGAGGAAACCATGGTTCAACTGGATACATGCACCCTAAAATCCCTGCAGTGCTGTTTACAATAGCCAAGGAATGGAAGCAACCTAAATGTCCATTGACAGATGAATGGATAAAGAAGATGTGGTACATTTATACAATGGAATATTACTCAGCCATGAAGAACACAATAATGCCATTTGCAGCAACGTGGATGAACCTAGAGATTATCATGTTAAGTGAGGTAAGTCAGACAAAGATAAATATCATGTACTATTGCTTATACACAGAATCTAAAAAATAATACAACTGAACTTATTTACAGAACAGAAACAGACCCACAGACTCAGAAAACAAACTTATGGTTACCAAAGGGGAAACACTGTCAGGGAGGGATAAATTGGGAGTTTGGGATTGTCATATACACACAACTACATTTAAAATAGATAAACAACAAGGACCTACTGAATAGCACAGACAATGCTGGTCAATATTCTATAATAACAGAATATTGAGAAAGAATGGGAAAAGAATTTGAAAAATAGATACACATGTATGTATAACTGAATCAGTCTGCTTTACACCTGACACTAACACAACATTGCTAAAACTATACTCCCAGTACTTCCCAATACAAAATGGAAATGAAAAACAACAACGAAGCTGAGGCAGCATTACCATCTGGCTCCTGCACGGCCTTCCAGCCTTTTTTCCCACTGCTTTGTCTTGCCCTCTGGGCCCAGGCCACTCTGGGCTGCTTCCGAGTTCTCAGACATGACATACTTATTCATGGCCCCAAGCCAATGTGCGTGTGCTGCCTTCCTCTGCCATCTTCATCTGGCTGACACTCATTAACCCACCTCCCAGTCACCATGATGCTGCTTCCTTAGGATACTTCTTCACCCCAGCCAAGGTCACTTCCTCAAGGTTCCCACAACATGTTGAACCTCCTCTTCTACCAATCTAATCACATGTGCCATTATTTGCTCCAGGTCATGCTCTTTGCAAGACCATAAGTGACTTGATGACAGGGACTGTGTCTATCAGGTCCACTACAAAATATCCTGACTGATGCATGGTAGGTATGCAAGAAGTAGTTGCAGAATTAACTTTGAGAGGGAGATAATAATGTCTACTTGGCAGGGTGGTTTTGATGAATTAATGAGACAAGGTTGTTGAAAACACTTAGTGTAGTGTTTGATATTTAATAGATGCTTAAATTATGACCTCCTGGAATGCGAAGTCAAGTGGGCCTTAGGAAGCATCACTATGAACAAAGCTAGTGGAGGTGATGGAATTCCAGTTGAACTATTTCAAATCCTAAAAGATGATACTGTGAAAGTGCTACACTCAATATGCCAGCAAATTTGGAAAACTCAGCAGTGGCCACAGGACTGGAAAAGGTCAGTTTTCATTCCAATCCCAAAGAAAGGCAATGCCAAAGAATGCTCAAACTACCGTGCAATTGCACTCATCTCACATGCTAGCAAAGTAATGCTCAAAATTCTCCAAGCCAGGCTTCAACAGTAGGTAAACTGTGAACTTCTAGATGTTCAAGCTGGTTTTCGAAAAGGCAGAGGAACCAGAGACCAAATTGCCAACATCCGCTGGATCATCGAAAAAGCAGGAGTTTCAGAAAAACATCTATTTCTGCTTTATTGCCTATGCCAAAGCCTTTGACTATGTGGGTCACAACACACTGTGGTAAATTCTGAAAGAAATGGGAATACCAGACCACCTGACCTGTCTCCTGAGAAATCCGTACACAGGCTAAGAAGCAACAGTTAGAACTGGACATGAAACAACAGACTGGTTCCAAATCATGAAAAGAGTACATCAAGGCTGTATATTGTCACTCTGATTATTTAACTTATATGCAGAGTACATCATGCAAAATGCCAGGTTGGATGAAGCACAAGCTGGAATCAAGATTACCGGGAGAAATATCAATAACCTCAGATATGCAGATGACACGACCCTTATGGCAGAAAGTGAAGAGGAACTAAAGAGCCTTTTGATGAAAGTGAAAGAGGAGAGTTTTTGAAAAAGTTGGCTTAAAACTCAACATTCAGAAAATTAAGATGATGGCATCCAGTCTCATCATTTTATGGCAGATAGATGGGGAAACAATGGAAACCGTGAGAGACTTTATTTTTTTAGGCTGTAAAATCACTGCAGATGGTGACTGCAGCCATGAAATTGAAAGGCGCCTGCTCCTTGGAATAAAAGCTATGACCAACCTAGACAGCATATTAAAAAGCAGACATTACTTTGCCAACAAAGGTCCATCTAATCAAAGCTAAGGTTTTTCCAGTAGTCATGTATGGATGTTAAGAGTTTGACTATAAAGAAAGCTGAGTACTGAAGAGTTGATGCTTTTGAACTGTGGTGTTGTAGAAGGCTCTTGATAGTCTCTTGGACAGCAAGGAGATCCAACCAGTCCATCCTAAAGAAAACCAGTCTTGATTATTCATTGGAAGGACTGATGCTGAAGCTGAAACTCCACTACTTTGGCCACCTGATGCGAAGAACGGACTCCTTGGAAAAGACCCTGATGCTGGGAAAGATTGAAGGCAGGAGGAAAAGGGGACGACAGAGGATGAGATGGTTGGATGGCATCACCGACTTGATGGACATGAGTTTGAATAAGCTATAGGAGTTGGTGACAGACAGGGAAGCCTAGTGTGCTGCAGTCCGAGGGGTCACAAAGAGTTGGACACGAGTGAGTGACTGAACTGGACAAAATTATGACCTTAATAGAGATCTCAGTTCACATGGTTTAACTTATTAAGTCCTCCTTGAATGTATAACTGAAATTGAGAAGGGTCAGAACAACTAATTAAAGTGGTGAAAGTCATAGATGTGTGAGCCAGTCGAACTTTGGGAGTTTCCTCAGTTGGAACCTGGTAGCATTAATACCCAACTCACCTTTTAAAAAATATTTGCTTAAACACTTGCCGTATGCCAACCATTGAGCTACAGAATGTGAAAGCAGCACAAACAGAAATAGCTTCTGTGAGTTTATGGTCCACATGAGAGCAAACATATTAAATATCGAGTATATACTATGGCCTAGCATATTATCTAATTTTTATTCACTGTCGTGTTTAATCCTTGAGAATATTACTATCACTATTATAATCAAATCCACTTTCCAGATGAGGAAACTGAAGCCCAGAGGGATCAAAGTAACACCTCAAAGAAGTGGGAGGGCTGGGATACGAATTCAGGTCTGTATTAATCCAGAGTGTAATCCAGACAGCTTGCTGTCCCCACACTCAGTGGGGATAACTTCCAGGATTCTTTCAAAACCAAAAAAGACGGGTTACCCTCCAATTAGTAAACTATTTCACAAATGTAAATTATTATGTTTGTTGTCATTAATTTTGAATTTATTTTTTTATTAACGTCTCAAATTCTGCTCAGGCAGCTCATCCGATAAAAAAAAATGCTGATCTGATAAAAAATAATCACTTCAAAATGAGCCACAAGAGATTTCTGACATGAATATGATAGAAAAGAATATGCCTTTTTGTGCTGTTGAATCATTTTGATATCTCAGCAGCTCTGAAGTATGGTGAAAGGCAATTTATAACTGACAAAAATAATGCACTCAATAGGAAATCCAGAAAACATCCATTAAAATCTAAAATACCTCTATACACTAATAAAATCAAATGCTTTTGCTAAAAATGTCCACTATTTTAAGAGGAACTGAATTATATTTTCAAATATTGATCATGCAGTATGAAAGTTACTCACAAGGTCAAAATGAAATCAGGTTTTCCAGCTTCTGTAATTGTGAACTTAGTAAATGCATGTATGTACATGTACGCAAGTGGGGGTGTGTGTGTGCATGTGCACATTTAACAGAGATCTCAACCAGTAGAAAACATTCAGAGCTCTCGATCATAAAGCTGTCCGTCAACTAGAATGGAGGTCAAGTAGCATAACTTCCAGGGCACGTGAGACCTGTCACGTGTGCCCCTCTCTCCTTTGCGGTATGTCACAAGTATAAGACATGTTTAGTCTCTAGTCCCAGTCTGATCATTATACAAGTTCCTAGTAGAAATTGGGTCTATTCATGAGTCTACGCACATATATCATTATCTCACTTAGCCTGCCCTGAAGAGTGTGTCTACCTTGGTGATACCATTGTTCAAAGCCAAAAATATTTATGAGGGGTGTATTTCACCTTAAGGCCTGTCAAAGGAACAGTTGGTTTCTGCTATCAAATCCATAACCAAGTGCATACATTTTATTAGTTATTTTAGAAGCATCTGTGGGCAAAAGGAAAGAGACAGTATTTAAAAGAGTGAGATTCTAAATTTTCCAACAGATGGGAGAAAACAAATGACAAAAATCCCACCCAAATTACACTGTCAGTATTGACTCACAGCTTTCTGCTTGCAATAGTCTGCATCATGTGCTAAAGATGAGCAAGGGCATCAAGGTATCATCTACTCTAACACATGTGATACACTGCTATACTGAAAATGTAAGTAAATACTAAAAAGTAAACTCAAAAAGGGGAACAAATTCATCAGGAAAGCCTAATGTATTCAACGGTAACAAATCAACAGTGAAATCTCATGGTTGTCTGAAGTCAACAAAGGTTGATTTCTTGCTCACCCTACATGCCCACTGTTGATTGTGGGGGCCACTACTCAACAAAGCCACTCAGGGATCCAGGCAGATGGAAGCACCATTTTGTGACTCTGCCATCTCAACATGTGGCTTCCAAGCTCACGTGACAGGGAACACAGAGCATGCACAACCCATAGCCTGTTTGCTGGAGCCAGTCCCATGATCCTAACCTAATTGCAAGGGCAGCCAGAAAATGTCAAAGAACACACAAAATCTTTGGTGATCATTTCTGTCTCTGCCACAGAAAGCCACTACAGATTCTGGTTAAAGTGCTTAAAGTCTATCTTGAATATCTGGAAATTGCTTGATTCTCTATTTTACCTGATCTGTGCTGACAATTCTACATCATTTCAAAGTAAAGCAACTGAACTTTGTGTAACATAATTAAATTTGCATTGTGAAAGGTAAATATGGCTGTGGCTTAGAGGAGGGAAATTAAAGAAGTGCTCTTCTTGGAAAGAGAAGCCTGCATATAAACAATATTTTAACCAATATAAATTAAAACAGTATTGACTGAAATACACAATTCTGGCATTGAAGTGGTTCGAATCAAGACAGCCGAAAGGTCTCATAATCTAATTTATTTCTAATGTACTCAAGTTGTCCAGGCTAAGAAGTACTTTGAGGGGTAGACCACTATCAAGACAGATGATTTCCTTATCATCTGCCATCAAATTATAGCAAAAATCTCTTGCAATTTTATTTGCACTTGGCATGCAAGACAAAATCCTCTGTGAAACAGTTTTTAAGATTAGATAGTCCACTTGCTGAAGTTACCCTTTCACATTTGCAAAAGCATCTAAGTTGAATTTTCTGAGCAAGGGGAATGCTTTTTAGGGAAAAAAAATTTTAAGCAATTGTAGCAAATTTCTCCCCAGCTCACAAATTACTGTAAAAAGTCTTAAAGGCAAAAAAATTTAGTCAGGGATCTCATTTAAACACCTTTAAAAAAAGAACAAGTAAAGTAAATTCACAAATGGGGGTTTTGTTTTTAAAAAGCAATACCAAATGCATGTATCAGGTCAATGCCCTGCTCTTTTTATGTTAGCATTCCTGGACACAGAATTGATTTGTAGAATGACGCCTTTCAGCAAGATGTTTACTGTATTCTAAAGCAGCAGAGTGGAAAAATACATTTTTGAGAAATGGTTTTAACATGAAGTGAAACTCAAATGATTTTCAAGTGAATAGCTCTGTTAGGGCCTGACACAAATAGGTTTTCAATATATACTTATTGGGTGATTACCTATATTTTATCCTCCATGTAACAGGTAAACTACAGTATTCTAAGCTGATCTATGTGTTTTTAAATTTAAAAATTATTCTCTATGAGATGACTGGATCAGCTGCTTAGTCATTTTATTTGGGTAAAAAAAAAAAAACGGAGACGTACAGCACAGGGAATATGGCCAATATTTTATAGTAACTATAAATGAAGTATAACCTCTAAAAACTGTGGATCACTATGTTGTACACTTGAAACTTGTATAATACTGAAAATCAACCATACCTTAGTAATCTTTTTTAATTAAAAAAAGGCCTAGGGGCTCCCTTGGTGGCTCAGTAGTAAAGAATCTGCCTGACAATGCAGGAGATACTAGTTTGATCCCTGATCTGGGAGGATCCCACATATCATGGAGTCACTAAACCCGGACACCACAGCTATTGGGGCTGTGCTCTAGAGCCCAGGAACTGCGAACTCCTGAGCCCACGCCCCACAGCTCGGGTGCACCCTAGAGCCTGTGCTCTGCAACCCAAGAAACCACCGCAAGGGAAGCCTGCACACAGCAACCAGAGAGTGGCCCCCAGACCCTGCCACTAGACAAAAGCCCACGCAGCAGCAAAGACCCACGACAGCCAGAAATAAATAAATGAATATAAATTAAAATAAATGAATAAATAAACCACCAAAAAAATAAAATAAAAGGCTTAAACATTTGAACTTCATGACTTGGAGTAAATGACATGTTTTTACAAGTTTATTATTTTGCTGTCACTAAAATAAGCACCTTTAAAAAAAAAACAGAAAGAAAAAAGAAAGGGAGAGATCAAAAAGTATAGGGTTTAGAAAAAATAAGAATACTTAAATATATGAAAGATAAATGAAAATCCTTCAGAAAGTTGAAAGGACTGTACAGAGATTATTATTATTGTTGTTGTTGTTGTTGATACGGTTTTACCTCCATTTAAGTCCCACAGGCATTTTGCTGACATTTTAGCAAAATGTGTGCCTCTAATTTCTTATTGTGAAATTCTGTCTTAGAGATATCAAATCACAGTGCCACAGGACCCTGTTGGTTTCAGACGGCACTTAATGGATTCTGTCTTTTACAGTTTGACATGTGCAGTTGAGTTGGAAAACGGCTGATTAAAAAATTTAGAGTCAACATATGCAGCCAGCCTGCACGGAACAAGATAATGCCCTGGGTGACAGTCTGTGGCTTTGATGTAGGACAGTTGGAAGGGATCGTGTGCTGCTGACAGGAAGTCAGACAGCAGCGCCCAACGAGGAAAAAATTCTGAAAAATTCATAAGCTTCTCTATCATTAATAATTAATCCCCAAGTCAATAAGCTCTGGCAATTTATACTGGCCAGCACTGGGGAACAGCCAAGGACTAGAACTATACATCCCTCTGTAAACCTTTCTGAAGTGATTAGTTTCACAGCACCCTTCAGCTTCTTATCAGAAAAGCAAGGCTACAGAAATTCAGGACACAGTCCTCAGCATAAACCATAATATTAGCTATCATCATGTATTAAGATGAAAGTATCAGGTCTCTCCTTAACAAACTCCTGGAAAATGGCTTAGATTTGTAGGTGAGGTGGTTGGGGGAGGGGTATTCTGTTCTCCAGCGGACATTGGTAAAGCTCGGAGTCATTTCTGGTTGTCACAATTGAAGGAGAGAGCACTGCTGGCATCCAGGGTGTAAGAGGCCAGGGATGCTGCTAAACATCCTATTACACAATGCACACGAAATTCCGACAACAAAGAATGACCCAGACCAAAATGTCAGTAGTGCTGAGGCTGAGAAACCCGCCTGTAGATGCTGACTTCGGGCATGCAATCTGTTTGCTCTGACAACGTATGATTATGAGGGCAAAAAGAACATGGCTGAACTGACATAGAGGCTTAACTTCAGCATGTTAATCCTCGAGCTGTTAAACTCTTTCCAATGCTACCAGCCAGGCTGAGATCTGAAATAATCTGAGGAAAGCAAGAGAGAAGAATGGGGAATTTCAACAGTTCAGACTGTGGTTAAAAACTTTGTTTGACAGGTGTCAGGCTTCCAGAACTAATCCAGACAGGTGTATGTGGAACCCAGTGTGAGAGGTTGCTGCATTGTGGGGTGTGTAAGACATGGCCGAGGCGGTGGCGGTGGGGGTGGTGTGTGTGTCAACCACTGGAACCTTGAACAAGAGTGTTCAAGTGCATCAGCCCACCTGTGTTCTGAGCGTGTTCTTGACTCAGGCTTCCTCGTCCCATGGGAAACCTGCAGCGGGTCTCCAGAAGCACGGCATCTTCTCTAACATTCTGTCAAGTGGACAGTGATCGT
This sequence comes from Bubalus kerabau, assembly GCF_029407905.1. NCBI lineage: Eukaryota > Metazoa > Chordata > Mammalia > Artiodactyla > Bovidae > Bubalus > Bubalus kerabau. The sequence continues at coordinate 40,354,306 of NC_073643.1, read as the reverse complement.
AGCACTCACAAACCAAGACCCCAACCCGTAGGTCAGAGTGACCCAAACATACAGCCACCTCTCCTTGAGGTAAAAGCCTGAGATGCCTCTTGGAACTGAATCATAACCTAAGAAGTAGAAAACCTAGGGTTGGGTGGAAATGTGGGTAAGGAGGGGGACATTCAGGTGGTAGTTTAGACGCTAAGTCGTGTCCGACTTTGCGACGCCATGGACTGTAGCCTGCCAGGCTCCTGTGTCCATGGGATTCTGTCCATGACATTCAGGTAGGTGATCCTTCAGTCCCTTTAATCTAACTCACTTTAAGGTAAAAGTAGAAAAACCCACTTCTTTTTTTCAATCATACAAAAAAATTTTGCTGTCTCTCTTTACTAAGTTCCATTTTCAGCTATCTTCTTAGGTTTCCCAACGTCACCAATTCATAAAGAAGAAAAAAATGATGCTTAATTCTAACCTTGGTGTTTCTGGAGATTCTTCCACTGTAATGAGAAACCACACTAATCTTGTACAGAAGAAAGAGCTTGTGATGATTTCATTTTACCAAAGAACATCTTAAGCCAGTTTCTCTTCTCTGATAAGCCTCACAGTAAGTGGGAAGCTGAGATTCTGGGCCCAGGCTTATGTTACCCATCCCTTGTTAAAGTTCTCTGGAAGCATAAATGGATGCATATTTTTACATATAATTTCTACGTAAACAAAGCTGCAAATAAGACACATGATGACCCAAGGAAATGTCTGCCATGGGATGTTGAAGGGGACTGTTTCTTTTATTCAGGATTTGGAGACAAACTTTAGGGAAACATCCACATCCTCCCGGAGAAGGCAATGGCACCCCACTCCAGTACTCTTGCCTGGAAAATCCCATGGACAGAGGAGCCTGGTGGGCTGCAGTCCATGGGGTCGCTGGGAGTCGGGCACGACTGAGCGACTTCACTTTCACTTTTCACTTTCATGCATTGGAGAAGGAAATGGCAACCCACTCCAGTGTTCTTGCCTGGAGAATCCCAGGGATGGTGGAGCCTGGCAGGCTGCCGTCTATGGGGTCGCACAGAGTCGGACACGACTGACTCGACTTAGCAGCAGCAGCAGCAGCAGCAGCAGCCATATCCTCCAGGGCTTATCAAGAGTCATCCAGCCTGACTTGCTACCCCTGCTCATCTTCCCAACACCTTCCCCACTGACCTCATCCCCATGCCTATGGAAGCAGAGGCCTGGGAGAGGACAGGAGAGGGAATGATCAGAAAGAAATAGAATTATCAAGGTTCCTGGGACGCTGGTCAAGGGGCACTGTGATGGCTTGTTTTTGTGCTCTCTGGGGAACTATCTGCTACTTTCCCTTTAATAATTTGGAGATACTGGAGACCTGTAAAAACAGGGTCATTTAATTTTTCCTGTTGGATGCTTGGCTTGCAGCCAGCTGGCTTCTCTATGTCTGTTGCTGTTGCTGTTGTTTAGTTGCCCAGTCCTGTCTGACTCTTTGCGACCCCAGGGACTGTAGCCCACCAGGTTCCTGTCCAAGGGATTTCTCAGTCAAGAATTCTGGAGTGGGTTGCAACTTCCTTCTCTAGGGGATCTTCCTAACCCAGGGATCAAACACGTGTCTCTTGCAATGGAGGGTGGATTCTTTACCACTGAGCCATTACCAAGGCTATTTTTGGCAACTTGGTTATTTGGATATGATATTATGGATACTTTGAAAAGAAATAAAATCAAATATAAATGTGATGTGATTAGTATAAATCTACCCTATAAAGTGGTGCTAATAATAGATATCATTCACTGTGACTAAGAAAAGTCTGCACATTAATTAAACAGCTAAGATGAATGATGGGCATAGTATGTGGCCCTCAGCTAACTAGATACTGTAGGTAGGTAGATCTAAGACACAACGAGAATGGAGGAGGAAGGCAGGAAGGTGGTGGAACACACCTGTGGACTATTTTTACTACAATAAAGATGCATGAGTTTCTTAAGGACCAAATGCACACAGAGAAAGATGGCCAAGCTACAGCCATCTTGCCATAATCCTGTCCTAGAGGGGTGGATACTGGTCCAGGAAGTCCAGCAACGGGAGACTCTGGCATGGAGTCCCAGAGGTAGGAAGGGAGGAGTGGTCGGGAGACAGGGAGCTTCTGAAGAAGGTCTAGCTCATAAGAACACATCTCTGCATGACAAGGATCTCCTGGGCTGCACAGCCCACCTCAGATGCACTGCTGCCCCATCCAGAAGCCGCCTACTGTGGTCCACCAGAAGGCGATTCCTGCCATCTTTCCTCTGTAGGGCAGGCTTTCCATAACATCCTGTCTTTCAGACTTCTTTCCCACAGGATCTCAGAAAGCCACATACTTACTGTCAGGGACCCAGGGTAGTGTGCACCTGCACATTTGGTTGTGTAATTGTCATCAATATCTGCTTCTCCAGTCCTCACAGGATAACCTAGGGACAGCACAGAGCCTGGCCTGTTAGGAATCCAATAAATTCTTAAGGACAGAAAGAAGGAAATGAACTTTTTGTATGAAGTCCTCCCAATGCCCTCCTCACACCATGTACCACTATAGAACTTGGTATTATTATTATGTGTAACACATAGCTAATGTTCCTAAGAGACTAGAAATTTTGGAGGGCAGGAACTATATCTGGTTTCTCTCTTGACCTCTGTCCAGTGAAGAAGGAAAGAAATGGTGGACACGATTTTTATTGTCTGACAAACCCACATAGACTCGTCTCATTTAAAGTCTCCTACAAAATCTTGTTTTGAAGAACTCAGGTTCATCAGTCACCGACTCAGCTTCAATACACCTATAGTATCTCTAAGGTTCCCTGACTTGACTCTAAATTCTGTTACAGACTAACTTATGCAATAGATCCAGAGGAAAAAGGAATGGTGGACGTGGATAAAACAGAGAGAAGAATGGCATTTAGGCCTTTTTTCCTTTCCAGAGAACATTACTTGGGGTGGGGGGTATCATATTGAAAAAGACACACCATGTTTGCATCTGTAGAGGAATTAAAAAGTACGTATTGCTGGGCTGCATTATTAACTGATGAATTCAAAGGCAATAAGTCCAGGTTCGATGCACGATACTGGATGCTTGGGGCTAGTGCACTGGGACGACCCAGAGGGATGGTATGGGGAGGGAGGAGGGAGGAGGGTTCAGGATGGGGAACACATGTATACCTGTGGTGGATTCATTTTGATATTTGGCAAAACTAATACAATTATGTAAAGTTTAAAAATAAAATAAAATTAAAAAAAAAAAGAAAATAATCCGAAGTTACAAGAGTGAGCTATTTTTGGCAACACGGAATGAAGTCGATTTGGAAAGGGGGAGGCTTCCTTCTTTAATAACTGAAACCCTATTTCACAGTCCACAGACTTTGTGGCTGCGCCATGATATCACAATAAAAGTATTTCTGGAATCAAGGAAAGAACTCAGCCTTTTTTTCCCTGACATTAAAGATAAGTACAGGAGCTATTTTTCTCCCTGTTTATTCTACTTTAGCATAGGGAACCTATATCTCTAGAAAGTCAGTGAATCACTAAACGACCAGAAAATGCCAGGATGGACACACTTAGTCTTCATTATGTGAGACACTTAAATCCTAAAGGAGCTTAATTGAGAATCGTTACGAGGAAGTCCTGAGAGCTAGAGATGCTGTGTACATCTCCTCTGAAAGCACTGTTTTTTCCACTGGAAATACTAGTGCTTCAAAAATCATCTCTGAAATCTGCTACTGTCTAACAAGTCTCAGGATTTCTAAATTAGTCCATTTTCATACCCTCCCTAACTTTGCCGAAAGTTCAGAGTTGGAAGCTGAGAGTTCAGGAAATTAGTTCTGCATTTCAAAATTCTTATTTTAAGAGATCCGGCTCTTGGGGCAAAAAAAGTTTCTGAAACAGTTTATAACAAAGGCAGCTCATTCTTTCCTTCCTCATCTGCTTCTTTCCACAAATACTAAACACAGACTGTGCCAGGTAATGTACTAGGTGTTAATACACTGATGAGCATAAATGAACTAACTGACCCTTCCCTCATGGCATTTATAATTTACAGAGGGATGACAACATTAATCACAGGAGCATGCACATCAATGTAAACTTACAAACAGGTAACTGTTCCAAATAATAGAACAAGATTCAGTGAAAGAAGTTCTATTTAGTAACTCTTGGATTGACAGCTAAAGATACACAGAGATTAACTGGGCAAAGAATGAAGAGACCCGTTACAGACAGGGTAGTACAGTCAACCCTTGGTACCCACAGGCTCCTAACTGTGAATCCAGCCAACCACAAATCCAATACTGTTGGCTGAATCTGCAGATTTGAAATGTGTGGATATAGCAGGCTAACTGTAGTCTTTGTACTATGCCATTTTACAGAAACGACTTAACAAGTGAGGATTCTGGTATCTGTAGGCTCTGAGAACCAATCCCCTGTGGATAGTGAGGGGTGACTGTGTATGTAAAGGGCCTGTGGCGGGAGAGAATGTGGAAGCAAGTCAGTATGCTTAGAGTACAGGGTGAGGGGGAGAGTTGTTCAAAATAAGGTTGGAGAGATAGACAGGGGTCGAGCCTTGACATGGGGTCATGGAAAGACTGTGTGGGGTCTTGTAGGTCATGTGAGGGTTATTTGTCTATCCTACAAGAGCAAGATACCACTGGAAAATTTAAAGCTGGAAGGTAGGGTAGCAAACATGGGCAGAAGGAATGAGAACTGACTGGGGTTGCAATGGCGCATTTGGAGAATGGATTGGGTTAAGAGTAGATCCTGTTGACGTGGCCAAGTCAACTGAACACACCAAGCTGCACTCTTTTGCCTTCTAGCTTCCAGTGTTGCTGTCAAAAAAAAAAAAAAAAAAAAAACCTTAAAATCATTTACTCTGTTACTTAATCCTATTTTTGTCCCATTTCCTGGAAGCTTGAAGATTCCTCTTTGATCCTGATGTCCTGATGTTCCAGCCTAAGGGTTTTGGTGTGGATCTGTTTTCATCCATTTGTGCTGGGCACTTTCAATCTGGACCATATTTCCTTTAACTGCGTGAAATCTCCTCAAAAGTATGTCACTGATAACTTCCTCACCTTCATTTCTTCTGGCCTCTGTTCCTGGAGCTGTCATTCTGATGATGGACCTCCTGAACTGATTCTCTTATTGTCTTACACTTTCTTTCCTATTTAAAAAACCTCTTTAAGTCTTTGCTTCATATTCTAAAAGAATTTCTCAATTTATCTTCCAACCCTTCTATTGCGTCTTGAATTGCTGCTATCAGAATCTTTATTTCCAAGACTACTTTTCTGGCTCTCCAAATGTCCCTTTTTTGTTGGTAATACACTGTTCTTGTTCCACAGTTGCAATATTTTCTCTGATCCCACTAAAGATGTTAGCATCTGCTGACACTTTCTTCCTCCTCATGGTCTTGTTTTCTGATTTTCTAGTCTTCTATGATTTTCCTTTTGGTTTCTATCGTCCTTATTAGAGGCCTTTCTCAGGTGTCTGATAATCTTTGGGCTTGGGTCATTTTTTTAAAGGGAGTGGGAACCTAAAAATCTAGTTGGAAGCACTGAGAACTTGAGGGAGCTTTTGACTCAAAGTACTTAAGATGATGTGGAAACTTTATTTGAGGGAAATCTCCAATGTCACTATCTCCTGATGTGCCCTGTTGAATAGATTGCCCAGAGAAGATGCTTCCTGTCTCCTGCTTGAAGAATGAAGGCCGAATTATCAGTATTTGGTTGCTATCCAGCAGGGGAAAGCCGAGGATCTCAACATCTAATCTGCACCTGCCTGCTTCATCCCCTTTCACCATATCACCTAAACTTTTTCGACTGTGCCTGATTTATCCTGTCTGGAAACCCTGTGCTTTACCCGCTCCAGTCCTGTTTCAGAAGGAGGTGCCTGGAGTTCTGAGGATGCCAATGCTTCTTAGGCTTTCAACAAATTCTTCTCTTTAGTTCCTTTTCTTAAGCCCTCACTTTCAGAGATATATATTGACACCAGTTTCTGAGCTATTTAAGGAGATAAATCCTAGAGTGCTCAGATCTCTATATTGTTTTAGGATTAGGTTTCTTTGGGATTGTGGAGTCATTTACCTCTTCCCTGTTATCCAAATTACAGTGTTTGTCATTATCTTCTCTCCTCACCCCCTTTAATTATTAGTTTGGAGAGATTAAACTGGAGGGAAGGATGGCAGTCATGAGTGTTTTATCCACAGTCCTTTAGTCATTGATCTTCAATTTGTGACCTACGGCGTCCCGAGGCTCCCTACAAGTCCCTCAGGGACCACACAGAGGCCATGGGTGGGGCTCCAGACTTTTCACCTCACTTTTAGGCACAGCAGCTCTAGATTTTAACCCATGAGACATCTCATTTGAAAAAAGGATTCTGCTGCTAAAAAAAACTGCATGTCACTTACAAAAAAAATCTATGCTTTGCACTGAAACCTATCCATGTGCATGCCCAAGGAAAGAGAAGTAGAGGACGTATAGACACCACAATGGTCACAGGAACAGCCTCCAGATACGGCCTCTGACTGGCTCCTTCCTCTTGTGGGCTTGAGTCACTCCTGGGATCAGGGGGTGGACTCTATCTACCCTCCCCGTGGATTGTGGCTGGCTTTATCACTGGCTGTGGCCCATTAAGCCACAGGAGAGACAGGATGTGGCCCATTAGGTTCTGGAAGCTCTGAATTCAAGCCTGAAGTGGACTGGACGCTTCTACTTCCTGTCTCTTGGTGCCCAGCTGCTATACCCTGCAAAGCCCAACATACATGAGAGGAGAATTACCGCCGTCAGTACTTTAAAGAACTGTACTGTAAAGTTAGTCAGCACTCACTGCAAACAAGCCATCTTCAACATTCCAGCTCAGTGGACACTGGGTGACTGCAATCTGAGTCAATAGCACATAAAGCACATAAAAGAACCACCCTTCTAAACCCAGCCAACCCACAGAATCCTGAGAGGTAATAAAACAGTTGTTCTTTTAAGTCAGAAATTTGTGGTAGCTTGTCACACAGTGACAGATAACTAAAGCAGAATATTCTAGGGGCTCTTTTCTTCTCTGTAGTTTTCTGATTTTTAAGACTTATTTGTAATAAACATGCTATTTAATTCCCCTTCTTTAAAAATAAGCTATAAAAATATGTAAGTAGAGAAGTGACTTTTTTGCCTTTATGATTACTTCCTTTGTTCAGTTTTCATATTAATACTACGTAAGATGGTTATCAAGGCATGAGCAGTCTCAGAGCAGAATAAAGCTAACCAGTTCTCACAAGATTCCAACTTGACAGGACGTAATTACATGCTAACATACATGTGCACGTGCACACACACATGCACATACACACACACACACACACCTGACACAAGTGATCCAGACCAGACGAATGTAAATCAAGGCAACAGTTAACAGACTTCCTATGGAAGCATTTGGCGGAGTATAAACACACTATACAAATCAAAGACGTGGCAATAACGATTCTAATGTTTCCAAGGGAAGCAAGGGGCTTAAAAAATCATCTATTCCTAACATTTCGGCTCAGAGGTTAGTAAATGGAAGTCTAGACTGTGAAGTGACTCATTTACATTGGCAGAAAGTGGCAGTGAAGATGACTACAAACAAAGATCCATGCTAAGGGAGTACGTTAACTGCATGCCAGTGAATGAAAATTTTCTTAGAAACTGACATGTTTTTGGCAAACAGAAGACTATTTTACTTTTCCTGATAGAACTCTTCAGAAGCATAAAATACTTCTGCCTCCCTGTAGAAGGAAAACAACAATAAAAGGACTAACTTATTCAAAATTATTTCAGAAAGTCAGGTGGGGGAGGGAATCAATGGATCAGCTGACCTCGGTGGGCAGGAAGATGTCTTCAGTACCAGACAAGAGAAACAAACTCATGTATTAACTATGAATCTGAGGGACATTTCCCTTGATTTTCTGAGGCTTTTTTTTTTCTTGCCATTAGACTTCATGAACATTTTAAGTCATTATATAAAAAGTGATTAATCTGAGGACAAGCAGAAGCAAATAAAATCCCCCAGTTTCATAATGGCATATGCTTTAGGATTTTTCATTTTCATTCTTTCTGAGTTTGCCTCTTTGAATGTCCTATTTATGGAAGGTACTTCATGATGGCACCTCATCAACCTTGTTTAAGTGAAATACAACTCATTCGTATTGTAGTGTGTGTTTCCTTGTCACCATTTAACGTTATGCATTTTGGTAACATCTCTCACTTGGGGAGTATCCCAGAATGCACTGGATGACTAGCCAGGAGTGTATTTTAAGCCGGTGGGTATCAGAGAATTTGTCATCGCTACACATGCCCTTTGTACAGCGCTTCTCTCCATGCAGCAGCACCCAGAAGGTGCTGGCCTCATGCTGCTCCTGGTAGCGTAACGGAGATAAAGGCTACGGCTGAGGGCTGCCCCCACGCGCGCAGCTGCCACAGCTGTCACTACAGCCTGGGAACTGCCGCCAGCAGGGGTTACTCCCTTTATGGCCAAAGGCTTGCAGCTTAAAACAGCATGAGGAGCTCTGTTTGTGGCAGAGAAGAGGGATCAACAGTCTTGTTTGTCTAGATTAGGGTTGAGGGGGGATCCACAAGGGGGTGGCAAATCTCTCCCATCTGTTCCTGTTTTTCTAAAGGGTTGATGTCAGCCAACAATTTAAAATGGCTAAAATTCCCTGCTCACTGTCCTCAATATCAGTTTACAGGTTGGTAAATTCATACTGACCTCCTCAGGGAACTTGTGAAAAAAGTCCCAAATGGGGAAGGAAATACTGCAAAGTGACATTTGATTAAAAGAGAAATGATTTCAATCAACATTCCAAGTGCCAGGGGCATTTGGGGGGCACACTGTTAAGAAATTCTAAGAAAAAGCACGTAAGTGCTGCCAACAAAAGGAATTTCTTCTTGTTTTTAATTAAATGACAAGAAAGAAGGCATATAATCAGACAGGGAGGCCCTTAAGACCCCAGGGTACTAGGCATTGGGGGCCAAGATGGATTCTGGCTTGAACATTTTCAAATTTCAGGGGTGAGTATCATGACTACTTCACCTTTCTGCTAATATTATCTTTTATATATTTTGATATCTTACCCTTAAATTTCAACATTGTGCATTACTGCTACTTCCTACCCTCCACATTTTTTTTTTTTGCTTCCACCTTAAAAAAATGACTATGGTAAAAAACCTCTTATTGATCGCCCCTCCTCACTTTTTGTAGGATTTATAAAGAACTTTTAAAGACTTTATTGCCCCTGTGTAACAACTGTGTAGCAGGTGGCAAGAACAGCGCTGTGAAGTAGTTGGAACTGAAATAAGTCATACTCATTTTACAGTTGAGGAAACTGAGGCCTGAAAAGGTAAAGATTAACTGCCAATGTAAATCATCCATTTAATCCCATCATGCATTCATTCAATAGCTATTCAGACAGCAGGCACTATGCCAGGTCTGCAACCACATTACAGAGCTGAGGTGGAAAAGTACTGTGGCCAGCAGAATACGTTTGGGAACAGAGATGAGGATTTAATCAAAAATTTCCATCACTTCATTAAGATTTCTCACTCTCAGCATGACTAACATTTTCAAATGAAGAATTCTTTGTCGTGGGGGCTGTCCCGTGAACTGCGGGATGTTTAGCAGCATCCCTGGCCCCTGCCCAATAGCAACGAAGGGCAAACCTCTCCCACCTGTGATAACCAAAAGTGTCTCCAGATGTTGGCTAGTGTCCTAGGCGGGGTGGGGTGGGGTGACGATACACAGTTACCTCCATGAGAACCACTGAGATAACTGAATTTGTGGCCTCAGTCCCTCATCTCTAAAGTGGGTATAACCGTTTCTACCTGTCAACCTTGCTGTGACTAATGAATTGACCAGAAGTGAGTAATGGGAGATATCAATTACAACTGTATTATAATTACAGTAGATGGATTACAATTCTTGCTCCCACCATCTTTAAACATCTTCCCATCCTAGTCTGTCATCATCTCTCATCGCCTAACCTGTAAGGAAGCTTTCAGGTTTGAAAAGGCTTTTCCTGGGCTGACATTTTAGAACTTGCCAAGCTCAGAGGCTCCATCTTACTGCCATCTTACTGTCCCTTCCATGAACAACCCAAACAAAGGATCACAAAGCCTTCCAATATCTAGTGTCAGAGGAACTGGGGATCCTATAACCCACTGCCTCCAAGTGGTTCATGGCAGCAGTGAGAGGTGATGTGGGAAGAGAGGAAGAGGAGAAATGAGTTGACAATGTCAGCAATTTTCTCTAAATGAATCCCAGATTGGGGTGGGGGGTACCTTTCCAGTGTACGAGTAAGTGTAACAAATGATTTAGCTTTTGTCGACATCCTTTGTTACTAGGCTGTGATTTGACAGCTGTCAAGAGTTTTACTGATATCCATTTGTAGAAAAACTTCCTAGTCCTAACAATAAATACATCTTGAATACAGAAGGGCTAAGGTTAGATTTCATCCAAGTAGTACAGTGTTTTCTCTAGGCAGAACAGTACAATTAAATTTTCTCTGCTGCACCTAAGCTGAAAAAAAATTCATTCCTCTAGTCCCATTTTTTTGGTGTTATTACCTTAGCTGGCTTATAAACAATTTCCCTATAACATGAAATTTGAATCTAAAGAGACAGTACACAATGAACTTTAAAATCATAATGTAAACGTAATTAAGAGATAATGCCAAAAGGATAGAATGTCATCTTGAGATAATGACCTCCAAGTGCTGTAAGAGTATGGAAGGAGAAGAAAACGGATGCCCAGAAATACAGGTTGGGCATGAGCCAAGACCTTGACTTGAATGTCAGTGCCCTAGGGCTCTCTGAATAATAACCGAATCACTGATTTATAAAATGTAGTTAATTCTCCATCATTCTCAGGAGGTGGGTTGCAGGGCATAAAACAAAAGACAACATATTAATTTCTATCTGTATTACTGTATTTGTATAACCATGAGTGTACTTGACATTATAGAATTTCTTCCTGCCAAGGTCCCAAAATTTATAAGACCCCTGGTCTGAATCTTTCAAAGCCTTAATTTCTGCTTCTGGTTGATAAGTCATTTCATGCAAATATGCTAATAGCTTCTTAGGTCATCTTTCCCAGCCATACATTTCTCTTTAAATAACTAGAAAAGCTTCTAGGAAGAAGCAGCTCCTAAGATGGGTAAGATGGGTAAGATTTTGAGGAGGCAAGGAGAGTTGTGCTGAGAGGCCATTCCAAGCTCACAGTGGTAGAAAAGTCAAAGCAAGTTGAGAGGGATGACAAGCAGTCTCGTTTGACCACAGGGCAAAACTGGTCAAAAAGAGTAACAAGTATTTTAGCTAGGAAGAGTCCTGATTCTTATTTAGACCGGAGTCCAGATTCTTCTTTAGACTAGAGTCCCCAACAGGTATCCTGTTTGCTATGTTTGCAGTAAAAATGTGTTTTGCTTGTCATGTGCAATATATATTTTTAATCAAGACTTTCAGTTTCTCTTAAAAGAAGATCTGTCCATATTGGGCCCATGATCCTGCTACAGCTGAAGTTGGTGATTAGCTGCCTCCACTTGGTGAGCCATTTATTCTCCAGTTGGCCACAGTCCCCACCATTCCCTATTGTTTCACAACATACCAAAAGGAAAAAAGAAGCTGGGCTTTACTGTCCATTTTTTCTTAGGAGAGAGAATCAGAATCCCCAAGAAGATACATGGTTGTATTATGTTTTGTTCATCCACTGATGGTCATGAAAAAGTTGAATTTTTTGGTACCAGATTCACTTCACTCATTTCTATCACTCTCAGCATCTGAGATCATGACCACTGCTTTAAACAGAGAAAGATGTTTAAAAGGTTTTTGGGGCAGGCGGTGACATAACCAAATCATACCTCAGTTTGGGCATAAGAAGCTACATTGGACAGAAAAGAAGGAAGAGTGCTTGACAGAACAGAATTGGCATGTGACTCTAGTGCCTCAGACTCGAGCTCCCAGGGTCTAAACCAGGCTAGCAGAAGCAGCAATCGACTGGGCAGAAACAGATACAGGGGCGAAGGAGATGGCATTTTGGGGTTTTCATTTTAGCTTCCTGAGGTTTTTATTTTGGTAGGATCAGAGATTGGAAAACCAGAAGAAGGAACTGGAGTGCTGAGGTGAGTGATGAGCTAGTTTTGGATACATGCTATTACGGATAATGGGCAGATGAGGTGGAAATAGGAGACTAGGGCATAAGGGAGAGAGAACAGGGAGGAACTGGGAATCATTTGCATGCAAAAGGCAGCTGATATCGTGAAAAGGAAGGTCTTTAAGGCTGAGGGACAACATGCAGAAAGAAGAGAAGTCCATGTAAGAACCATGGGAAGAGCTACATTTAAAAATGTCTTAATTTGTTCAGGCTGCTATAAAAATTATCAATTGGGAGGCTTATAAACAACAGAACTTTACTTCTCACAGTCAAGTTCAAGGCTCTGGCTGATTCCCTGTCTGGTGAGGACCTACTTCCTGGCTCACAGACGGCCATCACTCCTTGAATCCTCACGTGGCAAAAGGGGCAAAAGAGATCTCAGGGGTCTGTTTCATAAGGGCACAAATTCCACTCATGAGGATTCCACTCTCATGATCTAATCACCAGCTAAGGGCCCTGCCTCCAAATACCCTTACACTGAGAACTGAGTTTCAACTTGTGAACTCTGGAGGGACACATTCAGTCTACGGCAGGGAGCCACAAGGGAGCAAGCAGAGAAAAGGAGGAAAACCAACAGAACAAAGCAGGATGAGAGGCGGGGACCAGAGAACCTTGAGATTCAAGGACTTGCGTTACAAAGCAGGATGAGAGGCGGGGACCAGAGAACCTTGAGATTCAAGGACTTGCATTGTGAGGACCACTGAATTTAGAGGCACCATGTGGACGATGCCAGATTCAGAGGAGTAAAGGAAAATGCTGAGGAATGACACATATTAATCAATCTATTAAGTAGATTAAAGGCTTAATCAGCAGGGTTTCTGAGGATCGGAAGTCAGGAAGTGAAAAGTAAGTACAGGAACTAAGGGGTCAGAAAGAGTTGTTTTATAAATCACCTCAGTCATTTACTAGAAGTTCTCATAGAGAGTAGACACCCTTCAATTGTCATCAATGACATTCTGAAGTCTGGCATACACCATCAGGTATTTTTTTAATGAGAAAACTTGTTTGGGGCTGGTCATGAATGTGTGACTTCTGTTCTATAAACTCAATAGCCACTTTGACATCAACCACTTGACTTTCCCAAAACACCGTCACACCTCTGTATGACACAGTATAGAGCATCTAGAGTGGAAGTCTTCTGGGGTGTGCTCATCCTACACAGGGATCCTCTTCTCCTGTCAATGTGCACTGCTCTTCTCCCAGTGAACTGCCATTCCCTAATTCCATCTTGTTCTGGAGGAATGGCAGTTTCAAGCAAGGTACAATCTTCCTACCCACTGCCCCCATTCTTCTACCCAGGCCAAAACGTGAGCAGAAGGCCCAAGACAGTCAATCAGACCTTCTCCCTAGAGTCTTAATCTCAAGCAGAGGAGTGCGAGCACGTATTTCAGCTGTAATTAAGTCATTCACATGATGGCACCTTGAGGACAGCGCTCGGTACCACCTGTGGTTGTAACCCTCAGAGCAGTGCTGTTCCTGTCAGTCCCCAGGTATGACTGTTGTCCCTTAACCATCACTGAAAAACAAAAATCACTGTTGTTTAAGTTAGCTGGCATCAGTTTCAGCTGCTTGCTCCTAAATATTCTCACTGCTATGTATCTGTTTAAGAAGACACTACTGGTGAGTTTTACTGATGATATGAAGCTGGAAATCAAGATTAATGACCTGGAGATTTGCATGATTAAGTATGAACAGTATTTGGAACCATACCATGAATATTAACTGCCAGCACAAATTCTCCTCAAAATACACTCCTATCGCCCTGTGGGAGCAGGACCAGTGTCTGTCCTTTGTTGTAACAGTGCTCATCCTTGGAGCAGACCTAGCACATAGGAGATGCCCATTAAATAGGTGAGTGAGGCATCTCACATATTCCTAGGGGGGAGAACACAGGAACACGTGTTCTCTGCCATCATGACAGCCATACAGAGTTTTACATTTTGTTTCTCATAAAACTCCTCCAAAGTGAATAGTGGGCTACTTTCTTTATAGACCGGGAGATTGAAACTGAGCCCCAGGGAACTTTAATGCTTGACTTGGTAACAAAATATAGCAGCTCTAGGGGCCATTCTCATCTTTGGAGAAATTTAAAAGGATCACCTTAGGCTTCCCTGGTGGCTCACATGTTAAAGAATCTGCCTGCAATGCGGGAGACCTGGGCTCAGTCCCTGGGTCAGGAAGATCCCCTGGAAAAGGGAATGGTTACCCACTCCAGTATTCTTGTCTGCAGAATCCCATGGGCAGAGGAGCCTGCGTTACAGACTCATTGGGGTCACAAACAGTCCAGACACAACGGAGCGACTAACACTTTCACTTTTCACTTTCAGGCTTTCTCTCTGTTTGCTGCAGCATCATGGACAGCCAACATCCATCCACCAAATTCTGCTCACACTTACCAACCTTGCGGCCCTGGACCTTAGGGCTAAAGCTTGGAAACCTCAATGCATGGCTGGGCTGGATTACTGCATGAGTCTGAGAGACAGAGACAGAGAGACACATGCACACACACACAGAATATCTCATCTGCCTTGTCACAGAATGTCTTAAAAGTACATGCACCTGGCACAGAGAGTAAAACACACCTCAAAAATGATTCTTCCAACAGCAGCCAGGAAAGATACTTCCTCTCCTGGAAGCCCCTGAGTTAAGACAGCGAATGAATAGATGATATGCCTCTCTTGACAAAGGGGTCTTCTCTTATGAAATGTGTATAAAAGTCCAGATACACATGGACTTTCTTTTATAAATGCTGTCTGTCACTTAGCATCCATCATTTAAAGTCCTCAATCCCGTGTCTTTAAGAAATCTGTCAATGATGTTTTTTTCCACTCGGTCTTAAAACTCTGCTGTGCAGCAGAACTGCATGAGATTTTGAAAAAAACATGTGGATGCTCAGAACTCACCGCAACTCTTGGGGTCAGGATTCCTAGAGGAGAGAGTTCCACTCCCTACATTTTTGCCCTACTTCCAAGGAAATTCTTAGGTTGAACCAAGTACAAGTGCCACTCAGTAAAAAGGAACCATCTGAGTCCGAGAAGGCAAATACCCGGCACACACAGTACGGCGTGTTCTCCTGCACACAGCAGACATCACTAACTCATCTCTGTACTCTTCCCCACTGAGCCGCGATGTTGCTCATCCACACAACTACTGCTTGATCAGAGTTGGCTCAGGAGAAACTCCTCTTTGTTGGCCCAGGAGGTAACATTTATACATTGTTCTAGCTATCTGGAGATGGGTTGGAACCAATAAGCCCACATCCTGCTGTCTTACTGCAAACATAAGCCCGATCCTGTAACTATATTCTTGACAGATACCATGAGATCTTTTTTTTTAAAAAATTAAGTATTATTGACAAATAAAATTGTTCAAACAAAAATATTTCAGGTGTACAATAAGATGATCTGATACATGTACACATTGTGAAGAAATCCCTGCCATCAAGTTAATGAACACAACCATCATCTCACAGTTACACCTATTTTTTTTTCCTCCCTGAGAATACTTGAGTTCTGCCATCTTAGCAAATTTCATTTATATGTTACAGCATTATCAACTATAGTTACCACATGGCACATTAGATCCTTGCTGGGGACAGAGGGGTGGGGAAGTAGGAGATGTTGGTAAAAGGGTAAAAACTTTCAATTACAAGATGAATATGGGTGCACGTCACCATCGTATTCCAAGCAACCATCACTGCTCACCAAGATGGTTCACTAGCATTCTACCTGATCTCCCAGTTTTGATTATTACCCCCTGTACTATAGTCTCCATACACAGCTGAGGTGAGGGTTTTAAATAACAAACTCTGTTGGTATTTTTACTAGCATGATACTGAATTTATAAACTCATCTATAGAGAACTGACATCTTAATAATCTAAAGGAAGTCATGTCACTCATACACACACAGGGAACACTACTCAATATAAAAGATCTATATAGGGAAAGAATCTTAAAAAGAGTGGCATATGTATAACTAATTCATTTTGATGTATAATGGAAACTAACACAACATTTTTAAATCAAGCATACGCCAATAAAAATTAATAAATCGTTTTTTAAAAAAAGGAAGGCATGTCATGGTCATACTTTGAATCATCAGTGTCTCTTCTTACTTGTTTCCAGAATAATCGTGGCTTCTCAGCAGATGATGTGATCTCTAGTCACCTCTCTAAAATCATCTTGAGTCACTCTTCCCCCTCACTGATCTTGTGGTTTATATATATATATATATATATTCTTCATTTTCACTGAATTATATAGCTAATTTACAACATTATATTACTTTCCAGGTGCACAATCTAGTAATCTGATACTTTTAGCCATGTACACTTTATACAAGGCTATTATAAAATACTGACTGTTATTTCCTGTGCCACATATTGCATCCTTGTAGCTTCTTTAACAACTGGCTGGTTTGTACTTCTTAATCCCCTTCACCTATTTCACCCCTCCGCCCACTGCTCTTCTCTCTGGTAACCAGTAGCTTGTTCTCTGTATTTGTGAGTTTATTTCTGTTTCATTTGTTCATTTGCTTCATTTTTTTTTGGATCCCACATACAAGTGAAAACATACAGTGTTTCTCTTTCTCTGCCTGGCTCATTTCACCAAGAATTACTGTAACACCCTGCAGGTTCGTCTACTATGCCACTGTACATATGTTCATATGCCACATATTCTTCACCCATTTTTCTGTTGGTGAATACTTAGGTTGTTTCCATGTCGACTACTGTAAATAATGCTGCTATGAACAATGGGATGCATGGATCTTTTCGAATTAGTGTTTTCATTTTCTTCAGATAAAAGCCCAGGAGTAAAATTGCTGGCTCATGTGGTAGTTCTAGTTTTAATTTTCTGAGGATCCTCCATACTGTTTGCCATAGCAGCTGAATCAATTTACATTCCCAACAACAGTGTAGGAGGGTTTCCTTTTCACATCCTCACCAACTCTTGTTATTTGTTGTCTTTTTGAGAAGAGTCATTCTGACAGGTAGGAGGTGATACTTCATTGTGGTTTTGATTTGCCTTTCTTTCATGATTAATGATGTTAAGCATTGATCTTTTGGGTTTTTTCCCATTTCCTGAACAGCAAGTTTTTCCTCATCCCTGAACCCCTACACTTTCTCTTCCCTCTGTCAGGGATACTTTTAGTCCCTTTTAAGACCTTGATGCTGGGAAAGACTGAAGGCAGGAGGAGAAGGGGATGACAGAAGATGAGACGGTTGGATGGCATCACTGACTCAATGGACATGAGTTTGAGCAAGCTCCGGGAGTTGCTGATGGACAGGGAAGCCTGGCATGCTGCAGTCCATGGGGTCACAAAGAGTTGGACATGACTGAGTGACTGAACTGAACTGAATTTCCATGTTGGTTTCTCTCCATTCTTCCTTGTGTGGAGAATTTACTTCCTCAGAGAGGTGCTCTTGCCCACTCTAAGTAGAGCTCATTACCTCTCACCCATTCCTCTCTATCACATCTATCTGTTCATTTCCTTCCCAGTCATTTCAACAAACCATGATTATTTTGTGCACTCTTTGTTCACTTATTTTTTTAAAAACTGTTTCTCACCCTGAGTTCTAAGCTACACACGAAGACAGGGAGCATTTGTCATTCTCATCAGGTGCCTCCCCAGCACCCAGCATTGGGCTGGGCGTGGAGCAGATTCTCCACACGTATTCATATCATGTCGGGGCTAGGAGTCTGCAACCCTTTCTTTCCTGCTTTGTTGGCTGCTCCCTGTGAGGCTCTGACAACAGGGGTCCCCAAGGAAAAGCTGCAGGGTGGAAGAGCAGCATGGACTTGCCCATTCCTGTTTGCTTCTTTAGGTGGGAGTTGCACCTCAGCAAAACGTCTTCCTCCTGGCTGCAGCAGGGCCTTCTCTCAGCGGCGGCTGAATCCCATGTGAGAGATTTTCATTACTTGCAGAACCAACCTCAGAGACACCAGCATCTCCTCCCTGAGGTCTGGGTACCAGACTGGCAGGGCCCTGTCTCTGAGCTCAGAGACATCATTGTTAGTGCCCAGCAACCTCCTCAGAGGTGTGCCCCTCTTCCTTAAGCTTCTAATTGTGAATAATTCCGATGCATTTTTTTCAAACTCTCATGCAGAACTGCATGGGGGGGAGGAGCGGGTCCTGGCACTGCCCCCAACGTGCATGTGAGTCGGACCTCCTTTTGTCACCCTGCTGGGCCTGTATTTCCTCAAGCAGGGTGACCGCCTCCTGCGTCACTGGTTCTTTTCAACTCTGCCTGTACTTTGGCATCACTTGACAAGCTTTTGGAAAAAATACTGTTATCTGGATTCTGACTCCCAGAGATTCAGATGTAACCAAACCAAGCTGTGGTCTAGACCCTGGCCCTTAAGAAAAAAATTCTCTTGCATTTACTGTAAGCCCAGGGTTGATCAATATTGTGTAGGTCAGGGGTTGAAAAACTATAGCTCATGGGCCAAATCTGGCCTATGGACTATTTTTTAAAAATAGTTCTATTGGAACCCAGACCAAACTTGTTTATTCTCATTTTGTCTACGGGTGCTGTGGTGCTGTGAAAGCAGAGCTGAGTAGCTGCAGCGGAGACCACACAGCCTGCAAAGACTAAGATATTTACTAACTGATCCTTTGCAGAAAAAGTTGCCACCCTCTTAATCTAAAGGTCTGTGTGATCTCTACAAGTTTTCCATCTCTACCATGCTATGGATCCAGGATTCCTATCTGATAATTTAAATAATATGGTCAACTTAGAGAAATGACTTTCAAACTTTTTAGACCACTCCCTAGTGTAGGAAACACAGCTTATAACTGTGGTAGTTTGAATAAATGTGTCTACCAAGTCTTTGGTAATCTTCCCTTCATGAGATGCAGCCTCATTCTTCGTCTTTTGATTGAGTGTGGGCTGGACTCAGTGACCCAATTCTAAGGAAGAGAACTCAGCAGAAGTAATGATTTGTGACTTTGGAGATTAGGTTATAAGAAGAAAGGCACTGTGGTTTCCATCTTGGTTTCTCTCTCTCTCTCTCTCTCTCTGTTGGATTCCTTCAGGGATTAAATTAAATAAATCAGACCAAGCATTTGGCATAGTGTCTGGTACACAGTAAGTGCTCCTTCATAAACTCTATTTTTCATTATAATTCTCAAACAATCCACCTGCCAATGCAGGACACACAGAAGAAATGGGTCTGACCCCTGGGTCGGGCAGATCCCTTGGAGTAGGAAATGGCAATGCCCTCCAGTAGTCTCGCTTGTGAATTCCACAGACAGAGGAACCTGGAGGGCTACAGTCCATGGGGTCACAAAGAATGGGACACGACTGAGAGACCAAGCCCAGCATAGCACACAATTATCATAACTCAGTCCTTGATAGTGACTCACTCTTATAGGGATGATTTTTACATGTTAAAGGAATTGGGTCGCTAATCCTGTGACTCATTCCTATCATTGAAGTGGGAATTCTAGGACTAATGCTATAATCTCTATTTAGTTTTTACCATGCCCCTGGGAATGTACTTGCATTTCAACATGCTCTGTCTCCCTTAAACCTCACTGGAACACTATAAGGACTGTACCCTTAATATCCTCAGTTTATGATTAGGAAAATGGAGCACAGAATTTTTAAGTAATATCCCCAAGGCTACACAGCTAGAATTGTGGGAACGCTTAGTTGATCCCAGAAACTACAGTCTTGTTCACATTATTCCTCTAGGACAAGAGAAAGCAGCTACTCTGGGGAAAAGTTAAAACACCTACTAGTGTTGGTAGGTGGAGGGAGCAGGGTCCAGGAGTGAAAAAGCCCAGTATAGGGGCACAGAGCTGTCCCACTTAAAGGTATAGGGATAAACAGAACACAGATGGAAGCCTATCTCCTGGCCTCTGCCAGAAGACCATGAGACCACTGGGGAGTCTCTCTGAAAAGCCTGACGGCAAAGTGATGCTTAGAAGAGATGCCCTGCTTGTCATCTGATTTTACTGGAAGACATATACAGGTTCATACCTGCAGGCAATGCCTTGGGGCACAGAAGCAGTTCCAGAGAAGGGTGCCTTACAGAATGACAAAGAAGAATGGGATACAGCCTCCTGTTCACCAGCAGAGGGAGGTCTGTTCGTTTATTCACCAAATCATTCATTCATGCAAATATTCAAACGCCTATGACATGCCAAAGACTGGGAGACACAAAATAAATAAAACATGGCCCCTGCCTTTAAGGATCCATGGAGATCAAGGTCCAAGTGACCAGTTACAATGTATGGGCTGAGCCAGATAGAAGGAAGTGCAGCTGGGGCTCAGCTTGAGGATGCTCCCAAGCATGACACAGAGGAGGAAAGGACATGGAGAGACCAGCTGAGCTATATCATCTAGAAATAAATGGCTGCTTGCAGCAATATGGATATAACTAGAGACTATCATACTAAGTGAAATAAGTCAAAAGAGAGACAAATACCATATGATACGGTAAAGCATCCGTCTGCAATGCAGGAGACCCAGGTTCGATCCCTGGGTTGGGAAGATCCTCTGGAGAAAGAAATGGCAGCCCACTCCAGTATTCTTGCCTGGAAAATCCCATGGACGGTGAAGCCTGGTAGGCTACTGTCCACAGGGTCGCAAAGAGTCGGACATGACTGAGTGACTTCACTTCACTTCACTTGACCACTTATATGTGGAATTAAGATATGACACAAATGAACCTATCCCTGAAACAGAATCACACAGAGAACAGACTGCTGGCTGCTAAGGCAGAGGGGTGTTGGGGGAAAGAGGGAATGGGAGGCTGGGGTTAGCAGGTCCAAATCAGTATATATATTATGGATAAACAACAAGGTTCTACTGTATAGCACAGGGAACTATACTCTATGTCATATGATAACTATATTCAATATTCTGTCCTGTGTGTGTGTGTGTATATATATATATACACACACATACATGTAGTCTTTTTAAATATTCTTTTCCATTATGTATGTATCACTGAATCACTCTACTGTATGGCAATAATTAACAAAACATTGCAAATCAACTACAATTTTAAAAAATGAAATAAACGGATTGGTAGTGATAGGCCAGAGAGAAGTGAACACACATGAAAAATATGGGCTTGGGAGTATGTGGTGACTGACTGGATGGAAGTGAAGGAAATGCAGGAGTTACTGGGATGATTTTTAGTCTGTATCTGGCAATCTCTGTCCAAAGGAAATTTCTATGATGATGGAAATGTTTTATCTGCATTGGTCAAGATGGTAGCTGGTAGTTACACATAACTATGGAACACTTAAAATATGATTAGTGCAACTGAGGAGCTAAATGTTTAGATGCTTTTAGTTAATGTATATTCAGATGGCTGGATGGCATCACGGACTCGATGGACATGAGTTTGGGTGGACTCCAGGAGTTGGTGATGGACAGGGAGAACTGGTGTGCTGCAATTCATGGGGTCACAAAGAGTCAGACATGACTGAGACTGAACTGAACTGAACTGGAGCACTTTAAATGAATTTTCTCATTTAATTCTCAAAATGAACCCATGCAATAGGTACCACCCTTAGGTCCATTTCACAGGTGAAGAAACAGAAGCACAGGGAAGTGAATCACTGGACCAGAGTGACAGCCAGTAAGTAGAACATGAGCTGAGACATTCTGGCCTCAGAGCTCATGCTCTCAGTCACTCTATGTCAGCATTCTGCTCACACAAACCTTTCTGTAGAGGTAAGCCCCATTTATGTAACAAACATGTGAAAAGCTTGTGAGATTTCTGACAGAAGAATTATTTACAAGGTATGAAGACTGCTTGTTCTTTAAATGAATACATGTGTGAACATCCTGGTTCAACTTTTTGGTAAATGTATAGAACTTGGCTGAGAAAGTTCACACCTCCAACTGAGTGACTCTACTTTATGAATTCTGAAAATGTATTAAACGACTCAAGGGACTCCACACCCTTTTCTACCACGAGTCACTCCTCTCAGTGGGCATGGAGGAGGGTTCTGTAGTTCATTTAAGGGCAATGACTGACATTTTTGACTTCCAAAGTGGGGAATGGACATTAGAGCTCACCGCTGGAGACGGTTGTGCGGAATGAGAAAGCCCTTGGGAACATCCTTCTACAGTCCTCAAAGACTGCTGACATTTGGCCCGTCCCACCAGGAAACTGAAATTGTATTCTTACACCAGTTTTTTTTCTTCAGAAGGATTAATGGCAAGTTGAAGAGAGAAATCTTCGAAGTGACAGACCCCAGGGAGGGAGTCAGAATGAATTACGGAGCTCTAAGACAGATTTGAACTAGCAGCTCCTGGGGTGATGCGGCACAGCTACAGGAGACTGGCAAGCTCATAAAATATGAGATTCCCAAGACGAAAAGCAGGCAAATCACACTGAGATGAAGTGCTAGGTTGCATTTTCCCTGAGTTGCCAAAGGTGAAAATTTGAAAGATGAGGATAGACCCCCACAATGAGCCAGTGCTGGGTATAACAATGTTCAACCCAGTTGACCTGTTCTTACAGCAAAGCACTTCCCTTTGCAAGTCCTCTCATTTAGAATTGGGTGTTCACAACTGAATTCCTGGCAACAGGAGAAGTTTTAGCTAAGCGACACTTGGTGATAATGCTGTAGGTCGTATGTGACTTCATTCACTCATTTTATCCATTTATCGCATACTTATGCCATGTTAGGCAATGTTCTAGGTACTGGTGACACATCACTGAGGATCGAGTAAGTCTCTGCTTACTTGGAGCTAATGTTCTAGTGGGGAGAAAAGCAATAAATGGGAAAACAAAACAAAGGAAACAATTTCAGATCATTATACCTATGTTGCAGAAAATAAAGTAAGATGTTAGGACACCATGGCCTCCTTGTATAGGGATGTTTCTCTTGGCCTGAGTGACAGAGGGTGACTTTGTTCTTTACTCTCAGAGAACATTTCTTTCATGCTCTCTGACTCTGCTCTGCCAATCACTCCTAGTAAATCGTAGCTGTGGAGATGTCTGTCTGTGATACACTCATCTGAGTGTACATTTCACTTTGATTTGACTCATTCTTCTTTCCATTTGACTCATGCATGCTTTAATGATACCTAAGGAAATTAGCTAATATCCACTGGGGTTCTATTTATTTCAACTACTGCTTTCTTTCTTCACTTTTTTAACTCTACCTAAGATACCTCATTTGGTCTTCCTTTCAGAAGGCAGGCTTTCTTTCATCAGTCTGCTCTGAATTTGGACTTAGTGCTAATGATGATGGATTTATTACATGGAAATTCAAGTTATCATCAATGATGAAAGCTGGGGGTTACTGAGGATGGTTTCCTCTTGTAATACAAAGCTGATATCAGACAGACATAGCACTCTTGAAATTCTAAAACGGTGCCACCAAATTTCAGAAGGCACAGGAGGATCCAGTATCAAACAGTACATGATTTTTTTTTTTAACAGAATTTACAGGAGCTCTGTAGATTGACAGCATTTTAATCAATATACAAACTGCAGCTTGGAACTATGCCTTTCCCTTTTCACTGTACCACTTCTGGAAAGCCCAATAGAGGGAAATAACTCCTAAAGGCGTCAGCAAAGTAGAAGCTTCAAGAGAACAGAAAAACCCCAGATAAATTAACCAAGTCCAGCATATCTGCACTTTGATGATGTCTGTGATTTCAGATTGGTATTAAAAATAACCTATAGCAATACTCCTGTAAGACAGAAGAGTGCTCTGTGGCGGGGTGGGGAATGAATAAAATCTGCCCCCTGGGTTGTGTTTCTCTCATTAACCTGATGATCCTGATGATAGATTTTGCAGGATTCTTGCATTATTTGTATCACATGTTCTAAATCTGGAAAGGTAACAGTGGCTGAATGAGGCTGCCTAGGGTTCAGTTCCTCTCTCCCCTGCAAGACAGCATCCTTATTGTTACAGGCAGCTAGGCACTAAGGAATTCTCCTTTGCCCACAAATACCCACCTCCTCTAGTTCACTCTTCTTCCCTTAGTTGCTCCTGATTTCCCAACAGTGAGGCTTAAGAGGGGGCCTGCCTGGCTCCTCTCCAATCTATTCTGCTTTCAACAGAATGTCTGTCTTCACAAGCCGTTCTCCCTGTATGTCTGTCCAAATTTTCCCTTATTATAATGACACCAGTCATATTGCATTAGGGACCAGCCTAGTGATTTCATTTTAACTGGATTACCTCTGTAGAGCTTCTATCTTCAAATAAGGTCACATTCACGGAGGGTTAATACTTTCAACATGAGTTTTTGGGGGACATAGCTTATTCCATAACAGGAAATTATGTCACTTTGCATCCATGACAATCAACACAGTGTGTAACAGGTAGTAGGCACTTAATAAACACTTCCTGCATGAAAGGAAAAATCAAAAGCTGACAATGGGCCTTGAAAGAGAAACACTGGACTGGTAATTTTCCATAAAGGAGGGTGATGGGCTAACTATGCTGTCAAATGCATTAACATCTAACCCCATGTGGCTACTGAGCATGGAAATAAGACTAGTCCAGCTGGAGTTGTGCTGTAATGGCAAAGTACATTCCAGATTTCAAAGACTTAATCTAAAAATATATACAAATACCTTCTTAATAATTTTTATATTTATTATACTGATTAAAAATAATGTTGGGCTGTATTAAATAAAATTTAAAATACTATGAAAATAAATTTTACTTATTTTTACTTTTAACATAACTATTAAAATTTTTAAATGATGTATATAGCCTGCATTATATCTGTATTGGACAGGATTGGAGCAGAGAGAAAGCACTGAAGTAGAGAGAAAGGAAAACATAGTCAGGAAATAATAAACAGTAGTAGCAATAACAATAAGAAAAATATTTGTGTGTATTGTTATACATGCATATATATTGCCAGTGTATATATTATGTAGTGTGTATGTGTGTGGATATATATATAAATATATATGTTGAGTACTGTGTATATAAAATCTTAATCTTCATGATCTAATGTGGTGGATGTTATTATTATCTCCATTTCACAGATGAGGAAAGTGAAGGACCTGGAGATCAGGTAACTTGCCCAAGAACGCTATGAGTGGTGATTTAAACCCAGCCACCCTGGCCTCAGAGCCCTCTCCCTTATGGACTGTTTCCTTTTCATGAGAAAGTTCTCTATGGAGAAGGCAAAAGCATTGAAAAGAGCCAAAATCTGAGTTAGGGCATGCAGAATTCCCCCACTGTAAGAAAATTCATCTACCTTCCCTGCCTAACTGGATGCCGCGAAGGAGAAACCTGGTTGAGTCCCTGGTGCCCCTGCTATCACTGCCTCCGGGGTTGGATCAATGATGAAACAGAAATCGGAATGTCTGTGGCATCCATAGCAACCGCACAGGATAAAGGTAGGGGCCAGGGTGTAGTAAGTGCTTTTCAACTTTGAGGGCCTGGGAACGGAGCAGAAAGCCAGCGCAGACAGAACAATGAGCTGACAACCTCCCTCTGCCAGGGCTCAGCCGCTGAAGAAAGCCCCGTGGGTTGTGCAGAAAGGAGCTCCAGTGCCAGCACACCTTCCCTTTCACTGTGAAGGCGTTTGAAGGTACTTGCAAGACCTAGCTCAGAGCTTCCAGCTTCTGTGATCCAGCATTTTACAGCTGATACTGGCTTTAATGAGAGAATCTCCAGCTCCTGCTCAAACAGAGGGGTGTGTCCAAGCAGTGGTCTGACAAATCAGGTCACTCCCTCCTCCTCTCTCCCAGTAATAACGGTCCCTCCAGGAAGGGGAACAAAACAAAACTACATTTTTTCAGACTTGAAGTCATTATGAGAGATGTGCTGGAATCCCCACTCACTAACTTCTTTACCCTTGGACCCTGGACAGATTGTTTGCCCCAAACTACAGTTTCCTTATTTGTAGAACTGGGTTTTATTTAATACCATCAGAGGGTTGTTGCTTATGATTAAAGGAGATACTGTATATGAAGCACTTGGCCCAGTAACTCAAGTATTCAGTAACTGTTTGTTTTCCTCCTATGTGCCAAACCTCATGTTATTCATTGTTCCTTAAACACATTCCTCAGGTCCCAGATCAGACCTACTACATTAGAATCTCTGGGGGGCAGCCTGGGAACTTTATTTTCAACATGCTCCCCAATAATTCTGAGAATGACTGCTAAAATTGGAAAACTCAAAGGTTCCATGCTGATTGTCAATAGTGCTAGCTATTACCGTACTTCACTTCATAAAAAGCCTCAAGAAGAGAGACTCTCTTTCTCCATAGCCTCACTCCTTATTAGCTCTCCAAAATGCCTAGACTTAATGACTGAATGAACGATTACCTTCTGTGAAGCTTCTAGGTGGTTCTCAATCTTAGTTGCACATTAGAATCAACTGAGCAGGGACAGGGGAAGTTTTTTAAGAAATACCTATATCCGGAGAAAATCAGAATTCAAAAAGATACATGCACCTCTGTATTCACTGCAGCACTATTTACAACAGCCAAGACATGGAAGCAACCAGAATGTCCATCAACAAATGAATGGAGAAAGGAAATGTGCTGCATATATTCAATGGACTGTCTCTCAGCCAGAAAACAGAATGAAATCATGCCATTTGCAGCAACACAGATAGACCAGGAGAGGATCACACTAAGTCCGGAAAGTCAGAGAGAGAAAACAAATATCACTGGGATTACCTATAGGTGTGATCTAAAACCTGATAAAAATGAACTAATGTATAAAACAAAAACAGACTCACAGACTTGGGAAGGGTAAGTAGAAGTTTGGGATTGACATATACACACTGCTACATGTAAAATAGATAATAGACTGAGTGTCTATACTCAGTCACGCTCACTCTTTGAGACCTCATGGACTGTAGCCCATGAGGGTCCTCTGTCCATGGGATATCCTAGGCAGGAATACTAGAGTGGGTTGTGATTTCCTCCTCCAGGGGATCTTCCCAACTGAAGAACTGAACCCGTGTCTCTTGCATTGGCAGGAAGATTCTTTACTACTGAGCCACCTGGAAAGTCCCTACTGTATAGCACAGGTAACTATACTCAGTATTTTAAAATAACCTGTAAGGGAAAAGAATCTTAAAAAAATAGATGTGTATGTATAAATGAATCACTTTGCTATAAACCCAAAACTAACACAACACTGTAAGTCAACTATCCTTAAGTAAGCAAAACAATAATAAAAGAAATAATTAAAAAAGAAAAACTAGCTGATTCACCTTGCTGTACAGCGGAAACTAACACAATATTGTAAAGCAATTATACTCCAATTTAGATACCAATTCCTGTATTCTTCTACTCTTGAGATCAACTGAATTATTAAGACTTTTCAGTGGTGGGGCCTGTGAACAGCTATTTTGTAAGACATATGGAACATAAATGCACAAATCTTAAATGTATAGCTCAATGATATTTTAGGTATAGATAAAAACCATTTAACCACCACCAGATCAAGACATGGAATACTGTCCATCCACCCAGAAAGCTTCTTCATGCCTCTTCTAGTCAGTAACACACCTTATTCTTATTCACTCTCTTTGACAGATTCCAAAAATCTACATACTCACTCATCTAAATGAATGAGAATCACTCATTGAGAATCACTCATCTAAATTCTAGACCACTGGACTTTCCATCTATCCTTTACCATCCCTTTTGCAAGCTTGTCTTTGGGCAATTTCTTTATGAGATGATAGAGAAGAGGAAATAATAGGATGAATCTTAATTATCAGAGCAAATAAAAAACTAAATATTTTCTGTCTAGCCCAAGCATATCATTGCTGCCTACTCATGCTTATCGCTTTTTTCAACTCCTGACTTATTTCCTCTGTGCCTATTCCTTCATGCTATTAGGACCCCTCACAGATCACTCCTTTCCTGAGGTTTGTGCTCCTACCAGGAAGCCAGGCTCTGGTTTTAGCTGTAGCAGAAAAGCAAACAAGAAACAAGGGGGAGGTTTTTATTTCTTCTGCGGCACAAACACCTTGGCACAGACTGGTGAGTTCTAGAGACCCCTTCTCACCTTATGTTTTAAAGTTCATACAATAAGATATGCATGATTACCAAGAGAACTAATTATGTTGACATACAGATATCAAAACAATTTGAAATATCATTTTTAATAAATGTGCTTATTTAATAACTCATTAAATAACAAGGTCTAGGAACAAATCTAATATCCACGGTAATTTTGATGGAGTGATGAGTATAAACAGTATTTCAAGGCATCTGCAGCAACTATGAAGATAATATGCAAGCAGATGTTAACATCATTATAGTTGGTTGCCTACATTTATAATTGAATTACCTGCTAAGTTTCAGGTAAAGGCTAGTAAAAATAAACATGTAACTTTTTTCCTCCCTACTGAGTTCATGGATCTCTTGATTGGAAGTTATGGACTCCCTTAATGAGTCTCACTAAATTCCCTGAGTGATCCAGTTTCAAATTCTTGTTGTCTTGTGATTTTCTAGATGAGAAGCCATACTTCAGGTGATCAGCTGGGCCAGCTTGGTCATACTACCTACAAGGGAGCTGAGACAAGGTGGGATGAAGTGGCTGTCCAGGGTCACACAGCTGGTCAGAGAGATTGAATTCCAGGTCTTTTCCCATGTCAATCCTCCTTGTTGTTCAGTCACTAAGTTGTGTCCAATACTTCTTCACAACCCCATGGTCCACAGCATGCCAGGCTTCTCTGTCCTCCACTATCATGTCACCCTAGCAGCTTGGAATAACCTGATTGTTCTCTTGGTTTACACCAGCTGTGCAAAGTATTTGTTGTTGTTCAGTTACTCAGTCATGTCTGATTCTTTGTGACCCCATGGATTGAGGCATGCCAGGCTTCCCTGTCCTTCACTATCTCCCGCAGTTTGCTCACTCATGTCCTTTGAGTCGATGATGCCATCCAGTCATTTGCTATTTATTGACTGACTATATTATTTATTCATAGTATTGCTTTAGAGTCTAAGAGCTATATTCTATTCATACCTAATATTTCCTTATTATAACTTAAAGTCTAAGACCAAGGGATTCAGTCTTCTTTTGTGACCTCAATAACCCCATAGTGGATGCTTAATTCCAAGGGGAAAAAAAAAAATCCCCCACATATTCCTGAGCTGCAGCTTTTCAGTCCTCCTAAAATATCTAAAAATATAGTGACAAAATGGGATGACATTATCATTTGATGAAACTTTAAAATGTATTTCAGACATCTATTTCAGAAGATACACTTTATTCTTTAACAAATGTAAACACTTTTGATTGTATGATTAAGTCAAAATTTTAAACTATTATTCAGTTGATGGCATTTTGGTTGTTTCTAATTTTAGCTATTAAAAACAACGTATATTCATGTATATAATTATTTCTCCCATATGTGAATGCTCTGTACGGTTTATTACTACAAGTGATTATTGGATCAAATAGTATTTAATGACAGATACATCCTTTTTGTCCTCTAGAAAGGCTGTGCCAGTTTATATTCCTAAAAGCAAGATGCAAGAGTAGCAGCTCCACCACGTCCTTGGTAACACTAGGCATTGCTAGTTTTTCTCAGAGAAGGCAATGGCACCCCACTCCAGTACTCTTGCCTGGAAAATCCCATGGATGGAGGAGCCTGGTGGGCTGCAGTCCATGGGGTCGCTGGGAGTTGGACACGACTGAGCGACTGCACTTTCACTTTTCACTTTCATGCATTAGAGAAGGAAATGGCAGCCCACTCCAGTGTTCTTGCCTGGAGAATCCCAGGGATGGGGAGCCTGGTGAGCTGCCGTCTATGGGGTCGCACAGAGTCGGACACGACTGAAGAGACTTAGCAGCAGCAGCAGCAGCGGTTTTTCTATTTCACTGCTGCCAATATTTTAGATGAAAATTCAGACACTGCTATTAAATATGCATTTCTTTGCTTATGAGCAATATTGAAACCTTTTTTATATGCTTATTGTATATTGTATGTATTTGGTGATTGTGCCCTTTGCTCATTTTACCATTTGGGTTATTACAGACATTTCTTAGATGATAAATGAAAATGGAAGACTTGTTGCTCACCTCTGAATTTCATTTTACCAATCTGCGTCCTTAACTTAATTAGTTAAGAGCTGAATCATTCCTATTTATACAAAATATGAACAGTCAAAAATCCTTCTGGAATTGAAGGTAGGGTTATAAATAAAAGACACTTTACAAAATACATAAACTATGGTTTTACAAACTTGCCTCAATTCTTTTCTTTGACTTTACTGTAGATGTTTGGCCCTCTCTATCGCCCTGAGTCTATCTCCTTGACAAATGATCAGAAATTGTGCTCTATAGCAGTCTCTGACATGATTCCCAATCATTCACCAGTGTTTCATACCAGGAGGAGGAACTGGCCAGAAAGGTTAAGACTCAAGGTCGTAAAGTTAATGGATGTAAAGGAGCCAACATTAAGCCAGGCCAGTTCTGAGAGTTCTAGAGTTACAATGCCAGGACCTCTCCTAGTGAAAGAATTTCTAATAATCCTGTAGTCTTGCATCACAGCTGAATTGTTGCACGTTTTCTCTTTTAAAGTGTAAAAATAACACTGTTCACCACTGACTGAGCTTATATCAGTGCCAGACACTGTGAATTTTATATGTTATCTTCTTCAATCCTCATTAAAACTTTACAAGGTAATGTGATGGGCATTTGTTTCCTGGTTTTTTTCACTATACACACTGACCCTCTTTCTCCTGGTAAAGGACAATCTCCTCGGAGGCGGAGGTGGGGGAATTATCTCTTCCTCACTGTTTGGTCATGGTGGGACCTGACAATTATAGAGTCTTGTCAAGGAAGGATATTGTGACCCAACCCTGACCAGTACTATTCTCCAGGGTCTTATGGTCTAATCTCTCTGTTGGAGCGGATTCTCCTCAAGGGTTGTGACCTGAGGGGACTTTTCAGTAGGTCCTACTACTTAGATCCTTTAAGTCGCCTGGCTTTCTGCCTCTTCTGAACCTAGTTTATGGCTATTTCTTTGACTCTCTGTAATCTACATTTACTTCCAATACCTTCACCTTTGGCTAAATCAACCAGAGTGTTTGTGTATCTTCATTGTATAGATGGGGTATCTGAGGCCCATCCAAGTAGTAAATTAAGAAGCTGGGGACTATCAAATCCTGTTCTATACCAAAAAGCTCTTCGACACTGATACGTACTCAAGGTCACAGTTAGTTGCTACAGAGGAAAAGCAAGCAAAGCAAAGAAACTCTAAGTTTCTGTTAACTTCTATGTTACAAAGTATAGTAGCTGAATTTAAAAATCCTACTCATAAGGAAGGAATTGCATCTGTGATTGGTTCAGTTATGTCTGACTCTTTGTGACCCCATGGACTGTAGCCTTCCAGGCTCCTCTGTCCATGGGATTCTTCAGGCAAGAATACTGGAGTGGGTAGCCATTCCCTTCTCCAGGAGATCTTCCCATCCAGAGTCTCCTGCATTACAAGCAGATTCTTTATCATCTGAGCCACCAGGGAAGCCCATATAGAGTATTTAATAGCTTAACATAGGTTTAACTAATTGCCCATTTTGCTCGGTTTTGCTACCCTATACTACCCATGAGACAGGAGGAAAGGAGGCAGGGTACAACCTTTAAAAGAATGACACAGACTTTAGGAACATGACATATTTAGAACCAACAAGGCCCAAGATGGCAGGTCTGACTTTAAGTAGACCTTATACCTCATTATATCTGAGGGTATAAATGGCAACCCACTCCAGTATTCTTGCCTGGAAAATCCCATAGACAGAGGAGACTAGCAGGCTACAATCTATGAGGTCATAAAGTGTTGGAACCAACTCAGTGACTAAGCACATAAGAAGAATAATCTCAATAATCTAAGAGTAGAGGACAAGGTGGAACAGAGATGAAACAAAGATGACCATAACTCATGTGTGACAGGTGATAAAAGTTGCATGATAGCTTCATGGGAGCTCCTTATATTATTCCTACTTTAGCACATGTGAGAGATTTTCCATAGTAAAAAATTAAATGAAAGGGGTAAAATGCATTTCTTAAGTTAGGTGCAGGTGTTCATTTTATTATTCTTTACATATTACATATAATTCTTTGCATGTATGATAGATTTGTGTCATGAAATTAATTTTTTTTGTTTTGTTTATCCAATGCCTGCAATATTTATTAGGCTCTGAATGTCATTTCTATTCAGCTGTTGGGTCTTGGACAAGTTACCTTAACTTTCTCTATATCTCAATCTTCTCACCTTTAAAATCAAGATAATGGTAAAACACACCTTATAGCATTTTGTGTGAATATTACATCGACAATCTCTAAAGAGTACTTAGCCTGGAGCCTGAGATATTATAAAAACTGAGTGTTAACTTGAACTATTATAATTATTAGTACTATACAGAATTTTTGAGGTTTTTATTCATTCAACACTCACTGAATGCATATTGTGTTTCTGATATTTTGGTGAGCTTGTTTTTCCTCCTTAGAATAGTGTAAAGAAAAGGAATTTGATAAATATGGGAATTAAGCATTAAATTACGTTCATTTAAGTCACAAAAGACATCATACCCGTGCTATATTCCAGTAAAAAACAGTTTTCCTATTATGAAATGTTAAGAATCCATGCCTCATACTAACACATGCACATTTAATACAAATGCTACCTGAAGATAGATATGATCTTTTAAAATGAAATATTAAGACACTTGCTAAGTAACTTAAAATTCAGTGTAGCATTTAGAATACTATCAGACTATGCAAATTCATATGTATTTCTTGTTTATAAATGAGAAAACAACATACCACAATGCAGAGAACAACATTATAATTTATACTATTGTAAATCTAAATCCATAGGATAATTTCTGGAAAAATCCAGAAAGCTTAGGATCCAGGTCTCTGAATGATAGCTTTTAAAATGTAAGCCAGACCTTCATGCAAACTTGGAACATTCTGTATCATTTGCCTGCTACATAGTCTGACAGATCACAGCACTTTGCCATTTTCTGAAGGTGGCATTACATTAGATGTCATTATATTAGATACTGTCACCCAAACAAGAAGACTTTACTGCTATTTTCTACCATGTGTCTATCTCAAAACCAAACCTTTATCAATGACAGAACTGGGGCAGGAAGATGACAGGATCTTAATCTTTCACATCAGACTTAACGGGTTATCAGTATAATTAGCTGAAGAGTATATTGGTCCTTCATCACCTGCTTGCTTGACTAACTTCTATCATGTAGCTTGATTGGTTGTTTGACTGAATTACAGGGTATTTTGGACACAGTCAAAGCCTCACAGAGTCTGAAAATCTAGTCTTCATGGACCAAATGATCCTATTTTTCTAATCTCCTGGTGGCATAAATTTAGATTCTAGAAATATAAATGGCTCACCAGGCCAACTCCAAGCAGGCAAAGATAATTAAAAGATCAGTGAAATGCACAGGGTAGGCATCCAAGCTGGCCCTTCAATCTTAGGTTGTTTCAGAATTTCTCAGTGGCAGGGCAAATTCATTCTTCCATAAATGGCCATAGAAAGTCTGCCCTTTGGTATCTGCCATTCATTCCCCTCTTTTTCTATAGACCCATTACACTGAAGACTAGACAGACAAAACAATCAATGAAGATTGTTTTGTCTTCAAAACAATAGAAACAATCAATTACTTGTCCATCACAAACCACAATGAGACTGGATATGCTAGAGCTCAATATAAAATCTCACATGTTGTCAAGGTAAACATACTATTTGTTGAATGAAAGAAAAGAGAAATGTCAGATGTTCTGGTAATGATGCACATTAGTTTTGTGGTATTTGGTATTGATTACAGAACTGAATACCTTAACTGTATCTCCATACATATGTGCATGCCTCCTGAACATGCCCACTTAAGATACCTAAAAGAAGTATCAAAGTTAACTTGCACGGAAGAGGAACTCTGGTTTCAACTACCCCCGAACGTGCTCTTTTCTCACCTCTAACAGTAACACCTACATCCATCCCACTGCTTATATTTGGAAACTCAGCAATCATCCTCTTTTCCCTCACATCCCATATTAGGTCTAGGTGTAATTCTTTCTGGTCTTGTATCTGTTCTTCCTGCTGAACCTGACAGCTTCTCAGTATCTCCCAACTACCCTCACTGCTTACTTGACTGTGGCTCAGGGTCCCTCCTGTCTCCCCATGTCCATATTTGCTCATCCTCTGACGTAGTTTCCACAAAATAGCCAGTGTTCTCAAGGTATAAATGAAATCTTATCACAGCTCTGCTTAAAATTCACCAATGGTATCCTGTGGGTCAGGAAGCAACAGTTAGAACTGGACATGGAACAACAGACTGGTTCCAAATAGGAAAAGGAGTTCATCAAGGCTGTATATTGTCACCCTGTTTATTTAACTTATATGCAGAGTACATCATGAGAAATGCTGGACTGGAAGAAACACAAACTGGAATCAAGATTGCCGGGAAAAATATCAATAACCTCAGATATGCAGATGACACCACCCTTATGGCAGAAAGTGAAGAGGAACTCAAAAGCCTCTTGATGAAAGTGAAAGTGGAGAGTGAAAAAGTTGGCTTAAAGCTCAACATTCAGAAAATGAAGATCATGGCATCCGGTCCCACCACTTCATGGGAAATAGATGGGGAAACAGTGGAAACAGTGTCAGACTTTATTTTTCTAGGCTCCAAAATCACTTACAGATGGTGACTGCAGCTGTGAAATTAAAAGATGCTTACTCCTTGGAAGGAAAGTTATGACCAACCTAGATAGCATATTCAAAAGCAGAGACATTACTTTGCCAACAAAGGTCCGTCTAGTCAAGGCTATGGTTTTTCCTGTGGTGATGTGAGAGTTGGACTGTGAAGAAAGCTGAGCACCGAAGAATTGATGCTTTTGAACTGTGGTGTTGGAGAAGACTCTTGAGAGTCCCTTGGACTGCAAGAAGATCCAGCCAGTCCATCCTAAAGAAGACCAGTCCTGGGTGTTCATTGGAAGGACTGATGCTAAAGCTGAAACTCCAGTACTTTGGCCACCTCATGCGAAGAGTTGACTCATTGGAAAAGACTCTGATGCTGGGAGGGATTGGGGGCAGGAGGAGAAGGGGACGACAGAGGATGAGATGGCTGGATGGCATCACTGACTCGATGGACGTGAGTCTGAGTGAACTCCGGGAGTTGGTGATGGACAGGGAGGCCTGGCATGCTGCGATTCATGGGGTTGCAAAGAGTCAAACACGACTGAGCGACTGATCTGATCTGATCTGATCCTGTTGCGGATAAAATACAATCCAAACTCATGACCATAGACTACTAGGCCCCACAAGGTCTGGGTCTTGCCCGTCTCTCTGATATCATTTCCCACCAGCTGCCTCTCTGTTTTCTGTGCTCCTACAACACCCTATACTCATTTTCTCATTGCCGTTCCCTTCACCTGGAGACTTGTTTCTACACAGCTCACGGCTAAATCACTCTCATGATTGAGTTCTTGGGCCAAATGTCACCTCTCAGAGTGACTTCTTCTCCTGGCCACTTCAGATAACAAAACCGTTCCTCCCCTACCTGACACTCCATCCCATAGTCTTCTTTCATCTTATTCATAACACTTACTTCCATCTGCAATTATTTCACTGAATTATTTACATGTTTATTGTCCATCTTCTTTCACCAGAATGAAAGCACCATAGAACTAAAAATACATCTGACCTGTTCACATCTGTCACAGTCCCAGCTCTAGCACAGCATCTGGCCCATTGCAGCTTCTCAACAAATGATGGCTGTGCTCATGAAAAAAAAAAACATTAATGCATTTTAAAAAACCCATCCATTTAAATGTCTGATGGCCCACTATAAACTGACAACTTTTCTCTGAGGGTGCAAGGGTTACACAATCTCTACCCTTATAGCTTTTTTAAACTGTATCTTTCAACTCAAAAGGAAATGACCACACAGCTTGCTGTTCTTCTGTGCAAGTTTGAAGGGCAACAGCCAGGCGCTCTCTCTCTCCTCTACCCATGAGCTTGGCCAGGTGAAATTCCTAGAATGCTAGCTTGAGAATCCTGGATGCTTCCAAGCTGAGTAACTGTTGCTCTATTCTTCACATCTATGTAAAGATATAGATGTGAGACTGGGTGGGCTCAGCGAGTAATAATAGTTTTGGCAGGAGATCTGGCAATGCTAATCCTCTACGGCTAAGGAGCTGACACAACAACCCTCCCCCTCTGGCAGACTGAGTGCAACCCACATTTCCAGAAGGGAACAGGCTATTGTCAGATGCATTAGGAATTCTTTGCTCTCTGCAGGCAGTTGCACTGCTCTGACGCTATGTCATTTCCTTCCCGGAGTCTGTGGGAGGCATCCCTGAGTGTGAGAAGTACAAAGAAAGGGACACTTCAGCTATATAGAAGGTAGCTTCAGTTTACAGAGAGAGGCTCCAGGATTCCGGTTTGCAGAGAGAGGCTCGGAGTATTTGCCTTAAAATGCTGCATGTACAGGTGATCTGTGATTTCAGAATGTTGCTGCTGAGGGAAAGGAATCAGGGCCCTTCCAAAAACAAGGCTTTTTGGTAAGTTCAGAGGTCATGGGAGTGTTGTCTCTGGGTTCTTATGTCAACTCCTTGAATTAAGTGCTTCAAAGGCTCATGGTGGAGATAAAAGAATCAGATCCTAAGCAGACTTTGGGGTCTGCACGGCCTGGCTCCTGCCTGCCCCTCCAGCCCCACCAGCCACCACGCCTCTGCCCTGCTCTCTCCCACACACCTGCTTTCAATCCCTCGCAGTTTTAGTCCCTCTCCTGGCACAAGACCTTTGCATATACTGTTCCTCGTGTCCTACACTTTTCTCACTCATCCTCTATTCACTTAGTGCATGTTACTTATCCTTTACATGTCAAACTCAAAGATCAGTTAAGACTAGCTACCCCGACCTCCTACTCTACATCAGATACCCCCACAGAGACCCGTTTCTTTTCTTTAGAGTTTGTTGTTGCTGTTGTTGCTCTTGTTCAGCCGTGTTTGACTCTGCAACCCCATGCATAGTAGCACACCAGGCTTCTCTCTCCTCCATTGTCTCCCAGAGTCTGCACAAATCCATGTCCATTGAGTCGGTGGTGCTATCTAACCATCTCATCTTCTACTGTCCCCTTCTCCTTTTGCCTTCAATCTTTCCCAGCATTGAGTTTTTATCTCAATTTAAAACTACAAACTCATTGGCGAGATCTTGAATCTTGGTTTACCCCAAAGGTCTGTAGAGCACACAGGTACAAGGTTTTGTGTTTATCATTATACACCTGGTGCCTAGCACAGTGCCCACCTTCAGCAAGTATTCTGTTAAGTATAATTGGGCGAACTGTAAATAAGGGCGATACTTTCCTGGAAAATACACATCCTGAAAAATACAGCCATTGCCAAAATAAAAAAAAGTTCATCCCCCCATTATGCTAAAGGTCTAAGTTGCTTATTTGTCCTTTGAGCAAAATCTATCCACTCCCTACCTAAGCTAACACGGCAGGAGTAAACTTGCTATAACTTGAGGGTCTGGGCGGGCTTATGTGACTAGTTTTGGCCTGTGAGTTGTGAGCCCATGTGCTGTGTGTCCTTTCTAGGTTAGAGCAAGAGCCATCAGAGTTTTCTGGATCAAAGAGTAGTCATCATGATCAGAGCTCCCCTGCCTACCTATAAGTAGATGTGTAACATAAAAAAACAACAAAAAAATAAGCCCTCATCTTTGAAGCCACCGAGATTTGGGGGCTGTTTGTTACTGCAGCCCAATGTAGCTTATCCTGACTGATGTATGAGTTGAATCCAAACTTCCTTGCTTAAAAAAGTAACATGAAGAATAATGACAGTAAAAATGATGAGCATTTCCTGAAAAGTTACCATGTGCCAGGATTGGTTTTATACATTTTAGAGGAAGAATCGCATATCAGTCTCACAAAAAATGGTATAAAGGCAGTAATTTTTTTAATTCTCAGTTTAAGATGCAGAAATTAAACTTGGAGAGGTCAGGACATTATGCAGACTCAGTGTCCTTGTGAGAGGTGGAGCCTGACTCCAAAACCCATGAGTGAGGGGCCTTCCTAGCTTAGGCAGAACCAACCGTGCCTAAGATTTATCCAGCACACGCTTTCACCTCAGCATTAATGACACCTGGGGCTGGTAATGCTCTGTGGTAGGGGCTGTCATGGGGATGTTTAGCACCATCACGACCTTTAGCCTCTACCTGAGTCCTGTATCACCGCTCCCCTAGCTGAACCCCAAATGCCTCCAAATACTGAAAAATATATGGCAGGGGGAAGAGATGTTCAAACTGTCCCCAGCTGAGAACCACTGTGTGAGCAGCTAATTTCATTCAGTGCTGAGAACCTTAACATAGGATTAAGCTCAGGGATGATGCTGGCAAGACAGAGGAGGCTGGGGCCTTCAGGGAGCTTCCAGTTTTGAGAAAAGAGCCAGATGTTAACCACACATTCTGTGAACAATTCCTTGGAGAAAGTGCTACCAAAGAACGTTCAAAGCCTTCAACTGGGATGAAAAATGTTCTTCCATCTGACTGCAAAGAGTCCATTCAGAGTGACAGATTTTTATCATGAGGAGATATTAGAGGTCTCCAATGAATGCCTGTAGATTCTGCTGAACCCAACTGTGACCAGGCTCTAATTCACCTTAAACTGTAAGGTTTCTCTGGCTCAAGAGACCCTGATACCAACCTTAAGACTGGCAGACAGGTGGAGAAAAAGGGACCCAGCATGTACAGACCCTCTTCAGCAGCATAGGGTGAGGGGCTCACCCCCACCATCTGAATATACATGAGCTCGACTCCACTAGGCCTTTTAACTGTCAAGTGGCTGTCAGAAGGGTTCAGTGGGTCTGGGGATAATGTACTTGTATGTTTATCAGGCCAAACAGAAAAAGCATCCACTGAGACTGAGGGATAGGGAAAATGTATTCCTCTAAAAATAAACTTGATTTTAATATCAAACTGGGTCAGTTTGGCTTGGGAATTATTGGGGAGTGAAGCTGAGCTGCTCCGGAGATGAAGTGGAACCCTCGCTAATTGAATTTGCATATGCTGCTTAAAATGCAAGAAGCCTGCTGCTGGACTGGCAGCACCCTTTCTGGCCTCTGCAAGCTCTGTCTGAGAGGCACAGCAGGCACTCCTGTCTCGGAGAAGGGTGGGGGTCACTGAGGTGCCACAGGCAGCCTTCTTCCCAGGGCCATGAGTCCAGGGCAGGGAAGAGGAGGGGGACCAGGTAGAGGGCATCACAGGTCAGGCGGCCTCACTTGGGTCCTGCTGTGTCCAGGGGAACCCTGCCTGCGGTTTTCTGGTGCCAGGGGAGGAAAGTCAACTGTTTCCCTGCATGCACTTCACCTTGATGTGTGTGTGCTCAGGGTATGGCCAGGAGCTCCAGTGGAACAGGGATGCCAGAGAAGTAAGGGCCTCTGCACAGGACTTCACATCAGTTCTTCCTCCCCCAGCTCCACTCACAGGCAAGGAGAAACCACAGACTCTTTGGAGACTCTTACTCTCTGCCTCCTTGACTTCTTCCCCATCCACTTGTCTATGGCTTATTTCATTTGCTCTGAAATGTGCCTCTTCCTTTCCCTAAGAACTCGTCAACTCTCACCTGGGCACCACTGTCAAACTGTCTAACTTTGTAGTTCCTAGATTTGGGAACTTCATGGACTAGGAATCATAATTTAAAAAACAGACTAAGGCACAGATATACATTTTGTCAAGTAAGGACATTAAAAAAAAGTCCCTACCATCTACTATAGTACTACGAATGTTATTTCACAAACAAAAGGCATTTTGACATCAAAAAGGTAGAAAAAACAGTAGTCTCTGAATAGTAAGGGATTCTCAAGAAAGCACAGGGCTTCCCAGGTGTCTCAGTGATAAAGAATCCATCTGCCAAGGCAGGAGATGTGGGCTCAGTCCCTGGGTTGGGAGATCCCCCAGAGAAGCAAACGGCAACCCACTCCAGTATTCTTGTCTGGGAAATAACATGCACAGAGAAGCCTGGTACAGTCCACAGGGTTGCAAAGCTGGACATGACTGAGCATGCACAAAAGAAAGTACAAATAGAACAGTGGAATTCTCACCTACATGGTCACATACGCAGCACAACATAGTCTTTACTTTCCTTATTTCTCAATGGATCAGTGAAAATTCTGGCAAGAACTGTCACCAATTCAAAGGCCCACCTGTGGGCAACAGCATCCTAATTTATTTCCCTGACTGATTTCTCTCTGTCATGAATCCTCTCCAGGAGACCTCCAAAACACACCTTCCTAAAAGGCAAATCTCATCATACATCCCCACAGCTGAACACCTGCAACGACCCCTCAACTATCTTCAGGAGCACACAGGGTCAGGGGAGTATAGAGAAGTTCAGTCACTCTTCTAACACACAGCACGCTCCTGACTGGGCCCAGGATACATGACCATCGCCACTGCAATGAGACAGTAGACT
This sequence comes from Bubalus kerabau, assembly GCF_029407905.1. Classification (NCBI taxonomy): domain Eukaryota; kingdom Metazoa; phylum Chordata; class Mammalia; order Artiodactyla; family Bovidae; genus Bubalus; species Bubalus kerabau. Next base: position 40,313,730 of record NC_073643.1, on the reverse strand, counting down.
GCATGTGCACCTACATGGCTGGCTGCCTGTCCTCCAGGCCAGCTGGAAGCCTTCATCTGTCTGGCTTTCCTCCCTTCTCGTGGACTGCCAATATCTGAATTCCTCATCCTGTCCTCAACACCCCACCTGTACTTCTCCATCTTGCTTCCTTTATTCCAAATTTAAATTCTAACAGAACTGTCCTCGATGATGGAAACATTCCATATTTGCACTTAGATGAAGAGCTGACTCATTTGAAAAGACCCTGATGTTGGGAAAGATTGAGGGCACAAGAAGGGGATGACAGAGGATAAGATGGTTGGATGGCATCACTGACTCGATGGACATGGATTTGGGTGGACTCCAGGAGTTGGTGATGGATGGGAAGCCTGGTGTGCTGCGGTTCAGGGGTCGCAGAGTCAGACACGACTGAGTGACTAACCTGAACTGATAGCTGAGAGCCCCATGTGACTAGTGAGCATTTGAAATGGGGCTACCATAAACAAGGAACTAAATTTTTATTTTTACTAAATTCTAATCAACTTAATGCAAAATCACTGCAGATGGTGATTGCAGCCATGAAATTAACAGACCCTTACTCCTTGGAAGGAAAGTTATGACCAACCTAGATAGCATATTCAAAAGCAGAGACATTACTTTGCCAACAAAGGTCCATCTAGTCAAGGCTATGGTTTTTCCAGTGTCGTGTATGGATGTGAGAGTTGGGCTGTGAAGAAAGCTGAGCACCGAAGAACTGATGCTTCTGAACTGTGGTGTTGGAGAAGACTCTTGAGAGTCCCTTGGACTGCAAGGAGATCCAACCAGTCCATTCTGAAGGAGATCAGCCCTGGGATTTTTTTGGAAGGAATGATGCTAAAGCTGAAACTCCAGTACTTTGGCCACCTGATGCGAAGAGTTGACTCATTGGAAAAGACTCTGATGCTGGGAGGGATTGGGGGCAGGAGGAGAAGGGGACGACAGAGGATGAGATGGTGGGATGGCATCACTGACTCGATGGACATGAGTCTGAGTGAACTCCAGGAGTTGGTGATGGACAGGGAGGCCTGGCGTGCTGTGATTCATGGGGTCACAAAGAGTTGGACACGACTGAGCGACTGAACTGAAATGAATTAACCTAAATTAGCAACCTGTGACTAGTGGCTACTGCCTTGGACAATGCAGGTCTAGACTTTGCTCAGAGATAACAATAACCTGGAACCCTGGTAAATTCTTCCATAAATGTTCAAAGGGAAAGTAAAGTGTAGCAGAGCCAGATCCACTGGGTTTGAACCCAAACTCTAGCACTAATTAGCTATGGGGCCTTGGACAAGTTTTAACAACTCTGTGTCTCCATTTCCTCAACTGTGAAACAGGGATGAGAACAGTACCCACCTCCTAGGGCTGGGTGATGATTAAATGAGTTAGTACATGCAAAACGCTCCACCACCACCTGACATACAGAAAGCAGTGGTATGTTCATCAATATTGTTAGTCAGTTTACACTGCATGTAAGGCCTTGGGATCAAGTCTGGACTAGTTGCTAAAGACAGGACACTAGTCCCTGCTCCTAAATTGATGCTCTGGAGGTGTCATGCTCCATACACAGACTGCTGGAATCTCAGCCGCAGCAGAAGAGCTGCTCTACAGGACCTCACATGATACAGGAACACACATGCCTAGCAGGAGAATTTATCACCACTCCCCATATGAAAGAGAAGTTAGCATCTCTCAGGAAGGATGATACTCTCAGGAAGGATGATACTCCAACATAGGGCTCAGAAGGACTGGAGTGGGAGAGAAACAGGCTGAGGGAGGAGCCGTGTGGGTATTTTAAAGCTCCATCCTTAGATAACTGAAGGATGCTGCTGGACTGTGACTGTCCGCAGCTACTGCTGGTGACTCTGGCCTGGCCTGGATCCACCCTGGTAGGGGGACAGCAAAGGAAATGGCCACTTCAGGCTCACAGAGGGGCTTTTAAAATCATTCGCTTGGAAGAGTAATTACACCAATTTCCTTCATAGTGCTTCACAGCATAAGTAATGCATTTATACCTCTTTATGCAAACTGAAGCTCTTGACTTTCCTATATTCAAATTTGAAATAAAACTCTGGTTCTAGACGAAATGAAAGAGTCGTGCCCCTCAGACTCAACAAAAACAATCCTTGGGGAATCCCAGTAGATTGGACCTTAGCTACAAATACCAAAGGGATAGAGTATTTGCCTACTGCTAGCAGGAATATTGACCTGGCCTGCACAGGAAGAGAGACAGAATTATCTTATGGCATGAGATACACTCTATTAGGAAGGCTAGTTTTCTTTATCCTTAATAACAGGGACCCAAGATTATTCAGTTTCTAGTCATACTGGGGATGTACAATATCTTCAAGTGATTTATTAACTGTATTGATCAATGGCTAGGAAGAAATAAAACAGAATTTTGGCAAAAGAAAGTAAAAACAATATTCAGCTCAAAGTAATTAACCCTTCTGCTCCCTTTATATTTTTGCCACCAACCAAATCAAAAGAGAATCAAAATTCTCTTTTTTTAATAATATCACAGTAAGATCAGAAGACCCATCCACCAGAGAGTTAAGTTCTTGCTCTATTTTTGGTTTTATCTGGTATGCACAGGGATGTGGGAGAGTTACACAGAATTATACACATTTTAACAGGCAACTCTTTTTTAAAAAGTCATTGCTTTAAGATGACATAGATAAGGCCTATTTGTGGGTGAAAATGTGAAGCACCCAGATTCTCTCACATTCCTGGTAGCAGTTTCCTGGTAGAACTACCCTGGAAAACGGTCTGACAACACCTACTGAGGAAGAACATCTGAATATGTATCCAGTTGGCCCACTGTATCCATGGTTCTGCATCTGTGGATTCAACCAACCAGAAGCAGAACCTGCAGGACCTTGGGCAAACCATGAAACTGGAGCATCCAGGGATTTTGGCATCTGCAGGGGATCCTGGAATTAGTACCCCACGGATATTGAAGGATGAATATGTCTATATGCCTCATGATTCAGAATTCTATTCCTAAGTATGTATCAAAAAGTGGATTCTAACATCCATCAAATACATGATGAAGAGTATTCAGAACAGTTTTCTCCACAGTAGTCTTCTCCACCAAACTGAAACTAAGTCAAAAATGCTTTTTATTCCACTGAAAAAATTGTTTCCAACTTAAATAGGAGAGTCTTTCTTAAAACTAACACTCATCTCACTTTTTCCTTAAATAAATTCATTTAAATTCTTTGAAAGATACTAAGAGTCATGTCTCAGCTTTTCATTTTTCTACTACATCCTCACATCCTCATTTCTTTACCTTTCTCTCTTAATAATAATTATTACCAAAGATCTTTAATAGCCCCCTTACATACGGCATTGAAAACTGGAGTTTGAACTTGAAGGAACCTTTTGACCCAGTGTCATTTCATATCCAAATCTCAAGATTCTCTCAATGGTAAGATCTTGAGTAATGGCCGAGTTAACTCATTGTGAAGGCTGCTTGGGAACGTCTGAATATTTTTGTTTAGATAGGATGAATTTAGTAATTCTCAGGTAAACTCTTTGGACCAAGGGGAAAAGAAAATGAAATCAATCTCTTGTCTTTTATCCCCCTTTCTCTTAGAAATAAATTTTATAAGCTTGTGCTAGGGGCATGAAAGTCACTAGAAAGAGATGCATGTGTTGGTTTAAAATGTTAAGCAACTTCACACATCTGCTAGAATGGGTAAAAACTTGAAATTTGGAATCAAATCTGGAATCCCACCAAAAAACTGCTAGTTTATTTCTCCCAGCTTTAGTTTCCTTTTCTCCAAAAATGGTAATACTGGAAAATTTCTTCCTCCCCAAAACTTATATACTCTATAAGCTCTTGGTGATTAATGATATACATTATATACCAAAGATTCAGAAATATCTATGTACTACCATAATTTATTAATCTATTAAAGCTTATTTAAAGCAAAAACATGTAATATTAAGAGTACCTATCTGCATAAGACAATGCATACTTATAACCACCCCAAGCATACATGGTAGTCATTGTTATCTGTACTAGCTTTTGTAATTAATCCTCTGGCCTTAGCATCTAGGACCTAGAGACACTAGGTGGATTCCAGTTGGGCTGGTTACAGCATCCTCAAGTATCCATATTGCTGAGTCCACTGCCTGACTTGGTATAGTTTTCTCAGGACTGAAGCTGATGTGGGGCTCAGTGCCGTCTCTGAGTAACTGGAATCATTCTATTTGTTTCTCTGAGCATGATCACCTCATGATGGGGTGACTGGATGGCTCTCTTCCAAATGTTCAAGGTCGGTGGGATTCCTTAAGAAAAGTGCTCAGGGAATGTAGGGATGGAACATACTTGCCAGCACATGTCCATTATGCTTCCAGTTTAAACCACAAAGGTGCTGAGCAGGTTACTGGAGGGACACCTTGCTCATTCAACCCAAAAAGGAGAGAAAGCCATTTGCACAACAGTCAAACTGACCCGTAAAGTGGGGTTTAAGTGCTCAGTCTTTAACGTCAGAGAGACCTGGGATTAAATCTCATTCCTGCCACTTACTAGCTGTGTGACTCTAGGCAAGTTACTTAAGTATTCTGTGTCTCAAAAATGAAAAGGACTCCACTCATTGGGTTTTTATGTGAGAATTAGATTGTCTGACACATAATTAGCACAATTCAAATTGTTATTATTGCATCACAGTTATTCTTGCTGTTGTTGTCTCTAGAAATACCGGGTAACCTTGTATATCCTGCCTGTAACACTTTCTCATTCTATATTAATAGGGGAGAAAGACCTTCTTTGCATCTCAAATTGTTGTTAATGCTACTTGCTAAATATTTCTATTATTAGTTCTCCTCTTTAGTAGGCTCATGGTAAGGCTACACTTCCTGGTCTTGTGGTTTGTGACTCTGGGCATAATACAAGGGTTGTGAGAGCAAATGGTGTGAAACTTCTGAGATGAAGCATTTAATGGCTGGTTTGAGACTCACTGGAGTATTCTGTCCTGGCACCCATGAAATGGGAAATGTTGGCTATTCCATTAGTCTGAACCTCTGAGTAACCATGAAGTCCAGATTCCCTCTGTCACCCCACAATGGTCATACGGCACGAACAAGAAATAGATTGCTTTAGCCACTGAGATGCTGGGGTGATTTATTACTACAACCTATTAAGCCAAGCCTGACCATATCACATCACTATTGACGGTCCAGTGATTTTCAGCTGTTGGTAATTTTGCCCTCCCCTGTGGGACATTTGGAAATGTCTGGGGATGTGCTGTTTGTCACAAATGGAGGAGTGTGTCAACTACTGGCATCTCGAGAGCAGAGGCCAGGGATGCTGGTAAATGCACTGTGACGCACAGGGCAAACTCCAAAGGGATGACTTATCCAGCTGGAAATGCCAGTAATACTCCAGCCCAACACTGCACTGCCCTTACCCTCTCAAGTCTGCTCCCCACACTCAGCTCACTACCATCAGCGAACACACCCATAAAGCCTGTGCCTGCCACAGGGACCGCGTTCATTTCTCACCACACATGGTTACCTGGGACAGTGAGTCACATTACGACCAACATTCTGCCTCTAAGATTCTGCCGACCATCCTCGCAAAGGGTACCCTGGAGATTGAGCCAGGCCTGTAGCCCAGACGTTACAGGAGAAAAATAGTCACCTTTCTCAAGAGAAGTTCTGCTGTTCCATCACAAGCTGCTAAGGTTGCCTCCAAGTTAGACCCTGGCCTCATCGTTTTCTACATGACAGAAAAATCTATATTCTGGCTCATTAAACATTTCAACATAAAGGTCTGAAATGAAAGGGAATTTGGCACAGGTCTTAGATGTCCATTTGGGTCCAGGCTTCCAACAGTCTGATATCTGGCCTGGGATACTAATAGGCTTCCTTCAAAGAGATGATCATATGTGAGAAGTTTAAAAAGACATAGGCAAGGAGACAGTATCACCAGGACAAGAACCTAGATCTCCCAATGACTCCCAAATCTTCAGTCTTTTCTAATATGTGCTGGGAAGCAGAGTGGGTGGTGCTGATGGAATTAGCTTGGGCTTGAAAGTCCGGTTGCCTTGAATTTTTAAACTTATTTCCACTTGTCTCCTGTGTAAAAGTTGTGGTGAGAACTGGGAAGAACACAGGCAAAATTTTTAGTACAATGCCTGGCATGTCATTATTAATAAATAGGGGTTTTTACAGCATGGACAGGCAGACCTTACTGCTGGGGAAGGGGGCAGAGCTAAGAGGGGTAGCATGAGGGTGCAAGGCTGTCGGCTACTTTAAAAGTATGAGCTTGGTGAAGAAGGCAGGGAAGGGAGGTGACAAAAACCCAACACAAACATCACTATCATTTGTGTTTGTGCCCCAATATTTTCTTACCTCTCAAATTATGTAAGCCAAATTTGCAATGGCAATTTATTAATAACTTATACCCCAGAGAGGGTTGGCTTTGTTGGAACGCATACTTTCAAATCTCAGCAAACACGAGTCCCCATCCCTGGGACAGCTCTAAGTACCTGAAAACTATCTGAAGGATGACGACTCCAACTGGTGCTAATTTTACAAAGCAAATAAACTATAAAAAAGGATTTAAAAATACATTTTTTCCCCAACACATAGTTACTGAGGCCTAATATGTGTGAGGTGCTGGTTAGTGAGGAGAGATCAAACAGGCTGGGCTCCTGCCCTCATGAAGCTCACTTTCTTATGGAGGAGGTTGACAATAAGTAAAATATATGAATGGCAATTTGTGCCAAAAAGGAAAAAAAAAATGGGTGCTGGATTAAAAGACTGGCTCAAGGGTCACATTTTCATATTCAGTGAAGGCCCCTTGGAGGTTGCAGCACTTAAGCTAAAATATGAAATATCAGTAGGATGTGAGGAAGTTCATTCTAGGAAAAAGAATAATTAGGAAAAGCAAGCAGCAAGGGTACGTTTCACAGACACTGTCTCCTTCTGAACTTCCTCGAAGTCTTGTGAAGGAGGCACTTGCGGTAGGCCGCTTCTGACACAGCCCCGATGATCCTCACCTCAATATTCATATCCTCATGTCATCTCTTCCCCTTGAGTGAAGACTGCACCAAGTAGCTTGGTTCTAACAAACAAACAAAGCAAAAACTACAGTATGTCAATTTGGTGATTAGCTTATAAAAATTATAGCAAACTTGATCTTCCTAGCAAACTCTCTCTTGCTGGTGCAAGCTGCCATGCTGCAAAGTCCCATTCCCATGTGGGAAAGGCACGGTCCAACAGTCCACAAGGACCTAAATCCTCCCAACAAAAAAGAGTGAGTTTGGAAGCAGAGTCAGCCCTAGTTGGAAGGACTGTAGCTGCAGACAATACCTTGACTGTAACCTGTGAGGAACCCTGGGAAAGAAGACCTAGGTAAGCGATGCTTCATTCCTGACCCTCCAGAGTTATGAGATAATAAATGTGTGTTGTTTCAAGCCCAAGTAACTTGTGGGGTAATGGGCTACAAACCAATATATAATAGAGCACTCCTTCATTCTTTCATTCACTTACTGACTCAATTCCTCAAAAGACCTTTTTTCAGATATCCCGCAGGCCAGGCAGTGGCCTATGTGTTAAGGAAACAATGATACACTTCACGGACCCCAGATGCTCACAGTGCAGAGGGAGAGGATGTGCACGGTACTATAGAGTCACTGTGCTCTCTGCTGCTCCGTGGTTGCCATGTCTTGTGCTGGGAACAAAAGGAAGCGCAACAACAACTCTTCCTTGCAGAGCCAGGGTAGACAGAAAGCGAGGAAAACTGAAGCTCAGAGAAAGTAAGAAGTTATCCAAGGTCACAGAGCTCTTCTGATTCATTCCACTCTGCTCAAACACATGTGTTTATATCCAGTGTGAGAGGCCTACAGTTGACCTACAATTCTCAGACTGCTTCTTTTATGCTTCTTGATAATCTAAAAGCTACTATAGTTGAAAAGGATTCTTTGTTGCACATGTAAGATAAAGCAGTGGGTTAATCAGGTTTCTGTAACAAAGACTGAAGTTACACTTTCAATTAACTTTCATAAAACAGAAATCAGACCACTCTAATCTAACTCATTACTCTGAATGTATTTGCGCAGGATGGGGGCTCATACAACTCTACACAAACAAAGATGCTGGTGTTGGACAGAAAATGATTGAAACCTGGCTTCATGATGGAATCTAATTAGCAAAACAGATTAGTTACACAGGGATGTAACAAAGGCTATGATACCAGAAGAGCATTCATGAATGCTTCAGAATTTGAAGAAATTTGCCTGAGAGCAGAGCCTAAGGTTTTTATTTTTGGTTTGATAATTTGCTAAGCCTGTAAACCTAAAAGGAGTCTAATTAAAGTTAATGAGAAATAATATCTAGCTTGAAAGTTTTATTTGATATTTCTGCACAGAGCTCTTACGCTTTTTCTTCCTGAGGTCATGTCCCATATTAATTTCAAAATTAAAATTTAAAAAGCCCTTATACTTTTTTTTTCTTTTTGTTTCTCTTTTTTGCTTACTTCCCTCTTATTTTACAAGGTAAAACGTATTTATTTTGAAGCATATTTTATGAGGTATATATACTGCTGCTGCTGCTAACTCACTTCAGTCATGTCCGACTCGGTGCAACCTCATAGATGGCAGCCCACCAGGCTCCCCGGTCCCTGGGATTCTCCAGGCAAGAACACTGGAGTGGGTTGCCATTTCCTTCTCCAGTGCATGAAAGTGAAAAGTGAAAGTGAAGTTGCTCCAATAAAGTGTAAATTCCAAAGGCATAACTTGGTTAATTTTCACAGATGGATACCATGAAAACACGATCCTACTCAAGATACAGTAAATAGTGCTGTCCAAAAGGACTTGGTGAGGTGTCTGCATTGTCCACTTTGACAATCACAAGACATGTGTGGCTACTGAACACTTAGGATGTGACTAGTGTGAACTGAATTTAAAATTTAATTCAACGAGGTAAGTGGCTGCCATTTTGGATGTTACTGGAATAGAACATTCCTAGCATCTGAGTACCTTCAAATCAATACCTACCCAGTTTCCCCTCCCCCTCTGCTGATGCAATCATTATTCTGATTTCTGTCACCACAGATGAGTTTTTCCTGACCTTGAATTTCAAGATAAATGTAACTGAATTTCAAGATAAATGAAATTCAAGATAAATGTCTGTGAAATTCATTTTTGTTGAATGTACCAGTGTTATTCTTCATTTTTAAACTGCTTGAATATTATATTGTAGAACTATGCTATGGTTTATATATCACTTGATATTGTTGATAGATATTTGTGTTGCTCCCAATCTTTGGCTACTGGCAATGACACTTCTATAAATGTTCTTGGTAATATCTTTTGGTGGACAAATATACTCAGTTCTCTTGGGTAGGTAGCAAAGAATGAAGTCCTGAGTCTTACCACGGTACCACAAACAATGCAGTGAAGCACATGCTGTATTCTTCCCATTCTACAGAGAAGCACAGCGATGCTTAAGGAAGGTAAGTGACTTGTCCAAGATGTACAGTGGTAAGGTAAATTCACTGTTGACTTCTTTCTTTACTAAAATGTACTTTTCTCCTATAAAATCAACCAATCAAAAAGAACAAAAAAGACTGAAATGGGTCAAGTATATTAAGAATTCAACAGCACAGACTTCACTTCTGGGTTATGTAATGATGGTCTTCATCACCAACATTGTTAACCACCATTATGTCCCACTGTTCACAGAATGGACATGGACAGTCTAAGTTCTGTGTTAAAAACCTTTGGGGCTGTAAAGTAACATCTGATATTCAAGGGCAGCTTTGTGGAAAGTAAAGAATTATTTCTGTTATGATGTGATATATTATTTAACTCAGGGGTTGGCAAACTACAGCCCTGCAGTCAAATCTGCCAGTTGCTTGATTTATAAGTAAAGTTTTACCGGCACATAGACAGCCATGCCCATTCCTTTGCATAATGCCTATGGTAGCTTTTGCTACAAGGACAGAATTAAGTAGTTGCTAAACAGGCTGCAAAGTCCACAAAGCCTAAAACATTTAGCAACCCCTGGTGTAATTCTTCATTGAAAACCTCTGTAAGGTGAAAGTTCATGCATGCTTTTGTGGGTGTGTTTTTTTCTCCCAAGGGCAACTTTGTTCTAATTCTGGGGTCACTGAACCCAGGAAGGTGTTCATTATGCAACACATGTTTTCAAGTCCTCCTACTGGCTTGCTGCTGCTAAGTCACTTCAGTCATGTCCCACTCTGTGCGACCCCATAGATGGAAGCCTACCAGGCTCCCCCGTCCCTGGGATTCTCCAGGCAAGAACACTGGAGTGGGCTGCCATTTCCTTCTCCAATGCATGAAAGTGAAAAGTGAAAGGGAATTTGCTCAGTCGTGTCAGACTCTTAGCGACCCCATGGACTACAGCCTACCAGGCTCCTCCGTCCATGGGATTTTCCAGGCAAGAGTACTGGAGTGGGGTGCCATTGCCTTCTCCCCTACTGGCTTGATTACAGGCTAAAAAGGACAGGCAAGAAAGACGAACATTTCCTATTCTTAACCATCCTCTGAACACTGTGAGGCTTGAAGTATGTTTCTAAAAGCGAAATCAGGACACATTAGTACTGATACAGTAGAACCTAAATGAGTGAAGCAGTCATAAACCGTACTGGTTACCAGTGAATAAAGACACATTCAGTAAAATTCTAACTAGAAAATACACAGTGTAACAGATGTAGAAAACAAACATGGTTACCAAGGGGAAAACAGTGGCGGCAGGGATAAATTGGGATTGACATATACACACCTCTATATATAAAATAGACAACTAATAAGGACCTTTTATAGAGCACAGGTAACTCTACTCAATATTCTGTAATGACCTATATGGGAAAATAATCTTAAAAGGAGTGGATCTATGTATATGTATAACTGATTCACTTTGCTGTTCAGCAGAAACCAACACAACAGTGTAAATCAATTATACTCCAATAAAAATTGGAAAAAAAAGAAAATGCAAAGAACTGAGTGTCAGCTGACCTTTCTTTTCCTCCAATAAATTTTAGGAATAAAGGAACAGTCTATATTAAAAGAGATTCAGAAAGACTGAGTACAATACACACATATCTATCTGTCTTCCTAGAATAAAGGCAGGATTGATAAACTTTCTATTTACTCTTCAGAGCCTTCTATATTGATAGAAAATCGCCATTATTTGCAGCAATTGCATGAAAGAGCTGATTTTTTAAAAATTAACTTATTTATTTTACTTGGAGGCTGAGTCATACAATCTGGAGTTCAAATCCAGGTTGCTTCTGACTGACTAACTGACCTTGGAAAAATTGTTGAACTTCTTTCTCTCTCTTTTAGGTTGCTTAGTAAAATGTGGGTAAAATTAACTAGCCTACAAGCTTATTATGGGGATTAAATATGATAATGTATGTAAAGTATTAGGCTTAGTGTCTGGCATGTGGTCAAGGCTTCATATCTGATAGGTGTTATTACTGTTCAAACTGGAGGTCGGACATGGATGGGAGGTGTTCCCTGAATAAGAGTCTATTATGAAAGACAGAACCACTCACAAGCTGGGCAGGAAGGAACTACAGTGTTTTATGTATACTTGCACAAAGGGTGAAGACAAAAAAGCTAACCACAAAATTTAACCAGTAAACAACACTCTATTATCCAAGTTTCTGCAAACTGTAGGTTTGAATCATTGAAGAAGAATAAAGTAAATTCAAATAATGATCATGGGGAGTCTGGGTTGGTGAAGCATGTCAGAAGACCTGTAAAATATCTCCCCTTGCATAGCTGGGTTAGAGTGGTTTATAATAGCCTGCCTCATTTGGTGTAAGGTGGCAAAGTAGAAAATACTATTTCTGTATGTCCTTTTCTGAAAGAACACCTCTTTTAACACCTCTGATTACAATTTTGTGGTTCAATGCTTATGAAAAGACTTCAAATAAACCCAGTATATTTGTAATTCCATTTTGGCAAAAAAGGGAAGAGCAGTTTCAAAGCCTGCATAGAAAATGCCCAATTTCCTGTTCCTCAGATCCAGGATACCCACTGCCTCTCAATTTCAAGGTTCCATTGCAGTCCATCTCACCATAATAGCAGGCACAGTTAGAGAGAAATGTCTAACCATGTGTTCTAGGAAGAACTGATAGAGAAGCAAGAATTTTCTGATGACTCCATCATGAAAAGTCCCAGAGGGGTCATCAGAGAATTGTTGCTCTGGGAAATTAAATATTGCTATCTGGCCCTGTGCCCTCCACATCTTCAATGCCCACTAATTTTGCTCCTGCTAACAGAGGAGAACATGTTCATGGGGGTGGATACATCTTGATCTCTTTCCATATCCCAAGAATGCTGAATTAAAGTACATCTGGCAGGCAAAGCCACTGAAAACCAGCAGTCCATCAAATGTCTAATGACTGTTAGAGGGAGCAAGTGAATTTAATTTCTGTACTTCGTCCTCCAACCCTGTGATGGGAGAGACAGGCAGGGATTGACCAGAGGGAAGGTTTATTTTATGGCTATGGGCGTTCTGTGAAACTCATGTAAAATCCACACTATAAAATAGGAGAATCAGCAGTTTGACTCTGGTCTCAGACTAACATGTCTGTTTCATTGCTACACTTTTCCTCAAAGGAAACAAAGGAGGAAACACACACCTCTGTAGAATATGGGCATTGAAGCATCAAAAGACCATCAATGCCTTGGCCTCTCCATTTAGTGATTTAGTCAATATTTAGTTTTAACATCTATTGTGTGCCTAGCATTGTGCTTACGTATTTGCCATAGAGTGGTGAATGCAAAAGACATGGTCCTTGCTCTTAAATAAATGAATCAGGAGAGGGAGGCAGATAATAAGGGAACAACTAGTATGAACAACAACAATATCAACTAGTGTGAAGAATTCATGCTTTTGAACTGTGGTGTTGGAGAAGACTTTTGAAAGTCCCTTGGACTGCAAGAAGATCCAACCAGTCCATCCTAAAGGAGATCGGTCCTGAGTATTCATTGGAAGGACTGATGTTAAGGCTGAAACTCCAATACTTTGGCCACCTGATGCGAAGAGCTGACTCATCGGAAAAGACCCTGATGCTGGGAGAGATTGGGGGCAGGAGAAGTGGACTACAGAGGATGAGATGGCTGGACAGCATCACTGACTCGATGGACATGAGTCTGGGTAAATTCCGGGAGATAGTGAAGGACAGGGAGGCCTGGCGTGCTACAGTCCATGGGGTTGCAAAGAGTCAGACATGACTGAGTGATTGAACTGAACTGAACTGATGCAAGGTAATTTCAGATTGAGTGATGTTCTTTGATGGTAAAAAGCAAGGTACTGTTACAGAAAAAACCAAACCCCAAACAAGGATAAGTCTATTTTAGGCGGAATGATAAGGGAGAATTTCTCTTAAAAGGTTATTTGAAGGAGTTCTATGACACTGGAATTGGGGGAGAGCAACCAGGATGATCCCCAGGGACTAACATTCTACTCACTTGCCCTTGAGGATGGGGGACTCTATGTTGTTGCTGCTGTTTAGCTGCTAAGTTGTGTCCAACTCTTTCGCAACCCCATGGACTATAGCCTGCCAGGCTCCTTTGTCCATGGGATTTCCCAGGTAAGAATACTGCAGTGGGTTGCCACTTCCTCCTCCAGGGAATATTTTCAACCTAGGGATTGAATTTGCGTCTCCTGCATTAGGAGGATATTGGCATAGGCCAATTCTTTACCACTGAGCCAGCAGGGAAATCCGGGGGGACTCTATGACTTGCTTCTAACTGATAATATATGACAAGAATGAAGAGATTCTCCAGATGTAATTTAAATTCTTAATCAGTTGACTTTAATAGAAAAGGATGTTTATCCTGGATGGGACTGACTAAGGTGATAAAGATCCTCTCTTTTGAAAAGATTTTTTTGACGTGGACCATTCATAAAGTCTTTATTGAATCTGTTACAATATTGCTTCTGTTGTTTATGTTTTGATTTTTCAGCAGAGAGGCAGACTTGAATCAGGGATGGAACCCAGGACCCCAGCACTGGAAAGCTAACTCTTAACCAGTGGACTGCCAGTGAAGTCCTGATTAATCAGAGACTTGAAACACCCACAAGTTCTCTCTCTCTACGGCTGGTTTTGAAGACTTCTACAGCTGCGTTGACATAAGAACACAGCCCAGTCATAGTTAATTCCAGCCCTATGAGTCCTTGAGCACTCAGAGAACCCAGCTAAGTAATGCCAGATTTCTGATCTATAGAAACTTTGAGATAATACATGGGTAGTATCTTAAAATACTGCATTTGTGGCAATTTTTACACAGCAACACAATGAAAACAAATACAATACTCTGAGCAGGAAAAAACTATAAAAGTCACTGGGAGTTGTTTTGGGGGTGAGCAAAGAGGAAGATTGCCAGAAGGTAAAATGTGGGCTTGTCTGTGAGAAAACAGAAAAGTTTAGGCTTTATCCCAGTATCTGAAACATGGTCGTTAGTGCACAGTAAGCAGGTAAATCATCTGTTAAATTAATGAATGAACTTAGGAATAATGAAAGTACACTGCTAAATAAAAGTGTTTAATACCAGTCTGCTGTGTCCACCCCCTCAGATGTTGAAACATTTCTTCAGTAGGTATTTCTTGAAAGACCATTATGTACAAAGAAATGTAATGTTGACAGAGAGCCAAGAAAAGTGATTAAGAAATACAGCCAGGACAAAAAGCAAATTCTGAGACTACAGATCTTCTGGAGACTTATGGATTAGGAAAAAAATCTACTTAAATAGAGATGAAAGATTCTATGGGGAAAAAAAAATATCTACTTAAATAGAGATGAAAGACTCTATAATGAGGTATAGATACAATCCAGTAATCCAGGTCACAGCTGAAAGCTGATAATGTGAGGTTTCTGCTCAGAGTCTAATAAACTATTTGAAAAGCTGCCAAGTGTTAATCAAGTCCATGGAAGAGAGCCCTGTAACAAGATCACATCATCAAAAGCCACATCAATGACGGACTGGAGGAAAGGTAATGAAGGTAACTGAAGACAGTTAGTAGTTCAGAAATGGTGGGGAATTTAATACTGAAAATGCAAAGATGTTTATAGATTGGGAAATTATATTCCATGTGTTTCTTCTCAAGTCTTCTGGATTATATGAAAACATCTCTAGAAATTCAGAGAAGATAAATGAACAGAATACTGTCATCTTCATTTAACTGCAGTATGTATGTTACCTTGCTGCCCAGTAGGCACAAATGATGGCTGAGGAGAAGATGAGACTCAGATCCCCACATTTCCAGGAGCTACGAGTGAGATCATAAGGACACAACCAGAAAGAAACGCTGTTCTCAAAGAGCAGAACGGAAACATGAAGAAACAACTAACTTTCTTAGCTGCTACTCATCCATATCCCCTTGGAAATTAGTTGGGTTGCTTCCCTAAGAAAGATTTATCTTCATTTAAAAATAAATAAAAGTGAAACACCTCTGAAGTGTTTTTCAAGAAGAAAGGTCTGCACATTTCAGAACAGAACAATTAAGGAAAATTCATGAAGTTAAGTTAATATGGGTAGGAAGTTGCAGACATCTGGTACATCCAACTGGGCATTAAGTCAATTCCAGATGTGGAGGTTACTAGAAAGAATGAGGAAAAAGGATGCTTTGCATTCTTTAAACTTTTAAAATACATCATCATCATCTTTGCATTTTATGAAAATAGAAAGCAGGTCTGTTAGTCCCATTTCTCAGATGATAACTCAAATGGCTATATAATTGCTTCTTCTCAAGAGTTAGAGAAAATAAAAACAACACTGATTTCATAATAGGAGTTTTCAATGATTTTACAAGGATGATTATGCTGTATGAGCAAACTCTTTTCCGAGCCAGAGCCATGAAACTTCAAACACGATCATCTTTAAAAAATAGTGTGTGTAAATATGGAGACATTTATTAAGTCTCCTTGCTTTTTAAAAAAAAAAAACTGGTTTGATGGACATTCATTTTTCAACAGACAGTTGATGTGTAACTGATACAATCACTCTTTGTTAAACATCCTTTCTCATTTGAGATGAAAATAAGTTCCTGGCAGTACCTCACAGAGAGATCACAGAAACCATCAGAAAACTGCACCAGAAATCAGATTATACTTTCCCCCAAAATACAATATGCATACAAGGAAATATGCATGTTTCTAGATTGAAAGTACCTATGAACTGCTCTCTCTCATAGGGAGAAGGATCAGAAAATATAAAACAAAACAAAAAAACAAAACAAGCATACTTTTGCAAACGAAAAGTATATGATTTTCAGTTCTATGTCTTTGCTCCTACAAGTGGATAGAGTACCGCATAGTTGAGTATAATCTATGAGAAAACTAGTGAGTATATCTATAATTTCTAAAACCTGATTGCAGGGTGTTTGAAGTACAGACTTCAGGTGAAATCTGTTCTAGTTAGTCTGGGGCTATTTTCAGGGATGGTGTCAGAGGGATCTATCTCATCAATGTCAATATTTAAAGGAACTTGTCACCAGAGTCATGCTGCCCACATCAATGGTAGTGTGAGATCATGTCAGAGGCAGACTGATAAAGAGCATCTATTTTAATGATTACAGTTCACATTACTGCATAGTATTTTTAAAAATCTAGTACATCAAAGCTGTGATTTCACATGTATTACTTCTAAGGTAAAGACAGGCTTACAAAGTGAGTTAAGTGTTGGCTTAATTATGGATATTAAATAAATAATCACACAGGTAGTACTTGGAAATGGTATAAAATCATGAAAGTGACATATTAATGACAGGTCTCAAATACAACACTGAAGATAATTTTCTTCTTTTGATAGCTTCTTTGTTGAGATTTTTGCTATTTGTTTCTATTTACAAAATACCTATATACTTAGGGCAGAAAATGTGAAAACACCAAAAAGCACAAGTGAAAAACACAAAAATCAATCATAATGCTTAACTTTAAAGACAGCATAACCCTTAAAGATAACCATAGTTTAGATTTTATTGTTTGCCTATCTAGTCCTTATTCCATAAAAATGGGATTATGTCTTCACACTGGTCCATAGCCTGACTTTCCACTTAGAAATATCTACTGAACACGTCCCCACATGGTAAGTGTTCTTTTTCAGTAACTATTTTGCTAGCTGAAGAGTATTGTCTCATACTGTTAAAATCTAGTTAATCCCCTCCTACTGGGAATGAAGGTTGTTTGTATTTTTTTCACTGTCATATAAAATGCCACAATGAACATCTTTGAACTTAAAAACTCTTGATAAAATCTCTGAGTATCTACTTAAAACAAATTTCTAGAAGCAGAGCCGCCAGGTTAAAAGGTTTGCCAAATATAAAGATGTTTGGCTACAAATTAACAGATTATGCTACAGAAAGTTTACCACAATAAATCATTCTACCAGTAAGTAATGAGAATACCCATTTCTGTAACATTTGCAATGTATTACTGCTACCAATGGTATATTTCTTTTAAAATACTTCTGACTGTCAACACAGTTATATAACTCAGATGACAAAACACATGGAACTTAGAAATTCTACAATCATATATTCAGAATTATTTTGTTTTTTTCTTTGTGAATTACCTGTAATATGCTCTTTGCCCTGATTTCTACTGAGGTGAACCAATGAAGCAGCAATCAGACTAGGTGTCAGTATAAAATAAAATACTAAATGCCTTAAGTATTCCAGTCCCAAGACGTTACTTCATTTTACATTTCTTATAACTCTCTTTCAGCTAAGGGGACAACCATTATTTTGGGGAGAGAAGACATTATTCTTTTATATCATTGTATTTTTTAATACCATATAGAAAAATCTTGAAAATGAGTAGAATAAATTAATTTTTTAGGAGAAACAAGTAAAACAAGGTCCTGCCACTTTACCATAGTCAACAAGTTCAAAGCAACCAAGGTAAGAAATGGCATAGCAATAGATTCATTTCAATGATGCTGATGTTTAAGCAAGAACAGAAAATCTTCATGATAAGCTAGCCACTGAAATTAGAAAAACTAATCCCTAGAAACATTCTATGCCTAGCAAGTTTATGAACACGTGACTAACTCTAATTCTGCATATTACTTACCACTTAAGTGGGTGATTGTCAATCTTTTTGAAGCTATCACAACTCATCTTCTTCTTGTAGAGAAGAGGGTGGTAATGGATGGTTTTGCTACCTGCTTACCCCAATCTACAAGTGCTACATGGGATGCAGTACTAACACGTCAATTTAAAACAACAAATATATTTAATCTCAAATTGAGGCTTGAGAATTTAAAATACTTTTTAACCCATCACAGAAACTCTATCTTTGGATAGGAAACCAGGGTTCTGAACTGAAGTGGGCTGAGAGGAAAGCAGGGTGTCAGAATACCTTTGAATATTATATATATACACTATATTATGAGATTTCAAACAGATTCCTGTTTACTAAAACATCCAGAAATTTTAGGGTGAGCTATAATGGTTGATACGGAGAAGGCAATGGCACCCCACTCCAGTACTCTTGCCTGGGAAATCTTGCCACTAAGAGCCGGACACGACTGAGCGACTTCCCTTTCACTTTTCACTTTCATGCATTGGAGAAGGAAATGGCAACCCACTCCAGTGTTTTTGCCTGGAGAATCCCAGGGACAGGGGAGCCTGGTGGGCTTCCATCTATGGGGTCGCACAGTCGGACACGACATTAGCAGCAGCAGCATAATGGTTGATAAGAGCCTACCAACTAGTTAGAACAATCTGCCATCATCCATTCATTAATGCAATAGGCATTTATGGAACACTTGTTTTGTGTCAAAGTACTGGAAATACTTTGACAAAGTATTTGACAAAGTATTTTGAATACTTTTGGGAAATATTAGCAAATAAGGCAGAGATGAACTATCGTCCTCCTAAGGCCAACATTCTGCTGCAGGATGGGCAGAGAGGGTGAGACAGATAGTAAACACAAAAACAGGTGAATAGGAAATGGAAGACAGTGGTACAGGCTTTGATAAAAATCAAACAGGGGGATGGGAAAGACAGTGACTTGGCAGGGTGTGAAGCAAGGGAGAACTTTAGATGAAGTGGTCCAGGAAAACCTCATGGAGAAGCTGACATTTATGCTGTGCCAGTCATGCAAAGGTCTTCGCAAAGAGTATTCTAAATTGAGGGAAGAGCAAATGCAAAGGCCCACAGCCAATGTGATATGTTTGGGAAACAGAAGGCCGGTGAGAAAGCACATAGGGAAAGTGGTGTGATCCAAGCTGATTCCAGTTCTGCCTTAAGCCTTAGTTATAAGTAGGGATGCCATTCTAGGGTTTAGGGGATGGCCATGGAAGATTTTAGGTGCAGAATTGGCATGATCCAGTTTACAATTTTAAAAGATCACTTCAATTGGTGTGTGGTGGGTACATTTTCATGGGCAAGAAGGGAGGCAGCATTACCAGTTCAGTAAACACTGATCATTGAAGTAAATGATGTGTGTCTTGAATTAGCAGACAGACATGGAGGCAGGAAGAAGAAAATCCCAATATCCTGTAGTTCTTACATTAAACATTTAATTACATACAATGGAATATTATTCAACCACAAAAAAACAATGAAATAATGCCATTTGTAGCAACATGGATGGACCGAAAGATGATCATACTAAGTCTACCATACATAAATTAGATAATTAATAAAGACGTACTGTATAGCATTGGGAATGCTACTCAATACTCTGTAATAACCTATATAGGAAAGGAATCTAAAAAAGAGTGAATATACATAGATGTATAACTGACTCACTTTCCTATAGAGTATAAATTAACAACACTGTAAATCAACTATACTCCAATAAAATTTTTTTAAAATTAAAAATATATATATATTTATGGCACTGTTCTGATGGTGTCTGTTGACTTTTTGCTTATTCCAATAGACTGTAATAAACTTTAACTGCTACCATTTAGAAAGTGCCCCCATGTTATTCTGGGCTTTGTGTACATGCATTCTTACGACTGCATCCCAAGCTCATGTGTGGGGAAGTTAACTCCCAAGGCCTCAGAGTTATTTTAAGTGAGGAGTTATATTAAGATTTACCAAGGTTTACTGGATTCTGAGCAAGGAACAACTGTTAGCCAATGAACTACAGTGTCCTCATTTAACCAATTTTAGGGGTAGGGTTGTACACAGAAACCAGGGCACAGCTGAAATTCTATAATGGTTCTTAAAAGGCAACAGGGAGCAAGATTACTACGAAGGGAAGCTCTTGTTTACAAAAGCATTTTTCTGGGCCCTACCTTGAGAATGCAGAACCAGAATCTAGGGCTGGGGCTGGAAATGTGCCTTTTAAAAATGCTCCCAAGAGACACGCAATACACTTTTCCAAGTCTGCTGAGTAGGCACACAATAAATATTTGTTGAATAAAGGAATATAATGGGGAAAGATTTGCAGTTAATGAAGATCAGGAGTACTTCACTCCCCCAAACTTCCATCTAGAAAAAATATAAGCGCACTTTTTTGGGTGGGCCCAAGCTGAGCCTGGAGGAGGGCACAGCAACCCACTCCACTATTCTTCTCTGGAGAATCCCATGGACTGAGGAGCCTGGCAGGCTACAGTCCAGAGGGTTGCACAGAGTTGGACATGTCTGTAGCAAATTAGCATACACGCAAGCAGAGCCTCAGCTAGCCACCTCAGATCCACTTGGAAGTTTATGGTGTGACTTATATAAGGGTACAAGGCAGGTTTTATGGAAGTTTTGTTTTAAATAATTTCTCTTGACCAGGTGCTAGGTCCAACTGTGTCACCAAATGAGGAAGCAGAAGCCCTTCAGCTGGTAAATACCATCTATTTTAAAGGCACATAATCTTTTTAAAAAAATCATTTTGATCTTACCACACTTTCCACAAAAGGGCCAACTGACCACCTGAACACAATACCCACAACATCTAGGGGCCAGGAGATTTTTAGGAGCTCACAAAATGTTTTCATTTCTTTTAAAAATCAAAAGAAAAACCTGACACACTGAGGAAACCAGAAGGGAAAGAGACACGTGTACCCCAATGTTCATCGCAGCACTGTTTATAATAGCCAGGACATGGAAGCAACCTAGATGTCCATCAGCAGATGAATGGATAAGAAAGCTGTGGTACATATACACAATGGAGTATTATTCAGCCATTAAAAAGAATACATTTGAATCAGTTCTAATGAGGTGGATGAAACTGGAGCCTATTATACAGAGTGAAGTAAGCCAGAAAGAAAAACACCAATACAGTATACTAACGCATATATATGGAATTTAGAAAGATGGTAACAATAACCCTGTGTACGAGACAGCAAAAGAGACACTGATGTATAGAACAGTCTTATGGACTCTGTGGGAGAGGGAGAGGGTGGGAAGATTTGGGAGAATGGCATTGAAACATGTAAAATATCATGTATGAAATGAGTTGCCAGTCCAGGTTGGATGCACCATACTGGATGCTTGGGGCTGGTGCACTGGGACGACCCAGAGGGATGGAATGGGGAGGGAGGAGGGAGGAGGGTTCAGGATGGGGAACACATGTATACCTGTGGCGGATTCATTTTGATATTTGGCAAAACTAATACAGTTATGTAAAGTTTAAAAAAAAAAAAAAAAACCTGAAAATATTCTAGACTGGACCATATTCAACTTTTACCAATGCAGTTACAAAATGTAATTTTAAAATATATTAAAATTACAAAATGTAATTTAAAAATACATTTTAAAAAATCAAGATAAGCACACGAAGGCAACAATGACTAGGGAACATAGAAGTTGTCAGCAGATCAGATCAGTCGCTCAGTCGTGTCCCTTGTCATAGGGCCCTGATTTTTTTTTTTTCCCCTGTGCTGCATAGCTCGGGGGATATTAGTTCCCCACCAGGGATGCAATCCGAAACCCCTCCAGTGGAAGTGCGGAGCCTTCACCCCAGACCACCAGGGAAGTCCCTGGCCCTGCTTTACTCACAGCCCTGGGCCCAGGTGACAGCTTCTTACCTGGCAAGCATTGTACAGGAGCTGATGCTCGAACTTCTTGATCCCAAGAATGTTCTGGAACATCTCGTAGAGTTGCTCTTTGCTCAGAATCAGCTCGGAAGCGGCGCTGGCCGTCATCCGGGCCTGCTGCTTCCTGGGGTCCTCCTCCCCGCGGTAAATGGCATCAAACTTGGCCATCCAGGAGCTCAGCACGGTCTCCTTGCTGAGGCCGTCGATCTCCGGCAGACTGCGCACGCGCTTCTCAATGTGCTTCTTGAAGACTTCTCGCGAGTCGTTGGCAGAGCAGCCGCCGCTCTGCACCATGCGTGCCACGCGGTCGCTCTTCAGGAACACCTGTGTGGGAGGGGGCAGGGCAGACGTCAGAAAGCTGCCCTGGAAGAAGTGTTTCCTGGGGCGGGGGCGGGGCTGACCCCTTCGAGGGCATCCCAGGAGGCACCGGGGTGGGTCAGAGCCTGACTGCTACCTCCTAGCTGTGGGAACTCAGGGGAGTCTCTTAGGCGTTCTGCTTTTGTGTCCAAATCTGGAAAATGGGAATGACAGTGGTATTTCCTAGATTGTCTCAAGGATAAAATGAGACAGTCATATCCTGAGAGGCAGCCTGATATAGAGACTCAGCTACTCAGACTGCTTGGGTCCTTTCTCTGCCACTTAGTGGCGTATTTCTTACAACAGATTAGCCTCTTTGTACTTCAGTTTTCTCATCTATAAAATTGGGACAAGAGTAGTTTCTACAGCGCATGTGCTTCTAAATGAGGGATAAATGAGTCAATATATGATAAACACTTGAAAGGGTGGTTCATATTAATACCATATGGGTTGTTGTGGTGGTGGGTATTATTTTTATATGTAAAATAGCCGGGATGATGTCTGGTCATAGCACTTCACACAGTACATAGTCCACTATTTATATCTCATTTTATCCTCTCAGTGATACTCATCACAGTTCATATTGAACAAGGATTGCATAAATATGTATTTCAGGCCTGTCTCCCCTCCCCAAATGTAAACTCCACGTGGGCCAGAAATGTGCCCTTCTTCTTCCCCCAAATATCACCACCCATCTTTAGAGTAGAGCCTCCTGCTTTGAGAGTGAATAATGAGGAAGGCAGGCCTTACACTCAATCCATTTTGTAAATGGGAAAGCCAAGACTTCAGAGAGGAGTCTTTTTTTTAACTCATTAACTCAAAATGGACAACTCTATAAATGCATGGTCTCTTGACTTCACCCTGGTTCCTCCCTTTCCTATGAGTCTCACCTGCCTGGTGGGACAGCCCTTGGTTATCTTGCTAGTGCTGCCTTGATCCTGGGATAGAGCAGCCATTAGCAACAGTTTCCTTTCACTGCATCTGGAACCGTATATAAGCTACACAGTTCTGGGGTGTCATACAAGGCAGTGAAGCTGCTGCTTCCTATTCACCAAGAGGAAACACCTGACGTTTTTGAGCCATGTCCTGTCCTAGTCACGGTTCAGAAGGTACATAAATAGCCTTCCAGAAGCAGAACAAATATGCACTTCCCTGTCATATTTCAGAGAATACCTGTGGTAGGCGATTGCTTGGGGGGCATCTCATTGCCTCCCACTTCATCACAAAGCCTTCCTTGGGGAGGAGAGATATTAGAAAGTTGGACTCCATTTATTGTCAATTGAATGAACTCATTCAGAGAGAAAAAGGACCAAGGATTTGTTTCACAGGCTACAGGCCATGGCCTGCTCCACTGTGCTTGGGAATGGTACTCAGTTGAGACCTTAGAGTTCATTTAAAAATCAATTATTAAAAAAAAAAAAGGTTACAAATGAATCGCGGCTTTAAGAGCTTTAATGAGCTAGCAATTCACCTGAAACTCTATAATGCTTAATGCAGGTAGTTTCTCCATGTAACGAACGCACTGTGTTTCAGTTATAGGTCTAGATCTCAAGGAGCATCAAAGTTTTGAAGCAAAAGAGGAAGTTTCTGGAGTGACAGTATAACACTGTGATGTGACCTGTAAACCATACTCCCAGGCCAGCTCTGCCATTAACTTTCTGTGTAACCTTGGGTAAGTTACGTCATCTCTCTGATCCTCTAGTATCTTATCTATACACTGAGGGAGTTGAACTATAAAACTTTGAGCTTGTCTTTTAAGCTATAAAGTTTATACTGTTACTCATGAGTCCATTCACCCTTTCTTTAGGTACTCACTGGAGGAAGGCATGTGCCAGGTGCCAGAGTTAGAATGAGGAGGAAAGAGATGTTGCCCCAGCCCTCATGCCTCTGTGACATTGGCCTATTCCTCCCACACAAATATCATTACGACCTGGGACAAGAGCTAACCAAGGGAAGCTGTGCAGCTTCATGCATGCTTGTAGCCAGGAATACATTCCAACATGTGGTCAGGAAAGCCTTCCTGGAGAACTCCTTTAAGGTGAAATGTGAAAGACGGGTAGGAGAAGAATGAAAGAAGGAATAACATATGTAAACACACTGAGGATCTGAGGAAATAAGGAGAAGTCAGTGTGGCTGTGGCGAGAGAAGCGTGAAAATGATCAGTGTAAGATAGGTAGAAGGGGCCAGATGGCCAACGGCATGGGAGGTTCTATTAAGAACATTAACTCTCATTTGAAGGGCACTGGGAAGCCAATGAAGGCTTTAAATCTAGACAGGACACAATCAGGTTCACATACTCTGGCTTTAATGTAGAAAATGGACCTGAAGAAGGCCAGGAGAGTAGACAGGAGGCCAGTTGAGAGACAGCTTATGAGCACAGGTGAGTGACGGTGGTAGCGATGCAAAGGGGTTAATTCCTTGCTGTCAGCACTAGTGAATATTAGAGGAGACTTAAAAACATTCACTCAACAATGAAGCCACACTCTCCTTCCATTTGTCCATAGCAGCGTCCCACAAACCTGGAACGGGACCCCATTTCAGGTTCTCAGCACCGTATTCTTTTCCCCCAGAGCCCCTCCACAGCTGCTATCTGTCCTTTGTCTCTCTAACTTTAGTTAATGTCTGAGGCTCCAGATAGACTATATAAGTCCTCGGAAGGCAGGAGTTGTATCTGCTTTGTTCCTATTATTTTTTTCTGAGTGCCTAAGACAGTGCCTGGCACATAGTTGGTGCTATGTCGAATGAGAAAAATCAGTGAATGAACAACAGGAACAAAGCAGACATCTCAAAGCAAAGACCCTATGCAGATTATATCTGGATGGAGGGAAGAAGGTAAAGAAGATACCAGCAAGCACAAATACACTGGTCTCTTAAAAACAATTGACTGACACTACGTTTTCCATGAGACCTGACAATAGGGGATAAGAAATGAGGAAGTGTTAGTCTCTCAGTTGTGTCTAACTCTTCGAGACCCCATGGACTATAGCCCACCAGGTTCCTCTGTCCATGGGATTCTCCAGGCAAGAATACTGGAGTGGGTTGCCATGCCCTTCTCTGGGGAAGAAATGAGGATATTGGCACATTGGTCCCAGTCAGCATCCATAACTGGTGATCCCTGGGTCCTGCACACGTTATCTGCTTTCCACAGGTCCTTCCTTTATACACAATAGCCACTAAATATATATTCGTTGTACTACTAGCGGATGGCTTTAGACAATCACTTAACTTCTATCAACCTCACTCCTTCACCATTACCTGGGGTTCAACCAGCCAGCCTTCTCTGAGAAAGATCAAATTGAAAAGACTCTGAAAAGTGGAGGGCTCCATCTGTCCACAGGTAAGATACAATCACTAGGCCCCAGAACAAAAGGAGATGAGTGGAATGTTAAGAGAATAGAGGAAGGAGGCAGAAGATGGAGGAGACGGACAAGTGCCAAAAAAGCAGCAAGTCAGCCACAGGGAGAAACGGTGGCAGCAGAAAGCTAATTTTCCAGGCACATCATCTGTCTTGGCTTCTCAGTCTTGTCCGAAGGGAAGCCACGCAGGCAACGTACTTGTGTGTCTCTAAAACGACCCTTGAAATTCATTTGTACCAGGAGCTCTATCTGGTATTTTGTGTTTTGTTTTCTGTTTCATTTTTCAGTGGCTCTTGCAAGAGACTTCAACTCCAGGCACAGCTCTATGCGGCACATCCATAAATCCTGCCCGCTTCTCTGCCAACTCCCAGACAGGTCATAATGGGAGAGGGCAGATAAACAAATAAATACGAAACAGTGAAGGGCAGTCAATTCAGCAACTCAGCCTCATCCATCAGTTCTTCCCTCCATTGCCAGAGCCAGGCAGCCTCAAGGTTGTTTTAGAAACACAGAAGCGCATCGGTACTTAATGATGGGACATGCTATGGGGTAAAGCTGGCCCAGTCCCTGCTTCTCTACAGACAGGCTGAGAACACAAGGTGGATCCTCTCCTGCTCTACAAAAGCACATCATTTCAACATAAATAAGAAAAATACCTAGATGCTATAGTAAATAAGATTTTGAAAACCTACAAAAACCAGGTTACTAACAATGTTTCTGATGACTGGCACACACATAATGGTAATCGTGGGCTCTAGTGTCAGACAACCTGAGATCAAATTCTGGCTCCACCAGCTGCTGGCTTTGGCAGCTGAGCAACTTACTTCATCTTTCTGAGCTTCAGTTTTATCATCTTTCAAATGGGAATCATAACCACCCTGCTGTGCAGGATTGGCAAGGGAACTCAATGAGACCATGAAAGGCAACTGATGAACACGCTGCCTGCTCCAAGAACGTAATAAAAGTTAACTGTTATTTTTAAATTGATTATTATACAACCATGAAAAAAGATAACTTTTCTTCTTTTATCAGCATCAAAGGATGTCCATGATATGCTGCTAAATCGGAGACTTCCAGTCATAGGGGTGAAGTGGGGTTGGGGCACAGGACTGTAACTTTTGATTGAGAACATCACAGGTACTGTAATAAAACTTTTTACTGATGATTGAGCTAGCACAGGTGTGACTTTTGCAGAAGTAGAAAGATTGAAAACAACTGTGAAATGAAACAAATGGGTTATTAACATTTTTAAGTTATTTTCCATCTTAACATGGAAATCAAGGATCTATCTTTCCAAGTATAGATATATCAAAAAGTACCTGGAAAGACATATACCAAAATTTAATAGTGGTTGTCTAGCATGATGGGATTAGAGGTATTTTCCTAACCATTTCATTTCCATTTTTTCCCTATTGTCTAGTTTTACAATTGACATGCTTGACTTTCACAGTTATATAAATCACCCCTTTCTACGTGGGAAAATGACAAATTTTACTTTCACTGAGGCAAGATGCATGTAAATTTCTTAAATAAAAAGCATCTTTGGATCTTAAAGACTTTTTTTGTCAGAAAGTAAGGGGAACCTAGGCAAATTTAAGAAACATATCTGAGGCCATGACCTATGCTAAGTGGTGGAAGGTTAGGAACCAAAGTAATTCCCTTGCCCCTTTCTATGTCCTTTCCCCCTGCCTTGACCTTGACCTTCCATCCCCATGTCTAGGCCCCAAACTAGGGAGTGGATTGATTCTGTAACTTTCAATCCTCTTTTATCAATTATTTCTACACAGCAGGTGGGCACTATATCACCACTCTTCCACTCTTTATTCATAACAGCACTTTTTTGTTGAAGATTTATGATGAGGTTGTATGTCTAAGTGTGTGTGTTTGGAATGAAATCTTGACAGCAAGGAAGATACTACTACAGATGAAGAAACTGAAGCTCAGAGGTGGCTGAGGTCCCACAGCCACTCTGCAGCCAAACCAGAATCCACCCCCACTTTCAGACACTCAACTCATCCTCTTGCTTCTGGTCCCCAACTTTTTGACACCAAGGACCAGTTTCATGGAAGACAATTTTTCCACAGACCGAGGAGAGGGGAATTGTTCTGGGATGATTTGAGTACATTACATTTATTGTGCACTTTATTTCTATTACTATTACATCAGCTCCACCTGAGATCACCAAGCATTAGCTCCCAGAGGCTGGGGACCCCTAGTAGTCTTAACCACTCGGCCCTCTGCTCCCTCCTTCCTTGCCTGGTTGTTCCCACAGGAATAAGTGCCTTTAGAATGGCTGGTTACTCTTTTCCTAGGCCACTGAGGAATCATAGTGGTTTTGCCTATGAAAATGTATAGCCTTATTTTAGAAAAATAGCCAGGTCACACACACATCTACTTTTCTTAGATTAAAAAAAGTTCAGTGATAAAGATGAAATGACATACGTCACCCTGTGCAGAGGACACCTGCAGGTTTTGCCTGCCAACCATCCATCCCCTTCTGTAACAGCACCTCATTCCGAGAACACCTTTATTGCTACACACTATTTCGCTGGGGCTGTCACTCACGGGACCGTGCGCTTCCTTTGCCAAGTAGTGAACTGGGGCCTGAACTTGGCATTCAGACTCCCTCTTCTGGGGTTCAGATTCAGAGAGGGGAAGCATAAGAAAGGGACGGGGTTGAAGTAGATTCATGCCAGTGATGGGGTATGCATTATATCCTGCTACCCAGCTTCCTGAGGCTAAGCTATCCTGCGTCCCATCTTCTCTCTAGATGGTTTTTCTCTTTTGATAACAAAACAACAGTTGTTGTTGTTATTAGGGCTTAATTTAGCCACAGTCAGTTTCTGTTACTCGCAATCAAAGAACTCTGTTGGATACACTATTCAAATTTAGTGTGACAAAAACTAACTGAGGCTTTGTTAGAGAAGATCAGCTAAAAATAAAATGAAACAAAACGAAACTCAGTCATAGCAGTGGTGCTGGCTGCAGTCCAGACAGCAGCTGTCCTGCTCTAACAGGAGTGCTGGTCTGCATGCCGTCTACCGTGCTCTACACTCCCCGGGCCCACCAGTTGCCCCCATGTTTCCTTCCAAGCAGGGTCTCAGTGAGGAAGGTTCTGTAAGACCTTTCCATCTGCCTCTCTTCACTGCTGTCAGGGCCAGCCTGTGAAGGAACGAAAATTAAGCAGGTAAATGGGGAGGGAGGTGAGGATGAGGATGGAGGGTGGGAGGGCTTATGTTTCACAATTTGTCTTAAAAGAGCTGAGAGTTAGAAAAATGTGGGGGCCCTGGAGAAACGGGGTGGGGGACTCTCTGATGGCTTAGCCCCGTGGCATGGAAACAGGATGAAGTTGCTGAGCTAGATCTCAGAGCATCCACCTTGGTGCCCAGCCCTCAAAGCCATCATGAAAGAGATTAAAGGATTAATCTCCTGCCCTGCTTGATCTGCTTTGCCACAGGGAACCTTGGTCTCCCTCTATCCTGGCCCGCTCTGCTTCCAGGCCTGACTAGCTTGCAATGAATGCTGGGCAGCTGGGCTCAGACTGGGCTGGATGTGGGTGGGCACAGATGGAACAAGGACAGTGGCTCCCCACTCCCTTTATTAAAAAAAAAATGCTCATTACTACTCTAGCAGGTTGACAAAGCATTATTGTCTTTGCAAAACAATGGTATTTCCAGAAACTGACTTTAGTATTAATAACTGACTATAGTAATCTCAGAACTTTTGGAGAAAATGTGTTTGTTTGTTTGTTTTTAAGTTGTCATTATCACTTGTAAACTGGGACATATCAGGGTTGGTATGGTGGGATGGAGAGAGAGAGTATGTGTAGGGGAGTGGAGGTTGAGAATTTAGGAGACTATCTGTTGGTTTTGGCTCTTAAGCATACATTCCCCCTTCTATTAAAAAGCGTCCCAGTTTCTTAATGGGAAACCAGGCCATTTCAACACAAATGGTTCCAGTGGGACTGAACCTGCACTCCAGCTCCAGAGGTGGTGTCTGTCCTGGGTCTGATCCTTGGTCTACCTGGTGAGGCAAACACTGACATAAAAGCCACTGGGTCCCAGAGGAAGGGATGGGACTCTGCAACTGGGCAGAGGAAAAGATGCTAGCTCTCCACTGCCCAAGAATGAAAGGAGAGAGAGCAAGTGATGAGTAATCAACTTGGAGCACTCCCAAATGATGTATCAATCCTGATGCCTTGACTAGGGACCTTTGCTTCAGAGGATTAGGCTTCCCAAGAAACATGAATCTCAAGACACTCTAAAGCTTTACTAATGAATACAGTAAATAATTAATACCCGACATTATTTCCTGTTACTCAGATCTCAATATTAAATATTCAGTAATTTCTTTATGTTTATATTCTCATCAGACTAAACAGAAGCCCTTTCAAATAAACTAGCCACTATAGAGGAAAATATCAGGACAACTATAGATATCATGGTAATTTCCAGAGACTCATTAGCAAGTTGATGACTATTAATTTTCAAATTTAATTAATAGATAGAAATGGTGCTTTCTTGTAATTTATATCATTAGTCAAATGAGCTTTCTAATTAAGATCTGCAATCTGCAAATTTACAAACTCATGAATTACTCTAAACATGGAGAATTATTGATAAGTGTCTGCCTGGTCTCAACTGGTTTCCAGATTTTGACAAAAGGGGGGATAATTGGTTTCAAGCCCTGGCAGTTTCTAAACAGAACCTTCTTAAATATATTTAGGTTATTCACTGCCACACAAACACTGTAATTGCATATCTCATTTCCATTCGCCCTTAAATCTAACCAAAAAATATATCACAGCAGATGAAGCATTAAATTCGACCCTTATTGGCAATCATTAACACTGTTTGTAAAATGAAAAAAAATTAAATCTGACATATATAAAAACAAATCAGACTTCTAAAACAGATCCAAATAGAAATTTCATTGAGGAAAAAATAGCATGCAAAATGAGTCTGTGGATGGACCTAGCAAACATCAAGGAGACAAAGGCTGTTTACTATTAAAGGCTAACTAGCAAACCAATCAATAATATTTTCACAAGATCTCATTGCAATCTTGCTCCACTCTTTCCATGAAAGAAGGAGTCAAGTGCTTAGCAACAAGAAGGAGCGTTTCACTGAATCAATCAACGAACATTTTTAAAACATCTACTGAGAAACACAGCGCTCAAGGGCAGAATAAGCATGTGCTCATTGACTGAGGCAGGGACACCAGTGTTTTTGTTTTAAAACAATTTTCTACCTAAAAACTGAGTAAAGAAAGGAAAAAAGGAGGAAGGCATTTTAATAGCTGTGTGACTTTGAAAAATTGACCTAACTTCCCTGAGCCTCAGTCTCTTCATCAGTAAAATGGGAATAATATCACTATTGTCAAGATTAAACAATAAATGGTATGTAAAACACTCACCACTCTTCCTGGTATAACAATTTACAATTTCCCTCACCCCTTGAACAAAATGCTTCTTTATACTCCTTAAAGTTATAATCAATCACAGACCCCTTGACCTCAAGAAAGATGGCCCTGTAGAAGGCCAAAGCTACTGTTCTCACTGACCAGTATTTCAGAAACCCCAGACTCCAGGTTTGAGCAGTGTTGGCATTCTTCTGTCCGGTGAACCTTACCTCATAGTAACTCTGGACAGCGTTCATAAAGGCTTCGTCAGCCACGATTTGGGTTTCCCCATTGAGGAAAGCCTGAAACCGGTCCTTGACTGTCTGCAGCTGTTGTTTGCTGATCTGTAAGAAACAGAGGAGGAGGAGATGGTGAGGACCTTCTCTAAACAAGGGTCACAGTTACTTTATATTGAAGATGCCAGGCCCATTGGCATGCTGGAGCTGGCGTGTACTGGCATGTGGAAGCTGACTGCTATATTTGCAGAAATTCTGTGAGGCAGCTGTTAAACATATCATTACTAAAAATTAATATAAATTAGAGCTAAATTATATTAAAAACAAAATTCAAAAACTCAGAATTCAATGCTTCCTGCTTCTTTGATTATTTGTGTTTTTGAGATTACTTACATCTATTGTATTTCCATGGTGGAAATGATAGATAATGGGTTGCTACCATACATTTCTTCCCAGTTTTGCATTCAATTATTTTATTTTTTTTTTATTTTGAGAGGCAGATATCAGCCAAGGTGGAGAACCCAGAAATTAACCCACATATACATAACTCACTAATATACGGCAAGGGAGCTAAGAATACTTAATAGGGAAAGGACAATCTCTTCAATAAATGATGTTGGAAAACCAGATATTCACATGCATCAGAATGAAACTGCACTCCTATCTTCTACCACACACACACACACACACACACACACACAAACACTTCCCTGATAACTCAGTTGGTAAAGAATCTGCTTGCAGTGCAGGAGATCCTGGTTCAATTCCTGGGGTCGGGAAGATCCGCTGGAGAAGGGATAAGCCACCCACTCCAGTATTCTTGGGCTTCCCTGTGGCTCAGCTGGTAAAGAATCTGCCCCCAATTTGGGAGCCCTGGGTTTGATCCCTGGGTTAGGAAGATCCCTTGGAGAAGGGAAAGGCTACCCCCTCCAGTATTCTGGCCTGGAGAATTCCATGGACTACAGCCCATGTTGTCACAAAGAGTGAGACATGACTGAATGACTATCACTTTCACAAAAATTAATTCAAATATGTTAAAGACAAATGTAAGACCTGGAACTGTTATCCTACAGAGGAAAACATAGGGTAAAGCTTCCTGACATTGGTCTTGGCAATGATTTTTTGGCTATCACACCAAAATCACAAAGAATAACATCAAAAATAAACAGATGAGACTACATTAAACTAAAAAGCTGTCACATAGCCAAAGAAACAATCAGCAAAATGAAATACAATCTATGGAATGGGAGAAAATATTTTCAAATCATTTGCCTGGTAAGAGGTTAATACCCATAAGACATATACCTCAATAGAAAAAAAAAAAGATTAAAAAAATGGGCAGAGGACTTGAATAGACATTTTTCCACAGAAGACATACAAATGGCCACTTAGTACATGAAAAGATGCTCTATTTTACTAATCATGAGGGAAATGCCAATCAAAACCGCCATCACCACACACCTGCTAGAGTAGCTATTATCAAAAAGATAAGATATAAGTATTGGCAAAGGTGTTGAGAAAAGGAAATTCTATTAACTGTTGCTAGAATTGGTACAGCCACTGTGGTTTCTGAAAAAATTAAAAATACAACTACCATATGCTCTAGCAATCCCACTTCTAGGTATACATTCCCAGGAAGGGAAGGAAGACACTCTCTTGAAGAGATAACTCCTTCCCATGTTCATTGCAGTATTATTTATAATAACCAAAATATAGAAACAACCTACTCCTCATCAATGTATGAACAGGTAAAGAAAATTTGATATGTATATATGCATGTGTGTACATACGCACATACCTATACATTCATAATACATACATTGGAATATTATCATAAGTACACAAACACACACATTGGAATATTATTCAGCCATAACAAGAAAATCCTCCTTTTGCAACAACACGTAGGCACCTTGAAGGCACTATGCTAAGTGAAATAAGTCAGACAGACAAAGACAAATATTGTATGCTCTCACATATGCAGAATCTAAAAAACCCGAACTCATAAAAATAGAGACCACAATAGTGGCTACTGGGGGCTGGGGGTGGGGGAAATGCAATCAAAGAGTGAAAATTTCTGGCCATAAGATGAGTAAGTTCTAGAATTCTAATATGTATTAACATAGTGGCTATAATTTATATTACTCTATTAAGTATTTGAAAGTTGTAAAGAGAGTAATGTTACATGCTATCACAAGAGAAAAATGGTAATTATGTGAGGGGATAGAAGGGTTAACCAACCTTCTTGTGGTAAGATTCTGCAGTATATGCATGGACTGAATTGCCACACTGTATGTCTTAAACCTATGTATGTTATATTTCAATCATATTTCGATAAAGCTTGGGGGTAAGTATCCTGCTAAGTGCAGCATGGAAATAGACAAAAGTTTTTAAACTGTACTGTTATTCCAGGGTGTGGCATAGATAACTGGAGCAGTAGGTTATATGTGATTCTCTACCTCATCAAGCCTGCCTTTCTTCCCCACTTAGGAAAGCATCCCTGAAAGATTCCTGTTTATTTTCTCTTCTCCCTCCCTTATCTAGCTGTGTTCCACTGTCTTTCAGTCTCAGGAAGCCCTTCTCAAACCCTAGCCTATATTTGCCTGCTAAGTAATTCCAGGCCACATCATGTATTCTAACTACTTGTTCAGTTCAGTTCAGTTCAGTCGCTCAGTCGTGTCCGACTCTTTGCGACCCCATGAATCGCAGCACGCCAGGCCTCCCTGTCCATCACCAACACTACTTGTTATGATCAAATTTGTTAGATGATCTGTCTCTTCTTGCTATTTTGTTCACTGATGTTTCCCCAGGGCCAACTTAGTGCCTTAATACATGCCAGGTATTCATGTTAAATGGATGAATGAATGAAGTATATAGAAGATAAAGTATTCTTGAACATCCTTTCATCATTTCTAATTTAGCTAAAAAGAAAGTCAGCTAACAACTTTGCTCTTTTAAACGTTATTCATACAAAGTCATGGGTTTCTCTGGTGGCTCAGACAGTAAAGAATCTACCTGCAATGCATGAGACACAGGAGATCAGGTTTGATTCCCTGAGTTGGGATGATACTCTGGAGAAAGGCATGGCAACTCACTCCAATATTCTTGCCTGGAGAATTCCATGAACAGAAGAGTCAGGTGGGCTACAATCTGTGCGGTCACAAAGAATCAGACATGACTCAGTAACTTTCACTTTTTGTACAAAGTCACACCTCCTAATTGACCATAGGATGCTGTGTCTGAGAACCGCTGCTCTAGTAGAAAGACGAAGCAGATCATTTCAGGCCCAGTTCTATCAACCCCTGTGTCATCTTGGAAAAGTGACTTATGTTTTCCAAGTTGGCCAAACTTACAATTCATTGCTGGAATAGGGCCATGATTAAATAAATAAATGTTATCTCATCCTCAGTTTTCTTACTTGCAAAATGGTAATAATCCTAATTACTCACTACCTTGGGATAGTTATAGCTATTCAGTGACATGATACGAGTTATTTTTTTTAATTATGAGTTTCTATATACATTGAGAGTGTTTTCACCACTTGAGTCAAAGAAAGTTTTGCTAGTAGAAAATAAGGCTAAAAGCTATAGGAGACTGAAGTCTGGTGTGAGTTTTGACTCCATCAGGAAATTAATTGAAGCAGAACAGATTTTTGAAAACAGATATACACTAAAGTTGGGGTGCTTTAGCTCATTTTTTGTACTTTGGGAGAACTGGGGAATGGTGAATTTGGAGGCAGACGTAGGGGCCTTCCCTGGTGGCTCAGTGGTAAAGAGCATACGGGCCAAAGCTGAAGATGCAGGTTCGACCCCTGGGTTGGGAAGATCCCCTGTAGAAGGAAATGGCAACCCACTCCAGTATTCTTGCCTGGGGAAATCTCATGGACAGAAGAGCCTGGAGGGTTAAAGTCAATGGGGTCACAAAAGAGTCAGACAGGATTTAGCAACTGAGCAGCACAAAGGAGTTAGATTTGTATCAGATTCATAGCTGTTTTGTTCTAGAATACCAATGGCCAATGTCAATGTAATTTACATTTTCTAATACATTTTCATTTTCTAGTCACATTTCAAAAAGTAAAAAGCAGGTAAAATGAATTTTCATATACTTCGTTAGTCCCAACATGTCAAGATACTATCACATTGATTGTAACTATTAGAGAAATTACTAACAAAATAGTTTACATTCTTTTTTTATACTATGTCTTTGAATTCAGTGTGTGTGTGTGTCTGTGTGTGTTTTAGTTGCTCAGTCGTATCTGACTCTATGTGACCCCATGGACTGTAGCCCCCCAGGTCCTCTGTCAATGGAATTCTCCAGGCAAGAATACTGGGAATGGGTTGCCATTTCCTTCTCCAGGGGATCTTCCCAACCCAGAGATCAAGCCCGGATCTCTTGCATTGCAGGTGGACCTTTTACCAGTCTGAACCACCAGGGAAACCCATGTACACCTAAAGTACATCCCAGTTCAGAACAACCCCACTGCAAGGGTTGAGTAGCCACATGCAGCAAGTGTACAGCATGGGCCTAGAGCAGGGAATAACTCACTTCTATGCTGCTTAAGCTTTACTGGTCTAACCTGAGTATATTGATTATCAGTGGAGTTGTACAGAAAATCATAGTTATATACACTGAAATACCAGGCAGCAGTTGATTTCTTCATAAAAATGACACCATCACATGAATTTCTTTTAAGCAGGCTGATTTAAGTCACAAATCTTTACAGTACAGAACCAGCTGAAGCATCTCACAGAATTTCTTGCTGAGAATTCCTTCCAGGTCTGGATCCATACCAACTCTGCAAGATTTGGGAGTTGGATGCAGTGAGGTGATGGGGCAGGAATGGAAAGGAAAACAATAAACTGTGCTTTTGCCTTAAGTGCTTCAATAATTAACATAAAATGAGGTGCACACAATCTAGAAGACAGGATTGCTGACCCAAGCCAAACCCATTATCACTCTCACCTTTTGTTAAACAAGCCTAGTGCTCATTTATTCAAGAAATATTTACAGATAACTTATTGCCTGCCTGGCCCTGGCCCTGCCCCAGGCCCTGAGACCAACAAAACACACCATTTCTCATCTCACCCTCCAGGGCTAGGCCCTGACGAATCAAAAGCAGTAAAGGATTGCCCTCAAGGACCCTGCAGTCTAGGTGGAGAGGAAAAGCATACCAAAAACACACAAAAGTATGGTTTAGGGTTTCAGAGGAGAGAGATTACAGATTATAAAAATCTCAAAAACAAATCTGAAATGGAAATATGTATATATGAAACTGAATCACTTTGCTGTACACCTGAAATTAATCGAACATTGTGAATCAGCTACATATACTCCAATATAAAATTTTAATTCCCACAAATGGAATAGTTTATTTAAAAAAAAAAAAAATCCCTGACAAAAAGAGAAGGCCTCCAGGAATATTCATTTCAACTGAGTTCACAGAACCCAAGTCATGAAGCCTCACAAAACATCCCCCACGTCCCTGGATACCCCAAGCTCCAAGCAGGAGAGTTAAGGACATGAATTCTAGTATGTGTTTATGTCTGGGCTTGACACCTGCCCATCCATGTTCACTTCTTTTCTCACCACGAATCAAACAAACATTGCGTCCATTTAGTCAACTCACTAGTTGTATCTCACTAGGCAAACAACTAACCTCTGCACACCTCGGTTTTTTATCTGTAAAATGGGGCCAATAGTGACCTCATAGGATTGTTCTCAGGGTGAACTGGGATAAGTAAACTATTCATTACAGAACCTGGAACAACATGAATGCTCAATGGACATCAGCTGCTGTGATGATTCATTCTCATCTTAAGTCTTTGCCTACCATTCCCTCAAGAAAGCACGCCTATGGGAAAATTCATTATGTATCCACAAAATCCAGCCCCTGAACTACTTTCCCAGGAGGAATTTTCTACTTGTTCATATCTTTGGTCACAACCCTAAGTGTACATGCACTGGACTATGAAGTTGTTCTGAGCACCAGTCCTTAGAGGTGGGGTCAGGAGCCAGGAGTTGAAAATGTGGGCTTGGAGTCAGAGAGATGTGAGTACAAATACTAGTGATACCCTGCATTTCCAAAGTGGGTGACCTTGGGAAAGTTATTATCCCCGAGCCTTTGTTCTTCCTGCGTTGGACTAGCCAAAAAGTTCATTTGGGCTTTTCTGTGAGCTGTTATAAAACTCGAACGAATTTTTTGGCTAACCCAACACAATATGGGGATTACAAAACCAACTTCCTAAGGCTTCTCTGGAGAGATGAATAGGACCCGGGATGATGTAGCCAAGGATCTTAGCCCACTCTCCAGATCAAAAGAAGAGTCCAGTGACAAGGGGCAGACCACAGACCAAATGTCCATGGCCCTAAATAATGCGGCCTCTGTACAATCCCAGCTTCTGGTCCCACTGTGTTCTCCACTTACTCTGCTCCAGCCACACTGACCTCTTTTCTCCTTCTCAATGCACCCTGACCTTTCTTGCCCAGAAGCCTTTGCACCTGCCATTCCCCCTGCCAGGGACACTCTTCCCCTTCCTCTCCCCAAGGCTGTCAACTTCTCACCCTGAAGACTCAGCCTACCTGGTATCTGCCAGGAAGGTCTTCTCAGCCCACCCCGCCTACCATGATGCTTCCCCAAACTGCTCTCTATCAAGTTGCCTTAGACCCTGTGCGTTTCCTCCACAACCATTACCATAGTCAGCATGTATCTTTTCTAAGATAAATTTAACTGAATTATAACCTGCATGTAGAAAAATATACACCCTAAGCACAGAGCATGAGACATCTTCACACAATGAAATTTCCTGTGCAAATAATTCTCTTTTCAAGGTGACCTGGACCCCAGAAGCTCCTGTACTTTCCCAAAAGCATTGCCCCTCTCCAAAGGTTACCTGACTTCTATCATCAGAGACAGATTTTGTCTGTTTTTGAACCTGATGTCAGTGCAGTCAAGCATTATGAGATTCTGGCACATGGTTGGGGGTAGCAATAGCTTGTCCATCCTCATTGCTGAGTAGTAAAGCATGGTAAAACTTTGTTCTTTATCCATTCTCCTATTGATGGACATCTGGACCTTGTTTCTCTATTTTATGATTCTACTAACTTTTCACTGTTTATCTCCCCATAAGAGCATCTGTTTCACAGGTAATGAGAATCACATCTGTCCTGTTTACTGCTGTGCTTCTAGTGCCGGGCACAAAATGAGCTCTGATCAAATATGTGTTGAATCAATATGTAAGGTTACTGAGTAGTTAATAAATCCCAGGCACAGTGTTAAAATTGGAAGAAAAAAAATGACCAAGGCACACTTTTAGTTCTCGGTTGTCTCATAGTATAGTCAGAGATCATATTCATCTTTGATTCCTTAGTATCCTTTCACTGAGTGTATGAGTGAATGAAAATCTCTCTTAGGAACTCCCATAAATAACCAGACTAAGAACCAATCTGTAGGATAGAATTTCTCTCTGGATAAAAGTAACTGACCTACATAGGATTGAATCCTGAAGGTGACCTTGCATGAACACACCAAGATAATTGGCCAAGAGTAGCTGACTGTACAACTCTAAATAGACAAACAGGTCTCTATGAGCTGCTTATGAACAGAATCGTCCTAAAATAGAAGCCCATCTCAAAGCACTCAATATGCATGGAATCCTCTTGTGCATCAGATCAGAATTCAGAATTGAAGTAATGAGTTCCAAGAGCAGAAAACCTGAATGATGAAAGGTAATTATTGCAGAGGAAAGTGCTGCAGCGGCGTTTGCTAGAACTATTCAAGCATTCTTGGTTCAATCCACCTCATTAAGCGAGGCCTGAAAATTTCCCCTGCATTTCAGGCAGTATGCAATCTACTGCAGCATTCTGGAGAAGTACCTAATGGGACCCACAGTGAAGAGAAAACCACACGTTCTAAGGGCTGGTCTCAGGAGAGGCAATGTTGAAGTCAGAGTAAGCTCAGGTCAAATCTCAACCTGAATACAAGTCCTTGGGCATGCAGTAACTTGGGTTTTCCCGTCTGTAAGTAGCAAATGATCTTATGTACTTTGTAGGGTTTTTGTGAGAATGAGATGAAATATATATAAGATAGCATAGGTACATGGTACAGAGTAAGGGCTCAGTGAATAAACAAAAATAAGAAGTATTATTGTTACCATTTAGTTTTTCCTTTTTCCCTTTCAATGTTTTAATCTTATTTCAATGCTCCTTTTTTTTCTTGTTTATTCAATCACTTGAAATTACATTTACCCCTTCTTGTTCCTCCCAATTTAGAGGCTGAAAAGCCAACTACTCTTTTCCCAGCATCCTTGCAACATAGGTAGCCATGTGACAGAGGCAGAAAACTACTGAGGGTCTTCTGGAAAAGCTTTTGAATGAAATTCTCATAAAAAGGAGTACATCTGGTAGTGTAACACTTTCCTTCCTTGCTGCCTCCCTCTTTTGCTGAGAATAAAGATATTTTGTCCAGACTTGTGCAGTTTATTGTGTGATCATGAAGGAAGGTTGATGTTGGTACTTTTGAGGAGCTGCATGAATGTCTGTAAACACCCATCTGTGGCCTTCTCATTATGTGAGAAGAAAAGGAATCACTATTGGTTTAACTCATTGTGTGTTTTCTCTTGCTGCTAAGTCACTTCAGTCGTGTCCGACTCTGTGCGACCCCATAGACGGCAGCCCACCAGGCTCCCCCATCCCTGGGATTCTCCAGGCAAGAACACTGGAGTGGGTTGCCATTTCCTTCTCCAATGCATGAAAGTGAAAAGTGAAAGTGAAGTCGCTCAGTTGTCTCCAACTCTTAGCGACCCCATGGACTGCAGCCCACCAGGCTCCTCCGTCCATGGGATTTTCCAGGCAAAAGTACTGGAGTGGGGTGCCATTGCTTTCTCTGGTGTTTTCTCTTACTTGCAGGCAAATGCTTTCCTAATGGATACATGTGGCTTTCTCTAGGCATGAAAGAAAGCATGCTTCCTAAAGTGCTTATTGGTTAAAATGCTTCCTATGACAGGAGCAATGTATTATGAAGGAGGAAAGAAGCAATGCTTACTAAAAGAATGAATCTAATACGGCAGCATTCTGACAACTGGGAAAAGGTATCAAAAATTGTTTTTGAGTGTAAAGAGAAGTTTCAATTACACACATACATGAAATCCTTCTCTAAAGTACAAGGTCAGCACTGTAGATTACAACATGAGCTATGACTTTTCTTTGTCAAAAAAGAAACTTGGGGGGACTTCCCTGGTGGTCCAGTGGTCCAAACTCCCAGCACAGGGGGCCTGAATTCAACCCCTGGTTGGGGAACTGGACCCCACATACCACAACAGAAGATGCCACATGCCGCAGCTGAGACCCAGTGCAGTCACATAAGAAACAATTTTTTTTTTAAGAAATTTTTACTTCATTATAGAAATAGGCAAAAATATCAACAAGTGCTTTAAAAACTAAAAGTTTAATCCAGAGCAATGAGGGCAATGTTGATTTAATTTCTTTTCCTTGAAGGTTATCGAAGTTTATGTTGTTGGCTCATTAATTTTATTCGTAAATAAAATCTCCTCTTTCTACAACTAGACTAATAAAACATTTTGTACAATAAATGAACTCTTGCGTTCAGGAAAATTAAAAATCATTCTTATCAATTTCTACCTCATGAACATGTATACACCATATCCTGAAAAAAAGATGTTAATGTGAATTTCAAGCATTTTGCTTGAGAAGGAAAATTTGAAAGGCTTCATCACATAAAAATATAATAATTCTGAAATGGAAGTTGAAGGCGCAAAATTATGGAAGATGGGAGAAGTTACAATACAGCTGTAATTCTGATTTTCTCTTTGTGACATGGTTTCCCAAATTCAGCCATTCAGGTAATGCTTTCATGAGTATGCCCTCTCTGTATACCAACTATTAGTGAAGTGAAGTCGCTCAGTCGTGTCTGACTCTTTGCGACCCCATGGACTGTAGCCCCCTAGGCTCCTCTGTCCATGGGATTCTCCAGGCTAGAATACTGGAGTGGGTTGCCATTTCCTTCTCCAATATACCAACTATACTACTATTTATTTTAAATTTTGTCCCAAATGTATTTCAAATAGCTTCATTTTTAACTGAAACTAAACAATAATAGCTGTGCAGGCACAGGCTTTATGTACTAGCTATAGCTAACATAGGGATCTACTCTAATCTTATATACATCTCCCACATTTTTAAAAGTGCTTCTCTAGAAAAATCTTTTAATCTGCTATATATAAATGTTCTTGCTCAATTTTTTAAATTTAGGGCAGCAGCTGAATGTCTTTACATTAATTACTACCTGTAAAAAAATTAACTCTGAACTTTTAATTCGTTAAATAATAGAAAGACAAACCAACCGTTTTAATCCTAAAAAACTGTTGGGGCAGAAGAGAAAGAACAAAGTATTCTATGACCCAAGAAAAGTGACCTTCGTAGGAGAATTTAAACACTGATTAAACTGGAATTTTCTGAAAAAATATTTAGTAGAAGAGAAAAAAATTAGGAAAAGATGAATCTAGAGAATGAATCAGACTAATAGTTGGATTAAAGCTGGGATGAGAAAAACATAAATAAAGCTGGGATGAGAGGAGGTAAAGGGTACAGTACAGGTAGCAGCAAAGAACAGGAGGAGAAGAAGAAGATAACTTGTATACACACTGCAAAGCCCTTAAAAGTTGGATTAAACATCCTGCCCTTTAATGCAATACTCACAGTTTAAAGAAAAAAAAAAAACACATTACATTTTTTTCCACTTTGGAAGCATTCAGGCAGCATTCAACTCAAATTTTCTGACAGGTGGTTAAAGATGCAGGCTTAGACCCAAGGCCTCATGGAGAGTTGTTCTAGTTGCCACAGGTCTCAAATATTTTGGTATCAAGTCTCTTTACACTTTGATAATTTATTGAAGAATCCAGAGAACTTTTCATGATGCAGTTTACATCTGTTGATATGTATTGTAATAGAAATTAAAACTGGGTAGTTTTAAATATTTATGAATTCATGGAAAATAACAATATATTTTCCATGTGTTAAATCTAAATAAC
The DNA here is from genome assembly GCF_029407905.1 of Bubalus kerabau. Taxonomy (NCBI): domain Eukaryota; kingdom Metazoa; phylum Chordata; class Mammalia; order Artiodactyla; family Bovidae; genus Bubalus; species Bubalus kerabau. The sequence continues at coordinate 40,271,341 of NC_073643.1, read as the reverse complement.
ACTTTAAGAAACTAACTGTATTTTTCCCTGGTGGCTCAGGCGGTAAAGAATCTGCCTGCAATGCGGGAGACTCAGGTTGGGAAGATCCCCTGAAAAAGAGAATGGCTACCCACTCCAGTATTCTTGTCTGGAGAATTCCATGGACAGCACAGCCTGTAAGGCTACAGTCCATGGAGTCACAAAGAGTCAGACACGACTAAGCCACTTACACCTTCACTTTTCAAAAACAAAAATCAGTGAAATCAATGGCAACAGGATATAGTACTGAAAATCTCCTTAAAAAATTAACAGAAGACAGCCGGATTCTCGTATCTGTTTCTGCAGTCGGTCTGTTGTGATATGCTGTTTTGGTTGAAGCATGTGAAGAAAATCTGGCCTCCCACAGATACATGGTTGAAAAGGGAAGAATATTTTAGTAGCTTTTTGAGAGAGATGTGGATTATCTTTGATAATATACATACCAAAGTTCAGCCAGAATATTTTCTTAAAAGTTAGTTGCAATGTAAAATTGGAAACCTCATCAACGCGACTGGGGAACAGCAAGCTTTTATGCTGTGTTTAGAACATTGCCTCTATGGGCATATGTTAAAACACAACAGCATACAGGTTTTTAAAAAGCCATAGAAAGGTGGTTGTTTCTGTTGTTTAGTCGTTGTGTCCGACTCTTCTGCAATCAGAGCTGCATCTCCTGCATTGTAGGCAGATTCTTCACCACTGAGCCACTTGGTAAATCCCTGGGGGAGGGATAGATTAGGAGTTGAGGATTGATATATACACACTACTGCTGCTGCTGCTGCTGCAAAGTCGCTTCAGTCCTGTCCGACTCTGTGCGACCCCATAAACAGCAGCCCACGAGGCTCCCCCATCCCTGGGATTCTCCAGGCAAGAACACTGGAGTGGGTTGCCATTTCCTTCTCCAATGCAGGAAAGTGAAAAGAGAAAGTGAAGTCGCTCAGTCTTATCCGACCTTCAGCAACCCCATGGACTGCAACCTACCAGGCTCCTCTGCCCATGGGATTTTCCAGGCAAGAGTACTGCTATATATAAAATAGAGAAACAATAAGGACCTACTGTACAGCAGAGGGAACTCGACTTAATATTCTGTTATAACCTATATGGGAAAATAATCTAGAAAGGAATAGATACACTGTATATACATAGCTGAACCACTCTGCCGTACTCCTGAAACTAATACATTGTAAACCAACTGTGTGTGTGTGTGTGTGTGTGTGTGTGTGTGTGTGTGTGTGTGTGCAGGCACGCACACTTGGTTGTGTCCTACTCTTTTGTGACTCTACAAACTGCAGCCCCTCAGGCTCCTCTGTCCATAGAATTTTCCAGGCAAAAATATGAAGTGGGTTGCCATTTTCTACTCCAGGGGACCTTTCTGACCCAGGGGTCGAACTTGCCATCTGCCCTCTACACCCACACAGCATGTCCTGGCCCCCAGGAGTAGTTTTCTCCCCACTCCTGTCTTTTGTGCCCTCCTAGCAGAATTTACCGTGCTGTTTCCAGCAGCCTTGTCCCACACTGCCCCTCTTTCTGTTTCTGCTTCAGGATTTTCAGCTCCCCACGCTGGGTGTCCAGTGTGTCATTTCCCATTTATCCGAGGCCCATGAGGCTGACCCAACATTATCTGCTCTTTTCTGGGTTTCTATACCCAACTTGAAAGCTGCTTGTTCTTTGAAAGGAAGAGGATTGCGTAGGAATGACTTCTGTATTTCTTAATGGAAATATGTCAATGCATGCATGTCCTGACATACCCTCAAAGAGCTTCCTGCCTACAGATTCACTGTTCTTGTGCTTGGCAGCACCCAGCTCAGTTGCTGTGGGCCTTGTAGTTTTGTCTGCTGTGAGCTCTCGGGCAGTGAACAATGCTCAGGGAGACTGTGGTGTCTACCCTATCACAAGCCCCTTGTTACAGGTTATGTGAGTAAGTAAGCGTGTGTTCCCTCACCTGAGGTTACCTGTCTCCAATAGGTCCCATGCACATTAGCAGCCACTCATCCAGCTAAGCAAATGGAACCCTAATAAACATTAGTCCAACCTTTCCTCCTTATAAATTAGAAACTGAGTCCTGGAGAAAGAGAGGACAGAACTAACATTTACTTGGTAGCACTTAACTGCCAAGTTCTGTGGTAAGTCTTTACCTATTGTCAAAGTATATTTTTCAAAAAATTAAAAACATGACGCACATATAAATACATAATGAGCATTTACCAAAGATTTATTTAACTATTTATTAAAAGGACCAGAAGAAAGGAAAACTAATTCAAAGTGTATTAGAGGAGAAGCGATTTATATATTCAGCCAGCAAAGGGATGCTAAAATGAGTTTTCTAAGTTCTGTTCAAAATTGGTCAGTGTCAATAATTCTGTAACTTTGGAGATGATCTCTTTCTACCAGACAGAAATCATTTGCAACTTATCAATATTCTGTAAGTTAAACCCTAGCTTCACAGAATCTGAGCTCTATTCAATAGAAACAAATAGATCAAACAAACCTATGAGAATGTGGTGATGTCTGGGTAGGCTTGTTAGACACTGCTCTGCATGATTTAAAAAAAAAAAGGTGAAAAAGTTATCTTGTAGCTTTATTTTCAAACTTTAATTTGTTTTAATGAATTATCTAATATAATCTCCAAAATCTAGAGTGTACATAAGTATCCCCATGTCAACGCAAGTTAGGTAAGCTGCCCACAGTCATCTAGCTCAATGGTGGTAGAGGAGGAAACATCACAGTCGTCTTCATTCCCTACTTTGTGCTGTTTTATTTTTATTTTATTTTTTAAAATAAATTTTTATATTAGGGTATAGACTTTGGGCTTCTCAAGTGGCTCAGTGATTAAGAATCTGCATGCAGTGCAGGAGATGCAAGTTCTATCCCTGGGTCAGAAAGGTCCCCTGGAGTAGGAAATGGCAACCCACTTCAGTATTTTTGTCTGGAAAATTCTATGGACAGAGGAGCTGTCCATAGAATTGAAAGAATTCTATGGACTATGAATGGACTATGGGCTGCAGTTCGTGGAGTCACAAAGAGTAGGACACAACCAAGTGTGCGTGTGTGCACACACTCACACAGACACAGTTGATTTACAATGTGTTAGTTTCAGGAGTACAGCAGAGTGGTTCAGTTATGTATATACAGTGCATCTATTCCTTTCTAGATTCTTTTCCCATATAGGTTATAACAGAGTATTAAGTTGAGTTCCCTCTGCTGTACATAGGTCCTTATTGTTTCTCTATTTTATATATAGTAGTGTGTATATATTAATCCTCAACTCCTAATCTATCCCTCTCCCAGGGATTTACCAAGTGGCTCAGTGGTGAAGAATCTGCCTACAATGCAGGAGATGCAGCTCTGATTGCAGAAGAGTCGGACACAACTTAACGACTAAACAACAGAAACAACCACCTTTCTATGGCTTTTTAAAAACCTGTATGCTGTTGTGTTTTAACATATGCCCATAGAGGCAATGTTCTAAACACAGCATAAAAGCTTGCTGTTCCCCAGTCGCGTTGATGAGGTTTCCAATTTTACATTGCAACTAACTTTTAAGAAAATATTCTGGCTGAACTTTGGTATGTATATTATCAAAGATAATCCACATCTCTCTCAAAAAGCTACTAAAATATTCCTCCCTTTTCAACCATGTATCTGTGGGAGGCCAGATTTTCTTCACATGCTTCAACCAAAACAGCATATCACAACAGACCGACTGCAGAAACAGATACGAGAATCCGGCTGTCTTCTGTTAATTTTTTAAGGAGATTTTCAGTACTATATCCTGTTGCCATTGATTTCACTGATTTTTGTTTTTGAAAAGTGAAGGTGTAAGTGGCTCAGTCGTGTCTGACTCTTTGTGACTCCATGGACTGTAGCCTTACAGGCTGTGCTGTCCATGGAATTCTCCAGGCAAGAATACTGGAGTGGGTAGCCATTCTCTTTTTCAGGGGATCTTCCCAACCTGAGTCTCCCGCATTGCAGGCAGATTCTTTACCGCCTGAGCCACCAGGGAAAAATACAGTTAGTTTCTTAAAGTGTTATTTAGATTTAATACATGGAAAATATATTGTTATTTCCCATGAATTCATAAATATTTAAAACTATCCAGTTTTAATTTCTATTACAATACACATCAACAGATGCAAACTGTATAATGAAAAGCAAGCAGACCACAGGAAGACAGAGGTGTTACAGAGGCCGGGCGTTCCAAGCCTTTGCATCTCAGAGATCATCTTCTGGAAGGAAACTCTTTTATTTTAGAAATGAATAAGAGACCAGAGTAGGCTTTTACATCCTCTACTACACTGAAATTTCTTATTTCTTTTTGGTCCCCAGATTGATTGAATTTTGTTCATTTTGTTTTTGTTCTAAAGAAAACCTTCAATACCAAATTCTACTCATTCAAACCTTAATATTGCTCACCTCCCTTGTCTCCCCCAATCCTCCACCAATATTATGCTGACATCTACTCTGCTAAGAAGTCTAGATATTTGGTGTGGGTGGAAAAGATGAGAAGCATCATTCCAGAACTTGTTGAAAAACTGAAAAAAGACAGGATGTCCAAAGGCAGGAGACACACAAAGGTGAGAGGGAAAAAAGCATCTCCCCCTCTTGGCAATTTTTGCACAATGCAGACTAATGGGGCATCCTTAGAGTTTCACATCAACACTGACCAAATTTCTGGAGCTCAAATTCATACATCTCTCTCTCCATTCACTTATTCATTCATTCACATTCAACCAATTATTTATAGTGCATCACTACATGTCAAGCACTGTTCTAGGCACCGAGGATCCAATGATAATTTTAAAAAGCAAAAAAAACCTTTTCCTTTTGGAAGGACAAAAGAACAAGGAAGGTCAGCCACTCTGGTTGACCCTCGTGATGCCTAATGGATGGTATGAGTTCATGACCAATGTTTTACTTAGTGTACAATAAGTGAAGTGAGTGAAGTCGCTCAATCATGTCCGACTCTTTGTGACCCCGTGGACTGTAGCCCACCAGGCTCCTCTGTCCATGGGATTCTCCAGGCAAGAATACTGGATTGGGTTGCCATTTCCTTCAAAAGAAGAGGTAAATTCTGATTTATAAGTTACCCTATAGTCTCCAAAGGGGGAAATAAAATGTCCTCAAGGGTGAAATTTGGCTATGAAGGACAACCAACTTTCTTGCTCTGGAAGGACATACAGAATTGTGCTATATAACTCTGGACAGGACAAAAAATAGCCAAAGAAAGTGTCCTTGGTGCTTAATCACTGCATTCCAGGAGTTTTGAGTACACTTTAGACTCTTACTTTTCTAACAGCACCATCTTCCATCCTTCCAGAATATTTTTGTGGTTCCAAAAATTGGCAATAGGATGCAGTGGTGGATTGTCACATTAAGATTTGATTCTTTTACAAGAATATCTCAAAGGCAGTATTTGAATTTCTATCAGTAGTCACGTAATGACTAGTTCTCTTCCTTTTGGAATCTTAATAGCCCTTGATGACAATTACCTAGGTTCATTATTTTCGGGGGTTGTGACAGGTGGTACTCTTTCTTTTTTCACATATTAGCTGGAAGAAGTCTATAAAGACAAAGTTTCTTTCATCAATTGTTGTTTACTCTGAAGTACAGATCACACAAGAAAGGCCAAAAAAAAAAAAAAAAAGGCTTGGTAGTTTATCTTATCAAAATAAAAGATTGGTTCCTTACCATCTGTGGAAGAGATGGTAAGAAGAGTATGGCTCTCCTTGAACAAAGGTGACCCAGTCTGAGATCTAGGGGAGCATCAGTAAAAGGCTGACTTTGTTTCACGCACAACTGGGAATGGTGCACACTACATTTTTCCATCATCAAGAACTTCTATTTTTCCTTCCATGGACCCAAATCTTGAAAGCAGACCACAGGAAGACAGAGGTGTTACAGAGGCCGGGCGTTCCAAGTCTTTGCATGGACCCAAATCTTGAAAGTTGCCTCCTTTCTAAAACTTTACATTTATCACCTAATAATGTTTTCTCCCTTATTTTTTACTAACTAAAGGCCAAGTAAACTTTGAGCTAGGGCTTCCCAGGTAGCTCAACAGTGAAGAATCCACCTGTGATGCAGGAGACGTGGGTTCATTCCCTAGGCGGAGATTGTCTGGAGAAAGAAATGGCAATCCACTCCAATATCCTTGCCTGGGAAATCCCATGGACAGAGGTGCCTGGTGGGCTACAATCCATGGGGTTGCAGAAGAGTCGGACATGACTTAGTGATTAAACAACAACAAACTTTGAGCTTCTAGCAGCAGTACCTTCACAATGAATTGGTAGAATTCCAGGCCCAGTATTTTAGTTATCCTGGGATAATAAAGAAACAGCAAATGAAAATCCAGGTTTGGGAGCTAGACAACAAGGTGTGGTTGGAATCCCGGCTCATCACTTATTAGTTGTGTGATCTCAGGCAATGCACTAACCCATTAGTTATCATTATAAAGTTAGGTGAAAGTCACTCAGTCGTGTCTGACTCTGTGATCCCATGGACTGCAGCCCGCCAGGCTCCTGTCCATGGAATTCTCCAGGCAAGAATACTGGAGTGGGTAGCCATTCCCTTCTTCACGGGATCATCCTGACCCAGGGATCAAACCTGCATTGCAGGCAGATTCTTAACCATCTAAGCCAGTAGAGAAGCCCACAACAAGTTTTTAAAAAGCAATGCCATTCATTAAAGTATTACTTAAAAGAGCAAATGCCCACCTTTGAGGACTGATTGAAAATACTACTGTATCACATGCAATGGAGAAGTGTATAATTGTAAGAAAGGAATGGAGAATAGTTTAAGATACTGATATGGAATATCCTCCAGTATGTATTGTTAACAGGAAAAAAAATAGGCAGAGAAATGTGTGTATAGTATGATACTATTTATCTAAGAGAAAAGGAGAGAAACACGCACACATTTATAATTTAAAAATGGAAGATAAACCAAAGTTCAAAATGAAAATGGTTTCCAGATTGAAATGTCTGAATACCATTTCCCATGAAAACTGACCAGCGTTCCTCTGCTAATTCCCTGTCTGAGGCATGTAATGTACATGATGACCCCTATCTTACTAGAAATTAAGGGAACTATCAAAGACTGCTGGAATCTTGTTAAAAGGAATCAGGAACCAATTAGAGGAGGCTCTCACTAGCCAGAGATGATTTGAGAATCAATAAAAATAATAACTACCCAGAATGTCAAGTATGTTCAAATCATAATAGTACTCAAACAAAACAGAACAAGACCCATAACTGATTCTCTTCCACAGATGGTAAGGAACCAATCTTTTATTTTGATAAGATAAACTACCAAGCATTTTTTTTTTTTTTGGCCTTTCTTGTGTGATCTGTACTTCAGAGTAAACAACAATTGATAAAATAAACTTTGTCTTTATAGACTTCTTCCAGCTAATATGTGAAAAAAGAAAGAGTACCACCTGTCACAACCCCCGAAAATAATGAACCTAGGTAATTGTTATCAAGGGCTATTAAGATTCCAAAAGGAAGAGAACTAGTCATTACGTGACTACTGATAGAAATTCAAATACTGCCTTTGAGATATTCTTGTAAAAGAATCAAATCTTAATGTGACAATCCACCACTGCATCCTATTGCCAATTTATGGGAATTGCAGATGATCAAGTTAAAAAATTAAAAGGAGGTGCAATCTGCAAGTTCCAGACCATGGGAAACTGTTGAAGACAAATGACCTGATAGAATCAACAACAACAAAAAATCTGCAAGCAAAAATAATGATGAAACATTATATTAACTTTAAAATAGAAAGAGAGGAAAATCTATAGATTAAAAAAAAACAGAAGTGTCATACCAACCAATGACAATATGGACCTCATCTAGAATCTGATTTGAGTGAACAAACTAAAAACATTTGTGACATCTTAGGGAAGTTTGCAAACTAGTTGGATTTTGATTAGGAAATTGGATTGATTAGGAAGTTGGATTTTTGTTAGGAATATTGTTAACTTATCAAGTGTAATAATGGCACCATGGGTTATGCTTAAAAAAACAGTTCCTTATATTTTGGAGATTCATACTAAAATATTTACAGGTGTAATGATATTATGTCTGGGATTCACATCATCATAATTCAGTAAGGAGGCATGGGGAATATAGAGGAAACAACTGACCATGAAGTGAGGTTGAAGGGTGGATACATGAAGGCTCGTGACACTAACCTCTCTCCTTACTTATAAACATTTGATATTTTCCATAATTAACAAATAGTTTTTCTCAAAGTAAATGAGTGATTGAACCCTGATGGTAGCTGTGTAAGGGGCAGGCGCAGGGAATGTTAGTGACCAGGGATATTTAGAGCAATTTAACTTCCCCACCATAACAATGCTGAGTCTCAATCTCCTAATACCATAAGTTTCACATGCTTGTACTGTATTTTGAATAATTTAAAAAACTGGAATAGCCTTTTTATAGAAATGCAGTGTTCATTCAATTCATGTATGGTAAGATTTCTAGCCATTCCCCAAACTGAAAGAATCCAGAAAAAGAACTCAATGTATTACCATTAAAGACCCATCAGCTTTCCACCTCCCTTCCCTATCTAAGGTGGTTATGTTAATGAACACAGAATCAGCACAAATAAGTAAGGAAATGGCTGAATCAAAATTTCCTTTCTTACTCTGCCTCAGCCTATTAAGAATTACACAGATAAGCTCTTCAAATCTATCAAGAGGTCAGCCCTCCCCAGTGCAAAGTTATGAGAAAAATATTTGATAGATGGATAATCATCATTAACAGTGAATTAACAGTGAACTATGTCCCATGCAGACTATCTTGAGATGTTAGCTAATGATAGCTTGAAGCCATCACAATTAGTAAGACACAAAAACACCAAGCATCTTAGACATAGAGACAAACTCTTTAAAAAAACAAAACAAACAAATCTGGTGTTATGAAAAGAGCAATTTGAAGCAAATAATGTTTTCAGAAATGATTCATTTATTGTGTGATGTTAAAACATAACCATATATTGATGTATCTTAAAAATCTCTTTAAAATAATGGAAAAAATTTTATAAGCCTGATTAATCAGCATTCAGAAGTTTTGAATTTAGAGTTTTAGTGAGTTTTAAACAAATTAAAAAATATATAAAAATGCACTTGCAGAACAACAACAGATTGACATAAGAAAAGACAGCTATGCACTAGGTGGATTTCAACAAAAATCTTTGCATAATTGGTGGGAAGAACTGAAATATGGTTAACTTGATCTCCCCATAGTTCATTCACTGTTGATGATGATTATCCATCTATCAAACATTTGTCTCATAATTTTGCAATGCCCCCCTGAAAAAAAATGTGCAGCCCAAAAAAAAAAAAAAAGTGATGCCAAATTTCCATTTGGATCTAAGGATCTTCCTAATGCATCATTTCCAGTTTTGACCAACTAGTGAAAAAAACCTCAGAACTGAGCCTTTGAGCTACTTATTCAGAAAGTGTTAAACAAAAATTTCAAAAATACTGAAGAATATAAGCAGGTAACTTTCACCAAAACATCAATTATAATTACCTTTTTATGATATCAAAAATATTTCTGTACTGTTGAAAAATATAACAAAATAAAATATTTCATCTTTTGTCCATCTTTCTCCATTTATACTTTATTTTATTATGTATATATTAGTATGGTATTAATAATAAATAAATATAAAAGGGGCATTAGCAAAATGTTTTACTGATGGAGTGTGTGTTCAAAGGAGTTTGCAGATCATAGATAGAGTGATTAAAGATCTTCATTCTGGAATCAGACTGTTTGAATTCTAGACCCACTGCCCAGTAGCTATGTGGTCTTGAGAAAACAGATTGGCTTTTCTAAGCCTGAGTTTATTTGTAAGAAGGCATACTCTTAGTATCTTCATTGTGATTGTTGTAAAGATTAAATGGAGCTACTATATGACATTGCACCTTTGTCCCTGGCGCATGCAAAGTACTCGAAATGATAGGTACTAGCCTCCTCCTCCCCCTCTTCATTGCCATCCCTGTGGTCATCATGCCAAGATCACCATTATCATGCAACACAGCAGGCTGTTCACTACCATCTATGTTATGCTCTAAATATTAAAATTTAAGTAACCTTCAGTGTGTCTTTGAGGGACTCTCACAGTTGTGTAAGAAATTCCATAACTTATTTTGGCAGTTTTATCTTAAAGGCACGACTGCTCAACTAGGTCAGGTGTCCCTCAAGGCTCCTTTGAATAACATGGTACGTCACACACACACACAGTCAACTCTGAAATAACTGAAGGGCAGAGATCGCAATACCTTTCCTATGAGTTACCTCCCTTAATTTGTTTACAAAGCACAATATGTGAATGAAAACTAAGAGGCTCTTGGAAAAAATCAGCAAGGGCACAATGACAGCACTTTTCACCATATGCATCTTTTCTCTAGCTTCCTCTCAGGTTCTGCTTGTGTGATAGCATTATATGGTTTCTATAGCTCTGGGTTTCCTTAGATGAGGATAAACTGAGTTAAGACGGAATTGAGATAAGCATGTACTTTATTAGGGGGATACCCAGAAAGCTGGTGACTCCTAGAAAGTTATTTATTTCTCAATGTTCACTTAAATGCTTCATGCCAGAAACAAAAACTCAAACAACCCAATCTTATATCTAAAGGTCCAAGGTCACAGGCGGTGGCCGAGAGGAGCTACCCCACATCCAAGGTAAGGAGCAGCAGCTGCGCTTTGCTGGAGCAGCTGTGAAGCGATACCCCACGTCTAAGGTAAGAGAAACCCAAATAAGATGGGAGGCGCTGAGAGAGGGCATCAGAGGGAAGACAGACTGAAAGTACAATCATAGACAACTAGCCAATCTGATCACACGGACCACAGCCTTGTCTAACTCAATAAGACTAAGCTATGCTGTGTGGGGCCACCCAAGATGGATGGGTCATGGTAGAGAGGTCTGACAAAATGTGGTCCACTGGAGAAGGGAATGGCAAACCACTTCAGTATTCTTGCCTTGAGAACACCATGAACAGTATGAAAAGGCAAAAAGATAGGACACTGAAAGATGAACTCCCCAGGTCAGTAGGTGCCCAATATGCTATTGGAGATCAGTGGAGAAATAACTCCAGAAAGAATGAATGGATGGGGCCAAAGCAAAAACAACACCCAGTTGCGGATGGGTCTGGTGATAGAAGCAAGGTCTGATGCTGTAAAGAGCAGTATTGCATAGGAACCTGGAATGTCAGGTCCATGAATCAAGGCAAATTGCAAGTGGTCAAACAGGAGATGGCAAGAGTGAATGCCGACATTCTAGGAATCAGCAAACTAAGATGGACTGGAATGGGTGAATTTAACTCAGATGACCATTATATCTACTACTGTGGGCAGGAATCCCTTAGAAGAAACGGAGTAGCCCTCATAGTCAACAAAAGAGTCTGAAACGCAGTACTTGGATGCAGTCTCTAAAACGACAGAATGATCTCTGTTTGTTTCCAAGGCAAACCATTCAATATCACAGTAATCCGAGTCTATGCCCCGACCAGTTATGCTGAAGAAGCTGAAGTTGAACAGTTCTATGAAGACCTACAAGACCTTCTAGAACTAACACCCCCAAAAATGTCCTTTTCATTATAGGGGACTGGAATGCAAAAGTAGGAAGTCAAGAAACACCTGAAGTAACAGGCAAATTTGGCCTTGGAGTACAGAATGAAGCAGGGCAAAGGCTAATAGAGTTCTGCCAAGAGAACACACTGGTCATAGCAAACACCCTCTTCCAACAACACAAGAGAAGACTCTACACATGGACATCACCAGATAGTCAACACCGAAATCAGATTGATTATATTCTTTGCAGACAAAGATGGAGAAGCTCTATACAGTCAGCAAAAATAACCCAGGAGCTGACTGTGGTTCACATCATGAATTCCTTATTGCCGTATTCAGACTTAAATTGAAGAAAGTGGGGAAAAACCACTAGACCATTCAGGGATGACCTAAAGCAAATCCCTTATGATTATACAGTAGAAGTGAGAAATAGATGTAAGGGCCTAGATCTGATAGACAGAGTGCCTGATGAACTATGGATGGAGGTTCGTGACATTGTACAGGAGACAGGGATCAAGACCATCCCCATGGGAAAGAAATGCAAAAAAGCAAAATGGCTGTCTGGGGAGGCCTTACAAATAGCTGTGAAAAGAAGAGAAGCGAAAAGCAAAGGAGAAAAGGAAAGATATAAGTATCTGAATGCAGAGTTCGAAGAATAGCAAGGAGTGATAAGAAAGCCTTCCTCAGCCATCAGTGCAAAGAAATAGAGGGGAAAAAAAATGAAACAGGAAGACTAGAGATCTCTTTAAGAAAATTAGAGATACCAAGGAAACATTTCATACAAATAGAGGCTCAATAAAAGACAGAAATGGTATGGACCTAACAGAAGCAGAAGATATTAAGAAGAGGTGGCAAGAATACACAGAACTGTACAGAAAAGACCTTCATGACCCAGATAATCATGATGGTGTGATCACTCACAGTCACCTAGAGCCAGACATCCTGGAATGTGAAGTCAAGTGGGCCTTAGGAAGCATCATTACGAACAAAGCTAGTGGAGGTGATGGAATTCCAGTTGAGCTATTTCAAATCCTGAAAGATGATGTTGTGAAAGTGCTGCACTCAACATACCAGCAAATTTGGAAAACTCAGCAGTGGCCACAGGACTGGAAAAGGTCAGTTTTCATTCCAATCCCAAAGAAAGGCAACGCCAAAAAGGCTCTGACTACTGCACAATTGCACTCATCTCACACGCTAGTAAAGTAATGCTCAAAATTCTCCAAGCCAGGCTTCAGCAAGACGTGAACAGTGAACTTCCAGAAGTTCAAGCTGGTTTTAGAAAAGGCAGAGGAACCAGAAATCAAACTGCCAACATCTGCAGGATCATGGAAAAAGCAAGGGAGTTCCAGAAAAACATCTATTTCTGCTCTATTGACTATGCCAAAGCCTTTGACGGTGTGGATCACAATAAACTGTGGAAAATTCTGAAAGAGATGGGAATATCAGAACACCTGACCTGCCTCTTGAGAAACCTGTATGCAGGTCAGGAAGCAACAGTTAGAAATGGACATGGAACAACAGACTGGTTCCAAATAGGAAAAGGGGTACGTCAAGGTTGTATATTGCCACCCTGCTTATTTAACTTATATGCAGAGTACATCATGAGAAACACTGGGCTGGCGAAGCACAAGCTGGAATTAAGATTGCTGGGAGAAATATCAATAATCTCAGATATGCAGATGACACCACCCTTATGGCAGAAAGTGAAGAAGAACTAAAGAGCTTCTTGATGAAAGTGAAAGAGGAGAGTGAAAAATTTGGCTTAAAGCTCAACATTCAGAAAACGAAGATCATGGTATCCGGTCCCAAAAAAATTTGGCTTAAAGTTTAACATTCAGAAAACAAAGATCATGCTATCCAGTGGAAACAGTGGCTGACTTTATTTTTTGGGGCTCTAAAATCACTGCAGATGGTGATTGCAGCCATGAAATTAAAAGATGCTTATTCATTGGAAGGAAAGTTATTACCAACCTAGACAGCATATTAAAAAGCAGAGACATTACTTTGTCAACAAAGGTCCATCTAGTCAAGGCTATGGTTTATTTTTAGTAGTCATGTATGGATGTGAGAGTTGGATTACAAAGAAAGCTGAGTGCCAAAGAATTGATTCTTTTGAACTGTGGTGTTGGAGAAGACTCTTGAGAGTCCCTTAGGCTGCAAGGAGATCCAACCAGTCCATTCTAAAGGAGATCAGTCCTGGGTGTTCATTGGTAGGACTGATTGAAGCTGAAACTCCAATACTTTAGCCACCTGCTGTGAAGAGCTGATTCATTTGAAAAGACCCTAATGCTGGGAGGGATTGAGGGCAGGAGGAGAAGGGGACGACAGAAGATGAAATTGTTGGATGGCATCACCGACTCAATGGACATGGGTTTGGGTAGACTCCAGCAGTTGGTGATGGATAGGAAGGCCTGGCGTGCTGTGCTTCATGGGGTCACAAAGAGTTGGACACGACTGAGCAACTGAACTGAACTGATACCTAAAGGAACTAGGAAAAGAAGAACAAACAAAAACCAAAGTTAGTAGCAGGAAATAAATCATAAAGATCAGTACAGAAATAAATGTTTGCTTCTTTGGAAAGACAAATGAAATTGATAAAACTTCAGACAGATTCATCAAAATAAATAAATAAATGACAGAGGGCCCAAGGAAATAAAATCAGAAATGAAAGAGAAGCTACAACCAACACTATAGAAATACAAAGGATCCTCAGAGATTACTATTAACAACTATACACCAATAAAATGAATGACCTAGAAGAAATGGAAAATTCTTAGAAACATATAATCTCCCAAGACTGGATCAGTAAGAAATAAAAAAAAATACGAACAGACCAATTACCAGTAATAAAACTGAGTTAATAATAATAATAATAATAAAATCCTAACACACAAAGCTGCAGGACCAGAACTTCACAGGTGAATTCTACGAAACATTTAAATACGAATTAACACCCAGCCTTCTCAAACTACTTCAAAACTCTGAAGGGGAAGGAATCCTTCCAAACTTACTTTATTAGGCCAGCATCATGCTGATAACAAAACCAGACTAAGACACCACACAAAAAAAGAAAGTTAGAGACCAACATCACTGATGAACACAGATGTAAAAGTCTTCAACAAAATATTACCCCAGCAAATTCAACAATACGCTGAAAAAGGCCACACACCATAATCAAGTGGATTTACTCCAGGGATGCAAAGGTGATTCAATATCCTCAAATCAATCAATGCAATACATCACACTAACAAACTGAAATATAAAAATCATACGATCATCTCAATAGATGCAAAAACCTTTTGACAAAATTGAAAGGGACTCCTTGTACACTGTTAGTGGGAATGCAAATTGGTACACGTGCTATAGAAAATAGTATGAAGGTTCCTCAAAATTAAAAATAGACCTACCATGCAATCTAGCAATTCTACTTTGGGGTATTTTTCCAACAAAAACATAAACATTAGTTTGAAAAGATATATGCACCCCTATGTTCATTATTAGCATTATTTATGAAAGCCAAATATAGTAGCAACATTGCTATTGCTAAGTCACTTCAGTCGTGTCCGACTCTGTGTGACCCCATAGATGGCAGCCCACCAGGCTCCCCCGTCCCTGGGATTCTCCAGGCAAGAACACTGGAGTGGGTTGCCATTTCCTTCTCCAATGCATGAAAGTGAAAAGTGAAAGTGAAGTCGCTTAGTCATGTCTGACCCTCAGTGACCCCATGGACTGCAGCCTTCTAGGCTCCTCCATCCATGGGATTCTCCAGGCACATACGTGTCCACTAATGGATAGTTGGATAAAGAATATATGGTATCTATCTATCTAGTAGAGTATTACTCAGCCATAAAAAAGAGTGAAATCTTGCTATTTGCAACAACGTGGAATGACCTAGAGGGTATTATGCTAAGTGAAGCAAGTCAGACAAAGACAAATACCACATGATTTCACTTACGTGTGGAATTGAGAAACAAAGCAAACGAACAGATTGAAACAAATGAACAAATTTGAAACAGGCTTACAAACAAGTAGATGGCTGTCAGAAGGGAGGAGGATGCGAGGGATGAGTGAAATAGGTGAGGGAGATTAAAAAGCACAAACTTCCACTTACAAAATGAGTATGTCACAGCAATGAAATGTATAGCATGGGGAATACAGCCAACAATATTGTAATAAATTTGTATGGTGACAGACAGTAACCAGAATTATTGTGTAAGGTACAGAAATATCAAATTCCTATGTTGTGCATCTGGAATTAATATGGTGTTATAAGTCAATTATATTTAAAAAGAAAAAAGATGAACGCCTTCAATCCATGCGTTTTAAAGATCTACCAGGATGCCCTGGGAGACCCACACAGCTGCACTTTTAAATTCTGCAAAGCCATTACACATGTCCTTTAGTCCCTGTTCTAGCTCCTGATTCAATGACATGACTTGTTGCCAAGCAGACTTTCCAGCAGAGAGGGCTTCCCCACAGTACCAAGGTTATTAGTGTGTTTTCAATCAGATGACTGGCTTATTTGAATCATCCGCTGTCTTGTTTCTCTCTGTGTGCTCAACCAGAGAGCTAATGAATACAGGCAAAATAAATCTCTTCTTACAAAGGAAAGTGGGATTTCACTCAGGTATTTTTCCAAGAAGACTTAAAAAAAACATTCCTGTGAATTTCCGATTTGAAAGGCTAGTGGCCTAGGGTGTTTTTCATTGATTTTAAATAGAATTGAAAACAGGAAACAAAAGTTAGTTTCTAAGATGAGTCTGGCTACACATTCAATCCTGGTGATTTGGCAGTATTTTCAATGATCAGAAAATTTAAAAAATGACCCCACTGACTTCTGCTGAGAGCAGGGACTACCTTCTGAACAGCTGGTTTTACAGAGCAGTTTGTGGTAGGAAAGAGCACAGATTTTCAATCTAGGTTACACTGGTTTCTGATCACAGCTCCATAGTTCCCAGCTATGTGATCCTGGACAAATTAATAGATTCTCTCAGCTTCTGAGAATAAATAGCACTTATATCTGTGCTTGTTATAAGAATTAAATAAGATACTATGTATAAATGCACCCTTCCCAGCCCAAAATAAGCACTCATTCATCAGCATTGTGATGACCTTTGTTATCACCACCACCAGTCTGACAACTTTGAATTAAGAATGGAGATGGTTTGGTTAGAGTTCCAGTTCCAACATTTTCCTGGATCTCTAGAGTGCCAGAAGCATTTGCTTGGCAACTTTGGGTCTTACTTTCATTTAGTCAAAAATGGCTCAATAAAAATCTGCTGCAAGATTTCCCAAATGGCAAGCTCAGCAAAATCTAATGCACTAATCTCATATTTTGAGAGTGTCAAGTTCATAAAATAGAACCCAGGGAACATAAAACCAGACATATATTCAGAGTTCAATCAGTCATGGCAATGAGGTTCTAGTATCAATGCTCACTGTATACTGAGGTATTCATTCCGATCTAGACTTGATGCTAACAGCTTTCTGTGCACTGTCTTGGGGGCTCTTCTTGACAACTCAGAGATAGGCACTGCTATTGCAAGTGAGGAAAACAAGACTTATGGAGGCTGGGTAATTATTCTGTTATTGATTTTAATCTTTTTTACATTTTAATAAAATTTCAATTTTATTGGAGTATAGTTGATTTACAATGTTGTCTTTGTACAATCACAGAGCCTGGATGGCAGACCCAAGTTCTAAACTAAAGCCAGTATTTTGAATTGTGCCACATTCCCTGGAAAAAGGGAAGATGACGCAGGTCCAACCAGTAGACATACAAAAAAGCACTAATGTTGGACATGGCACACCTTGATCATTTTTCTGTTGCTGGTTTTCATAAATTCAATATGGCAAATTTGCCCCCAGAGAGTTGTATTCTTTGAGTCTGAGTAGATGAGTCAACATCAAGTAACAGCATGAAGTTTAACAAGTAAGCTGGCAAACAAACAAACAAACAAAAAAGGCAGAAACCAGTACTACACTGAACATGTTCCAACGACAGTCAGCAAAGGAAATGACCCACAGGAGAATACAGAAGGGATTAGGTTGGAGTTTATGTTTATTTTTAGACATTATTCCAAATAAACCTATAAAGATGTCATCATGCAGTGAGAATGTGTGAGCCATGAGAATAATAATAACTTCAAAGACAGTATACTGTAATTAACATTTATAAAACATCATTATGTGCCAGACTCTAGGCTCATAAATTTTTATTGAGGGCCTACTATCTGTTAAGTACTATTCTAGGTTCTACATAGAGATAGTCTCAAATAAAATGAGTCCGTATTTTCAGGGAGCTTACTTTTGTATATTTTCTCTTAGGTCCAGGAATACAAGCATTTTGGAGCAGACTTTGAAACTCTGCAACAGAGGGCTTACATTTTTAAAAAATATTTCACCAAGTAGTACCATTTTGGGGCAACTTATGGCTGGATGGCATCACTGACTCAATGAACACGGGTCTGAGTGAACTCCGGGAGTTGGTGATGGACAGGGAGGCCTGGGGTGCTGCGATTCATGGGGTCACAAAGAGTCGGACACAACTGAGCAACTGATCTGATCTGATCATAAAGAAACTTATGTCAATTACTCCTACAACCACAGGGTGGTTTAACGTAATAAAAGGAAGAAGTGATATAAATGCTTCTGTGAGTCAAAAGGATATGTTTTGATGTTAGCCTACAATAAAGTTATTACTTTGGCCACTAGAAATTATTTAGAATCTTATGAAATGATTTGAGAAAATGTTAATGATATTACAAAGGAGTATGTGATATAAATTTCTTGCACAGAAAAATAAGGCTATATAATCACCAAATTCATAGTAATAGCTCTGAATAACTGCTATAGGTGATTTAAATTTTATTCTCTTTTCTTATTTGTAGTTTCTAAATTCCTGTAATGAGTAGGTACCACTGATGCAAAAAGAAATTACTTTGTAAATGTTGTAGCCTTATTTGTTTCCATTATGAACAATTTGTTTCCAAATTCAATGTGGCCATGTATATCTTCTGCACAGTGCAAGGAAATGAAAAGGGCAAGAGGAAATAAAACAAAATAATAGTGCAAGGGGAAATAAAAAGTGTTCTTTGGTGACCACTGTGTCATTTAAAGGTTGATTATCCAGGGGGAGAGGGGAGGGGTGATTAGATTCACATCAGTTCTGCAAATATCACCTTGCACCTAAAACCAGCTCTGCTGCTGCTGCTGCTGCTAAGTCGCTTCAGTCGTGTCCAACTCTGTGCAACCCCATAGACGGCAGCCCACCAGGTTCCCCCATCCCTGGGATTCTCCAGGCAAGGACACTGGAGTGGGTTACCATTTCCTTCTCCAATGCATGATAGTGAAAAGTGAAAGTGAAGTCGCTCAGTCATGTCTGACTTTTTGCGACCCCATGGACTGCGCCAAACCAGCTCTAACTAGCACTTAATTGAAATTGCTTCTCTTTTTGAACCTTTGTTTACTTATCTGCAAAATGAGAGGATTGGACAAAATGACTTTTCAGTATATCGTCAATGAGCAAAAATGAGTTTCCTTGCTCTGCTGACAATGACCATGACCTCTAGATACCGAGGCATAAAAGTTGAGTCTTATACAAGACACCTATCTACAGATAGATACAGTGACAAGTTACAGCTGTGACTAAAGAGGACCAGAGAGCACTGGTTTTGCAGGTACCTCTTCATGTTTTCTGAGTCTAGTTCTGGTGCTTTTGGAGTCCTAACAATCCTGTTACTGGTTACTTTTTTTTTTAAGCATCTTTTTTTTCCTCAAGCACATGTGTTGGATCCTAAACATAAAAACGAAAATTTATTTACCAGTATTCTTGGCACAATATTGACATTTCCTATCAAAGATTTGGGTATCTGATATATAGGTAAGATAACATAAGTGTTAGTGAGAAAATAGACACTATTTCAAACCAATAAGATGAGATATGAATGTATTTGTGACTCTTAAAGCAGATTATATTTTTCTATTCTACCTGGACATTCTCTAACAGTGCAGAACCATAGGACTTTTTGTGATGACTGAAGTGTTTTCAATCTGCTTGTACAATATGGTAGATAACAGCCACTTAAGGCTATTGATCACTTGAAAGATGTAACAAGTGCACTTGGGAAACTAAATTTTAATTTTATTTAATTGTAACTATTCTAAATAACCACACAGTAGCTACAGGCTTGCAATGCAAAATGTGGTTTATGGACCAGCAGTCCCGGGGTTACCTGAGAGTTTGGTAGAAATGCAGACCCTCATTCCCTACCTGAAACCTCTGGTACCTGATGCTGCATTTTAACAAGATCCTCCGGTGATTCATATGCAAAGTAACAGTCCAGAAGCATCCCTCTAGAGACAACTGTTCAACTTTCCATTTCATCAGTCAATCAAATAAGCAACGGATCTTTCCATCATCAGCAGGTTCCAGGATCTCTGTCCGGGGCACCAGACACTGGGCCAGGCAGAGCAGGGCACGTAGAGTGGCACCAGAATGCACACTGGGCAGCACAGCGTCCGGGATGAGGGCATGAGCTTGGGATCAGAGTCTTCCTAACATCGCTTTCTAAGTGTGTTATCCTGAGCAAGCTGTTTTACTTCCTTGAGACTGCTTCCCATCCTTTAAATGGAAACCATCTGTAAATATTAAATGACCATGCACATTAAGTGCTGAGCTCATGTCTAACACAGAGCAAGCCCTCAATAAATGGCTCCTGTTGCTTTCATTATCAAGGCTCTTACCATGAAGCTGCAGGAGATTCACACTCTTAACACCAGTGGTTTAGACAAACCTTAGAGGCTGATGAGAAGGTAAACTACAGTCCATGCTGAAAAGATGCTGACCCACAGCATTCTCAGGGAATGTCACTAATCCCAAGTTCAGGAGGTAGGAAGAGACAGATCCTTTGTAGAGACACATTTTTTTATAAAGTAAAACACCATGAGATAATCAGTGCATTTGGATAAAATGTGTACTGTATTAATTTTTAAAGCCCGCATCCTCTGTCATAGGCCCTGAGTAAGTCCTCACAACTACAGTGCACATAATTCACTTATGGAACAAATAATTATTGATAATCTCCTCTAGGGAGGCAGCAGAGCATAAAGATTTAGAGCATGGATTCTGGAGTCCAATTACCTGGACTGGAAGCCCAGCTCTGCCACTTATTAGAAGAGACTAAGTGTGCCTTAGGCTCTTCATCTATAAAATGAGAACAGCAGTAACATTAACCACACAGGGAGGTACAAAGATTAAATGAGATGATACATTCCAAGTACTCGCTGGAGTGTTGGGTACTCACCAGCTCAGTTAATAAACTAGAAAGACATGAGAGGTGAATAAAATAAAAACATACGTATACCTTTAAAAAAACCTCAATAGTCAAATGACTAAAAAACAAAACAAAGCAACAACAAAAACTGCCTAAAGGCTATCTGTTTGAGAAGTGTTTGGAAGCTCTCTTCTTCACTAGTTCTGTCCCTACTTGGCTCCATTTTCAAACCAATGTTGCAAGAGGTTGGGAATGCCAAGTTCACAACATGTGTACAATGGGGAAATATAATGCACAACATTTAATATGGTGTAGAATATGGCATCATTCTTTATTCGATCTATTAGAACAGGTCTATTAATTGGAAGCTTTCTTCCATGGTCTCTTTGGGGTCAACGCTGCTGTTAAAGGCAAAACAGAAACTTATTTATACAAAGCACGGCCCTTTTGGTTTTCTCTGTGAGTCTTCTTGGAGAGAATCCAGCTCCGACCTGAATTATACAGAATCAGTTTCAGTGTTGCTGCTGATCAAATTTATCCATGAACTGAATTAAGAATTATGGAAGCGGCTGGAGCTAATATATGCAGCAGACCATCCCATTAAGCATCCTTTCTCATTTGCCAGCATGACTGTTAAACCAGAACACAGACCTTTTGACACAAACCACTGCTCAAAAATGACTGCACCAAATAACTAGGGGCCTGTCCCCTGACATATTGTGACCCTCCCTAAAGAAAACGTGGTTGCCTCACATGGATTAGGGACAGGGTTATTTTCTGAAGGCAGTTAATATAGTTCTTAAGAGAATTTTACTACATATGTTTATAGATTTCCAATTTTTGGAGAAAATGAAAGAAAAAAACTAAAACCATCAAAGGATGAGGTGGGTATGTATACACACATGTATGTTTGATGACTTTGTTTCTCAGAATCACTATTATAAACTGTAAATAATACCATGGATAAACTCTTGAAGAGCAGGAATTCCAATTCTATCTAATTACGCCCCCCTTTTCTTAATGCCCCACAAAACCAAATAAAGCCTACACTCAAAATTTGTCAAAATAACAGCATAAATAAATGGGCAAATTTCCAACCCAGATGAAAACTCTGAATAAAACAAATATGATAAGAGTGATGATTTAGAGCTTGGGCTCTGAAATCAGTCTGGGTTCAAATCTCAGTTGTGCCACTAAAGAGCTCTGCGATGATTGTTCAATCACTCAGTCGTGCCTGACTCTTTGCAACCCCATGGACTGCAGCACACCAGGCTCCCTGTCCTTCACCATCTCCCAGAGCTTGCTCAAGCTCATGTCCATTGAGTCGGCGATGCCATCCAACCATCTTGTCCTCTGTTGATCCCTTCTCCTCCTGTCTTCAATCTTTCCCAGCATCAGGGTCTTTTCCGATGAGTCGGCTCTTTGCATCAGGTGGCTCAAGTATTGGAGCTTTAGCTTCAGCATGAGTCCTCCAGCACCACAGTTCAAAGGCATCAATTCTTTGGTGCTCAGCCTTTTTTTATTGTGCAGCTTTCACATCCATACATGGCTACTGGAAGAACCATAGCTCTGGCTATATGGACCTTTGTAGGCAAAGTAATGTCTCTGCTTTTTAATATGCCATCTAGGTTTGTCATTGCTTTTCTTCCAAGGAGCAAGTGTCTTTTAATTTCATGGTTGCAGTCACCATCCACAGTAATTTTGGAGCTCAAGAAAATAAAGTCTGTCACTGTTTCCACACCTTGGCAAAAGACATAAAGCCTTTAAAGTTTTCCCATATGTAGAGTAGGGATAGCAACCTTACCCACCCTATAAGAGCAGTTAATAATACTTAAATCAGTGATGGAAGCTTGCTTTTACATCAGTTTGTATGAAGAGCTATTCTAAGCACTTTCCCTCTATTCCCTAAATATGCTTCATAAAACCCACAGGACATACCTTATTATCTCCTCTTACACCCAGTTTGAACACTAAACCACTTCAGTCATGTCTGACTCTTTGCAAATCTATGGACCATAGCCTATCAGGCTTCTCTGTCCATGGGATTCTCTAAGAAAGAATACTGGAGTGGGCTGCTGAGTCCTCCTTCAGGGGATCTTCCCAACTCAGGGATTGAACCTGCATCTCCTATGTCTCTTGCATTGGCAGGCAGGTTCTTTACCACTAGTGCCACCTGGGAAGCCCATTTGACAGATGAGGAAATGAAGCCACACACTTGGTAATCTGCCAAAAGCCACAGAGCTGGTAAGTGCAAGATGCAGTGTTTGAACTCAAGGAGTCTAACTTCAGAGTCCATGTGTTAACCCTTGTACTGTGAGTTGTCTGACATAAATCAGCATTGATATGAGCTATTTTTATTCCACTGATGCTGGATAGTAATAAAAAATAGAGCAGAAACCATTGCTAATCCTATGTCACTGTCAGTCCCTCCCTAGAGATGGGAGGTCCCTGTTGATACATTTGTGGGGGCTAGAAAATCTATGGCTTATGTTTACAAAGGAGGGGCAAGTGGTAAAGAATCCAAGAGTTCTTTCCAGTGAATGTTGGGGTCTCAGTAGTTTAGGTAAAGAATGTCCTCAAATCTAATTTCTCCCTTGTCCTCCCATATATCAGTTTACAGAATGTGGGGACCAGTCTTTAGCCTGTGGGAGACTCTCCTTCAGATCCATGTCTCATTGCCAGAGCCTCATGGACCCCATAGGGTCCATTCTCTGAAGGCTTCTGAGTCTTTGGTCTCTGAGTCACCCACAAGCCAACCTAAGTTTTACTAATCACCTTCCTTTTGAACTCAGGCCCTCTAGATTCCCAACCTGACCTCTATATCATGATAGATTTTCTCTCCCTCAAAAATCTTGAATCTGTCCCCTTACATGCAGTAGAATACTCTTCCAGCAGCTCTTGACAAGACTGGCTTCCAGGGCAGAATCAAAGATGGCAGACGAATAGGGGGAGGAGACCACCCTCTCCCCTACAAATACATCAAAAGACCATCTCCACATGGAACAATTCCTAAAGAACAACTTTTGAACACTGGCAGAGGATCCCAGACATTCAGAAAGGCAACCATCTCCTGGAATGAGGAGCTTTGACTTGTGTGCTGTGTGGCCTGAAAAGTCCTGTTACTGTAAGAGGTCAAGCCTGAATCCCAGAGACGGGAGACTCAACTCCAGCACTATGGAGCATTAGAGAACTCCCAACCCCATGGAACATTAATAGATGAGAGCCCACCCAGAGGCCTCCATACCTACACTGAGACCAAGCTCCACCCAAGAGCCAGCAAGCTCCAGTGCAGGACGTCCCACGCCAATCCTCCAACGAAACAGGAACACAACTCTGTACATTAGCAGGCAGGCTGCCCAGACCCATACCAAAACCAAAGGCACCCCAAAACTCACTCCTGGATACTGCACTGCCCTCCAGAGAGACGAGATCCAGTTCCATCCACCAGAACACAGGCACAAGTCCCCCCAATCAAGAAACCTCCACAAGGCATTGGTCCAGCCCCACCCACGGGGAGCAAACTCCACAGTTAAGAGAAATGACAACTCTCCAGCCTGCAGAAAGACTGGTTTCCCACCCTACCAATTTTGGGTATCATCTCCAAAATCTTTTTCTCAAAGACACTTGCTCTAACCATCCCGTCAAAAATCCCTTCCTTCTACCACCTTTCTCTTATTGATTTCTTTAAAGCACTTTTTTTTTTTTTGGCAGTACTCTAAGCTTATGCCCTAGAAGCAAGCTCCATAAAGGTCCTTATTTATCTTGCCCATCACTCCACCTCTTATGTTAGCACATAGATGCTAACAGTAAACACTGGTTCAACAAATACATACATGTCGTCTTTTCTGCATTAGCTCACACTGGTCTTCTCACCTTCCTGGAATTGTATTTTCAAAGTCTTCTCTGACTCACTGACTTCCCATCTCAAGTTCTTCCTCATGGGCTCATGTTCATTCATGTCTTCATCAACAAATGTATATTGAATAGCCAGAAAATGCCAGACATTGATGGACAAAGATGAATAAAACACATTCTGGCCCTTGTGGAACTTTCAGTCTATTGCACAGGGCAGATGTGCCCAGATGATTTCAACAGAAGCTTCTGTCTACCACTGGTATTAAGGAGTTCAGATGGGATCTTAGCTAAAACCAGTGCAGGGGTGGGCAGACTTCCACAGGGTGTGAAAGAGGAGCAGTTTTTGAAAGACAAGTGGGAAATAGTCAAATAAAGAAAACTGGAATAGGCATTCCAGATAGATGGAAGAGCATGAACAAAGGTACAGAAATCATGATGGTGGAAAAACTCTAAGTGGTTAAATATTAGATGGTGAGGTGTAAGGAAGGCCCAGATCATGGATGGTTGTGAATCATGTGTTAAAAAGCTTGAACTTAGGACTTCCCTGGCAGTCCAGTGGTTAAGAATCTGTGCCCTGCAAGGGGCATGGGTTCAATTCAGGATCGAGGAACTAAGATCCCACAAGCCACATGGTGCAGCCAAAAAGTTAAAAAAAAAAAATCTAAAAGCTTGAACTTTATCCTACAAGCAATGGGAAGCTATTGTGAGTTTTATTCAGGAGAGTAAAATCTCCAAGGGAAGCTTGGGTTTTTAAAAAACAACCTCAAAATTTCCTTTCCTTGAGCTCCTGAAGGACAGCAATCACAGTTGGTCAAGTAAAGAGAAAGAGGAAGGAATGAGTTATATAAGAATAAAAATGCTGTGTGAAAAGGACATTAAATTCTTTTTTTTTTTCCCCTGCAAAAGGCCTATAGCAGAGAGAGTGTCTAAGCTGGGCATAATTGCAATTTTTTTTTTTTTTTTTTTACTGGCATCATTTGCTTAAGCTAAGAGATGATTTCACTCTGATTGGAAACCATTTCTGATGCAACTTAAATGACCTACATAAATATTTTATAACCACTCAGGATCAGCATACTTGAGAATAAGCTAGACTACTTCATAAACTTGTTTGCTTTAGTGCTGCAGAGGAAAAAACTAAAGCTTAATAAATGCAGGGCATGTTGGAATCAAAAAGAAGGGCGACAGAAGTTCTTGGATAAATATCCCACTGCTCTGAAACCACTGGTTTTCAATAATTTACTATCTAGTAATCATGATTTTATATAGCAACTTATTTCCTCTATGGCAAATATTTAAATGTAGATATATTTTGTAAAACAGCAAGATAACACCAGACTTTCATAATTCCACAGATTCTGGAGTTAAAGAGACCTGCATTCAAGAGTTGATGTTGCCACTCTCTGTTTATGTGACTCTGAGACAAAGTCACTAAACCTTTCTGAGTCTGTACTATGTATGTATGTGTGTGCTCAGTCATTCAGTCGTATCCAACTCTTTGAGACCCTGTGTACTATAGCCTGCCAGGCTCCTCTGTTCATGAGATTTTCCAGGCAAGAATACAGAGATCTTCCTGACCTAGGGGTCGAACTTGAGTCTCTTGCATCTCCTGCATTGGGAGGCAGATTCTTTACCACTGTGCCACCTGAGAAGCCCACATTTATATACAAATGAGGATAAGAAGGGGTTTACCTCTAGAGTTGTAATGAGTATTGGATGAGATTATGGGCTTGGCCCAATGTCTGGGACATGGGAGCCAACAAAAGTAAGCTATCACCACTGCCCCCACCATATCACGGTAGGGAAATAATCCACCATGACATTGCTAAAAATTCTTGTGACAGGTTTTCTTCTTGACTATGCTTTCAAGTTTGTTTATATGCTAAACATTTTGGGAAGACAAAGACAGGGAGTCTCTACAGGATAGAGGGAAGACTTGTGTACAACCAGGATTATAACTGGGCAAAAACTGGGCAGGTTTACTAGCAGTACTCACATACAACCGGAGTTCCCTAAGCTCAGTGTTCCTCAGCTATGACACAGACCCACTGACTACACAGTATCTTTCTGGGCTCCTCCCTGTGGCCCCATGCGAAGTGGGGAACCCAGGAAGCCACCATGAACAGGAAGGGAGCAGAGGCCCCAAGTCATGCAATAAGCTGGAAAATCCTTGGTCCTTGCCTACTTCTGTGTCATCTGCCAGCATCCACGATTCTCTGGCAAGTTAACTTGTCAGCTTGAAAGTAGAGTAAAATTTCAGACCCTTCACAGTTCTTGAGAATCACCTTCCTCTTCATCATTCTTCTGAGAGAAGAAAATGTTGAAAACTGATATTGAGGTCTTTATCCAAAGTGAAACTCCTTATGTGATGCAGGCTTACCACTTCCTCTGAAGCCACTCATCATTTGAGTTTAATATTCCCTGGTGGCTCAGACAAGGAAGAATTTGCCTGCAATGCAGGAGACCTGGGTTTGATCCCTGTGTCAGGAAGACCCCCTGGAGGAGGGCATGGGAACCTACTTCAGTATTCTTGCCTGGAGAATCCCATGGACAGAGGACCCTGGCGGGCTACAGTCTATTGGGTCGCAGAGTTAGATACGACTGAGCGAGTAACACTTTTCAACTAATTTATTCTGTTTTCACTCAGAATCATGTAGATAAATGGAAATATAATTAACTGGATAAATATTTTAAATGCCAGTTAACTCTGAGTGTGTTTACTGGACATGAATTAACCTGATTAAATACAGAATTACATTTCAGTTACAAATTGTAGATTTGCATTTTTCTGGTTGATATAAACAGACGCATTTACTTCTTGTTTTGAATACAGAGTTCAAAACAGAGCTATCCAGGCAACTGGGTACATATATTGTGCTGCCATGATCTTGCTGAATGTGTTTGTTAATATCCTTTTTAATCTGTGTCATTTTAGTTAAATGATTTGGAATAAACCAGAACAACAGCAATAAAAAGATTAAAACATCGCTCCCAGAAAATTCATTTATGAAACATTCTTCTTTGATGTCTTAGTAATAAATCAATTTTATACCTAGAGCTCCCAATTTAATTTTCTTTCTTTCTATTTTTATAAAAAGCCCTTTGTTCCTATGTTTTCTCCCCCTACTCACCCCTTTCAGGGTAAACACGTAGCCTAGCTATCTTTGTTAAGGTGCAGACTATGCGACAGGATTAGAATAGGATTGAATGAGTTATTAAATGGACCTTGGTTCAAGTCCTAGATCCCTCTCTATGAATACCCTTGGACTGTAAGCCCTGACTTCCTTAATCTGTGCTATGGCATTATAACACATACCTCTAAGACTTACATAGAGTTTTAACTAACGGCTAGTGTGATTCATGGGGTCACAAAGAGTTGGACACGACTGAGTGACTAAACTGAACTGAAGTGCTTCATGAGGTGATGGAATTCCAGTTGAGCTATTTCAAATCCTGAAAGATGATGCTGTGAAAGTGCTGCACTCAATATGCCAGCAAATTTGGAAAACTCAGCAGTGGCCACAGGACTGGAAAAGGTCAGTTTTCATTCCAATCCTAAAGAAAGGCAATGCCAAAGAATGCTCAAACTACCGCACAATTGCACTCATCTCACACGCTAGTAAAGTAATGCTCAAAATTCTCCAAGCCAGGCTTCAGCAATACGTGAACTGAGAACTTCCAGATGTTCAAGCTGATTTTAGAAAAGGCAGAGGAACCAGAGATCAAATTGTCAACATCTGCTGGATCATGGAAAAAGCAAGGGAGTTCCAGAAAAACATCTATTTCTGCTTTATTGACTATGTCAAAGTCTTTGATTGTGTGCATCACAATAAACTGGGGAAAATTCTGAAAGAGATGGGAATACTGGACCACCCGACCTGCCTCTTGAGAAACCTGTATGCAGGTCAGGAAGCAACAGTTAGAACTGGACATGGAACAACAGACTGGTTCCAAATAGGAAAAGGAGTACGTCAAGGCTGTATATTGTCACCCTGCTTATTTAACTTATATGCAGAGTACATCATGAGAAACGCTGGGCTGGAAGAAGCACAAGCTGGAATCAAGACTGCTGGGAGAAATATCAATAACCTCAGATATGCAGATGACACCACCCTTATGGCAGAAAGTGAAGAGGAACTAAAAAGCCTCTTGATGAAAGTGAGGCTGGGAATGATTGAAGACAAAAGGAAAAGGGGGAGGGGGCAGAGGATGAGATGGTTAAATAGCATCATCAACTCAGTGGACATCAATCTGAGCAAACTCCAGTAGATAGGGGAGCCTGGTGTGCTGCATGCAATCCATGGGGTCGCCAGGAGTCGGACATGACTTATTAAATGAACAACAACAAGGGACAACTGACAAAGTCTATGACATGATTTTTGTTGTCACAACCAGGAGGAGTAGGGAGGTGACTACTAGCAGCTGATGGGGAGAAGGCAGGGTTACTATTAGACATCCTACATCAACACTCTAGCCCTGGCCCAAGGTGTCCACAGTGGTAAAGTCAAGAAACCGAGTATAGCTATATGATCTTCAGTTTCTCAAGCTCCCAGGCTTCTGTTTTCTCTTCTCCAAAATGAGTATAATCATAGGTCTTATCTCACAAATTAGATGTATTAAATGAGTTATCATCTACATATAAAATGTTCTCAGCCAGCAGAAAATGCACACTATATGTTAACAAACATTAAGTTGCTGCCCAGTTTAAAATACTTCCATTTCCGCACTACTTTTAGAATAATTTCAAGCTTCCCACACATCCTGTATCCTTCTCCAGCTGCTCTTGTCCCATAGCCTCTCATCAGAGAACCCTTACTCACCAATGTTTATTCCCTGAACATACCCAGCTCCTTCCTGCTTGGGGGGGCCTTTGCACATGCCAGGCCTTCCCTATAGGGCCTTCCCTTGTCTGGCAGTTGGAAAGCCCCTTCTCTTCCTTCCTCACTCAGCTTACATATCATCTCCTCAAAGAGGCCTTCCTTGATCAGACTGCTGAAGGAGGGCTCTGGTTTTGGTTCTGGTCATGGCCCCTGCTTCTTTTACAGCCCTGGTCACAATGGGTACTTATTATTTGCCTGTTGATTTGAGTAATGCTTCCATCCCACCACAAGCTGTATGCTTGTTCTGTCTTAGCCAAGGACTTGAGTGAAAACTCAAGTTGAATGAAAGAACTGGAGGGCTGGGAAGACGGGTCTTCCTTTGAGACTGGAGGAAATGAAACACAGAGTGAAGCCCCAGAGCCATCTTAAGGTGGAGGGGTATCCTGCTTTAATAACCTCGACTTTCTCGAGACAAGTCTACTGTTGCCAGGGGCAACAACTCTGGATAGAACGGCACTGAGCTCAACGAAGAAAAAAGGGGAAAGAGAAAATACAATCAAACTAGGTTTAAGGGCGATCCTTCTCTAAGTGAATGCTTAATTCCCCTCATCTATTTCAAATTCATTATTTTTACAAGTTTGCAGCATTTGTTTCCTATAACAAAGAGTCTCACCAGAGATTACAGCTCAGAAATAACAGTGTGTTCCGACAGACTGCTCCCTGGTGATTTCAAATGCCCCTGGAAATAGCTCTGTATTTTTACCACCTTACAAGTCTACAACCTAAATCTGACATGAGTGATTTAATACTGGATAGTTGTAGCTTGGGTTATAACATATCACAGTGATTTCTATTTTTTCCTTATTTTCTTTATGTATCTATCTTTCCTTTATTTTTGATTTTTTATTCATTCATTCATCTAATCATTTAGCATAATGAAGGACAATTTGAAGTATTTATTGGGTTGGCCAAAATGTTTTTCCATTAGATATTACGGAAAAACTCAAACAAGCTTTTTGGCCAACTCAATACATACTATCACCT
The DNA here is from genome assembly GCF_029407905.1 of Bubalus kerabau. Classification (NCBI taxonomy): domain Eukaryota; kingdom Metazoa; phylum Chordata; class Mammalia; order Artiodactyla; family Bovidae; genus Bubalus; species Bubalus kerabau. The sequence continues at coordinate 40,240,750 of NC_073643.1, read as the reverse complement.
CATCTTTTTACGAAAGGAGGAGGACAGAAATCTCAAATTTACTGAGAGGGAACAAGAAAGTAGTAAGCATGGGTCTTAAGAACAAGTATCAAGTAACTCAGAGGCCCAAAGACAGATGTACAGGGATGAAAAGCTTCTCAGACAGGATTTGTGAACCCTGGGACTACTGACATTTGGAATGGATGGCTGTCCTGGGCAAAGCAAGAAGGTTTAGTAGGATCTTTGGCTTCTACCACTAGATGCCAATAGCACCTTTTCAGCAGTTAAAACTAAAAACATCTCTTGACATTGCAGAGGGATGTCTGAGGGACCAAAACTGCCCATGGAACTGAGAATTTACTTGCTAACCTGCTTTCAGCACTTTTCTGTGCCAGGCATACTATATACATCATCTCATTTACTGCTCAAAAGGAGCTTATAGAGTAGATATTAAATTCATCCTTCTTTCTCAAAGGAAGAAAGTGAGGCTAAGTCATTTATTTATAGTAACTGCCCTCAATCCTACAGTTAGGAGGGGAGAAAGGCATAATTCAAGCTGAGGTCAAAGGGATTCCAAACCTTAGCTCCCAACTACTGTATTAGGAGGAAAAGTCTTTCTCAATCTATATTAAAGATCAATTTTCAACATTTTATCAACCATATTCTATCAGGTTTCCTTTTCTTTCTTTCCAGATTTATTTTTTAATTAATTTATTTTAATTGGAGGCTAATTACTTTACAATATTTTAGTGGTTTTTGGCATACATTGACATGAGTTAGCCATGGGTATACATGTGTCCCCCATCCTGAATCCCCCTCCCACCTCCCTCCCTATCCCATCCCTCAGGATTGCCCCAGTGCACCAGCCCTGAGCACCCTGTCTCATGCATCAAACCTGAACTGGCAATCTATTCCACATACGATAATATACATGTTTCAATGTTATTCTCTCAAATCATCCCACCCTCGCCTTCTCCCAGAGTCCAAAAGTCTGTTCTTTATATCTGTGTCTCTTTTGCTGCCTCAAATATAGGGTCACCATTACCATCTTTCTAAATTCCATATATATGCGTTAACATACTATATTGGTATTTTTCTTTCTGACTTACTTCACTCTGTATAATAGGCTCCACTTTCATTTACCTCATTAGAACTGATTCAAATGCATTCTATTTAATAGCTGAGTAATATTCCATTGTGTATATGTACCACAGCTTTCTTATCCATTCATCTTCTGATGGACATCTAGGTTGCTTCCATGTCCTAGCTATTGCAAACAGTGCTTTGATGAACACTGGGATACATGTCTCTTTCAATTCTGTTTTCCTTGGTGTGTATGCCCAACAGTGGGATTGCTGGGTCATATGGCAGTTTTATTTCCAGTTTTTTAAGAAATCTCCACACTGTTCTCCATAGTGGCTGTACTAGTTTGCATCCCCACCAACAGTGTAAGAGGGTTGCCTTTTCTCCACACCTTCTCCAGCATTTATTGTTTGTAGACTTTTTGATAGCAGCCATTCTGACCGGCATGAGATGGTACCTCATTGTGATTTTGATTTGCATTTCTCTGACAATGAGTGATGTTGATCATCTTTTCATGTGTTTGTTAGCCATCTGTATGTCTTCTTTGGAGAAATGTCTGTTTAGTTCTTTGGACCATTTTTTGATTGGGTAATTTATTTCTCTGGTATTGAGCTGCATGAGCTGCTTCTATATTTTTGAGATTAATTTTTTTGTCCGTTGCTTCATTTGCTATTCTTTTCTCCCATTTGAAGGCTGTCTTTTCACCTTGCTTATAGTTTTCTTCATTGTGCAAAAGCTTTTAATTTTAATTAGGTCCTATTAGTTTATTTTTGCTTTTATTTCCATTACTCTGGGAGGTCGGTCATAGAGGACTCTGCTGTGATTTATGTCAGAGAGTGTTTTGCCTATGTTTTCCTCTAGGAGTTTTACAGTTTCTGGTCTTACATTTAGATCTTTAATCCATTTTGAGTTTATTTTTGTGTATGGTGTTAGAAAGTGTTCTAGTTTCATTCTTTTACAAGTGTTTGACCAGTTTTCCCAGCACCACTTGTTAAAAAGATGATCTTTTCTCCATTGTATATTCTTGCCTCCTTTGTCAAAGATAAGGTGTCCATAGGTGTGTGGATTTATCTCTGGGCTTTCTGTTTTGGTCCATTGATCTATATTTCTGTCTTTGCACCAGTACCACACTGTCTTGATGACTGTAGCCTTGTAGTATAGTCTGAAGTCAGGCAGGTTGATTCTTCCAGTTTCATTCTTCTTTCTCAAGATTGCTTTGACTATTCGAGGTTTTTTGCATTTCCATACAAATTGTGAAATTATTTCTTCTAGTTCTCTGAAAAATAATGTTGGTAGTTTGTTAGGGATTGCATTGAACCTGTAGATTGCTTTGGGTAGTACTCATTTTCACTATATTGATTCTTCCAATCCATGAGCATGGTATATATCTCCATCTGTTTGTGTCATTTTTTATTTCTTTCATCAGTGTTTCATAGTTTCCTATATATATGTCTTTTGTTTCTTTAGGTAGATTTATTCCTAAGTATTTTATTATTTTCATTGCAATGGTGAATGGAATTGCTTCCTTAATTTCTCTGTTTTCTCATTGCTAGTGTATAGGAATGCAAGGGATTTCTGTGTGTTAATTTTATATCCTGCAACTTTACCATATTCATTAATTAGCTCTAGTAATTTTCTGGTGGTGTCTTTAGGGTTTTCTATGTAGAGGATCATGTCATCTGCAAACAGTGAGAGTTTCTCTTCTTTGCCAATCTGGATTCCTTTTACTTCTTTTTCTTCTCTGATTACTGTGGCTAAAACTTCCAAAACTATGTTGAATAGTAGAGGTGAGAATGGGCACCCTTGTCTTGTTCCTGACTTTAGGGGAAATGCTTTCAATTTTTCACCATTGAGGATAATGTTTGCTGTGGGTTTATCATATATGTATTTTATTATGTTGAGGTATGTTCCTTCTATGCCTGCTTTCTGGAGGGGTTTTGATCATAAATGGATGTTGAATTTTGTCAAAGGCTTTCTCTGCATCTATTGAGAAAATCATATGGTTTTTATCTTTCAATTTGTTAATGTGGTGTATCATATTGATTGCTTTGTGAATACTGAAGAATCCTTTCATCCCTAGGATAAAGCCCACTTGGTCATGATGTATGATCTTTTTAATATATTGTTGGATTCTGTTTGTTAGAATTTTGTTGAGGATTTTTGCATTTATGTTCATCAGTGATATTGGCCTGTAGTTTTCTTTTTTTGTGGCATCTTTGTCTGGTTTTGGTATTAGGGTGATGATGGCCTCATAGAATGAGTTTGGCAGTTTACCTTCCTCTGCAATTTTCTGGAAGAGTTTGAGTAGGATAGGTGTTAGCTTTTCTCTAAATTTTTGGTAGAATTCACCAGTGAAGCCATCTAGTCCTGGACTTTTATTTGTTGGAAGATTTTTTATTACAGTTTCGATTTCCATGCTTGTGATGGGTCTGTTAAGATTTTCTATTTCTTCCTGGTTCAGTTTTGAAAGGTTATACTTTTCTAAGAATTCATCCATTTCTTCCAAGTTGTCCATTTTATTGTCATACAGTTGCTGATAGTAGTCTCTCATGATCCTTTGTATTTCTGTGTTGTCTGCTGTGATTTCTCCACTTTCATTTCTAATTTTGTTGATTTGATTCTTCTCCCTTTTTTTCTTGATGAGTCTGGCTAATGGTTTGTCTATTTTATTTATCTTCTCAAAGTACCAGCTTTTAGTTTTGCTGATTTTTGCTATAGTCTCCTTTGTTTCTTTTTCATTTATTTCTACTAATCCTGGGGTTCTTCATTTCTTCTTTTTCTAGTTGCTTTAGGTGTAAAGTTAGGTTATTTATTTGATTTTTCTCTTGTTTCTTGATGTAAGCTTGTATTGCTGTGACCCTTTCCCTTAGCACTGCTTTTACTGAATCCCATAGGTTTTGGGTTGTTGTGTTTTCATTTTCATTTGTTTCTATGCATATTTTGATTTCTTTATTTCTTCTGTGATTTTCTGGTTATTCAGAAGCATGTTGTTTAGTCTCCATATGTTTGTATTTTTAGTAGTTTTTTTCTTGTAGTTGACGTCTAATCTTACTGCACTGTGATCAGAAAAGGTGTTTGAAATTATTTCAAAATACCCCACTCACACCTACAGATAGATCAACTAAACAGAAAATTAGCAAGGAAACACAAACTTTAAATGATACAATGGACCAATTAGACCTAATTGATATCTATAGGACATTTCACCCCAAAACAATGAATTTCACCTTTTTCTCAAGTGCACACACAACATTCTCCAGGATAGATCACACCCTGGGCCATAAATCTAGCCTTGGTAAATTCTTTCCACATTTATTGACACCCTTTGTATGTAAAGCAGCTATATTAAATGATGGAGCCTGGAGAAGCAGTTTACTTCTCATATCTATTCATCTCCTTTCTCCTCCCTGCTTTGTGCTAGGGATGTCAGTTTCTACATGGTCTTAATCAGCTTCCTTATCTTCTGGCTTTCTCTTGGGCTCAGCCAATGAGAAGCACCAGCAAGAGATTAGAGGGTGGGATGAGAGAGAAGAATGTATTCTACTGATTCCCTTGGGGTCAGAAAGCAGTTTGATACTTCTCTACCTAAAGCCGTTGCGGGGTGGCTCTCATCCCCTGCCTCGGCATGCTATGTGCACTCTGGTCTCCTTGCTCCTTCTTCCCTTATGTGCTTAGTTCCTCAGTTGTTTCCAACTCTTTGCAACTGCATGGACTTCAGCCCTCCAGGCTCCTCTATCCATGGGGATTCTCCAGGCAAGAATACTGCAGTGGGTTGCCATGCCCTCCTCCAGGGATCTTCCCAACCCAGGGACTGAATCCAGGTCTCCCACACTGAAGGTGGATTCTTTACTGTCTGAGACACCAGGGAAACCCTTATGGGTTTAATTTATTCTGCCCACTCTTCTTTAAAGAATCCCTTCATTCAGCCCCCCTCAATTATCCAGTCTGAGTAAGCCACCATGCTTTTTGCTAGGATGCTAATGGCTGTTAAGGAAGAATAAAAATAACTAATACAGGAAGAGAGTCTAACCTTTGTCTTGGAAAATGTTCATCCTAATTAGGGAAGAAATCATGCAAACCAAAGAGCTTGAGTAATTACGTTGTGAGCATAGAAAATGTGATATACTAATGATAGTGGACATAGCAAAGACTACAATTTAAGCATCTTCTTTAAACCAAAGCATTAGAGTCTTCCTCTCAATCTTCACTGTAATCCTATGGCATGAGTATTATTGGTCTCATTTATGGTTGGGGAAACGAAGATTAAGTAACTTGTTTAAGGCCATATAACCAGTAACTGGCAGAGCCTATTACTGAATTTGGTGATCAAAGTAGAGTCAAATTGGACTAATATTAACCCCAACTGCAACCAAATACACTTTAAAAAAAAAATCATGAGAACACACACATTTTAGAGAGAACTGTTTCCAGTTCAAAAGGCACTAATTCACTTAACACTAATTCAGAAATTGTCCTTGCTCAGGCAAGCAATCAGCAATTCTTCCTGAATAAAATGCTGGAAGAATTATTTCCTCCTTAACATTTACAGTCTTAATTGAGAGAGCAAAGGCTACAGCCCCAAAGTGATCAGTTTTTCAAATCAAGGCCTATGAAAGTTAAGAATTATTTCAATGGGCGTTTAGTTTCTGAAACAGCAATTAATTCTTAAACTTTTGAGACAGTAGCATTCATTGTGTATTATTGGATAAAATGGGCCTATACAGTTAGTTCAGTCACTCAGTCATGTCCAACTCTTTGTGACCCCATGGACTGCAGCACGCCAGGCTTCCCTGTCCATCACCAACTCAGGGAGCTTGCTCAAACTCATGTCCATTGAGTTGGTGATGCCATCCAACGACCTCATCCTCTGTCATCCCCTTCTCCTCCTGCCTTCAACCTTTCCCAGCATCAGGGTCTTTTCCAGTGAGTCGGTTCTTCACATCAGGTGACCAAAGCTATTGGAGCTTCAGCTTCAGCATCAGTCCTTCCAATGAATATTCAGGACTGATTTCCTTTAGGACTGACTGGTTTGATCTCCTAGCATCCAAGGGACTCTCAAGAGTCTTCTCCAACCACAGTTCAAAAGCATCAATTCTTTGGCACTCAGCTTTCAGCTGAGCTATTAGGGAAGCCCATAGCTTTGACTAGATGGAATTTTGTCAGCAAAGTAATATCTCTGCTTTTTAATATGCTGGCTAGGTTGGTCATGGGCTTCCCTCATGGCTCAGTTGGTAAATAATCTGTCTGCAATGCAGGAGACCAGGTTCGATCCCTGCATCAGGAAGATCCCCTGGAGAAGGAAGTGGAAACCCACTCCAGTATTCTTGCCTGGAGAACCCTGTGGACAGAGGAGCTTGGCAGGTTACAGTCCATGGGGTCCAAGTCGGACACGACTTAGCAACTAAACCACCACCAGGTTGGTCATAGCTTTTCTTCCAAAGAGGAAGTGTCTTTTAATTTTATAGCTATAGTCATCATCTGCAGTGATTTTGGAGCCCAGGAAAATAAAGCCTCTCCCTGTTTCCATTGTTTCCCCATCTATTTGCCATGAAGTGATGGAACTGGATGCCATGATCTTTATTTTTTGAATGTTGTTTTAAGCCATCTTTTTCACTCTCCTCTTTCACTTTCATCAAGAGGCTCTATAGTTCCTTTTCGCTTTCTGTCATAAGGGTGGTGTCGTCTGCATATCTGAGGTTACTGATATTTCTCCTGGCAATCTTGATTCCAGCTTGTGCTTCATTCAGCCTAGCATTTCACATGATATACTCTGCATACAATTTAAATAAACAGGGTGACAATATACAGCCTTGACGTACTTCTTTCCCAATTTGGAACCAGTCTGTTGTTCTATGTCTGGTTCTAACTGTTGCTTCTCGAGCTACATGCAGATTTCTCAGGAGGCAGTTCAGGTGGTCTGGTATTTCCATCTCTTTCAGAATTTTCCACAGTTTGCTGTGACCCACACAGCCAAAGGCTTTGGTGTAGTCAATAAAGCAGAAGTAGATGTTTTTCTGGAACTCTCTTGCTTTGTCTATCAGGGCCTATCAGGGACCAAGACATTTTGACCCCAAAGTTTGACCTTGTCATTTCAACCACAAATGTTTTGATTATAAACACTAATCAGATCTAAACCAATACTGAAGAACTGCCATGAAGGCAATAGTTTCTCCAGTAAATGACATTAAGCCAATTTAATTCCTTAATGAAATTTCTGTCCAGCACATGTGAATCATCTCCAGTTTTTCTATTTTCATGTTTTTTAATCAAAGTGATCTTCACAGAGGTGAGCTCATTTCTTTTGAAACTTCATCAATATTTTCTTATTTTATCAGATTTTTTTTTTCACAATGACTTCAAAGTTTTTTGTTTTGTTTTGTTTTTTGCCACAGTGAATTTTCTCATTGTTACCAAGGCTAATTTTCCTGGGTCAACTTCTACAAAATCTACATTTCATCAAGAAGATGTTATTTTCCATCCATTTTTTGGCAATATAAAATTTTATCATGTGCAGTTTTAGGAATCCTTAATGTTACTCCATCTGAATTTCTAAATAGAATAAAAAATCATTCTCCATAACCAGGTATTAATTGGAGATGTCACCCATACAGGGCTTCTGTGAGGATTCAGGAGTCCAATGTGTGTTTCATGCCAACACAGAGCTGGGATAGGGGAGGAGAGACTGCACAGTCAAGCCCAGCTCTCCCTTCTCCACTACTAATGAGCCTGATTCCAAAACCAAAGGAATTAGAAAGGGGAAGCCAAACTCATACTAGGGGAGTAGCTTTTCATGTTGGAGGTGGGGGTTTTGGTTCTTAGCTTTCATCAAACTTCCAAGGAGGTGGAAGGCCCAACAAAAGTTGAGTGTCAGAGATATCAATTCTGTAAGGAGTTGGATGTAAAGCAAACTGAAATGAATCAAGTCAAACACTTCACAATATCTTTAATTTTTAACTGAGAGAGTTGCTTAAGATGTTGACCTAATAATTCTCTCCTCTAGTTTTTGTTTATCTCACCCACTCGTCCTACTGACTAATCTTATGAAAATCTTTGAAAACAGCCTTTCCTGCACCCCTGCCTTCAGTGTCTTTTGTGTTGCATAATCATCACCAGACTTAGCTACTTGGCATTTAACTCTCTCACAGAAGTGCACACTTGTCCACACTGCAAGCTCTGAGAAAATGCATTTCATTTGGCACTATAGATTTACAATTATTTGTATTAAAAGAATCATAAGAAACAGTGTTTGTAGATGAAGGGCTATGTCAGGTGACTGTCAAAAGCCCTGCATGATGAAGACTTATTTCAATCCTATTTCATCCTTCGAATCCCGTCTATGACTCACCCAACCCTTCCTGAAGTCTCCTCTCACAGGTAAGCCACCTCATGTTTTTGTCCAAGCATTGTAATTCACAATTTTTTCATACAGAGCAAGGACTAGCAATTATTAAGTAGTCAGAACTGAGTCAATTTTTGTTAGAAAGTCTCTTTCACACCCAAATGAGGACATTTATTATCTCTGTGTCACAGTTTAAGCAAATTTATTACCTCATCAAAAGGTACACTGTGTTGGAGTTTGAATTAACCTTTTAAAATACTGTATTTATTTTGCCCTAAGGTTTTAAAATTGACTTTTATTTACTTAAATATCCCCCAAGGGCTTAAATGTTTCTGAATTACCTAAAAGTCCTCCAACCTATTACATATGTTCACCCTATGAAAAATTATATATGAAATCAAAATTATTAAATGTTTTCATTCTGAAAACATTTGTACACAACAATACTGACAACTTCATTCTAAAAATATTTACACATATTGACATATTTATATGTCAAATGAAAATGAAAAGGGCAGGATATGCATTTATATAAATATAGTATGACCTCAAAGACAAAAAAAATAGTATCTAAAAACAATTGGAAGAAAGGCACAAAAAAATTAACCTATTTTTATTTGGTGGTGGGAATGGTGATTTTAAATTTATTTTTTATATATTTTTCTGCATGAGTATATTTTATACAATAAGCATATTTTTACTGGTATAATCAAAAATGTCCCTTTTTTTTAAAGCCCTTTCCCCTTCATCTGTAAGTTGGCTTTTCACTATGAGGTGGCAATGCCCACCCAGAAAGGCTAGCTAATATGCCCAAGGTTAATAAGTTAATTAGCATCCACACCCAAGTTTGAACCCAGAAACTGTCGTCCTTAAGAAATGATTCCTTCCCTGCTAGCAAATGAGTAACAAATACTCATCTTCTATATTCAGAGTCAGAGTTAAGATGCAGCCACAGGCATCTCAGCTTCAGATATGCATGTGACCTCATTTTAAAGGCAGCAAAGAAAACAACTGGCATTTGCTGCCTCAGGCCACACATGCTTTCTAGATAGTTCTTGGGCATTATGCAAATCACTCACAGGAGCAATTCAGTGGTTGAGTATATACTCTCCATCATCGGAAATAAGACACACATGCTGTTTTATGAAATTGATGCTGGACTCATTTCTGAATTATAAGAGATTGAGTGGGTTCTACAGCACTCCATTTGAGACAACTCCCCAAAGCATTAGCCAAAGGGTCTGCCAGCAACTGATTTATGTCTGCATAAGAATCCCCCAAACTAATACAATTATGTAAAGTTTAAAAATTAAAAAAAAAAAAAAAAAAGAATCCCCTTCCAGAACACTCTTTGTTGGTGACCTTCTGATCTTTTGACTTCCTAATGGAAATTGAAAAGCATGTGACTGGGGGTGTAGGGGTGGGTGGGAGGAGGCATAGGAATAGAGGAACACTAGTCAAAAGTGTCTAAAGCAGGTATTTTGATTCTAACAACCAATTCCAACACATGTGGGTGTTAAGTGGTGCTATCCCACACCAAGGGTTTCCCTGGTGGCTCAGACAGTAAAGAATCTGCCTGTAATACAGGATACTGGAGTTTGATCCCTGGGTTGGGAAGATCTCCTGGAGAAGGAAATGGCAACCCATTCCAGTATTCTTGCATGGAGGATTCCGTGGATGAAGAGCCTGGCGGGTTACAGTTCATGGGGTCACAAAGAGTTGGATATGACTGAGTGACTAACACCCCACACCAAGCAATTCCCCACTATTTGATTCAGTTCCGACAGTATCTGGAAACAGTAACAAATGCCACAGGTTAAGGGCTCAGTCTTACTGGACAGTCCATTCCCCTAACACAGATTCCAATCACAAGTCCATTTTGTTACTCATGCTTCTGACTCATCAGCTATAAACCAGAGGTTTCCATGACCTCTACCTTGGGCTCTGTTAATTTGCCAGAACAGCTCACAGAACTCAGGCAAACACTCATGTTTTGTCACTTTCTCTTAAAAGGATATGATAAAACATATGGATGAGCATCCAGATGGAAGGGTCATGTAGGGTGTGATGTGTAGCCTCCATCCTTCTCTGGGTACCTGCACAACCACATGTTCGCCCTCCTGAAAACTCTTCTAACCCCTTATTTTGGGAATTTCTATGGAGGCTTCATCACACAGGCATAATCAACCATAAACTCCATTTTCAGCCCTTTTCCCTTCTCAAGAAAATGGTAGGTATGGCTGAAAATTCCAAGTTTCTAATCATGGTTAAGTCTTACTGGTGACCAGCCAACAGCCATGTAGCAGTCCACTCAAGGTCGATCCATTGGAAGAAATGACACTCTCATCACTTAGGAAATTGCAAGAGTTTTAGGAACTCTGTGCTGGGAACTGGAGGAGAGAGAAACCAGTATATATATTTTCTGTTATCTCACAGCACCTCATATTCCATAATGCCTCCCTACACCCCCAGATCTCCACTTTCCATATACCCACTTTGCTTTCTTATCTCTCTCTTCTATTTGACTCTAAGCTCTTTTGCAACAGAAGTGTGCTTGGTTTATCACTAAATTCCTCATTCTTTGCCTAGTTGCCAGCACACAATAGAAGCTCAGTAAATCCTTATTGAATGAATGAATGAATAAAACACATGGGGTTTTTCTCTTCAACAAGAAGCATGGCTGTATAAAACGTTTCTCTTAACTGCACACAGTTGGCACTTACTAAATGCTCTAATCATTTTATGATAAAAGCTATGAAACAAGATAAAAGGCAGTTGCAATCAAGCTAAGCCCATGTAAGACATGGAATCTGTGGGTAGATGTAGAAAGTAAGTAATTAGAAAGTAAGCACATCTAATAAACACAAGGTCATATTGTACAGCACAGGGAACTATAGTCAATATCCTGGGATAAGCCATAATAGAAAAGAATATAAAAAAGAATGGATATATGTGTATAACTGAGTCACTTTGTTGTAAAGCAAAAATTAACACATTATAAATTGACTATACTTCAATAAAAAATAAATTTAAAGAAAAGTATGAATATCTGAAAAACTTATTTATCCAATCCTGCGAAGCTCTTTTTCTTTTTCTTTTCCTGGGCCAAAGCACCAGTCTTTGGAAGGTAATGGGAAGGTTTAAACATACCATAGCGAATGTAATGTGAGCCACATACATAATTTTAAATTTTCTAGTAGTTGTCAATAAAATACATAGAAATAGATGAAATTAATTTTAACCTTATACCTAATCCAATATATAATATTATCATTTAAAATGTAGTCAATATTTTTACTCTTTCTCTAAACCCATGTGTATTTCACATACAGCACAGATTTCTAAGTTTCCAAAATCTCGAATTAAATCTCAGGAAGAAATTACATCATGGGAAAACCTTACTGAGGTTGTTCACAAATTTACAATTCCTTCCAAACCGACAAGCCATATTCTGAGAATGCAGTCATACATTTGTTCTCTCAAGAACAGGTTTCAGATGAAGCTGAAGTGTATTTTGTGGGCTGTGCAATCATTAGGGTCTAACTCCAGGCAACTTAATTGTTGAGCACTGGGAGGGGAGTACCGACTCTCTTACTGCTTCAACTGTTTTCATTCTTAAAAGATGAAAGCAATTAGTTGATGATATGAATTACTAAACAAACTTTCCCATTTTAAAAGCAAACTCAATTCTGAGGGGTCTGCAGAGATACAAATCTCACACAACAGGTTTGCTTCACTTCTACCTTCTTTTTGGTCCTTCCCTTATCAGAGCTCATCAAACCCCTTTGAGAAGGTTCTGGCCTTCTCTTGAAGATGCACACAGGTGTGTCAGGTGTGTTGTTTTTTTTTTTTTTAAACTTAAATTTCTGATGTTTAGACGTTTAGGAGACTACAGTTCTGAAGACAAATGGAGACAAAATATGTAAGCATATATTCACCAGGAGACGTTTACCAGCTTGATCATGGCAACACAGGTTGAAATAGTCTCAAACTGCAAAGAGCTAAAAGGTCTATTACCAGTAGAATGGGTGAAAAACAGCCTAGTCACTGAATTACACATAAAATGAAAATGAATCCACTGCTCTACATGCAACAACATGGATGAAACACACCCACAAATTAGTGAGTGAAAGAAACCAGAAATTTCACACTATGATTCCATTCACATAAAGTTCAAACCAGGCAAAAATAATCCATGGTGTTAGCAATCAGAACAGTAGTGAATGTCCATGGGAGCAGTGATTGGTGAGGGGAGAGCTGGGGGACAGATAACATCTTTTTTCATGATCTGGGTACAGATTATACCTGTCAGATCTGTGCGACCTACTGTATGTCCTTGATACTTCAATACTATTCACATAAAAATAAAGGGGCACATAGACAGTTGGAAGCTTGGTTGTCACACACTCCAATCTCGTGTGTTCCTATTAAAGATTGGTCACTTTATGCTGCCTCTTGCTTCCACCTTTTTGAGTTTCTAAGTATGCCAAGATAAAACAAACTGATATGGCTTTTATGTAAAATCCCTCCTTCTGTGCCCCTGCCTTTGTCTTCTCTCTTTTTGTCTGTCTCTATCTCTCCATCTCTCTTTCTGTCTCTAAGGCTTTCTGTCTTCTTCAGGCTTGCAAATTTACTGAAAAAAGGAGAGATTAGCAATACATAAACCTTTCTACTTGAATAAGAACAGCTGTGGACTGTCTCTGAGCCTTGAAGTTAATCTTTCCATGATGATGTGGGGATCATGAAGAGTTAAAGTGTTTTCTGTCAATTTCACATTTCATTTTTCAATTTGAGCTGGAAGAGAGATCAATTTTTCTCCACCCATCCCGGGCTCATGGAGATGATCACAGAAGATGGATATATTTTTATAAAGCTTTAAATTAACAACTGCGTGATAGACACTGTGACCTGGCCTTGCTATGCTATGCTGATGCTGAGAAAGATTGAGGGCAGGAGGAGAAGGGGCCAACAGAGGATGAGATGGTCAGATGGCATCACCGACTCAATGGACATGAGTTTGATTAAACCCCGGGAGTTGGTGATGAACAGGGAGGCCTGGTGTACTATATAGTCCATGGGGTTGCAAAGAGTTGGATGTGACTGAGCGATTGAACTGAAGTAAACAGTACTATATATAAAATAGATAATCAAGAAGAATTTACTATATAGTATAGGGAACTCTACTCAATATTTTGTAATAACCTATATGGGAAAAGAATCTGAAAACACAGATAGATAAAACTGAATCACTTTGTTGTACGCCTAAAACTAACAGAACACTGTAAATCAACTATACTTCAAAAAATTAATTAAAAAAAGAAAGCCTGAAGTTTTTTCACAGGTGAGTCTTAAAAATGCCATTTCTCCTGGAGTAATTCAAACAGAGCTGACATCTAGTCATCACTCCTTTCTCATTTCAGTCTTATGCTAACATCCAGCTTTCAAATCTCCACAGTCTGCAATGACAAGAAAATTTCTTAAATGATCCAGAAGCTTTGTTAAGGCCCAGGTTTCTTCCACTTTCTCCATATCAAGATGCTCCAACCACAGCTGCAGATGAAGTGAAGGATTTGGGTTAAACTTTTCCTGGCCTTTCTCAACCTTGACCTTGTAAGAATAATAATCAAATGTTCAAGGTCAGGAAATAAAGACAGATGCAGCCCTGGAGCAAAGATCATGGAGATTCTCTGGTGGTTTGAACATCTTTCCTCCCTAGGATTTAAAATCTCTCTTCTTGCTTACATGTAGAACCAAAAGTTGACTGAGGAGCCTTTCTAAACACCGGGGTAACAGACTATTTGATAGACACTGCATAATTTGTTTGCTTTTGTTCTCTGGCTAACTTCAGAACCTCATATCTTGAAAGGTCAAATACACAGTATTGAAAAAGGTACTCTCTTGCTCAGGGATGGTGGGATTATCACAAGTCAATTGCATCTCACTTGCCTGAAGAGTAGGGAAGAGTTCTGTGTGACCTTCAAGGGAACCACATTAATCAGCATTTTCATATGAGATGCAATCTATTTGCCATCTTTGTATTGAATATTAGCTGACTAAGGCTGTACGTGTGCCTAGTCACTCAGTCGTGTCCAACTCTTTGCGACCCCATGAACTGTGTAGCCTGCCAGTCTCCTCTGTCCTTGAGGATTCTCCAGGCAAGAATCCTGGAGTGGGTTGCCATACCCTCCTCCAGGGGATCTTCCCAAGCCAGGGATTGAACCCAGGTTTCCCACATTGCAGGCGGATTCTTTACTCCCTGAACCACCAGGGCGTAGGGTTCCCTGAAAAAGAGAAAACATCTGCTGGCGCATTTTCACATGACTGAGCTTGTAGAAACCTTTTGATTCCTTGAATATTATGGTTCTTTAGCACTTTAGCTCTCTAGATCCATGAAGCAAGGCTCAAAACAACTTCCAAATCTGGAGTTTTCTTTAAAGAAAAAATGTCTAGAGTTTATTAAATAATTAGGTGGAATTCATTGTTTAACGTTTTCTTCTGAGTATAAATAGAGGTCCTTGAGTAAGTAGCTTGTTTAATGATACTATGTGAATCATTGTGAAGGTTCAAGGAATTATTGAACAGAAGCCTAATATTCTGGGTCAAGAAGCTTGTATGCTAGACAGACTGGTATAATAGGAACGTGAACACAAGGTTCAAATGGTTTCAAACCAGTTTTATTTAGAAAAGGATGCAAATTGCATATAGACTTCCACGTTCAAACGTCTACATTACCACATTTTCTGGTGAGGGAGGAGAAACAGGATGTGTTTTAGAATGCTACTACCAATGGACTCAAGGGCCCTTTGATAATGATAGTAATACCTTCTGTACAACCCACACTTGGTTAAAGTGACTGTGCCCAAGCTAGGAATTTTCTAGCTGAAGTTTGACATTAAAATTCAATGCCAAGTCCACAGTGAGAAGAAAACAACATGCTGAGAATCATTTTTCAAATGTTTTTCTTGACAATTTAAAATAATCACCAAGCAAGCCTCTGGATGGGAAAAATCTCAATTTATGGTCATTGCAAATAGCCAAAGACTCAGCAAAGTCATATCTTCCTCAAACTTGACTAGATTTCAGAGTCATATGGGGACACAGACTCCATATACTGCATCAAAATCTTAAGAAAGGCTAAGACAAGAAAGCATTCCTATACTCAGAAATAAAAAGCCAAACAACCCAACTTTTAAATAGGCAAAAGATCTCCTACTGTTGGCGTGAATAGAAATTGTTTCAGCCACTATGGAAAAAAGTATGGAGCTTCCTCAAAAAACAAAAAAAAATAGAATTGCCATATAATCCAGCAATCCCACTCCTGGGCATATCCAGCGAAAACTATAATTTGAAAAGATATATGCACCACTTTATTCATAGCAGCACTATTCACAACAGCCAACACATGGAAACAACCTAAATGTCCATCAACAGATGAACGGATAAAGAAGATGTGGTGCATATACACGATGGAATACTACTCAGCCATAAAAAAGAATGAAACAATGCCATTTTCAGCAACGTGGATGGACCTAGAGATTATCATACTAAATGCAGTATGTCAGACAGAGAAAGACAAATACCACACAATATCATTTATATGTGGAATCTAAAACATGACACAAATGCACTTATCTACAAAACAGAAATAGACTCACAGACAGAGATCAGACTTGTGGTTGCCAATGGGGATTTGGTGGTGAGGGAGGGATGAATTGGATATCCTGTCATAAGTCATAATGTAAAAGAATATGAAAAAGAATGGTATATATGTATGTGTGTATATATATATATATAACTGGACTACTTTACTATATAGCATAAATTAACACAACATTGTGAATCAACTATATTTTAATAAAATAAATACTAAAAAAAAGGAAAAAAATATACAAAAGGCTTGAACACACACTTCACAAATGAATATGCAAGAGTGGCTAATAAGTTCATGAAGAAATGCTCGACATCCTCAGCCATCAGGACAATGCAAACTACAATAAGCATTTCAGACAGGTAAGTATCTCAAGTAGATGAGTCAAACACACCTATTTGAGTAGCTCAAATTAAAAAGACAGGCAACCAGTGTTGGAGACTGTTGCTACATTTTACACATCAACTAGCAAGGCACTGGGGGTTAGGATCTTAATATATCTTTATGGTAGAAAGGAGTCAACCCCTAGCAGTCTCTTAAGGCTGAATTCAAGCTGTCTGCAGAGCTGGAGTTTTATCTGGAAGCTATAGGGAAGAATTCATTTCTAAGCTCATTCAAGTCTTGGCAGAATCCAGTTCCTTGCAGCTGTAGGAACGACGTCTCTGTTTACTTGCTGGCTGTCAGCCAGAGCTGCTCTCAGCTTCTAGAGGCCACTGATATTCCTCATCATGTGTCCACCCCCATCTTCAAGCCAGTAATGATGTATCTAATCCTTCTCAAGCGTGCCATCTCTCTGACTCCACCTTCTGTCCATGAGCCAGAGAAAATACTTTACTTTTAAAGAATTCATATAATTAGATTAGACCCACTGGAATAATTTTGCTTTTGTCATATGAATTTGACATAATCAAAATACTGATATTATACTCACAGTTTCCACTTTCATGCAAAGCAGAAGAAATTACACAAGGGTGAGGGTCACTGGGGTCATTCTTATAATTTTGCCCACCAGATCTTCCTTGCCCGTCTATTTTGCAGCAGTAAATGTCTAATTACATACTCAAAATTTTGTCTTCCAAGTTGGATTGTAAGCTCCAAGGAAATGAGTGCTTACTATTCATAGCTGGTGCCTTGAACACCAAGCCTAAGACTGAGAAGGCTCTGGTTGAATAAATGAATCAACAAATGGATGGATGGATGGGATGAAAGTTCAAAATACAGTAGTTGATGCATTAGCTTGTTCATTAGACTTAGGAACAATAGAGAACACAGTCTTGGCTGATGGGACTTTTGTTCTCAGGCAGAAAAATGGTGGGGAGAAACTGGGTTTGCTGCATAAAACCCAGATGTCAAGGTTGAGATAAGGAACCCAGAACCTTGAATGAAGATAGTCAGAAACCTGCTAATGCTTAATTTCCATTAACACATAAGAAATGACCTGTCATTTACTCTGCCATTTCTGTTAGGTTTCTCTAGGGATATCCATTACCTTTCCAAAAAATTAATAGGTGCAGACAGCTAGATGACAGCTAATGAGAAAACAGAAGGTGCATTTTGCACCTTCTCAGCTGAAGGGCTTCCCTGATAGCTCAGTTGGTAAAGAATCCACCTGCAAAGCAGGAGACCCTGGTTCCATTCCTGGGTCAGAAAGATCCGCCAGAGAAGGGATAGGCTACCCACTCTAGTATTCATGGGCTTCCCTTGTGGCTCAGCTGGTAAAGAATCCATCTGCAATGCAGGAGACCTGGGTTTGATCCCTAGGTTGGGAAGATCCCCTGGAGAAGGGAAGGGCTACCCTCTCCAGTATCCTGGCTTAGAGAATTCCATGGACTGTATAGTCCATGGGGTTGAAAAGAGTCGGACATGACTTTCACTTTCACTTTTCAACTTAGCTGATGCAATTTAAACCAGCAGGTATATCTGTATTGCTAAAATGAAAAACCTACACTCAGTCCTTAACTGAATTGCTACATGGAAAAACCACCTCCTTCAAAGGACAAAATCCAGAATGGGCTGCAGAAAAAAAATTCAAATACACAATACCATATTTCTGATGAAATAACCAGACTTGTACATTCTAAGTTGATAAAACTTTCGAGGTTTGTCCTCACTGAGGGTAATGCAAATGGTTAGCTTTAATTATAGCTCCTCTTTGGGTGATTCAATGAAATACTATTTTTAAGTGAGTTTAAAAAATATCTTTTTTTTTTTTTTTCTTTAATGTAAGAAAGTGATCGGGGGCAGAAAGCCTGTAGGTAACAAAAGAGTAGACTTCAAAGAGGAGCAAGATCAATATGTATTCCCAGGACTAAACTACAAAGCTGTAGTTTGCAAATGTGAACACATTTTAAGGCCCTCCTCTCTCCACCCCTTAAAGGCTTAATCTTTTGACTGACAGTTATATATTCCTATCAGAAAGCAGGACTGCACTTACTGGTTCTCTGTAGGAGGTAAGTAAACGTTAATCTGTTTAATCCCTTCATCCATGATTTCTTTGACTGAAGAAAAGCAATTAGGATTTCAATTCCTGCCAGTTTCCTTTACTAGGAATGAACTGACTGGGATGGTGGGGGGTGGGGTGGGGGTGGGGCTATCAATCCCATCTTTGCTGAACCTTACCGGGGTTGCAGGTTTACAAGTCATGTGACAGCCTAAGGGGCAGTGTCTGTGTTTTTCTGCCAGGGCTCTCACTTTTTTCTCCATCTGTCTTCTCTTTGCAGACATTACATAATGCAGAAGGGGGAAATGACCTCAAATAATCTCAGATTAGGAGGACTTGGACAAAGAACCAAACCTAAGATGACATCCAAGGCTGACATCACCATTATCATTCAAACTCCCGATTCTGAAACATTTTGCAGCTGGTGTTTTGGTACCTGTTGGTACCATCCTCAAAAAATAGGATGCATCATTCAAAGCTACATAGATTTCAAAACCTAGCCAGATATTTGACAGAGAGCTACTGATGTCTGTTTAAGGCATGAATTAAACAGTTACAATCTGCTAAACATGGAGTCAGTTATGCCACATGGGGCAGCAGTGGGCCAGCAGCACCTTGAATCTGGAAGTCAAGTCTGAGACCACAGCCATAAATCTGAGTTCTCTCAGAGGCTATGACAGTGTTCTCTCCAGTGCTGGAAGTCAGAGGCTGTACAGAGTCTGGAGGGTAAGCTAATAAAAAGAAATGCAGGGTTGAATGCAATGGCAGGAAATCCAGGCACAAACAGTTATTCACATAATTCCTCAGGTTCACACCTGGTGTTCCCTTTCTTAACAACAACAACAAAAAATCTGTGGTGGGAAGGAAAATAACATTAAGAGTGATTTTCCTTATATTGCTCATAACACAGTGAAAGATATTAGTACTTTATTTAAAAAAAAAAAAAGGTAATCCTATAGACCACAGTGTATTCTATCAAGAACTGATATAATTTGGTGTACTTAAAAAGAATAGCCCAGGGAATGAATTATTTTAATTTTCTTCTCTAATGAGAGGTTCTTTGTGTTTCTTCTAAGAACACTTGTTTTCTCTGTCTTCTGTCTCCCACATCCTCTCCCACATACACATGCCAAAAGAAGAAAAAAAAAAAGGCACATAAGCTGGGCCTATCTAGTGAAAACATCATGTATTGGGAGTGAAGCTCGTACATAAAAAGCCAAGAAGTATGTGCACATATGTGCTTGCAAATACATACGTGTGCACATACATCCCACATGAAACCTCTAATTTTCAATTTGCTATTCAGGGGAAAAATCACTTTTATTTTTTGTATTTGTATATTTTAAAATTAATTTTTATTGGAATACAGTTGCTTTACCCTACCATGTCAGTTTTTTTCTGAACATAGCAAAGTGAATCAGCTATACATATACGTATATACCCTCTTTTGTAGATTTTCTTCCCATTTGGGTCACCACAAAGCACTGAGTGGGGTTCCCTGAGCTATAAAATAGGTTCTCATTAGAAAATCACTTTTCAATTGGGAAACAGCAAAATTGTCTGGTATCCTTTTCCAACTCTTTTATTAATTTCACAGCCTTCTGTTTTATATTGCTGTTAAGGTGCGACCAGGGAGTCAGTCTCAAGAAAGTTAGAAAATTGAGATTTGTGGTTTCTTTTTCTCAATCCTTATTACTGCTAAGTCATTTCAGTCATGTCCGACTCTGTGCGACCCCATAGACGGCAGCCCACCAGGCTCCCCCATCCCTGGGATTCTCCAGGCAAGAACACTGGAGTGGGTTGCCATTTCCTTCTCCAATGCATGAAAGTGAGAAGTGAAAGGGAAGTCGCTCAGTCGTGTCCGACCCTCAGCGACTCCATGGACTGCAGCCTACCAGGCTCCTCCGTCCATGGGATTTTCCAGGCAACAGTACTGGAGTGGGGTGTCATTGCCTTCTCCAATCCTTATTAGCTAAGGGGAAACTGCTACTACTGGGTAAATGCCAAGGGTCAGGGATGCTATTAGGCACTTTATATGCCTTATGTTAGGGGTTTGCACAGTGTGATCACACAGGAATCCAATGTGTGACCCCCAAACTGGCAGCAGCAATACCTAGGAACTTGTTGGAAATGCACATAATCAGGCCTCATCCAAGGCCTAGGGAATCTGAAACTCTGTGGTGGGTCCAGCAATCCGTTGGGACAAGCCTTCTAGGTGATTCCAGTGTATGTTCAAATGTGGGAACCACTACTTTGTATCATTTAAACCCCTTAACTGCTTTATGAAGTATGAATTGCTATGTGCCTCTCCAGTTTTCCTTAAAGGAGCATAGTGAGGCTTAGGAGGTAAGGTGATCTGCCCCACAGCTGGTCAACAGTAGGGCAAAGATTTAAACTCTAATAATTCATGCTTCTAACCTTAAACCTTTTCCATGCAGTCTTCAATATAGTCCCTGTTGGCTATAGAAAACAGCTTCAGACTTCACAAACAGCTCTGCCTTGCCTTGCCTGGAAAGGATACAACTTTCCAGGCATGGAGGTGCAGTGGTCCTTCCTTTATTACACCTGCAGTCACAACTCTTCTTCTACCCTCAGCCCAACAGCCATGGCATCGCACAGGTGAACTAGGAGGCATGAGTAGCATTTAAAGCATCATGAGAGTAGCCCAGGGTGATGACCAGATCTTAGTATTTCTGACCTCAAGAATTCAGACTTTAGCCTCCCAACTCTACACAGGTGGAAGCTTATAAGTAACTGAGACATGGGCCTCCATGCCTGTTGCTAAATCTTACCATGTCCTTGAGACACAGCTCTTTACTTCTTCACAAGAACTCTGATTCAGCTGATAGAAGAGAGAGAGCAAGTAGAGGAGAGTCAGACAGATTCTACGGGGAGCTCCTGAGACATTCCCAAGACTGGTTTATTTCACTGATCGGAATTATCAAGAAAGATTTTTTAAAAGAGGGGTTTGCTGGACTTCCCCAGTGGTCCAATAGTTAAGACTCCTCATTTCACTGCAGGGGGCACGGGTTCCACCCCTAACTGGGGAACTAAGATCCACATGCGCTGTAGCACAGCCAATAAATAAGTAAATAAGAGGACTTGTACTAGGTTTATATTTTCCTTAAAATTGGTGCCACCGTGCATGTAAAATTGGTGAGATTTGAATAAGGCTGATGGGGTGTACTAATTTCATGGTTATGACATTGTTCCATGGCTGTGTGAAATGTTTACCCCTAGGAGGAACTGAGTGAAGGGTATATACTGCTGCTAAGTCACTTCAGTCATGTCCGACCCTGTGCGTCCCCATAGACGGCAGCCCACCAGGCTCCCCCATCCCTGGGATTCTACAGGCAAGAACACTGGAGTGGGTGAAGGGTATATAAGACCTCTCTGAATCATTTCTTATAACTATATGTGAATCTTCAACTGTCTCAAAAAGAAAACTTTTTTAAAAAATGGTGTCATGGGGGCATTGGGGAAACAAAGAGATGTTGGTCAAATGGTAAAAACTTGTTAGAAGATGAATAAAATCTGGAGATCAGATGCTGGCTATAACTAATAATACTGCATTTTATCCTTGAAATTTGCTGAGAGTAGATCTTAAGTGTTTTCAACATACACAAACAATAACTATGAGGCAACAGGTGTGTTAATTAACTTGACTATGGTAATCATGTCATAACATATAAATATATCAGATCATCAAATTGTACACCGTAAAAAACAAAACAAAACATGTAATGCAACCAAATTTATTTGCTAATCAGACTTCAATAAAGCTGAGGGAAAAACTGTCATGCAAGGACAGGAAGTGGTCTAAGGTAAGTAACCTAGGGCTATGCTACTTCAAATCTTTAAATGTCATCCCTTCCTGAGCCTTAGCATCCCAACAGCTTCCTGGCAGTGGAAAGGAAGGCTCTCACATCATCTTATTCTCTCACGGGAGTCACTGAAACCCAGATGCTTTTGCTCACTACCGAAGCCACACTCTGAGGGAGGGTCTCCCTGATCTGGTAACCAGTGGGCATGTTTAGCACCCATCCTTAGGCATGGTTGCTAGGTAACAAGGCCACTCTCTGCTATTTTGGTACATCATCTCTCAACTTACTCCTTCCTCGAAAGGGGTGGACAGGTTGTGAAGAAGGAGTCTTTGTTGGAAAGAAATCTGTTGGTTGCTGCCTATTCAGTTCTTTTTTTTATCCCTAAGCTGTCAGACGAATTATTTAAAAATACACCTAAGCTGTTTTGGGTGGCAGGAATGTCACATCACCTGACTGCCTGTTAATGGTTTTGATGGAAGGCTTCATGCCCGGCCTTCCAGTCGATTTCCCCCCACCAGGAAGTCTGAAAATAAGATGAACGCTTCCATTGGTGGTGATGTGTGAAAACAGACAGGATACTCACTCTCCAAGCAAATGTTGGGGGCTGGACAAAACGAATATGTTTTTACTAGAAACACTCATTATGCCAAAGACATATCATTTAACCCTCACAATACCTGCAAGGTAAGTATTTTAATGTCTTTTTTATGGATAATTGAAGACTAGAAAAGTGAATTAATTTACCAGGACCCAGTAGCCAGGGAAGATGTGGTGGGGGGGTCACAACTCAAACTGGACACTTTTGAACTCTAAATTCATAGGCACAGCAGTTATGCTACGTATGCCACGCTGCTGTTGTTTGGTTGCTAAATCGTGTCTGACTCTTTGTGACCCCATGGACTGTAGCCTACCAGGCTCCTCTGTTCATGAGATTTCCCAGGCAAGAGTACTGGAGTGGGTTGCCATTTCCTCCTCCAGGGGATCTTCCTGACCCAGGAATCAAACCGGTGTCTCCTGTATCTCCTGCACTGGCAGGTGGATTCTTTACCACTGAGCCATCACGGAAACCTATGTATTCTATGGAGACTTCTCTAATTGCAGATTTTTCATAATCAGGAAGCTATACTTTCTGTCATCACAGTTGATACTTTCAAGAATATATCTTATAAAGGAGAGGGGAGAGTAGAGAGAGCCAGAAGACCTTAAATGATCAAAACAACCATTTTTGTGGTATAGATGAACCACAGATGAACCTATTTGCAAAGCAGAAATACAGCCCCAGAAGTAGAGAACAAATATATCGACAGCAAGGGAAGAAGGGAAAGCGGGATGAATTGGGATTGACATATGCACACTACTGTATACAAAATAGAAAACTAGTGAGAACCTACTGTGTAGCACAGGGAACTCTATTCAATGCTCTGAGGTGACCTAAATGGGAAGGAAATTAAAAAAAGAGGGGATATATGTATGACTGATTCGCTTTGCCACACAGCAGAAAGTAACTCAGCATCGTAAAGCAACTATACTCTAACAAAAAAAAATTTTTAAAGGGGGAGTTAAATAATTTTCTAATTCACATTGAAAAAAAAATAACCTCCATTTTGGCCCAGATTAAGCCATGTTTAAAAAAAGTTGGGGCGGGGGGGGCGGGAAAGGGAGATTATAGATCTGTATGGTTCACAATTTATTGTAAAACACTTTGCCTCTCTTTGGTACTTAGCATAATCATTATAATACCTCTCATGCATACAGTGCCTTAGGGCTTACAAAGCACTTTCACATATATTATCTCATTTGATCTTCATAATAATCCTATAAGCTCAGTAGGACATTTCACAAATGAGGAAAATGAGGTTCAGAGGGTAAACAAATTGCCAGATCACTGTTTCTCAAAGGGGGAATACCTGAGTTTTAGCCAGGGCACAGCTCCATCACGTGGGATGGCCTTGTGCACTTCAGGATATATAGCCATCCTGGGCTCCCATGCATTAAATGCCAAGGGCTCTGACTAGTCATGATCACAACTAATGCCCCATCCAACCACATTTTCAAATGGGTACTATGGGAGATGAACATATCATGCCCTAAGGAGAGCCGCTGATACAAGGCAGGGGTCAGGGTGCGGATCACACTTTAGTTAGCCATGGAGCAGGGGCTCAAATCTGGTCTCCAGAAGGCAGTTACAGTGCTCTTTCTATGCTCTCACAGTGTCAGGCCGTCCATTGTGTAGTGACATAAGCAGGGCTGGGTGGTCTTCATTCCACAGGTCCCATCATGTCAAGGAAGAGTACGGTAAAGCAACTGCGCAGAAGGATAGGATGATCACCAAGTAACTGACCAAATGGCCAGTTGGTCATTGAGATAATCCTACCTTTGCCATAAAAGTTCTTTTGGTTTTTCTTTTGACATAAATTACCAGAATCTGCACCAAAGAGCAAATGGATGCAGAAGAGCCTTATGTAACACAAGGAGTAGATCTAGATTCATCTCTCCTATCAGTAACCTTCTAATATTCCATTTAATTTAACAATATGTTTATAGTCAGGGAACCGAATTAGATCTTTAAGTATACTTTAACATGTAAATACATATCAACAGAGTTTTAAAATTAGCTCTTCTACTTATTACACTGCTTAGAACAGAATACGTCTTATATTTCAAATTTTCTGTTGAGGTTACAAATTGGCCATTTAGGAACTCAATCCTGTAATTAAATGGGCATGTTTACTTTGGCCTCCTTGATTTTTTTTTATTAAGAATTTGATTTTGGTTTCCTTTAGTTGATATGCACATACTGCCTTTCATCACAGTCCCAACCACTCCCAACTGTATTCCATTTAGTTTATTTAATCCTTTACCTCATATGTGTGGTTCCTGTAGGCAACTGAATTTCATGGTCATGTAAAAGTGCATAGCCTAGGGATTATTACATGAGAAAGAAAGGTTAAGGATTCATGAACAAGATGGCATATCAAGACTTAGGGGCCTGATGCTAATGACTTAAAAGTGTACAGGCTTATAATAGCCAAGCCATGAAAACAAATCTAAATGCCCACCAACAGATGAACTGGCAAAGAAGACATGGTATATAAATAAAGAGGATATTATTCAGCCACAAAAAGAATGAAATAATACCATTTGCAGCTACACGGATAGACCTAGAGATTATCATACTAAGCAAAGTCAGAAAGGGAAAGACAAACACCACATGATATCACTTATATGTGGAATCTAAAATATGATACAAATGACCTTAGTTACAAAGCAGAAACACACTCACAGACATAGAGATAAGACTTGTGGTTGCCAAGGAGAAGGGGGAGTGGGTGAGGGTTGAACTGGGAGTTCAAGATCAGCAGACTCAAGCTATCATATATAGAATGGATAAACAACAAGGCCGTACTGTATAGCACAGGAAACTATATTCAATATCTTGTAATAAACAATGGAAAACAATATGTCTATAGGTATAACTGCATCGTTTTGCTGTACACTAGAAATTAACACAGTATTTTATATCAACTATACTTCAATAAAATAATGAGTGCAGGCTTTTCACTTTCAGAAACCTTGGTTTTGCTGCAAAAAAAGAGACTAGCATTATAAGTTCCCCATGTCATATGTTACTGTGAATCCCAAATGAATGGATGATATGAAAGCACTTTGATAAAGTTCAAAGTGCAGCATCTATCCATCCACTGACTATTTACCAAGGGTCTACAATTTACTTAACATTCTTGGTTCTTGGGTTCTGGGCCAAGAATAAAGAGCAAGTCAAGGCTTCATGGAGCTAGTATTAGCTCTCTAGGCTTTATGTTCAATATTAATGAATACTCTATTAATTTTTGACAGCCACCTCTTTAAGAGAAGACCAAAAAATAGTTCACCTTGAGAACAATGCAAGATAAAGACTAGAGAAGCTGGAGGAGATGCTACTTCAACTCTCCATTTGATTCAGGAGTTATCCTTGCCCAATGGCCAACCTCTTGTCAATAAACAGCAGTGTCTGCTCTGCTGAAATCTTACTCCTTTTTTCTTCTACCACCATCAGCTAGGTAAGTCATCCTGTCTTTGCTCTAATAACATCCTGTGCTCAGCTCTGTGAAGGCACCTATTACACTGCATTGAAATCATTCCATTTAAGAAGACCATAAGCATCTTCATACAATCCTGACCCAGGTAAAGGTCTGTCACCTAGTAGGTTCTGTTGAATGACCCAACTCATGTTCATCATTGAAAATTATTCTCTCTCTCCTCTAGACCACAGCAAGTCACCAAAGTTACTTCTCTAGGTTATGATACAAATCAGGATCACCTTCAACATGAAAGAGAAAATGTACCCCCATCCGAATGAAAAGCGTTCTCCTAGTCCACTTCAGTCATAATCATCTACCAGCCATTCTTTTCCCCACTGAATATGCTTGTCGGTCAAACTGGTACACCAGGGAGGGAAATGCTGAAAATGTCTCCCCCTCATTTTCCCTGGAAAAGTAAATACAGGGAAAACAAAGTAGAAGGAGAATGGCTATGCTGAGTGCTAGAAGCTAAATTAATCGGATACCCTACAATTCCAGTTGATCATAAACAATCTCCCTACAGGAAATTGGTTCTGTAACTGCACAGTCATGATTTAAGAAATCCTTCAATACATGGCCTTTTCAATGATATAAAAGCTATTATACTGACTGATGGGATGTGCTGGACTTGGACATTTCTCTCCCAAGATAAGAGTCCACATGTTCTGTGGAAACCTTATTACATTATTTTTACATTAGGAAAATAAACCCACACTGCTGTCCATGGAACAATTCCAATTTTCTGGGGAGGATTTATTCCTTCATATGCACAAATCACTGCATTTCCTAGATGTTGTAGACAAGTATGTACATTTCAAAGATGATAACCAGGAAAACTGCTTGATAACAAAATCCAGCCATTTTAAGAGTGGCAAGGCAGGGAGCCTCCCTAAAGTCCTGGGCAGCTTTTTCATAGAGCCTACTCATTTTTAACAAGCATCAAAATAGCCAACACCTATTGTGTGTTATATGCCATGTAGTAGGCAGCACTTGGTACATACTGAATCCTTGCAAAAACTCACTAAGTAAATATTATTATCTTCATTTTCCAGATGAGGAAACTGAAAATCAAAGAGGCAAAGTAACTTTCTAAGGTCACACAGCTCACAAGTCACAGAGTCACTATTACACCTCGGTAATCTACCATCTCAGCGTACCCCTGCATGGGGCTACCTCTATGACAATGGTCTACTCTCACAGTCACTGAGGAGAGCATCAGGTCCTCTGGAATGAGCACTGGGTACAAGTCTTACAACTGGATTGCAGGCATGGCTCCACCACCAGATTACTGTGGGGGCGTCAATAAATCACTTAATTTCTCTTAACCTCCAGGATCCATATGATTCAGACATAAGAAAACACAGGTGTTCATAAAAAATTTAAAGGCCACAGATACGATTTTCTAGAATGTAAATTCTGTGAACACATTCTCCTAAATAACTAGAACTATAGTAGGAAGTACTCAAAAATTGTGGTTGAGTGAATGAGTAATACAACAAAGGAAAAATCACTACACAAAAGTGTAGCATTGAATTCAGCAAACACTTACAACACAGCTGATCTGAGCTGACTACTTACTATTTGCTACTATCCTAATATGAATAGAATCATCACTCCTCAAGACCATGGTGCAGCACAGGTATGTATCCTCATCCACAGGAAGCAAGGAGACAGATACACAAGAGCTAAGCATCTTGCCTGAAACTGCACAGCTAAGTCTTATAGCTAATTTTTAAAACCAGATTCCCTCTGGTCAAGATACAATGGGAATAAAAAGATAAATTAATGAGACTGATAAATCATCAGTCTCTTAAACAGTTCATTGCCAATAGGTAAGCCATGGGCAGAAAAATAAGAAAGACCATTGGATTTAGTTCATTTCAGTTCAGTGGCTCAGTCATGTCCGATTCTTTGTGACCCCATGGACTGCAGCACGCCAGGCTTCCCTGTCCATCACCAACTCCCGGGGCTTGCTCAAACTCATGTCCATCAAGCCGGTGATGCCATCCAACCAGCTCATCCTCTGTCATCCCCTTCTCCTCCGAGGCTTCAATCTTTCCCAGCATCAAGGTCTTTTCTAATGAGTCAGATACTAGCATCAAGTGGCCAAAATATTGGAGCTTCAGCTTCAGCATCAGTCCTTCCAATGAATATTCAGGACTGATTTCCTTTAGGATTGACTGTTTTGATCTCCTTGCTGTCAAAGGGACTCTCAAGAGTCTCCTCCAACACCACAGTTCAAAAGCATCAATTCTTCGGTGCTCAGCTTTCTTTTCCAACTCTCACATCCATACACTACTATTGGAAAAAACATAGCTTTGACTAGACGGAACTTTGTCGAATGACTAGTTTTAAGCCAGCTTTTTCACTCTTCTCTTTCACTTTCATTAGGAGGCTCTTCAAGTTAAGTTTTAAAAAGCAAAACAGATAAACATGTATACCTGTGGCGGATTCACTTTGATATTTGGCAAAACTAATACAGTTATGTAAAGTTTAAAAATAAAATAAAATTAAAAAAAAAAAAAAAGGCAAAACAGAAAACACACACAGGAAATGGAGAGTAATTCTGAATGGGTTTGTCAGGGCTGCTGTTTCTAAATTTGGGCTACACTTTACAATCATTAGAGCTTGGCACTAGCAGTTTAAAAAATACCCCAAGTGGTCCATATTTGCAAGTAGGGTTAAGAGCCACCAGTTCATGGAAATCTCTTAATGAAGTGCTTTATGCTAAGCTTTAGGGAAGGGAATCTGTGAGGTGACATTATGATCCTAGGAGAAAAGAGAGCATGAACGACTTCCCTGAGGCCACACCATAAAATATGCCAAAGTTAAAACAGAATCCAGAAACTCATATTAGGGAGCATTTTGAGACAAAGATGCTTCTATACTTGTTGCTGCTGGTGGTGCTATTCAGTTGCTAAAGTTGTGTCAGACTCTTGCTACCTCATGGACTACAGCACGCCAAGTTGCTCTTTCACTAACCCCCAGGGTTTGCTCAAATTCATGTCCTTTGAGTTGGTGATGCTATTTAACGATTTCCTCCTCTGCCACCCCTTTCTCCTTTTGCCTTCAATCTTTCCATCATCAGGTTTTTTTCCTATGAGTTGGCACTTCACATTGGTGACCAAATATTGGAGCTTCAGCATCAGCATCAGTCCTTCCAATGAATATTCAAAAGTTGATCTCCTTTAGGATTGACTGGTTTGATCTCCTTGCTATCCAAAAGATTCTAAAGAGTCTTATCCAACACCACAGTTCAAAAGCATCAATTCTTTGGTGCTCAGCTTTCTTTATGGTCCAACTCTCACATCCATACATGACTACTAGAAAAAAACATAGCTCTGACTATACGGACCTCTGTTGGCTAAATGATGTCTCTGCTTTTTAATATGCTGTCTAGGTTGGTCATAACTTTCCTTCCAAGGAGCAAGTATCTTTTAATTTCATGGCTGCAGTGATTTTGGAGCCCAAGGAAATAAAATGTGTCACTGCTTCCACTTCTTCCCCTTCTATTTGCCATGAAGTGATGGGACTGGATGCCATGATGCTCGTTTTTTCAACACTGAATTTCAAGTCAGCTTTTCACTCTTCTTTTTCACCCTCATCAAGAGGCTCTTTAGTTTCTTTCCACTTTCTACCATTAGAGTGGTACCAACTGCATACCTGCGGTCGTTGATATTTCTCCCGGCAATCTTAATTCCAGCTTGTGATTCATCCAGCCCAGCATTTCTCATCATTTACTCTGCATAGAAGTTTAATAAGGAGGGTGACAATAGACAGCCTTAGCGTACTCCTGTCTGACTTTTGAACCAGTCCATTGTTCCACGTCTGGTACTGTTGCTTCTTGACCCGCATACAGGTTTTTCAGGAGACAGGTGAGATGATCTGGTATTCCCATCTCTTTAAGAATTTCCTTAGTTTGTTGTGATCTACACAGTCAAAGGCTTTAGTGTAGTCAATGAAGCAGAAGTAGATGTTCTTCTGAAACTCTGCTGCTATTTCAGATAGCATCAGATGTCACTCAGAAGGTGGTTTCATTTCACTGAAGGATATTGTAGAGGATAAACTTCAGAGCAGAATTTTCACCTAGTACCATCAATTGCAGCTTGACGTGCACTTGTTACCAGCAGGATTAAGGAATGGAGAGAGGGGATGGCCCTGTTTAATTCTCTTTCTCCTCACAGAGCTCATCAAGAGCTTCTGATGTGAAAACACAAAGCTTATGTTAGTCTGTATCTATAGAACCTAAATGTAGAAAGACAAGCCGAGGCGTTGGCTGGTGTGATGGATAAAGCCAGCTACTGCAACTGCTGAAAAATCTCCCAGTCTTATAGTCATAAAACTAAAGGGCAGAGCAGAAGAGGCCATCTGCTTTCGCTGGCTATGGATCCATGCCTGCTTGGAAGGAAGGAAGAGACCCTCCGCTTCTTTCAAACAACAGCAACCAACAACTTCTCCTTGTTCATTTTTGGAGGAACTGCTTATTCTAGGTAGGAAGAGTCTTAAATATGTTCCAATATCTAAAATTAGGAAAGAGTAGGAAAGCAACCAGCCACTGTCTTTTTGTTTCCAGGTCTCTTTCAGTATTCTGGTCCCAGGGAGAGTCCAGGCTACTTTTCTAGCCTTGGAAGAAGAGAGCACAGATTTTTCAATGATTCTTACAGTTTTAACAGGTGATAGTTGCAACAACTAAGGTTACTGCTGCTGCTGCTGCTGCTAAGTCGCGTCAGTCGTGTCCGACTCTGTGCGACCCCATAGATGGCAGCCCACCAGGCTCCCCTGTCCCTGGGATTCTCCAGGCAAGAACACTGGAGTGGGTTGCCATTTCCTTCTCCAATGCATGAAAGTGAACAGTGAAAGTAAAGTCGCTCAGTCATGCCCGACTCCTAGCAACCCCATGGACTGCAGCCCACCAGGCTCCTCCATCCATGGGATTTTCCAGGCAAGAGTACTGGAGTGGGGTGCCATCACCTTCTCCCACTAAGGTTACAGGTACTTTTTAATACTATTTTTATCCTGGAAAAGATATTCATTATCTAAGTTCTGGGCTCTGCCCTGGATTGCTTCAGATTCCTCATGGGAACAGAAAGGAGACAGAAGCTGGAGCTGAGCTAGTTTCACTCCCCTTGCTCTATACCCTTCCCCTAAAGAGAGCATCTCTATTTTTATCTGTTTGTTAGAGTTCTACAAACTTTTGACAAAACTTTTCACTTACTAAAATGAATTGATTTGGGAAAAATCAGATCATTAACCATGTACATGATATTCTCTCAATTTGTGAAAATATACATATATGCATTTATTTTATTTTACCTTTTAGCCATGCCCCACAGCATGCAGGATCTTAGTCCCCTGACCAGGGGTTGAACGCATGCCCCCTGCCTTGGAAGGGTGAAGTCTTAACCTCTAAACTACAAGGGAAGTCCCATATGTACATTTATACCGCACAGAAAAAAGAAACTTTTGATGAGTGATAACTCACATTTTTCAGAGAAGACAATGGTACCCCACTCCAGTACTCTTGCCTGGAAAATCCCATGGACGGAGGAGCCTGGTGGGCTGCAGTCCATGGGGTCGCTACGAGTCAGGCACGACTGAGCGACTTCCCTTTCACTTCTCACTTTCATACATTGGAGAAGGAAATGGCAACCCACTCCAGTGTTCTTGCCTGGATAATCCCAGGGACGTAGGAGCCTGGTGGGCTGCCATCTCTGGGGTCACACAGAGTTGGACATGACTGAAGCGACTTAGCAGCAGCAGCAGCACTCACATTTTTACTGTTTTAATTATATTTTCTAAGTTTCTATGTTCTCTGTCACAGGTTTTTGTAAGAAGAAAAAAGAATCATGAGTGTAAGTAAAAGAAGCGTTCATGTTTTCAACACTTTTGGATCTTTGAGGACTCCTTGGCAATGTGAAGTTTGGTACAACAAGAAGAGATGCTCTTCTAGACATGACTGAGGATGACATTCTGTTTCACATGTGGAAGCATTCACTTTGGGCATCTCTGAAGCTCAGGGCAAGTTGTTGGCTTTCAACTGGCACAGCTCAGCATCCCTAAGACAATTGCTATTTCCAACTGGATGGAGATGGGATATCCAATAACAAGCAATTCACACTTAAAGAACAGTCTAATCCAATTAAGCAGATGCCCTCACTTTATAGACAACAAAGGAAGAGGAGAAGTGATTGCTGAGGCCTCTACACAGTGGTGATGGAAAAATCAGGTCTTCTGAGTTCTTCTAAATCAACTGGGCATAGTTAATCCTTCTTCAGTGACAAACTGAGCCAGAGTACAGTAGTTAAGGGTGCAAATTCTGAGGTCAGACCACTCGCCAGCTACAGCCACACAAGTCACCTGTCTTCTCCATGCTTCTGCTCCTTCATCTGAAACATCAGGACCAGGACCTTACTGTACAGGGTTATTGTGAGGCTTGGATCCAAAAATCTCATGTCTGTCAGCCAGCACATGGCTGGACCTAGTCTGGTCTCTTCAAATATTTTCAAGAATGATAAGTATTACTATCATATTTTCCCTCCTCCCACCTATCCACTTTCCCAGGAAGCAGCAAATTGAATTTAACTGTACATTCAGTCAAGTTACAGAGGATAAGCTAATGTGATAGGTAAGAAGCTTATCTGCTATGGAAAAATAGGGAAAATTAAGACTGCAATATTCTCCCTATGACAATTCTCTTATACAGATATACCCAGGTAGCGGTGAGCAGTATCATAATCCAGGCTGGCATCATTAACCAACAGGTGATGGAATGAGGAATCTTGGAGATGCCTCTGAAACCTGCGGGTCTCCTGATTCCATAGAGGTGAGCAACACCAGTTAAAGTGTTACAAAGAGAAAGCACCTGGTTTTTAGAAGATGAATTAAAAAGTCAAAGTCAGGAAGCAGGAGGGAGTAAGTACAAGCTATGTCATACTTTAAAGACTTAAAACTTCGAGATGCTGTAAAGGAAAAATCCAGTGTGGGGGTCATTTGGCTGGCATGCTTAAACAAGGGATTCTTATATGGTCTGTAGGGAATCTATGAAACTCCTAAAACTATGTGCAAAACAGTGTGTGGCTGAGTGTTTAGGGGGCAGAAAGTCTGCAATCTTCAGATTTTCCAAAGAGTTAAGTCCCTCTTCAAATCCTGATTCTGCCGATTTCTAACTCTGCAACTGTAATGAAAGTCACTTAACCTCTCTGGGAATAATAATAAAATTTTGCCCCATACTGTTATTATGATAATTAACTGAGTTAAATTTAAAACACACTCCGGGCACAGTCAGTGTTCATTCACCATCATCGTCATCATCCTGGATGCAGAAGGAACCGCTTGCCCCTGGGTCCTGGACAAACCCCGCCCTATAATTAATGAGCAAGTCATTTGAGAGATATGGGCATCAGATGCCCAATAAATAAAATGGGATGCCTCCCAGCTCTAATACTGTGGAACACCTGTTTTGCTCCAGGCATTGGGCAGGCTTTCTAAATATCAAGGTAATATAATGCCCCTTCCCAGGAGGAACTAACTCATGGTCTGGGATGGGCAAATGAGTACAACATAAACACAGATAATTGTAATTAACTGCCAAATTCAATAGCAGAGATACATTCAGAGGATGACAGGGACACAGATGGGAGATGCTAATTCAGTTGTGGGCAAAGAGGACCTTTAACACCAGTCCAGAAAAGCTTTGCTTACAAAGATGTTATTTCAGGGGGATGGAGGAAATGGTCAGGGTCCTTTAAGTAGAAATATTAGCAAAGACCAAGAGATGAGAAATAATACGGCAAGTGTGAGAGGCCACAGTGGATTCATGGCTCTGGAGTCCGGAATACAGGATAAGAAGTGGTAAGAAGGCTAGAATATGAAGGGCCTGCATGCCCTGGAAAGGAGCTAAGACTCACCTTGAAGGGAACCTTGTAAGATGTATGCAGAGCTGTGAAGATGTGTTGGGGAGGCCAGGACTGGAGGGCACAGACTAATCAGACTAATTATAAGAGGTTCTGAAGTACATACACACAGAGAGAAACGAGGGTAGCAAGAACTGAGGCCACACCATGAACTGTGATTGTGGCTGAGGGGACACTGAGAGGAAGAAAAATACACACAACACTGAGGAGATAAACAGGAAATGACGTGGTGATTGATTATACCCTGGATGCAAGGGAGACATATTCAAGAAAACCACTGAGGTTTCTGCTTGGATGACTGGGTACGTGGTGATTCCAGCATCTGAAATTAGAAGAATGAGCTGGGGCTAATGTTTAGGGAGACAGTATGGGATACAGAGAGTTGGAGCAAATTGAGGAGGACAGACGGAGTGAATCCAGACTAGGTCTCTAATAAGGATTAAATTAGACAATGCACATCAATTACTTCATGAAATACAAAAAACTAACTATCATCATTACTTCTGCCTTCAGCTTACAGCATAAGCCTCACAAGTTCTTACTTAACCTCTTTCAGCCTTAAATGTTCCCTACCCTTCAATGGGAATAATAACCACCCATCATCTCTAACTCATAAGACATTTGGGTATAAAGTGAAATTGTCTATGAATCATCAAGTTCTTTCTCAGAAAGACCCATCAATCTAACAATATTATTAAATGGCATTACATTCAAAGAGATGAGACTGTGTACAACATGATTTCCACAGGATTTAGTAATGAGAAGACAATCACAGCTCTGAAATGCATGGTTTAACATGACAGCCAGATTGCCATGATAATTTTAATCATGTAAGTGAGAACTTAGTTTTCCTATCAGTCATATGTCTATTTATGAGAATTCTTTCCTAGAAAATAAAATACTGTATATATTTTGGTATATGTTGTGTGTGTGTGTGAGACTGAACGTGTATACCCCCCACATGTACACATGGGAAATAATTAATAATAAACAGCTTTGGGTCCCTGGGGGCTGGTTAATTAAAGCTGAGGACATTATATTTTTCATAAAAAGTTTTTATACTGTAATATAAACTTTTAACCAGCAGAACTGGCTCATAAGAAATAATCAATAGTCACAATTAAGGATTGGTAATTATCTAAGATATCTGGTGAATTCTGCATCCCAAATAAGGCAGACTCCTGTTTGCATATTTAATTCTCTGGGTTACTGCCAATCTTTTATATTGACCAAATCAAGAAATCACAATAGAATGTCAGCTGAAATCCTGTTCTGTACACATCTTGGTGTCTCCAAGTACCAGACAGGCTTTGTATTCACTCATCTAACAGTCCATTGACTTTTGATCGAAAGGAACTTGATTTACTCCATTTCCATCTCCAAACAGTAAATGAGATGCTAAATTCCTTCCTGTAACATATTCTATTCTTTAACAGCCCTTATTGCCAGTAAATATCTCCTCTTAGTTTCATCTAAATCCATTATTAGGCACCAATCAGCACTCACAAAGTAGAGAGGAAATCTTACAACTTAAATCCATAAGTAAGAGAAGAAACAACACCTTTTAATCCAAAACAAACGAAAGGAAAGCTACTAGCTAAGAGTCTCATCAGGCATTCTTTAGAGTGACACGTATAGCTGATCCATTGCATTAGCAAAATACTGACCTCATTGCATATATAGTTTGAGTACAGATTCCAAACCTATGGCTGGGTTTCTTCTAGTATAATCAAGAATGTTTTCCTTTTCTTTAATATGCTCTGAATAAAACTGAACTGTGGGTTCGCTATAGAAAGTGCATTTGGGGCTTTCCCTCTTATAAAGTGATTTCTGCTTATAGTCCAATTAGCTGTAGCTTAGTAATCTTTTTGGAGAAGGAAATGGCAACCCAGTCTGGTCTCTTGCCTGGAAAATAGCATGGACTGAGAAGCCTGGTAGGCTACAGTCCATGGGGTCGCAAAGAGTCAGACACGACTGAGTGACTTCACTTAGTAATCTTTTGTCAATGTAAATAAAGCAACTTGCAAAAGACTTTCTGCAATAGAAACACAAAACAAAAAATGTGGTTTACTCTATGGGTTTGTCTCACAAGTATCTTCTTGGAGAGGGAGAACTCCTTATTTCCTGTACTCATTTTGGCACTTGGGCTTGAAAGCCATAAAATAATTTAGCAATCACACTCCTGGGCATGTATCCAGAGAGAAACCTTGATTTAAAAAGATACATACACCCCAATGTTCACTGCAGCACTATTTACAATAGCCAAGACATGGAAACAACCAAAATGTCCATTAGCAGATGAATGGATAAAGAAGATGTGGTACATATATATAATTTATGACACAGCCATAAAAAGGAAAGAAATAATGCCATTTGCATGAACCTAGAGATGATCCTACTAAGTGAAGGAAGTCAGGGAGAGAAGGATACATACCCTATGATATTGCTTATGGGTATGATCTAGAAATCAATACCAATGGACTCATTTTACAAAACAGAAACAGACTCAAAGACTTACAAAACAAACTTCTGGCTACTAAAGGAGAAAGGTGGGGCAGAGGGAGGGATAAATAAGGAGGTTGGGACTAACATATACACAGTAGTATATGTATACAATAGATAATCAAAATTTCATTGCTGTATCAGTTCAGTTCAGTTCAGTCGCTCAGTCGTGTCTGACTCTTTGCGACCCCATGAATCGCAGCACGCCAAGCCTCCCTGTCCATCACCAACTCCCGGAGTTCACTGAGACTCACGTCCATCGAGTCAGTGATGCCATCCAGCCATCACATCCTCTGTCGTCCCCTTCTCCTCTTGCCCCCAATCCCTCCCAGCATCAGAGTCTTTTCCAATGAGTCAACTCTTCGCATGAGGTGGCCAAAGTACTGGAGTTTCAGCTTTAGCATCATTCCTTTCAAAGAAATCCCAGGGCTGATCTCCTTCAGAATGGACTGGTTGGATCTCCTTGCAGTCCAAGGGACTCTCAAGAGTCTTCTCCAACACCACAGTTCAAAAGCATCAATTCTTTGTTGCTCAGCTTTCTTCACAGTCCAACTCTCACATCCATACATGACCACTGGAAAAACCATAGCCTTGACTAGAAGGACCTTTGTTGGCAAAGTAATGTCTCTGCTTTTCAACAGGGAAATCTACTCAACACTCTGTAATCAAAGAGTGATTAGGGGAAAAGAATCCCCAGGGGAATAGATACATGTATAACTGAACCAGGTGGCTATACACCAAAACAAACAAAACATTGTAAATCAATTGTATTCCAGTATACAATAAACATTAATTTTAAAAAGAAAAGAAATAGCAATGGCATTGCTCTCAGGCCTTGGTGACCTGGGCTACTGTTACATCCCTGGAGCCTAAGCAGCCTTGGGTTCCAAGGCTGGACTGGGGTGCCCCTGAGGAAGATGGGGACGATGGATCAGCAAAAGTCCCCCTTGGAGCTGGAATGCCTGGTTTGCGGTGGATGGGATCCCAATCTCCAGATCCAGGCGGGCCCTCCTAAGCACTAAGCTCAACCAAGCTTAGTGTGCCCAAAGGAAGTTGGATCCTCTGGGCAGAAAGAGATTTGAAATGGCACCTGCTCTCCAAACCTTCTGATGGTGGGGTTCCAACCAGCAGCCTCCTTCCACAGAGTTGCCCCACCTAAGTACCACAGCACCCTCAGCAGCGTAGTTCTGGGAGGACTTGGGATTTCTCTGAGGAGTGCAGGGTAAGGGGGAAGAAGTCATGAGACATGGACGCCAGCACATTCCACTCTAACCTACAGCCCAGGTTGCGCAAGGAACCCCAGTGGGGCATGAAGCGGTGCTGCCGCCTTGTGGACATTTCCCATAGAAACAACTTCAATACCAGCACCTGCAGGCAATTCAAATTCACAAGGCCTGCTGGGCTGGAAAAGACACATGCCCTCAAGCGATGTCTTGGGGTGACAACAGAAAAGTAATTCAAAACAGGGAGGACCTTCAAGAAGCCAATCTCAAGAGGTCCTTTAATGCACACTGTTTTTTCTTTCTTTCTTTCTTTCTTTTTTTTTTGAAAGCACATGAAAAGATGCTCCACGTAGCAAATTACTCAGTTCAGTTCAGTCGCTCAGTTGTGTCCAACTCTTTGCGACCCCATGGACTGCAGTACGCTAGGCCTCCCTGTCCATCATCAACTCCCGGAGCCTACTCAAACTCATGTCCATTGAGTCGGTGATGCCATCCAACCATCTCATCCTCTGTCATCCCCTTCTCCTCCCACCTTCAACCTTTCCCAGCATGGGGGTCTTTTCAAATGAATCAGTACTTCACATCAGGTAGCTAAAGTATTAGAGAACTGCAAATCAAAACTACGAGGAGGTATTACCTCACACCAGCCAGAATAGTCATCCTTAGAAAGACTATAGACAGTAAGTGTGGGAGAGGGTGTGGAGAAAAGGGAACCCTCCTCCACCGTTTTTGGGAATATAAATTGGTAATAATGGAGAACAGTATGGAGGTTCCTTAAAA
Organism: Bubalus kerabau; assembly: GCF_029407905.1. Taxonomy (NCBI): domain Eukaryota; kingdom Metazoa; phylum Chordata; class Mammalia; order Artiodactyla; family Bovidae; genus Bubalus; species Bubalus kerabau. The sequence continues at coordinate 40,201,940 of NC_073643.1, read as the reverse complement.
AACTAAAAACAGAGCTACCACATGATCCAGGCATCGCAGTCCTAGGCCTCTATGGAGCGAGAAACCATAATTTGAAAAGATGCACGCATGCCCCAACCTTCACTGTAGCACTACTCACACTAGCGAAGACACAGAAACAAGCAAAATGTCCATCGACAGATGGATGGAGAAGATGGGGTACATATATACACAACAGAATATGACTCCACCATAGAAAAGAAAGAAATAGTCCCTTTTCCAGCAACATGGATGGATCTGGACATAATCATACTAAGTGAAGGAAGTCTAACAGAGAAAAACAAGTATCTTTTGATATCACTTATATGTGAAACCTAAGGAAAAAAAAGATATAAAAGAACTTATTTACAGAAGATAAACAGACTCACAGACTTCTATAACAAACTTGTGACTACCAAATGGATAAAGGGGTGGGGGGATAAATTAGGAATTTGGGAATAACATATACACACTGCTGCTGCTGCTAAGTCGCTTCAGTCGTGTCCGACTCTGTGCGACCCCATAGACAGAAGCCCACCAGGCTCCCCCGTCCCTGGGATTCTCCAGGCAAGAACACTGGAGTGGGTTGCCATTTCCTTCTCCAATGCATGAAAGTGAAAAGTGAAAGGGAAGTCGCTCAGTCATGTCCGACTCTTAGCGACCGCATGGACTACAGCCTACCAGGCTCCTCCATCCATTGGATTTTCCAGGCAAGAGTACTGGAGTGGGGTGCCATCGCCTTCTCCGATATACACACTACTATGTATAAAATAATCAACAGGGACCTACTGTATAGCACCGGTAACTACTCAATATTCCTTAATAACCTATATGGGAAAAGAAAATAATCTGAAAAAGAATGGGTATATGTATGCATATATGATAACTGTCATTTAGCTGTACATCTGAAACAAAAACACTAAATTAACTACACTCTACTATAAAATGAAATTTTTAAAAAAGATAGAAAATTTTATAGTTCTCTGGCATTCTCTTGTAACACCAGGATTTCCCTCAAAAACCACTTTGAGACTATGTCTGCCAACTATAATGTTGTCTCCCAAATAAGTCAATATATTATTTCCCTCTGGCTTATGGTTCTTTCCCCTTACAAGAGAGGATTGAGAAACTGATTTATTTCCTGTAAGTAAAGACCATCATTCATTTACTAAAAAGGTATTCATTTAGATAACCTATATCCTCAGACAAAAACCAAACATAAAGAAATCATTTAAACCCACATCCAAGACAGATAAACCTTACTGAAACAATCAAAGACATCTGGGATAGTTTATAGAGAAGATAGGACCTACATGGACCTCATTCATCACAGGTCAAGAGGGCACAGTGTTCATTTATCAACCTGGCAATAAGAAGAGCTGACGGTAATACAGCACTAACCTATGCCATGCCATTGTTCTAAGAGCTTTACAAGTATTATCTTAACTAATTTTCACAAAAACCCAGTGAGATAAGTACTATCATTCCTCTTTCTCAGATGAGGAAACTGGGGCACAGGAAGGTCAAGTAATTTTCCCAAAGAGATGGTAAGTAGTAAAGATGAGATTGGCACCCAGGTAGTCTGGTTCCAGAGTCTATATTCTTACCCACTATGGCATAAGGATTTTTTTCAGTAAATCTGTCCCGTATATATCTCAAACTAATACTGTTTTTAATTTTATAGCAAAACTACAAGTTTAATTTTCTGCTTGATTGCAATTATTTAATCATCTTCATCATGATATTAACAATAACAATAATCAGAAGTGTTATTTATTACAGGTTGATGATGAGCCTACCACTAGAATAAGTACACTGCTTAGATTACCTCATTTAATTGATTTCTTATAAAAATTCTACCAAGGCAGAAATTAGCCTTATTTTATAGGTAAGGAAAGTGATGTTCAGGGAAGTTAAGTGCCTTTCACAAGGTAAAAAACAAAGAAGTGGAGAGTCAGGAATCTAGACTTCGTGCCTTCCAACAGTGATACATGGCCTCCATCTCACTCTACCCTACAGACATGGCCTGTGTTTAGAATCATGATAATTTAAAACTTTAACACTCACCTTCATGATGCACAAGATGGTGTGTAGTGCAAACCATCCACACTTCTTGACCAAGGTTCTTAGAATGATACTCAATGAATCTGACTGCAAGTTAATGGTTTTCCTAGCTACTGGAAGGTATGGTATTTTGTAAAGCACATGATAAACATGTTTAAAATAAAAATGATTGTTAATCATAAAGTTTAGCAACATTATCAGGCTCTGGTATGATGATTTTCTTCTATATTCCAATAGATAATTATTTTCCTATTTTTTCCTGAATTACAAAAACATTTACAGGTAATTCTATCAAGGAAGATCTTTTCCATGAGAAAAGTGATGCGGTTTAAAGTAAATTACTCTTCCAAGTATTAAAATCAAATAATCATTTCAGTGATTATTAATAATCACTATTAAGGAGAAAACAATTAATTTCACATTATTTACTTACTCTCAGTTCAGTTCAGTTGCTCAGTCATGTTTGACTCTTAATGATCCCATGAATCACAGCATGTCAGGCCTCCCTGTCCATCACCAACTCCCGGAGTTCACCCAAACTCATGTCCATCGAGTCGGTGATGCCATCCAGCCATCTCATCCTCTGTTGTCCCCTTATCCTCCTGCCCCCAATCCCTCCCAGCATCAGAGTCTTTTCCAATGAGTCAGCTCTTTGCATCAGGTGGCCAAAGTATTGGAGTTTCAGCTTCAACATCAGTCCTTCCAATGAACACCCAGGACTGGTCTCCTTTAGGATGGACTGGTTGAATCTCCTTGCAGTCCAAGGGACTCTCAAGAGTCTTTTCCAACACCACAGTTCAAAAGCATCCATTCTTCAGCGCTCAGCTTTCTTCACAGTCCAACTCTCACATCCATACATGACCACTGGAAAAACCATAGCCTTGACTAGATGGACCTTTGTTGGCAAAGTAATGTCTCTGCTTTTGAATATGCTATCTAGGTTGGTCATAACTTTCCTTCCAAAGACTAAGCGTCTTTTAATTTCATGACTGCAATCACCATCTGCAATGATTTTGGAGCCCAAAAAAACAAAGTCTGACACTGTTTGCACTGTTTCCTTATCTATTTCCCATGAACCACATGTATCTTACATTATTCCTAATATGAATAAATAATGAAGACTCACAGCCAAGAAAGAGAAATATCCGAGCTTTCTATGTTAAAGACAGATGATATTTCACATTTGTATTTCAAAGAGAAACACAACTGACTTATAAAACATCCCCAAATAACAGTGATGTAAACTAGATAGCAGTTGGTCTGTATGTGTGTGCTGGCCCACATACATACCCAAGCAATAGACAGAGAAAAGTAGTAGAGACTTGGACTCAACCTTATCTGGGCCCCAGTAACTTCCACTTTGCTTCTCCATCATTTTCAAGACAAAATTTCTGCCTCATGGTGTGATACGGCTGCCCAAGCTCCAGTCATCAAGTTTGTTTTCTAACCAGTAGGAAGAATAAAAAGGAGGAAGGAGAGGCTCCCTTTTTAAATGAAACTTCCTGGAAGTCACTCAGACACCACTGACCAGAACTTATTCCCAATACCATATTTAACTATAATAAGAGGGGTGGCAAATGTCTTTATTTTGTCTTCCAGCTAAAAAATAAGTCCCCATTATTAGGAAGAAGAGGAGAATGGATGTTAGAAGAAAATTAGAAGTTTCTACCAGAGCTTAAAACTATACAAAGATCAATACTTTTTTCCTGTAAAGTAAGACATTCTCCTTGGGCTTCATAGGCATTCTCTTCCCAAAACCTTAATTCAATAAAATCTAAAACCTTAATTCAAATTGCATAATCCAGAGCTGAACATAGACATTTTATGTATTTGAGAGCAAATGGTATTGTTTTGCTCTTATAAAATGTCTTTCACTGAGCCTCTACCACCACTGTCTAGGAAAAGAAAGGGGGAAATAGTGCCAAACCCATCATGTTAAGATAAGACCTCTCGTGATAAAGTTAGCAATCACGCATGTCACCCATTCGCATAGTCTTTTGTTCATCAAGTTTAAAACACAGGGCTGATCAATAAGAGAAGTCTTAGACATGATAAAACCTAAAAGAAGGAAAAAAATAAGACTAAAACTATCTTGTTTAGAACAAGAATGCAGGCTGGAATATGCAATGAAAGCAAAATTTGATTTAGGTTCAGGTGGATAACACCTTCCTTTTTGACATTAATTACCTGTTGGTATGGCTTCTCTAGTGGTTTAGACGGTAAAGAATCTGTCTGCAATGTGGGACACTTGGGTTTGATCCCCGGGCCTGGGCGATCCCCTGGAGATGGCTACTCAGTCCAGCATTCTTGCCTGGAGAATCCCATGGACTGAGAAGCCTAGCAGGCACAGTCCATTGGGTTGCAAAGAGTAAAAGGTATGACTGAACAATTAACACTTTCATTGTTCATGGGTTATTTTAGCTTTTTTAAAAAAATATTCAACTCATGAAAAAATTTCCCCATTCTTTCTGCCTTTTCCTTTTACACTAAACTACACTGAGGAGCACCTTGGCCCCCAGGGCAAGCCTGTCAAAGCCAAGGACACACAGCATCCAAGCTTGGAAGGGAACAGGAGACAATCTAAGTGTGAATACAAATTTAAGGAAGACACAAGGATCCATAGTTATCATGGCCTCTGAACTATTCGTTAGAGCTAAACATTCAGAAAACGAAGATCATGGCATCCGGTCCCATCACTTCATGGGAAATAGATGGGGAAACAGTGGGAACAGTGTCAGACTTTATTTTTCTGGGCTCCAAAATCACTACAGATGGTGACTGCAGCCATGAAATTAAAAGTTATGACCAACCTAGATAGCATATTCAAAAGCAGAGATATTACTTTGCCAACAAAGCTTCGTCTAGTCAAGGCTATGTGGTTTTTCCTGTGGTCATGTATGGATGTGAGAGTTGGACTGTGAAGAAGGCTGAGCACTGAAGAATTGATGCTTTTGAACTGTGGTGTTGGAAAAGACTCTTGAGAGTCCCTTGGACTGCAAGGAGATCCAACCAGTCCATTCTGAAGGAGATCAGCCCTGGGATTTTTTTGGAAGGAATGATGCTAAAGCTGAAACTCCAGTACTTGGGCCACCTCATGCGAAGAGTTGACTCATTGGAAAAGACTCTGATGCTGGGAGGGATTGGGGGCAAGAGGAGAAGGGGACGACAGAAGATGAGATGGCTGGATGGCATCACTGACTCGATGGACGTGAGTCTGAGTGAACTCCGGGAGTTGGTGATGGACAGGGAGGCCTGGCGTGCTGCGATTCACGGGGTCACAAAGAGTCGGACATGACTGAGCAACTGATCTGATCTGATCTGAAAGACTTAAAGATCTCAAAGGGCGGATTACTTAACATACGAATGCAAATAAGAAACGGATTCTTAATATAGTATATAAACTAGACAAACTGCTGACCATTCTCTGACTGTTAGTCTCATGGAATTATGTGGCAAAGTGACAGGCTGAGTTTCAGACAAACTTGTCGTCAAACTCTCGGTCAAGCTAATCAAGATTCTTGAATGGAAATGAAAGTCACTCAGTCGTGTCTGACTCTTTGTGACACTATGGATTGTAACCTGCCAGGCTCCTCTGTCCATGGAATTCTCCAGGCAAGAATATTGGAGTGGGTTGCCATTTCCTTCTTCAGGGGATCTTCCCAACCCAGGGATCAAACCCAGGTCTCTCACATTGCAGGCAGATTCTTTTCCATCTGAGCCACAAGGGAAGTCCTGAATGCAAATAAGAGAAGCTAATTCGGGTTAACTGAACAGCAAAAGGAAATTATTGGAAAAACACTGAGTAGGCCTCAGGGTTTTCCGAAAGGCAGAATGGGTTTGGAAAAATCGGCAGGAACCAAAGCTAAGCTACTGAGATAAGAGGCAAATCAGCTTGGAAATAGCCATAGATGCACACCATCACACAGTGGGGCCTTTAATTCTGCTGCCTATATTACCATTGGAGAAAGAATGCTATCACTATGAGTGGAATAAAGTTTAAAGGGTTCCCATTCCTTTGCTTCAACTATTCCACACTCAGATAGAATGCCCACTCAGAAGGAACGGTCAAGCTGATGTCAGATATCCAGGTCTTGCCAAACAGCATCTTGAGTTTCTATCAGAGGAAACTGGGCCCTGTAGTTCAAGACTTACTATTAACAATTTCTCCCAAATAGAAGTGTTCAGAGGTTGGCAGTCAAAAATGCAGCACTTCACAAGGAATCAGCAACTTACCAGAAATCTGATTTGAAACAAGTTACTTTAGCTCCTAGTCTCAGACCCACTACTCCTAAAAAGGAGATACTGCACATCTCATAGGGTCATTTTAAAGATCAAACGAGATTATAAAAATTATAAGGCCCAGAATAAGCATTCAATCTCTTGGCCGAATGTCCAGTTTTGTGACAAAACACAGGGAGAATGCATGATTCCATCAACATTGATAGGATAATTCTTTTCATGGCTGTTATCATTATCATTGTAATTATCAAGAGTGGGTTTTGAGAATTTAAATTTCCAAACTCCATTTAAGCCCTGCTTCCCTGAAGTATCTGATGTAATTGGTTGTTATGTCTCTGAAATTTATCACCTACCACTCTTTCTTCCTCTTCTTCCTCTCCCTTTCTATCATCTATCTTTTCCTGTGACTTTTTTTGTTGTTGAAGAGATGCGGTGTTTTATTCTGAGGAGTTTCTGCTAGCCCACATTTTCCAGATTTCATCTGCATTTTTCTTGGGGCATGTTCCTCTCTCAGTTGTATTTCCTACACTGTTGGATCTAGATGACTCATCAGATTCAAGTTCGGTTTTCTGGCAAGATTACTCCATAGGCAATGTGCTTTCCCTTCAACTGATTTCCAAATATAATGGTTTTCTAGCACCCTCCAGAAATGGCCAATGAGATGAGTATCTCTCCTTAGTATTATTATAAACTTAGGGGTTTAAATAAATATGATAGGTTTCAAACCATATCAGTTATTTTCCTTACTAATGATCAACGGCCCCCTCTTTGGTCCATCAGAACCTATTTTACTATCCTGAGTCCTTGTCATATGACCCTAGAAGTCTTTGGTAACTTTGTCAATAACTACTTGGCTTTTTGATATGACAAAACATTCTTGCCCTACCACTTTCAGTTACAAAATGCCATCAGCACTACCTTTAAAATGACTTTTGCATTTATGCTTTCTTTTTCTTCTGCCAAGAGTCAGGTTGAATTCATAATGGCCAGTCAAGAGATTGTTAACACATTATTTAACTTGACTCCCTTTCTCTAATCTTTTCTTACCCACACACCAGTGACTTATCCAAAAAAAAAAAAACAAACAAAACAAAAACTCATGAAAGCATCGTTTTCCCTTATTTAAAAAATGTTAATGATTCATCTCTCCTTATATATAAAATAAGTCCAAATTTACTGACTTGGTTTTTGAAGTTCACCATGATCTGGCCCCAGTTAGCCCTCGTTTCACTATGAATTTCCTAAAGCACATTCTATTCTCCAGCCAAACGATTGCAGTTCAATTCTTTAAAAACGTCCTGAACTTCTCCCTTCTCATGACTTTGCTTAAACTGAGCCATAATTTCCAGTTTTCAAATGACAGTAATAGTTCAAGACTTAGGTTAGAAACCACCTCCTTCTGGGAGCTTTCACAGGCCATGAACCATCTTTGTCTCGTCCTTCTGGCATTTTTCACTCAACATTTCACAGGCTAGTTACTCATCCACTTGTCTATGTGCATAGAATGAACGCATAAATAACTATGACCTTAAAATAACTCAGGTCAGAGCTATGTTACCCAAATGTCAATATTTCAATTATTCTTTTACTTTAAAAACTGTTTAAAAGACACTGGACTGACAATATTTTCTGGCATCTTTCCCCCTCAATTCTCCAGTGATATGTAAATAGACTGCAAGCCCTAGGAAACCTACCTAAGCAGTGATTCAAAGGCTTATCTCAAACTTGACATATTAATTTTGCACAAAGAGAATCAGCTGAATTCATAAATGAATAGCAGAACAAACAGGGGGAAACATCACTGTGATCACTGCCACTTTCACCACCTCTTTCTGTTGGCAGACTTAAGAAAGAACCTTCAGAAAATGGAATACAATTCTACCAAGCCAGGTCAGAATGGATTATATTATACCCAGTCACAGTTTTTCAGTATTTAGAGAGTAAGGTCAAGGACATAGTGATATTTTGTAATAAGACATCTAAAATATATGTGGCCAAAGAAGTAAAAGGAGAGACTGAATTCTCTCTTCTTAGTTTCATTTTATGCTCAACCTACTGCTGCTTTACTGAATGCATTTCAGCATTTACATGGTTTATTTGGAATGACTAAAATACAGAAATCTCAGCTCAGAAAGCTATCAAAGTGACTCGCTTGTCAACAACTCCAACCCACAAGTTCAACACTTCTTAAATCATGTGAATTGAGAGATAGAATCTATGGGTTGGAACTGATAGAATAAAATTACTAATCTTGCTGTCAAAACGGTAAGTTTCTCTGCATGTTCCTTTCATAGTTTTGCCCTGTGAAGGTCACAGCAAGCAATCAATATATCTAGTGGCAGGAACATTCATCTGTTTTGGTGCTGGGAATCTTATTTCCAGAGTCTCTAAATTTGAAGAGTGTAATTTTAAGCCTGAAATCACACCTTTCTGAGGCAGGAGAGTCATTAATGACAAAGGGAATTCTGGGAAATGTCTTTCACATTGAGTGTTCTCTACTGTCTAAGAATATAGGGACCAGTAAGATTATTAATAGCTTTTCTTAGGAATTTTATATGTTGCTTACCTTCATGGATGTGTGTGAAAAATATGACCAGGTTGAGAAAAGTCTAGTTTACAAAAGACTGCACATCTTTTTTGTTGGATGCACAGTCAGAAGAAAATGATGTTTCATTTTCCTTAACTTCTTCCCAATATGAAGCTCCTACCCTGAGCCTGAAAATACTTGACCTTTGTACATGATAAATCCCTCATTAAAAAGACAAATAGTAGTGAAATTTAAATGGAGTGCGAGGTTGTTTTTGTTTTTTTTTTTAACTCTTTCAAAGTTGACTGCCCCTTATATTTTATACATTTTTATTTCAAAGAATCAAACGTAGAAATTCATTCAATCCATCTTAAAAATTTTAGTCTAGAATGAGGAATTTAGAATGCACCTGTTCAAAACAGACATAAAGAGCAGCATGGTATTGAGCTCTCTTCTCTTGGTGCACATTTAATTTTCACTAGACATTAAGTGCCAGTTATTTTCAAAGAAAAGTATAACTAAAATAAAACTAATTGTTCTGATTTTAAAGTTTTCAAATTTTATATACCTGGAGTAGTCTCTTGCCATGTATAGTAGTAACAGAGAAGTTAATGTTAGCCAATGAAATTAGAAGAAAAAGTAAACATATTGGAAAAGAAGTAAATTATTTTAAACAATTCATTCTCAAGAAAACCAAAAAATAGCTTCAAACTATTTAGAATAACAAACAATAAGTATTTTTAAAATTTGTATGCTTTATTTATTCATGTCAACAAAAACACAAAAATACTATGGAATTCTTCTTGTCCAATGGAATCAAGATAGCATTTCATGGGTTAATGTTTGTTTTTAATTAGGTGAAGTAGAGGATCATAACACAAAAGGTAACCCAATTTTACTTAAAATTTATAACTATTTATTTGCTGACTTTTTCATGTAAGGTTACAATTTTGCCTTTATGTGCAGGTTTCACATCCTCATTAATTTGCACAGTATATGGGTTATGATTTCCATTTTTATTTCTTTAAAGAGGAATAAAAATTAAGGAAACTGCAAAGCAATCTGACCAAAAAACCCTTTAGATACCTACGAATTTTCCACCAAAATTGTACTGTAATTTTGCCCAACTACAGTTCAATGACATTTTTCAGATGTAATTCAAACTTCCCAGAGGAATCAACTTAGATAAAATAAACAGACTATCTTTTGTTTTTAAAATCATAGCTCATTAAGTTAAATAACATCTAATTGAATATGGGATTATAATAACTACTGAAACTAGCCTAAACAGGTTTGGGAAACACAATTACTCTTGATGAAAAAATATCTCAGTTGATAGGGGCACAAGTGTATTAGAGAGCAGCCTAATAGACTTGAGCACCTTTGCTTTGCAGAGTGAATAGAGAGGTTAGGTTAATGCAAGGAGTCATCTAAGAGTGCTCAACTAATAAATGTTAGGGCTGAATTATAGATAAATTTTACAATAAATATTTGGGCATATATGTTGAAAAAACATATTAAGAAGCTGAGGTACATCAAAATATTTGAATTAATGCAGAGAGTTTCTTAGTTCTTAGACAGGATTACTCCATGTCATAAAGATGTCAGCATTCCCTACATTAATCTATAGATACAATGGAATTTCAATTAAAATCCAAATGATCCTTTATTTTAAAACTGACAGAATCAGTAAATAATATTTTCCCAAAGGGGAAAAAATATCCAGAAGACACAGGGATATTCTGAAAAGTGTAATAAAAGGAACTGCTTGTTAATATATCCTAAACTGTATCATAATGCTATGATAGTAGTGGTGATGGTACAGGATGGGAAAGATTAATGACTTTCTACCCACAGAACAAAAATAAAACCAAATATTCTTATGAATGTAGTGCTTTTTTAAAGAGGTAATTAACCGGTGAGCAAATAGATTATTTAATATATGATGTTGAGACAATTGGCTAGTTCTTTGTAAACAAAACAAAGTGGGTTTCATATTTCATTTATTAAAGCATTATACATTTCAGATGAGTCAAAATTGTAAAGGCAAAAAGTGAAACCATGACAGTAGTAGAAGAACACAGTATCAACAGTTTTATAATCTTTAGGTTAAAGAGGGTACTTCTTTTCATGAAACCCAGAAACCATAAAGGGGAAAACTGGACAGATTCCACTGCATTAAAAAACTTCTGTTTAGCTAAACATAAAGAGGCCAAAAACATAACAAGTAAACATAAAAAAAGTCTAACAACAAATGACAAAACATAAACTGCACATATATGACAAAGTGTTAAGACTATTGAAATAGAGCTTTTTAAAACAAATAATAAATAGAAAAATGAATGGAATGTAAGAGAGAATTTTAAAAGACAAAATACAAACAGGCAATAAGCATGTAAAGAGGAAATGCAGATACAAAATTTTGAAAATCATCCATCTAGTTGATAAAATTGAATGAAAAATAATATCTGGTTTTAATATGGGGAATCAGACATGCTCATGTACCCCTCATGGAGGTATAAATATTTACAGATGGTTTGGAAGCTAGTAACAAACTGGAAATAAACGTACTCTTTGTATTAAGTGCATACACATTTGGAGAAGTGTGGAAAGATATATATACAAACATACTGAAGAATGATTATAGAAGCAAGAAACAGAAATCAATAGACAACCTGTTGAATAAATTATGGTTCATCCATAAACTGGATTGCTACAAGCCATTTAGAAGAACACTTACATTTACTGACATGGAAAGGTTTTCTTTCCATATTTGTCCTTCAAAAAAGCAAGTTGCGAAACATCATAGAATTACTGCTTGTATACAAAATATATGGAGGGAGGAGCCTGGTAGGCTACAGTCCATGGAGTCACAAAGAGTTGGACACGACTGAGCGACTTTACTCACTCACTCACAAAATATATATAAAATATTGATCTCCTTTTCTATGTCTCTATGTAGATAATATATTTTGTGTATAGAGTGGATGTTTTTGAGTGGTGAAATAAGGAGGTTACTTTTAGTTCTAATTTATGTATTTTCTTATTTTATTTTTCTGTAATAAACATGTTTTAATTTTATTTACAGAAAAGTATGTAAACTAGTTAACTTAAGTCAGACTGAAAGTGAAAGTGAATGTGTTAGTAGCTCAACTGTCTCTGACTCTTTGCAACCCATGCAACCCATGGACTATACCAGGCTCCTCTGTCCATGGAATTTCCAGGGAAGAACACTGGAGTGGGTTGCCATTCCTTTCTCCAGGGGATCTCCCCAACCCAACGATTGAACCCAGGTCGCCCACAATGTAGGCAGATTCTTTACCATTTGAGCTACCCAGGAAGCCCACTGAATTCACTTTATCATTTTAATTATAATACAAGTTAACCCTGTTGTAAGACATGATTTATATCTAATCAACAACCTTATTTTTGGCCCAAATATATCTGGAGTTAGAAGGAAGTAATTCTTATTTTACTTCTCACATGGCAAATAGGATTTCATTTCTACTTATGACTGAAGCAAAATAAATCTGAGAGTTAAGGGCTGAAAATTTGAGTCCTGAAATTCCTGTTTTGAAGAGAAATGTAGCATGGATACACTAGTTTTGGCCATAACTCAAAATTACTTACAGAATAAGAGAATTTACTACATTATTGGAAGTTCAGATGAAACACAGTCTCCAGGTCTAACCTAATGTTGTTGCCTATTAGAAGGCTGAGCACCGAAGAATTGATGCTTTTGAACTGTGGTGTTGGAGAAGACTCTTGAGAGTCCCTTGGACTGCAAGGAGATCCAACCAGTCCATTCTGAAGGAGATCAGCCCTGGGATTTCTTTGAAAGGAATGATGCTGAAGCTGAAACTCCAGTACTTTGGCCACCTCATGCGAAGAGTTGACTCATTGGAAAAGACTCTGATGCTGGGAGGGATTGGGGGCAGGAGGAGAAGGGGACGACAGAGGATGAGATGGCTGGATGGCATCACTGACTCAATGGACGTGAGTCTGAGTGAACTCCGGGAGTTGGTGATGGACAGGGAGGCCTGGCGTGCTGCGATTCATGGGGTCGCAAAGAGTTGGACACGACTGAGCGACTGATCTGATCTGATTACTATCATTAGAAACTCAACTTATTTCCATATCTCAATTATTTTACTCTTTTTAACTTTGGCTTTAGACTAAAATGGGTCTTCTCATGTTTCTTTATTGCAACTTTTTTTTAAACTGATGTGTAGTTGATTTACGATGTGTTAGTTTCAGGTGTACAGCAAAGTGATTCCTGTGTGTATATCTATGCATACATGTAACATCTTCCAATCATCTGTTGATAGATGTTTAGGTTGACAGATGCTTTGGTTCTTTCCATGTCTTGGCTATTGTAAATGTATTGCAATGAACACTGGGGTGCATGTATGTTTTCAAATTACAGTTTTTTCCAGGTTTATATCCAGGAGTGGGATTTCAGGATCATACGGTAACTATTTTTAGCTTTTTAAGGAACCTCCATACTGTTTTCCATAGTGGCTGTACCAATTTACATTCCCACCAATCTTTCACCAGACTCATCAAGAAAGAAAAAAAAAAGTGTGTGTGGGGGGGTGTGGTGGAGAAGGGAGAGGGCACAAATCAATAAAATTGGAAATGAAAAAGAAGTTTCAACCAACACCACAGAAATATAAAGGATCAACAGACCACCACAAGTAATTATACACCAATAAAATGGGCAATCTAGAAAAAATGGACACATTCTTAGAAAGTTAGAATCTACCAAGACTGAACCAGGAGTAAAATATTAATAGTTCAATTACAATTACTGAAACTGAATCTGTGATTTAAAAACTACCAAAAAGCAGGAGTCCAGAACTAGACGGCTTCACAGGAGGATTCTATCAAATACTGAGAGAAAAGTTAACACCTATCTTTCTGAAACTATTCCAAGAAATTGCAGGGGAAGGAATACTTCTGAACTTCTTTTATGAGGCCATGATCACCCTGATACCAAAATCAAAGATATCACAAAAAGAGAAAATTATAGGCCAATATCACTAATGAACACAAACACAAAAATCCTCAACAAAATACAAGCAAACCGATTCCAACAATATAGTAAAAGGACCATACACCATGATCAAGTGGGATTTACCCCAAGGATGCAAGCTTTTTTCAATATCCACAAATCAATCAGTGTGACACACCATATTAATAAATTAAAGAATAAAAACCATATGATCAAAAAAAATTATGACCATCTCAGTAGATGCAGAATGACTTTTTGATAAAATACAACATTCATTTATGATTAAAAACTCCAGAAAGTGGGCACAGAGGTAACATAACTTCAACATAATGAAGTCCACGTATGACGAACCCACAGTTAACATCATACTCAACAGTGAAAAGCTGAAAGCATTTCCTCTAAGGTCAGGAACAAGACAAGGATATGTACTCTCACCACTTCTAGTCAACATAATTTTTGAAGTCTTAGCCACAGCAATCAAAGAAATGAAAGGAATCCAAATTGAAAAAAACAATATAAAAGTGCCACTGTTTGCAGATGATATGGTAACTATACATAGAAAATCCTAAAGATGCTACCAGAGAACTACTAGAGCTCATCATGAATTCAGTAAAGTTTCAGGACATAAAATTAATACATAGAAATCTGTTGCGTTTTTATACACTGGCAACAAAAGATCAGAAAGAAAAATTAAGAAAATAATTCCATTCCTCATGGTTCTAAGTTGGCTCCCAGTAGCAAGATGACCCGTGCTTCCTTGGTATGTCAATCAAAAGAAGAGGAGTAAAACTTTTCTCCCAAGCATGAGTGAGTGAGTGAAGTTGCCCAGTCGTGTCCGACTCTTTACAACCCCATGAAATGTAGCCTACCAGGCTCCTCCATCCATGGGATTTTCCAGGCAAGAATACTGGAGTGGGTTGCCATTTCCTTCTCCAGGAGATCTTCCCCACCCAGGGATTGAACCTGGGTCTCCCGCATTGTAGACAGACACTTAACCGTCTGAGCCACCAGGGAAGTGGAACGTAAGTCCTTACTTTAGTCTGATTGGATCAACTTAAGTCACATGGTCACTCTCACTCATGAGCCAACCACATTTCCAGTACAGTACCATGTGTCAATTGGCTTGCATCTACAAATCTGCATCTATTCCTGATGCTAGGAATGGGGAAAAATAATTACCTAAAACCCTGTAATTCTGCTTGGCTTTGGGTCATGAAGAACAAGTATGTAACCAATATTGCCCACTAAAAATGACAATTTGGCATACTGACAAGGTACAACTGAAAATTTCATTTGAATTATCTCTATGGGTTGATCACATTGATTAAATTTACTATATAATTTGAGGGATTATCACATCACTTTAATGATATGTTTTGCTTAAATGAGTTTGGGGTCAGGAAACAAGTGTAAATTTTCACTCAAATTAACATAAATTTCTCATTTTGCTACTGTCCTCAAGAAATCTGGCATTTTAGGTAGGCAGGTAAATTTGGTGTAATTAAAATC
Source organism: Bubalus kerabau (assembly GCF_029407905.1). Taxonomy (NCBI): domain Eukaryota; kingdom Metazoa; phylum Chordata; class Mammalia; order Artiodactyla; family Bovidae; genus Bubalus; species Bubalus kerabau. Next base: position 40,186,590 of record NC_073643.1, on the reverse strand, counting down.
AAAATAAATTACTGCATTCTCTAAATATCTCTGTTGCTATCACATGTAAATCCTAGGAATGAACTTCTTTTGTTCCAAAATCATAGCTCAATGACAAAAGATAACATTTAGTAATAGATTTTGCTAGAACAAAGAATATGCCAGAGGATAGTGATTAAAGAAATCATTATACAAAAGCATTTGGATGAGTACACAAAACAGAAATACAGAGTTCTTACTGTGAGTGGAAAAGATGAAATATTCTAGATCATAAATCACCCTGAATTTTGGTGTATACAGTATGTAGCATGTTAAATTGGTTTTCTTTTCCATCAAGTCTTTTTGAACACAGTCGTTTATTGCCAGGTCATAAGCAGTAAACTACGTAAACGAAGATCATGGCATCCGGTCCCATCACTTCATGGCAAATAGATGGGGAAACAGTGACAGACTTTATTTTCTTGGGCTCCAAAATCACTGCAGATGGTGACTGCTGCCATGAAATTAAAAGACACTTGCTTCTTGGAAGAAAAGTTTTGACCAACCTAGACAGTGCATTAAAAAGCAGACATTACTTTGCCGACAAAGGTCTGTCTAGTCAAAGCTAAGGTTTTTCAGCAGTATTGCATGGATGTGAGAGTTGGACTATAAAGAAAGCTGAGCACCGAAGAATTGATGCTTTTGAACTGTGGTGTTAGAGAAGACTCTTGAGAGTCCCTTGGACTTCGAGGAGATCCAACCAGTCCATCCTAAAGGAAATCAGTCCTGAATATTCATTGAAGGCCTGATGCTGAAGCCAAAGCTCCAATACTTTGGCCACCAGATACGAAGAACTGACTCATTTGAAAGGACCCTGATGCTGGGAAAGATTGAAGGCAGGAGGAGAAGGGGATGACAGAGGATGAAATGGGTGGATGGCATCACCAACCCGATGGAGGTGAGTTTGAGCAAGCTCCAGGAGTTGGTAATGGACAGGGAGGCCTGGCGTGCTGCAGTCCATGGGGTCGCAGAGTCAGACACGACTGAGCAACTGAACTGAACTGAAGCAGTAAACAGATACTTCATTTAGCATAATATTTAACTTATGCTGCAGCATATCTACATTTGTTTCTTTAATGAAAATGGATGGTCTTCTATACACAGATAAACAGAGGTGAGATTAGGTGACTATGTTTTACCCCCTGTAAAGAGTTCAACATAGCCTTATGACTCAAATCCTAATCAAATACTGACTAAAAGACAGCTTTGAGAAATGGAAGGAAAAATAGGAAAAGCTCTTTGGACCCAGCAACAGATTGACAGTTGTTTAGAACTACGGCTTCAGTGGGATGGGGGTGGGGTGGGGGAAGTGGGCCTCTTAATAAAATAAAACAAGTACAAATCGTAACCAGTGTCTGTTTCCTCTGAAGGTCTATAATGCTGAATCATAATATATAGCGGTACTGTTATACATAATATACAACAGTACTAGGCTGCCTGTGGCAAGTAGATAGTAGAAAGAAATCCTCTTCTTTTCTCCATTGCCAGGCAAACAGGAAAGCTGGCAAATGATGTGGGTCTACTGACAAAGCTCATGGGAAGCTATTTCTAACCTGGCCATGGAAAAATGCTTGAGCAATCATGTCTTTTGCAAATAAGACATTCTGCTTGTGCTGACATTGTTCCTTGGAACATCTGAATTTTCAACTGCCTTATGGGAAAATTTATCGTGTTAAGACAAGCCTAAGGCCAATTACCCTCCATTTGGCAACTGCTCAGATGTCTGCATTACCTGTAATGGGCTCTAGGCTGCCTATCAAATAAAGAACACACAAAGACTACTAGTATTCAGAGTTAACCACCACGTGGTCCCAATCTACCTTTCCAACCTTACACCTTGTATGTACTGTCTGCTCTCGCTTTCTGAGGCTTATGTGTCTTAGCTCATGCTCCCCGCTAGAATATCTATTCTCACGTCTCCCCATATTCAAATACTACCTATTCCTCAGGTGCAGTGCAACCTCCTCCAGGAAGCCCACTCTGATTCTCTGGTAATTAATTCTCTGGTGGTATTCCGAAGCCTAGATGATGTAAGAACCTGGTGACCCAGCAATACCTGAATTGTAACTTGGACCAAAGTCACCTATCTTGGAGGAGAGTTATACACACAGATAATGACAAATGGAAAATACAATCCTTCTTTATTACCAGAACCTCTCAATTGCTCAGTCGTGTCCAATTCTTTGCAGCCCCATAGACTGAGGCCCACCAGGTTCCTCCGTCAGTGGAATTTTCCAGGCAAGAACACTAGAGCAGGTTGCCATTTTATACTCTAAAGGATCTTCCTGAACTAGGGATTGAACCCGTTATCTTTTGAATCTCCTGCATTGCCAGGTGAGTTCTTTACCACTAGTGCCACGTGGAAAGCCACTTCACCCCAGTATTTGAATATGGGGAGACATGAGAATAGATCTCAAAGGAAATGTATTGCCTCCAACGTAAAACCAAAATGGAAAATTTAAATTAATAAATGTTTAGTTAAATTTCCACCTCCAAATGTCTGTCAACCTCATTCATGGTTAAATTTCAGTTCGGTTCAGTCACTCAATCATGTCGGACTCTTTGCGACCCCATGAATCACAGCACACCAGGCTTCCTTGTCCATTGCCAACTCCTGGAGTCCACTCCAATTCATGTCCATGGAGTCGGTGATACCATCCAACCATGACATCCTCTGTCATCCCCTTCTCCTCCTGCCCTCAATCTTTCCCAGCATCAGGGTCTTTTCAAATGAGTTAGTTCTTCGCATCAGGTGGCCAAAGTAATGAAGTTTCAGCTTCAGCATCAGTCCTTCCAATGAATATTCAGGACTGATTTCTTTTAGGATGGACTGGTTGGATCTCCTTGCAGTCCAATGGACTCACAAGAGTCTTCCCCAACACCACAGTTCAAAAGCATCAATTCTTCAGTGCTCAGCTTCCTTTATAGTCCAACTCTCACATCCATACATGACTACTGGAAAAACCACAGCCTTGACTAGATGGACCTTTGTTGTCAAAGTAATGTGTCTGCTTTTTAATATGCTGTCTAGGTTGGTCATAACTTTCCTTCCAAGGAGTAAGCGTCTTTCAATTTCATGGCTGCAGTCACCATCTGCAGTGATTTGGGAGCCCCAAAAAATAAAGTCTGTCATGGTTTCCACTGTTTTCCCATCTATTTGCCATGAAGTGATGAGACTGGATGCCATGATCTTAGTTTTCTGAAAGTTGAGTTTTAAGCCAACTTTTTCACTCTCCTCTTTCATCAAGAGGCTCTTTAGTTCTTCCTCCCTTTCTGCCATAAGGGTGGTATCATCTGCATATCTGAGGTTATTGATACTTCTCCCAGCAATCTTGATTCCAGCTTGTGCTTCATCCAGTCCAGCATTTCTTATGATGTACTCTGTATATAAGTTAAATAAGCAGGGTGACAATATACAGCCTTGACATACTCCTTTTCCCATTTGGAACTAGTCTGTTGTTCCATGTCCAGTTCTAACTGTTGCTTCCTGACCTGCATACAGATTTCTCAAGAGGCAGGTCAAGTGGTCTGGTATTCCCATCTCTTTCAGAATTTTCGTTTGTGATGACCTACACAGTCAAAGCTTTTGGTATAGTCAATAAGGCAGAAATAGATGTTTTTCTGGTAATCCAGTGGATGTTGGCAATTTGGTCTCTGGTTCCTCTGCCTTTTCTAAAACCAGCTTGAACATCTGGAATTTCATGGTTCACATACTGTTGAAGCCTGGCTTGGAGAATTTTCAGCATTACTTTACTAATGTGTAAGATGAGTGCAATTGTACAGTAGTTTGAGCATTCTTTGGCATTGCCTTTCTTTGGGATTGGAATGAAAACTGACCTTTTCCAGTCCTATGACCACTGCTGAGTTGTCCAGAAGTGGCCACAGGACTGGTTAAATTTAGAGCTCATAAAATACTGCTACAATGAAAAACAATTGGTGATTTTTTTTTTCAGTTTTCCAGAGCTCCTATGAAGATACTATGATTCCTGAGAAATCATAGTCATGTGTTAACCTCATACAGACAAAGAGTTTCAAAAACTGAAAATAAAATTATATTATTTCATAATCAAAAAAGATGAGTGCATGCTGGATGTGAGGTACATTTAATGTATTTGTCATGAAACTTTCTAAATGTGTGAGTCAAAAATCACATTGACGCTCCAAAGTCTGTACTGGTCCAGTTTGTACTTAGGGTGACTCTAAGTCCGACTCTGTGGTGAGAAAACCCTAGATGCATTCAGGAGGCCCAGATTGGTGTTCTATGGTTCTGTCCAACCAGTAGGACATCTTTGGACCCCCCTCCCACTCCAAAACAGGGTTATAGGATATATACTCGTCCTACACAAAAAGGTTGTTTTAAAGAATAAACAGGATTACCTCAGTGAACTTGCTATAAATGGTAGAGAAAGTGTACTACTCTAAATACCCATGAATTCAACAATCATAAATTCATGCTTTAAGTATTTGCTGAGCATCTATTATAGGTATGCACATCTACCAGACACTGGGGGATACTAAATGAAATCTCTGTAGCATCAGGTGAGAGAAACAGGTACCCACTGAAGTAAGATGTGCCCAGTGCCATAATATGATTAAAATAGCACAAGGTTAAGAGCTCTGACCAGAGTCAGACTGTCTGGGCCCAATCCAGCTCTACCTCTTACTAAATGTGTGACCTAAGACAAGTTTCTCTACTCTGCCTCCCGGTTTCCTCATTGTAAGGTTAAGAGGAACAGTATCTATCTTATCAGGAATAAATGAGATACAACCTTATAACTTTATAGAACAGTGAGTATACAGGGTAAACATCCAATAAATAGTCACTATTTGTTCCTGTTTTTAATGCCTAAATGCTGTCATCTACCTAGGAGTGTGATGGGCAAAATGGGAAGGGCCTTTTAAGCTAGAAGAAGAGCGTGTACAAAAGACAGTATCACAAAAGAGCATGCAACAATGCAGGGATGTTAAGGGCTTAACACATTATCGACTGGAAACATTTTACAGCCATGGTGTTAGTTTCTGCAAATATTCCCTGCCAATAATTGTTAATACAGGCTGAAGCCAAGGGTGTACACAGAATTGCAGGAGTTGAGGCTGGATGGGAAGGGAGGATCCAGTTATGCCATGCAAGTGAGTTCAGAGTGGATCCTGTATAGGCAAAGGAAAGCCACAGAAGCATTCTAAGCAGGAAAAGGACATGACTAGGTGTGCTTCAGAATGACCACTGTGAATGGAAGGAGGACAAGCAAGCAAGCAGAAGGAATAGTTAAAATGTTATTGTAAAAGTCCATGCAAATCATCATGAGGGTCCAAAGCACAGCACCAGTGATAAAGGTGAAGGAGAAAGAGATGAAAAGTTTATTAACTGGAACATCAATAGGATGAAGTTATGTGCTTCGGCCTTGAATAGTTTGGTTATACAGCAGCAATAGAACTGTACGCCAGAACTCTAAGAAAATTAATTTATCCTGAGTTAGAAAGTAGAGCTGCAAAGAGTCTTGGTGAGACATTCAACTGTTGACTAGTCTGAGGATATCCTAGGGGAGGTGTGACGGAGGTTAGTGCTCTTCCAAGTTTAATGTGTAGGTCTGTGCCATTTGTGAACTGCTCATGATTGGTCTGCACCAAGATAAAGTGCTAGTACTGGAAATAATACATCAACTTCATCGTGCGTCAGTTCAGTTCAGCCGACAAATTTTTGCAGCAAGACTTTCTTGAAGAAAGCAGTAAGCTGATTTACATTCTAGTGCAAGTTCCTTATCTCCCCGTGGACCTGTGACAAAGCACTGACTACCTGCGCCAGTGTGAGACCACCCCTTCAGCAATACTGATGTATGGATTAGACATTTGGTGAGAGGTGTGTCCTGGAGCTCCAGATGTGAGAATGGAAGTATAGAGATCATCAGTGGCAAGGTGGCTTAAACAACAGAAATTTACCGTCTTACAGCTGTTGGCAGGGTCAGCATCTTCTGAGCACTCAGTGAAGAACATACTTCATGCCTGTACCCTAGCTTCTGGCCATCCTTGGTGTTCCTTGCCTGTAGAAGAGTCACTCCAATCTCTGTGTTCCTCTTCACATGGTGTTCTCCCTGTGTGCTTCCTCTATGTCCAAATTTCTCCATTCAATAGGATACCAGTCATCATGGATTAGGGTCCACTCTAAGTTTTAAGTTTTAAGCTGGCTTAAAACTCAACATTCAAAAAACAAAGATCATGGCATTTGGTCTCATTACTTCATGGCAAATTGATGGGTAAAAAGTAACAGTGTCAGATTTCATTTTCTTGGGCTCCAAAATCACTGTGGACGGTGACTGCTGCCACAAAGTTAAAAGACGCTTGCTCTTTGGAAGAAGAGCTATTACAAACCTTAGACTGTGTATTAAAAAGCAGAGACATCACTTTGCCAACAAAGGTCCGTACAGTCAAAGCTATCGTTTTCCCAGTAGTCATGTATGGATGTGAGAATTGGACCATAAAGAAGGCTGGATGCTGAAGAATTGATGCTTTCAAACTGTGGTGTTGGAAAAGACTCTTGAGAGTCCCTTGGACAGCAAGGAGATCCAACCAGTCCATCCTAAAGGAAATCAACCCTGAATATTCATTGGAAGGACTAATGCTGAAGCTGAAACTCCGATACTTTGGCCACCTGATGCGAAGAGCTGATTGACTGGAAAGACCCTGATGCTTGGAAAGATTGAGGGCAGGAGGAGAAAGGGGCAACAGAGGACAAAATGGTTGGATGGTATCACTGACTCAATGGACATGAGTTTGAGCAAACTGAGGGAGATGGAAACTCAGGGAACTCTGGCCTGCTGCAGTTCATGGCATCAGAGTCAGACATGACTCAGTGACTGAACAACAATGACGACTTCATCTTAACTAATTACATCTACAAAGACCTTATTTCCAAATAAGGTCCCACTATGAGGTACTGCAGGTTAGGATTTCAACATATGGATTTTTGGGGAGACATAATCAAGCCATAAAGACAGTCAAGGATGGAGATGTGAAAAACACTAAGATTCGGATGCTCACCATATACTGCCTTACATTATGAGCTCTGTTTCTTGCGGATGTACTTCAACATCTCAAACAGATTGATAGGTTCTTAGAAACCAGGAAGGTTGTCTGAAATGTCTTTCCATATTTTGCCTGCAGGATTTAGTGAATATCTTGTATGTAGAAGTGGCACAAAACAATGCCGTCTGATGATGTATAACAAACAAAAATTGAATATGGAAGAGCCCCCAAGAGCTGTTTTGAACACAGTATGTTGTGACATTCGCTGCCTTATAGACAACAGTTGCTGTACTTGTCAGAAAAATAACCGAAGGAGATGTTCAAGATATAATTTAACTCATTTGCTTAAACAACTCTATGCCTACCATCCACACCAAAAGGCTGTTCTGCATGGGCAACAGAAGGCATAATTATTTGCAAGATTTTTCAATGTTTTCCCTTTGCTTTCTTCAGTCACACAGTAGCTTCTCTGTAGCACTGTGCACATTTGCCAAAATCCCATTGTCTTTCTGAAAGCAGTATAGCCTCTAGAGGGTTTGAAACTTAGCCTATGCTCCCCCAAAACTTAGTGATTAAAAAAAGAAGTTAACTGCAAAGTTATCTGAGAACTTTCCTACTTCATGAAATGGTCGTGAAACACACAGGCTGATATTTTCCTCCCATAGGCTACAGAGGACATCAATATATTATCAGTTTATTCAGTATCTCTCAATTTTAGAAGGATAGCCAGAATCTTGAAACACTTGGAGGCCTGATGATTCAATTTATTTTTCAAGACTCTCAGATGTTTACTCTGCTTGTTTAAATGAAAGGAATGGCTTAGCAAAGATAATTTTCCCTTTGATTAGTGAAAAGCATCAGGAAAATCCACACCTAAGCAGTTTTACTTTACAGATATTTCACACCCATCTTATATTTTTATTACCTCATCCAATATACAAAAACACTAGAGTCATTATTTATTTACATGCTAACTATACTCAAAAAGGACTTTGGACAGCATACAATGACAGAGAGAGTAGAGCCAAAATCCCATAAAAGATGGAAAAGAAGCATATTTACTTGCATCTAAATATGTAGAACTTGGATTCTATTATGTAATTCTGACAATATTGAGATTGAATATTTTCAACAGCCTAACTTTCTCTAGTACTGCTGACTACTCATTAATTTTTTCCCCCTCAGAAAGAATTAAGTCAAATAAGACATATGCCCAATATGTTAGTTCTCAACTTGGCTTACGATTTGGCCACTTAAACACACCCTATGGTGATTCAGCATCTGTCTGCAATGCAGGAGACCCGGGTTCAATTCCTGGGTTGGGAAGATCCCCTGGAGAAGGAAATGGCAACCCACTCCAGTGCCCTTGCCTGGAAAATCCCATGGATGGAGAAGCCTGGTAGGCTACAGTCCATGGAGTTGCAAAGAGTCAGACATGAATGAGCGATTTTCACTTCACACCTGGTGATTCAAGTTCAACTGAGATTCAGTCACTATGAGAAATTCCTAATTGTTTATGGTCTTTGAAAGAAAACTTTCCTCTATAACAGATCTAGAAATTTGTCAGTTGTTGGTATAAATAAACCAGACTAGGGAGACAATTGATGGTATGTTTCTACAACATAAATTATTTTGAAAACATGGAATAATTGGCTTACCCTCCATGCTTTCCAATAGCGATATATTGTACTCTCAACCTCATCTACTCTATAGACGATGCTGTAATGGTAACCATTTATTCCTGGGTCTCCTTATCATATCAATAAGGATAATGATCATGAGGATTATAGCAATACTGAATATAAGGCATACTATGATCAGCACTTCACATACAGTCCTTTCACAGATTAAAAAAAAAAAACAACACGAAATTGTATATATCAAAATAGCGATAAGAAGAACACTTATGTACTACTCACCACATGCCAGGCATTGTTCTAAGAGCTTTACTATATTAGCTCACTTACTTTTCACAAGAACTTAATGATGGAGACACCATTACTATTCCTACTTTATTGATGAGTAAACTGAGCCACAGAGTGTTTAAGTAAGTTGCCCCAAATCACAGAGCCTGCTTGGGGTATATCCAGAAGAGCAAACATAGGCATTCAACTTTCAGAATCTATGCTCTTTCCTGCACTATACATCATATGTCAAAAGCAACGGCCAGGCTTTAAATCACTGACTGACTTCCATCACCTTTTCTTTGCCTGCTAACAACAGAGAAGTAATTCTTTCACATGCTTGGATGGACAAATGAAAAAATAATAAGGTAATTCTGACTGTCAGCCCTCCAATTCTGCAGAAACTATAAATCTGATCCCAACGGAGAAACACCTGCCAGAGACAGGTAACACAGAGTTCCAAATTCTAGATCTTTTTCTTGGATGCATTACAGAAGCAAGGGTCAGACCATCAATATTAGAGCAGCAATTGCAAGAAGAGACAGTGTTGGAAAGAACCAGCTTGCTGCTGTCCTACCAATCAAATTTCTATGATGTTCCTCTTAGAACAAGCATACTTTATTTATTTAAAGTGATTAACATTCCATTAGTTAAGTGAAGACTGATAGTCTTATTTCTGTTGCTTTTTGCAGATTCATTAAAAACTCAGCTCAGCTTTGCTATGTTTTCCAGTTATAAGAGGAGCCAGAAACACAAATTTTTACATGTAATATCCTGACAGTTTTAAATGTTGAGAATGAATTCAAAATTTTGAAAAATATACTGTAGACAAAAATATACTTTCAGTCCATTTCATCCCATAAACTGAATCTCTTGCATGGTCTGTAGCCTTGTAATCTTTTAAGATTTAATCTCCTCAACGAAAAACACAAAGTGAACTCTAACTTCTTCTCAAATTCTTTGAAGACAATGTCTTATTTTATAATGTCAAAACATACCAAATTCAAAATTTTAATGAAATTATGTCTTGATAATGAGTGACCTCATTGCCCAGAAAGAAATATCAACTATTATATATCAAATATTATATACAAAGGTGACAGTGGAGGTTATTTGAGGGTTCCCTATCCCCTCTTCATAAGGCAGATGTAGAAATTATCCCAAAGACAGACAATGACTTTCCTGCAATCGGTGGTTTACTAGTGGTAGAGTTTAAGCTCAAACACAGGTTTCAATACATAACCTTTCTTCTCATCAATCAGCTTTCTTCATTGTTAAGGAAGTTATTTGAACTCCTAGATCCAGCCATGACTGCACCTTGCCCTGGATTTTTAAATTACATGCACCAATAAACCTTTCCTGTCCCCTTATTTTCCTATTGATGTAGCCACTTCAGTTGGGTTTCTGTCTTTTAGAACCAAAAGAATGGGATGATTAATCCCAGAAACAGTGACTCCCTTCTACAATCCTCCTACATCATGCTCTTCTCCTAACTGGAATACCTGCCTTTCCTTATGGTTACACAAATCATGCAAAATTTTTAAGACCTGGTGAAACTGAGCAGGATCCCATGGGGTCCTGGATACAGAAGGCTTTCTGTGCCCAGCTCCCTGTCCCGTGCAAAGTGCACCCCCTTTCTTGTTTGTATGAAACAGGCTTCAGCCTCCAGGATTCTCCTGGAGTTCCAAGGGGTAAAGTTCTAATCAAGGAAGCGATGGGATGCAGATACAAAGGAGGACCAGTCAAGAAACAATAGTGTAGCCTTGGGACAGGAGCCTGCCTCAAAGGATATATAGAACAATATCTTTCAGCTCTTCTACAGAAACAGAGCCTCACAATAAATGGAAGATGTTAACTACCTGATGAAACAATCTTCATTCCAGAGAAAAAGGTCAGGAGATCACCTGAGGCCAGATTAACGCCCTGCACACACCCTGTTCTTTATTGGCAACCACATCTTGAACCACTGCTCTAAAACTCATCAAATTCCTCTAGGTTGGAATATGCAGTTTTGAAGGGGACAAGTCCACTGTGTCCCCCTTGCTTGGCAAAGCAATAAATCTATTCCTTTCTACTTCACCCCGAACTCTGTCTCCGAGATTCAATTTAGCACCAGTGCACAGAGGCGGAGTTTTTGCTATTACTCACCCTAGTCTACTTCCCCCATGAAGATTTTTACTACTACTATATTCAATCCTGTATGTGTGCATGCACGTGCACACACAGGTGCGTACTCTCTCTCCCCTTCTCCTACTTTAGTATTTGTAACCCAGTCCAGTTCCAGTTCAGTCGCTAAGTCATGTCTGACTCTTTGCAACCCCCTGAACCACAGCACGCCAGGCTTCACTGTCCATCACCAACTCCCGGAGTCCACTCAAACCCATGTCCATTGAGTCGGTGATGCCATCCAGCCATCTCATCCTCTGTCGTCCCCTTCTCCTCCTGCCCTCAATCTTTCCAGCATCAGGGTCTTTTCCAATGAGTCAGCTCTTCACATCAGGTGGCCAAAGTATTGGAGTTTCAGCTTCAGCATCAATCCTTCCAATGAACACCCAGGACTGACCTCCTTTAGGATGGACTGGTTGGATCTCCTTGCAGATCAAGGGACTCTCAAGAGTCTTCTCCAACACCACAGTTCAAAAGCATCAATTCTTCGGCAGCATCTTACAATTAAACACTACCTTATTCTCAATTTATCTGACATTTTCCAAACTAGAACAGAAACTCCCCAATCCAGAATCATACCTCACAACTATCTTCCAGTTCTTCACAAAGCCTGGGAAAATATTTGGTGCAATGAATAACTGGTCTTTCTTAGAACTTGGTCTAAGTAAGTAAAACACCCCTGATGATTCCAACTTAAGTTGTATAAACACTTGGCCCCAAATACTGGCTATATTTTAATGTAACAGCCTATGGTTATGTATTAAGTTTGCTTTTGAAGGAAAAAGACCTTGGAATTATTTGACTTTTACCACTTTTAACAGTACGGTTTTTCAGGAATGAAAGATTTAATTTCCTGTTGTTCAGTCCAGTTTTAGGGAAGCAAAAGGCTATTCCAAGTGTGTAATGAGGCAAGAACTTCTCTTATTACTTTTTTGGTTTTCTGTATCTTCAAAATGTCTCTTCTAGTACCAGTGCATAACAGTTCCTGCCCACTGCACCAAGAAGATTGGGGGTTGGGGGGAAATGCCAAAAAGCAAATTTAAAGAATTCAATCCTTTTCCTGAAGAAGAGAAAAACATAATTCTTTTTGAAGGAATCCTGTTTGAACAGTCATTTCAGTTCAGTTCAGTCGCTCAGTCATGTCTGACTCTTTGCAACCCCATGAATCGCAGCACACCAGGTCTCCCTGTCCATCACCAACTCCCGGAGTCCACTCAGACTCATGTCCATCGAGTCAGTGATGCCATCCAGCCATCTCATCCTCTGTTGTCCCCTTCTCCTCCTGCCCCCAACCCCTCCCAGCATCAGAGTCTTTTCCAGTTTTCTCAAAAGGTGAAAATATTTTAATTTTTAAAATGCAAATTGTATGTTGCATTAACAATGCAACCCTTCAGATAGTTGAAGAGTAACCTAAGTGCCTCAAAGCATATCTGAATGAATGAATCACCACTATTGATTTAAAATACACACACACTCAGACATATTTAGTAACCTAGCACTTGGTCTTAAATTTTATGAAAGTTATGGGCTTTTGAGTCATAACTGAACAACAAAGTCAAAGAAGTTAATGAATAAAGATGGAATTTCTCTGGCTAACAGTGACTCAACTTTAGCCATAATTTTAGAGCAAAATATAAGCTGAATCACATGGAAATGAGTAACTTGATGACTAGACCAAATGTGTTGTAAGTTCAAGTCCTCTTGAATGAGGAATTCACATAGAAAAGATACAACTTTAGCATTGCCCCTTTCTCTCATCATATATTGGGTTGGCCAAAAGTTCCTTTCAAGTTTTCTATAAGATGGTACAGAAAAACTTGAAAGAACTTTTGGCCAACCCAGTACATACAGGTGGCGGTGGTGTTTAGTTGCCCAGTTGTGTTCAAGTCTTTCGACCCCATGGATGGCAGCATGCCAGGCCTCCCTATCCCTCACCATCTCCCGAAGTTTGCCCAAGTTCATGTCCATTGCATTGGTGATGCCATGATGTGTATTTATGTGTATGTGATGTGCCTGTGCGTGTATGTGAACACAGGTGATGCAGTGGTAAAGAATCCACCTATCAACGCAGGAGACGCAAGACAGATGGGTTCGATCCCTGGGTCAGAAAGACCTCCTGTAGTAGGAAATGGCAACCCACTCCAGTATTCTTGCCTGGAAACCTTCAAAGACAGAAGAGCCTGGCAGGCTACAGTTCATCAGGTTGCAGAGTTGGACATGACTGAGCACACACACACACAATACATACAGACACACATGTATACACACCTACATATGCACCCATAATTCATTCTGGACATCTGTAATCCAGGCATTACAAACAGTTCCTAGCCAAGTTAAAACAAAAACAGGTCATGTCAGTTTACACATTACACAGAATTGTTTACAGTGCCTGCTTTTACATTCCCTCAGGAACATCTATAAGTAGGTAGTTCACATGAGGCAGCCACTCATCATCATTACTACGTGATTTAGAAACATATGGTGTAACTCTGTCATGCCAGCTTCTAGGTATTCACTCTAGCATTCTGACAAAAAAGAGGAAAAAAAAAGCTCAGAACTGTTTTTCAAATTATCATTTATCAGCTGCTAAAACATACATTGTGACAGCCTGATGACTCGGTTTTTGTTGTGGTCATAAATTATCATTACCAACATGCTATATTTAGATTTACAGTAGTACAAGGAAAATGTACCTACAAATGATAACATATTGAAATTTAGCAAGACCCTGTGCAGTTTCTGGGTATAAATCCTTTCTGTGTTCACCCATTTCTTTTTTGTAGGAAATAGACTTTATGTAACCTCCAGGACCTCCCCTGTGTTCCAAAGAGCAGGTTCAAACCCGTGCTAATCAGAAAAGAGAGGGGATGCAGAGACAAGGGAGCTGCAGTCAAGAAACAATGGAGCCTTGGGTCACAGGTACTGGTTCCTCCTCAAAATATATCGATAGGATGGCTCAGGGATAAAGAATCTGCTTGCCAATGAAGGAGCTGCGGGTTCAACTCCTCATCCAGGAAGATCCCCTGGAGAAGGAAACGGCAACCCACTCCACTATTCTTGCCTGGGAAATCCTGTGAACAGAGGAGCTTGGCAGGCTACACTCCACAGGGTCTCAAAGAGTCAGACACGACTGAGCACACACACAGGCAACACTGTCTTTGAGCTCTTTTGGAGAACTAAAGCCCCCACCCAGGCCGGGAATGGCAACTTCAGGCTGAGGCAAGATTCCCAGAGTACCACCCTGTTAACTTGTCACCAACCAATCAGAGGAAAGTCACACAGTGTGCAGCCTTCACCCTAAATTCTGCCTATAAAAATCTTTTCCAAAGCCATCGGGGAGCTCAGGGGTTTTGAGCTTGAGCCACTGGTTCTCTTTGGCTGGTCCTGCAATAAACCTTTCTCTGCTCTAAACTCTGACATTTGGTTTATTTGACTTCACTGTACATCAGGCACATGACCTTATTCGCTGACAATATTTTTACATAGTTTGTTTCAAATCCCTTCTTTTAACTGGAAAGACTGAAAACCTAGGCATTCTCTTTCCCAGTAAAAGTGAAGCCTAAGTAATTAACTATCAGAATGATCCAGCAATGGCATCTTTTCCCTCTGTTCCTTCCCAATTGTTCTTTTGAGCTAAAAAAAATTTTTTTTCCAGCTCAAAGTATATAGAAAGACTGACAACAGTCTGCTCTTAAGATTTACCAGCTACCATCTCTCTCCTTCATGAGTGAGTGAGTGGAAGTCACTCAGTCATGCCCGACTCTTTGTGATCCCATGGACTGTAGCCTGCCAGACTCCTCTGTCCATGGGATTCTCCAGGCAAGAATACTGGAGTGGGTAGCCGTTCCCTTCTCCAAGTGATCTTCCCAACCCAGGGATCGAACCAGGGTCTCCTACATTGCAGATGGCTTTTTTTACCAGCTGAGCTACCAGGGAAGCCCTTTCTCTCCTCCGTACTCTTTATGAAATTAGTACTTAAAGAATTGTTTTCCCCTTGTTGATTTTTTTGGATAGGTGTTCAAAGTGGAAGCGGCAGGTCTCTCTCAACTCAAATAGAAATAATCCTGAGTCAAGAAGTACGCTAGACATGTTGTCAGGATGCTAGCCTTCTATTTTTCATTTAGAATACTTCTGGCCAGTGTTGCATATTAAGAAGATAGGATTTGAAATCAGAGAACCCCATGCCTAAATTCCCACTCTCTCATCTGTCTACATAGTGCTTTAGGCAAATTAGAAAACCTCAATGAGTCTCAGTTTTCTTTTCTAAAGATGGGGATGGTCATCCTTACATTACTACTAACTAAAATCTATGGTGTATTTAAATGTCCTTAGTTTCTACCTAACTTCCTATTTCTGTTCTTAGATCATTTTAAGTTCTCTTCATAATTCCTACATTGTTAATGATGAGAAGAACATAAAATGATCTAGGAATGGAAATAGGTAGTTAGGTAAAACAAAGGACATTTAAATAAATGACAGATTTTAGCAAACAAGGTATAGCTATTGGTTCTTTAATTGTACAACAAGTACCCATACTGCTAACCGCTACTGCTAAGTCACTTACTTCAGTCGTGTCTGACTCTATGCGACCCCAGAGACGGCAGCCCACCAGGCTGCCCCATCCCTGGCACTCTCCAGGTAAGAACACTGGAGTGGGTTGCCATTTCCTTCTCCAATGTATGAAAGTGAAAAGTGAAAGGGAAGTCGCTCAGTTGTGTCCAACTCTTAGTGACCCCATGGACTGCAGCCCACCAGGCTTCTCCATCCATGGGATTTTTCAGGCAAGAGTACTGGAGTGGGGTGCCATTGCCTTCTCCGAGTACCCATACTACTATAAGATAATTATAGAGGAAAACTATCTGGGTTGTATGGGAACTTTCTATACTATTTTCTCAACTTTTCAGTAAATCTAAGATTCTCCTTAAAAGAAGTCCACTTTTAAAAAATGACTTAAAGTAAGTGCCCTGCCCTCAGCAAGTACTTAAAAAAACAGGAGCCAATGTTACTATTATCAAGTAAACTAGCTGGTTTCCTAAAGTTTATTAAACTCTGTATCATATGGTCTTCCTCCACCCCAACTTTATTGGGATATAATTGACATACAACACTGTGTAACTTTAAGGTATACAGCACAGTGATTTGACAATATGATCTTTCCTTTTTCCCAATTTAGCAATTGCTTTTCATAAGCAGTTCTCTCTGCCCCAGCCCTTATCACTCTATTCACTTTCTCTACATCATTTTTCCTCTTTTTCTAGTTCATCCATTTCTTTTCTACAAACTCATGTTTACTTTACACCTAGTTTTTATTTCTCCAAGACTAATTCAATCTTATTTCTCTGCTTTAAGTTTGGCCTCCATGATTATGCAAACTTTTACTTTCAATGATGGCTCCTTAAAAAAAAAAAAAAAAAAAAAAAGTTCATGCTTTCTACTTAGAGAAAAATAGCAGAACACTTTTCTTTTTTTTTTTTTCT
Organism: Bubalus kerabau; assembly: GCF_029407905.1. Lineage (NCBI taxonomy): Eukaryota > Metazoa > Chordata > Mammalia > Artiodactyla > Bovidae > Bubalus > Bubalus kerabau. The sequence goes on along the minus strand of NC_073643.1, from coordinate 40,170,002 downwards.
CCCAAAAAGGCACCAAACACAAAGATATAGTATTGGGGAAAGCTTGTTTTTTTTGTAATAAAGAGAGAGATATTCAGCGTACCAATATAGACAACAGCCAGGAGGCAGCTTTGCCGGGATATGTATTTAGTCTGCTGCAACAACTAAAAATAGTTTGACCAAATGCCAGTGTTATCAATCTGTCCTGGAGTCCCTCTGATATTAAGGTCATGTGTAAAAACACACCTTACTTGTCCCTCAACCACAGCTTTGAATGGATCTGGGTAAAACATACCAGATCAGATCAGAAAAACCAGCCTCCTGACGCTCTTTCTCAGGTGGCTGAAGCTTCTGTCTAGAAGACCTGGGTCTTTATGAGAATGGATTTGTTTTCCCATTCTGGTGCTGGATTTCAGCCTGTATTTGAAGGACAGAGCTAGAGAGCCTTTTGACTAATAAAGGGAAGTTTGTTTCTTAACTTTTCTTCAAGTGGCAACAGCTTTTCATTAACAAAGGAACAGGACTTCTTTAGTGGGTGCCATTATTAATGGGAGAGATTTTGGAAATGGAATTTCCCCTGCTATAAAGACACAATTACCGAAATAATTTCAACCTGAAGCTTGAAATACCAGGCCCTGTGAACCCAAGCCTCAACCTTAAAAGACTATCCAAAAACTTTTACGGTTCTGAAAATACTTTTGCTCTAGGATAGTTCAAAATGCACATGGAAAAAGCAAGGAGCCACTGATGAGGGAGTGGGGCAGGGGGGATTAAGCAAGGAGTGTGTAGCCCACCTGTTCTTTCTCAACCAGGAAATCAATTTTATCTTTAATAAAACTGATAACCAAGCTTGTGATAGCTGAAATAAATCATCACTTCTGGGTGGTTTGTGTACATACACATGCAAAACAAACAGAGAAATCTGTGCTAACTCAAGATAAGGCTGGATAAATATAGGAAAACCTAACACTCTACTCCAGGCAACATATAAATCAGTCTTAAATGGCAACAACCCAGAAATTCTCTATTTTAAGAAACTGGTCTCAGTAACCTCTGAGGGGGTTAGAGCTGGCTTTAATCGCCCCTCACACCGCCCCTCTGGGGGCTTCACTGACTTCTCTGTTAGTTCAGCTGTGGCAGTCTCATCTAAAAAGACAGAATGGGATGCTAACTTGCTTCACAACTCACTCCAGATGAGTACCCGACTCCTCTTCTGGTCCACCACCCTCGACTTGCATTAACTAATCCCTCCTTTCTCTGGCTGGAGAACAGCGGATAGAAATAGGCACTTTTTTCACATCAAAGGCAGCCCGGAACCTTCTTAGCCTTACCCCAACCTCAGACACAAAAAGCTTTTTGATGCTTATAATTGCAAGGCTTTTTCCAGCTGCACTTTTTCAAGCTAGTAGTGGCAGGGCTTGAAGGGCCTAGGAGAGCCAGAAGGTGGCGGCGAAGTCACCTTGGGAAAAGAAGGGGGTCAAAGAGAGAAACATAGAGGGGCTGACCCAGGGAGAAGGAGCAGGTGTGCCTGCCCCTGCTCTGGGGTGAGTGAGCAAGGGCAAGGGACATTGGAAGGAAGCCCAGCCAGAGTGAAGCGGTGTCCCGAGGACCCCCAAGTCGACCCTAATCTGTGATCATCTGACCCGGGTGGAGGGAGGAGGGTGCCCTTCGCAGTGTCACAGGAAGCTTCGCTTTCTGTGTTCGCTTTCTCCCGCCTGCCCCTGCGGTGGCTCTCTGCCGGGGTTAGCCTGAGCGCGGCTCGGAGGCGCTCCACTTGCTCCGTACCGGAGCCCCCACCTACAGGGCGCCCCTGCCCGCCCTGCGCACGCCCAGGAGGGCGGGCCGGGAGTTGAGCGCAGCCGCCGGCCGCTCGAGAGTGCTGAGAGCCCGGCAAGCGAGCCAGGCCTCTATGGGAGCCGCCGGCTGCGAGTCACTCTACGAACCTCCCGGGCCACAAAGCAGAACTTGCCCGCCTCGCTCCCCAGCAGGGAGGCCCAGGCACAGGGTGCTGCGCTCCAGGACCCTTGCTGGTCCTGGGCAGCTCCTGGTGCACTCCGAGCTGGGCTAGGCGAGGCCTGGCCGCGGAGAGGGGGGCCTTGTAACCCCTTCCCTGGGGCGCGGTCTCCTCCTCCTACAGCTCCTCCTCGCCAGCTGCGCCGCCAGCTCCCATTGTTCGCCCCGCCCGCCTGGCAACGTCCCGGCTCTACTCTCTGGGCCTCCCAGGCGCACCTACCTTCTGCTGCCGGCGAGCCATGTCGGTGGGTTGCTTGGCGTTGAAGGGGTAGGCGATGCAGCGCATCACGAACACATAGAGCTGCAGCCTCTTCTTCCTCTCCTCCTCTTCCTTCTGCAGCCGCTCCAACTCCTCCTTCTCTTTCTCGCTCACCACCGACGGGCTAGGGCTGGAGGGTCGGCCGCCACCGGCGCGGCTGCTAGGCTGCAGCCCCCCGGCCCCGCCGCCGCTGCTCGCGCCGCTGCCCCCGCCGCCGCCGGCGCCCATCCCGGCCCCGGCGCCGACCCCGCCGCCGCCCCCCAGCCCGGCGCCGCCGCCCGAGCCCTCGCTGGTGCGGCTGGGAGACAGGCGCGCGCCGGACGCGGCCGAGCCGAGCACCTCCTTGCCGCTCTCCTCCTCCACGATCTCATCCGATTCCTCTTCGCTGGATGAAGGGTCCAGCATGGTGGCGCCTGGGGAGGAGGGGTCCCTGGAGCCCCTGGCTTGGGGTGCAAAAGGTGGGGGGCGCCGAAGGCAGCTGGGGGTCGGCTCTCCCGGATGGCCGCTTCTCCCCAAATCAGGGAGCAAGCGCGCTGCTGCTTAGCCTCAGCCTCGGCCGCGGAGACTGCTTCCTCCGCCCGGCGTTCGAGAGCTGGGCTCTGACCCAGGCGGAGGAGGGGAGGGGAGAGGTGCGTCCGAGGACCGAAAGTGGGCAAAGGAGGGAGTCAATTGCGAGCCCCGAGCCCACAGCAGGATGCCATCTGCAGCCGCTGAAGGAGGCGCCTCCAGAAAAGATGCCGAGTGTTGCAAGCTGTCGATGCAGCCTAGAGCCGAAGAGGCATCTTGCCGATTGGGGAGGGAGCGGCGCTTACGTGTTTATTGGCTTAACTCTCCCGTGTCCGCAGCATAAAGGGCGGCTGCAGCGGACTGGAGCCGGAAGAGCGCGGAGCGTCCCCAAAGTCTCAGAGCTTCCGTAGTGATCCCAATGCTTTCCCGTCCTCCTCACTCCCACCCCGTTGTGGCTGATTTCCTCCTTGATGCCCAGCCCTCCTGGTTTCAACCTCTCTCCCCGTCCCGCGAACAAAAAGTTCTTGGGAGAGGAGGAAATAAATCAATCATTGATGACTTTTTGTCAGCGAATAGTTGACAAAAGCAGACTTTTTGTCAGCTGTTGGACACACTAAATTCAGAGATCTCACTGAGATGAAGTCGGCGAGATGTTATACACAAAAGAAAGGCTATTTCCTATAACCAGCTTTCCTCACATTTTCCTCACCAAACAGCCTGTTTGTGCCACCTGTGTAAACTCCAATGCCAGCAGTTTACTTTACATACACCCAACCGTAAAGAAAAGATTTTGAGCGGATTGATGTATCCACCCTGCAGCTCAACTCTTTAAGTAGAACCCCCGCCCCTGCCTACTCTGCATTCTTCAGTTCCAAGAACTGGTAATACTTGATGCTGAGGTGAGCCTACCATGGACATTCTTGTTGCTCAGCCCTTCCTCCATTCTGGCTCGCTGAGTATCTGGGTGGAGGGTTGGGGACCCCAAAATCAGACAAGGATACTCTAATAACTGAGTGCAGCAACATCGAATGCGTTGACTCTGTCGCACTGTCTTCCTTCCTGCTTCTCCGTTATCTATTAATTCAAAGCAGCAGATGGTGCCTTCCTTCCCCCGGCTCCTTTCACTTAAGCCAATAAACCCAGCGCACGGGGGAGCTGGCCAGCGTGCTGAATCTAATCAGCGACCCACAGATGGATTGAAAACAAACCAACACTCTTCACCTTTTGATCTTAGACTATCTAGAGACCTCTCTTGGCCTTCCCTCACCCCATTTATGTATTTTCAATGCTCCAATTACTCGTGGATACTCGTGGGAGTTATTGTTGAAGAGTACTGTGAATTTAAAGTTTATATCACATCTGTCTTTATGTATTTTAAAATTTACCATGACTATCAGTACCGTAGGCTTTGATTGTCAAAGGAAGTTTTAGCACCTTTTCACAAAGTGAACACTGTTCTAGGTGCTTGGAGTAGGTGGAATTTTTAGAAGACATTCTCTTAAAGAGTCAATAATCCCCTTTTGGAGATACAACACAAACACATGAAAAAGATTGACAGTGCTTATTTCAAGGCAACATATAAACAAATCCAAGTTAGTAAACTGCTAAAAGCTTGCTTGAATGAAGCAACTAGGAATGGAAGAGAATCATATGTTTCTGTAAAAAGAGAGTTAAATCTTAAAGAAGGGAACCATATGACTTAATGGTGAAAAGGGAAGATATTATATGTGGAAAGAGCGATTTGCAAAGCCATGGTGATAGGACAGAGGACTGAGTAAGGTACAGAGTGTAACGGAGGCAGTGTGTGGGTAGGAAATGGGAAGGGAGGAGGAAAAAAAGTTGAAATAATCATCCATCTGGCCAAATTGGGGGGAAGGGGTGGCAGTGGTCATCTTTAGGACACAAAGAAATAAATGGCTAGCTAAGGACCATGTGACTTCTGCACAGAAGGCAAGACAAAGTCATTTACTAATTAAATATTTTTAAGCAAGATAAGGCATTTGAGTATTATCACATTATGCACCAGTAGAAGGGTGACCATGAACTCTGTCTTTAGAACTATTTGGAATTTCTCAACCACTGTAATAAACTTTTGAAGTTTTGTATTTTTAACAATGTTTTTCATTAAAACATAAACTCAGTATCCACCTTTTGTTACTCATATAAGCCTATGATTTGGCTATTAAATATGACATTGCTCAGATAAATCTAACACTTTTCTCAACACACCCATGAGTGTTCAATCAAAGGAGGCAAACAGATTTTACAGGAAATACTTTTATAATTTTTTTTTTTCCAAAATGTATGTATTGTTGACTTTTAAAACATACATCTTGGGACTTTCCCGGTGGTTCAGTGGTTAAGACTGCACTTCCACTGCAGGGGGCGTGTGTTCAACCACTGGCTGGGGAACTAAGATCCCATATGCTGTGTGACAAGGCCACACACACACACAAAAGTACATCCTTTCAAAGATATTTTTTACCTTAGCTGAAAGTTAAATGGCCTTGGAGATATTATAACTTTTTTTTTTCTGCTGAAGATAAGATACCCCAATCTGAACTCCTTAGGCATCTAAACTAGGAATTGTGGCTTTCCTAGAGGCAAATTTTGATGAAAAAGGAAGAAAATTATCCCAGAATACATCCAGAGGATCTTAATTATTGTCTACCTTTTGTTAACACCCATATTCTTCTTTTAAAAAGTACAATTCTACCATAGATTCTGATACACATCAGTATTCATATCCTCAAACAAGCTATTTTAGGTGCTTGCATGCTTGCCCCCACCTCCAGTTCTGCTTTGTAGGAAACTTGAATAACCTTAAGGTGATGGAATAAATTTTAGTCAGCCATCTGGAGACCATATCATGAAAGTAGAAGTTATAACAGTGAATTTTTTTAATCCCAGAAAAATCTAGAGGAAATGGAAATGACTGAGATATTAAACTAGGGTTTTATCATCTGGACCTTGATTATTTCTAGACCTCATTCTCCACTAAAGTGTTGGTTATAAATACATAAAAAGCCACAAGTATGAAGGAATAGCTGACTCATTGGCAATCAACAGATACCTTGGTGAAAAACCATCACTTCTTTATGTCACTCATATAACATGTTTCAATCAAATAAACCTGAGTTTAATGCCCATCTTAATGATTTTCTGTGTTTGTTACTAGAGGATAGTTTGGCCAAAATGAATATATATTTTTTAAGTCTCACGATAAATTTCAGATATAATCATCTCAACAGACTTTAGGTTTAAGCCTTCTTTTCTGCTAAAAGGAGATGAAATTTTTTCCGCTAAAAGGAAAAGGACTTCATTTTACTTATAAATGAAATAAAATTGAACATGCATAACTGGAAGGAAAACAACACTAAAAAATCAAATAACCCAACTTTCTCACACAATATTAAAAAATAAACTAAAAATGAATTAAAGACTTAGTATAAATTAAACTGTAAAACTCCTAGAAGAAAACATCGAGAGTGTTCACTTTGACACTGACCCTAGAATACTTTGGGGGCTATGTCTCCTCAGGTAAGGGAAACAAAAGCAAAAATAAATGAGAAAAATTGCATCAGACCAAAAGCTTTTGCACAGATAAGGAAACTATGAAGAAAATGAAAAGGCCACCTACTGAATGGGAAGAGATATTTGCAAATGATATGTCTGATAATGGATTAATATCCAAAATATATAGCGAACTCATACAAATCAACATTTAAAAAAAAAAGATTTAAAAAATGGGGAGAGGGGCTTTCTTGATGGCTCAGTAGTAAAGAATCTGCCTGCCAATGCAGGAGACATGAGTTTGATGCCTGGGTTGGGAAGATCCCACATATCAGGGAGCAATTAAGCCTGTGCATCACAACATTTGAGCCTGTGCTCTAGAGCCAGAAAGCACACCTACTGAAGTCGGAGTGCCCTAGACCCAAGCTCTGTAACAAGAAACGACCACAATGCAAAGCCTGGACACAGCAATGAAGAGCAGCCCCTGATTTCTGCAACTAGAGAAAAGCCTGTGCTGCAATGAAGACCCAGTACAGCCAAATAAATAAATATCATTAAAAAAAATAGGCAGAGAAGCTGAAAAGATATTTTTCCAAAGAGGACGTACAGGTGGCCAACAGGCACATGAAAAGATGCTCAACATCACTAATTTTCAGAGAAATGCAAATCAAAACCACAGTGTCAAACCTATCAGAATGGCTAGTATCAAAAAGGCAACAAATAACAAGGCTTGGCAAAGATGAGGAGAAGAAGGAACACCCGTGCACTGTTAGTGGAAATGTAAATTAATGCAGCCACTATGGAAGAACAGGGTGGAAATTCTTCAAAAAGTTAAAAATAGAACTACCACATCATCTAGTAATTTAACTCCTAGGCATTTTTCTGAAGAAAACAAAAACTCTAATTCAAAAAGATATGTGTACCCCTATGTTCATTGCAGCATTATTGACAGTAACCAAGATAAGGAAGCAACCTAAGTGCTCATTGATAGATGAATGGATAAAGGAGACTTGGTGTATATATACAGTGGAATATTACTCAGCTATATAAAAGAATGAAATGTTGATATTTGCTACAATATGGAATGGGTGAAATTAACTCAGATGACCATTATATCTACTACCATGGGGAAGAATCCTTTGGAAGAAATGGAGTAGCCATCATAGTCAACAAAAGAGTCCAAAATGCAGTACTTGGATGCAAATTCAAAAATGACAGAATGATCTCTATTCGTTTCCAAGGCAAACCATTCAATATCACAGTAATCCAAGTCTATGTCCTGACCAGTAATGCTAAAGAAGCTGAAGTTGAATGGTTCTATGAAGACCTACAAGACCTTATAGAACTAATAGCCCAAAAAGATGTCCTTTTCATTATAGGGGACTGAAATGCAAAAGTAGGAAGTCAAGAAACACCTGAGTAACAGGCAAATTTGGCCTTGGAGTACAGAATGAAGCAGGGCAAAGACTAATAGAATTTTGCCAAGAGAACGCACTGGTCATAGCAAACACCCTCTTCCAACAACACAAGAGAAGACTCTACACATGGACATCACCAGATGGTCAACAACAAAATCACACTGATTATTGAGTCGGTGATGCCATCCAACCATCTCATCCTCTGTCATCCCCTTCTCCTCCCGCCTTCAATCTTTCCCAGCATCAGGGTCTTTTCAAATGAGTTTGTTCTTCGCATCAGGTGGCCAAAGTATTGGAGTTTCAGCCTCAGCATCAGTCCTTCCAATGGATATTCAGGACTGATTTCTTTTAGGATGGACTGGTTGGATCTCCTTGCAGTCCAAGGGACTCTCAAGGGTCTTCTCCAACACCACAGTTCAAAAGCATCAATTCTTCAGCACTCAGGTTTCTTTATAATCCAACTCTCACATCCATACATGACCACTGGAAAAACCATAGCTTTGACTAGATGGACCTTTGTTGGCAAAGTAATGTCTCTACTTTTTTTGTTTTGTTTTGTTTTAAATTAATCCATTTTATTTATTTTTTTAATTTTATTTTACTTTTAAACTTTAAAATATTGTATTAGTTTTGCCAAATATCAAAATGAATCCGCCACAGGTATACCTGTGTTCCCCATCCTGAACCCTCCTCCCTCCTCCCTCCCCATACCCTCCCTCTGGGTCATCCCAGTGCACCAGCCCCAAGCATCCAGTATCGTGCATCGAACCTGGACTGGCGACTAGTTTCATACATGATATTATACATGTTTTAATATGCTGTCTAGGTTGGTCACAACTTTTCTTCCAAGAAGCAAGCGTCTTTTAATTTCATGGCTGCAGTCACCATCTGCAGTGGTTTTGGAGCTCAGAAAAATAAAGTCTGCCACTGTTTCCCCATCTATTTGCCATGAAGTGATGGGACCAGATGCCATGATCTTAGTTTCTGAATGTTGAGGTTTAAGTCAACTTTTTCACTCTCCTCTTTTACTTTCATCAAGAGACTCTTTATTTCTTCTTCGCTTTCTGCCATAAGGGTGGTGTCATCTGCATATCTGAGGTGATTGATATTTCTACTGGCAATCTTGATTCCAGCTTGTGCTTCATCCTGCCCAGTGTTTCTCATGATGTACTCTGCATATAAGTTAAATAAGCAGGGTGATGATATACAACCTTGACGTACTCCTTTCCCTATTTGGAACCAGTTTGTTGTTCCGTGTCCAGTTCTAACTGTTGCTTCCTGACCTGCATACAGATTTCTCAAGAGGCAGTATTGTAGGTCAATTATACTTCAAAAACAAATAAACTCATTTTAAAATGATCAGATTAGTAGTTACCAGAGGCAGGGGATGGGAAGAAGGGAAATTAGATGAAGGTAGTCAAAATGTCTCACAAACGTTCAGTTTTAAGATAAGTAATTACTAGGAATATAATGTACAAATGATAAATATAATTAACGTTGTATATTATATTTGAAAGTTGTTAGGAAGTAAATCCTAAGAGTTCTCATCGTAAGGAAAATAGTTTTTTAATTTTGTATCTATATGAGATGATAGATTTTCACTAAAATTTTTCTGGTAATCATTTCATGATGGGTGTAAGGTGAATTATCTTACTGCACATGTTAAACTTATACAGTGCTACATGTCAATTATACCTCAATAAAACTCAAAGAAAGAAAGAATCACATAACCCAGAAATAGATCCTTGAATAATAGGATATTTGCTTTTTATTTAATTGATCCCTGTCTTGCTTTAGATAATATTTTCAGAGACTTAGAAAATGGTTTATTTTGTTTGCAAAAGCTGCTCTTTATCATTACTCTTTATCATATAATAAATCTTGCTAAAGTGGGTTAGGATGGAATTAAAGGATAATCATAAGACGAAAATAATAGAATCAAGACACACAAAAACATCTTTTACTCTAGGCAACAAAACAAAATGTTTTAGAGTAATAAATAATACTACTTATATGAATTGGTCTTGGAAAACCACCTATTAAAAAGATGATAAAAAATGAAACAATGTATTTTACAGCAAATAATTAACTTGAATTCTGAAAACCAACTATTCACAAGAGTAATCACATTTCTTCTGTATAAAATTTCTCTTAATAAAAGTAGGAGCTAGATATGGCATAGACTGAAATCCAGTTTATGCTGCTGTTTACATGGATGAAGTGAAGGATTAAGACTTATGCCTTGACTCTGGGATACAGTGACGTGACAGGAAATAAAGGGGGAAAAATACCCACATACCAGTTTCTGTATGAGATATTAGGTTGATAATTCCTCTAATTAGCCCAGTTTTTCAATTTGGCTTATATTGGTATATGCTGCTACTTTAATCTCAAAATAATTTTTTGGGTTGATTGTCTGGTTATATTTAATAGGTTTCACAGACTGCATTGGATGTAGACTGGGAGGCTTTTAACAGATTTTAAACAGCAATGGCTATTTAAAACATCCTGATATTTTCATGTTAATAAGTTTGTTTTTCATTTTAAACACTTGAAAATGGTAAATTCCTTCAGTGTAGGCTACCCTAGAACATATGGGTCTTTTGAATAACTAATCTTCTGGAGGAAAATAATGAGGAAGGAAAAGAGGTTGAGAGAGGCTTGATAAATGAAGGGAAACTAAGCGAAAATGTAATGATGGGTCCTGATCAAGGGATAGATACTAACATTGGGATCACTGGTCAATAGAGGTTAACCTACTGAGGAAAAGGCTTGAAACCAGGTCTAGTCACCTACATGCCATTAGCAAAAGGGAAATTCATAGATTACAACCTGGACTCTGCTCATAAGAGTGTCCCCTTTCTTCTTCCTCTTCTTCTCAGGGCGACCCTGACTCTTCCTACAGTTAAGTCTACTATTCCAGCCCATTGTTCTTAAGAATGCCATTACTCTTCTCTTGTTTCTTTCATCAGTAAGAACTTTCTGCCCAGTGATTCCAAAAGAACCTTTCAGTTGGAAGATGCTAATCTGCATCTTGTACCTAAGAGTTTACCATGAAGAGCAATGGACTTATATAAGGGTCTAGGGTTGCATTATGAAAAGGTTTAATATACTCCAACTAGGTCCAACCAGTATATTCCAACAGTAAACTTCTGTTCTTTCATCATCCTACATTCATCCTGTGTGGTTCATAAGGAACGATGGTGGATAAAAATCACAATGCCATTATGATGATAACTAGGATATGGCTCAGTAATCCACCCCGCCCCCAGAACGTTGATAATACTTGAATAAAAGATACACTTTAGGCTTTGTTTCTAAGCAGAATCTCTACCCTGATCATCTAGAATTCCTATTTTTATGTTTTATCACTTTCTGACTGATTTTGAGGCATAGGAAATGAAAATAACAATTAAGTGCAATTGGGCATGCCTGCAGAGAAAGGTAGAGAGAAGGCACTGCCCCAAGACTGCAGGTCTTGAATCTACTCAGCCCAGTCACACGGAAGAAAAAAAAAACAGAAGATTCTGAGAGACTTGACTATCACAGCTCTTTGATGCACAGTGACCTGCCTACTCATGAACATGCTTCAGCTGTCATACATTATCTGATAAATCTGATTAATATGCCCTCTTCTTGAGGAGAAGAGAGAAGAGAGCCAGAAGCTTGCCTTTCTCCCTGCAAGATCATGACCCAAGCTACCACTTTTTACCAAGTGACCCTAGCTCTCAGATCCTTGGCTCTCCTGCAACCAAGAATCCAACTGAACCACTGTACCTGTTTCTTAAGAGTGGGTCTCTCTCTATCAGTTTTACTTATGTGGAATTCTGACACTTTTCTTAGCAATGTCTTTGAAGGAGATAAGTGAACTAATGCACGTATGGGCTTAGAATAAAGTATAGTAAGCTTCTGTTAAATGCCAATGGAGATGCTGATGCTGTTGGTAGCTATCATGAAATTTTATTCCAAATGACAAAGCTAGGCTCTATTTTTTGGAAATGGGAAGAGGGGGCACAGTTTACTGAGATCAGTGAGAAACCTCTTGCCCCTTAAGAGACAGGCAAGTTAGCATTAGAAACCTGAGGCAGACTATGAGAGTCTGCATCAAAGCTACAACACTTGGAGGAGTTGAGTGTTGTGTTGTTTGAGCAAAGATTTAATACATCCCCATCTTCACTCTTCTGATATCTTGATCTACTTTTATATTTTTAGAAGGTATATGAACATAAGAAGGGGAATTAAGTGAAGGACAAGGGCCAAGTTGTGAAGCTAGAAGAGTTGGCTAGAACTCTAAGGGGAACCCTTGGAGTGTATTTAAACAGGCACATCAACTGTCATAGAGATGCCTTCATTAACTTTTCCTCGCAAGGCATAACTTTGCTATAAAAAGACCAGTATACAGACTTCCCTTGAATAGGTAAAGAGCTATCTCCATCTCATCCTCATCATAGGAAATGCAATAAATGTTTAGAGCTATCTCCATCTCATCCTCATCATAGGAAATGCAATAAATGTTTAAAGTATATTCTGCACTCAAAGTTAACTCACAGTGAAGAGACAGCAAAAAGTTAGACCTAAATCATAAGGCCTTATCTCTCCTCCCATTATTATTTATACTGCACAACTTGGTGACTCCTGTGAGTCACCAAGCCATTTGTACTCTCAGCCATTAAAACAACACATTTACCACGCAGGGGCCATAACCTATTTGTTTACTTCAGAAAATGTGTAGAAAAGGAAACCCTTACGTGTGTGAGGATGATGCCTTCAGGCATAGGTTGAATAATCACAGAAAACTGAGTCATCATTTTTTCCCACACCCATACATATGCATGACCTCTGACAACTTCACAGGCAAGAGGAATAGCTTCATCATGGAATAAGTCCATCATGGGGCTCAATTATGTGTTCAAGGTTACTGAGGGCAACTGAGTCTTCAGTTCCCTGATGACAATTTACTAGCTGCGTGATGAAAGTGATGAATGATCAAATTGTGCCCAAATTCCTGATACAAAATATAGGACTTCAAAATTCATTTCTCACAGGAATAACTAGTTTAAAAAATAAGAGATATTGTAGCCTGCAAAGAGTTTGTTTTCACCCCCAAATTTGTCCAGGTTAACTGGCCTTTAGGTGATAAAAGAAAACTTTTAAGATCTCCACATCAACCTTACATTCCATAATTATCAATATAGTTTCATGGTTAAATATTTGGTCTTTTTGACCTCATTATTACCTTTGCTGTTGCCATGGTTTGTATACTGGTTTTCTAATGCTTATAGACATGATTCACTGGGTAAAATATGTCTATATATCACCTGTTTTACTGAGTTGCTTCTAGAAAGAAAAAAGAAACTCAAACCAAGAATTATTAAAACACCAAATTTTGCATAAAGGGTATGAGTTGTGCCTTTGGAGTTAGACAGATTTCAAATCCTGGTTCTAGTAGCTGTGATCTGAAAAAGGTAGTTCTTTGAGTCTCAATTCTTCGACTTTAAAAGTGGCAATGAAATACCAATACTGCATAAGATCTTGTGAAGGCAAATCAAATTCACGTCTCTGAGGTGCTTAGCACAAAGCCTGCCCCCTGTTCAGGAGGTGGAAGTTACAGTCAACATTACACATCAATTTGTATCCAACTCCATCTGGAAGAACTCAAAGAAGAGAGGTGTCCAGCACTTGCCCACTGCAGAGAGGACAGGTCCTGTTGGAGAAGCTTCTATAAAAATTCTTTGTTATCAAGATCTTATCCTTCCATCTCTGAATAAAGAACTTCATTTGAGATAGCTTACAAAAACACATCAAGTTATCATTACATGCTTTATCAAAATTCATCTGAGGATGAATTGCCAACTGACCAAAGAATAAGGATGTTATAACCAGACTTGTAATGAGGTTGACATTCCTGGAAGAAAAAAAAAAGAGAAAAGAAAAGTCCATTCAAACATTGCTTTTTGAGGGCTCAGCTAAATAGCTTTCTGAGCGAGCTCCACTAGCTTGTATTTGCATAACAAAAAGATTCCCCCACCTTCCTATAGTCTTATTTGCAGATTCCCAAATAGAATATTTATTAAAGTCTAGATGCAATTAAACCTTTTGTGAAGTTTGTGTTTGATCATGAATAGGGGTGAGTCAGAAAGTCTGTGAACAAGACTGAAACATAAAGAGAAGTACACAAGAAAGCATTCTTATCCTATATTTAGCCATAACATTCAAAAAGAGAGAAGACTTTAGAGTAAGATGAAGTTTTCCATTGAGTGTGTTCATAGCTAACTTTGGTTTCTTTGTTTATTGCTCTCATTAATTCAACCAACATATGTTGGATATTGAAAGATTTGCTTATAAAATGGTGATGGGAAAGGTAGTCTTGCCCTAACCTAATCTGTCTGGATTCTGAAAGTGCTTTTGTATGAAAGGAAAATTTAGTGAATCCTCAAATAGTAATGTGTTCCATTAACATAACAAAACCATGTTTCAGATTACTACAAAAAGATGCCACAAAAATCTAAGCTTTTATATTTCACTCTAGAAAATTAAAGGAAGTCTGTTCTTACCTCTATTATTGTTCTGAACTAGGAATTCTTTTAAAAGAGTCTGCTTTACTAATTTCAAAGAGGTGGTTCCTAAAGAGTTTACACAGTCTGGAGAGGTATTGGGGGAGGGGTCAAATAGGGTGATTTTTTTCCTAACATAAAAGGGTTTAATCTAATCAAATAATTGGTCCAAAATTCAAGGAAACCAGAGCAGACTTGTGCATTCGGATGATATGATTGAGTAAGTGAGAACACATTTCCTCTCACTATGATTTTGTAGATTTAAATTTCCCAAACTAATTTTCCTGCCACCTGACCTTATTTTCTCTTGCAAAAGCAAAACAAATCAGCTTGAGAGGAAAAGGAAAGGAAAACAATAATCTATGTTTTCATGTTCCTGGATTATTTGATTCCCTGGGTAGGCTTGTCTCACTTACTTATAATCATACCAAAATATTCATAATTTAGAAATTGGCAAGAAATGAAACCACAATCCTTCTGTCCCTGTTGGAACATATCAGGGAATCAGGATTTTCTCTTACCCCAGAGATTCCTTTCAGCATGTGCCAATTTTCAAGCCTGCGGATGCTAAGTGAGAAGAATTACATGTGAAACCTTGCAGTGAGCCAATAGTTCTGGTGTATGTGCCCTGCAAGTGCATTCCAGGACCTCAAAGGCACTTCAGTTCTGCTAATTGAACTGTGGTTATGTTTTTAACCATTGGGCCCTGCACCACTTGTCTCATTTAAGTTAGATTTTGTGAGCAGAGACTCTGATAATTCTTATCATTTATTTGTGTCAGGTATACATGGGCTTCTAATCAGTTCAGTTCAGTTCAGTTCAGTCGCTCAGTCGTGTCCGACTCTCCGCGACCCCATGAATCGCAGCACGCCAGGCCTCCCTGTCCATCACCAACTCCCAGAGTTCACCCAGACTCACATCCATTGAGTCAGTGATGCCATCCAGCCATCTCATCCTCTGTCGTCCTCTTCTCCTCCTGCCCCTAATCCCTCCCAGCATCAGAGTCTTTTCCAATGAGTCAACTCTTCGCATGAGGTGGCCAAAGTACTGGAGTTTCAGCTTTAGCATCATTCCTTCCAAAGAAATCCCAGGGCTGATCTCCTTCAGAATGGACTGGTTGGATCTCCTTGCAGTCCAAGGGACTCTCAAGAGTCTTCTCCAACACCACAGTTCAAAAGCATCAATTCTTCGGCACTCAGCCCTCTTCACTAATAACGCTCATCAAATAATTTTTGACTTTAGAGTTCAACTAATTTTCCACTGGTTTAATGAACATACCTATTTCTACCCTTTATTGAATTTCTGTTATGTACCAGACTGTGGGCAAGATCCCAAGAAGGCAAAGTCAAATGAGCCCAGTTTTTCACTTGCAAGGAGCTCACATTCTAGTTGAAAGTATAGGCAATAAAAAAATTGATAATGTCCTCTGGAAGGTTTGAGGTTAGAACTAGAAGCCTATGGTTACAGGCCTGGCTATGAGGAATACCTAGAGTTAGGATATGGAATAGTACAAGTAATGAGAAAAACAGAGTGACAATGGGCAACAGTCCAATGTGTCTGAAAGATGAAAAATGTACCAAAGGGAAAAAAAAATGTACCAAAGAATACAAAATGGGGAGAGTCTTTATATGAACCCATGTCTCTATGATAGTGCCAAAAAGGTTTTAAGGTGATGTCTTTTTAAAAGAAGGAGGAGGACAGAATGGGTTTTCTGGGCAATGTGAATTATCTGAGCAGACTCCAGGCAGATTACAGAATGGCAATGGAAGGATCTATTTGGACACTGGAATCAGATGGGCCTGGGCTCAAATCCTAACTCTGTCTCTCTAACTCTCATTCAACAATGTAGAAATTGTTTAGAGCAGCTGAATCTACTCACAACCTGCTCTGTTATTGTATTTTTAATTAAGAGTTTTATTGTTAGATTTAAAGAAGTCTAAGATTAAGTAACCTTTACAATTTGTCCTATTTGGGGAATAATAGTGATGATTATAATGGCAGATGTTATTGATGATAATAAAGATGATGAATACAATGTTCATTTATAGGGCACCTGCTTCATCTATGCAGACATTAAGGACTTCATATATTTTCTTTCATTCTTTTTTCCAAACAAGTGCCTGACGGTCTTGATTTGAACTTGTGCTGTTAAACACCTTGATATAGTACTATATAGCACATAAGGTTCTAAGACTGCCTCTTGCTTGTGGTTTGGAGTCCAGTCATTAGAAAGGCCATCATTAAAAGATTTGAGTCAAATCCTTTACCAAGTAACCTGACAAAGACATGTGTCTTGGGCAACTTACTTAATGTTTCAGGTCCCCAATTTCCTTTGCTATGGTATCATTATTTATTGGGTTGGTCAAAAAGTTCATTTGGGTTTTTCCATAAGATGTCAGGGAAAAACTGAAAATGAACTTTTTGGTTAGTCTAATACTTCACAGGATCATTCCAAGGATTAAGAAGTAAGGCTCAAGAAATGTATGGTTAACTATTAGATTTCAATAATCATCATCTATTTTTTCCCCTCCCTATTCCTATGGGTACAGCTACTACCAACAAAAGCAGAGCTCAAGATTTCCCTTTCATTTTTTTTTCCCTTTTTTAATCTCACTTTAATGGAGGCTTCTCAGTAAAGATATTTGACCTTGCGGGGTCAGTCATCATTTCAGCCCTTTCATTTTGCTTCCATGAGACACCATTCAAATACCATTAAGGACAACTCTCACTTCATCTTGTCCGCGCCCTAGAAAGCCCCTTGGGTTCAATTTGCAACCGATAATAATTTTGTACTCCACTTCCATTGATAACATCTGGACCCTACTTCCCATCCTTTCCAAATTCCAGTTAAGAAACCTGGAAACAAGTTTTATTCATTTTCTTTTTGTCTCTCCCATGGGCTTTATTCAGTCTCAGAGCTCAGAAGGCATGGCTGTAAAATAACTACTGTCTGCATTACCAAAAATGCAGGTTACGGTCCGTAATAAAGTACTTTTTACAGCGCCCTGCCATCGCTGGTGGCATGAGGGACAGTCAAACCTCCAAAGCACATAAAACAACATCAACTACAGATGTCACTGAAAGTGACTTTGAGTTGAATTTAGGAAGGAACCTGAAGCTTCTGGAATTTTCAAGGTTAAATCTCTTGCCAGGAGCTAGAGAAACAGGACCTATTGCTTGACAATCAAGCAGGAAGCCTTACGTTACTTCTGGTCTTCT
The DNA here is from genome assembly GCF_029407905.1 of Bubalus kerabau. NCBI lineage: Eukaryota > Metazoa > Chordata > Mammalia > Artiodactyla > Bovidae > Bubalus > Bubalus kerabau. The sequence continues at coordinate 40,152,540 of NC_073643.1, read as the reverse complement.
TTTTTTCTCCTGTCAATCAAGTTTGAACACCACTCCTTCAAGCGGGAACTTACCCTGAAAATCAGAAGGCACAGGTAATAGAAGGCCTTACTTTGCATTTGCTGGCAGCAGCTTGAAACATCTGCTCTTACCAGGCTGTGGGTTTCAAATTTTAGTGTGCATAAAGGATGCCTGGACACAATCTTAAAAATGGAAATTTCTGGGCTCCACCCACCAAGTTTTTGATGTATTAAGTCTATAGTGGGTTTCTAGAATATGTGTTTTTGTCAGGTGCCCCATGGTGCAAATGGTCCATATCCTTCCTTTGATAAATACTATTTAGGGGATTCTCTTTCCTAAGATAAATGGATAGAGGGGATGGGACAGATCCTGGATTATTACTTGTACAGAAAGTGCTGGACAGAAATGGAAAAAAGAAAGGTATTTTCTTTCTTGAGGGAAAAAACAACCAGAATGGGGTCTTAATGATAGTGTCATTCTGAGGGAGTCAGAATGAGGAAAAATACCCAGGGCTAAGAAAATGGCACTGTCCATAGATCCCCTCCTGTCCTGAAGGGTTTGTTTTGTTCTGAAGATGGGTTTCTTCCCTCTCTTCTCTCCAATCTGCTCCAGGATAACTGAAGCAGCCACTCCACCCAAGGACTTCCCTGCCCTCTTCCAAGCTGTCATTCTCAGCACTCCAGACTCTGCTTCTTACTCCCTGGTTCCAGGTTTTCGTTTGATGGAAACAGGATGAGAACACCAGATGCATCCCTCTTGGCGAAGTGAAGTCTGGGCGCCTCCAAGGCCTGGCCCCCTTCCCCCACCTGAGGGAGGAGGAGCAGCTCACCAGGGAGAGCTGGGAAACCCAGACTGGAATTTGCACTCGGGAACGGAACCCCTGTGCACAGTATCCAGGTAGATACTATAACCATCTTATATGCCAAGGCTTCCATCTCACTGTGTTTCAATCCATAGAAAAATGAGTCAGGGCCTACATAAAAATTTCCTTCTGGATCCTGCTCAATGGGAAATATATTTTAAGAAGGGAAAGCTATTTTTAAGGATTGCTTTTATTAGTCTATTGATTCCAGACCCCAAAATGGGTCAGCTCTCCTCCTGTGCTGCTAAAGGTATTTTTGAGAAGTCGTTAAATAAATGCAAAGTCATGCCTTTGCCACTTGGAGTCCTGACCCACTCTTCGGCTCTGCCGAGGGTACGGGATGATTTTGTTCTTAGCCTATTTTGCTGTCAGCCTATTTTTCATTCACGGAGAATCTCTGACCCCTCCATCCCAGGTTAGGCAGTCTGGAGGCCCAGCGGGATTCTCAGACTCCATCTGCAGTTATTTTAAGAATTTCAATTACATAAGCAAGGCCCTTTTTAGAATCCCTTCTTAGGGTCAGTCTCACACAGGACATCCTGAAAATTGCTGCCATGAGCATGTGAGTGGCTTTTGCCATTTGGTCTTTGACGATAAGAGCTCTGAGGCTGCTATCAAGGGAAGGAGAGGGCAGGTCGTCTGACCTCTACCCCTACAGAGCTGCTGGGAGGAACCCTCTTACACTGAGGAAACAGCAGAGGGAACATCCTGCTTCGGTTATAATACACAGAAACTCAGCTCACACTGGTTGAAACACAGAGAGGGATGTATTGGCTCACACTCCTCAAGTCTAGCAATAGCGTTGCCAGCTTGGTGGGGCCAGAGCTAAAGAGACATCATCAAGATTCAGTCCCTTTGTCTTTAGTTCTGCTTTGCTTTCTGTTGCTTTTACTCCATGGAGAAGGAGGTGGCAACCCACTCCAGTATTCTTGCTTGGAGAATCCTGTGGAGGGAGGAGTCTGGTGGGCTGCCGTCTATGGGGTCGCATAGAGTCGGACACGACTGAAGCAACTTAGCATGCGTGCATGCATTGGAGAAGGAAATGGCAACCCACTCCAGTATTCTTGCCTGGAGAATCCCAGGGACAGAGCGGCCTGGTGGGCTGCTGTCTATGGGTTTGCAGAGAGTCAGACACGACTGAAGCGACTTAGCAGTAGCAGCAGATTTTACTCCAGGTCAGGCCTTCTCTGTGTAATGTCCTCTCCAAGTCTAGATAATATCCTTTCGATTGAAGTCCTTTGAAAACAAATGTTCTTTCTTCCAAAGAGTCCTGCAAAATTTTCGATTTCAACCTCTTGGATTGATTTGGGCCAAATGCCACTTATGCTCCATCACCACGGCTTAGGGCATGAGTGCTCTGATTGGCTAATCCATAATCACATGCCTTCTCTTAGAGTCAGAATCACCCACTAAAGGATGTGAACTGTGATGGGAAGACATGGCTCCCCCAGGAAAATAAGGGTTTGGTCCTTGGAAGAAAAATCAATGCATCTCAGTGAGGAGGGGGAGTAAAACAACCCTAGTACATATTACTCAATTAGGCAAAACAAAGGATGACTGTGAGATCCCTAATGGACTTCTGGATTTGAGAGCCAGCCACAACCCCCAGGACCCTCACAATCCTATGTCTCATGAAGCCTCTGAAATATGGCCAAAAGAAGACAAGTAAAAAGCAAACCCTGTCATGGTACACCACCTGCTTGTACTGCTGGAGAGTTGAGTCCCGCAGTTTGGTCCATTTTAGCTCTTACATATCACAAGATCTTATTTAACAAGAGAAAAATTGCCACCATTGAGTGAGTGTCTACCACGTGTCAGGTGATACACACACACACACACACACACACACACACACACACAGAGCAAATATGCTTATCTGTATAACCTATCTATTCATACTGCTGGTCTATGCATACAATTTTGACTGACTGGATTATGGGCAGTGGAACAAACTAAAGTCCTAAAGGCACAGAGGTGGTATAAAAGCTTCTTGAGGGTAGAGAATAGATATTGTTCATTTCTGTACCTTTATCATTTTACTCTATTCTGGGTACTATTAAAAAGTACTTTTAAAACCTTAAATCATTTAATTCTCACAATAACCCTATGAAGCAGTTATGATTTGTAATCTCTATTTTACAGATGAGGAAACTGAGGCAGAGAGATGCGAGGGCTGGAATTCACCGTCAGGCAGTCTGACCTCACAGCCCCTTCTAGAAATGATGAGCTGGAATTCAAGCTCAGGCAGTCTGACTTCATAGCCCTTTCTAGGGTTCTATCTCCCTGACTCAGAATTTTGACAGAACCATGTTGGGCAGCAGAGAGATGGTCTACACCTGCACTGTCCATTGTGTTACTGGTGACATATGCCTATTTAAATTAGTTTATTAAAATGAAAGGAGAATTGAATTAGTCAGCTCACTAGTTATAGTTCAGGTGTTCAATAGCCACATGAGGCTAGTACAGATGTATTACAGAACAATTCCATTCTTGACAGAAAATTCCATTAGGTAGCAGCAGTAGATGAATTCTAAATACCATTCTTGGAGTGGAACTGACTGTTTTCCATGGAGCATTCCCACCCACTAAGGTGGCCATCCTTCTCTGCCCACTCCTTTTACACCCTTTTTCTCCTGGGCATCGCTACGGTCATATCAGGCAGGAGTCAACAGCCAGTAAATGCATCCTTTCCCCAACGTTCTGCTTCAAGCTTTTTTTTAAAATAAACTTTTATATTGGAGCATAGTCATTTAACAATACTGTGATGGTTTCAGGTGACAGCAGGGTGACTCAGCCATACTGCTAAGAGTTTTAAAGCAGGGAATCTGGCTGCATTGTTGGCAGGAGATCCTGGCAAAAGTGAGGATGCATATATAAAACTCTGGCTTGATATCCTACAAGATACTGCTTGTGTGTTAAAAAGCCCACTCTTTGGAGATGCAAAGATCCTGATCTGAACCCCAGATCACCACATACCTATGGTAGGACCTCAGGTAAGTGGCTTGAGCCTCAGATCCTCACCTGTAAAGTGGAGGCAATACCACCTGCCTTCTATCAGCATTGATGTCCTTGACATAGCATCTGCTGATGGCCAAGAATTGGCAGCTGCTGTGGGCACTCTTATGATGATTACATAACTTGGATGACCCTAGTTCTCCAGCCTTCAGGAGTTGTCCTTCTGTTAAAAAAACAACAAGATGGTATCCTGAGCCAACTCTCAATAGACCACACAGTTCCCTCCCTAGATAATTCTAGGGAGGCTTCAAACATTCCTCTACTCACATCAGGCCCTACCTGTTGCCCTTTAATCTTTGGGTTTGTTCTGGGATCCAGAGCAGTCAGGAGCTAATGTGGTTCACACTGGGGCCTGCAGAATGGCCCCAGGGCTCCTGACCACTTGTTTCCAATCAAACCACAAGCTGGATCTCATATTCTCAACCCTTTTCTGCAGCCTTGATTCTAGTATTGAGGCCCCTATTTCTCTCTCAGAGACAGTGTCACTGTGTCTTGGTAAGAAGACAGCATCCTCACAAGAGGAAGAAAAGCAACTACTGAATGAAAGAAATGCTTAAGGAATCAGAAAAAAAATATTTAGAGCTTCTTTGAAGGATTATCACATTTGAGTTCAGTTCAGTTCAGTCACTCCGTCGTGTCTGACTCTTTGCGACCCCATGAACCGCAGCACACCAGGCCTCCCTGTCCATCACCAAATCCCGGAGTCCACCGAAACCCATGTCCATTGAGTCGATGATGGCAGCCAACCATCTCATCCTCTGCTGTCCCCTTCTCCTCCTGCCCTCAATCTTTCCCAGCATCAGGGTCTTTTCCAATGAGTCAGCTCTTCGAATCAGGTGGCCAAAATACTGGAGTTTCAGCTTCAGCATCACTCCTTCCAATGAACACCCAGGACGGATCTCCTTTAGAATGGACTGGTTGGATCTCCTTGCAGTCCAACGGACTCTCAAGAGTCTTCTCCAACACCACAGTTCAAAAGCATCAATTCTTCAGCACTCAGCTTTCTTTATAGTTCAACTCTCACATCCACTGGAAAAGGGAATGGCAAACCACTTCAGTATTCTTGCCTTGAGAACCCCATGAACAGTATGAAAAGGCAGAAAGATAGGACACTGAAAGATGAACTGCCCAGGTCAGTAGGTGCCCAATATGCTACTGGAGATCACATTTGAGTAGCACTTTACAAATAATAGCTCCTATTACTGAGATCTCATTATGTGCCAGGCACTGTGCTTGCACTTTTGAGGCATGATCCCATCTCATTCTTAAATCAAGGTAGGTATATTATCCCCTTTTTGGAAGCTGAAGCTCAGAGGGCAAGTAATGGGATCAAGATTACCCAGGAGGAACCAGGAAAGCCACAGAGGTTGGGTAACTGCAGAGTCTGTATTCTTAACATCTATCTTTGCCTTCGATGTTTTTTCAGGTGTGTTATTTCTTTGACTGCACTGAGCTATTAGCTCAGGGGTCAGGGGGCAGTATTAGCCCCATTTTGCAGAAAAGAAATGGAAACTCAGAGAATTTCAATGAATTTCTCAATGTTACCGAGATCTCCTGAGTCCTACTCCAGAGAGTTTTCATTACACTGAGCAGAAGGGAAGACTTTCACAGTTCAAATTCTTCTCTGCTGGGTGTTTAAAGCCCTCAAGATACATTTTCATAGCCATCTCTGTGCTGTAACTTCAGTTGAAGTGTAACACTAATGACCATAAAGGAACTGTTTTTCATTTTAAGATATCTAATGTGTCAACTGGGTTCCAGTTTAAGAGAACGACCGTCTCCCCTTTACCTAACAAGCCTTCTTGAGATCCAAGGCTGCAGACGAAACTGGCTTTCCCTTTGTTATCTGTATTGCCCCTGACTTAAACAGCTTCTGTTTCCCAAGGCTGCGTGACCTCTGCTCCCCTCCAAAAAAAGGGTCCAGTCTCACTTTTTAAAAACATTTAGTTACCTTTGATTCTTCAAAATAGGAATTAACTAGTGATGGGTAAACTTAGCATTTTAAGGAGGAAACAGCACACACTGGCTGATGTACTATTAGAAATCACTTTACCATACCTCTCTGGTGGTCGAGTGGTTAGAAATCCTGCCAACTACTGAAGCCCACGCACCTAGAGCCTGTGTTCCACCACAAGAGAAGCCACTGCGATGAGAAGCCCAAACACTGCAACTAGAGAGTCGCCTACACTTGCCACAGCTAGAGAAAAGCCTGCACAGCAACAGAGAATTGGCAAAGTACAAAATAAATGAAAATAAATAAAATTTTACAAATCACTTTGCCTGTTCTCTTTACTAAGAAGTTGTCATGATGCTGAGGATGGGCCATGATGAAGGGCCTAGTGACGTTACCATCACACTTTCATACCTGAATTCTCTGTGAAAAGCTCTTTCCACAAGTCTCAGCTGGGGGCCTTGCTTGGCCCTGTGATATGAAGCGTGTGTGTGTATGAGTGCTCAGTCACTCAGTCGTGTCCAACTCTTTGCGACCCCATGGACTGTAGCCTGCCAGGCTCCTCTGTCCATGGGATTTCCCAGGCAAGAATACTGGAGTGGGTTGCCATTTCTTTCTCCAGGGGATCTTCCCAACCCAGGGATCAAACCTGTGTCTCCTGCATTGGCAAGTGGTTTCTTTACCACTGAGCCACCTGGGAAGCCCTATGTGAAGTGTATTTGTGTCAATAAATTCACTTGGAATTCTGCTGATCATTCTATTTTATGTTACTATATGACCCTCAAGGGGTCCTAAATATTAAGAGGAACAATTGTTACTTGTAGTTATAATAGCCTATACATCTGGATTGCAAAGTGGGTTGCTTCCTTGAAAAATTAATCTCTTTGGGGGTATGTTTCTTACAGAAATAAAGCATCTATGTATATAATTTATTAATACATAAAAGTATAGATACCTAATATATAAATATATAGGGATAGATATTTACTGTAACATTACAGTGGAAAAGAAAGCAGGAAACTAAGTCAACTGATAGAAGATTAAATTATGATACATTTATTCTATCAAGTACAACACAGCTGTAAATTTTTTTTAAAAAGTGCATTAATCTCTGTGTATTAGCCTAAAGGAATCTTCATGATGTTCATGATGTAACTGTCAAATGAAATTGTCAAATGAAAAAAAAAGAGCTTCAGAGTAGAATGAGGGATATGATCCCATTTTTGTAAAATACTATGTCCAAAACCTATTTGTGAGCATTTGTTTTCACATGTTTGAATGAGCACATGTTAGCATGTGTTGAACGTTAGTTAACAGGTTAGTAGATAATTACTACCTACTAATCTATTAACATTGGCTTGGTTACCCAGAGGGTATGGGGAGGGAGCCTTGGAAGGAAGAGCATATTATTAACTTTTGTGTGTCTTGTCATGATACGTACATATTGTACTTATTCTTTTTTTTTTAATCCAATAAAATAAAGTCAATAACAAAGGGGGAAGAAGGTGATTTAAGGAAACAACTGTCCATGCATGTCACTTTTAGCCAGCGTTACCTGCGAGTCTAGCCCAGGTCCGACTGATAATCTTCCAATCTTCAGAACCAGCATCTTATGACTAAAAATAGAAACAACCTCCCCATAAAGGGTGAGGTTGGACTGCCACCTGCTAAAGTTCTCCTTCAGGAGGGCAATGCCAAAGACTAGTGGAAGGGTTCCTAGGACAAGGACCAAAGAGATACGTCTATTATTTTTCATCCTTCTTATAAAGCATCTTAAAACTGTGGGAATGTTTCTTAAATTCAGTATTCCTGGAAAAGGAACACTGAAGCATTTTTGAGTGGGAGAAGAAATGCTGGTGTACTAAATGAAGTCCCTGGCAGCCTTTGTTGTTAACAAATCTGTTCTTCCCTCCCCTTCTCCCTCCCTTCTTCCCTTGCCTCCTTTCTCCTCTTCTCCCTCTTCTTTTACTTGTTTCCTTTCCTTCTTTGTGTTTTGAAAAAATATTTCATTTATTTAATATTTCTTTTTTTAATTTAAATTTATTTATTTTAATTGGAGGCTAATTACTTTACAATATTGTATTGGTTTTGCCATACATCCAAATGAATCCGCCATGGGTATACATGTGTTCCCCATATTTCAAATGGAGATAATATCAGATTCACTGACTTAATTCTTTGGCTAGCAGTAAAGAAGTGGTCTAAGCCTCCCATGCCACACACACAGAGATGGTCCCTGACTTACAATGGTTCAACTTACAATGTTTCAACTTTACCATGATACTGATGGGATAAGCGTTCAATAGAAACAGTACTTGGAATCTGGATCTTTTCCTAGGCTGGCCATGCGTGGTGCATGCTCCCTTGTGATGCTGAGCAGCAGCAGCCACTGCAGTTCCCAGTCAGCCACGTAATCACCAGGTAAACAACTCCTACGTGTACAACCATTCTATACCGAACCACTGTGCTTTCCATTTTCAGCACAGTATTCTGTAAGTTACATGAGATAGTCACCACTATATTATAGACTAGACTTTATGTTAAATGATTTTGCTCAATTGTAGGTTACTGTAAGTGCTCTAAAGCATGTTTACAGTAGGCTGGGATAAACTACGATGTTTAGTAGGTTAAATATATTAAATGCATTTTCAACTTGTGATATTTTCAATTTAAGATGATGAGTATACCAGCACATACCCTCACTGTAAGTAGAGGAAGATCTATATAAGCGTATATGTATATGTATATGTACATATATATATGTGTGTGTGTGTGTGGTATGTGTCTGTGTGTATATTTTATATGTGTATATATACACATAAGGGCTTCCCAGGTGGTGCAAGTGGTAAAGAATCTGCCTGCCCATGCAGGAGATGTAAGAGACGTGGGTTTGATCCCTGAGTCAGAAAGATCCCCTAGAGGAGGGCATGGCAACCTGCTCCAGTATTCTTGCTTGGAGAATCCCATGGACAGAGGGGCCTGGCAGGCTACAGCCCATAGCGTTGCAAAGAGTGGGACATGACTGAAGCAACTCACCGCACGCATATACACATAGACATAAACAATATATGCAAACTGCTCTCCACATCCTGAGGTTTCACTTCAGGCATACAGAGGACTGACTGTACCATGCCATTTTATATAAGCAATTTGAGCATTTTGGTATCCAAGAGGGCTCCTGGAACTCATCTACGTGGACACGTGGATGACTATAAGTATTAAAATGGAGTGCACCCTTTCTACTCCAAACATATCACAAAAGTGGTCACAATATTCTCTATTACGTTACATTTAAAATAAAAAATAACTTGTCTATCAAATGTTAAAGTTCACATACTTCCTTCAGTTTATGCTGAATCCAGCTTGCATCATAGTCTTTGGTTTTATCCCCCATTTGGGGGAATCACATACATTTTAGCAAATAAGATAACTCTGTTGGGCAATTTATTAGAGACATTTTTTCCTAAAAACTTTAAGTGAAAAGACTCATGTATATGTTGTTGTTCAGTCGCCCAGTCGTGTCCAACTCTTTGTGACTCCATCCGGTCCCATCAATTCATGGCAAATAGATGGGGAAACAGTGGAAACAATGACAGACTTTAATTTTGGGGGGCTCCAAAATCACTGCAGATGGGGATGGCAGCCATGAAATTAAAAGACACTCACTCCTTAGAAGAAAAACTATGACCAACCTAGACAGCATATTAAAAAGCAAGGACACTACTTTGCCAACAAAGGTCCATCTAGTCAAAGATATGGGTTTTCCAGTAGTCATGTATGGATGTGAGAGTTGGACTGTGAAGAAAGCTGAGTGCCGAAGAATTGATGCTTTTGAACTGTGGTTTTGGGGAGGACTCTTGAGAGTCCCTTGGACTGCAAGAAGATCAAACCAGTCAGTCCTAAAGGAAATTAGTCTTGAATATTCATTGGAAGGACTGATGCTGAAGCTGAAACTCCAATACCTTGGCCACCTGATGCGAAGAACTGATTCATCTGAAAAGACCCTGATGCTGGGATAGATGGAAGGCAGGAGGAGAAGGGAATGACAGAGGATGAGGTTGGATGGCATCACTAACTCGATGGACATGATTTTGAGCAAGCTCTAGGAGTTGGTGATGGACAGGGAAGCCTGGTGCAATGCAGTCCATAGGGTCACAAAGAGTTGGACACAACTGAGTGGTTGAACTGAACTGGACTGGATTGCAGCATGCCAGGCTTCTCTGAACTCCATTATCTCCCAGAGTCTGCCCAAACTCAAGTCCACTTTGTCAGTGGATGCCATCCAACCATCTCATCCTCTGTCACCCTCTTTTATTCCTGCCCTCAATCTTTCCCAACATCAGAGTCTTTTCCAATCATGTCTGTTGATCATATATATATATGAATCCAGTTAGCACACAGTGGAAATTTAGTAAATAACTAGCTGATGTTAAGTAATAGAATTATCAGAAGACAGCATCCAATGTCCTGAATACTTTCTGGATTTTTCCCAGTTGTGAGAGCTTTTTGCATCTTTTCTCCTCTCTCTGAAAGCATTAGAATTTAGCCAGTAATTTTTTATTTCTCTCTGATCTCTAAGTTGGACATTGTAATAGTTTTCTAACTTTTGAGATTTCCTATCTAAGGTTAGGATCTCCCCCATTGTGTTTTTCTTAGAAAGTTCAGCCCTTTTCCCTATGGGACTTGTACATTTATGTTATGTTAACATTTGTATATTGAAAAGCAGAGACATTACTTTGCCAACAAAGGTCTGTCTAGTCAAGGCTATGGTTTTTCCAGTGGTCATGTATGGATGTGAGAGTTGGACTGTGAAGAAAGCTGAGTGTTGAAGAATTGATGCTTTTGAACTGTGATGTTGGAGAAGACTCTTGAGAGTCCCTTGGACTTCAAGGAGATCTCCAACCAGTCCATTCTGAAGGAGATAAGCCCTGGGATTTCTTTGGAAGGAATGATGCTAAAGCTGAAACTCCAGTACTTTGGCCACCTCATGTGAAGAGTTGACTCATTGGAAAAGACTCTGATGCTGGGAGGGATTGGGGGCAGGAGGAGAAGGGGACAACGGAGGATGAGATGGCTGGATGGCATCACTGACTTGATGGACCTGAGTCTGAGTGAACTCTGGGAGTTGGTGATGGACAGGGAGGCCTGGCGTGCTGCAATTCATGGGGTCGCAAAGAGTTGGACACGACTGAGTGACTGAACTGAACTGAACATTTGTAAAACTGTTGGTTCTTGAAATGAAGCACAGCACATATTACTAAGCAATATCCTTAAATGCCAAGACAATCAGGAGAGTAAACTGGAATATTGCCCATGTTTGTGGGCAGATGTTAAATATCCCAAGATACCAAGTATCAACAATAAAAAACAAACTTGCTGGAGGAATCCTCTGTAGGCAAAGTTCTTTGATTGGGAACCAAGGTCAACTTGCCTGCTTGCTTCTTCCTCCTCTCATGCAACCCCATCATTTGTCATGGGATGCAGGTTGCTATGGTGACAGGGGAAGAGAAACTGAATTGGGGGACCATTGCAAAACATTGCAGTGGGCTCTAAAGGATATTTTCAGTTAAATTTTCATTTTGCCAATAATTTTAGATTTACAGAAAAGTTGCAAAGATAGTTACAGGTAGTTTCCATGTACCTCTAACCTATTTTCCCCCACTGTATATTACCATGGTATAGCTGTCAAAACTGAGAAACTTTGTGACATTGATTCATTATTAACCAAGCTCCAGACTTTATTTGGATTTCACCAGTTTTCCAATTAATGTCTTCTTTCTGTTCCAGGATCCAATATAGGACTTTCCATTGTATTTAGTTTTATTTTACTCCCCACATCTCTGGTTTTGCTCCTCAGTCCCCTGAATCCTGTGACAATTTCTCAAGTCTTCTTTTATTTTAGAAAGGATTTCAAAATACTCAGAATTTTATCAATGTTGACTGCTTGAACTGGACTTGAATTGTGGCATTATTGCCTTTGTCTGTGGTTTTTTTGTGGCTCCTATGAGGACAAAATATTTCTTAGGACTCATGCCTGCGTGTGTGCTAAGTCACTTTGTGTGTCCAACTCTGCGACCCCATAGACTGTAGCCTGCCAGCCTCTTCTGTCCATGGGATTCTCCAGGAAAGAATATTGGAGTGGGTTGCCATGCCCTCCTCCAGGGGATCTTTCCAACCCAGGGATCAAACCCTCCTCTCTTAAGTTTCCTGCATTGGCAGGTGAATTCTTTAACACTGATACAACCGGGGAAGCCCTCTTAGGACTTGTATGACTTGGCAAATAACATTCCTAGTTTTGTTCTTTTCATATTAATCCTTTGATTGCAGGAAGTCATGACCACTAAGAAGATGTCTCTGACTGGTGACATTTTTCTTCTAATAGGTAAATAATCTTAGCTCTGGTTCTCTTTCTCCACCCATCACTCTCAAATACCTGGAGAACTAGAAGAAAAGGGTAGGAATGAGAAGGATGTATGACTATGAGCCAAATGTTCACAAAAGATGGCTTCCTGTGGGCATCTGGAAAGGGGGCAGGACTGCCGTGCTAGCAGGCAGGGAGGAGGAACATTTTGTCATTAATGTGAGGGATGGACTGGTCAGCAGATCTGCTCTATCTTGTAGAAGCTTGCTTCATATTTGTATAGGTTGCCATGGGCTAGACAAGCTGTGAGAAGTCCAGTCCTAGTGTTTAAATTCCCTCCCTAGAGTGGGGCTCCCTCACCTCTCCATGTGTATGGGACCACTCCAGTCATTTTCTTTGCGCTCTGGAACACCTGTTTTGAAAAATAATCTGTAAAATTTGACTGTGGACCATCTTGCAGATCCCACACACTCTTTTAACTAACATATATCGGGCCATTATTTGAATTTGCCTGCCAATGCAGGAGACACATAAGAAATGGGTTCAATCCCTGGGTTGGGAAGATCCCCTGGAGGAGGAATGGCAACCTGTTCCAGCATTTTTGCCTGGAGAACCCCATGGACAGAGGAGCCAGATGGGCTACAGCCCATGGGGTCACAAAGAGTCAAACACAACTGAGCGACTAAGCACACATACAGAGGTTAACCTAAGCTATATCTACAGTCTGAAAAAAAAATTCACATTTTACATTATTGTTTTTCCAGCTAAACAGTAGATGTTCATGAAAAATACTTTCATAGCTCCCCTGATTCAGAAGTTCAGTCACTATAAATTTTGTGGAAAGGGACAGAGAATGACTATTGTGGAACCCCCTAATCTGTTACATGATGCTCTCCACTTTGAAGTTTTAGCTTGGCTGTCTGATTCCACATATATTTAGTGGACACTTGCTCCATGGCAGGTACAGTGTTAAGGGTAGTGCTTGTATGGTGGTTAAAAGAAATAATTGGAAAGCGCTTAGCACAGGCCCTGACACAAGTTTAATGCTAACATGTTAGCATTCATTCCCCATCCCCTTTGTCTACACTCACTGATCTATTGATCAGAGTGGTTAACAGGGCCCAGAGCAGAGGCTCTCCATATTTATAGAAGGAATCAAAGAAGAAATGTTGAAATATTCATGCCATTTCTCTTTCCAACCTCCTGCCATTTAGAGGAAATATATGAGGTCAATATGACCAGAGATTAAGAGAGCAGGTGGTCGTGTCAGACAGATTCTTTTTGAATACTCCTGCTCCTTGCCATGTCATGACCTTGGGGCCAATTACTCAATGTTTCTGAGCTTCAGCTTCTCCACCTATGAAACTGGTATTACAACAATAACTACAATAAACAGATAGATGTAGAACCTTTAGCATAGTGGCTGACATATCAAATATGTATTTGATGATGGTAGATGTTATTATTATCATGGTTATAAAATTATATTCTGAGAAATGGATACTAATTATTTCACAAAGTCTTAACAATAGAACAAGCTAATCTAAAAAGGTTGTGGAAAAGCTTAGCTTTCTCAGAGAGTCAGATATCAGTCTAAATTTCTATTTTCACAATAGTTGCACATGCCTATTTTTTTGGACACTTGCTATAGGCAGATCTCAAATACTGGACAATGCTATTTGCTCCTGAGATCCTCCTAATTGTTTGAACAGCTTGCAGTAAAAAGACAGTGAAAGGGTAAATATATTGTTTGTGAGGGATATTTGTCATTCTGGTCAAACAGTACTTTTCTAAAACATTTCTACCTTGGGCATTACCTGCTCCTATTGAAATGGAAATATCAGCCTTAAATAGAATGTTATTACTGTCTAATTGAAATCTTTGATGAATGAGTTGAAGGAGTAGGAGAAAGAAATGATAGGTGGTATTAGGAATAAATTAATAAAAGATTAAATTCCAAGAAGATTAATTCAGAGACGATTTGTAGTATAGATTAGAAGGGGAAAAAAAATCCCCAGAGGAAGACTGCTAAGGTAATTACAGTATTTGTAATATAATCTGATTTTCTTTTCTTGAGAGAGCCACTAGCCTGGCAAACTGGGGATTTTAGTAAATTAATTAATATCTTGCCTTGATCCTTAAAGGATTCAGAGTGGCTTAAGACCTGCACTATTGTTCTCATTAGAAACTTTGGGCTTTCCTGTAATATACTTCATCCAAGCATCCATCCATCAGTACAACTGTCCATCCCACACATGTGCATTAGTGGTCAGCTATTTGCCAGGCATTATGCTGTTGTTCCATATGAATTTCTTGGTAATATGATTGTGCCCCTTGGCCCTGTTGAGCATATGGTTCAATTCTAGCTGATCAGAAAGCCTGTGTATCATTTTGTTCTCTCCTAAATTTAAGCTAAACATGTTGCATGTTGTAAAGTTTTAAAAAAACTTCTTTGGTTCGCAATACTGATGTAATTATCTGAAAGTGGCAATCTTTTGGAGAAAAGCAGATTATCCCAGGAAGAGGTTGCTCATCTTAGGAGGTACAGGAAAGACTCAAGTCTCAGGAGGCAATCAATCATCATGACTAACCTTGCCAAATAGCTAAGGTTAGATTGGCGTTCAGAGCCCAGTTCAATGTGATTACACCAGCCATGATGACTAACATAATATCACAAAAACTCATTTGATTTCTGCCATTCTTGACTAGCAAATCTTGACATTTCTGAATAGCACTGTAATCAAATAAGTGAAGGTTCTCTCTAGTGTAACTCAAGAGGGTAGTCAAAACAAAAAGATAATGAGTTGCTTCGTGACTTTGACTTACTTCATTCAGACAAAGGTATCAGGGGAAGGTGGAAGCTGAATAAATTACTAAGATAAAAGAATACTATTAGTAGTGGCCGTTACAGCTGTAGCTAACATTGACTGAGTGCTTTATGTACATTATCTTGTTTAATCCCCAAGAAAGCTCTATGATATAGTATTTTATTGAACAGATGATACATTTTAGGTTCAGAGAGCTTGAGTAACTTGTCCAAAGTCAAACAGCTTGGAAATGGGTGAGTAGCGATTTGACCTAACTTAATCTGATTGCTGAGATTTTGCCCAAGTATGATATATAGCTTCCCTATGGGAGCTTCCTTCTCTGATACCTTTTAGGGTTGGCCAGTGGATTTTTTAAAATTTCCTGGTTAGCATCTAACTTTTATTAACTCCAACAGTGACCTGCATGTATTAACCAGTGTTCAGGGTAGGGAATGCTCCAGAGAAGTCTGGGATGGTTATAGGAAGGAAGGAAGACTTGAGCCCTATTCCTTCACTGGTTTATCCTAAGAGCACTGAAGAAATCGCTTGCAAATGAATCCTGGTCTTGGAGCCTCCTTTTGGCGTATCTGACTTAAGACAGTCAGTGCTCTTCAAGAGGTCAAAGGTTCTGACACTTTCATCATCTCATCTCTGGAAAGGAAGAGAATACCAGGCACATGGTAGGAAGCT
The DNA here is from genome assembly GCF_029407905.1 of Bubalus kerabau. Lineage (NCBI taxonomy): Eukaryota > Metazoa > Chordata > Mammalia > Artiodactyla > Bovidae > Bubalus > Bubalus kerabau. The sequence continues at coordinate 40,136,854 of NC_073643.1, read as the reverse complement.
TATAAAATCTTGAAAAGAAGGAAGGAAGGAAATCCTGAAAGACTGTGAAGGAAAATGCTACATGTAAATATCAATAGAATGTACTCAAGTTCCAAACACTCAGAGATACTAGCAAGGATTTTTGTGGAACATAATTTAGGCATGTGGAAACTTCTAGGGATAAGAAGAGAGAAAGGTTGAAGAAAGGCAAATGTACATGTAAGGAAAGGTCATTCATTCATTTGACAATAATTTATTGAACACCTACTATGTGCTAGGTCCTGCTACAGGTGCTTGGGACCACCAATGAATCAAATAAGGGTCCCTACATTCACTGCACTTACATTTTAGTGGAAGAAACAGACAAACAGTACATCTTAAAATAAGTAAATTATAAAGTCCGCAAGGAAATTATGTGTTTGGAAAAGAAAAAAAAAAAAAATGAGCTAGCTAAGGAGGTCAGGGTTAGTGGAGGATGACAAGGCAGTTTGTAGGAATGAACAGTTCAAAATAATTCCCAGGGAAAGATGAGATGTAAATAAAGACTCAAGATGAGAGTGTGAAGGAAGCAGACATCTAGGGGACAAAGGTTCCAGCTAGAGAACAGCTGGAGACATAGCCTTAGGCAGGGCTGGGCTTGGCATCTTCAGGGAATAATGAGGTGGCCAGTGGGGCTGGAATGGCGTGAGGGAGAGAGGGAGGAGGTCAGAGGGGAAAGTGGGGCCAGAGCATCCAGGCCATAATAAGAATTCTGATTTACGGTCTCGGTTTCACCCAGATCTTGGGTTTTAGAGTTGGGCAGACCTCGCTCTGAATCTTGGCTTTATTCTTCTTGTGTTACTTCAGGCAAGTTACTTAGTTTCCTTAAGCCATTGTTTTCTTATCTTTGAAATGGGTATAGCCATAGGACCTATTTCAGAAGGTTGCTAAGAGAATTCAGTGGAGTGCTTAGCAGGTAACAAAGCTCAATGATTTTTTTTTTTTTTTTTTTTAATGTTGAACTTTTAAAAAAAACTGAAGTGTATCTGATTTACAATTTTCTGTTAGTTTCAGGTGGACCAGCATAGTGAGTCAGTATTTTGGCGATTAAATTCCATTATAGGTTATTAGAAGATACTGGGTATATAATTCCCTGTGCTGTCAGTAAATCCTTGCTGCTTATTTATTTTATATACTGGGCTGTTCTTAGTTGCTCAGTCGTGTCTGACTCTTTGGGATCCCATGGACGGTAGCTGGTCAGGCTCCTCTGTCCATGGAATTCTCCAGGCAAGAATACTGGAGTAGGTTGCCATGGCCTCCTCCAGGGGGATCTTCCTGACCCAGGGATCAAACCCAGGTCTCCCATATTGCAGGCAGATTCTTTACCATCTGAGCCACCAGGGAAGCCCATTTTGTATACAGCAGCTGCTGCTGCTGCTAAGTCACTTCAGTCGTGTCTGACTCTGTGCGACCCCAGAGACGGCAGCCCACCAGACTTCCCTGCCCCTGGGATTCTCCAGTGGGTTGCCATTTCCTTCTCCAATGCATGAAAGTGAAAAGTGAAAGTGAAGTCATTCAGTCGTGCCCGACTCTTAGCGACCCCATGGACTGCAGCTTACCAGGCTCCTCTGTCCATGGATCCTCCAGGCAAGAGTACTGGAGTGGGGTGCCATTGCCCTGTCCGATAGAGTAACTTGTGTCTGTCAATTCCTAATTTGTCCCTCCCCCATTTCCTCTTCCCTTTGGTAACCACAAGCTTGTTTTCCATATGTATGAGTCTGTTTTGCAAATACATTCATTTGTATTACTTCAGATTCTATATATAAGTGCAGTATTTGTCTTTCCTGACTTCTTTCACTAAGCATAGTGAACTCTAGGTTTACTCACATTGCTGCAAATGGCATTATTTCATTTTTCATAGCTGAGTAATATTCCACTATATTATATTCCAATAATATTCCAATCTATATTTTTACATAAAGCAACATGGATCTGACAACACAGATTTCTGCTCAGTGTCAAGGCTTGATATCTCCCTCTCCCTACTCTGCAAGTGATTCTGTAGGAAGAGGCAAGAAGTAATGCTTGAACTCTCAACAGCTTTCCTATATAAAGGAGGATTTAGGAAAGAAATCAGGGCAGGTGAGCCCTCTGTCTATGTACTGATACATGGAGATTATTGGGCAAACACAGAGAAGAGCATTAAGCCAGCTAGCACAGGGAAGTGAAGCAGGAGTCTTCTTTTATTAAGGAGATGCAGATGGCTCATATGTCCCCCAATCTTTAATTCTTTTCAGTTTGGGGCTACTTTGGGTTGCTTCCTCTCATTCTGTCCCCCACAGCCTAATTTTAGGGAAATTTCTCAGCTCAGTAAACCTCAGACATTGGTTCTTGGAAGCTGAACTTCTGCTCCTCCCCATCTGCTAGTGTCTAGTCTATCGCACCCAATGATGGATAACTTTTTCAACGAATGATAACTGTACATGCAGTTCCCAGGAAAGGAAGAAAAGAGTCTTCTTAGTGGAAGATGTCAAGGCATAGAGGTTGGGTGCAAAATGTCAGAGTTTTTGTCTCAGCTTTACCAACAGTCTTTGTTGGGAGGTGGTCAAATATTTGGGTGGATGAGTTCTTTGCATAATAATAATCACAGCTAACATTCACATGGCTATTGGTAAATTCCAAGAACTGCCCTAAACACTTTATATTTGTTAAATGTTCATAATCTTCAAACAACATTACAGGTATATGCTATGATTATGTCTGTTACAGAAACTGTGAGACAAGAATCTTAAGCAACCCACACAATTGAAACAGCTGTAGGTAACGGAGTAGCAATTTGAGTCTAGAGAACTTGGTGGAAAAGTCAATGTGTTTAGCCACTATTCCATGGTTGCTCACAAGTTTTAATCTTGTTCATCTCTCATCTTATTTGTACTTTAACTGGGAAATGTTGTGGGTATTGCTCTGACTTCTGATTTATTATCCTTGAACACTAGATGATATTTAACTGTATCATCTAATACTAATCTGCTAATAAACCGGTTTCATTGGATGCCATAAACACTATGCAGACTTCTGAAACCAGAACACTAAAACATCTCAATGAGCCTAGCAATTACTTTCTAAACATATATTGCACACGAACTACAAAAAAATTCCACCAGGATCCAATGCAGGATTGCTTTTTGGCTCAAACTGCTTCAAATCTTATTCAGAGGGCAATCAATGGTCCTTCTAAAATATCACATCATTTGGTCCATTGGCACCTCACAATATAGGGCCATCCAAATCTCACTGGGTTGAGCCAAGGGCAATCAATTCTGTGATAATTGTTCTCTCAGTTTTCAGCTATTTCTATCAATATGGTGCACGCCCACAAACTTCTTAACACATAGCAATTTATAGTGCCGATATTTTGTTGGGAGAAGAGTTGCTACTTCCAGAAGCTCTCCAGGAGCTCAAAAATTGATCATTATCACCAGACATTAAATCACAATGAGGTTTTTTAACTCTCAGACTTTCCCAGTAACTTCACCCAAAAGAGGCAGAATTTGGGGTGTGGAAAGAACATGAAACAGGAATGCCAGATTTAGTCTGAATTTTGCACCAATTTGTTCTTCTCATTGGGTGAGAGTTTCATCTTCCATAAAACAAGGTTTACGACAAGTTACAGTCCTTACAAACTACCATTCTTTCATTCACGCCACAAAAACACATTCTGAGTTTCTAGGAATCAGTTTTCTTCTCGACAAGGGTACCACTTACGGAATAAAACATCCATCATTTCTTGCCTTCATGGCACTTACATTCTATAAAGATTATATTTCCCTGAAATGGTCCAGTGATATTTCTAGTCTCATACATTCTTCCACAAAGAGAACTTTGTTACTCTTCTATCCATGATAGAGCCTATTTCTCCCTTTTTGTATTTGGGCAGGCACAGTTGACTTGTGCCTGTCAACTGTGGTACAAGTGATGCTCTGTGACTTCCTTTCCAGGCCAGGTCACATTGTCTGCCACTATCTCTCTCTCAAGATGCTCACCCTGGGGACCCAGACACTTTCATAGTGAGGATGTCCAAACTAACACATGGACAGTGACCACGTGATGCAGAGACTCATATGACCTGGAATGTATTAAGTACTTCCTAATTGCTGGCTCTTACTACCTCAGCATACAGTAGGCAAAACCAGAATCTTTTTAGCAAGAGAATTAAAATGTCAAACACAATATAGTCCCTCTTATCTCATACCAATCTTGCACCTCTGAGAGAGATGAGGAACAAGAATCAGAGAGATCAATCAGAAAGGAACAAGTTCATACAGGTGACAAGAACAGAATTTTAGTTCAAACCTCAATCTTTATGCTAAGGGCCCTTCCTATAACATCACAGAATTAAATGACCATGATTAGGCCTGCACTTTATCTTATGGATACAGGATTTCTATGCCTTCCTTTCTAAGTTGACATTTTCTTTTCATACCTAAGAATCTGCTAAAAGTGATATTTTAAATATCCCAGTACAAATTCAGCCATGGAATAAATAAATGAGTTGTGTTAGTAAATAAGAAAGTTGAGCAGTGTGTTACTCAGTAACTGAAGAAGAATAAATATTTAATATTCCTCAACTCAAATATGGCATTGAAATGATATACATGCATAGTGTTCCATGCACTTAAATGAAAATAAAGATTTTAGAGGCACTGCCAACCTTTCATCAGATTCTGGCTCTAATTAAAGACATTTTCCGTAGGTGTATCCCCATGCAGCTTGCAAGCAGGCACCCAGTCTGTCGGGACTGAGTAATTGGCATTTTAATTCTCTCCCTCTCTGCATACTTGGACTTCATTGATCATCATTTATCGTGATGGGCAATAGATCACAGGGGTAGACTAAGGATGGGGAGTGGGGCAGGGTTGGAAGAAGAGTCTGGATTGGAAGGGAGGATGCCTGGCTTCTAGATCTAGGTCTGTCTCACCTCACTGGGTAACCCTTGGCTCTTCAAGCCTCCACTTCCTCATTTTTAACATGCAACAAGGTGGATTAGCATTGAGAGACAAAATATGTCTATGTTCCAACTCTAATTAATAACAAGTTGACCTGAAGGCTGTATTGATAAGTATTATGAGGAATATACAGGCTAGGCAGAAAAGAGCTTCCTGTTTGCTTAGCAATGCCACCCACAGGTGAGGAAAGATATATCCAGCCTTAAAATAGCAGAGTGATTAGACAAATGGAAAGAAGTTGGGTGGGGACTCTGGGCAGCTGAATATCAGTCAGTAAACACATTTGAGTCAGTTCTAATGAGCTGGATGAACCTAGAGCCTATTACACAGTGAAGTAAGTCAGAAAGAAAAACGAATATCATATATTAATGCATATATATATATATATATATAATCTAGAAAGATGGTACTGATGAACCTATTTGCAGGGAAGCAATGGAGACTCAGACATAGAGAACAGACTTGTGGGTGCAGTGGGGGAAGGAGAGGGAGGGATGAATAGAAACAGCAACACTGAAACATTTACATTAACATATGTAAAATAGATAGCCAGTGGAAATTTGCTGTATGATGCAGGGAGCTCAAACCTGGTGCTCTGTGACAACCTAGAGGGGTGGGATGGGGTGGGAGGTCAGAGGGAGGTTCAAGAGGGAGGGGACATATGTATCACTATGACTGATTCATGTTGATGTATGGCAGAAACTAACACAATATTGTAAAGCAATTATTCTTCAATTGAAAATAACATTTTAAAAAAAATTGGCTGCTGGTCCCTGGGGGGGACCAGTCAACCCATTTGATGAGATTGAGCCATTCTTTTCATACTTCCATCCTGATATTTCTATTTGCATTTAATTACATTTACACAGCTATTGTTTTTTTTCCTTCTAGAGTACTTGTTTGTGGACAGGACTAAATAGATCTCATTCTGTATATACACTGGGAAACAACTGCTCAATATTCAGATTCTGGAGTTAGATAGATAGATCTGAGTTTGAATCTTGATTCTGCCATTTCCTAACTGTGTGGCCCTTAGGAGGGTCAGCAGTCTCTTTCACTTCCGGGTTCCTTGATTGCAACATAGATGATAACAGTACCCACCTCTTAAAATTGGTTACTGCAAATAAATGGCTTAGTCTAGTACCTGGCCAGTGTTACCAGCTCACAAATATTAATTATCAAACTCCTCAGTATTATTATTATTACTCTCAGAATGCCCACTGGCTACAATAGGAATGGCACAGAGTAGGAACACAATAAATGTTCTCTGCACACACACATTAATACATAGAAGCAAGGGTGCATGAATGGACTACTGAATGTAAGCTGGGAGGTCTCACATTTCAGGTCAGTTTTAGGTTCTGGAGGAACCTGAATATTATATTAGAGAAATGGATTCTATGCTGAAGGAGAAAGGGCCATTAAAGATCTGGCGCAGGAGGACAACACACAGCAGCCCTGTATCTTCCTGTAATTGCCACCAGAAGGAGTAGGTGTAGACACAGTACCAATAAGATCCAGAGGATACGCGAGGGCTGAAGGGTTACACCACTAGGCACCTGCTGCTGGTCTTACCGGGCCTTGCTATTCTTCCATGTGGAGCTAGCATAGCACTGAAACCAGTAATCAGAGAAGAGAAATTACTTCTAAAGGAGAACTTTTTTTTTTTCTGGTGAATCTTCACTGTGTGACTGTTGATCAAATTAACTATATAATAGTTGTTTCCACTTCATTTGGGATTGTATGGAAACCATCTCCTGCTGCATGATTGATTGACTACTGTTGAAATGTAATTTGAAAATAACATGAAAAGGGAAAGAGTAATGCAGATAGAGTCTAAGCTACTTTCATGGTCCCTGGGGCTGGTGGGACGGGGAGAGGGTGTTTCTGACCATCCTCGCTCTCTCTTTGCCCTTCACTGGCAACATCAAGTGAGGTCAAGCACTAAGAATGGAGGGTGATAAGCCTGGACAAGTCCCTTCTGTCACTTACAAGTGAGGTGACCGGGACTACTTCCCTCATCTCTTGGAGACTCAGTACCTACATCTGCAAAAGTATAGAACTTAGAGAAGGGTGGCAGGGATTCACGTTGATGATGGTCACAACCAGTGGAGTATCTGTCCTGCAGTTTCTGAGCACATAGAGGTAGCAAATAAAGTTTAATAATTTATTATTATTATTATTCAGCTGTTATGTCCTCTTAGTACACCTCCTTCCCTCTACTTCCATGATAAATATTTACCTATCAGCATTATTGTTGCCCAAATACTCTGCCTTAGTGACTGACCAGTTAGTAACAAAGAACTGGACCTGCTCAAGCTTGTCTAGGAAAAAGGGAAATTTATTGCAAATAAAACACACAGACAAAATACACAATCTCAGGACTTCCTTGGAAGTCCAGTGGTTAAGACTCTGTGCCCCCAGTGCATGGGGCCCAGGTTCGATCCCTTGTCAGGGAACTAGATCCTACATGCCACAACTAAAGATCCCCATGCTGCAATGAAGACTGAAGATCCTCCATGCCACAACTAAGACCTGGAGTAGTCAAATAAATAAATTATTATTATTATTTTTAAAAAGGTAATCTCACAGACATGTAAGGGTCAGAAATAACAGTTCGGGCACTTGAGGATCACAAAATTAGTCTCTGTTCATCAGTGACTTTGGTGGGTTTCAACTCTCTCTGCCTCTTAAGGACTGGGTTGTTCCTCTCACATTTGCTCATCTCCCTCTTGACCTGCGGTTTCAGTTGGCCAATGGCCTAATGTGGCCACGATCTACCAGATTACAAGTATTTATGAATGCAGCCCACAGTTCAGTCTGAAGTCCATCCTAAAGGAAATCAATCCTGAATATTCATTGGAAAGACTGATGCTGAAGCTGAAGCTCTAATGCTTTGGCCACCTGATGCAAAGAGCTGACTCATTAGAAAAGACCCTGATGCTGGGAAAGATTGAAAGAAAGAGGAGAAGCAGATGACAGAGGATGAGATGGTTGGACGGCATCGCTGACTCAATGGACATGAGTTTGAGCAAGCTCTGGGAGATGGTGAAGGACAAGGAAGCCTGGTGTGCCACAATCCATGGGGTCACAAAGAGTCCAGCACAACTGAGTAACTGAACAGCATAGTTCAGACTATGTGTCCTCCTAGGAACGGGATGATTGGTTTAGCTCCAGTCTACTCAGTGGTTCCTCTTGGGTCAGATGTTTACCCTGGATTGAGCTAAGGATCACACAGAACATTGAATGGTCACTGCCAAAGTCAGTGGGAGAGAATGAGTTCTTCAGAAGATGGTGAGCACAAGGCAAAGAAACCAACTGTCAAACCTCTGCGTAGAACACTGGCCTTCAAATAGTTTGGACAGTGACTCTATAAGAAGCGTATTTTCCATCATGATCCATCAGATACACACACATACACACCAAAAAAATATTTATTAACATGACACAAATATGATGATGGCTGACATATACTGAAATTTCTTAATTTTGTTTTTCCGGCTTATTCTTTAAAGGTGCTAGTCATGAGCAATTAAATTGATTTCACAACCCACTAAAAAGCTGTGACTCACAGAAAAAGCTGACACAGATCATTGGAAGAGACTTCTAATTGATCTTCTCTTTCTAGTCTATTCCATAGACCCTTATCAGATTAACCTTCTTTGATGTCCAGATCCTATGAAACCATCAGATTTCCCCTCACACCTATGAAGCTGAAAATCCTAAGTGCCTCTGCCTCTTCAGTCTGTCTGCATCAGTCCATTTTCCGCTTTATGTGCTTGATGCCAAATCTGTACTCTGGTGAAATAAATTTCCTCTATATTTTCCTGTCTCCTACTTTTCCCTCCTGCTTGGAGCACACCCTATTCTTGCTTCTTCCAGATTGTGCTCATTTTTTAAGGCTCAGCTCCTATTCTACTCCTGCATCATTTTCCCTTAGTTTCTCAATCAGATGTGGTCTCTGTTTCTTTGAAACCACTTCCGTTGTAGTTCTAAGAAGTAACTTTCACTGTCTAATCAATACTGGAATTGTATTATATTTGCATGGATACTCATTTTCTTGTTATATGTGGGTGGGGAGCAGCAGGATATCTAATTAAATTTGCATTTTGGTTAAATAATAAATAATCTTTTGGTGTCAGTGTTAGTTGCTCAGTCATATCCAACTCTTTGCAACCCCATAGACTGTGGCCCATCAGGCTCCTCTGTCCATGGGATTCTCCAGGCAAGAATGCTGGAGTGGGTTGCTATTTCCTTCTCCAGGGGATCTTCCCAACCCAGGGATAGAACCCCAGTCTCCTGCATTGCAGGGAGATTCTTTACCATTTGAGCTACCAATAGAAAATAAATAACCTTTTAGTATAAGTCTAAGGATTGCCTGATTATATTTTTATTGTTTTGTCACTAAGTCGTGTCTGACTCTTTTGGGACCCTATGGACTATAGCCCGCCAGGCTCCTCTGTCCATGAGATTTCCCAGGCAAGAATACTAGAGTGCGTTGTCATTTGCTTCTCCAGGGGATCTTCCTAACCCAGGGATCAAATCCATGTCTCCTGCATTGGCAGGAGGATTCTTTATCACTGAGTCACCTAGGAAGCCCAGGATATATTATACTTATCTGACATTAAAATTTAATTGGCCTTCTTGTATTTTATCTAGCAACCCAAGTCCCACTGGACAGTAACTTCTTGAAATTAAGTATTATGTCTGGGGACTTCCCTGGTGGCCCAGTGGCTAAGACTCCATGCTCCCAATGCACAGGGCCTAGGTTCAATCTCTGGTCAGAGAACTAGTCCCACATGCTGCAACTAATAGTGTCCAAGCTACAACTAAAAGATTCCCTGTGCTGCAACAAAGACCTGGAGCAGCCAAATAAATAAATACATTTTTAAAAAGTATTATGTCTTATTTGCATTCTATCTGCTTTTCAGGAATGAAAGTGAAAGTTGCTCACTTGTGTCTGACTCTTTGCGACCCCCATGGACTATACAGTCCATGGAATTCTCTTGGCCAGAATACTGGAGTAGGTAGCCTTTCCCTTCTCCAGGGGATCTTCCCAACCCAGGGAGTGAACCCAGGTCTCCCATATTGGAGGATTATTTACCAGCTGAGCTACAGAATGAAGGTGGCTTACAAGGCCCTGATTAGGAGTAAAGTATCCTTGGATGTCCTTGATGTTTTCCGAGATGCTATTTCATCTTATGTATTGAGACAGAAAGCATTCAAACTTGTCACCAAATTATCCCAACAGCAGAAAAGAAATCACTCTGACAGCAGAAAAGAAGGGTTGTATGACGGGGAGTGAGCCCACTGCAGGCGCGCGCGTGCGCGCATACACACACACACACACACACACACACACACTTATCGTCATGGTCTATAACAGCTCTGTTTTTAACGTCTTAAACTGCTCACCAAGGAATAAAACTTGATGCTTACACAAATTAAAATGGCCCCCTTTACCTTGTAGCTTTGCATAACTCCCACACACTCTTGCTTATCTCTGGAGAGATCCCAGCTGAAAAAGTACCAAGTAGGTTGCTTGGTGTCACAGCTGAGTGATGGAACAGGCTGGGGGCGGCTCTGAAGGAAGATGGTTCTGGAGGAAGTCCCGGCCCCAGAGCATGTCTCTGAGTGGGAGGAGGGAAGTAAAGCCAGCGCAGTGTTTCCCAAACCTGATTCATCAGGAGATTCACCAAGTAGGTGAGGGAAGGTCCTTCCACATCGAGGCATCAGCTTGCGCTAAACCCCATGCAGAGGTAAATGTGGCCGGAGCGGAGTGAAAACAGCAGGGAGTGTGTGCTTTAAGATCTGAATTCACAGGTAAGCTGTGGCCAGAGCAGGTTAGCCCAAAAGGCCAAGTTCAGATGCTCTGCCTTCTCCTCAGGAGCACAGGGAAATGCTTTTGTTTGCCCATAATAAAGTTCCTGTATTTAGTGCCTCTTGTGCAAAAGCTCTGTACCTTTATATAAAGTCAATGGTCCTCAATCAGGGGTTATTTTGTCCCCTTGGGAACATTTGCTCATGTCTGGAGATATTCTTTCCATTGTCACAAGTTGTTAGGGGGTTGGGGAGGAGTTGAACTGACCTCTAGCAGGTAGAGTCCTGGATGCTGTTAAATATTATACAACACATAAGAGAGTTATCCGGTCCAAAGCAGTTATGTGCTGAGGCTGAGAAACCCCGGATGAAGCAAAGGAGAGATGTGTAAGTGCCTATTTTTTAAAAACCTAAAAAATGTTTTCCTGCAAAGAGAATACCACTGTCTTGTTAAAGCAAAACACAAACAAAAACACTGGCTCTCAGCAGTTCTTCTCTAAAATACAGAAATGTTCTGGCTCAGAAAGAGAATTCAGTCATAATAAAACACACACACACACACACACATACTCACATATACACACAGTGGCCCCACACTGAAGTCTTCACATTTTTCAATTCTCTGACAGTCAAGTGTTCAACAGACATGATAAGGTATGTGACTTTGCTTCTACAGGGAATTTGTTCCTTGAAAACACAGGCACGCAAATACATTAAAAAAAAAAAAAACAACTCTGAAGCTTGAGAGAAAGAAAAAAAAGCCCCCCAGGCATCTCCCTGATAAAAGAATTGCAGTTGATGGAAATAGAGTAGTAACTATTTGCTGGCAGGCAAAGAGGATGGATTCTGAACATAATTGCACATTTTGTTTAGTCAAGGCTTTGGTGCAGCCTGAAAGCCAGCAGCAGACTGTGTTTGAGAGGATGGGAGACACAGCCCATTCGCCACAGGAGGCATCTGCTGAGGCATGAGAGGCAGGCTATCTCCTTTAACCCTTCCCTCTGTGGTAGGTACATTGCCAAATGCACAGTGACCGAGACTGCAGCGGTCTTATGGCGCCCTTCTGTTTGGTTTCAGTTCATTTGGCAGCTTGTTTCCTGGCTGTGTTTGTCTTCCCTTCCCTCTGATCACTCAGTGGGCTCACCCAGACATAATGGTGTTTGACCAGGTCACGCAGATCTGCCGGTATCCTCAGAACCCAGGACTGGGCCCTCCAAAGAGAAAAGAGAGAGAGATGAGAGGACCGGGAGGAAGAGAACACAGCAGCTACTGCAGCAAGGACTAAAAAAAGCCCCAGACACATGTCTGCTTTTGGCTTAGGGCATCTGCCCAAACTGTTAATGCTAAGATGTCAGCAGCAGCTGCTGGGCTCCCCTGCTGCTGCCACAGCTGAAGCTGGCTACCAGGTAGCTCAGATGTTGGGCCCACAATTATTTCTTCCTTTTCTATTTTGTGGGGAATATTACTGTGCAAGCCACAGAATAACTGCAATGAATGTTTCAAGGCAGGAGACATCCTGCAATAATCTGGGAAGGCTTCTTGGAGGAGGTGGAACTTGGCACATCTTAAGGGCAAGGGCAATCTGAATTGGCTTTTCCTGTTGTTCCTCTTTTATTATCAAGGATCCAGATTAGAAGAGGAGGATCTGAGTGTTCTTGTCAATTACACCTCCAATGCCTTCCTGAGTCCGTTTTCCCAACATCCTTTTGGAGGTTGACCCTCCTTTTGGAGAAGATCCTTCTCCATATGATCCCAAGGATCAGATATTTATTTGGATCTTGAATAGCATGCTGAGGGCACCACTAGACCAACTGGGGAACTCCCTCCATTCTTTGCTTTTTGATCATTTGTTTGTTTAGGGACTTAAAAATTCTTCAAGTCTTGTCAGGGATTAGAAATACCCCAAACAAGTGATCACATTGCCCTGTTTCACTTTCTGAATGTCATCTCCCATAATAACTCCTAATCTATGTACAAGCTAAGAGTGTAAACTATCCGTGTCTCAGTTTCTCTATCTTCTAAATGGGATGGTACTTCAAAACAGGGGCTGACTTCACAAAGTTTTGATTAGCTGTTCAAAGGATTGTGTGCAGAAGGCATTTAGAAAAGTGCCAAGAACATAGAAGGGCTGACACATATTACCTGTTGCTTTATTAATACACAGAGACTTCAGGCAGAGCCCAGATTAAGCACATCTGCCGCGGTAGCTGCCACAGCCTTTCCCATCATTGCCACTGATGCGGCAGTAGCCTTAAACCAGGATGAATTTTGTCCTGTGTCCTGTCTTCACCGTTTCCCCCTCCCCGCACCTCCCCCCGCCCACACATGCACACACGCACATACTACCCAGAGTTCTTCACATGAGGGATAAGCATAGCAGCCAATCCATAGCCTATGCAGCTCTGTATGAGAGGACCTGCAAAAGAGCCCATACGCAGACAAACAAAACTTCTGTCCAAGTAAAGATGAGCTCAGGCAGTCAGATTCTAGCTCCAGGACTTTGAAGAGGGAAGCATGGAGCCCACCAGGGTGTAACTGTCCTGGGCAAAGCTGAAAGGTACCAGCAGAAGAGCCCAGGTCATGATGAAACTAAGTATACAGGAAAAGTTATAAGTAGGTAGAAATCACAAGAGAGCAAAAGCCATGAATAAGAGGTGAGAGAGGCAGAGAGAAACACAGAATAGTGAGCAAGGAAGCTAGTCAGCAGTGAGTAAAGCAAAAATACACAAAGCTGGGACCAAGAGTAGTCAAGTCCATCCACCTTCTGGATAGAGCACTGATGGGAAGATCTGCCCAAGTCTACTGCCAAGGTCTTTTGAGTTGCTATGGCTTCCCTTCTGGTCTTTCTGTTTCAGATCCCTGATACCTGACTGGCCATCAAATTTCTTTCCATAATTTGGTCTGACTGTTTCTTATGGGCAAGCAGTTAATGTAAAGTAAGCACCAATATAACTGTGCAACTTCATATATATTGTAGTTTTGCCTGTAGTTATGGCTTCTTTTCTTTATTCTTTGTTCATTTCTTGTTCATTGCCTACATTTTTCAAAAGGATGCTCTTTGTTCTTGCTTTGTACAAGTTATGACAGTAACTGTGTAGGCTTTTCTAATCCTTGGGTACAGAGGCTCATAAAGAAACAGGTACTTACTATTCAATGCTTTAGAGGGGGCAGTAGTATATTTTAGAAGCAAACAACTGCCATGATGTTTTACTTGTACCCTCATCGCTTACAAATGTTTAAGTTCAGCTTTTGAATAACATTTCTGAATTTCAAAAGAGTTTTTTTTTTCCTCTCTTAATTCTGAGGTAGGTTACAACATCATATAGGAGAAAGTGCCTGGGCTCTGGAGTTCAGGAACGCACAGACAAAATCTTGACTACTTTATATCACTTAAATGCTTTGAATTGACTACTCCCAAGTTTGTCATGAGAATTAAATTAGTAAAACGATGTTAACATCCTAGCGGGTAGGAAAGATTTGGTAAATACTGAACTCCTCCCATAATTCTTACTAGATCAGGACACTTGGGGTTGCAAACAACAGAAAGCAATTAACCATCTTAAAAAAAACCTGGGAAATGCATTGTATAGTTGTTTTTTTATCACTCATGTCCAACTCTTTGCGACCCCATGGACTGCAGCATGCCACACTTCCCTGTCTTTCATCTTCTGGAGTTTGCTCAAACTCATGTCCATTGAATCAGTGATGATTGGGGCACATTCTAAGACTCAAAGGAAGAGATGCAACTGGGCTCAAGAGGGATTTGCACTCCTGAAAAGCCAAAAAGGAAGTGGGTAGTATTTGGTTGGCATAATGCTTACAATATTTAAACATAATTTGTAACGATTAAGAAGTCATTCAGACAATCTAAAAGAAAGAAAAAGGCACACTAAGAGGGGGCTTCCCAGATAAAGAATCTGCCTGCAATGCAGGAGATGTGAGTTCAATCTCTGGGTTGGGAAGATCCCCTGGAGAAGGAAATGGCAACCTATACCAGTATTCTTGTTGGGAAATCCCATGGACAGAGGAGCCTGGCAGGCTACAGTCCACGGGGCTGCAAAGAGTCAGACACAACTTAGTAACTAAACCACAAAAACCACAAACTAAGAGAAAACAATGAGTTAAGGACCAGTGTTTTATTCAGAATAATAAACTACACATAGCATGACTTTGGGACTGCTAGCATGCGTTAAGGAAGTACTAAAAATGTCAATTACAAGCATAATAGTGAAGCAAATAACAGATACAGGTTTCAGCAGCATTGTCTTATTTATCAGATTCTACAGATTTTAAGTGCTGAAATAATTGTATTTATTAAAACAATCTGGCAAGGGATGTCTCTAATATTGCTGTTACGATCAAGACTGCCCTTAAATTCTTATTTTACCAAATGTTATTTCACCAAATTAAAAAATGGCTTAAGAAATATCAACATTTCTCTTGGCATATCTTCTTAATTCTTCTGTCCTCTGCCATCCAAGTTTTCCTGCTACTAAGCCCCATATCATGTGGAGAATATGTCCACCCAGTCCTTTCCAGATTGTATCTCTTTCATTTTTTGAAGTTAACACAGACTAAACACCAGTTCCTTGATCTCAGTTCCAAATTTCCACAATTACCCAAGTTGGTCCTTCTCGGATGAGGCCTCTACCCTGAACAGTAGTAATCAAGATGGTGGGGTCACATCTACCACACATTGCTGCCATTGGGCCAGTCTGAATGAAAGATATGGGAGAAAATCAATCTGCAAGGCTATGGGGTGGTTGAACCTGGGTTCTAGAATCAAAACACTGGGTTTGACTTTCAGTTTCATTATTTGCATTTGGGAAAGCCACTTGATGTTGCAAGCCTTAATTTTCCCACATATAAAATAGAAACAATGAAGCCTACATCATAGGTTGTTGAGAGGGCTCAATGAACTGGTCTATGTAAATATCTTAGCGTCTCCCTGGTGGTGCAGCAGTAAAGAATCTGCCTGTCAATGCAGCAGATGTGGGTTTGATCCCTGGCTCAGAAAAATCTCCTGGAGAAGGAAATGGCAACTCACTCCACTATTCTTGCCTGGGAAATCCCATGGACAGAGGAGTCTGGAGGGCTACAGTCCATGGGGTTGCAGAAAGTTGGACACCAGTTAGTGACTCAACAACAACAAATGTATGTATCCTAGTATGGTGCCATGAACCCAACCACTAATATGTAGGAGACAGCTGCAAGACGGTGTCTATTACATTGCATTACAGCACATTTTGGGTCATGATGCCTGGCCCTTCTAGAAGGCGTTTGCTTTGCGTTTGTTTCCTAAGTCTGTTTCTGCAGCCTGCCTGGTCCTCTCATAAAGTCTTTTTTTACTTAAGTCACCAAGATTTTTGTTCCATTACAAACTGGAAGTCTGATTAAGAACAGATATCAAGAAGTAACTAAGTGTCAGGCACATTCTAAGTTCTTTACAGGCATTAATAAATTTTAATTCCTCAAAAACATGGCATTAAAATGCCAAGACTATTAACTCCCTTAAAATACAGACTCTTTTGTGGTGGTCATCATAGTTGGCAATCCCGAGGGCTAATTTAGAATTTCACTGAAGAAAATAATGTAATTTTTCCTTTTGAGTACGTCAATTCTAACATAGAAATTGCAAATTAAATGAGGTTATTAGTTCCAGAAGAAAGCCTTAAACTCTGCTCAAAACATTAAATACATCTCAGGTAGAATAGAAGCTTGGTATTGATGGCAAGTCTAATCCAGTTCTGTAAAGAGAATTTTAAATAGAATTGATAAGCACTCTTTGACTTTAATGTGAATTTTGGCTCTGAATTTGAAAGTGACATTCTTGTTTTAGATGCATTCTGGACTTAAGATTTGACTGAGGCCATTTTGTCCTGCCATCATAGCAAATATCTCGCCTTATGAAACATAAGATTCCATTCACCCTGGGGCTAGAGTCACTCTTTTATACTATGTTAGGCATTTAGACAGGGGCCCTAATTCTTTCAAGTCAATTATTTTCAGTCGGCAATATTTTTCATCTACTGCTCAGAGAGACATAAGCCTTGGGGAGAATTAGGTCCATAAAAGTTTCTGCTGAAAGACTCATTTTTTACGGGCACTTGGATATAAAGAATGGGACTGAAATCTGAGGATGTGTGTTTGTCAAATATATACATATCTATGTGTGGATAGATGGATCGATGGCTGGCTGGCTGGCTGGGTTGAAGAATGGATGACTAGACCGGTAGTTGGGTGGGTGAACAAATGTCTGGATAGGTGGATGGCTGGGTGTTTGACTGGGTAGGTAGGTTAGTGGATGGATGGATAGATGGATGGATGGATGGAGAGATAAGTCATATAATACATACTTTATTTATTAGATTGGGCAGCATTCATCTTGGGAAGGTACTATAACTATTAAAATTTCTTCTCCTCTTAAAAATGTGTCATGGTGTGCATTCCTAGGAACTGGAATGCAAGTAGGGCCAAATTCCCTTTACTTCCATTTTGGTGAGTTCACAAGCAGGTATTTGACTTCAGCTTAGCCAAACAGACAATCCTTGATAGCACCTGGAAAAAGCAAAATGGCTGTCTGGGGAGGCCTTACAAATAGCTGTGAAAAGAAGAGAAGTGAAAAGCAAAGGAGAAAAGGAAAGATATAAGCATCTGAATGCAGAGTTCCAAAGAATAGCAAGAAGAGATAAAAAAGCCTTCCTCAGTGATCAATGCAAAGAAATAGAGGAAAACAACAGAATGCGAAAGACTAGAGATCTCTTCAAGAAAATTAGAGATACCAAGGGAACATTTCATGCAAAGATTGGCTCAGTAAAGGACAGAAATGGTACGGACCTAACAGAAGCAGAAGATATTAAGAAGAGGTGGCAGGAATACACAGAAGAACTGTACAAAAAAGATCTTCACGACCCAGATAATCATGATGGTGTGATCACTCACCTAGAGCCAGACATCTTGGAATGTGAAGTCAAGTGGGCCTTAGAAAGCATCACTGCGAACAAAGCTAGTGGAGGTGATGGAGTTCCAGTTGAGCTATTTCAAATCCTAAAAGATGATGCTGTGAAAGTGTTGCACTCAATATGCCAGCAAATTTGGAAAACTCAGCAGTGGCCACAGGACTGGAAAAGGTCAGTTTTCATTCCAATCCCAAAGAAAGGCAATGCCAAAGAATGCTCAAACTACTGCACAATTGCACTCATCTCACACGCTAGTAAAGTAATGCTCAAAATTTTCCAAGCCAGGCTTCAACAATATGTGAACCGTGAACTTCCTGATATTCAAGCTGGTTTTAGAAAAGGCAGAGGAACCAGAGATCAAATTGCCAACATCCGCTGGATCATTGAAAAAGCAAGAGAGTTCCAGAAAAACATCTATTTCTGCTTTATTGACTATGCCAAAGCCTTTGACTGTGTGGATCACAAGAAACCGTGGAAAATTCTGAAAGAGATGGGAATACCAGACCACCTGATCTGCCTCTTGAGAAATCTGTATGCAGGTCAGGAAGCAACAGTTAGAACTGGACATGGAACAACAGACTGGATCCGAATAGGAAAAGGAGTACGTCAAGGCTGTATGTTTTCACCCTGCTTATTTAACTTATATGCAGCATACATCATGAGAAACACTGGGCTAGAAGAAGCACAAGCTGGAATCAAGATTGCTGGGAGAAATACCAATAACCTCAGATATGCAGATGACGCCACCCTTACGGCAGAAAGTGAAGAGGAACTAAAAAGCCTCTTGATGAAAGTGAAAGCGGAGAGTGAAAAAGTTGGCTTAAAGCTCAACATTCAGAAAACGAAGATCATGACATCTGGTCCCATCACTTCATGGGAAATAGTTGGGGAAATAGTGGAAACAGTGTCAGACTTTATTTTTTTGGGCTCAAAAATCACTGCAGATGGTGATTGCAGCCATGAAATTAAAAGACGCTTACTCCTTGGAAGGAAAGTTATGACCAACCTAGATAGCATATTCAAAAGCAGAGACATTACTTTGCCAACAAAGGTTGGTCTAGTCAAGGCTATGGTTTTTCCTGTGGTCATGTATGGATGTGAGAGTTGGACTGTGAAGAAGGCTGAGAGCTGAAGAATCGATGCTTTTGAACTGTGGTGTTGGAGAAGACTCTTGAGAGTCCCTTGGACTGCAAGGAGATCCAACCAGTCCATTCTGAAGGAGATCAGCCCTGGGATTTCTTTGGAAGGAATGATGCTAAAGCTGAAACTCCAGTACTTTGGCCACCTCATGTGAAGAGTTGACTCATTGGAAAAGACTCTGATGCTGGGAGGGATTGGGGGCAGGAGGAGAAGGGGACGGCAGAGGATGAGATGGCTGGATGGCATCACTGACTCGATAGACGTGAGTCTGAGTGAACTCCGGGAGTTGGTGATGGACAGGGAGGCCTGGCGTGCTGCGATTCATGGGGTCACAAAGAGTTGGACACGACTGAGGGACTGAACTGAACTGAAGGTGTGGTGCTTTTAGACGAAATGATCATCTTAGCCACAGGGGTGGCCTGGAGATCTCTGAATAGACCTGTTCCTGCTGGGAAAACCACTCTGCTTCCAGATGCCTAGCCCTTCCAGAAGGTGTTTGCTTTGGGCTTGTTTCCTAAGTCTGTTTCTGCAGCCTGCCTGGTCCTCTCATAAAGTCTTTTTTACTTAAGTCACCAAGATTTTTGTTCCATTACAAACTGGAAGTCTGATTAAGAACAGATACTGAGAAGTAACCAAGTATCAGGCACATTCTAAGTTCTTTACAGGCATTAATTTATTTGATATTCGCAAGGATGCTGTGAGTAAGTACTCTCATTTATTCCTGTTTTCCAGAAGAGTAAACACAGAAAGCGTACATAATTTCTCAAGATCACATAGCTACTGAAAGCAGAACTTGCATTTGAATTCTGGTAGTCTTACTGGAGGGCATATTTAACTCTGCTTTTCTAACTGTTTTGCAATATTACTTCTGTGAAGATGATAGAGGGAGGGAGAGGGCAAGCAAGGAAAGGAGGGAAGGAGTGTGGCAGAGACTATGCCGTGTTCACCAAAACCTTTCCCCTTTCCTCCTGGCTCACAGTGAGATTACACCTCCCTGCCACCTTCTCACTTCAATGTAGACATATGAGTGAGTTCTGGCCAAGAGAATGTGTACAGAAGTGATGTGTGTCATTTCTAAGTCAAAATAATTAAGATGTGGTGTGTTTTCCTTCGGTCCTCCTTTCCCCACTGATAGCTGAGTGAAGAGGACCCTGAGGTCCTAGAGGAGGGTCATGATGAAACGACGGAGTAGAATGTTTCCTGAACAGGAACAACCAGATGGGATTGTGATGTGAATGAGAAACAACCTTGATTTTCTTATACTGATATAATTTTAGGGTTGTCTTGTAAAGCCTGTAACCCTCCCTAATATGGGTATAACAGACAGATAGATGGTAGATTGATGACGACAGAGCAAAGTAAACTTGAATTCTAATGTAGAGAATCCAATGCCACTTTAACATGTATGAAGTTTTCTACCTGGAGGTGAAATTCTAATCCCCTGGAGAATTGTTCCTGGACTCTCCACGGCTTCATTATCATTTTCGTCAGTGCTTTAACAAGTCCTGGTTTTCAGAGTTTTCCTCCTGCAATGACTTCCTATCTTTTTCTACTGCATCCCAAAGCAGACAGGATATGGAGATTGGGTCGTATTTTAAAATCTGTTTTTTGGAACTCGTCCAAAAACCTTTGATTAGCCTGAATCTTGACTCTCACCTCTGGAGCATTCTTTTGTTGTAAGTCATATCTTGCATTTTACAAGTGCACAGCTTCCCTCCATGCCCACAAATTTTGGTGCTAGGCAAGAATAAAATACGGTAATTTCATGACATTGAGTTTGTTAAATTATGCACTGGGTAGGCTTCATATTTCTCCTTCTAATTAAAGGGTAAGATTTGAGTAATAGCAAGTAAATTGATGCAACATGTCTAAAGGTATTACTTTATTTTGAATGACACTTTAGTAATAAAAAGGACTAGTTTCACAACAAATCTCTTATCTCAAAAGGTCAAACTATTATATATTTTCAAAAGCTTTCTTACCTGTATAACATCTTATGGAAGGTAATACCCTGCCTTATGGGGAAAATAATTATCGGGGTATAGGATGCTATCTATCAAAGTATTATTAAACTATGTGGATTATATGAGGGCTTTTTCACTGCATTTGCTAAATTGTATGAGGAGAATTTCAGCAAGTACATGTGAAACTAAAATGGAGAACTGTCAGATTTACTTATCAAAAGGAGGGTTGGGGGGACTTCCATGGTGGTCCAGTGCTTTAGAATCCACCTTCCAGTGCAGGGGACGTGGGTTTGATTCCTACCCAGGGAACTAAGACCCCACATGCTGCAGGGCAACGAAGCCCAAGTGCCACAACTAGAGAGCCTGTGTACCACAACTACTGAGCCCTCGTGCTCTGAAGCCTGTGCACCACAATGAAAGATCCCCCATGCCATGACTAAGACCTGACACAGCCAAATATATATATAATATATATATATATTTTTTTTTTAATAGGGGCAGGAATACTTAGGATCATGACACAGATTGTGAATGACATCTGTGATTAGGTTAAATCAGACATTTGCCCTTGAGCCCCATCAAAATGAAGATACCATGTATAAAACAATTTTTGTATATTTTCAATTTCTATCAGAGACTCAGAAGGACTAGTTGACTTCTCAAGGCTCCTACAATTATCACTACTGTATGAGTTACCCTTTTTTTAAGAAATATATGAAGAAGGCAGAGATGGTCAGCACCGTTTATTCTGTCAATTGAAATTGGGTCTATATAAGAATTTTATTCGCAGAAGGCAATGGCACCCCACTCCAGTACTCTTGCCTGGAAAATCCCATGGATGGAGGAGCCTGGAAGGCTGCAGTCCATGGAGCTGCTGAGGGTTGGACATGACTGAGCGACTTCACTTTCACTTTCATGCATTGGAGAAGGAAATGGCAACCCACTCCAGTGTTCTTGCCTGGAGAACCCCAGGGACGGGGGAGCCTGGTGGGCTGCCGTCTATGGGGTCTCACAGAGTCGGACACGACTGAAGCAACTTAGCAGCAGCAGCAGCAGCAGCAGCAAGAATTATATTGAGATTTCCCCAATGGTGCAGTGGTTTACTATTTGCCTGCTAATGGAGGGAATATGGGTTCGATCCCTCGTCAAGGAAGATTCCACACGCTGCCGGGCAACTAAGCCTGTGTGCCACAACTACTGATCCCACGCTCTAGAGCCCGCGAGCCACAACCACTGAGCCCACATGCCCTAGAGCCTATGCTCCATAAGAAGAGAAGCCACTGCAACGAGAAGTCCACACACTGCAACTAGAGCATCCCCCGCTCATTCAAACTAGAGAAACCCCGTGGGCAAGTGCAGCCAAAAATAAATAAATGAAATTTAAGAAAAGAATTGTATCCAAAAAGTCACTAATACATAGTCAGCCACAGTATAAAAGATGTAAGATTCGAAAGAGATCTTAGGCAGTCATCTAGTCTAATGCCTTTGTTTTATTGATGAGGACAATGAAGTCCAGAGAAACAAAGTGATTTGCTCACTTTCATCTATCAAGTTATTGTTTGATAAAACTGAGAAGTCTAAGTGTGAGAGTCCAACTGTTAACTACTCAGTTAGACTCTCACTCCTAGACTTCTTAGTTTTATCAAACAATAACTTGACAGATGAATGTCAGGGGCTCAAATGTCATCAGGAATCTGTCTTCATCCATCACTTGGCTCTGCTTTTCTCGGTATTGCTTTCTTCTCATGCAATGATAAGATAATTCCAGTCTTAGGTTCTTTCATCTCTGTGGCTCCAGCCTAAAGCAAACTTCTTTATTCTACTGGTTCACATAAAAGTCATTAGCACAGTTTGGGTCATAGCCTAGTTCTGAACCACTCACTTGCCAGGGCCATTGTACATTCTGATTTTCTTGGTCTGGGTCAAGATGCCCATCAACAAAGCAGAAAGTCAGGTCAGTGTCACCTAACCCATATGGGGCTATGACTGGGAGGTAGTAGTTCTCAAAGGAGATTCTGGGCAACACTATGAGATGAGGGGATGATGCTGAATGGGAAAAAAGCAACATATGTCTACCACTCACAGTAATTTGCTTTTTAAATCTCCTTGTCAGGTTAATAAATAACTTCATTATTCATTTCATGGAATATCACAAAGAAGTGATTTTAATTTTAAATTTAGATCTGTATTGTATATGGTTTATAGTAAATTTTAAATGATCATCATTAACAGTCACTTTATATGTGAAAAGAAATGCAACTTTTCTCCTTTAAGAAAAGGACAGACACTAATCTACTTTGAATTAATTCTGAAACAAAAATACATTTTAAAAGAACATCATATCTTATTTAGTTTGAGGATTGAAAGGTTATTAAAATAGAGATTAGGATTTAGCAGGTGTTACAGCATCACAAATAGATTTGTAAAAATGACTTCATTTTGATTGTTTGGAAGGCTTGAATTTTTCACTTTAAAGTTAACTGGTTTATTTTTAATGCTTTTCTGTTTTGTTTCCAAGTGGCAAGTTAATAAATTTCAAGACTTCTATTTCCAATATTTCTCTGCAAATAAATCATCATATGGGTAGTTATTATTGTTCTCAATAAATCAAAAGCCAAATTAACTCTAATCATCACTGAAGTTCTTTTAATGAGCAAGGCATGTTAAGGCAACAGAGTTATGTATGGCTTAAAAATTCTGATCAGATAAATCAAGGTATCTAGAGGGTATTAATACCAATTTGAGTGGAAATTGTAGATTTGTTATCATTTGTATGATCATTAATTTCTTGCTTTTCTCTAGCTTCTCTCTTTGTTCTAAGAGTATAAATTCAGCAATATGTGAATAAGTAATAATAATAAAAACCAAAGAAAGTTGTGTAACTGTAAAGCCCCTAAGTGGGTCAACAGCATTTAGCTGAGTGAAAAATGACCACATACCTTAAAACTGCCCATGATAAGAGTTGGAAGTCCTCAGAGTATTTTGCTTTGTTTCTTTAATGGAAAAAAAAACTTTACCTAATTCTTTGATTTCATGGCCTTAAAAAAATCAAAATGAATGCAGATACTCTAATACCTCTAACAATGTAAACCCTCAGAATATCCTCAGTGACTCCTGGGAGTCTGCAGAATGCAGGTTGGCAAATGCTGGCCCACTCTTTGCTCTTTCCCGGGTCACTCTTCATTCCATGAAGACTGTTGCTTTCTAAGGATGGCTGCCCCCTCGCCTCAGGAGACAACTAGTTGAGAACTTGAATTGGTACTATTGGTGTCTTTCATTTCTCCACTTTGCTATCGTGAGGAAAAGTCCCAAGTGTTCACCTCTCCTGGGTTGCTATGTCATGGGTGCTCTTAAGGTGCCATGGGTGGAATATGGCATTTGGAACCAGGCAGGACGGAGAACCGCTAGCCCTTTCTTTTGACATTGGTCCAGCTTTTCATCTGATCTCAGACGATCTCTTCTCCTCTGAGGAAGCCATGAGCTTCACTCTAGTGCTGATTCAACATGGCTCAGGACTGGAACTGTCTAGACCCAGAACCCCGTCTCCATCACACGCCAGCTGCCAAGCTCTCTAGGCTCCCGTTGCCCCATGTGAAGTGGGATGACAGTAGTCCACATCCCTTGGGGCGGCTGCAGAGATTTATGCAAACATAATTCCTCTCAAAGCTTCCTTTCATCCTTTTCTACCCTGTTCTGTGCCTGGAAGTCTGACCAGTATAAACTACATCAGTGGACTCCCTCACCCTATGGATTCTGCTCAACCAATGTGAGCACCAGCAGAAGATCTGAGGGTAAAAGGAGCATGAGGTCAGGACACTGATTTCTCCAGTCCCCACCCTTCTAGGTCGCCTCTCAGAAACAGCACGGCTCCTCTCAGTTGACTCTTTTCATAGTTTTCTCCACATTCTGGTGAACTCCTTCCCTTGGCTACTTGAGGCTTACTTCCCTGTTTGTAAATAGCAACCTTATTAATGTCTCTTCAATTTTGAATGTGCCCTCTCGTTCCTATATGCGCACCATGTGTTTCCCGGCACACATACCATGAAAAATGCTTGGACTGGTACATAGCAAGCACTTGCATGGTTGTTGGGAGGATTAAATGAACTATGCACACAGCATGATTGGTGCAACACAGGAGTCAATTTATGGTAATGATAATGTATTATTTATAATAGCTATTATTTTTAGACTAGCAATTGACATTCATGATTTCATGATGCTCTCCCAACCCCCAAATCTACCACTAGTCACTATATCCCCCAATTTGAGACTCAGAGAGAAGCAACTGGTCCCAGAACATATAGCAGGTTTGTTCTGACTCCAAAGCTTATTCTCCTAATTGCTTCACTGCCATCACAGGAGCTTCCAGTCATATTTCCTGATACAGACATTTGCTTTCAAATATCAAATGATTTTAATAAAGACTTCAGACTGAAATAGTATTTAGCTTACAGGTAATTTCTGGAGAGAATCAATTAACTTCCAACGTAGAACAGTCCTATCTGTTAACATGGAGGCAATCTTTTTAGCTTTATTCCCCAGGATCATAAAATGTTATAAATGAAGACTTTAAAAGTCAATTTTCTAAATCTCTGATGCAGGTGTATAGAGTTATTATGTACTGATTTAATATTCAATTAACTTTCTTAAACTCTCTTCTTCATTCAAACAATGTGAAGATGATTTTGAACTTTTTGAGTTTTATCATTTGTGACTGACAGTTTCATTTCCTCCTTTCTAAGTCTTAACACTTGTGATTTATTTTTTCTTATCTTACTCCAAACTCCTGCAATCTTCAGGATAATAGAAGAATTTAAAATGAATATGCAGGGGTTTTCTTTGATTTTAAGAGGAATGCATCACCATTATGTGTGGGGCTTGCTTTAGGTTTTAGAGGTAAACTTTTTCAGGTTAAAGATGTTCCTACTATTTCCAAAATATTTTTTTCTTTGTTTTAAAGTATTTAAAACAGTGGAAGTGTATTTGTTTCCTTAAACACATAGATATTCTGAGTGTTTAACTTTTGAAAGGTGAAAACATCACGGGCATTATTTATATGTCAAGAAATCCCTCCCCAACGCCGCCCTGTCACCCAAAGACAGCATGGTTCAATGGAAAAAAGCTCTGGACTTAGAGTGAGGAGGTCAGTATTCTCAACCTGCTGCTGCTGTTGCTGCTGCTGCTAAGTCGCTTCAGTCATGTCTGACTCTGTGCGACCCCATAGACGGCAGCCCACCAGGCTCTCCATCCCTGGGATTCTCCAGGCAAGAACACTGGAGTGGGTTGCCATTTCCTTCTCCAGTGCATGAAAGTGAAAAGTGAAAGTGAAGTCACTCAGTTGTGTCAGACTCTTTGTGACCCCATGGACTGCAGCCCACCAGGCTCCTCTGTCCATGGGATTTTCCAGGCAAGAGTACTGGAATGGGGTGCCATTGCCTTCTCCGTTCCCAACCTAACTGATGCCAATTTCTGTCAAAGGCCTTTTTGCAGAACACCTATTTCCTATGCTTTTACTCCACGACTTGGGCATCTGTTTGAATGATTTAAAGTTGAGTTTGATGATAACAGGGCTTCCACTTTTGGTTTTTCTGAGACATTATTGCATGGACATGCCAGGAGCCATAGTCGTTAGGTCTCTCTTTTCTCCTGTCTCTTGGCACGTGAAGGTAAACTAAAGCTTTAACTGGAGCAAGGAGATAGAGGTTATTCTGAAGGAAATGGGCTTTGCTCATTCTGAGAGGAAACACAGTTCTTAGTATGTCAAACTTTCCATCTGAGTGAGAGACAACTGCACGGGGTGCTGGGATCAGTTCACTACGAGCAGGAGAGAGACACCTTAGGTAGTCTTGGGAGAGGAGGCAGTAGCTGGGGGAAGACAATGCCACTTGATGTTAGCTGAGGTGCGATGCTGAAAGAGACAGACTCAGCCCTTTTCTGGGGAGAAGAGGCCCTGGACATGCAGAAATGAGGTCTGAAGGATGGGATTTAACACCTGTGCTCCCAGGGGAGGATAGGAGCGACTAACAGGCACTCCTTTTCCTGCTTTTGCCGTGGCTGCTGACGCTATTAATCGCAGTCATGTTGTGTCTCTTACTCTGTAATAGTAGGCCTGTAGCTCCACAGAAAGCAGAGGAGCTGATTAAATCCACCCAGCACTTCAGAGTGGAGGATTTCATTTACTCCTCAGAGACATTTTGTGGGTGAACGCAGCTCCCTGGTATTATATATGCTTTTGCACTCAAAAAGGCTTTTCCACTTCCACTTGAAAACTATCTGTCCATTCACAGACTCTGTAGCATCCATCCATTCACCACTGAGTCAGCATTTGTTATAATAATACTAATTATCATTACTGAAAGCTAACATTAGTTTAACTCTTACAAAATTTCAATAATTTTACACATACTTTCTCACCTATCCTTCACACCACCTATGAAATACTGCTATTATTCTGTTATACAGATAATAAACGTGAGGCACAAGGAAGTGAAGTCGATTTGCTCACAGTCTCAGAGCTAGCAGTTGAAGGAGTCAACACTCAAACCCTAATCTGTTGGATCCAGAGCCTTTTCCAGTGGCAACTGAAGTCAAATACTTCACAAGAGTCAACCGTTAAATGTCCAGGAATTTTGAGCACTGGTTGTTAAATGCAGCTGGCTGTTATGAAACATTCAAGTACACAAATTTTTGACTAAATAAACTGCAATAAAACAAAGTTAACAAGTACTGAAACTCATCACTTTCTAATTATTTTACTACAGTCTACTTTATCCTTGCTCTTGAAGTCATTTTTGTCTTTTGAATCTCTATGGTGGAATTACTATATAATGGTTTGTTACAGCATATCTTTTTGTGACTCTGCATTCAAAGACATCACATTGGTAGCTTGAATTTGGCCATGGTTGGCTATCTACATCATGGAAATAAACAAAAGCTACTTACTAGGGGGGACTTTTTTCCCCCTAAGGAACCAGTTATTAAACACCAGTACACCAGTAGCCCTTTCTGTTAAGTTCAGTTCAGTTCAGTTCAGTCGCTCAGTCATGTCCGACTCTTTGCGACCCCATGAATTGCAGCACGCCAGGCCTCCCTGTCCATCACCAACTTCCAGAGTTCACTCAAACTCACGCCCATCAAGTCAGTGATGCCATCCAGCCATCTCATCCTCTGTCATCCCCTTCTCCTCCTGCCCCCAATCCCTCCCAGCATCAGAACCCTTTCCAATGAGTCAACTGTTCACATGAGGTGGCCAAAGTACTGAAGTTTCAGCTTTAGCATCATTCCTTCCAAAGAACACCCAGAACTGATCTCCCTTAGAATGGACTGGTTGGAGATCTCCTTGCAGTCCAAGGGACTCTCAAGAGTCTTCTCCAACACCACAGTTCAAAAGCATCAATTCTTGGCACTCAGCTTTCTTCACAGTCCAACTCTCACATCCATACATGACCACAGGAAAAACCATAGCCTTGACTAGACGGACCTTTGTTGGCAAAGTAATGTCTCTGCTTTTGAATATGCTATCTAGGTTGGTCATAACTTTCCTTCCAAGGAGTAAGCATCTTTTAATTTCATGGCTGCAGTCACCATCTGTAGTGATTTTTGAGCCCAAAAAAATAAAGTCTGACACTGTTTCCACTGTTTCCCCATCTATTTCCCATGAAGTGATGGGACTGGATGCCATGATCTTCATTTTCTGAATGTTGAGCTTTAAGCCAACTTTTTCACTCTCCACTTTCACTTTCATCAAGAGGCTTTTGAGTTCCTCTTCACTTTCTGCCATAAGGGTGGTGTCATCTGCATATCTACTAGGGTATATAACCTCTGTTTAATACCATGATATAATGTATGAGGCATTATGCTGCATGTGGAGAGTACAAAATTGGATGAGTCATAGTAGAAAGAAGGAAGAGAAAAATCTCATCCACTGGAAATTAAAAGACTGTGGAGGGTGCTTCATTCCAGTTTGAAACATCACATCAAATAGACTATCCAGGTATAATTGTATGTATGGGAAATAAGACTTAAGACAACCAGGAAAAATATAATCTAGGCTTTGATATAGTAATTTCCTCAGCATCTCTTCATTTTTATTGTAGAGAACACAAAAGGAATCAACTCTATGGCAAGGTGGACCCATTTCAGGTACAGTGTTCCTTGACCCTGAATGAGTCCCACCTTGTATCTTTAGAATATATAGCTTTTTGACCAAGGGAAACATCATTCCTTATCTGGGCCACTTTTCTTTCAGAACCAGTTAACTAAGCATTAATCCAGACAGATGCTTTTTACAGTCAGGAAGATGAATCCTGTAAGGAACAGTAAAACCCACTGATATGGTTATTTCCCCATCAGATATCTTTCTAACAGAATGTCACACCAGCTTGATCAGTCTGGTCAGCCAGATTCATTCTCAATGTCCAGTGGAAATATATGTACAGAAAGGTAGAAAGCAAGAGAAGAAGAGTAAGGCAATCAAGACACATGGGTTTAGACCCAACTCTGCCATTTACTGACAAGTCATTTCCCCTTTCTGCACTCAGTGGCCCTGTTTATAAAATGAAGGAATTAGACTATCAACATTTTTTTTTCAAGTATAGACTTCATAAGCATCACCAATTGAGTTAATCAATATTCAGGTTCTCAGATCCCACCTGCAGATATGCCGCTCATAGCTCTTGGTCATGCCCAATAATTTGCATTTTAAGCCACCACCTGGGTTAATTCTCTTCCCAATGATCTGCTCTGTCACATCCATATCACTAGACTTAAGTGATCTTGATTCCTAAATCTGCTGCAGTCTTGAGGTTAAAGGCAATGTGTTAGTGAACAGTTTTTTGATTGTAAATAGCAATCTTAAATGTCACTTGAAATGTACATTTAAGAAAGACATATTTTTGCATTGTATTACCTGCTGGTTTACATCTTCTATTTGAGTCTTGCCTGTTATTTCCCCTAATTTGATAAAAGTCATTGGTAGCCTTTTATCTTTTTTATTTCTGATAGGCTTCAGTGTGTGTTTATGCTATCTGGGTGATGGAAAAATTTAACTGCTAGTTTAAGTGGCTAAGAAGAATTCCAATAATGCATTTCCCGAAAGGGGGAAAAAAAAAAATAAAGGTATCACCATGTGTTTGCTGGGAATGATTCTGAAAGCAATTGGAAAGTGACCAAAATCTGAATTATTGTATTATTGAATTCAAGTCAGTATTGCAGAAAACAGCAATACTGGACTGGCTTTTAGGCAGATAACTTATACTCCTTGTCCAACTGATGTTTATCTTGTAATAAGAAATGCAGTTTGAAAATACACAACTATGACAACTATGGGGTCTTAGAAGGATACAGTCTCTCGATCTTTGATACAACTACTTTCTACAGCAAAGCAAAAGATATTTTACTCCTGTCTTTCTCCTAATTGGTTAAGTGCTGTACACTTTTGTGATTTCCATCTG
Source organism: Bubalus kerabau (assembly GCF_029407905.1). NCBI lineage: Eukaryota > Metazoa > Chordata > Mammalia > Artiodactyla > Bovidae > Bubalus > Bubalus kerabau. The sequence continues at coordinate 40,106,555 of NC_073643.1, read as the reverse complement.
CCTGCCACCAGTTCATTCCTCTTCTGGTAATGGCAGCCTCGTTTTCCTTCTGGCAGTGCAGCTTCCTTCCTTCTCTGAGCACATGGGGTGGGGGTGGACTAGAGGGATGTGTGTGCTTCCAGGGTGAAAGGATATTCCTCTTGGCACAGTGATTGGTTCAGGGATGGGTATGAGGCAGTTTTGATGAGTAAGAATTAAGCTTCAGATTTTCCTTGAATAGGTGGAGAAGAGACCTCTTTTGCATTTTGCTAGATTTGAAGTTAGGCTGAATGTGAAGCTGGAGATGTTGACCACTATTTTCTCACTCCAGAGAATCTAAAATTGGAAGCAACCAGTGGAGAACAGAACCCCAAAATGAGTGAGAGAATGAAGAGCCAAGAACTTCAAGCTGTGTTTGAAGCTGTTAGGTCTATCCCCTGGATATATTCCCATGAGCTGATAATTTTCTATTTTTATTATGTGATATTGGTGTTTATATATATATTAATTTTTATTTTATATTGGAGTATAGTTGATTAACAATATTGTGTTAGTTTCAGGTGTACAGCAAAGTGATTCAGATATACACATATCTATTTTTTTTTCAAATTTCTTTTCCCATTTAGGTTGTTGTTATTCAGTCACCAAGTCATGTCTGACTCTCTGCAACCCCATGGCAACATTCTAGGCTTCCCTGTCCCTCACCATCTCCCAGAGTTTGCCCAAGTTCGTGTCCATTGAATCAGTGATGCTATCCAACCATCTCATCCTCTGTCGCCCTCTTCTCCTTCTGCCTTCAATCTTCCCCAGCATCAGAGTCTTTGCTAGTGAGTTGGGTCTTCGCATCATGTGGCCAAAGTATTGGAACTTGAGCTTCAGCATCAGTTCTTCCAATGAGTATTCAGAGTTGATGACTTTTAAAATTGACTGATTTGATCTTCCTGCTGTCCAAAGGACTCTCAAGAGTCTTCTCCAACACCACAGTTTGAGAGTATCAATTCTTTGGTGCTCTGCCTTCTTTATGGTCCAGCTCTCACAACCATACATGACTACTGGAAAGACCATAGCCTGGATTATACGGACATTTTTCAGCAAAGTGATGTTTTTGCTTTTTAACACACTGTCTAGGCTTGTCAGAGCTTTCATCTGCCAAGAAGCAATCATCTTCTAATTTCATGGCTGCAGTCACTATCCACAGTGATTTTGGAGCTCAAGAAGAGGAAATCTGTCACTGTTTCCACCTTTTCCTCTTCTATATGCTGTGAAGTGATGTGGCCGGAGGCCATGATCTTAGTTTAATACTTAGTTTTAAGCCAGATTTTCACTCTCTCCATTTAGGTTATTACAGAATATTGAGCAGAGTTCCCTGTGCTATACACTAGGTCCTTGTTGGTTAACTATTTTAAATATAGTAGTGTATATATATCAATCGCAAACTCCCAATTTATCCCTCCCCCCAACCTTTCCCCTTTGGTAACTATAAGCTTGTTTTTAAGTTTGTGAGTCTAAACCAGCTTTCTTTTGGTCATTTGAAACCAAACTAAACCGAACTGATTCACTAAACAATTGGCCAAAGTGTGATTTGCACATATAAGTTCTTTAAGATACATAGCTTTTAAGGTATACATTAAAAAAACAAACAAACAAACAAACCTTAATTCTCTCAAACTGTAATATAGTTATTAGAACATATAAGCATATATAAGAAAAGAAAGGCTATTTAAGAAACTAGTAACAGTGTTTCCCTTGAAGAAAGAATTAGAATTAGGAGGGAGACTCGGTTTTCACTGTAGATTCTTTTGTACTATTTGTCTTTTTTAACTTTTATTTTGTATACATTGTACCTACTGAAAATCCCAATTACATGCTTCTGCAAAGTCAGTTTCTTTGATAAGCAGTAGCATGTACATTGTTTATGTACCAAGTACATCTTTTCAGTTTACTACGTGTAGCACTAAGATTGTAGGGCTTCCCAGGTGGCTGCTGCTGCTGCTGCTGCTGCTGCTAAGTCACTTCAGTTGTGTCCGACTCTGTGCGACCCCAGAGATGACAGCCCATCAGGCTCCCCTGTCCCTGGGATTCTCCAGGCAAGAACACTGGAGTGGGTTGCCATTTCCTTCTCCAATGCATGAAAGTGAAAAGAGAAAGTGAAGTCACTCAGTCATGTCCGACTCCTAGCGACCCCATGGACTGTAGCCTACCAGGCTCCTCCGTCCACGGGATTTTCCAGGCAAGAGCACTGGAGTGGGGTGCCATTGCCTTCTCCCAGGTGGCACTAGTGGTAAAAAAAAAAAAAAAACAACAAAACCCTCTGTCAATGCAGGAGACTTAAGAGATGTGGGTTCAATCCCTGGATGAGAAGATCCTCTGGAGGAGGGTATGGCAACCCAGTCCAGTAATTTTGCCTGGAGAATCCCATAGACAGAGGAGCCTGGCAGGTTACAGGCCATGGGGTTGCAAAGAGTCGGACACTACTGAACATATAGTGAATACATGCTAAAATGTATTTTTCCATTTGTTAAGATTCAGTTCAGTTCAGTCTCTCAGTCATGTCTGTCTTTGTTAAGATTCATTTCCCCCCAAATATGCTACAACAATGACGGCGACATAAATGTTTAAAAATCTTCAGATGCACCAAAGTACAGTCCATGCTCTCTTCATCCAGAAGTACTCGCTGAACCTTGTGCACAATGTGCCACCTCTCTCATTTCCATGAGTTTAATCTACCAAGATGCCATCTGTTCACTTCCTTTAATCCTCAGCTTGCCCATTTTGAAGATGAGACATCTCAAAGTAAATGCATCATCAAAACTGTGGACTTAGGGGCGGCTTATATGATTCTATTTCATTACTTTGTTTACCCTCAGGGACGGGTTATGCCATTTGATTCCATTGTCCTTGCATCATCTTATTATTTGGTTTTTGGTGAACAGAGCTTATTGAAATGACTGAAGTGAACCTTCTGCTCAGAGGAACAGAAAAACAATACTCAGAAATGAGACTGTGAAGATGAATATTAACTGGGTACGTTTTGATCCTCCTGTATTTTATTTTCTTTATCTTCATGGAATTATGTATCATGGTCAGAACCAAGTGGTCTTGAGAGGCTGCTTCTGTGGCCAAGCTATTAATTTTCTGTCCCCTTCTCCTTCAGGTACTGACTACAATATTATTTGCACTTTTGATCTGGACAATAGAGTTGTAAAGACCCTTTTTGGATTCAAGGATCTAGGGGTACTTTGGCAATTGATACCCAGTGTTATAAATTTATTCCAAGGTAGTATAAACTAAATAACATTTAGGATAAGACTATAATTAATCATAGCTACTATTATTTAGTAGCCTATGTCAGATATTTTACAACAAGTTTAATACTCATTTCTCTCAATATTCCTTTTAAGTAAGTATTGGTATAATTATTATTCCCATTGTTCAGATGAGGAAAAAAAAATGAGGCGCATTAGCCCAAGTTGTATAAGTTGTTCAAACTACCCAAGGTTCCCCATGTTAAAAATGAGAATCCTGGGATTTGAACTGTGGTGGCCTGATCCCAGGCTTCTGAGGTGGTACTGGTGGTAAAGAGCCTGTCCACCAATGCAGGAGAGATAAGAGACACAGGTTCTATCCCTGAATCGGGAAGGTACCCTGGAGGAGGGCTTGGCAACCCTCTCCAGTATTTTTGCCTGGAGAATCTCATAGACAGAGGAGCCTGGCGGGCTATAGTCCATAGGGTTGCAAAGAGACATGACTGAAGAGACTTAGCACGCACACCCGGTCTGATCCTAGAACCCGTGACCCTCAAAGGGCTCAGCTTCTTTGAGAGGCAGATCATAGCTCAAACCAATAAATAAAGGTGAAAGTAGGCTCCAGGTAAAGGTAGATCAGAGAAAGGCATAATTAATTTTATCTGGAGAGACCAGAGAGGCTTCCTAGAAGAGGTGATATAGTAGGTGGGTTTTGAAAGGTGAATAGGTGTTTTATCAGGCAACCACCACACACTGCATGTGCCAAAAGCAAAGAAGCAATTTCACTCATTGACTTCTAAAATTTAATTTCAAACTATTATAGCATATATGTTCAAATCAGGGGATAAAATGCCAGAAGTAAAAGTCAATTTCAGCACTGAAACAACTTATATCTGCCTTCCTAAAAGAACGAACCCTCTTCAGTCCTTAGGGATGTGTTTAGATACAAGAAAGTACTTAAAATGGTTTGTAAAACTCAATATCACAGAGAAATGCTAGTTCTTATCATGTAACTTTATATGGCGTGTTGATTTTTCTACTGGCCTCAATTCTTTACCCTCTCTTGTAGCCTCAACTTTTGCCACGTGAATTTGCAATCCCTTTCACTAAAGAGACAGAGTCTACTTCCTCACCCTTGAACCTGGGCTGCCTTCGTTATTGCTTTATCCATAACGTTGTTAGCAGACATGACACAACTTTAAAAAAGCACTTGGAAAAGTGCTTTAAAAAGCTTTAAAAAGCACTTGGAAAAAAACATAAGACATGTTTTGAACAAAATGATGAGGGAAAAAAGAACTTGGGCATTTTTGCTTGAGCTAGGTCTTCTCACATCAGAAGACTACATCTAGGATTGTCTGGAGGACAAAAAAACATTTCGAGTGGAGCCCCTGGACCCTTTATTTCAAAGAAGGCTACCCTAAGCAGACCACAGCAAGCAACCCTAGACATGTGAGTGAGAGCAAGACCAACTCAGAGTAGCCAAGCCCAGCCTAACCAAGCATACCTGCAGACTGCAGAGCTAAATCAATGCTTATTACTGTAGGCTGCACAGTTTTCCATTTAAATTTTCTGTATCTATAGATAGCTTGAAGGTTATAGTAGCTGACCTCAAAGTTACCCTAGGGGAAAACCACTATATATTCTACTACTGTCAAGGAAGTGATGTTGCTGTGTCAGTTTCACCTGGCTATGAGCATCATTGTGACAGCTGACACGTGACAGAGTGTACAGGAACAAATCATAACAGCTTCAACATGGAAAACTCCTGGAAGTCAGAGCCTCCTATTTATTTTATGCTCCAAATAAAAGCAGAAGAAACAGGTACATGATACATACTTTTAGGTAAAAAACTGAACAGCAATCTAGCTTCTTTGACAAAAGTAGAAAATTTCATATTTATCCCTGGAGAACTGCAGGGTGAGCTACTGTAACCTATCACTTGTCAAGTAAAATTACAAACTAATGTTACACAGAAATAGCTAGCAGCTAATTTAAATGCTTTTGGGAACCAATAGGTAGAAGACATGTATATGTTATAACTCAGGGATTTTTCCATTAATCTTTAAGGAACTTTAAACCCAAAGTTATTGTTCAAAGAGCCTTTAAAGGGAGGAATTGAAACTATAATATTAGGAAAGTTTTTGAATGTCTTGTAGTCCAAATTTTTCAGACACCTTTGTATATGGGCAGAGATGAGCCAACATTAATTTTAAGTAAATATTATTTCACTTGTTCCTAACTGTAGTGCTGCATATATGTTCAAAATAGAAATGATGAAAAATAAAATTAAAAGCAAGCAAGTAAAAAATGTTTCCATCGTTGAAACACAATCATTGTCAATAGTTGGTATTTTAAATGTATTTTAATCTTATTTTATCTTTTAGTAATAGTAGCACACTTTTAGGCTCAGTGCTGGAAATTTTAAGTTCATTTCTCCCTTTGATTGTCATGACCTGGTGAGTTGACATTACCTCCAGTTTTTTTAGATAAGAAAATTGAGAATATAGTGACAGGAATGTTGCTGACATATTAGCCCCCCTCTCTGCCCACTGATACAGAAATTCAGCACTCCTCTTCAGGCATCCTCCAGTTAATTTTCCTTTATTACCCTTTAATTATGGAAAAGTCAAACACACACAAAAGTAGTGTGAGAAGTATCCATACATTCATCACCCAGCTTCAACAATTATCAATACTTATTAGTCTTGTTTCATTAACTGCAACCACTTTTTGCTCATGCCTTTGGGCTCCAGTTTTCCCTCTGGACTTCCGTATCTGTAGATCACTTGAGGTTAACTCAAGTTAATCTCAAGGTTAACTTCAAGGTTAATCTTAACCTCAAGGTTAATCTTCAAGGGCAAATCTGAGATAGTCCCATACTTTAAAAAAGAGAAGTAAGTTGACTCCGTGCATTTTGCCTACAGAAAGAAAATGTGTTTAGTGCCTATTATCGTGGGCTCAGCGCTAGTTACAGTGAATCATGAGGTCCCAGGGAGCTACAGGATGCTACAGAGTCTGCCACACACTGTCTTAAGTTTTATCATAAATGAGAAAACTGCTCTACATAGGGTCATTGTTTCTCTAGCTTCCAGAGAAAGCCTTCCAACTGTTAAACTGGACTGTCCTCCCTTCATTCCTACCCACCCAAAGTTGGCCTGGAATGCTTGGCTGTGCCACCATTTTTCACCCTGAAATGTCTGAGTGGTTAATATTCATGAGGGCATCTACCAGTGGAGTCTGTAGAGGCATATGGAAACAACAGCCTCTATTCTCAGCAAGTTTGCACCAAAGCGTCTGAGTCTATTTACTCACAATTTCCTGATGTTTTGACATTTCCTTGCTGATTTGCCTCATGAATGAACGCCTCATGACACATTTGCGATCAGAAGCGATATCCCAACAAGCCAAAGATTGGCTTCTCCTGTTGCCAGGGGCCATCTCATCTCATTTTTGCACAGAATACATGTTGCAAAGTCAAAAAAAAAAAAAAGTGACAGTACTGAATGTCTCTTTCTGCCTCTTATGTCTTAGTCTCTGTAGATGGGACAGTAAGGCAGAAGGGTCACACAGCTGTATAGTTGTTTCTTTTGCATTACAACATGTGTTACTCCAGTCTCATGAAATAAGAAAGAAAACATTATCAACATCATATTTTTTTTTGTGATTTGAAAAGTAAAATATATTCTCTATCAAAACAATACAAAAAGAATAAAAAGTATAAAATCTGAAAAGCAAAACTACCTCTCTCATCTCACTTCTAGTCCTATTTGCTTAATACTCCCTCTTAAAAGTGATTGCTGCTCATTTGGTATGCAAATTTCTAGGCATTTTTCAATATTTTGATATATACCTCTTAACATATACATATATATATATCCACACACATACATAAATTGAAAAATATATATATACACATAGTGTAAAAGAAACATATATGAACACATCCACTCACATATGTATGTGGTTCTTTTTGCATACTGCATTAAATCTAAGATGCCACTGATTATGCAGTCTGTTGTATAGTATATACCACCATCAAGACTGTTCCCTGGCCAATAACAACTATAAGGCATTATCGATTATAAGACATCTTATAATAATGTCAAAATATAAAGAATGTACATTTTAAAATCAGTGAAATATGTCAATTTTTTGCAATTAATTTTTTCAATTAATAGTACTACATGCAGGGCAGCAGAGAAGACACAGATGTAAAGAACAGACTTTTGGACTCAGTGGGAGAAGGTGAGGGTGGGATGATTTGAGAGAACAGCATTGAAACATGCACATTACCACATGTTAAATAGATGACCAGTACAAGTTCGATGCATGAAGCAAAGCAGACAAAGGTGGTACTCTGGGACAAGCCAGAGAGATAGGTTGGGGAGGGAGGTAGGAGGGGAGTTCAGGATGGGGGGACATATGTATACCTGTGGCCAATTCATGTTGATGTATGGCAAAAACCATCACAATATTGTAAAATAATTATCCTCCAATTAAAATAAATGTATATGGTTAAAAATAGTATAGCACAGCTATAGTCTCATGTCTGGACAAATGGATCCACTTCTTTTTAAACTGTCGCATATCTCTTCCACAATTTATTGAACATTTAATGAACAGTTCTCATATAGTTTTAAATATTTAGACTGCTTCTAAGTTTACTATTAAAATAACACTGGATGGCTATATGTCAGCATAAACCTTTGTATACTTTTATGAAAATTTTATAGAATGTATTCCTAGTAACTGTTGGGTCAGAAGTTCCAAGCCAGTAAACTGTTTACAGTTACTAAATAGTATCTGGTGATCTGAATGCCCACTTTGCAGGGGAAAACACTGGTTCTGAGAAGCCAACTGCCTCATTCAGATTCACATGTTACTAAGACATGGACCATTTTGCCAATTGCTTTTGGATTAGGACAGGACTCTTTTCTACTGTGGTTTCATCTTTGACAGAATGTAAAATGATTAGTAAGTTTAATGAGAAGGCACTTCAGTCCTTGGAGAGAGGCATTCATTTTTTTCAAGGCTCTGAGCATGACATTTATGGGAATAGCTGTGTACTTGGGGGGCATTTAATAACCTGTGATGGCAAAGACACCTAAATTATTTGTACACAGGTCTGAGCAAACAGATTTAGCATTGATTGGCCTGGTTTAGTAGAAACTGTTTCTATTTTGTGGAAACAAAGGAAATGAAGGAGTTGGGGGTTTCTTGCTTCTGTGGGGTGGCATGATGATTTTTAAGTTGCACAGAATTGGACTGTCCAGATTTTGTGATCTATTCCAATTTTGTAGACCTTAAAAGAGATCCTCCTTAGCTTTTCACACTCCTTTCTTCACCCATCAGGAAAAATAACCACTGCAAACCTGGTCACATCAAACTAAGCAAATTTCTGCTGTAATTACACTCAGACAATGTTGAATGGATATAAAAGTTTATTTGAAATCCTGTATAATTATTCTGGTTGATAGGCTACATTATGCAAATCTCCTAAAGTGGTGCTTCTCAAATGTTACTGAACATATGAATCCTTAGGGCTCTTATTAATTTTAGAATTTAGATCCTAATTTAGCAGATCTAGGGAAGGACTTACACTGGGTTTCTGGCCCAGCCTATGCTGCTGGTCATAGACCTCACTTTTGAGGAACAAGTTCCTACATGAGCAGTCAGCATACTACAGCCAGTGGGCCAAATCTGGCCTCCTATCAGTTTTGTAAATAAAGTTTTATTGGCACACAGCCATGCACATTTCCTTTTGTATCGTTTATGGCTGCATTCCCACTGCAGTGGTAGGGCCAAGTAGATAATGGAGACCTTACGACTTGCAAAGCCTGGAATATCTGTGCTCTGGTCCTTTACAGAAAACATTTGCTGCCCCTACTCTCCATGAGTTCTTGGATATTGAATACTTAGTCTTTAGGACAGAGTTTCCACATTCATCCAACATTCAATAAACATTTATCTAACAATAATTACGCACTAAACAATGTGCTGCTGCTGCTGCTAAGTCGCTTCAGTCGTGTCCGACTCTGTGCGACCCCATAGACGGCAGCCCATCAGGCTCCCCCGTCCCTGGGATTCTCCAGGCAAGAACACTGGAGTGGGTTGCCATTTCCTTCTCCAAGGCATGAAAGTGAAAAGTGAAAAGTGAAAGTGAAGTCACTCAGTTGTGTCCAACTCTTAGCAACCTCATGGACTGCAGCCCACCAGGCTCCTCCATCCACGGGATTCTCCAGGCAAGAACACTGGAGTGGAGTGCCATTGCCTTCTCTGAAACAATGTGCTAAAAGGGTTTAATCATGAAGATACCATCCCTATTCCCCATGGAGCTTATATTTATTTTCTCCCTCAGTAGTTAAGTGACTACATTCTCTAAGGCTCAGTTTTCTAATCTGCAAAATGGGGTTAAAAATTCCTAATGCTTAGGGTTGCCATAAGGAGAGTAGTAGGTACAGTAAATAGTCAAAAAATGCAAATAGTCAAAAATACAGGTAAATAGTCAAAAAAAGGTTCTTATTGTATTGATTTGGTTATTTTTCTTACTCTCCAGGTTTTTGGACAATGAACACCTTCGTTACACTGTGTGTGTGTGTGTGTGTGTGTGTGACTGTGTGTTTCCTTCCTGGCTATTCAGAAAGACAGGAGCTGAAAGTGACTTTTCCTTAAACTTTAAAAGAAAGGTTTATCAATTCCATCATAGCTTCTGACACTGAAACTTCTCTTTGATTCTGAAACCAAAGCAAGAACAGTGTTCTTGGCTCTCAGAAGGAGCCTTTCTGTGTTTCTCTAGCTGCTGAATCTGCCATCCATGAGGTGCTAATGGTGACATGACTCCTGGTGGGGAAGGGTAGAAAGGATGAGAGGAGAGCTGTGCTCTCTCAGCAAGAGTGACAGCCTTTGATGGGATTAGCTAACAACCCCCTATGGGAGAAACAGACAGCCTTTACACTCAACAGCTAAATTGGATTTTTAATTCATTATTAATTTGATTTCAGAGAAAGACTGGACAACCCCCCACATTCTCTCTGGGTCAGTGGAGACCTGCACACATGTTTATGCTATTTTGTGTCTATGTTGAATCTTTAATGGATTATAAATTCAACGTAGATGGGAACAACGTACGCCTTAATTTTGTTTCCTAGGAAGCAGATCTCTAAACAAAGATTCCAGTGTTCATAGTTAATTTGGGAGGTGAGGAAACCAGTAGGGCAGCACGGAAAGAAGACGCGGGAGAGAAGGAAGGGACATCTTATATTATCATGAGATAGGTAGCATCTAGCTACCACTAGAGAGCTCCTGGAGTTGAATCCTGCTGTGGAACTCTGGAAAATGCTGTAGGAAATGTGCCTCAGAATTATCCCACTGACAGCTATGGGTGCCTGTGATTCCACCCACAATACACCAACTGTCACTCAGTCATTGGTTAAGGGCTCATGTAGGCATTAATTTTCTGGTATTTCAGATTAAATAGAAGCCACAACTGTCTGCTGGAACCAAGCAGGGAGATGGTAAGATCCGAGGGTAGTCACAGGGGACTGAGAGCCTCTGGATGGCGTAGCAGTTTCTACTTCCCACGCCTGCAGTGTGCACACACTCTAGGTGCTTATGAGCTGCTGACTGTTGTATTTTGCATGAATCTAGATGTATATAAACCAAACTGGAGGGCAGGAGGGGAGGAACAGGGCTCAAAGTGTTTGAGTGAATTGTGGGAAAGTGAATGACAAAGAATCCTTCATGCTATAAAAATTCTGAAGAGAAAGAATAAAGTTACCTTGATGTTGATGGGGTTCTGACATACTGCCCCGTCAACATCAAGGCACCCCAAAGATGGTGCCTTGGCATATGGAACGTTATGAGATGAAGTAGTTTGAGGAAATGGCAGCAGTAGGAAGGCCACTCTGACCTTTCCCCTCCTGAAGGGGGTCATAAAACACTTCATTGAGCTTCCTTATCTCCATAGACAAAGGGATGCTAAGAAGATTCATAACAGGCCTTGCTAAGTTTCTCCCAGCTTACTCCACTTAGTTCATACTCTCTGACCTGTTACATTTATCCACCACTGCTGTCTCTTAACCACACCTAGCATAAAAATTCTCAGGTTGACTGTTTCTTCAGGCTTCATTTCATTTGAAGGCTCCCATGTCCATGTGGTTCAGTTAGTTCAGTTGTTCATTCATGTCCAACTCTTTGCAACCCCATGGACTGCAGCACGCCAGGCTTCCCTGTCTATCAACTCCCAGAGCTTGCTCAAATTCAAGTCCACTGAGTCAGTGATGCCATCCAACCATCTCATCCTTTCTCATCTCCTTCTCCTCCTGTCTTCAATCTTCTTCCAGCACCAGGGAGACACTTCCAGCACTAAAGAGACAGTTCTTCGCATTAGGTGGCCAAAATATTGGAGCTTCAGCTTCAGCATCAGTCCTTCCAACCAATATTCAGGAGTGATTTCCTTTAGGATTGACTGGTTTGATCTCCTTGTAGTCCAAGGGACTACTCAAGAGTCGTATCCAGCACCACAGTTCAAAAGGATCAATTCTTCGGTGCTCAGCTTTCTTTATGGTCCAACTCTCACATCCATACATGACTACTGGAAAAACCATAGCTCTGACTAGATGGACCTTTGTCAGCAAAGTGATGTCTGTGCTTTTTAATATGCTGTCTAGGTTTATCATAGATTTTCTTTCAAGGAGTAAGCATCTTTTAATTTCATGGCTGCAGCCAGCATCTGCAGTGATTTTGGAGCCCAAGAAATTAAAATATTTCCCTTTTTCCACTTCTTTCCCATGTATATGCGATGAAGTGATGGGACCAGATGCCATGATCTTAGTTCTCTGACAGTTGAGTTTTAAGCCAGCTTTTTCACTCTCCTCTTTCACCTTCATCAAGAGACTCTTTAGTTCCTCTTCACTTTCTGCCATAAGGATGGTGTCATCTGCATATCTAAGGTTATTATTATCTCTCCTGTCAATATTGATTCCAGCTTGTGATTCATCCAGCCTGGCATTTCACATGATGTACTCTGCATATAAGTAAAATAAACAGGGTGACAATATACAGCCTTGATGCACTCTTTTCCCAATTTGGAACCAGTCTTTTGTTCCATATCATTTGTTTGTTTTGTTCCATATCATTTCCAGTCATTTGTTGCTTATTACCTGCATAAAGGTTTCTCAGGAGGCAGGTAAGGTGGTCTGCTATTGCCATCTCTTGAAGAATTTTTCACAGTTTATTGTGATCCACAATCAAAGGCTCTAGCGTAGTCAATGAAGCAGATGTTTTTCTATAATTCTCTTGCTTTTTCGATGATCCAACGGATGTTGGCAATTTGATCTCTGATTCCTTTGCCTTTTCTAAAACCAGCTTGAACATCTGGGAGTTCTTGGTTTATGTATTGTTGAAGCCTAGCTTGGAGGCTTTTGAGCATGACTTTGTAACGTGTTAGATGACTGCAATTGTGCAGTAGTTTGAACATTGTTTGGCATTGCCATTCTTTGGGATTGGAATGAAAACTGACCTTTTCCAGTCCTGTGGCCACTGCTGAATTTTACAAATTTGTTGGAAAACAAATTTGTTTTCCTTCTTGTCCTGTTATGAAGTGTCTGAGTGAATGCTCTGTGTTGAAACACCATGTCTGTCCCAGATCATAAAAACCCACTTCAGTTTTCCTTTGCCTGAAGTTTGGAGTAGCTAGGAGACTGTATTAATAAATATTTTGGGTTCTTGGGTTCTGTGGAGTTGTGTACATAGTCTCATATCATAGGTTGTCCTGTTTCTAATGTGTTTCCTCATCTCCTATTTTTTGGAAGAGTTTGTGATGAATTATTTCCAATTCTTTAAAAGTTTAGAAGACTCCACCCGTAAAGCCATCTTGGCCTGAGCTTCTTTTTTGAGGAATTTAAAAAATTACTAGTTCAATCTCTTTACTTGTTATATGTCTGTTTAAATTTTCCATTTCTTTTTGAACCAGTCTTTTTCAGTAGTTTTTATCTTTCTAGGAATTTGTCCATTTCACCTACATTATCTGATTTGTTGGCAGATGGCTTTTTTTTTTTTAAATACTAATTTGTTACAATTCTTTTTATTTCTGTAAATATATCTTCTCTTCCATTTTGGATTTTCATAATTTGAATTATTTTTCTTGGTCAATTCTCAGGGTTAGATTATAAAGAATAGGATATCTGATGCTAAACTAATCTAGGTCCAGATTCTATTTCTATTACTATGTGATCACCATCTCCCAACAAATCTCAGGTTTTAATCTATAAAATGGAGATAATTCAAAACATTCATTCTTTTCATAAATACACATGGAACATCTATAATGTGCCAGGCACTGATTATAGCTGTGGAGCACAGCAATGTAAGAAACAAAAATCCTTTCCCACATGGAACTCACACTTCTTTTATGAACTTTAAATATGATAATATTGTAGAGCTACTGGCATATAGTACATGCCCAGTGAATGATGGCTATTGTAACTGTATCTCTTCCTCTTTGGTATTCTCCAATACCCCATCAGGCTCTGTAGGGAAAGGCTGTAGATACTTTCTAGTATTCAAGAAAGGATGGCTTGTGATACTTTCTTGCATCCTTTTTCTCTCACACCTCATCATAATCAATGCTGCTCAAACACAAACACTGCAGCAGCAATTTCCTTTTATGTCTAACTTCTAATTATCTATAAACACACACTATTATGAAACAGTTCTCTTCTTTTGATATATGATATCAAACCTTTAGCTAGTCAAAACACTACTTGACTACCCTGTCTGTTGCATTGAAACTCAAGAAGCTCAGAGCTGTGGTAGAATCTTCTACATACACATTAATTTGCATAGTTTTCCCATACATTTTTCTTTTCCCTTCTCTCACTCAAGCAGGTAGCAAGGCTTGCTCTCTTGCCTCTGGGAAGGCTAGCAGCAAATAAGAAAGTGGACAGGGCAGTTATATTTATGAGGTTCTAATCTCAAAAGTTTTATCCACTGAAGAGATGATGCTAGACTTCTTTCTGGCAGGGAGAGAAGAGGGAGCGGAGCCACTATTGAAAACAAGAATAGAAAGGAAGAAAACTTTTACTTTGGATTAAAAAAGTGATTTTTGAATACAGAGCTCTGTGTATGTGTGTGTCTGCCCTAAGCAGTAGAGATTTGAGCTATCCCTGGAAGCAGCCTTGGAGGATGTCCAGACTGCCAGGAGGACTGAGTGCTTGGGGTCACTGGAGACACCAGAATCCCCAGTTTTCTCAAAGACCCCAGGCCCCAAGCATGACTCTGAAGAAGACATGCCATCGGAACTGGAGGGATGGTGTGGGCTGGAGGCACTGTGGACTCTCAGTAGTAACTAGTACAGGTTCAAGTTCATGATTGAGCACACTTCTTTAAGCTGTGATGCTTCATAGCCTCTGGGACATCCATCATCTTTAGGAAGAAGACTGTCTAATAGCTCATCCTCCATTGGTTAGCCAGGAGTTGTGGCTCCTGAATTAGAACCAAGCAGATTTAAGGAAGATAAAGAAACAGAAGGACTTTTTTTGTTTGTTTTGGTTTTGTTGTTTGTTTTGCTTTGTGGTTTCTCTTTCTCTTTTTGGGGGCACAGCTATGCTTATGGACTGGAAATCATACTTGCTGCCTACATTAGCCACAGGACAAGAACTAGTGAAAACTAAGGACCTCTGTAGGCTTCCCTGGTGGTCCAGTGGCTAAGACTTGGTGCTTCCAATGCAGAGGCCCAGGTTCAATCCCTGTTCAGGGAATTAGATCCCATGTGCTGCATGGATGGGATGTTGGATGATCTTACATGCCACAACTGAGGATCTCTGGCTCATTCCTCTTCTGAGAGTCCACATTCCTATTCTGAGAGTCCAGAGCTGGGAAGTATGGGAAATTCTCCAACTGTTTGATTCTTTGCTCCTGTTCTTTTCTGAGTCAGTTGGCTTTGATAAATACAGACTGACTCAAACTGAGAAAGGGACAGATAAACCTAGCACAAACCATGATTCACACACAACCCTGAACAAAACAGTAGCTGAGCTCATCAGAGAGTGACAAGGCAATGAGGGGCACATTTACTGTAACACACAGCTGGGACATTCAGAACTCAAGAGCATTTCAAGTCTACCTTCTGATTTGGTCCAGCACAGACTAGGGCTCATGGAGGGCAGGGACTGTCTTTTACTGGCTCCCACTGTGGCTCACACAGGGACTAGCATAGAGCAGGCACTTCATACTTGTTAACTAATTAAAACATCTCACTGTTGAGAGTCTACTATGTTCCAGAAATTGCCCCTGGCATTGGGGAAAATATTATTGCATTTAATTCTTAATGCAACCCTGTGAGGTGAATTGTGCTCAAAATCTCGATTTTAATAAGTGGCAAGATTCCAGTTCTGGTTGGAATCTTTTTAATTTTTACTGTATATTGGAGTATAGATGATTAACAATGATATGTTAGTTACAAGCGTATAGCAAAGTGATTCAGTTATACCCATATAAGTATCCAAAATACGTAAAGAAAAATGGATACCTGGTATTTGAGTCCCTTGATAAATGGTAGTTGTCATAAATTAATCATTTGGGTTTTACTTTTCAGTATTAGGGAATCAACAAGGAAGAGCTTTCATTCTACCCTTAATTATCCTTTCAATCATCCATCCAGTGAAAAAATGTATCCTGAGTTTTACATGCCATATATTTGTCTGTCATAACTACTTTGCCAATCAGTAGGAAATTTATAGAAATCAGTAGAGTAAGAAAAACAATATTCAAGTTCCAAATATCTCTGTTTCATGAGTTGCTTGCTATGACTTCCTGGGTTGGTGAAAAGTTTTTAAGATTTAGAATTATAAAACTAGGTTAAAATGTTGCATTAATCAAATCCTAGATTACTAGCAAGTTTTGCTTTGGGCAAATTAGTTATTCTCTCTGAGTCTCAATATTCTCATCTGTACAATGGGAAAAATATCCATGTGTTGAATTTATCAAGTAATACATAGTATAGCAATTTGGAAACAAAACCTAAACATGTGTAACTATATAAACATTGTTGTTATCTACTAGAAGAGATTTAAATCTACATATTCACACATAGTAGACTTAATATGGGAAAAAATGGATTTGGTCAGGGGGAAGAATGTTGTTACTTTGGAATTTGATAAAATTTGATAAAGATTGATAAACCTTAGAAATGTTTTGCTACATCTGAGGATATACAGAAAGAGACTGGGGTAAGAAGGCCATATACAGTTGTGCACTTCTGGGCTGCACAAAATCACCTGGCTTGGGAGAAAGAGTGGGTGGGCTAAAATACAAGTTACATTTATGGTGTGGAGGGTCTATATTAGCCTAAAGGAAAAGGTGCCTTTTTCCTTTTTGTAACATTTCAATCAGAGAGGGCTCCCATTGTCATTCACACACCTCTGGGAGACTTTTTTTTTTTTGTAATTTGCTCAACCTCTTCCCTGAAATCAAATCCTGTGATAAGGACTTAGAAACAAATAGTTTATTTGGGAAGACATACCAGAAAGCACAGTAAGAAAGAAACAGTGACATAGGGAGGTAAAAAGCCAATAAAGTTTACCTAATTAAGTTGCTTTGCAGTGTTGGCACCTAGAGTTCAATTTCAGTGAGGACTCTAAGGAAGATCTGGACAAGTTGTCAATCAAATAAAAGGAGACTGGAGGAGTTCGGACTTCTACCCTATTCTGGTTGAGGATTGCACCTCAGACACTAACTTCCCCACATATTGGGGCCATTTCTACTTCTGGGGCAGGAAAGTGGATTGACTTCTCCAGAAGTGCCCTTAAGGTGAGATGTTGGCAATATACATGGAACTGTCCACACAGAGGTTCTGAAGTTAGGTGTAGTTAGGGGATGTGTGGCAGGGCACAGCTGTAGGCTGGAAGTTTTTCCCAAAGTTCTCTAGCAGAAGTGGGTTTGAGGAAGAAGCATGCTCAAGAGAGGTCCTCAAACTTTACCCAGACTGGCCAAGAGCTGATCTTGTTCAGCTCTAATTTTCATTCCATTTTCCTTCCCTCAGTCTCCTTATGCCCATGAATCACACAGAGCCTAGAGTCAAATCCTGCCCATCTTCCCTTAAATAGCTGTTTGGGCAGTCAGGCATATGACTAGATACAGAGGACATTTAAAATGATAACTTGACTATTCACAGATGAATGTAATGTAGACTGGCTGATTCATCAAGTCACTAAGTACCACAGCAAAACAAATCTACCAGCGATTATAGTCTCCAAGGGCTCTAAAGCATTTCTCTATTTCTCTCCTTCCCTATTTTATTTCATTAACATATATTAATGGGAGTGATTATTATCTAAACAAGCATAATCATTTCTAATTAATTGAGATGTTTGTTCATTCAAAAATATAGGCACTTATTGAGTGCCTACCGGAGAAGGCAGTGGCATCCCACTTCAGTACTCTTGCCTGGAAAATCCCATGGATGGAGAAGCCTGGAAGGCTGCAGTCCATGGGTTCGCTGAGGGTCAGACACGACTGAGTGGCTTCCCTTTCACTTTCCACTTTCATGCATTGGAGAAGGAAATGGCAACCCATTCCAGTGTTCTTGCCTGGAGAATCCCAGGGAAGGGGGAGCCTGGTGGGCTGCCATCTATGGGGTCGCACAGAGTCAGACACGACTGAAGTGACTTAGCAGCAGTAGCAGTGAGTGCCTACCCCATGCCAAGCTCTAGGCAAGGCACTGAAAATATAGGAGTGAACGAATTTCATGATTTCTGCCTTCATGGAGTTTACATTCTAGTGGAATAAACACAGCATGAGAGGAATATATTGAAGGAAACAAACAGGATGATGGGATACAGAGCTCCTGGGAGGGTCCTACTTTAGATCAATCGGTCAGGCCAGGCCACTTCAGAGTGGTTAACTGACCTGAGACATGAAGGACAAGAACGATCTTCTTAATTAAGCATGCAGAAATACAAATTAAAAGGCCTTAAGTAGGAAGGAGGGTCTGAAAGGCGTCAACGTGGTTTTAGAGAGTTTAGAACAGTGGTTAATTGGGTGGGTTCTGGAGCCAGAATTAACCACTTATAGCTCTGTGGCCTTGGGCACATCACTTAACCTTCTTGGTGCCTTAGTTTCTTCATCTATAAAATGGGATAATTTAACTACTACCTCATAATCATGTTATAAAGATTAAATAAAACATTGTATGTTAAGTGCTTATCACCATATCTGAACATAAGAGCTCTACAGATATCACTGAGTTGATCATACTTCCCTTTCCCTCCAAAATTCAGCTCTGACAATGGCTGAGCATTCTAAGACAAGTCAAACTTTTAGGTGTGGTTTGATCTATAAACTTAAAATGGACTCTGTTTCTTTTTCATTAATTCTCTTAGTTATACCCTCCAGGTGAATCTGCTTTTTCATCTGACTGGCTTCCAACAGGATGACAAAGCTGATGGCATCAGCCATAAGCCTTCTTCTGCACATCCCTGCAGGAGTTCTAGGACTCACACAGACACTGTTCCGTCTAGAGAAAAAAAGCACATTCAAGCACATTTTTTACTGAGATTCTGAGAGTCAATCTAATTGGGTTGGCATAGGTCACATGCCTATTCTGAACCAATCCACTGCAACTAAAAAGTGGGGCGCACTTGGCTTTGCTTAGGCCATGTGCTACTAGAGTTGGGAATGCAGTTAGATATTGAAAGATCTTGTGGCTCTCCAGTGAAAATTGAGAGCTAATGGAAAAGAGGAAAAGGAAATGATGCTGGGTAGATACAGCAGTATGTCCAGGCATTTTATCCTTTATTAAACTCATCCTAATTAGATAAAAGAACATTGGGTTGGGGTAAGTTAAGAGATCTGTGTCATAACTGTGATCTTCTCATCACATATCTCATCTAAGACTAGCATAATCAACTGACCCATAAAATAATTTTCCTCTTCTTAAATTTATTTGTTCAACAAATTTCCTAAACTTCTATTATGGGCAAGACATTGACACAGTGGAAATAAGCAGAACCATCCCTGTCCTCATCAGGCTAATTCTCTAGTCTAGTGGGATTTAAATATGAATTTTATCGCTTTATTGAACAGACGTTCTTAACATTCAGATCAGATCAGTCGCTCAGTCGTGTCCGACTCTTTGCGACCCCATGAATTGCAGCACACCAGGCCACCCTGTCCATCACCAATTCCCGGAGTTCACTGAGACTCACGTCCATAGAGTCAGCGATGCCATCCAGCCATCTCATCCTCTGTCGTCCCCTTCTCCTCCTGCCCCCAATCCCTCCCAGCATCAGAATCTTTTCCAATCAGTCAACTCTTCGCATGAGGTGGCCAAAGGACTGGAGTTTCAGCTTTAGCATCATTCCTTCCAAAGAAATCCCGGGGCTGATCTCCTTCAGAATGGACTGGCTGGATCTCCTTGCAGTCCAAGGGACTCTCAAGAATCTTCTCCAACACCACAGGTCAAAAGCATCAATTCTTTGGCGCTCAGCCTTCTTCACAGTCCAACTCTCACATCCATACATGACCACAGGAAAAACTATAGCCTTGACTAGACTAACCTTTGTTGGCAAAGTAATGTCTCTGCTTTTGAATATGCTATCTAGGTTGGTCATAACTTTCCTTCCAAGGAGTAAGCGTCTTTTAATTTCATGGCTGCAGTCACCATCTGCAGTGATTTTGGAGCCCAGAAAAATAAAGTCTGATGCTGTTTCCACTGTTTCCCCATCTATTTCCCATGAAGTGATGGGACCGGATGCCATGATGTTCATTTTCTGAATGTTGAGCTTTAAGCCAACTTTTTCACTCTCCACTTTCACTTTCATCAAGAGGCTTTTTAGTTCCTCTTCACTTTCTGCCATAAGGGTGGTGTCATCTGCATATCTGAGGTTATTGATATTTCTCCCGGAAATCTTGATTCCAGCTTGTGTTTCTTCCAGTCCAGTGTTTCTCATGATGCACTCTGCATATAAGTTAAATAAACAGGGTGACAATATACAGCCTTGACGTACTCCTTTTCCTATTTGGAACCAGTCTATTGTTCCATGTCCAGTTCTAACTGTTGCTTCCTGACCTGCATACAAATTTCTCAAGAGGCAGATCAGGTGGTCTGGTATTCCCATCTCTTGAAGAATTTTCCACAGTTTATTGTGATCCACATAGTCAAAGGCTTTGGCATAGTCAATAAAGCAGAAATAGATGTTTTTTTGGAACTCTCTTGCTTTTTCGATGATCCAGTGGATGTTGGCAATTTGATCTCTGGTTCCTCTGCCTTTTCTAAAACCAGCTTGAACATCAGGAAGTTCACGGTTCACATATTGCTGAAGCCTGGCTTGGGGAATTTTGAGCATTACTTCACTAGCGTGTGAGGTGAGTGCAGTTGTGCAGTAGTTTGAGCATTCTTTGGCATTGCCTTTCTTTGGGATTGGAATGAAAACTGACCTTTTCCAGTCCTGTGGCCACTGCTGAGTTTTCCAAATTTGCTGGCATATTGAGTGCAGCACTTTCACAGCATCATCTTTCAGGATTTGAAATAGCTCAACTGGAATTCCATCACCTCCACTAGCTTTGTTCTTAACATTAAGGTGTAATAAAATATGGTGGAATCTGTTTATTTTACCCTTGTATCTGATTCCTGTATTTTATCACGAGGGCAGAAACTAAACTATCGGGACTGTAAAAGTTAATAAAACAGCTTTGTTATAAAATCTTTATTGTTTTCTTGTAAATTTCTCAATCCACGAGAATTTGGATCCTCTAGAAACTGTTCTGTCAAGATTTAATTTGAATCTGTTTTATTAACTACCAGTGTCTATAAGCATCTGCATCTGTTACAAAAATAGTTAGGGCATAAAAGTAGGAATAATAACACAAGGAAATACAATTTATTTCTTGAGAAAGATTAAAAAGTACAGTAAAGATTTACCAACTCCCTTGGGGGAAGTGTTTGATTTAATAAGGAATCATTCTAATTAACCAGCAAAATTCAGTCCTAAAAAATAAAATAT
Organism: Bubalus kerabau; assembly: GCF_029407905.1. Lineage (NCBI taxonomy): Eukaryota > Metazoa > Chordata > Mammalia > Artiodactyla > Bovidae > Bubalus > Bubalus kerabau. The sequence continues at coordinate 40,085,329 of NC_073643.1, read as the reverse complement.
GTAATTCACAGTTTGAAACTCAAACTTTAATTTCTCTAGTTTTGTTTCAAAGCTAACTTTCATAGTTAGAGATATTTGCTGGTTTTGTTTTATAAAAATATTCTTTTTTTCCTGTTGAAATGTATTGCTCCTTTTAAGAGCTGAGAATGGTAGTTCATTTTGCCATGAGTTCTCAATACAGAGGTTGCTCCTGTCAGTAGAAAGGGGCCAACCAATTACAATGATGAAAAGGATGAAACATTTCCTTTGGCCATGGTTACATTTTGAGGGGAGATTGATGAATTTCTTCTCCTGATTAGTACAAGTGACAAACCACATCCAACCGATTTTCCCTTTGGTTTGTACCTCTTCTTCATTCCCTCTGCCATTTATTGGGCCATTGAATAACCAACCACAGTGTCACAGACTACTTCTGAAACTGATGAGCATAAAGCCACGTGTAAGGTGGAAAGGAACCCACCTGGTAAAGTGAAAAGAGATAAAGAAGAGTAAGTGTTTAAAAGCAAAAGTTCTTATTAAAATTCTCATGTGTAGAGTGGATAAACAAGAAGGCCCTGCTGTACGGCACAGGGAACTATATTCAATATCCTGTGATAAAACATAATGGGAAAGAATATGAAAAGCAATGTGTGTGTACACATACACATACACACACACACAAAACTGAATCAATTCTCTGTATGCTAGAAACATAAATCAGTTCAGCTTAGTTCAATTGCTCAGTCATGTCCGACTCTGCGACCCCATGGACTGCAGCACACCAGGCTTCCCTATCTATCACCAACTCCCGGAGCTTACTCAAACTAATGTCTGTTGAGTCAGTGATGCCATCCAACCATCTCATCCTCTGTCATCCCCTTCTCCTCCTGCCTTCAATCTTTCCCAGCATCAGGGTGTTTTCTAATGAGTCAGCTCTTCGCATCAGGCAGCCAAAGTACTGGAGTTTCAGCTTCATCATCAGTCCTTCCAATGAATATTCAGGACTGATTTCCTTTAGGATAGACTGGTTGGATCTCCTTGCTGTCCAAGGGACTCTCAAGAGTCTTCTCTAACACCACAGTTCAAAAGCATCAATTCTTCGTTGCTGAGCTTTCTTAAGAGTCCAACTCTCAGATCCACACATGACTACTGGAAAAAACATAGCTTTGACTAGATGGACCTTTGTTGGCAAAGTAGTATCTCTGCTTTTTAATATGCTGTCTAGGTTGGTCATAGATTTTCTTACAAGGAGCAAGCATCTTTTAATTTCATGGATGCAGTCACCATCTGCAATGATCTGGGAGCCCAGAAAAATAAAGTCTGCCACTGTTTGCATTGTTTCCCCATCTATTTGCTGTGAAGTGATGGGACTGGATGCCATGATCTTAGTTTTCTAAATGCTAAGTTTTAAGCCGACTTTTTCACTCTCCTCTTTCACTTTCATCAAGAGACTCTTTAATTCTTCACTTTCTCCCATAAGGGTGGTATCATCTGCATATCAGAGGTTATTGATATTTCTCCCAGCAATCTTGATTCCAGGTTGTGCTTCTTCAAGCCCAGCATTTCTCATGATGTACTCTGCATATAACTTAAATAATCAGGGTGACAATATACAGCCTTGACGAACTCCTTTTCCTATTTGGAAACCATCTTTTGTTCCATGTCCAGTTCTAACTGTTGCTTCTTGACCTGCATACAGATTGCTCAGGAGGCAGGTCAGGTGGTCTGCTATTCCCATCTCTTGAAGAATTTTCCACAGTTTATTGTGATCCACACAGTCAAAGGCTTTAGCATAGTCAATAAAGCAGAAGTAGATGTTTTTCTGAAACTCTCTTGCTTTTTCAATGATCCAACAGATGTTGGCAATTTGATCTCTGGTTCCTCTGCCTTTTCTAAATCCAGCGTGAACACATGGAAGTTCATGATTCACATACTGTTGAAGCCTGGCTTGGAGAATTTTCAGCATTACTTTGCTAGTGTGTGAGATGAGTGCAATTGTGCAGTAGTTTGAACATTCTTTAGCATTGCTTTTCTTTAGGACTGGAATGAAAAAGGGACATTTTCCAGTCCTGTTGCCACTGCTGAGTTTTCCAAATTTGCTGGCATATTGAGTGCAACACTTTCACAGCATCATCTTTTAGGATTTGAAATAACTCAACTGGAATTCCATCATCTCCACTAGCTTTGTTCATAGTGATGCTTCCTAAGGCCCACTTGACTTCGCATTCTAGGATATCTGGCTCTAGGTGAGTGGTCACACCATCGTGATTATCTGGGTCATGAAGATCTTTTTTGTACAGTTCTTCTGTGTATTCTTGGCACCTCTTCTTAATATCTTCTGTTTCTGTTAGGTCCATACCATTTCTGTCCTTTATTGTGCCCATCATTGCATAAAATGTTCCCTTGGTATCTCTAATTTTCTTGAAGGGATCTCTAGTCTTTCCCATTCTATTATTTTCCTCTATTTCTTTGCATTGATCACTGAGGAAAGCTTTCTTATCTCTCCTTGCTATTCTTTGGAAGTCTGCATTGAAATGTGTATATCATTCCTTTTCTTCTTTGCCTTTCACTTCTCTTTTTTCACAGCTATTTTAAGGCCTCCTCAAACAACCATTTTGCCTTTTTGCATTTATTTTTCTTGGGGATGGTCTTGATCACTGCCTCCTATACAATGTCATGAACCTCTGTCCATAGTTCTTCAGGCACTCTGCCTATCAGATCTAATCCCTTGAATCTATTTGTCACTTTCACTGTATAATTGTTTGATTTATGTCATACCTGAATGGTCTAGGGGTTTTCCCTACTTTCTGCAATTTCAGTCTGAATTTGGCAATAAGGAGTTCATGAACTGAGTCACAGTCAGCTCCCAGTCTTATTTTTGCTTACTGTATAGAGTTTCTCCATCTTTGAATGCAAAGAATATAATCAGTCTGATTTCAGTGTTGATTATCTGGTGATGTCCATGTGTAGAGTCTTCTCTTGTGTTGTTGCAAGAGGGTGTTTGCTATGACCAGTGCATTCTGTTGGCAAAGCTCTGTTAGCCTTTGATCTGCTTCGTTTTGTACTCCAAGGCCAAATTTGCCTGTTACTCCAGGTATCTCTTGACTTCCTACTTTTGCATTCCTGTCTGCTATAATGAAAAAGGCATCTTTTTTAGGTGTTAGTTCTAGAAGGTCTTGTAGGTCTTCATAGAACTGTTCATCTTCAGCTTCTTCAGCACTACTGTCAGGACATAGACTTGGATTGTTGTGATATAGAATGGTTTGCCTGGGAAATGGACAGAGATCCTTCTTTTTTGAATTTGCATCCAAGTACTGCATTTCAGACTCTTTTGTTTACTATGAGGGCTACTCCATTTCTTCTAAGGGATTCTTGCCCACAGTAGTAGATATAATGGTCATCTGAGTTAAACTCACCCATTCTAGTCCATTTTAGTTCACTGATTCCTAAAATTTTGATGTTCACTCTTGCCATCTCCTGTTTGGCCACTTCCAATTTGCCTTGATTCATGGACCTAACATTTCAGGTTCCTACACAATATTGCTCTTTACAGCATCAGACTTTACTTCTGTTACCAGTCACATCTACTGCTGGGTGTTGTTTTTGCTTTGGCCCAGTCTCTTCATTCTTTCTGGAGTTATTTCTTCACCAATCTCCTGTAGCATATTATTCACCTACCTACCTGGGGAGTTCATCTTTCAGTGTCGTATCTTTTTGCCTTTTCATGCTGTTCATGGTGTTCTCAAGGCAAGAATACTTAAGTGGTTTACCATTCCTTTCACCACTGGACCACATTTTGTCAGAACTCTCCACCATGACCCATCCATCTTGGGTGGACCTACACGGCATGGCTCATAGTTTCTTTGAGTTAGACAAGGCTGTGGTCCATGTGATCAGTTTGGTTAATTTTCTGTGATTGTGGTTTTCATTCTGTCTGCCCTCTGATGGATAAGGATAAGAGGCTTATGGAAGCTTCCTGATGGGAGAGACTGACTGAGGGGGAAAACTAGGTCTTGTTCTAATGGGTGGGGCCATGCTCAGTAAATCTTTAATCCAATTCCCTGTTGATGGGAAGGGCTCTAGTATACTTCAAAAAAGTTTTTCCCATGAGGCTCTAAATTGAAGTGTTTTTCCAGACGAGTCCTGCCAAGGTTCACGGGCCAATCCCAAGGCCTAGTTGACTTAGCTGAGGAGAGCCCAGGAGGCATGAAGCAGCCCTGCATGAACTGGTGTAGGATTCAATCCTCGTTTTCTTGGATTCTGACAGTATATTAATATAGCATTAAAGGAGGCAGAGTGGAATGGTAATAGTTATTGAATCCATATGGATAATAATAGTGAATGTATAAATTCCTTACTGTGAGCCAGGCACTGTTCCTTCCAACTTATAAACATGAGTATTTGACACAAGCTTATGAGATAAGTTTTATTATGGAGTCTACTTTCTAGTGAGACATGCAGGCATGAACAAATTAGACATGTAGAACTTGAACAAGGTCATGCTGCTAGTACTGAACTCAAACCCAGACAGTCTGAGTCTAGATCTAACTTAACACTGTGCTCTGTGATAAGTGCTTGTGTTCCTGGAGAAAACATGACATGTGTTCCCTGCCCTCATAGAGCTTAGAGTATTTTTGTAGATTATACACTTTAAACACACTGAGAGCTACTGTTTGCTGTATATTCATGTTGTGCAAGACATTCTGGGAAGCACAGATAATCTCATGTTATTCCTTACAAACAAAGGGGGGAGGCAAATCTATCACAAATGGTACAGATAAGATGTGAAGAATAATAGCATAAAACTAAGGACCTTGACCTACTTCAGGTACATGAAGAACATCCAGGAACTTCTTGTCTAAGAGAGAAAAATTGTAGCTGACACCTGAGGCTGCCTGAGAGTTAGACAGCAAAAGAGTGTGTTTGTCTGCATGTGTTTTTGGTGAATACTAGTGAGAATAATGGAGAATATTGTAGACAAGCAGAACCTAGAGATGTTGCACTCAATTTCTATATATGTGGTTGGTAAATTTTCAAGGCTACTTTAAGTTCCAGCATTCTGTTTTGGGGACTTCCCAAGTACTACAGTGGTAAAGAATCTGCCTGCCAATGCAGGAGATGCAAAAGATGTGGGTTCAATCCCTGGGTTGGGAAGATCTCCTGGAGAAGAAAATGGCAAACTTTTCTAGTATTCTTGCCTAGGAAATCCCATGGACAGAGGAGCCTGGTGGGATACAGTCCAGGGGATTGCAACAGCTTCAAAAACAATGCAGCACAGCACATACACATTCTGTCTGAATTATCAGCTCCACCATCACTTCCTTAGGAAAACCATCTGTGACTCTCCCAATCAAGTCAGTCCACCCTTTTGATATACTCTCACAGCCTGCCTGCCTACTACACTCAGCCATTAACATTACATTTAAATTTATTTGTGTGATTCTTTGATTAATATCTGTCTCTCATCAGATTATACGATCCAATAGGGGAAAGGTCAAGTTTGTATTTGATCAGCATTATATTACTTGCATTCAAAATGCATTGAATACATGAATCAAAATATTTCAGACATATTTTTGTTAGCTTAAATTGATCAATATGTTAGCTTAAAATGATCACATTTATTCCTGAAAGCATATACCCCCCAGATGAAATAAATATAAATTTTAGACTATGAATTAATTATAATTTAATAACAGGGCATACAAAGTTGGCCTCACCTGCCTTTTTAGTAATGCCTTTTACACACAATCTATATTCATGCTATTTTCTAAGAAACATACATTATGCAAAGGCACACTGACAGGTGGATGGATGAGTTAGTAAAATATGCAATTGAAAAGTTTCTCTATACTTTAAAGAAAAATGGGTAACTGTATTTTAAGAAATAAATTGTTTCTCCAATTTTTCTAGGTAGTGAATCAGATACATTATTTATAATTAGTGTCTTTTGCTTTCTTTCCTGCATGGTTTTCCTTTTTCTGAACTTTTTTTAATCTAGAGGATATCATGAAGTAATATATTTTGTATTATATCAAATGAAAAAAACAGGAAAAGAGCATGTATTTATCAAAAACAGGGGAAATTAGTCCATTATTGGATGGCAAGTGAGTTATTACCCTCTTGGGAGGGTAGAGCCTAGAAGAGACCTGAGAGGGGACCCTGGGGGCTGGGAATATTGTTTCTTGATCTAGGTACATGTTGTGCATGTGTTCTATTTGTGAAAATTCATCAGGACACACAATGATGATTTATATATTGTACTACCATGTCTCAGGTTCTTTTCTAGACTTGGGGAATATAGCAGGGAAAACACAGACAAAAACCCTAACCTCATGGAACTAACATTTTAGTCAGGACAACAAGACAATATATAAGTATACAACTAAATATAGACTGTAGGTGATCAGTGCTCTGGGAAAAACCAAACCAGGGTGAGGGGATATGAGATGCTGAGCCTGAGTTGGGGGCGTGTGAGCTGTTTCATTCAGGGTTGTCAGGACCGGCCTTTCTGATAAGGAGACATTTCAGAGAGACCCAAACAAATGTGGGGAAGAAGTTAAAGAGCTATTTAGGAGGAAAGTCTTGAAGGCAAAGGGAACACAGTATGCCAGTGTTCTGGGCCCTAATCCAGGCAAGCAGGGGTGGCTGAATAGAGAGAGGAGGACCAGAGTGGTGGGAGAGGGAGACACCATCGCACAGAAGGCCACATCAGCAATTTGGGTTTATTCTCTGTGAGACAGGAAATCTTTGGAGTATGTTTTGTATAAAAGCTCTATACTTGTGCCTTTTGTATATTCTTTCAGTATCTCAAAATGTTTTTTTAAAAGGTGGTTATCTGATATAGATATTGCAATGTGAATTGTTTTATTCGATTCATCATCTCTATGGTAAGAGGGGCTCAGGGCAACTTGAGGGCCCCATGAAGGTAAATTTGTTGAATGTGAGGTAAAAGAAAGGAGTATGTGTGCACCCATGAGTGTGTGTGTGTGTTTGTGTATAGGGAGTGGTCGCCGAAAACAAATTGTACTTTTTCTATTTTGATAGTCAGATAGCAGTCTACAAAACACATGCAGGAGATTTCATCTCCAGGCAGCAGGTTGTACAACACTTAGGAAACCAGAGAGCATTCTCAGTGAAGGCAGAGAAGGGTAACAGCTCAGGTCAGCACATGACCAGGAGGACAAACCTCTGGGCCCACTTTTATAAAGCTTCCATTTTATTTCGGTTCAGCTACAGTTGTGGAAGAACTGTAAAGAAATACTGCCTTAGAATTTAAAATGAGTTGACTGTTCTTAGAAGAGACTCTAGTAGATTAACTTCTTCCAGCCTGATACCACCTTCAGTCCATTTGCTTGGGGGCCAACTTCCTGCTCTGAAAAATTTCAATGGTTTGTTTATAAGAAATGCATTGTCTTTCCTATTCTCCCAACACCTACTCAGGGGAGATGGTGGATTCTTAAAGACAAATGGTGAACTATTTATTTCTTTTAGAGATTTTCAGACAGCACACACAAGAGTATCGATGCAGAGGGGGAAAAAACCATGAAGAAAGCCCTGCTGTCTCCTATCCAAAACCACTGTCTCTAATCTTTCTGAAAATAGGCTCAATGAAACTAGAAATGATTACCTCTTAAAATTTTACCATTTGTTCCCTTATGTTTCATCTTATTCAGTCAATTATAGATATGGGAGGCGAGAACCAAGCTACCAGAGTGTGAAGAATCCATTTAAAACCAATATATCTGTCTGTGCCTATGAGGAAGTAGAAAGGTCAATTAGTAATTTCATGTTAACATCAGCCCGCCGGTTCCGATAAAGCTGTATGTTTGTAGTCCACAAAGACATCTAGCTTTAGATGATCAATGTGAACTATTCAATCCTGGTTTTACAAATGATCAACCAAATTAAATGAGTCGGTGTTTACACTGAATGCTGTACATTAAAATGCTGTATATTGATCTTTGCAAAGGTGAAACAGTTCTAAGAAGATGAAAGACATGTACAATATGGTAAAGAAATGGACCTGACTATCTCTGGGGAAAGGACAAAGATTTTATTTGTATTTCTAAAATTTTCCATACAATAATAACAGCAAGTATTTATGAAGCGTTTGCTGTGTGCCTGACATGTGTAAATGCCTAAGATCTGCTTTTCTCACACTTTAATGCATGTGAGAGTCAGCTGGGGATCTTGCTAAGATGGAGTTTCTGATTCAGTCGGTCGGCAGTTGGACTTAGGAGTCTGCATTCTAATAAGCTCTTAGGTGATATGGATGTGCTAACCTTCCCCTCGATGTGTCTTATACAACATGCTATATAATTCAGTCAGAGCACAGCCAGTGAGGCTGTTAATATTATCCCCTTTTTGTAGGTCAGAGAACTAAGAGTCAGAAAGGTTAGGCGGATTGAACCTTGGTCTCAGGTAGGACATGGCAGACCTCATTCTGACTTTAGAGCTCAAACACTCAACAAATATCTTCCAACTGCCTCCTATTATAATAGAATCAATCTTGATGAGTCTATACATTTTAATGTAGCAATAATGAATGAATGCATTTTAATAAGCAATTAATTAATGAATACATTTTAATAAGCAATAATATGTCTAAGCCTTTTAGTTTAGTCAAGTCCGTCTGTCTTCATTTCAATAAAATTCTGCAGTCTGTATAAAGCTCAGTTTATTAAAGGGAGCTGTTTTCTTCATTTAGACCAGCTCGTGATCGCAAACCACACTGACATTTCCCAGACTGCTTCTGGCATACTAACTGTTTTAAATGTTAGTCTGGTTTCAGGGGAATCATTATGGAGAACATCAGTCTCATCTCAGAAATGTGCCCTGCATTAAAATGTAGGCTCAGTAAGGGTTTCTTTGAACGTTCCCAGAGTAATTATTATGGAAAAGCACACTGTAAACATTCGTATTTTGTATTACAGCAAGTGGTCTACATTCAGTTCAATTCCAGAAATCTTTCCTGAGCACCTACTAGATTTTAGATGCTGTGACTCAGGCTCTAATGAAGGTGGAGAGGAATAAAGGTTAGTCCCTTTTCCTAGGAGCTTACAGTCTTATCCTCACCTCTCAACTGCATCTAAATTTTGTGTAATTAATTAACATCACAGCTAAAGTGTCAGAATCAACCCTGGACACATTTATGAATGAGGCAATGTCTGCCTGCATTAGACATAGATGATTTTAAAGAATCTTGAATATAAACAGGTTCACTGCCATTAATGTGATTCCTTGCCTTACCGTCAAATGAATCATTTGCCTTGTGTGAAAATACTCAGTCATTCCTGTCTTTTATTGACTCAAAATAATATCTACTTTAATTTTTTTTCAAAAGTCACATGTATGAATACCAAGGGGCAAAGGGGGGATGAATTGGGAGGTTAGGATTGACATATATACAGTATTGATACTATGTATAAAATAGATAACTGATGAGAATCTACTGTATAACACAGGGAACTCTACTCAATGCTCTGTGGTGACCCAAATGGGAAGAAAATTTTTAAAAGCGGATATATGTATACATATAGCTGATTTATTTACTGTGGGCGGCTGCGAGGCGGCTACCCCAAGTCTGAGGTCAGGGGCAGAAGCCGGGAGGACCCCATGCCCTAGAGGAGGCGGCCAAGAGGAGTTACCCAACATCCGAGGTGAGGGGCAAGTGGCCGAGAGTGCCAGGCTGCGACGGCGCAGGAACGGCAGAGAGGGGCTACCCCACGTCTGAGGTCAGGGGCGGCGGCCAAGAGGGAGGAGCAGCCCCACCCCCAAGCAGCGGAGGCTGCGCGGGAGCAGGAGCGCCTAGAGGAACTATTCCACGTTCAAGGTCAGAAGGGGAGGCGGTGAGGAGATACCCCTAGTCCAAGGTAAGGAGCAGTGGCTGCGCTTTGCTGGAGCAGCCGTGAAGAGATACCCCCACGTCCAAGGTAAGATAAACCCAAGTAAGACGGTAGGTGTTGCAAGAGGGCATCAGAGGGCAGACACACTGAAACCATACTCACATAAAACTAGTCAATCTAATCACACTAGGACCACAGCCTTCTCTAACTCAATGAAACTAAGGTCTGACAAATGTGGTCCACAGGAGAAGGGAATGGCAAACCACTTCAGTATTCTTGCCTTGAGAACCCCATGAACAGTATGAAAAGGCAAAATGATAGGATCCTGAAAGAGGAACTCTCCAGGTCAGTAGGTGCCCAATATGCTACTGGAAATCAGTGGAGAAATAATTCCAGAAAGAATGAAGGGGTGGAGCCAAAGCAAAAAGAATACCCAGCTGTGGATATGACTGGTGATAGAAGCAAGGTCCTATGCCGTAAACAGCAATATTGCATAGCAACCTGGAATGTCAGGTCCATGAATCAAGGCAAATTGGAAGTGGTCAAACAAGAGATGGCAAGAGTGAATGTCAACATTCTAGGAATCAGCGAACTAAAATGGACTGGAATGGGTGAATTTAACTGAGATGAACATTATATCTACTATTGCGGGCAGGAATCCCTCAGAGGAAATGGAGTAGCCATCATGGTCAACAAAAGAGTTTGAAATGCAGTACCTGGATGCAATCTCAAAAACGACAGAATGATCTCTGTTCGTTTCCAAGGCAAACCATTCAATATCACAGTAATCAAAGTCTATGCCCCAACCAGTAATGCTGAAGAAGCTGAAGTTGAACAATTCTATGAAGACCTACAGACCTTTAAGAACTAACACCCAAAAAAGATGTCCTTTTCATTATAGGGACTGGAATGCAAAAGAAGGAAGTCAAGAAACACCTGGAGTAACAGGCAAATTTGGCCTTGGAATACGAAATGCAGCAGGGCAAAGATTAATAGAGTTTTGCCAAGAAAATGCACTGGTCATAGCAAAAACCCTCTTCCAACAACACAGAGAAGACTCTACACATGGACATCACCAGATGGTCAACACCAAATTCAGATTGATTATATTCTTTGCAGCCAAAGATGGAGAAGCTCTATACAGTTAACAAAAACAAAACCAGGAGCTGACTGTGGCTCAGATCATGAACTCCTTATTGCCAAATTCAGACTGAAATTGAAGAAAGTAGGGAAAACCACTAGACCATTCAGGTATGACCTAAATCAAATCCATTATGATTATACAGTGGGAGTGAGAAATAGATTTAAGTAGATCTGATAGATGGAGTGCCTGATGAACTATGGAATGAGGTTCGTGACATTGTACAGGAGATAGGGATCAAGACCATCCCCATGGAAAAGAAATGCAAAAAAGCAAAATGGCTGTCTGGGGAGGCCTTACAAATAGTTGTGAAAAGAAGAGAAGCGAAAAGCAAAGGAGAAAAGGAAAGATATAAACATCTGAATGCAGAGTTCCAAAGAACAGCAAGAAGAGATAAGAAAGCCTTCTTCAGCGATCACTGCAAAGAAATAGAGGAAAACAACAGAATGAGAAAGACTAGAGATCTCTTCAAGAAAATTAGAGATACCAAGGGAACATTTCATGCAAAGATGGGCTCGATAAAGGACAGAAATGGTATGGACCTAATAGAAGCAGAAGATTTTAAAAGAGTTGTCAAGAATACACAGAAGAACTGTACAAAAAAGATCTTCCTGACCCAGATAATCATGATGGTGTGATCACTCACCTAGAGCCAGACATCCTGGAATGTGAAGTCAAGTGGGCCTTAGAAAGCATCACTATGAACAAAGCTAGTAGAGGTGATGGAATTCCAGTTGAGCTATTTCAAATCCTGAAAGATGATGCTGTGAAAGTGCTGCACTCAATATGCCAGCAAATTTGGAAAACTCAGTAGTGGCCACAGGACTGGAAAAGGTCAGTTTTCATTCCAATCCCAAAGAAAAGCAATGCCAAAGAATGCTCAAACTACCGCACAATTACACTCATCTCACACGCTAGTAAAGTAATGCTCAAAATTCTCCAAGCCAGGCTTCAGCAATACGTGAACCATGAACTTCGAGATGTTCAAGCTAGTTTTAGAAAAGGCAGAGGAACCAGAGACCAAATTGCCAACATCTGCTGGATCACGGAAAAAGCAAGAGATTCCAGAAAAACATCTATTTCTGCTTTATTGACTATGCCAAAGCCTTTGACTATGTGGATCACAACAAACTGTGGAAAATTCTGAAAGAGATGGGAATACCAGACCACCTGACCTGCCTCTTGAGAAATTTGTATGCAGGTCAGGAAGCAACAGTTAGAACTGGACATGGAACAACAGACTGGTTCCAAATAGGAAAAGGAGTACGTCAAGGCTGTATATTGTCACCCTGCTTATTTAAGTTATATGCAGAGTTCATCATGAGAAATGCTGGGCTGGAAGAAGCACAAGCTGGAATCAAGATTGGTGGGAGAAATATCAATAACCTCAGGTATGCACATGACACCACCCTTATGGCAGAAAGTGAAGAACTAAAAAGCCTCTTGATGAAAGTGAAAGTGGAGAGTGAACAAGTTGGCTTAAAGCTCAACACTCAGAAAACGAATATCATGGCATCTGGTCCCATCACTTCATGGCAAATAGATGGGGAAACAGTGGAAACAGTGTTAGACTTTTTTTGGGGGGGCTCCAAAGTCACTGCAGATGGTGACTGCAGCCATGAAATTAAAAGATGCTTACTCCTTGGAAGGAAAGTTATGACCAACCTAGATAGCATATTCAAAAGCAGAGACATTACTTTGCCAACAAAGGTCCTTCTAGTCAAGGCTATGGTTTTTCCTGTGGTCATGTATGGATGTGAGAGTTGGACTGTGATGAAGGCTGAGCGCCGGAGAATTGATGCTTTTGAACTGTGGTGTTGGAGAAGACTCTTGAGAGTCCCTTGGACTGCAAGGAGATCCAACCAGTCCATTCTGAAGGAGATCAGCCCTGGGATTTCTTTGGAAGGAATGATGCTAAAGCTGAAACTCCAGTACTTTGGCCACCTCATGTGAAGAGTTGACTCATTGGAAAAGACCCTGATGCTGGGAGGGATTGGGGGCAGGAGGAGAAGGGGACGACAGAAGATGAGATGGCTGGATGGCATCACTGACTCGATGGACGTGAGTCTGAGTGAACTCCGGGAGCTGGTAATGGACAGGGAGGCCTGGCGTGCTGCGATTCATGGGGTCGCAAAGAGTCAGACACGACTGAGCGACTGAACTGAACTGAACTGAACTGATAGCTGATTCACTCTGCTGTACACTAGAAGGTAACACAACACTGTAAAGCTACTGTACTCCAATAAAAAAATTTTTTAAATCACATGAATATTGTGGGTAGGAACACTAGAGAGGGAACAAAGGGTATTATCCTCAAGCATCAGAATTCATCCAGTCAGATAATGTGTATTGAATACCTACTGAGTGCAATATTGTGCAAAATGTTTTTGAAAATGCAGTACATATATTAGGCATTGTTCCTGCCCTTAAAGAAGTAATAATCGAATTCAATGATTCTTAAACTTTCATGTGCACAAACATCACCAAGAGTACATTCATCCCATGGAATTCAGCTTAGCAATGATAAGAAATGGACTGTTGATGCACTCAGCAACATGATGCATCCCAAAAACATTATGCTGAGGGAAAGAATTCAGACATAAGAGAGGAATAAACTGGGTATATACATTATAGTTATAAAATCAACTGTTCAGTTCAGTCGCTCAGTCATGTCCGACTCTTTGCGACCCCATGAATCACAGCACGCCAGGCCTCCCTGTCCATCACCAACTCCCGGAGTTCACTCAGACTCACATCCATCGAGTCAGTGATGCCATCCAGCCATCTCATCCTCTGTCGTCCCTTTCTCCTCCTGCCCCCAATCCCTCCCATCATCAGAGTCTTTTCCAATGAGTCAACTCCTCACATGAGGTGGCCAAAGTACTGGAGTTTCAGCTTTAGCATCATTCCTTCCAAAGAAATCCCAGGGCTGATCTCCTTCAGAATGGACTGGTTGGATCTCCTTGCAGTCCAAGGGACTCTCAAGAGTCTTCTCCAACACCACAGTTCAAAAGCATCAATTCTCCGGCGCTCAGCCTTCATCACAGTCCAACTCTCACATCCATACATGACCACAGGAAAAACCATAGCCTTGACTAGAAGGACCTTTGTTGGCAAAGTAATGTCTCTGCTTTTGAATATGCTATCTAGGTTGGTCACAACTTTCCTTCCAAGGAGTAAGCGTCTTTTAGGAATATACATGACAACTCTCAAAAGACTCATGATTTTGAGGTTATTGTATGGAAACTATCCCCGACCACCGAATCTAAAGGAGACCCTCTCTGTTTATTTCTTCATAACATTTGCCATAATTTATAATTGAATACTTATCAGTTGACATGTTTACCTCTGTACTAACCTATAAGTTCCAAGAGGATAGTAGTTACATGTACACTGTTTGCCTCTATATACCTGCTGGCTTTTACAATGCTTGGTATCAATAAAATGTTCTATAGGTATATGTTGCCATAAAGATCATCACCTCCTTGAGAACAATAGTGGCTCATTTTTTCTTTATGTCTCTCAGAAGTAACAATAAGGACACAAAGGGCACTCTCAAAAACAATTTTGAATGAAAAAATCACCAGAAATGATTGTATGGCTCATAATCTAGAAATAGTAAGCAATGTGAGATTTTTCATCCAAATTGGGATGGATGACTTTCTAAACAGGGAAAATTAATTCAGTGAGTAAATGATGCAAATGAGTCTTCATTTTAGCTACTCAAAGCTAATTAATGGAATAGATAATGGGAAAGATGCTGCTCTAGGTTAATCTTTATTTTACACATCATGGAAGAGTCTAGTTAAGTGGTTCTCAGTCCTGAGAGCACAGTAGATTTGTAAATTACAGGTGGCTGGGTTTTCCTTCCACCCCTCTGTGGCAGTGATTCAACTGTTTTGGGTGGGTCCTGTGTATTGATAGTTTTAAAGTCTCCCCAGGTCTGTCAGGGCTGAGAACCTCTGTCTTAAGGAGGACTGTTTATATAATATAATGTGGGTTTTGCTCAAAAAAAATATTGGATTCAAAACTCATCTCAGTAACTTTCTAGCTGTGTGACCTGGTGTAGATTACTGAACCTGTCCCAGCTCCAGAGTTTACAGTTATAAAATAAAATAATAATATCTATCCTGTAAAGTGGTGAGGATTCGAAATTAAACAAAATTCCAATATCAAGTAGGTCTTCATAATTGATCATGTACTTTGTTTCTATATTTAGGTAAGACAATTTGCTTTCTTCAGTTTGCTGCTGCTGCTGCTGCTGCTAAGTCACTTCAGTCGTGTTCGACTCTGTGCGACCCCATAGATGGCAGCCCACCAGGCTCCTCCGTCGCTGGGATTCTCCAGGCAAGAATGCTGGAGTGGGTTGCCATTTCCTTCTCCGTTCTTCAGTTTAGTTCCAGACAACTCATGTATGTTTATATAAAGCCTATGATGATAGCATCTTGGCTGTGGAAATGGTCTCTGCCTCTCTAAGAGACTAAACTGGCAAATAAGGTGACAGCTTTATTATCAAAGCTAACGTTTGAATGGTTAGCCCCCTCTCAATTCACATTTTTCCAAATGAGATTTAAAGAAATAAAATACAATAATAACAGAGAATCCATAATTATTAATCTTTCTGAAGAAATCACCATGGGCCATACATTGCATTTACAAGCTCTGAATGTATTATTTCATTCAATCCTCAGAGCATCCCTATGGGACTGGGTACTTTGGTACTGTCATTATTATCCACATTTACAATTAAGGAAAAGAAGGTACAAAGATATAAAATAACTTGCTCATGTTCCACATTTGGTAAAGTGGTACTGCAAAGATTCAAAGACTAATTTCAGTTGTTGGGTTCTTAATTCTTCCAGCCCTATCACTTTCTTCTAGAAAATAGCCCTTTATGAATATATCTACAGGACTGGGTGAGGGAAATTACACTTAGTCTGACATAATATGTGTTTGGGAATTGAGTGGCTATGGTTTTGAAAACAAACAAAATGGACTGAGTATACAGAATTCATGAGAACTCCCACTTAGCATGAAATTATTTTTGAAATTTATATATTTAATAATCAACTTTACATTTCAGTATTTTTACTGGCAGTTTTCCTTGAGAAATAAGAGATTTTTTGAACACCTTTTCTTGTATTTTCAACTGCAATTCTCCCCTGTATCCTTCGATTGAATTATGTCTGAGACAGAGGCCAGGAATCTGTCCCCAGTGGGGTTGTGTCTCATTTAAATTCAAGCGTCTTGTCCAGGACAGTCCTGTAATTACCCTGAGTGCCTTTGGTCCACCTGCTGCCTAATATACATGTTAGGATGGGTGGAACATTGATGATAGTTTGGAATGAATTTTTTTTTTTTAGTGTTTATCAATTAATACTTTATTTCTAAGACAGAAGCTTTTTAATTAAAATATACACACACTCCAAACCATTGTCACACCTAAAAATTAGCAATAATTCTAATATCAATAACTTGTCAGTGTTTGCATTTTCACAATTTTCTTATGCCTTATAATTGCTTTTACAATTTATTTCAATCAATAAACCACAACAAGAAAAGCTGGTAACTTGCCATTTATATTTCTCTTGAAATTCCCTTAACTTATAATTGTCCCAGCCTCTACATTGATCACGTCACATTTTTTAAAATTTAGTTTTTTTTTTAATTGAAGGATAATTGCTTTACAGAATTTTGTTGTTTTCTGTCAAACCTCAACATGAATCAGCCATTGGTACACATACATCCCCCTCTCTTTTGAACCTCCTTCCCTTCTCCCTCCCCATCCCACCCCTTATGTTGATACAGAGCCCCTGTTTGAATTTCCTGAGCCATACAGCAAATACCCGTTGACTATCTATTTTACATATGGTAATGCAAGTTTCCATGTTACTCTTTCCATGCATCTCACCCTCTCCTCCCCTCTTCCATGTCCATAGTCTCTTCTCTATGTCTGTTTCTCCATTGCTGCCCTGTAAGTAAATTCTTCAGTACCATTTTTCTAGATTCCATATATATGCATTAGAATATGATATTTATCTTTCTCTTTCTGACTTACTTCACTCTGTATAATAGGTTCTCAAATGTATTCCTTTTTATGGCTGAGTAATATTCCATTGTGTAAATGTACCACAACTTCTTTATCCATTCATCTGTCAATGGACTTCTAGGTTGCTTCCATGTTCTAGCTATTGTAAATAGTGCTGCAGTAAACAATGGAATACATGTGTCTTTTTCAATTTCAATTTCCTCAGGGTATATGCCTAGGAGTGGGATTGCTGGGTCATATGGGTTTTATTGGACTGGAATGGGTGATTTTAACTCAGATGACCATTATATCTACTACTGCAGGCAGGAATCCCTCAGAAGAAATGGAGTGGCCATCATGGTCAACAAAAGAGTCTGAAATGCAGTACTTGGATGCAATCTCAAAAACGACAGAATGATCTCTGTTCGTTTCCAGGCAAACCATTCAATATTACAGTAATCCAAGTCTATGCCCCAACCAGTAATGCTGAAGAAGCTGAAGTTGAATGGTTCTATGAAGACCGACAAGACCTTTTAGAACTAACACCCAAAACAGGTGTCCTTTTCATTATAGGGGACTGGAATGCAAAAGAAGGAAGTCAAGAAACACCTGGAGTAACAGGCAAATTTGGCCTTGGAATACAGAATGAAGCAGGGCAAAGACTAATAGAGTTTTGCCAAGAAAATGCACTGATCATAACAAACACCCTCTTCCAACAACACAAGAGAAGACTCTATACATGGACATCACCAGATGGTCAACACCGAAATCAGATTGATTATATTCTTTGCAGCCAAAGATGGAGAAGCTCTATCCAGTCAGCAAAAACAAGACCAGGAGCTGACTGTGGCTTGGACCATGAACTTCTTATTGCCAAATTCAGACTTAAATTGAAGAAAGTGGGGAAAACCACTAGACCATTCAGGTATGACCTAAGTCAAATCCTTTATGATTATACAGTGGAAGTGAGAAATAGATGTAAGGGCCTAGATCTGATAGATAGAATGCCTGATGAACTATGGAATGAGGTTCATGACATTGTACAGGAGACAGGGATCAAGACCATTCCCATGGAAAAGAAATTCAAAAAGCAAAATGGCTGTCTGGGGAGGCCTTACAAATAGCTGTGAAAAGAAGAGAAGTGAAAAGCAAAGGAGAAAAGGAAAGATATAAACATCTGAATGCAGAGTCCCAAAGAATAGCAAGAAGAGATAAAAAAGCCTTCTTCAGCGATCAATGCAAAGAAATAGAGGAAAACAACAGAATGGGAAAGACTAGGGATCTCTTCAAGATAATCGGATATACCAAAGGAACATTTCATGCAAAGATGGGCTCAATAAAGGACAGAAATGGTATGGACCTAACAGAAGCAGAAGATATTAAGAAGAGATGGCAAAAATACACAGAAGAACTGTACAAAAAAGATCTTCACAACCCAGATAATCACAATGGTGTGATCACTGACCTAGAGCCAGACATCCTGGAATGCGAAGTCAAGTGGGCCTTAGAAAGCATCACTATGAACAAAGCTAGTAGAGGTGATGGAATTCCAGCTGAGCTATTCCAAATCCTGAAAGATGATGCTGTGAAAGTGCTGCACTCAATATGCCAGCAAATTTGGAAAACTCAGCAGTGGCCACAGGACTGGAAAAGGTCAGTTTTCATTCCAATCCCAAAGAAAGGCAATGCCAAAGAATGCTCAAACTACCGCACAATTGCACTCATCTCACATGCTAGTAAAGTAATGCTCGAAAGTCTCCAAGCCAGGCTTCAGCAATATGCGAACCGTGAACTTCCTGATGTTCAAGCTGGTTTTAGAAAAGGCAGAGGAACCAGAGATCAAATTGCCAACATCTGCTGGATCATGGAAAAAGCAAGAGAGTTCCAGAAAAGCATCTATTTCTGCTTTATTGACTATGCCAAAGCCTTTGACTGTGTGGATCACAAAAACTGTGGAAAATTCTGAAAGAGATGGGAATACCAGTCCACCTGATCTGCCTCTTGAGAAACTTGTATGCAGGTCAGGAAGCAACAGTTAGAACTGGACATGGAACAACAGACTGGTTCCAAATAGGAAAAGGAGTTCGTCAAGGCTGTATATTGTCACCCTGTTTATTTATTTATCATGAGAAACACTGGACTGGAAGAAACACAAGCTGGAATCAAGATTTCCGGGAGAAATATCAATAACCTCAGATATGCAGATGACACCACCCTTATGGCAGAAAGTGAAGAGGAACTAAAAAGCCTCTTGATGAAAGTGAAAGTGGAGAGTGAAAAAATTGGCTTAAAGCTCAACATTCAGAAAACGAAGATCATGGCATCCGGTCCCATCACTTCATGGGAAATAGACAGGGAAACAGTGGAAACAGTGTCAGACTTTATTTTTCTGGGCTCCAAAATCACTGCAGATGGTGACTGCAGCCATGAAATTAAAAGACGCTTACTCCTTGGAAGGAAAGTTATGACCAACCTAGATAGCATATTCAAAAGCAGAGACATTACTTTGCCAACAAAGGTCTGTCTAGTCAAGGCTATGGTTTTTCCAGTCGTCATGTATGGATGTGAGAGTTGGACTGTGAAGAAGGCTGAGTGCCGAAGAACTGATGCTTTTGAACTGTGGTGTTGGAGAAGACTCTTGAGAGTCCCTTGGACTGCAAGGAGATCCAACCAGTCCATTCTGAAGGAGATCAGCCCTGGGATTTCTTTGGAAGGAATGATGCTAAAGCTGAAACTCCAGTACTTTGGCCACCTCATGCGAAGAGTTGACTCATTGGAAAAGACTCTGATGCTGAGAGGGGTTGGGGGCAAGAGGAGAAGGGGACGACAGAGGATGAGATGGCTGGATGGCATCACTGACTCGATGGATGTGAGTCTGAGTGAACTCCGGGAGTTGGTGATGGACAGGGAGGCCTGGTGTGCCGCGATTCATGGTGTCGCAAAGAGTCGGACATGACTGAGCAACTGATCTGATCTGATGGGTTTTATTCCTCATTTTTTAAGGAATCTCCATGCTGTCTTCCATGGTGGCTGTATCAGTTTACATTCCCACCAACAGTGCAAGTGTTCCCTTTTCTGCACACCCTCTCCAGCATTTATTGTTTGTAGACTTTTTGATGATGGCCATTCTGATTGGTGTGAGGTGATATCTCATTGTAGTTTTGATTTGCATTTCTCTAATAAGGAGCAATGTTGAGCATCCTTTCACGTGTTTGTTTGCCAACTGTATGTCTTTGGAGAAATGTCGGTTTAGGTCTTTTCCCACTTTTTGATTGGGTTGTTTGTTTTTCTGTTGTTGAGTTGCATGAGCTGCTTGTATATTTTGGAAATTAATCCTTTGTCAGTTGTTTCATTTGCTATTATTTTCTCTCATTCTGAGGTTTGTCTTTTCACCTTGCTTATAGTTTCCTTTGCTGTGCAAAAGCTTTTAACTTTAATCAGGTCCCACTTGTTTACTTTTGTTTTTATTTCCATTACTCTAGGAGGTGGGTCATAGAGGATCTTGCTTTGATTTATGTCATTGAGTATTCTGCCTATGTTTTCCTCTAAGAGTTTTATAGTTTCTGGTCTTACATTCATGTCTTTAATCCATTTTGAGTTTATGTTTGTGTATCATGTTAGGAAGGATCACTTCACCTTTTTTTTTTTTTTTTAAGAAACTGGGCCATTCATCTTGTTTTAGGATTTTGCTAAATATCTCCTGAAATAACTCCTCTTTTTAAGTGGATGCATGAATACTTTTGGAATCCAAGTTGTATCTGGGATTTTTATCACTAGAAGTTGGCTTTGTTGTTTATCTGAAACTTGAAAGGCATCAAAGGGAACATGACTTTGGTTAAGTTCATTCATGCCCTTACTCAGAGAACTAACTGATCCATAACCAAAGGGCTGACTGTAGTAGGTGCTGGGTATGGCACCCCACTCCAGTACTCTTGCCTGGAATATCCAATGGATGGAGGAGCCTGGTAGGCTTCAGTCCATGGGGTCGCGAAGAGTCGGAGACGACTGAGCAACTTCACTTTCACTCTTTCACTTTTCACTTTCATGCATTGGAGAAGGAAATGGCAACCCACTCCAGTGTTCTTGCCTGGAGAATCCCAGGGACAGGGGAGCTTGGTGGGCTGCTGTCTATGGGGTCACACAGAGTCGGACATGACTGAAGCGACTTAGCCGCAGCATACAACTGAAAGGAACATAGTATCTTTCCCCAGAAGCTCATAATCTGAGCTAGGTTGAAAGTAAAGGATGCATATTCTTGTCCTGTGACTTCTCATCCTTGTATGAGAAGTAAAGGGACCTGGAAGGGCGAGGTCCTCACTGTGGTGCACCATGCATCCTGGTTCTATCATCTGTCCAATCACATCCCCCTGTGTGGTTCAGCCCTGTGGTTGGAGAGCATATGAACTTGGCTTGAGTTTCTGCTGCTCCCCTTCTGAGCGGGGTCATCCTGGATGGAATACTTAGGCCACATAGGTTTCCCATATACAAAATGGGGGCAATTAAAGGTCTTTTCTCATAGGCTTGTTGTGAGAATTTAAGAGTTGATACGTAAAACTTTTATCAGTGTCTCACATGTAATAAATACTTGGTAAAAGCTTAAGTTGATAATTTATCTTCTGAATGCTTTTCTTTTTTTTTTTAACGTGTGTGTCTTTCTCCTCTGCAAAGGAGATATCCAAGGTCTCTTCCAGTTAAAACATCCTCAAATTCTAAAACATCAACAAGGAAACAGGTGCCAGCAAAGGACCGAAGGCATTTTAGCCCCTGTGGTGGTCATGTGCATGAAAAGGCCTTAAACTTTGACTATGGTTTAGCTGGAAGCACTGCTGACCCAATAGAAGGAAATAAGGATAGTTATTTAACATTTTAGGAAAATAAGCCAATATCTCTATTAATGGTTAACAGTGAAGGGGCAACTCCTCCACTAATCAGGGTTTTATTTATCTGAGATATTTTCTAGTTTTTCCTCTCATAGAAGAATGTGTGGAAAGGTTGGCATGGCTTTCTTTTACCCAGTTGAAAACAGACTTCCCCAAGGTTTGGCCAACAGTCAGACTCGGTGTTTTTGTTTACGGCATTCTCTACTGCATGCCTGACTGATGCCAAACACAGGAGCCCCGACTGTCTTGTGCTTGCCTTGCAGAGTGATTTACAATAATTGAGGCTCTTCACATTTTCAAGAGTCATTTCTTTTCAAAATGAGTACACTTTGGGTCTGGACAGAGTAGAGCAATTTGAAAGTAATGGAGTGGCTTAAGTTTGTTAAGAGGGCTACATTTTGCAAACCTTTGGAGTCTGGGAATTGGCAAACATCAGTGAGTATCAATGATCTGAGTGCATGCTTAGACATTCAGTCATCTCCGATTCTTTTTGACTCCATGAACTATAGCCTGCCAGGCTCCTCCATCCATGGGATTTTACAGGCAGGATTACTGGTATGGGTTGCCATTTTCTCCACCAGGGGATCTTCCTGACCCAAGGGTTGAACCTGTGTCTCCTGTATTAGCAGGCAGATTCTTTACCACTGAAACACTTGTGAAGCTCATCAATGTTGGGCACACTGCAAAAACATGACTTCTGTGCTTAATAGCTGGCATCTTGAGAATGTTACCTCCGTACTCCCACCCTCATTTTCCAATATTTTGGGTTGGACACATAACCGTTTGCTAAGGAATCAAGGGTAGTAATGGTGGAGTGTAAATCTGCTGCTAAAAATTCACCAGCTCATTTTTCTTGTCTTGGTATTATTTCAAGTGGCTCTTAAAGGGCCAGACAGACACATACAAACCACCTTGCTTTATCCTTCTTGTTTATCCATCACCCCCCTGACACACCCCCCACATACACCCTAGACACTTGAGACAGGGTCTGAGCTCTGTAGTGAGGCAGTGATCTTCCCCTATGTCTGCAAATTTACAATCCCAAGGGGTGATTTATCTCCTGAGACTGAGACACTGCAATGCCGAGATTCTGTTCTACTTTTGCAATTTGCTGACAAGGCAGAGTGGCGATGGAGAAAACACAAGCTAAGGAAAAATGTAAAACCACATCAACGCTATCAGGTTTCTCAAAACAAACTCTTTCCCACACTTTGTATGCTTGCAAAGAAATCATGCTCCTCTATCTAAGATCTGCAACCTGACCTTCTTCAAGTAATCTTCTGCTTATCCTTCAGGATCCAGTGCAAATTCCACATGTACCAGCAGATTCCCTGGGAGCTGTGTGGAGCAGTAATGTGCTTACAGGGTTATCTCGTGAACTGCCCCTCTCCCTCACCAGGTAATCCCCTTCAGGGCAGGGACGTGTCTTGTTCAATTTTCTAGCTCCAAACCTTTCACTGAAGAGAGAATATGAAATGACACTTGGCAATCACTGTTTCATGTCTGGCATAGAAACGGAGATACTCTTCCTCCCCCAAGGCAGGAAACTTAGGCAACTCAGGTGTTGGGTACTAAGGATCTATTGCTGCATC
Source organism: Bubalus kerabau (assembly GCF_029407905.1). NCBI lineage: Eukaryota > Metazoa > Chordata > Mammalia > Artiodactyla > Bovidae > Bubalus > Bubalus kerabau. The sequence continues at coordinate 40,061,861 of NC_073643.1, read as the reverse complement.
TCTTGTTTGGTTATGCTTATTGTCACTTATAGGTATCGTTTGGATCCATCTTTTTCATATTGTAGTGATCAGAGCTGACTCATGCGTGGGCCTGGGAAGAGAATCTGGGAGATGGAAAAATGGACACTTCTCATCTTCTGTTTGACTCCAAATGTTAAGATTTTTAAAGACAAAGCTGGAATTTGATGTGGTAAGACATTCAGGCACAAAAATGATAGTCATGAAGGAAGAAGTTTTAAAATTTCACAGATACCTAGAAGCAGGAAGCACACCATACCCACAAAGGGCTGCAGAAGGAAGCACCAAGGAGGCAGAAGGTGGACTGAGGGGAATGCGGAGAGACCCTTTACTGTAGTTGCTGCAGGAAGAAACATGTGAGACAGAGTAAACAGGTTTAGGACTGGCTGGTTTGAATAATTTTAGTAGACTCTGTGACATAGGTACTGACCTTAGCTGTCTGTTACCTGGTCTGGGGTTATTAGGACAGGTGGGTATTGGCCTAGAACAAGAAAGGTTGATAAAGGAGGTGGCTGGGGAGTCAGGGTGCTGGATGGTTGGTTTCCATATAAAAGGTACAGTCTTAGGGGCTTGTTTGCTTTCTCTAGGAATTAACTAACTCTGGGAGGGGCAGTCCTTTCCAGTGTCAGCAAAGTCCTGAAGATATCAAAGCATTAGAATAAAAAGACATGCTTTCTACATTAGGGCTAACTAGCTCACCAGATGACATCCTTATTTGTCCTTCTTAAAGGTTAAGAATTCTGCACTGAGGACTGAACTAACATCATAATGACACCTTGGATTGAAAAGAAAAAAAAAAAATAAAGGAAAGAAAAAAGGAAGAAAGGAAGCAAGAAAGAAAAGACTTTTTGTTTTTAAAAGAAAAACGGTAGAGGAAATAAAGGAGCTGAGCATATAGTAGGTGCTCAGAATACATTTGGTGAATAAAGAAACCTATGATAGATTGTATGTGTGCATGCTGAGTTGCTGCAATTGTATCCAATTCTTTGAGACTCTATGGACTGTAGCCCACCAGGCTCCTTTGTCCATGAGATTCTCCAAACAAGAATACTGGAGTGGGTTGCCATGTCCTCTGCTAGGGGATCTTCCTGACCCAGGGATTGAACCCATGTCTCTTAATTGCAGGTGGTTTCTTCACCACTAGAGCTCTCCAGGAAGCCCTAGATGATAGAATATCAGTATCTATCAATTTATCTTCTGATTTAATTGTATTATATCGTTAATATGAATGCAAGACTCTGTTTTAGAGGCAACAAGGTATTTGCAATTTAAGCCTAAGATTGGTAAAAGAGTTTGCTCTGTCAATTTCAGCTATCACTGAGCAGATTGATGGATGTATTTTCCATAGGCCTGAAATTACAGTTTGTAAGGAGACTGTCTAGTAGTCTACTTGGAAGGTGGTTTCTGCACACTTACTTAAGGGGCCATTCAATCAGTCAATCACCAAGCAGTAGTTCGTTGGTTTAAGGATGACATTTTTATTTTAGGTGAAACCTCAGTGGAAACACTGTCCAGGCAGTTACTCTGATTTCTGAATCTACCAAGGAATATGTCTAGGGCTGCCTTCATTTAAAAAAAAATCCTATTTTTCCAAAATCTAGAGAAGTGTCTTAAGAAAGGATTTGTCACCAAGTTGCTTTACAAATAAATACCTTCAATAAATAAATGGAAGTGTCTGTTTACAAATCATTTATAGATGAACTTGTCAGAGGCCGGGATCAAAAAAATCTGTAGCTAAGTGAATAGCAGAGATAGCAGAGATTCAGATCCTGCCAAGATCAATGGAAATGATGGGAACAAGTACAACAGGACTCCAGGGAAAAAGGATCAATTTACAACAGTGGGATCTGCATCTAACTTTCCAAGACTGCCTCTGCAGAGTGGAATTCTCTGAGATGGTGGTGAAAGTTGGACAGGGATCCTACCTGAAAGTAGCTGAAAACGCCACTTTTCTGTGATTAGGAAGGAAACAATTCTCAGGTTTGGCCGTAAGTCTGCCCTGTTTGTAGCAGGGTGACTCAGTTGAGCACAAAAGGAGACTGGGGTTATGGCCTGATGTCCTCTCCTTTCGGTGCAGGCTTTTAGTGGCACAAGTTGATGTGTAAATAACTGCAATTGATTGCAAAATGGCCTCAGTCCTTCATATCTCCTTGCCCCCACTTCCATGCCCCAGCAAGGCCAATCATTGTCAGTGACTGGCTGTGGCCAATAGAATGTGGTAGGAGACACGGTGGGCAAGCTCCTAGTCTAGGCCTCAAGAGTCCTGTGTGTTTCGGAAGATTCTGATCCCAATACTGTTGAGAGAGAAAGAGAATGGATGCATGTTTATTTAGCACCTACTTAATTTCAGGCATCTAGTTAAGCTTATTATTAAGGCTAACCACACACATAAGCATAATTATAATAAAATGGCAAAGACTTGAGGACTTTTTAGGTGCCAGGTCCTGAGTTAAAGGATTTACATGTTTTATTTCATATAAAAACCCTAGGAGGTTGGTGTTGTCAGTGGCCCAATGATACAAATAAGGCCAAGAGTACTTCCAGGTAAAGGAACTTGGCTTAGAGCAAAGAGCAGGTAACTGGGAGAACCAATCCATATACAGCTGGCCTCTGTGTCAGCAGAAATGGAACCGCAAATACAGAGGGCTGAGCATCCAGGGATATTGGTTTGCGGCAGGGTTCTGCACTCAATGCGCCTGTGGATATCCAGGGCTAATGATATATACAGTTTCCTTTAATGATCTGTGTGAAAACACCTGGTCCAAAAACAGCATTGCTCCTTCTTTGATATGTGTGGGTACTAAGAATATGAGACCACAGGCCTCCCCAGGGAGAATATGCACACATTTGGGTAGAGAAAAAGATTATGTGGAAGGAAATGTTTTTTTCCCAGACACAGAGGGAAAGCTAGGCTGAATAGGTAAACCTTGATTATTTTCTTCAGCTTAAAAAAATGTGGAGTAATTAAAGCAAAACTGGTAGCAAAACTCCTCAGATAGATATTCCATGTTCTATCAGTGGCCCAACTTCCCTCTCAGACTGAATAGCTTTGTGTTATGCCAGGGAACCTGAAGACACAGTTCTATTGCTCTATTTAGCTGCTCGATTAGCAGCAAAACTTCAGTACTTTGCAGTCACTACCAGCTCTCTACACTGGCACCTCTGAGCTTTATTTTCAACTGTCCTCAGTTTATTACCCCAAAGTGAGAGTCCCAGGAGAGCAGATTTCCTTTTCTTGGAGGAGTAAGCTGGTTAGTAGGGGTGAACATGTGATGACTGGAGTGCCAGGGAGCAGTCTGGTGATGGAGGTTCAAAAAAACCTTGGCTTCATCAGCAGACTCCACTTTTCCCTTGTACTCCACATGTAACCCATCAGCAAATCTTACTGGTTCCACATTCGTGATACATCATGTGACCCTGATCACCTTTTCTGCTGCTATTTTCATCTATCCATTTTCATTTTTCCTGAGTGGCTGCAGTACCTATAAATGGCTACCCGAACCTCAAAAGCACAGGCAGATGGATGCTGTTGCAATATGAGATCATGCCCTTTATCTGCTCAAAACCCACCCATGGCTCCCAGCTCATACTCAGAAAAGCCAAAGTCCTTTCAGGGTCTACAAGACGTTCCAAGGTTTGGTTAGCCTCTCTCTTCCCTGCACACCCCACTCCACCCACACTGACCCTCTGCTCTTTCTACAAAGTGCCCAGGCTGTTCACCCCTCAGCACCCTTTCATGTGGTCTCCAGGCATCCTCAAGGGCCTCCCTTGATTTCCTTTGTTCAGAGTCACCTTGGTTCAGTAACCTTCCCCAAGACCACCATATCTGAACACTGTAACCCCCTCTACACTCCCTACTATTTACTCCTGCTTTCCTCTTGCTCCATAGCACTTACCATCTTCCAAAATAACATGCAAGTTGCTTATTTGTTTATTGGCCTTCTTCCTCTAAAGACCAGAGCTTCGTGAGGCCAGAGATCTTTGTCTCTTGGGTTTACTGAAAGGGCCTGACATATACTATGCATTGAATGGATTTCTGTTCAATAAATTGATGGACTTTAACAGGGCAGAAGTTGGTGTACTATTAAAAGTGACCATGGAGCCATTCTGCCCAGCTCCAAATTCCTGCCCTACTGCTTAATAGTCTTGGGACATTCATTAATGGGAGCTTGGGACAAGACCCCACTTCTTCATCTGCAAAATGGGTGTGATAGCAGAACACAGCTCATGGAGAGAATGCAGATGGAATACTTAGTACAGTGTCTGGCATACACTGAATGCTCAATAGACATTGACTATAGTAATACATTAAAAAAAAAATTCCCCTTAAAATCCCACCCCTTAACATCCTAACTATCTTTTCAGGCCCTACTCAAATGCCACCTCCTCCCTTTCGCCCTTAGGATTGTCCTTGGACTTAACCCTTTGCCCTGCTCTGCTTCAGACATTCACTACCTTGTTTCTTGCGCCTTATTCTGCACCATTTCCCTCCTGCATCAAGTGGGATCTTCTTGAATTTGGGAACTGCATGAGGCTCATCGTTGTGTCTCCATGGTACCTAGCACAGTGGAGTCATAACATGGGCAGATCCAACTTGCAAGATCTCAACCATGCTAGTTTGCAATGCCATCATTACTCAATAATCACTGTGAGTAAGCCAGTCACAGTCAATGTATGTTGGCAAAACCTCTGGCAAACCTATGGAAAAAGTGTATGGATGACTCTAAGTTGCTCCAGCTAGTGACCAAGAGAAATACATTAATCAAGGAGCCAGGCAAATAAGTGGTGATGCTATACCAATATACACAAAGAAAGAAATTCAAGTATTAATTGTTAGAGTAACAGTGAATAAAAAAAAGAAATATAGGTAAACTTATATAGGGCTATAAACACAAAATTCATAAAAGTATGATTCATGTTGGATGAATTAGGAGCAATTTTTCCTGTCTAAACAGAATAAGCATTCAATAAATGCTTACTAAGCAGTGGAGTTTATTTGAATTGAAATAAACCATAAATGTCCCCTGCAGGAGTAAATAGCAACCCACTCCAGTATTCTTCCCTGGGAAAACCCATGGATGTAGGAGCCTGGCAGGCTGCAGTCCACAGGGTCGCAAAGAGTCAGACACGACTGAGTGACTGGGCATACATGCACGCAAGCCATAAATGTATGACTTTGAAATTCAGAGGATACCAAAAGATCAGGAAAAGAAAATTCTAACCTAGTCCCAAAATAGTTTCCCACAATTTGGTATATAAATAGAAATATTTCTTGAATGCTAAAGATAGAACAAGTAATTAAAGGGGGACTAAAGGGTGACAAGTGATTTGATTGGAAAGGAAAATTCATCTTGTCACTTATTATCTGCAATCCAAATTTATGCAAGACCAGTCAGGAAGCAATTTTCATTTTATCCGAGATAAACCAGAGCTTAAGCCACCAAAGCTTGTCATCTTGAATGTTTCAGTCATTCAATGGTTGGTGCCCTCTTATTTAGAATTCTTGCTGTTATGGTAATTGTCAGGATGCCTTGATTTTTCTAAACTATTGCACAGTGCAGTCTCATTATAACAGGATTTGCTGTAGAATGACACTTCATGGGAAAGGCTTCAGTTGCTGAGTTACAAAGATTACTGTATCTTCTTGTAAGGCAGACAGTCTTGGTGGTCCTACAGCATGAAAATTTTGACTTCCCAGGACAGTTTTATGGTGGGCATTAGTTGTGCTTGTTTTCTTTCATCTTCTGCTGGCTGTTTCCTTTAATTGATGCTTCAACAATGTCGGATCGCAATCTAACAACATCCAACAGGCTCCTTCTACCTCAGGATTATTTTCCATTGGTCCTCTGTATATTTTTCCATTCTTCTCCATTTGGCTTTGTGCTCTGGGAGGCTGATCTCCATGGACTGCAACATCTATGATGCCCTGCCCCTTTGACTTCTGGCTGGATTTCACTAATTATGGGACATGGGGGAAAGCTGAAAAAGAGGAGAGTGAGTTTGGGGTCTTTATATCTTCTTGGACATGATCCAGTTGCGGTTGTTTATTATATATTAAAGCCATAACTTCTGTTGAGCATCTCTCTTACAACTATCACAACTCATTCTAAGTTCCAAGACCTGCTCCCTCTCCTTGCACCTTCATACCTAGATGCGGTACAGGGAGCATCACTAACCCTCCTTGGTTTTCCTGAATCCCACTCACAACTCTGTGGTCTCTCCCCAATATCTCCATTTAACTGTATCATCTGTTTCCTGGTAACTGTTTGATGAGTGCCCAAATATCAGACTATGTCAATAACATAACAATAAACACTTATCTGTACAGTGTTAGCCTTTAAATTTTCTCCTCAAAACAACGTATACTTTATTTTTAGTAGGGGCTCTGCCAATATCTTCTATCAGGTCACTCTGTTTATTTTTGCCATAGCACTTATTGCAATCCAGAAGTCTTATTGTTGAATTATTATTTATTGTAGTCTTCCTCTCCCACCAGAATGTAAGCTCTGTGAAGACAGGTATAGTGTTTGTCTTATAAATAGATCAGTAGTAACTGACACATGGTAGAAATAAAAGTATGCATTTCTATCTGGGAAAACAATGGATATATAATAGAAACAGTCACCAATCAGAGCCAGGAATGAAGTGCATGGTCCTGAGTTACACTCTTTAGGAGCCGTGCAGGTCCTAATCTCAAGCTTGGTAGGCAGAAGAGGACAGAACATTGTAGGGCTCTCTGAATTCTAGGTTCTGTTTGAGGTTTGCATCGGTCTATCTGTTGTTAGATGTTACAAGTGAAAAGAAGGTAGGAGATTCTTCCAGCCTAGAATAGCGGTATCTGGCTTTGGCACTTGGAATTGAATGTCAGGCTAGTGGCTTTTAAACTACACTTGACTTTGAAAGAGGCAAACTACGCTTGGCTTAGAAAAGAGGTTTTAAGGGAAGTTCTACCGCCAGTAACAACAAACTTGATAGGTACGTGAGATTTCAAAGAAAGAATCAGTTACAGTATCTGTGACCAACTTGAGAGCTCTGGGAACTTACTACCATGTCATATCTTCATGGGTAGATTAAAAAATGACTGAACATATGTTATAAAAAAGATTGCTATGATCCTAAGGGGTTTGGCCAAGTGTTATTTAAAGGTTTTACACAGGAAGAAATGGCATCTGTATTCCTGTCTGATATGAGATACCTTTTCCACTGTGACAATGGGGGAATTTTCTTTCCTACCAAATAATGAAGCAAAAAAATCACGTGAGGTGATAGTCCAGAAGCAGAATAAAGAAACAGAGTACGGAGAGGACCCAGAGAGATCTTCCAAATGGCAAAGCCATGCAAAAGGAAAGGGAAACCTTACTAGTTAATAGGCAAAAGGCAATTTGCAGGATGTATGAGAAGGAAGCAACCACTATTTAATTTAGTTGATCATGACTTTATTGTACTTCAAGTGAATGTACCACGCAGAGATCCATAATATCAACAGAAAAGCATATTGTGAAGGTCAGAAAAAAGCAGTTGAGGACTTGAGTCCACAAGAGTTTCTCAGAAACAAGATAATTCAAATTCTTCCTTCAGGGATCCCTTGAGAATCAGCCTAATCAGACTGAAGGCTTTAGAGTTGTTGCTCATTGTGCTTAGGCTCCTTTCTGTGGGACTTCCACTGCTGAACCATATCTTCTGTAATAAAAATGATTAGCACTTAACAGCATCTAGCAGGAAGCCTTCTGTCTCCTGCAGGACCTTCAGTATCACTGTAGATGGAAATATGTACTAAGCCTCTGAGAAATGCCAGGCAAACTCTGAATCTAGTACATTAGCCATAATGGAAGTGTAACAGGTTCCTAGGGAGGGGTTGGGTGCAGGGATGTGACTGAAAATTGTGAATGAAGACAGAAATTGGGATAACGCTATTACTGGGATTCACTTCCCTAATACGTGTTTAAAAGACTTTTTTTTCCTTCTTGAATCACAGTTGCCAGGCATTCTCATTTCTTTTCAAAAGACATTTTTGCAAGGATTAGCTTTTAAATTATGGCAAAGTACAGTAGATGTTAAATTGTTATGAGGAATAGGTTCTCTATGTCACTGAGTCTATTTTGAAAATTACTCACCTACCACTTTCTATCTTTCTATCATGGAGGAGAGAAGAGAATATCTTACAAATTGCCAGTAAATCAAGATGAATTGACATTCTACCCATCACATTACATCAACTTGTGCTTTTCCAAGAATGGAGACTGTTTCAATTCTTTTCATTCCCTCTGGTTTGTTGATCTTAAAAGCTTATCCATTTTCTTGCTCTGCATGAAATTTCATCACTTCCAACTTCAGAAAAGCTTCATACAAGAATATGCAAAGACTGAGAATTCTTCAATCCCCAAACTCCCTCAAATTAAATAATTCCCTCAAATAAAATTATTAAGTTTTATACTATCAAGAAACTTGGGTGTGAGCACATCAGCAGCAAGGATTGAACTCCATTCATCGTAACAAGTTGCTACTTAATTAGACTTAGTAAGTGGGTTGATTAAATGAAATACAAATCTCTATTGTATATAATTAGTTTGAGCTTAAATAGTTTTTAACCACACTGGGTTCATATTCCCTAATTCTCCCATTCTTTTTCTCCCTTTCAAGCTTAATTTTAAACAGCATGAAATGATATAAAATTTAAGAATTATCTGGTCATAGTTAACAGATATGGTTACTGTAAGTGAAAACACCCAGGAGACTGATATAGAGCTGGAATGCTGTGCATATGATCAAATCAAAGTCAGTCCCGTCTATACAAAGATTGTACAGGAATGTTCATAGTAGATTTTAATAGTAGCCCCAAACTGGAAACAAAGCAAATGCCCATCAAGAGGAAGGAGAATAAACAAATTTTGTTTATCTGTATAATGAAATACTATTCACTAAAACACAGAGATAAGTACTGATACACACAACTACTTAGATAAATCTCAAAAACGTTTTGCCACACAAAAGAACACACTCTGTACGGTTCCATTTATATGAAGCTCAAGAATGGGAAAGATAGTCTATAGTGATAATGATCAGAAATAGGCTTCCTGCTTGGGTTGTTGAAAGCACCTGGCAGAGGAATTTGAGTAGCCTACTTCCACCGTGCCAGTCAAGGGAAGGCAAAAACGGCCTCCTCCTTGTCCTTACCTTCCCCACTGGGGTGGGGCAATCAGATGCCCCTTGCTTGGGCCCTGGGATGGGTTGGGCTTGGGGAGGGTGGATTTGTTCAATTGGATTTTGGTTGGTGTAACGTGGGCATTACCAAAACAGATTTCTGTTGTTAGTCTACTCTTTCTCTCATCCTTTGGTTGGGGACCACGGGCTTCTCTTGAAGCTTTTTTGTCTATACCCGTTGGTGGTGCAGAGGTGAAGACTTCTGAAAAGCCCTGAAGCCTAGGGAACTGAGTGCTCTGTCATTCCTCTATTGTCAAGATTCCTAAGCAGTCTGCCTTCTTCTTTCCACTTTTCAGAGTCTTTTATGCTCTTTATTATGTATGTCAGGGATTTTTAGTTGCAGGGAGAGCCTGGATGGAGTGGGGCTACTCTCTCTTCCCCAGAACAGGAAGTCCTCTCCTCCATTTTGCTTTAATACCAACACTGAGTAGTACAACCCAACTGAGGCTGGCACACACAGTAGGTACTCAACAAATGCTGGTTGATTTGGAATCCAAGCCTTCTTTGATGTGATCCACCTGCATATTTTTGAAGAGTGGTGACTAGATTACCTGCTTTGCATACTTTTAATTAGTCAATTGTGGTGGTAGCCTTACTATGTAAGGATCCCTCTCATGACCTTGTGTAGGAGTCCAGACCACCTATGGAATTCTAGCACTCACAAGGACATGGCACTCAGTTGTGTCTAGGGTTGGCCAGATATCTGGAATTCTGCTCTTAGAATTTGTTTCTGCCTGTCCTTTTCTCTGATGACTTACAATCATCATTCGCTAGTCTTGTTGCTGTTTCCCTCATGTCTTGGTAGGTCACATGCTTTTTAACCACAGAGGTATGATAAAGCTTGTTTGGGTTTCCAAAACCCTTTGAAGTATTTGAGTTAGAGGTCCCAGGAAGCTATAAATTACCAGGATTATCATTATGGTTTAGTCACTAACCAAGTTAAAACAGCACTCTGGGTCACCAAAAAAACACTTCCTTTGTGATTTTTTTCCTTGTGTAGGAAGCTTTATTTTCAATGGGTTCATCACAATTTTCCAGAGACTTCTGGTTCCAACATTGGTAATACATGTTTACCCCTGTGTGTTTGGGACAAGCTATGAAAGCAAAAGTCACTTAGTTGTGTCTGAATCTTTGCGATCCCATGGACTGTAGCCTGCCAGGCTCCTCTGTCTATGGAACTCTCCAGGCTAGAATACTGGAGTGGGTTGCCTTCACCAAGGGATCTTCCCAACTGAGGAATCAAACCCAGGTCTCCTGCACTGCAGGCAGATTCTTAACCGTCTGAGCCACTGTAAGATGAAATACATTCTGCCTCATTTTAGCAAGTGTAGTGAGAAGAATAATTCAGCTTCTCCAGGGAAACACCAAACGGGAGCTCTTGAGAGAATAATGCACCCTCACTCCATGTTGAAAGTATCAGTATATCCAACATTAAAGGGAAAAAAACTAACCAGTGAGTTCATAGATCCACTTTGGATTATGTATTTTCTCATTTTGTTCTGTCTTATTTGAAAAAAAAGCTTCTTGTAAGATTATAAAAATGCAAACCTATTATTGAATTCCAACCTATACACATTACATTAGACATAACAGATTCAATGAAAAGCAATAGAAATATTTAAATGAGTGTCCACATTCTCCAGAGATGGCTCTTCCAATGGCTTTGACAAGTTCACGAGTGTCCCTAAAGAGGAGACCCATGCCATAAGGGCTCCTTGTTTATGCTCACCTCACCAGCACATGGTTGTAATCTGACTTGGAGACCACTAAAATAATCCTGTGATGCCCTTCATCTGAGGCTGACAAACTACTGTCCATGGGCCAAATGTGGCCCAACAGCTGCTCTTGTAAATAAAATTTTATTGGCACACAAACATCTTCATTCATTTACATACTAAGACTGCTCTCATGCTACAACAGTAGAATTCATAAGGGTAACAAGTCTTCAACAAAGCAAAAAAAAAAAAAAAAAAAAACCCACAAAAAACCCAAAACTTTGCTATCTCTTTACAAATAATTTAGCTTTCTGTCCCCTGCTCTATATTTCACTTATCTTGGTGTTTGGCTCCTGTGCTGTGTCCCTTCTCATGTTCTTGATTTATGAAGTTCAGAGTCCTTCCAGACTTAGTTCCTATGCATCCCTTCCTCTCTTCATTGGCTCTGTGGGTCAATGGTTCTCAGCCTCAGCTGGTTTTTAGAATCACTTGGGAAGCTTTTTAAAAATATTGATGCCTTGGCGTCACCCTGAGAGGTTTTGATTTAATTAGTCTGGGACAGGACTCAGTCTGCATACTTTCTGAAAGCTCCCCAGGTGACTGCAATGCACAGCCAGCATTGGGAACAATCACTCTAGTTGATTTTGTCTAGTCTCCAGACTTTATATTAACTATATGACAGCAACTCTAAACTTGTATCTTCAGTTCCAATATTCACATTTCAACTGCTTATTTGACACTGGCACTTGAACTTCTAACAGGCATCTCAAAATCACTACATCTGAATCAGGACTTCTGACTTCCTTCAGACATCTCAGTAAATAAAGCTTCATATTTTTGAGTTGCTCAAGAGAAAAACCTTATAGTCATGCTTGGCTCCTCCCTGTCTCTTACGTTCCATCTCTAACACATTAGCAAATCCTACTGTTCCCTTCAAATGTTTGAGAATTCAACCATTCATGATCTCTTGTGGTCCTAGCCATGGACATCTCTCATGGGTATTGTTTCAATGGTCTGCTATTGTCATGGTCTCTTGGTTTCTGCTCTGGTACCTCTGCAGTCTTTGCTAGAGGAGAAGCCAGAGTAATTCTGACAGTACATGAATCAGATCAAATCATGCCTCTGTTCAAAGGTTGCTAATTGCTTTCCATCATTTTCAGAAAAGAACACAAAGTCTTTCCATTGGCCTCACAAAGTCTTCCCATTGGCCCCAGCTTCCTGTACAACCCCATCTTTGCCTTGTACCTTGATCCTCCTCACTGACTTTGGTTGAGCCACGCCAGGTTCCTGGACATTCCTCAAACAAACCTTTTTGCCTTGAAAATCTGTGCCTTCTCCCTAGAGTACTTGCCCCCACCCCCAGACATCCTAGTGGCTCCTCCCAAATACCATCTTATCAGAGATACTTGCTCTGATCACAAAATCTGAAATAGCTCCTAAATCTTTTTATCTCTCTTGTCTTACTTTACTTTTTCCCCAAAGCACTTCCATGTGATATTGTTTGTTTATGCTTTGTCTTCCTCTCACTAGCATATTTGCTTCAGTTAGATCAGAGCTGCTGGGGTTCACAACCCCAGGGAGTGCACATCATGGTCTATGTGGATGTGCCCCTGAAAATTGTGCACTCCACAGCCTGAGCAGCTGTGCACAGTAATTCTGCACTAAAGCAAAGGGCTCAGTTTTGTTTATGGCTGTGTTTCCAGGGCCTTGGACAGTGCCTGATACAAAATAGGCCCTTAGTAATTTTGTTAAATGAACTGTTGAACATACACTACTTATAATTTTGTTTGAATCCACATTCATGAAAAAGATGCTCTGGAGGTACTTTTCCATACCATCTACAATGCAATATTTTCCTTCATTTTGACATTTTTATACAGTTGAGAAAAGGTGTTTTCTTTCCCTCATCTTTTTACATTTCCTGGTATCAATCTCTATTTTCCCTTTTTATGACCAATAAGAAATCTTTCATAAATTATCTGACTAACAACTCCTCTCATTATGTTTATCATTGAGCTTTATTAAAAAAAAAATCAAACATCTTACCAGGCATCATATATGTATTTATGTATTTTAAGTCTCTCTCTCCACTGGACTGAGTTTCATGAATGTAAGGGCTTTGTTTTGTTCACATCCTGGCTCACAGTAGGTGCTCGATAAATATTGGTAGGAAGGAAGCCAGGTAGACAGATAGAGTACAATTCACAGGGATCTGAAAGGTTGGTAGGTACTAAAGAAGCTGGAAGCTTGCCTTTAGTGAGTGTATCTGATCCGCACTGATGTCCAGAATAGAGACCATTCTCAGTTACATGCAGCCACTGTCTTCATCAATCAAATCCCAAAGATTATTTCGTAATATCTATATATAGACAAGAAAATATAAATAAAATATGTACCCATTAAAATCAGAAAGCTTTACAAATGACTGGATAAAGATTATATATATGTATATACATACATATATTATATATTTATAAAATTCAACTGTGAGAAGGAAGGAAATCTTGCCATTTGTGACAACATGGACAAAGCTTGAGGGTATTATGCCAAGTTAAATAAGCCAGACGGAGAAAGACAAATGCTGCCTGGTATCACTCATCTGTGGAATCTTTAGAAAAGTCAAACTCATAAAAACACAGAGTAGAAAAGAGGTTGCCAGGGGCTGGGTGTAGGGGAGATAGAGGTTGGTAAAAGGGTACAAACTGTCAGCTATAAGATAAATAAGGTGTGAGGATCTAATGCAAAGCATGGTGACTATAGTTGATAGCACTGAACTGTGTAATTGAAATTAGCTAAGAGAGTGGAACTTAAATGTTCTCACACACACACACAAAGATAAATATGTAGGGAGATGGGTGTGTTAATCAACTTGATATGTATATCAAGTCACCAATATGTATACTTCAAATGTCTTACAATTTGTATACCTTGATAAAGCTGAAATTTAAAAAAGAAACAACTTGACACAACAGCTCGAGAGTCACTGAAATTAAGTAGTTAAAAGAATGTATTTTGCAGTCATACAGATCTTGCATCAGTACCAGCACTGCCACATTCAAAAAAATAAATAAATGTTTGATGGTTTTGGAAACAGAATCGATAGGAATTGTCAGAATTTAACTTAAAACATGACTTTAACAAATATTCACTTATATAATCTAGCTTGTTGAATAATACAGTGAAAAAGCTAGTACCGTTAATTAACTAGACAGAATATTATATAAAAATTAGGTCTAAACATAGGTCCTTTGTACCAAATAAAACTTTCAATACTTAGTATGTTGGAAATCATATTGATTCCATGCATTTATTTACTTTTCTTATGCATTATATTTTTATCCATTATCTTGATGATTTGGGGGGGCTTTTGGTACTTTTTTTTCAGTTTTACTTTGAAAGAAAAAAGTATCCTTTGAATTTAAATACCAGAATGGTCAGAAATGAAGGCCTGGGAACATTCCCCCCTGCCCCCATGGCCAGTAGGTCTTGATTTGTTCAGAAATTTTTCTTCATGATGGTGAAGGGAAGAGCAAACAAAATGTTAAAGAGAGGAAAAGCAGGATTGCTCAGTAAAAGTTGAATAGAAATAGTCATATTTTCCAGAATTCTTTTCAATGTCCTCATATACTTGAATTATGCATCATACACTTTTTCATGAGATGTCACCAATGTCTTTTCTCCAGTCAGCTTGAGTCTGCTATGTGTGTGAAATTATTTGTCTGCTGCTGCTGCATCGCTTCAGTCATGTCCGACTCTGTGCGACCCCATAGATGGCAGCCCACCAGGCTTCCCGTCCCTGGGATTCTCCAGGCAAGAACACTGGAGTGGGTTGCCATTTTCTTCTTCAATGCATGAAAGTGAAAAGTGAAAGTGAAGTCGCTCAGTCGTGCCCGACTCTAGCGACCCCATGGACTGCAGCCTACCACGCTCCTCCGTCCATGGGATTTTCTAGGCAAAAGTACTGGAGTGTGGTGCCATTGCCTTCTCCATTTTTTATTTGTCTAGAGCCATATAATTGCATATTGTGAGCAACTCATCTTTCAGATGCTAGAGGAAAAAAAAATCTCAAAATTATACCTTTCTTATCTACAGATAAGGGAAAAAAGTCTTACATGTACTGTCACTTTTCCTTAGAAAAACTGCCATCTCTTTAAAAAACATTGTTTGAAAGCAGTAAATGATGCAGAACAACAAGCTGTCAGAGGAAAGACCAAGGATATTTTAAGACCTTACATAATATTTGTAGAAATTCTCAACATCAGAGTACAAATCATAATCTTGAGAAAGATTACACTGAATTCAAATGACTGATCTACACATGGATAGTGGGGTTTTCTTGCCTTATTTTTTCCCCCTTGGATAGAAAGAAACTCTGGACTATTTGTGCCTTCCCTATGTCCGTTCTTTATCAAACAAATTGTTACAACAACAAAAAAGTCAGTCTGCTAACTGATAATCTTTTAATCTTAATCTGTTTAGTGGACTCAAAGACAGGTAAGACTAAACATCACTGGGACATTGGGTACAGTGGTGGAGAATAAGGTGAGAAATACTTTTTTTTTAATTGAGAGAGGTCAAAAAATACATAAGAAGAAAAAAGTGTAATTAATGATTGTCTGTTTAATTCAAACAATGAAGAAAAATGTCCAGAAGGAAGCAAATTCCAATGTGAAGAAAGTGATTTCTTCTCCTAAACACACTATATCTTTAATGGTTGGTGGTGGTTTAGTTGCTAAGTTGTGTCCATCTGCTGTGACCCCATGGACTGCAGCCCGCCAGGTTCCTCTGCCCGTGGGATTTTGCAGGCAAGAATACTGAAGTAGGTTGCTATTCCCTCCTCCAGGGGATCTTCCCAACCCAGAGATCAAACATGGGTCTCCTGCATTGCCTACAGTCTCCTGTATTGCAGGCAGACTTTTTACCAACTGAGCCATCAGGGAAGTGCATATGAACACTTAATTAACTACTTTATTTTACACTGAGAAAAAAAAAAGATATAAGTCCAAAAGAAAACAAATACTAAGTTATGTTGACACCAACCAGTGGTGAAATACTTAATAAAAACTATAAAGAACATGGCTTGCACTTAAAAAACAAAAAAAAAGAATTGTCAAACTAAAATGAGATGAGAACATTTTCCTTGTTTCCTTCTTTAATTAACTACTAACCTGAGGTGGTAGCAAGATAATCTGTTTGAAGTATTTAAGGAGATTGAAAATGATCACTGTAGCTATGTGATCATTTTAACAAAGGCAGACATTAAAGAAAACAATTTCAAACAATGGGAAGTCTACCATTTCTCAAAATCAAGTTGTCTACCTTTATAGTGTGGGTTTTATCTGAAAATATCTGTATATGTATTGTGGTTATTGGATTGGATGAAACAAAGCAGAAACATCTATAAAGCTAAGCTGATGAGTAATTTAAATGATAACTAAGTTTTGAATGGTATTTTCATTTCTGTTCTGTTGATTCAAAGATGTTAAGTCCAAAACGTTAATTACTTTTTAGGTGGAGATAAAACCTATCTGTGCTTCCCCTCTCTAGTTCTTTTCTTATTTCAGACTTAGTTGTAAATCCCATATGAAAATATATTCCCTTCCTCCTCACTCCCACACACTCACGCACACACACAAACTCATGTATCCACTTACGGTTTAGTATAGGGTTTGCCATGGAGAGGGCAATGGCACCCCACTCCAGTACTCTTGCCTGGAAAATCCCATGGACGGAGGAGCCTGGAAGGCTGCAGTCCATGGGGTCGCTAAGAGTCGGACACGACTGAGCAACTTCACTTTCACTTTTCACTTTCATGCATTGGAGAAGGAAATGGCAACCCACTCCAGTGTTCTTGCCTGGAGAATCCCATGGACAGAGGAGCCTGGTGGGCTGCCGTCTATGGGGTTGCACAGAGTCGGACACGACTGAAGTGACTTAGCAGCAGCAGCAGCAGCATAGGGTTTGCCAAACTCATTGCCTTAAAGACAAGGTACGTAACAAGAGAGGAACAAAAGCTCTGTGTAAGAATATAGAGTAGTGAGGACTACAGCAAACTTGCCCAAATAGATCACTTGAAGGGGTCATTGCTGATTATCTCCTGATAATTATTGACACATGGGAATGTAACTCAGTGTTTCTAGATTCTTATTTTGCATGAGAAGCCATGAATCCATGTTTTATTAAATATCCCATATTTACATACTATCAATGCAACTAAACAAACAAGCTAACAAGATAACCTTCCATATCAATAACTTAGGTCTGTGGCTGTATTTAACCAGCTCCCTATCAAGATGTTGCCTCTGGCTTGGTAAGTAATGTCAGGAGGCTTACTTTTCAGTCTCACCTTTCCACTCCCTAGCTGGGAAGATTTGGAGAAGTCCTATATAAGATTAGCACTAGAAATATAAATGGATTTGAAATCTTGGAGTGTAAGAGATTTTTGAGACTTTCTTATCCCACCTACTTATTTCAGAGATGGAGATGCTGAAGTCTAGATGAGTGCATTGATTTATTTAAGGTCTTAGGGAAGAGCAATAACAGATCTGACACTACAAACATGGCTTCAGACTCCCAGCCCACAGGACCACTCAATGACTAAAACAATGATAATAAACAGGTCCAGAAGGAATAAAATCATGAGTACAGTGTTTAATTTTAAACTGTTTAATTCACTTTTTAAGAACTGTTGGAAGGTAGGGTCTAGTTTATGCCTCTCCAGCACACAGCGTACTCCCTTATCATTTTGTCCTCAAATCTTTACTGAATGAATGAATGGGTAAATGAAAAAAGAAAGAACTCAATCATTATATTTAGGACAAAAGAGTAGTCATTAAGAAGCCAGTGACCAAAATAACAGAGGAAAGCTATAGTTCAGAGATAAATAAACTGAAGTCAGGTAAAACTCATTACTGTTCACTGAAAATATTAAAACAAACAAAATAAAACAAAAAGCTTCCTTCTACTGAATCTCTGACATGGAGCTGAATAGGAAAACAGTCTTTCCTAGATCTGATTTCTCCTTACCAGTGCTGGAAATTCAATTTATTGATTCCATCAAAGTGCCCTGCAGAGAAGAGTATAAGCCCTGCTTGAATGTCTGAATGTAGATGATAAAAAGAAACTTGATATTAAAGATAGTTTACATGATAGCCAATAGAAAATACAGCTAAGTCAAGTGTGCCTTTGTCGGTGGCTTATTAAAAAACATTTTTTGTTGTTGTTGTTGTGGGAAGATGTATATACTTTCTGGAGCTGTGGCTTACAATTTAATGCATTGTTATTTCATATTCTCCTAGAATGCCTGCTGCTCTCAAGCTCAAAAACTTGCCTACTGCTTTCTTTTCCAGTTAGTCTATTGATTAATTTTTCTCTTTAATGAAAAACTGAAGTGCCAGATTGAGTAAGACAAGTATTGTCCAACTCTTACAAAAGTTAAGGATTTATTTGTGTAAAGTATCGAGCAGGATATATAAATCATATACATGACAGTAAATGAATATGATGAATTCTGCTTTTGCTGTAATTAGGCACATTTTCCCTCTATAAAATATTCCTTGTTGCATCAAATTTAACAATCACTTTTCCATTTTGTCTGCTAAAATTCTTATAAAATACGGTATGAACAGGACATGGAAGGGCATATTGTGAATTTTGTTTATGATTATTTCATTATAGATTTTTAGGTAGCTGGTTGAAAAGGTCAGGTGGAAATTGATAGGATATGACCCAGAGCCAAGGTCAATGCCCATGCATACAACATACATGTTAATTGTGGCTACATCCTATTGGGATGTTTGCATGATTTCTATCAGTTGTGTTAGAATCACAGAAACAATGATTTTGATAAATAAATTTTGAGTAATAACCTGTCAATTCAAAGAGACCCTTCTACTGAGATGAGAAATGCATTACCATTGGGTCATTCAGGTTCTTTCCTTTGTTTATGTATTTGTTTTCCAAATCTCCGTGTCTTTCCCTAGGCAAGTCTAAGGAGATATTTCAACTCAATTAACATATTAATTGGATTTGTTAAATGCCCATACTCAATGGCTGTATTCATTGGTCTATGTTGGTCAAATTCTGAGACACAAATAACTATTACCAACCATAAAACATTCTTTGTGAAAGCAACAACTGACATTTATTGAAATCTTACTACAAGCTAGGCACTAGACCTTAATTTCTGTGTATTATCTCCTTTAGGTCTTATAATAACTACCAGCTTGGGTCCTCTTTAACCTAAGACTTAGATAGATCTATGTTTAATTTTGGGGGAACCTTCATACTGTTTTCTATAGTGTCTATACTAATTTACATTCCCACCAACACTGTTCTAAGGTTCCCTTTTTTCCCACATCCTTGCCATTCTTATTATTTCTTGTTTCTTTTTTTTCCACAATAACTATGTGACAGGTATGAGATGATGTCACATTATGGTTTTGATTTGCTTCCCCTGATGATTCATGAGGTTGAGCTGCACATGTGGCTCATGCAGCTGCACATGCATGGTTCTCTGCAAGTCTTCTTTGGAAAAATACCCTTCAGGTCCTCTGCCCACTTTTTAAATTGGATACAATCCTGCAATTCCACTCCTAGCTGCCAAAGAAAACACTAATTAGAAAAGATGTATGCACCCCAATGTTCACAGCAGCATTATTTATGATAGCCAAGATATGGGTGCAACCTAAGGGCTTCCAATCAACAGATAAATGGGTTAAAAAATGGATTAAAAATATGATATTTACATATATACACACATCGGAACATTCATCAGAAAAAATAAATAAATCTTGCCATTTGTGACAACATAGATGGACCTTTAGGGTATTATGCTTAGAGAAATAAACCGGACAGAGAGAGACAAATAATGTATGCTTTCACTTATATGTGGAATCTAAAAACCAAGACAAGTTGACAAACACAACAAAACAGAAACAGACTCACAGAGAACAAACTAGAAGTTACCAGAGATGAGGAGTGGCAGGCTGAGTGGAACAAGTGAAGGGGATTAAGAGGTATAAGCTACCAGTTACAAAATAAGTCACACGACTGTAATATACAGTCCAGGAAATATAGACAATATAATAACTTTTTATTGTGTATAATCTATAAAACTGCTGAATCACTACATTGCACACCTGAAACTATTGTGATATTGTAAGTCAACTATAGTTCAGTCAAAAAAACCCCTAAGACTGAGGTTAAATTTGTTGGCCAATTCAGGTCTGACTATATATTAACTTCTTGAAAGGTTTCAACTTTATTTTTTTTTAATTTAATTTAATTTTATTTTTAAACTTTACATAATTGTATTAGTTTTGCCAAACATCAAAATGAATCCGCCACAGGTATACATATGTTCCCCACCCTGAACCCTCCTCCCTCCTCCCTCCCCATACCATTTATTCTTAAGCCTCATAATCCCAGAAAGAATGGGAGCTCAGTGATTGTCAGAGCATTAAGATGATTTAGTTCAACCATAAAAATAATCTCTGAATAAAGCTGAGTCAATGATGAATTGGACAAGAGCTTCAAGTATGCTTTCTGTTCTAGGTTCCTAAACTCTTTTGATTTTGTTTCTAGGGGATTTATGCTGTTTTTTTCACCCACAGGTCACTGTTGATTCAGATCAGCTATTAAAATCCCCTATCCTTTTTTAATACCTTCTACTGAGTTATTGTTGCTGTTGTTCAGTCGCTCAGTTGTGTCTGACTCTTTGCAGCCCCAGGGAGTGCAGTATGCCAGAGTTCCCCATCCTTCACCATCTCCCAGAGCTTGCTCAAACTCATGTCTATTGAGTCGGTGATGCCATCCAACCATCTTGTCCTCTGTCGTCCCCTTCTCCCGCCTTCAATCTTTCCCAGCATCAGGGCCTTTTCTAATGAGTTGGCTCTTCACATTGGATGGCCCAAGTATTGGAACTTCAGCTTCAGCATCAGTCCTTCCAATGAATGTTCAGGATGAATTTCATTTAGGATTGACTGGTTTGACCTCCTTGCAGTCCAAGGGACTTGCACAAGTCTTCTCCAATACCACAGTTCAAAAGGATCAATTCTTCGGTGTTTAGCCTTCTTTATGGACCAACTCTCACATCCATAGATGACTCCTGGAAATACTATACCTTTGACTAGAAGGACCTTTGTTGGCAAAGTACTGTCTCTGCTTTTTAATATGCTGTCTAGGTTGGTCATAGCTTTTCTTCCAAGGAGCAAGCGTCTTTTAATTTAATGGTTGCAGTCACCATTGGCAGTGATTTTGGAGCCCAAGAAAATAGTCTGTCACTGTTTCCACTGTTTCCCCATCTATTTGCCATGAGGTGATGGGGCTGGATGCCATGATCTTAGTATTTTGAATGTTGAGTTTTAAGCCAACTTTTTCACTCTCCTCTTTCACTTTCATCAAGAGATTCTTTAGTTCCTCTTCACTTTCTGCCATAAGGGTAGTGTCATCTGCATATCTAAGCTTATTAATATTTCTCCTGGCAATCTTTATTCCAGCTTGTGCTTCATCCATCCTGGCATTTCCCATGATGTAATCTGAATATAAGTTAAATAAGCAGGGTGACAATATACAGCCTTAACATACTCCTTTCCCAATTTGGAACCAGTCCGTTGTTCCATTTCCTGTTCTAACTGTTGCTTCTTGGTCTGCATACAGGTTTCTTGGGAGGCAGGACAGATGGTCTGGTATTCCCAACTCTTTAAGAATTTTCCCTAGTTTGTTGTGATCCACACAAAAGCTTTAGCATAGTAAATAAAGCAAAAGTAATTGTTTTTCTGGAACTCTCTTGCTTTTTTGATGATCCAGTGGTGTTGGCAATTTGATCTCTGGTTCCTCTGCCTTTTCTAAATCCAACTTGAACATCTGGAAGTTCTTGGTTCACATACTGTTGAAACCTGGCTTGCAGAATTTTCAGCATTACTTTGCTAGTGTGTGAGATGAGTGCAATTGTGTAGTAGTTTGAACCATCTTTGGCATTGCCCTCCTTTGGGATCAGAATGAAAACTGCCCTTTTCCAGTCCTGTGGCCACTGCTGAGCTTTCCATATTTGCTGGCATACTGAGTGAAGCACTTTAACAGCACAATCTTTTAGGATTTGAAATATCTCAACTGGAATTCCATCACCTCCACTAGCTTTGTTCGTAGTGATGCTTCCTAAGTTCTACCTGACTTAGCACTCCAAGATGTCTGGCTCTATGTGAGTGATTACACATCATTGTGATTATCCAGGTCATTAAGATCTTTTTTGTATAGTTCTTCTATGTATTCTTGTCACCTCTTAATGTCTTCTGCTTCTGTTAGGTCCATACTGTTTCTGTCCTTTATTGTGCCCATCTTTGCATGTGATGTTCCCTTGGCATCTCTAATTTTCTTGAAAAGATCTCTAGTCTTTCCCATTCTATTGTTTTCCTTTATTTCTTTTCATTGTTCACTGAGGAAGGCTGTCTTATCTCTCTTTGCTATTCTTTGGAACTCTGCTTTCAGACGGATATATTTTTTCTTTTCTCCTTTGCCTTTCACTTGTCTTCTTTTCTCAGCTATTTGTAAGACCTCCTAACACAGCCATTTTGCCTTTTTGCATTTCTTTGTCTTGAGGATGATCTTGGTTACAGCCTCCTATACAATGTCACGAACTTCAGTCCATAGCTCTTCAGGCACTCTATCAGATCTAATCCCTTGAATCTATTTGTCACTTCCACTGTATATTCGTAAGGTGGTTGATTTAGGTCATACCTGAATGGTCTAGTGGTTTTCTCTACTTTCTTCAGATTTAAGTCTGAATTTGGCAATAAGGAGTTCACGATCTGAGCCATAGTCAGCTTCTGGTCTTGTTTTTGATGACTGTATACAGCTTCTCCATCTTTGCAAAGAATATAATCAATCATTTTGGTATTGACCATCTGGTGATGTCCATGTGTAGAGCTGTCTCTTGTGTTGTTGGAAGAGAGTGCTTGTTCTGACCAGTTGCATTCTCTTGACAAAACTCTGCTAGCCTTTTCCCTGCTTCATTTTGTACTTCAAGGTCAAACGTGCCTGTTACTCCAGGTATCTCTTGACTTCCTACTTTTGCATTCGAGTCCCCTATGATGAAAAGGACATCTTTTTTTTTTTTTTTTTTTGGTGTTTATTCTAGGAGGTCTTGTAGGTCTTCACAGAACTGTTCAACTTCAGCTTCTTTGGCATTAATGGTTGGGGCATAGACTTGGATTACCATGATATTGAATGGTTTGCCTTGAAACAGAGATCCTTCTGTTGTTTTTGAGATTGCATCCAAGTACTGCACTTTGGACCCTTTCGTTGACTATGATGGCTACTTCTAAGAGATTCCTGCCCATAGTAGTAGACACAATGGTCCTCTGAATTAAAATTTCCCATTCCACTCCATTTTAGTTCACTGATTTCCTAAAATGTTGATGTTCACACTTGCCATCTCCTGTTTGACCACGTCCAGTTTACCTTGATTCATGGACCTAACATTCCAGGTTCCTATGCAATATTGTTCTTTACAGAATTGGACTTTACTTTCACCACCAGACACATCCACAACTTGGCATTGTTTCCTCTTTGGCTCAGCCTCTTCATTGCTTCTTGAGCTATTTCTCTGCTCATCTCCAGTAGCATATTGGGCACCTACTGGCCTGGGGATGTCATCTTTTGGTGTCATATCTTTTTGCCTTTTCATATTGTTCATGGGGTTGTCAAGGCAAGAACGCTGATGTGGTTTGCCATTCCCTTCTCCAGTGGATCACATTTTTTCAGAACTCTCTATCATGACCTGTCCATCTTGGGTGGCCCTATACTGCATGGCTCATAGTTTCACTGAATTAGACAAGGTTGTGATCCATGTGGTCAGTTTGGTTAGTTTTCTGTGATTGTGATTTTCATTCTGTCTGTCCTCTGATGGATGAGGATAATAGGCTTGTGGAAGCTTCCTGGTGGAGGGGACTGGCTGTGGGTAAAACTAGGTCTTGCTCTGCTCTGGCAGGCAGGCCCATGGTAGGGTCAGTCTACTGAGAAGTCTTATTTTCTCCCTTATCTATTTACATTTTTTTCCTGTAGTTGCAGCGAGCAGGGGGTACTCTACAGTTGTGGTGTGTGAGCTTGTCACTGTGGTGGCTTCTCTTGTTGTGGAGCACAGGCTCTAGGGTGCTCGGGGTTTGTTGTAGTAGTGGGTACTGGTGGTAGTGGGTAGTAGTTGTGGCTCCAGGGCTCTACAGCAGAGGCTCAGTAGTTGTGGCACAGGAGCTCAGCTGCTCTGGTGCCCTGTGGGATCCTCCCAGACCAGGGATGGAACTAGCAGGCAGGGATTCTTTACCACTGAGCCACCTCAGGCATATTTTAGATTCTAGGTTTTCACACGTGTATCTGGTGAGAGAGGCCAAGATCAAGAGGCCTGGGAGGCCTGCCATCAAAAGTTCTAGGGCCTTTGACGAGCATCTCAACTTTGCTGGGACTGTTTCCTCCCCTCAAAATGACTGGCTGCTTGCTCAGTGGTATCTGACTCTTTGCAACTCCATGGACTGTAGCCCACCAGGCTCCTCCAGTTCACATAGGTGATACTTTGGGACATAAATCCTAATGTTTAGCTTTATTAAAAGTATCCATCTCATTGTTATGATCTTTGTTCTTTGATAAACTCTACACAGTTGCAAGAAGTATGATGTGTTGGTCACTTTTCTATCTTGAAAAACAATCATCCATGTAGTGGATATTGGCCATTTTTGGAACTACTCAGTTTGGACTCAATTCCATTAGGGTAAATCATGAGCCTGAATCATGGTTGGAAGCAGAGCCCCCAGCCTCCTTCTGCAGAACCCAAAGGTGGCAAACAATTCCGCTCCCTTCTCCTGGAAGCCCAGGTGCAGCCCTGTGACTGAGCTGGCCACACAGATGATCCTGTTGGGGCCTTACAATCTTAAGAAAACTACATAGAGATGCAGGGAAAGTGCAAACATATACAAAGTGAGATGATGACATGGAGAATGCAGCTTTGAAGGGCAAAGGCGAGCTGCTGGCACCTTTGCTATTTTCATGGCATGGCTTTGGCTGGTTCTTGCTGCCTTTATTTCTTTAGTTCCTAAGTATCTATAGAGTTTATTTCTTTAGCCTTCATATATATACCCTCTCCTCTCAACCCCTGCCAAAATTCCCTTTGGTCCTCAAGGTCCTAGAGTCAGTTTCTAGAGCTTACAACTATAACCCCTGACAGATGCAAGTCACTTCTCTTCCCCACTGCCCTCCCCCTTGGACTGAGGACCCACCATCTCACAAAACTGGACCAGGTGTAGTAGCCTCTCCCCGGCTCTGTGCCTCTGTGTTCCCACTTGCCATGATCTATCCTCCTTCATCATTTAAAATTGCAAGTCAGATTAGGCCATTCACCCTTTAAAGTCCTTCAGTGGCTTTCCATCATGTTAACACTAAGACCCCAGCCTCTCACCTTGATTATATCCATTTTTCAACCTCATATCCCATCACTCTCCTCCTCCCCTCTAACTCTAGCCATACTAGCCTTGCTGATTATATCATGCTTAGTCCTGCCTCTGAGCCTTTGTCCTTTTAGAGTTGCTACATTTAAAAAGCTCCTTTGTTAACAGAAGTATGACAAGTTTTTTATCCAAAAATCACATTTAACTGGGTGTCCTAGATTTTAGTTGGCTAAATCTGGACTCTTAACACTGTGCTATTCCTCAGCCTGGCCTCCTCCTCTCTCACTTGCTCAGGGAGGCATCACCTAATCACCTTTCTAAAGATGCCACCCCTGCTAGTCATTATATCTTTATACTCTATTTATCAAGGCACTAACATTTTCTGAAGTTACCTTTTACTTTCATTTGTGATTATTTGTAGGGCTTTCCTGTTTCAGATGTGTCTCCACCTAGAAAATGAATTCCATGTGGACAGTGGTCTTGACTGTATTGGCCTCTGCTGTACCCCAGCACCTGGAACTGTGCTTGGCATGTGATAAATGCTCAGCAGGTAAATACATATTGAATGAAAAAGTGAAATTAATGCCTGACATCAAGCCAAAGAAGAAAATTCAATAATTTTTAACTGTGTGCCAATCACCCCAGAACTTAAAAAATAATCTATAAAGATAAGTAATGGCATTGGTCTTCTATAAAAGTCACAATGCCACATACTACCCAGCAGCGATGGTCATTCGTTAGGAATGCTCAACGGGACACAGACTTCCAGGAAGCTATGTGCAGTTTATTCTCTCCTTGATCATGTTTCAAATCTAAGTTAGTTTGTGTTCTCCATCTGAAAGGCAAGATGGAGAACATGAAGATGGGGCTTCTTGTTTTCCTACTTCAGCTTGAACAGTGAACTGATTTGAAAAGGACCCCACGTTGTTCCCCTCACTTCTCCAACACCCTCTTGTTCTTGGCCTTGCCTCTGAAATGATGAATGGGACTCAAGGGTCCCATGAGTTTATTGCATAGAGAGGCATTCGTTTTCCCCCTTTTCAGTGTAGTTTCATAAAAGCCAGCAGCATTTTAATAGAGTCGGGTTTTATAAACCTGGGAAAATGAGTTTGTGTTCCACAATGAAGTCATGGATATTTTTTTTATTAATGTGAAGAACTGATTTCCCCAGGAAAATGAAATTCTGCCTCAGCTATTGGTTGGCCTTTCAATCATTCTGATGTCTTGTGCTTGGATTTTTTGAGTAGAGCTGCAGAGTCCACAGAGAGATGCAGCCTTTCTATAATCTTGGGAAGGCTGGAGCCAGACAGGAGGTGAAACTAAGAACACACACCACTGGGACAAGAATCCCAGTCACAACCAAGAAAGAGAGAGAGAGGAATAGAGGGAGAAAGGCCAAGAGAGACAGAAAAAGCAGAAGAGAATGCACTAATTTTGTAATCTAGAAGTCCAGAGTTAGGTCTGGTTCAGGTGTGGTTTGATTCAGAGGTTCAAATGAAGACATCTCATTTTCTCTAAGTTATACCTTCTTCATACTTGGCTTCATTTTCAATGAGGTTGTCCCCAGACTGGTAGCACAATGGCTACCCATCTCTCCAACTTCCTATTTCATCCAGCTAGTGACCTCAGCAGAAAGAAGAACGTCTCTTTGCTAATTCTATCATAAAGTGTTCTGGAGTTGTTGCTTCTCAGTGGCCTACCCTGGCTCAAGTGCATACCCCAGACCATTCTTGGTCACCAGGGGGACGGAATATACTGAGTGATCAGTCTTGCATCAATTCCTGCCCGTTAGTTAAGGAAGAAGTCTTGAGTAATGTTAACTTCCCCCAAACCATACTGACCATGAGAGGGTGATTATTTGTTGAAGAAATTTGGGGGGCTGTTTCTAAATAAAGAGGAGATGACTGTATAGATTGTATAGCCTTCTTCCCCTTTCTCTTCCCCACGTTTTCTCATAATGTCCTACTGTGCTTATGCTACAAATGGTTCTCTAGCAGCTCGGTGCATCGGGGAAGCCATTCTCAGTGCATTCGGCTGCCATCTCTTTACTGCACAGAGAGGGACATCGCAAGTGTGTTAACATAGCCAGATAAGATATAAACCTGGCTTTGAAAACAGTGGATGTCAAGCAGTAGAGGACAAGTTTGAAGTGGTTTTCTTTCTGACATCAGTGCAGAGAGCAGATGAAAGACCCCTTCCCACCCCCATCTCGGCAAGACCTTCACACACTGTGTTCCTCCTCATACCATTTCTCTCCATTATCTCAGCTTCAAGTGCTTTTGGAAAAAACAACAGGTCTTCAAGTAACAATAGGGACTGCTTACACTGCTGATCTAAACTTGACATATATGAAATAATGATGGTGCTCCCTTCCTAAATGTATAAATCCTTCAAAATGAATACTAATGATACTCATATTGTTGTTTTATTTCCTATCCCTGCCCCCCAGTCACTGAATGTATAATATTATAAACAATCCTATGAGGCAGATACTATTTGGAGATAAGGAAACTGAGGCACAGAGAAGTTAAGTAACTTATGCAGGGTTTGCACAGCTATTAAATTGTAGAATCAGGATTCAAACCCAGGCAATTTGATTTGGCACTTGTGCTTTAACAATTACATTTTGTGTATCTTATTGAGTTTTTATATGCATGATCATCCTACGGAAGTAGTGTAGTTGGGCATGATCGGTCATGCTTTACCAATGAAATAATTAAGGTTTAGCAAAGGGAAGATGATGGGTCCCAGATTTTCTGACTTCCATGTCAGAATTCTCAGGAAGTCCTGACTCATGCCTAAGCAGTAACGCCTACGTTGTACTGTTCCATCTACCTACCAGCCCTTTGAGGCAGCCCTGGTACAGGAAAACAAACATCAGACCAACCCATATTGCTGCTAAGAGTAAAGTCGTTGGAGCCAGATTGCTTTTGCTTCAATATCAACTCTAATCTTTTACTTACAGGTTACACCAACATTCTGGGTTTCAGAACCTGCTCTAAATAGTTAACTGTAAGGGTGAAATCAGTTACCACCTAGAAGACTGTGTAGAATACTGCCTGATACATAATATGTACTCAAGGACCCGTGTATACAGGGTCTTTCAGTATTACTTGCCAGCACTTTATATTGTAAAACACAGAAATCCTCCAAGGACACCCAGTCATGAATACACCTGTATTCTGTTTAGCTCTTTCTTTCAATGCCTATAACTATACTCAATCTCTTTATTAGTGCTACTTCTTCAATAGTCTGCTTCTCAAGACTGAACACTCGATATAAAGTTAAATGGCTAGTTTACAATAAGGAGTGTGAGGATGGTGTAGAAGCAGCCTGGGAATGGTGCTGTCAGGGGAAGTGAAACTGATCTTGGGGAAGTTACTAAACTTCTCTGAGCTCCATTCCCTTATCTGAAAAATGAGAATAGTTACACTTCCCTCACTGAGTGATGTGAGCATGATGACTACACGTGTGGCCATGGGAGCAAGTGACAGCCCTATTAGTGTAGTAGGAAAGAACAGATCTGACTCCATACTAGATCTATTCCTCTTTACTTTAAACTTCGTGCTCTGGTGTCTGTGCTTAGTCATGCTGGCTCTGCACCTTTTGTAAAAGAACGTTGCCTGTGGCCTGAAATATAAGGATAGCCTATTCTCAAGGCTCTGACCTTTAAGAGTCCATTCATACAGAGATAAAAAGTTGTAGAAAAGAGAAAAAAAAACATTTGTTTTATCAGAGGTTTACAGGAATGTTGTGACCTGACCTATGTGGACAGATACAAGAACAAGGGATCTGACACCAAGAAGTTGGCAACTAACCATACCCCTCCCTCACCTTGCCTTTAAAAGTGCTTTGCCAAAACCTGCAAGGAGTTTGGGGCTTGTGGCGCACAAGCCATCCATCTCCTTGCATGGTTCTGCAGTAAAACTTGCTATGCTCTAAATTCTGATGTTTTGGTTTGTTTGGCCTCACTGTGTATTCGGCATGTGCACTTGTGTGTAATGATCTAACATTAGTAATGTTAGTAATGATTCAGTAACATTAGTAGGTTTTTGTTACATCACTGTTTTCTGACTATGTGCTCTACCTGCGAGGAGAAGGCAATGGCATCCCACTCCACTACTCTTGCCTGGAAAATCCCATGGACGGAGGAGCCTGGTAGGCTGCAGTCCATGGGGTCACGAAGAGTCAGACACGACTGAGCAATTCACTTTCACTTTCATGCACTGGAGAAGGAAATGGCAACCCACTCCAGTGTTCTTGCCTGGAGAATCCCAGGGATGGTGGAGCATGGTGGGCTGCTGTCTGTGGGGTCCCACAGAGTCGAACATGACTGAAATGACTTAGCAGCAGCAGCAGCTCTGCCTGTGAAAGCAGAGTCTTTTGATCATCTTTCAGTTTTTTTTCTGCTTTGTGATGGTCTTTGGGGGGCAGACTCTTCATGACAACATCACTACTTACTGGCCAACTCCTTAGTCTGCAGACATAAACATTTATAAATTTACTTTTTATGAATAGAGCAGATACATGAGGTTTCCTAATGGTCAGAATGCTAAATATGACCCAGTGATAATGGCTCAGCAGGTTGAACTTCCATTTACTGAGTCCCTGCAGGCAGGCATTTTACTGCTGTCTACGTACTGAGAATCAAAGAGGAAATGTAACATCCCCAGGATCACAGATTCCACAGTGCAGAACCAGTCCTCAAACTCACTAACTCCCTCCCTTCTTTCTTTCCTTCTCTCCTCACTCTCTCCCTTCTTTCTCTTTCCTTCATTCCTTCTTCTTTCCCTCCCTCTCTCCCTTCCCTCCTTTCCCATTCAATTAATGTCATCTGAGAACCTACAGGGATGCCAATGTCTTATAAATCTCTGGGAGAAAGAGGTGAGGGGAACATTTTCAGCTGCAGATGACTTACGAGTTTTGAAAGTAATTTTCTCAACTAGCCTTGGGGTTCTCCCAAATGGACTATTTACCGGATCTCAGATCATGGACAATCCACTGGTATCCATTCATCCCAATTGACTGAAATTCTTAGGTTTCTTCTGAAACTTTGATATACAGGCTCTTGCTGGGAAATTTGAAATTAGAGTTTAAGTTTTACTAATGAAACAAACAATAATACAAATATAAAAATAGGGAAATCTCTGAGAGCTAAAATTAAGCCATGAAACTATCAGTACTATTGTTGCTTAAAAATATTATCACAGTGGTATCATGTCTTGTACCTATTTAACTTACTTAAGTTCATCTGTAAAGGTTTAGCAAAAAAGAGAAAACAGTGGTGAGTGGGAAAGAGGTGATAGAAAAAGTGAACAACTTAAATAATGCAGGAAATTCAGGCCATATTCCATCAATGTGCCTCCCCTGAATTGATCTTGAGCTGCGATGGGAATCTACTGTTTCTGTGTTTATCTCAGAAGGTGGGCACCTTGCCATGCTGAATGTGACTCCAATGTTTAAAAATAATCTTTTTTCGTTTAACATGTCTTGTAAATGCAAATGCATTGTTGCTCAAGAGAAAAGGGTAGTCTGTGTGGGCAGGCAGCCCTGATGGACTCCAGAGTGTTGATTTCCCACGCAGTGCCACTGAATGGCTTGTCAAGGGGCTTGACTACACATTTCTCATCTTACATT
This sequence comes from Bubalus kerabau, assembly GCF_029407905.1. Classification (NCBI taxonomy): domain Eukaryota; kingdom Metazoa; phylum Chordata; class Mammalia; order Artiodactyla; family Bovidae; genus Bubalus; species Bubalus kerabau. Next base: position 40,030,858 of record NC_073643.1, on the reverse strand, counting down.
CTGACTTTGGAGCTCATGTCCTCCTGGTTAGAAACACCTCTGCTTGATGTTTAAAATGTCTGTTAAGGTCCCTACATAATAAATAACGGATTTGCATCTGCAAATGGCAATAACCTCTAGAAGGAGATAATTTGCAAGGACATTAACTTGATAGGCAAGCCACCATTAATTAGAAATCTTAGCATGTTGGCTTGTAAATGGAGAATTAAGTCTCTATTGAGATCAACTGCAGGTAAGAGGAAACAAGGAACAACCTAGGAATGTGAAAGCAATGTTTGCCTTTGAGTCTGACTCTGCTCAAAAGAAAGGAAGGTCCAGGTGGAATTCTAGTTAAGAAAAAAAAGTTTTCACCAGTGAATTAAAAATGGAAGGAAGGGGGAAAAAGAACAGCTAAAATTTAAAATAGACTGCATTACCTGTGTAAACACTGTATTACCACATGATCTGAAAATATTCTGAAGATTGCTTTTTTTAAAAAAAACAAGTGTGTAAAATGTCTTCAAATCCCCCGGAGACACACCAACCATTTCACTAGGGTTAAACATTTCTAATTACATGTTATATAATTTGACATTCCGTTTTTTACCCCACACATCACAGGAGGGTAAAATGACACCATTTCAACTGTCAAGAAATACAGAAGTATCACAATTATATTTAAGGCCTGCCATATTGTCACTTTTCTCTCTCTCTCTCTCTTTTTTTTTTTTTTCAAATTTAATGGGCACAAATCAGGAAACTCCTTTCCTTAGTTCTCAATCTACCCATCCTAACCCAGATTTGGATCTTTCTGAGTAAAAGTTTCCTAGAGGTAAGTTTTGATCTCTTTAGCAACCCACTCCAGTGTTCTTGCCTGGAGAATCCCAGGGACGGGGGAGCCTGGTGGGCTGCCGTCTATGGGGTCGCACAGAGTCGGACACAACTGAAGCGACTTAGCAGCAGCAGCAGCAGCAGCTTTGATCACTGGCTTCAGTTTCCTGGGTGCAGTTTGAACTGAAAGGGGCAAGCCAGTCAGAAACCACCAAGAAGGTGGGTGGAGGGTGACTGCTTGAGTGAAGGACACCCAATTGTCTTCTCATGCTCTTCGCTGACCACACTGCAGAGTAACATTTTTCAGTAAATAAACAAGCTCCTCTTTTCCTCTGACTCATACTACCCCAAGAAGCATGACAGGGAAGCCCACAAAATGAAAGCATCTTATCATTTGGAAATAAACAAAAAGTCAGGTTACCATTTCACACAGATTTGACCATGTTTCCTGGTTTTAAGCAAAAGAAACCAAATCTAGGCATCCTATCTTAAGCAAAAGGGAATGTACTGGAAGGTCACCAGAAGTTGGGGAACCTGTGAAGGCTGCAGGGACATGATCTGGGCTCAGGAAAGCTCTGTGGTAACTGCAGAGAACAGGGACTCCGGACACATGATTGCTGGGGCAGAGAGAATCCGTCACAGGACACTTGTTGAGGTACATCCTCATCAGTCATTTGTTCTGCTTTTCTACTACCGACTCAAGATTCACACACCTGGAAAAGAGAGCCTAAATGCCTGAGGTTAGGTAATATGAAGCCAACTTTAGCCCAATCCAGCTTTCTAATGGGTTCTTTTCTTTATAAGGATTTGATTTTAAGTTTCTTTTTAAGGAATAGAAAACAGCTAAAGTTTCTTACTTTAATTTCAGTTACCGGAATCCCATTTGCCATTGATATTCCTAAATATTTTGTTGGGTCAATATATTGGTAGATAATGAATTGGGGAAGTTTTCAATTTTATTAAATGAAATAAACCATTACTAATTAATTCTTCTGATTTGGAATTCATTAATTGATCTGTGAATTAAAACATGAGTTTTGTCTAGAGAGTCACTAAAGATAAATTTGTTTTATAAAAGAAGGGAATAAAAATTTGTCACACAATTTGTTCAAGCATTCAAAAAATGTTCATGGAAAATGAAGATTCTTATTTTACTGGTTTCTCATAATGTCCTGATAACAGGGCTGGCTTGAAAAGACAAAAAAAAAAAAAAGAGAGAGAGAGAGAACGAGAGAAAAAACCTCAAGACATTTTATTGTGTGGCATTTCAAGCTTCTTTTTAGCACCACTCATACTTCAAGAAATGTGAGCTGGGGACATGCCTTAGCTCCAAGCACACAGAAGCCATCCAACAAATAGTGAACTGAGCACTAAATTAAATTGACTTAGTATGCTAGTCCAAGAGAAAAGCACTGGTCTCTCCATGATTCCCCAAAGTGGTTCTGAAAGAAACATTTGTCTGGGAGTAAGCACATCCTCGTACTTTATCTTCCAGAAGCCAGGCTCTCAAAGTAAAAATCCCAGCATCTATCCTTTCTGATTCCACTTCAACAGTACTAGATCTAATTATTTCCATGTAATTTGTTGAAATGTCAGTGTTCAATTTTTTAAAGCAAGTGATTATCAGTGCTTTAATAAATAATGTTTAATATCAACAGGGATGTAAAATGTGTAAACCATTTAATCTCCTGTTTTTCTCACAAATAAAAGTTTTAAAATGCTAGCTATTTCCCATCATCTCATCAAAATCCTCTCCTTTACTGTACCTTTACTGCTGAAACTGGCATGAGCTTGGCTGGAGCCAATATTCACCAAGTTTTGCTGAGATTAAATGTCACTAAAGGATGTTCAAAGCTCTTCTTTGTGAAGAAGTGAAAGTGTTGGTTGCTCAGTTATGTCTGACTCTGCGACAACATGGACTGCAGCTCACCAGGCTCCTCTGTCCATGGAATTCTCCAGGCAAGAATACTAGAATGCATAGCCATTCTCTTCTCCAAGGAATCTTCCTGACCCAGGGATCATCTGGATTTGTCTCCCAAATTGAAGGCAGATTCTTTACAGTCTGAACCACCAGGGAAGAGTTCTATGTGAAGAATCTCACCCCAAGTCCCCCCTACATTTGTCTGCCCAGGGAAGGAGCATGCCACATGGGAGAAGCATGCCACAGTAGAGTTTCCAGTTAACTACAGACTACTACAATCTAATAAACAGCAACTCTGCCACTGTCTATCTATTCTCCTTTCTGACTTTCAGAACTTCCTAAATGGTGTGGGGAAAAAAAAACAAAAAACGATCACATCAGACCCAGGAGAAGTGGGATGAAATTTTATTCATTAAATAAGGACATATTAAAATGTGCTGACATAAAATTGCATGTTTAAATCCAATAATGTTTATTAGCATATAGCTTGTGAATTTAACATGTCTGTTAAAGATGAGATTCCTAGAATTCCTAGATGAGATTCTTTGAAACTATACAGTCCATGGAATTCTCCAGGCCAGAATTCTGGAGTGGGCAACTGTTCCCTTCTCCAGGGGATCTTCCCAACCAAGGGATCAAACCCGAGTCTCCCACATTGCAGGCAGATTCTTTACCAGCTGAGCCACCAGGGAAGCCCATTCATTAAATAAGGACATATTAAAATGTGCTGACATAAAATTGCATGTTTAAATCCAATGATGTTTATTAGCATATAGCTTGTGAATCTCATTAAAGATGAGATTCCTAGAAGCTTAATCTACATGTGTCATTCTAAGAAAGATTCAAATGTGCTCCTTCATAGGAGAACTTCTGTCATCATATCGTTTTTGGACCCACCACAGAGAGCTGCCACTGGAACATTACATTTTCATGCTGGGATTTTAAAGATGGCTCTGTCCTCCCCTCCTCGTAGGCTTCTCCGTTTCCTCTCCCTCTTCCTTCTGGTTTTCTCTTCTCTTTTGCCACCTCTCCTTAGAGACACAGTTCTACTTCTCATTTCTGTAAGACCTTGGACAGCATCAGCTAAATATTCTCTACAGTGCCTGGAGCTCTTTGGGAAAGAGATGCTATATAAATCTAATGAATAAATAAAAGACTAACTATATCCTCAGGCCCTTGTATTGCCTAGTGCTGATGAAGTTAGACATTTTCTAGACATTTGAATGTTACTGAAACAAAGACTAAGCAAAATAGTGAACTTCATTTAAATGAAAAGAAGGTACTCTTGGGTAATTCCAACTACACTAAGGATCTACTCGTATCCTCTCTTCATATTCTTTGTTTTTGTTGTGTGTGTGTTGTTGTTGTTGTTTTTTTGCTAAGGTATGTGTATGCAACATGTAACTTTAATTCTAATACTGCTCTTCATAAGACACTAAAATGCATTTTATAAGCCTTTATTTTTCCTGCATTGCTCTTAAGATATATTTTTCTGTTGGCATAACATGTGCATAGTTAAGAAGCCTGTGTGTTTATGTAATTATATTTGGGTTTCTGGTGAAATCCTCTGGAGACACTTTATTGATTTAAAATAAATGAAATATCATTTGTAAGTTTAAGGGAGGTTTGGAGAGTTGAATTCAGTCCATGCTGAGCACTGATTCTAGTATCATTACAAAAGGACCATACTGCATAATTTCAGCTTTGCTGCTCCCTTAATTGTCACAAATTCATCACTTAAGACACATATATCAGTATTTAAAATTAGAAAAATTCATTGTTTTCAAGTTTGCCCCAACATTAGGCCTTTTTATTATCCAAAGGGCAATGACACCTTTGGAACTGACAATTTATTTCATGCCTGGTTCTCTCCACTGGTGCCAGTGGCCAGAGCAACAGGGAAAATGGTATAAGTTGTGCTTTGAGAAATAAAGAAGCCAATGAAATTCTCTTCAAATGGGGGTGATTATATTTACATTTGGAGGTACTTTCACTATGTGAAAATACTATAATTCACTGATGTAGACACAGTGCAGAGTGGCTAGTGGAGGAACAGAAAAGGATTTTATAGGTGTTCCCACTGGGCCAGTTTTCTTGGAATGAGTCAGGCTTAGTCTCCTAAGCTATATGGATGATGTATTTTCTTGGCTTCTCTGTCATTCTAATAAGATCATTTTGGTCTCAGACATATCTGTCTTTTTAAAATATATTGGCCAACATGGTAATGAGCTACTGCTGCTAAAAACTGGTATGCCATTGAGTGGACTCATCTTGGAATCTTTATGTTTCTCTTTGGAAAATGTTTATAAAGTACGTATCTTGTAAGCTGCCTAATAATTCTAACCACATCTGATTGCCCTAAGGGTGAGCATCTGACACAAATTTAGTCAAGCCATTAATGACTAATGACCGGTGACGTGGTAGGATTTAAAAAAAAAAAAGAGAGAGAGAGAGAAAATGAGCCAATGTAATTTTCTCTTGGGAGTTTAAACTGGGAGACAGAGAAGGTAGGAGGTAATTAGTAGGAGTCAAGGCTGTAAGTTAAGCAGGGCTAGACTGGAGTGAGCTGCAGCTAAATCTAAAACCACAACAAACTATTAGCTAGAAGATGAGGATAATAGCAACAGAGCAGACAGCCAGGAGGTCACAGTTGAGCAAGGACTATAGCTCAGTCATGAGTATCTTATCTAATCCTCTCCTTTCCCCCTTTCTTTTCTTCCTTCCATTTTTACTTTCTTGCTCATCTCTTCTTTTCACAAGGAACACTTGCTGCTGAACACTGACTATTTCCCAGGAGGCAGATATGATGATAAACAAGACAGACACAGTTGCTGCCATCATTATGGAGGTTTAAGTCAAATGAAGGTGATGGAAAAGTCCCAGGGCCGTGCTCTAACCTTGGTCTCCGGAGCGCTTGGGTAATACAAATTAAGGCATTTGCTTCAATGTCAGGATCTTAATGGCTACACAAGGACAGTGACACAGACCAAATCTGAACACCTGGGTAATAACTGATAAGCTCCAAATCAATAGCCTTCTCCGGTCTACTCTCAGAAATCACACACTACTCTTCCTCCTCTTGATGCAATACTATGAATGTGTAATTTTCTAGAAGAGACAGAACATGTCTGTCATGTTAGGGCTGTATCTTGAGAGATCATGTCATATATTAGCTTAAAGAGGCCATGATCCAGTTCCTTGGGATTCTGTGACAGAGTTCAAAACTTCTAGAAAAATCTTTATTTGAAAACACTGACGAGTTATTGGAAGTGTGCTCAGTGTCTAAAAGATTGCATGGCACAAAGTATATCAGCCTTGTTGCTCCAGAATAGGTACTGAATGAATGCACAAAAAACATGGCTAGAGAAGCAAGCAGACACCAGGTCCTGTATCTTAGAAGGAAACTGCAGATTCTTCAGCTATAGAAATCCTCTGGGCTATGGTGATCAGGGTATGCCTTCTTTGAGGTTCTGTGTATAAACCATGCAAGCTTAGGAGCCAATAGCTCTACAGATTTGATTCTGATTTCCACTGTCAAAATTTTAAGGAATAAAAATGATTGTTTTAAGCATAATAAGCTTCTTACACTAAGAAATCTACTATATTAACTATCTTTCTAACAGTGCTGGGTGAATCTGAAACTGCCCATTAGAGAGTAAAGAGTATGGAATGAATCTTAAATCCTGCCTTTTTCTATTTGGATGTCATTAAGTTGGCAACTGAACATTGATCTGGATCACACGATCAAGGTAGAGAATAAGGTCTGGGTACTTCAAGCCCATTTTATCCATGGTAAGTTTTTTTGGGTTTTAATTTCCCAGTTAACTACTTTCACTCTTCTTTGTGAAATATACACATGGTGGCTCAGATGGTAAAGAATCTTCCTGCAATGCAGGAGACCTGGGTTTGATCCCTGGGTCGATCCCTTGGAGAAGGGAATGGCAATCCACTCCAGTATTCTTGTCTGGAGAATTCCATGGACAGAGGAGCCTGGTGGGCTACAGTTCATGGAATCACAAAGACTCAGACACGACTGAGTGACTGACACTTTTTCACTTTCGAATACACACACACACATACACACACACAGAGCTTCCCTGGTGGCTCAGACGGTAAAGAGTCTGCCCACAGTGCAGGAGACCCAGGTTTGATCCCTGAGTCCGGAAGACCCCCGGAGAAGGAAATGGCAACCCACTCCAGTATTCTTGCCTGGAGAATCCCAGGGACAGAGGAGCCTAATGGGCTGCTGTCTATGGGGTTGCACAGAGTCGGACACGACTGAAGCGACTTAGCAGCAACAGCAGCAGGCTACAGTCCATGGGGTCACAAAGAGTCGGAAACAACTGAGCGACTTCACTTTCACTTTTCACACATATATATGTATATGGTCACATTTAATCCTCTGAACAACACTAGATTATCACGTTGAGTACCATGTTCAATAGTCACACACTGAGGAAGTGGTGGAAGCAGGTTTTGAGCCAAGAAAAGGCACAGAAAAACACACAGAGTAAAAGGTCATTCGAGGCAGAGGCTGGAATTCTACTTTCTCAAGCCCAGGAATGCCTGGAGCCATCAGAAATTACAAGAGGCAAAAAGGATTCTCCTTTAGAGCACTGGAGGGAGTGTAGTCCCATCAAAACCTTGATTCAGGACTGCTGGTCTCCAAAATTATGCGAAAGTAAATTCCTACTGTTTTAAGCCACCCAATTTGTGGTAGTGTGTTATGGCAGTTCTAAGAAGTGAATACATTCCCCATAAAAGCAGAGAACCACTAAACATGGCATGCATGAACAGATAAATAAATGACCTGAGGACTCAGTGTTGGGTAACCAATTTTCCTCACCAAACCACAGAGTTTTAGAAATTTAACATGTAGCTAGATCTCACTAGATGAATACATTGAGATATATAGAGGTGAAAACATCTGCTCGATGCCCCAAAGTAAATTAAGAACCTACATCTCTTGATGCCCACTCCTTCCCACCCACCACCAGGTTTAAATGGAACTGTATTGTCAGAATCTAAAGCAAACTAGTGGTAATTAAATTGAGTTGCATGAGAGCTTCATCATGGAGGCAGAACAGAAGTAGGCCAGGCAAGGCAATAGATGAGCTAAGAAATAAAAAGGTACAATTAAGAATCTCTAAACTCTTAAGTGTCAGTTGCAAAAACTCTCCCACAAGCTTGAAGGCTATAGAGTAGGAGGCTGTTGCGTCAGCCTCTTTCTCTTCCTTGCTTATCTCAGCCTATTTGATATTTTGTTCTTGGCGGGGAAAATGCTAGTGGTAAACCTCTCTATGTCTCTGCTTTTGCCCATGCTGTTCCCTCATCTTAGATGGTCCCACACTCAATGACTTCGCTTCAAAATCCTACTCTCTTAAGACTTAAATACCAACTTTCTGCTGATCCTTTAAACTTTGTGTTTCCTAGCACTTCCAGATCTCAGGGCCTTAGCTTGCTGGTCCCGGCTTTACCCTGTACTGGCCAAGAAACCACAGATTAAGTGCCACTTAATTTCTCTAAGCCTTAGTTTCTCCATTCATTTATTCTTTCGTTCATACAATCTTTGGTATTTTGTGAGAAACTAATGTTTTCCAGGTAGTGTTATTAGTGTTGGAAAATGGTTGCAGCGGGGTAGGGGGGTGGGGTCGTGGTGGTGGTGTGGAGACAGACTAGGATCCACTGTCATAGAAATTATACTTGAAATTGGGAGGGGCAGATAAGAAATATGTAATAATGGCACACTATCAGTAGTGATAAGTTTTATGAGGAAACAAAAACAAGGTGTCTAGGAGGATGGGGACCATGAGACTGGAGGTCCAAAGAAGAATTCATGAAGGAAATGATGTTTTAACTGGAATCTGAGTGACAAACAACAGCCTGTCTGACAAAGATGTGGCGGAAAAGCACACTTAGCAGAGGGAGGAACAATAGCTCCGGTATGGAACCCATTTTGGCACTGCCAAGGAACAGAAGGATGACTGTAACTGGATTAAAGGGAATCAGGATGAGTTATTGGAGACGAATATGAAGTAGACAGAGCAGATGCTGAAGGACCTGGCAAACTGTGGAAAATAGTACTCTTATTCTATGAGTAATGGAAAGCTATTGGAGAATTCTAAACAGGGTACTGTCATAATATGCTTTACTTAAAAAGAAATTATTGCTCTGGCAGGATGAATAGGAAGTTGAGTGTGAAAGCATGGAGACCACTTAGTAGTCTAGGACGATGGCTTCAGGGGTCCAGGACAACACAGCGGAGCTGGAGACTGGTAGTCAGATCCGGGATACTCTTTGCAGGTAGAACTGACAAGATGGACTGGAAACTGCAGGGGGTAAAAGATAGAATAGAGTCATTCAGGGATTGCTCCTAGATTTTGACTTGGGCTACATACCTGAGGTGTCATTTACCAAGGAGAGACTAAACCCTCACCCTGTACTGTCACAATCTAAGCAGAGGCAACCCTGAAAGTTGTGGAAGTGAAAGTTGCTCAGTTGTGTCAACTCTTTGTGACCCCATGGGTATAGTCCATGAAATTCTCTAGGCCAGGGTACTGCATTGGGTAGCCTTTGCCTTCTCCAGGAGATCTTGCCAACCCTCGGATTTGTGAAATCTGTATTTGTGAGGGATTTGAATGTGGTGAATAAGAATTTGAACTCTGGAGGCACACTTAGGTTTGCATCCTGGCTCTGCCACTTCTCAATGTGTGTCCTTTGACAAGTTTACTGGCCTCTCTAAGGCCCAGTTTTCTCACCTGAAAACCAAGCAGTAGAGAATGCCTGTTAATTTGAGGATTTAATGATGATGAACGGAAAAGGCTGAGTACAATCTTGGGGCATTATGTATTCAAAAATGCTGGTGTGCCAGTCATTGGTGTCATTATCCCTTGGGCAGCGTTCTTCCCTTGAAGGAGCATCCCCCTCCTTAGGCTTTTCCCTGCTACTGTTGCTTCTCTCTGGTTCTCCTATAGTCCCTAGTGGTGTCACCCCTAGACTTCTCTCCCCCTCACAATGCTTTGTTACTCCTTATCAGAGTTTGCTTGTCCCACGCAAACCCACTCCAGTATCCTTGCCTGGAGAAGCCCCATGGAAAGAGGAGCCTGGCAGACTGCAGTCCTTGAAGCTGCAAAGAGTTGGACATGACTGAGTGGCTAAGCACAGCACATTTTGTGTAAGGTAAAATGCACTGAACTTGAAGGCAAACATCTCGTTCACTCACACATGAGCTGGGACTTCAAATTTTGATAAGCAAAATTAAAGAATTTAATAAATCCTTCCGAATTTGGAAAGCTGAAATATTAAGAATTTAGGAGAAATTTTGTTTGGATAAGGGAAGAGCTATTATTTACCATTCTTGTAGTGAAGTGAAAGTCGCTCAGTCATGTCCGACTCTTTGCGATCCCATGGACTATACAGTCCATGGAATTTTCTAGGCCAGAATACTGGAGTGGATAGCCTTTCCCTTCTCCAGGGGATCTTCCCAACCCAGGGATCAAACTCAGGTCTCCCGCATTGCAGGAGGATTCTTTACCAACTGAGCCACAAGGGAAGCCCATTTACCACTCTTACCACTCTAGACAATGGACAGGCAGCACAACCTTGAATACCAGTGAGACCAAAATGGCCCTATAAGCTAGAGCTTAATTGCAAGGCTTTATGCACAGCAGACACTGAGCAAATACGTCATCATCTGGTTTAAAGTAAATTTCTGTGAATGTTTTAGTGTCTCTTTGCACTGCACAATTGAATAATGATTGTAGAGCAGATAAGACTAGAGATATTCAAACAAGAAAGGTGACTTCCTCTGTATTGTTAGGGCAAATTTTATCCTCTTGCTCTATAATTTTAATTTTCTCAAAGCCTTGAGTCAACATTATTTAACATCACAGGCTTAGATTGTTTTGGCACATTCCCATAATGAATTACTTATCTGCATAATTTATAATAATTTTTACTGTCTTGAAAGAACAAATGGTAATTAAATGAGGTTCTATCATTTATCATGCTTTTGAGATTTGGTCAGCATGAGTGACAGTTAAGTCTTGTTATTGTAGCTACATCTCTGCTTACCAAAAATTCCACTTTAGTTCCACCCTGATCTAGTGACTACATCACAGCTAAAACAATTAGGCACATTTCTTGGAAGTCAAATGGGGCTTGGAACAAAACTGAAAACTCTTGGAATTTGCATTTGAATGTTAAATTCAAAATATAAATGATTTCCTTAGAGTAACTACCAAGAGTGGAGAATGACAGGAGAATTCCTTACCTAATTAGGAAATACTTTTTACAGCTATAAATTCTCTAGTTTTAAAATTAGACTGGTTGTTAACCTATGGGAACTGGTTGAGTCATGTGAAATTCTAATACAATAGAATCTGGATCTTTTCTTCTATATTTAGCCACACTCAAATACATTCTTTTTTATTTTTACAAGCATACAACCCAGCTTAGCAACCAGTAATTACTGGGTAGGATAAGAGACATACAGGGTTTTTCTTAGATTGCAAGAAGGGCTTTGTCTATACAATTTTGATTTTCAGCTAATGCGTTCTAAATGAAGTCAAAACTTGATACTTTACGTAGCTGATACGGTTCACAGTGCAAAAAAACTGAGCCTTTATGATCATTCACTTCCCCCTTAACCTTGATCCACCGTCTTGAAATTCACGCTGTTTCTCATGGCAGTTCACATTCTTTTTAGAGGGAATAAAATACCTTAGTGGGAATTTAAAAATATTTTTGTGACCTATAATTACTAGTGGGAGAAAATTTAATGCATGTGTCTTGATGAACCAATGGGTCTTTAGCTTTGTCTTTATATAAGAAAGATCTGAAACATGTATAATATCATATAAGAAATGAATTGCCAGTCCAGGTTCGATGCAGGATACAGGATGCTTGGGGCTGGTGCACTGGGATGACCCAGAGGGATGGTATGGGGAGGGAGGTGGGAGGGGGGTTCAGGATTGGGATCACATGTACACCCGTGGCGGATTCATGTTGATGTATGGCAAAACCAATACAATATTGTAAAGTAATTAGCCTCTAATTAAAATAAATAAATTTAAATTAAAAAAAGAAAAATCATGTATTTTAGGTAAAACTGAGATGGTCTTAGCTTCTATCAATTACAGAATAGATAGCAAATATACTCAGACATGGACATATACAATAAGATCTTTTTGAAAGAACCAAGCATTTCCTACTACAGTAAGAGTATAATTTAGAATTATTTAAACTGCTTTATGAAATGGCTGCATATTTATTCAACTCATTTATACTTCATGGTAAGGTAAGTTAACATTTAAGGACAAAATATGATTAATGGTCAAATAAAGGAAATGGGACATGATAATATTGCCAGAATATAACAAAGTCTTCATGAAAGCTCTAAATGGAAAAATATATACTTTTGCATTTTAAAATAAATCAATCTTGATCTCATGGGCAAAATGTATTAAAATTTCATAAATGCTTTTTTTTTCCAACAAGGACAGTTGCTCCCTTGTTGATTCTCATCTAATTATTTTACTCAGTATTGACAGTGATTATTTCCTACCATAAACAGAGGCTCACATGTCTGTGACTAAATCTCAAATTTGGTAGCATTATGGAGAGCAAAATGGAAATGATCCTAAAATTGGGTGGCATGGAGAGTAATTCCATAAAACCATCTTTCAGCTTCAGATGGCCCAGAGAACAGATAGACTTCAGTGACTTCCATTCTTCAGTCAAATGAATATGCAGTTTGCTCATCAAAGATATTTCTATTACCTAGTCATTTAAAAAAGTGGGACTAGCATTGCTTGACACAAACTTGGGAGCAAAAGCTACCTTACTGAACAAGTAATGGTAATTAATTAAACCTTTTTAACCTGAGACACGACTGAGCGACTGAACTGAACTGAACTGAACCTGAGACATGGAGCCAGGGTAAACAGCAAGAAAAGGTTTTAAGAAGGAAAAGCATTAAAAAATATGCATTGGAAACAAAATCAATTCCATATTAAATCACAAGATAACTCCTTCAATGGAAAACATATTCTTTTTTGTTTTTCCTAGCTGGGAAGTATTATAGACCTTAGTTTATAAGTTATAGCTTATAGTACATTTCATCTAAAAGTGACTAATCTCTCGTTGACAAAGATGTTTTCTGTTTTCATTATCAATCTGTTCTTCTTTATAGGTGTGTATGTCCTTAAAATTCTCAGCCTTTAAAAAACTTTCTCAGGTTACTCAATCAGCCAGAAGGAAAAGACATTTCCAATAAGTTTCTTTCCCACCACCCCTCCCCACCTCAGCCCAGCTCTCAGTTCCTGGTACCCCTTATGCTGTCTTCACTACCTGGGTTTTCTCACATTAGTGGTGCTCTCAACAGATCCACTAGCTTTCCGGCAGACCAGGAAGATTTCCAGGCCTGCTGCCTTGGAAGTTAGATTAATCTGGTTTCAGATATTGGTCCTTCCACATTTCAGCTCAGAGGCTCTGAATAAGCTACTTTTAATCTCTGTGCTTCAATTTCTTCCTCAGTTTAAGTTTACCTCACTGTAAACACTTTAAAGACTAAAAATATCTGACTGATAAATTTTAGCCATTTTAAGATAAGTTTTATTATTTTGAGGCATTTACCTGCTCCACCTAAAATAGCACCATATAGGGGAATAAATAATAATAATGATAATAACATTCATTGAGCTTTTACTATGTATTAAGCTGTTCTAAGTGTGTTAGGTGTTATTAACTTACCTAATTTTTATGACTCTTAAGTTGTTCTCTTATTACTACACTTATAGATCAGGAAAGTGAACCTCAAAAAAGTTAAAAACTTGCCCATGTTCACATGGTTAGTAAATGGTAAAGAATTAAGTCCAGGCAACCTATAAACTGCTGACATACAGAGTTGTGAAGTTTTAGACTAGAAGTCAGCAGACTTAGGGTCAAGCTCCAGGCTGGTTAGTTGTAAGCTATCTTCAACAATTCTGCATGTCTCTGCATTTCAGAATACTCATCTCTAAAATGAGCATGTGTTCCTTATCTAAAGATTTAAAAAGGGCAGTTTGAAGTACCTGATTAGTTTTCCCAAGTGTAGATTGTAATTATTACTTTCAAGTAATGTTTATGAAAGTGTTTCAGAAACTCTGTGAGAGCCATTTAAATGTAGATATGCTGCTGATGCGGAGAAGGCAATGGCACCCCACTCCAGTACTCTTGCCTAGAAAATCCCATAGACGGAGGAGCCTGGTAGGCTGCAGTCCATGAGGTCACAAAGAGTCAGACATGACTGAGAGACTTCACTTTCACTTTTCACTTTCATGCATTGGAGAAGGAAATGGCAACCCACTCCAGTGTTCTTGCCTGGAGAATCCCAGGGACAGGGGAGCCTGGTGGGCTGCCGTCTACGGGGTCACACAGAGTCGGACACGACTGAAGTGACTTAGCAGCAGCAGCAGCAGCATGCTGCTGATGATCACAATGATTTCCAAAAGGCCTGATGACTGCAAGAAATTGAGAAACAAATTCAGGCTAAGGTCATCTTAGCTCCTGGGAGCTTCAGATGCTGTCTTCTTTGTTAATGATGTGGTATTTGGGGATATTCCTCACCACTCAACTCAGTAGCAAAGAACTAAGGTTCCTGAGATCATTCCACTTAAGCCAAGATCTCTGTCTACTGGAAAAAAAAAAAAAAAGTTGTCTGAGACATGGCTTGGTGTGTCAAGACATGATGATGAGAAGGTCTTTCTATGGGGAACTGTTTTATACATCACTATAACTAGAGTAATCTTGGCACAATGCAAATCTGGGTGCACCATCCCCCGGATTATTATCCTTCAGTGTGTTCCTTGTTTTGAAGATAAAATCCAAAGTCCACATTCTGATCTCCATGTTCAGCAAGGCTGTCTGGCTCTTCTTCACAGCACACTCACCTCCTCATTTTCTGTGGTAGCCACTCTGGGCTTCTTTTAAACCCTTTTCCCCACAGGGCCCTTACATGAGTAATTCTCTCTGCCTAGCACATTCTTGCCCCTAGATTTCCTTCTTTTAGTTAACTTAGCTCAGGTCTCTCTACCTCAGAAAGTCTCTCTACCTCTCTACCTCTCTGATCTTCCTGATGAGGTCAACTCCCCTGTTATAAGTTTTTACCAGACCTTGAAACTCTCCTTTACATTCTCAAAACAACTGTCAATTTATCAATTTATATAACTTATGTCTCTGTCCTTCAACAGACCAAATGTTCCAATAAACCTATCAAAGGACCAAGCCCTTTGTAATAAGTATTAATATGTGTCAAATGCACAAGTGAGTGGGAATATTCCTCCGCCTTTAGAGGTTTTTTCATTCTCATTTGAAAAACAAATAATTGGAGCCAAGCTCCCCTGCTTTTCATCCTCTTGAATATATGACTTTCTTCCTGGAAATGGTAGAATTTGGAAAAGTAAAGAAATATATACAAAGCTGTCCAGGATTTAAAAAAAAGAAGAAGAAAGCAGAAAAAGCAGAAGAAAATGGATATTTTTTCCTTTTGTATAGAAACAGTTGAGAGAGGAAACAAAGCAAAATGTTTAAAGAGAAGGTAAGTAGATTAAATTATAGTGACTTCCAAGAAGTTGTCAATCAAAACTTTGTTGTAAGAAGAAACTGGAACAAAGGGAGCCGTACACATAATGGGACTGTGGATTTTGATAAGAAAATGTAAGAGGAAAGAACCAGAGCTTAATTCTATTTTTTTTTTCTTTGTATGGCTTTTTAAATTGGATTTAATATTCTGTCATAGTTTCTGTGTTCCAGAAGAATGCCTTTCAGGAAGTTGTGTTTGTGTTTCCTTTGCTTTAACAGTGGCATCACCAGGAGGTTGTATGGCACAGTGGAGTGGGGGAATCAGGTCTATGGGTAGCCTGCCTGGCTCTGCCACTCACTAGCTATGTGACTCCTGGTAAGCTACTTCCACCTCTGGAAGCCACTTCTTCCATCCACTAAATGGGGATAATTAATGTACCCATCTCATGCAGTTATTGAGATGCACCAGGGAGATGATGCTGCAGGGTCTTGGCACACTGTTTGGCACACAGTAGAAGCTTAATAAACATTAGATGCCACTATTATTGCTGGCAGTTCAAGACTGTCTTTTAGTATTCTCGTCTGGAAGCCTTGGCATGGTCTGGAGCGCATTGTGCTGCATGGTGGCCCTGGCTCCTATTTCAGCAAGTGAAGTGTAGAGCAATCAGCAAAGCAACATACTGTCTCACTCAGAAGAACTGAGTGAAATTTCTCACCACAACAAACCAAGCAGTTTGGATACAATGGAAGATGCACTGGTTTGAAAGGCGATAATAAAATTAAGAGCTACCATTTATCAAGCACCTACAACAGGCAGATATCATCCAAACCACCTGATATCTGTAATCACTAAGATTCACAGAAGATGTGAATTTTCAGTCCATTTTTCTAGATGATAAAAGTAAGGCTCAGAAGTTAATAGATTTATTTTCCTAAGATAACATGACCAACTAGTTAGTGAAAGCACTTGAGTGCTGCCCCAGATGTGCAAAATCTTGAGCTCTTTTTTGTAATTTTCTCACTTTAAATGGACTTTGATATGCTCTCTGTGCCTGAATTGGACCATCACCAAGACCACCAATGATTCCCTCTTAAAGGTAAAGTCAACAATTTTCCCTTCAAAGTAGACTCATGAGCAGCGTGAAAATGTATTATTTTGACTTCCTTCTAGGAAAGTAAAATAGCCTAATATTTTATAAAGTTATGAGTTTAAAAACAGAAAAAAACCCAAAATATCATTTTTGCCCAGTTACTTGGAAATCAGGCAATTATCACATCATTGCTCAGGCTGGTAATGAAATTAAGATAAAGTTTCATCAAAATAGCATATGCAATTTTACAGCAGCAGCAGAATGGATATAAATATGAGCAGATGTGTCTGAGTCTCTGGGATTTATAAATACAGAAACATTGTTCCCATTTGGGGTAAAAAATCATTCTTCACTCTGAATATGAGAACAGTGCAGCTCAGGGCCCTGGCAGGGACCGAGCAGGTAGGGAGACATAGCTAAGCCTGTTCATTCCCTGCAGCTTCCAATGACAGACACTCTTACTTGCGAGAACCTCTTGATTTATGGTGGCAATGATATACACTGGAGAACTGAGGTCAAATGGTGAACCAAGTATCAAGCCAAACAGAGGGATTTTCTAGGTGATATTATACTTTGTTTTTTCTTTCTTAGGCAAACAAACAATGTCATGCTACCAATGTTTTGAGTTCAAAACTCAGATAGGTTTTGGGGATCCAAGTCTGTTCTATATCACAGAAAGTGTTGCAAATGATTTATCTAGAAATGATTTATCTAGAAGTGTGCTTTGCACCTCCACCCCCATCCCACCCTGCAACTTGTTTCCCTAGAAAAGAGTTATCTGCTGAGCCATTAGTAAAAAGCTTGGTTATGCTCTAACTGAGAAGGAAGGTAAAGAGAAAGAGGTGAGTTACTTATATCAGGACCCTTGAGGGAAGGTGCCAGGGGACCAGGAGATATCAGTTATGCTCAGAAAGGCCAAAAGCACAGAGGTCCAGAGCACAGGCTCAGAAGGACCATGGATGGCTCAGCTGACTACTTCTCCAAGCCATCTTTTCTCACCTCTAAGATGGCATTTTGTGTATCGGGCCCCAGTGTGCACTGGCGAAACAGGAGTAGTGTTTACACGGATGCCCAGGGATAAGGGGTGTGTGTAAAAGGTAGACTTCCTTACCAGAGAATATTCCCGCTGCAGGCAGTCTACCTTCCCTGTCTGGAGCCTCCTTAAACTCTCTTGAATAGGACTTTGGCAGAAGATCAGAACAGCTGAGTCATCTTCAAGGAGGAGTTTTATCACCACATACACTCTAAGGCTTCCTCCAGTGGAAAAATACCCAGTGCTTTCTGCAGCAGTCCTGAGTGCAGGGGTGGGAGAGTGGGGGCTTGAGTGATGGTGGTGGCTTCCTTCTTGTCCCCAAGCCCCAAATAAATAAGTCCCTTTCCCTCTGCTATGCCTGAAGTGAAGGGGAGCCAGGTCTGCGGTGGCTTGGCTCCAGGCTACAGGGCAACACAGGCACCTCCAAATTTGTCTCTGTCTTGCCTGAGAAGCATCATTCACCAGCCAGGCTTCCTATCCAGTCCTCTCCTGGCCCCTGCAGAGAAATGGGAGCTCTGGGAAGAACATGCTCTGCTAAGAATATAAGCCCTTGTAGGTCATGAAGAAGATTGAGTGAGGTTCTCATCTCCTTCATGAAGACTCAAAGCCCCAGTGCTCAGGCCCTCATCTTCAAATTGAAATCTCTTGCCTGGCCCTCTTGCCTGAAATTCAGACTCCTAACAGCTGTCTCCTTGAATCCTCCACTGGATCGTCTAAAAGGTGTTTCAAACTTAACAAGCCCACCACCTCCTAATTCCTTGCCCCACCTCATGGAAACCTTCCTCTCATCATGCTTAGGTATGTTGCTTGCTTTGTCTAGTTGCTCTGGCAGAAAACTTCCTTCTATCCCTTTTTCTCTTCTCATCTCAGCACGTCTTTTTGGTTCTACCTTTAAAACTTTTCTAGAATTTCATTACTTTTTTTCAGCTCCACTTTTCCCATTGTGATCAAAACCAACAGCATATCTCACTTGGATTCTGCCCTCGCCCCCTATCCCATTTCTTCCTCCCTCTATCCTGCATCTCCTAATCTACTCCCAACCCAGCAACCAGAGCGATCCTTTAAAACACATATCAGACCATGCCATTTTCATGTCCTAATCCTCCTATTCTGATCGGACCAGGAGCTAGTCTTCACCATGACCTATAAGTTCTTCACAGTCTGGCCCAGCCTTCCATCTATGGCCTCTTCTATTACCCTCAGCTGCTTACTTCCCTCAGTCACACGGACCTCCTTGCTCTTCCTGGAACACAACATAGCACAGCTTAGCTTCAGCTCTAGGACCTCTCCATTTGCTTCTGCCTCTCTCAAAAACACCCTTGATCTTTTAACCCTTTCCAGCCTTTACTCAAATGTCTTCCCAGAACATTCTTCTCAAATCACCATATTTCAAATTGCAGCCCCCACCCTCAACACCCCTTACTTTCTTTTCCTGCTTCAGTTTCCAACATAGCACTAACCATCATCTGTTGGATAATGAATTTATTTCCTAATTTATTTATACCTATTTATACCTATTTATAAATATAAATTATCTCTATTTATAAATGAGAATTTATTTCCTTATTTATTTATAGCCTCTCTACCTGTCCACTGAGATTTAAGCTGAATGAGGGTAGGGCGTTTTGTCTTATTTTGTCTACTGCCATATTCTTGGCACCTGGAACAGTGCCTGGCACATAGCAGGCGTAGCAGACATGCAATGATTATCCCTGGAATAAACTTTTTAAAATCTATGAAGATACATTACAAAGTGTAAAGTGCTATTACACGTGCAAAAGACTTTTGAATTCAGATGATTCCAGATCTATACAACTTATCTGCCCATTAACCTATCATCTATCTTTGCTTTCCAGCTTTAGATACATTTATAATAAAAACAGTGTGAGTGAAAGTCGCTCAGTCATGTCTGATTCTTTGTGACCCCATGGACTATACAGTCCATAGAATTCTCCAGGCCAGAATACTTGAATAGGTTGCTATTCCCCTTGTGGCTCAGTTGGTAAAGAATCTGCCTGCAATGCGGGAGACCTGGGTTTGATCCCTGGGTTGGGATGATCTCCTGGAGAAGGGAAAGGCTACTCACTCCAGTATTCTGGTCTTGAGAATCCCATGGACTGTATAGTCCATGGAGTTGGAAAGAGTCAGACATGACTGAGCAACTTTCACTTTATATTTTATAATAAAAATAAATATTCACTTATCACCTTGAGAGAATTCCTCAAAGAGTCAGAAAGAGAGTGTCAGTGTTACTGGTGAAAGAAGTACCAATTTCCAGGTCCTAATAAACAGCCCCAGTACTTTTTCTGGTGATGCTGTTGCTCTCTGTGACTCTGTAGATGATAAAACATTCTAAGAGGTTTGATTGTTGGCATGGTTGCTCTTCCATGAGAAAGTATGTGCACAGGACAAAGAGCTTAGGAATTCAGAGTAACATACACCAGGCATCAAAATCTGCCTCAACTGTGCTGATCACAGGCATTTTACTGTCATTTTACCTCAGTGAAAATATAAATATAAGTATGTGAATATACACACAATCCCTGTGTCATGCATGGTACTATGTCAAAGTTTTCACACTAAAGAGGAAACTGAGGCTCAGACTTCAAACTGCAAGCTCAATGTGCTCATTATGTATAGACAGAAGAGCTGGGATTCAAACTCAGATGACATTTACTTCAGCACTCATTCCTTGTTCCTCTAAACATGCCACCCAGTATCCTGGAGAACTGACCAGCTGTGGAATCTTCAAGCAATTTTTACTGTTCTGGGTCTGTTTTCTTGACTATATAATCAGGGGTGATTTAACCCAATTAAGAAAACCTCATTTCTTAGGGCAAGTTTATAACTAGTATTCATTATCAGGACAAAGAAAGGAGATAAACTTGTCAAAAGGATTGACTATGTCTCTGTTTCCCATCAAATCTAGTGCTTGGCAATATCCAGAGAATTTCCAGGACTGCTCTTTGTGAATTCTTTATTTTCCCAGTTGGTCTTGGACACCAGATCAAGCCAAGCTGTCTCACTGTTGGGGGCAGACAGCAGAGGGGTTGCCTGCAGCTCTGCAGTTGTGACTGTGGACGTGACCAGGCAAACGCAACCTTCTGCCTTGTTCCCTGCATGGCTTAAACTGTGGGCCTAGGCCTTATAAAATAATAGTCTTTAATGTCATCTGCAACCTTGAAGGATGGCTTTGCGAGTCTGAACTTCCTTTGTAAAGTCATAAAAATCAAGTAAGTAAATTTTGTAAACCAAAAAGAGATGTGAACAAGAGATTTGTAAAAAGAACATGTATGTCCTTTGGTACTTGGGCTTGTTGTCTTGCTTAAACTTAACAGCTTGTAAGTCTATCCCATTGGCATCTCAAGAGGAACTGTGAACAGAGGCTCCTGGGTCCTCTGTGGAGACATGTACCACAGGTCCTGTAGTGTGAGACTTAAAATGAACATAATGCCCTTCCTTCAAATCTGATGAAATAAGGAGAGTCTCTAATGGCCTCACTTTGCTACAGGGAAAAGGTCCTCTTCAACTTCCGAAAGTGGATTAAATGGACCAAATGCAGTTCCTGCTTCCCCTGAATGGTAGGTTTCAGTTTCCTGCCAGCCCATGGAATTACTCCAACTGGCCAATTACATCTTCTCATAGGAACCAGGGCCACTCCATCTTCTTGACACTACAAAGCCTGCCTCCTGTAGTCCCTGACTATTCACTCAGTCTCCAAGCACAGCTCCCACATGGCCTGTTTGGCATATGGTATCCTCCACCCCAAGACTATAAACGTAGGAGCCTGAACTGCGGTCAGTCTCATCTGTCCAGTGTGGGGTGTCACGTCTTTGGTTACGACCATAACCTTTCTTTCACCAATGGAATCAAAAGAAGGTACACAAAACAGGTATATTTCATGATAAAATAACTTGTCTTGCTAAGTGCCTTTAAGGACAAGGTAGGTTGTTCAAGTGTGAAATGAAGAAGTGTTACATGATGGCTTTGCCCCAAGTTAAGAAACAAATTCCTAGGCTCTCAAATTTATGACTTTCTAAATTATATTCACGAAATTAAAAGATGCTTGCTCCTTAGAAGGAAAGCTATGACAAATCTGCTGCTGCTGCTGCTGCTAATCATTTCCGTCAATGTCTGGCTCTGTGTGACCCCATAGACAGCAGCCCACCAGGCTCCCCCGTCCCTGGGATTCTCCAGGCAAGAATACTGGAGTGGGTTGCCATTTCCTTCTCCAATGCATGAAAGTGAAAGTGAAGTCGCTCAGTTGTGTCCGACTCTTAGTGACCCCATGGACTGCAGCCTACCAGGCTCCTCCATCCATAGGATTTTCCAGGCAAGAGTACTGGAGTGGGGTGCCATTGCCTTCTCCTCTAGACAGCATATTAAAAAGCAGAGACATCACTTTGCCGAGATGGTGAAGGACAGGGAAGCCTGGCGTGCTGCAGTTCATGGTGTTGCAAAAAGTCAGACATGACTTAGCAACTGAACAACAACAAAACTGTATTTCAATATTGTATATACCCTGACTTTATGTCTTTTAAAGGCTCTTTTCCTAGCTTCAGTTTTTCATGAATAACAGTAGAAGGGCTCAGGGTATCACTCAATAGCTTTGACAAACACACACTAAATGTAAGTCAGGAATCACTTGTGTAAAGTTAATTGAGTCTTGTTTGACTGTAACACAAATACATTTGCTCGGTTTATAACTTCAGTTTTTGTGTCCAATAAGCGAGTCATTGTTCTAGATGGTAAGTCAGGCCCAATTAAATCAATTTAAAAAATACAAAAAGCTGGGTAAGTATTCCACTGATCTACTTAAATTCTTTCTTTGAAAGTCTTTCAAAAGCTATAGTAGTAGAACTATAGTAGTATAGTTCTTTATAGTGCAGCACTATGAGTTACAAGTATAACAAACAATCCCAGAATTTGTCAGCTAAAACCAACAAATATTTATTATCTCACAGTTTCTGTAGGTCAGAAATCAGGGTGTGACTGAATTGTGTGCCTCTGGTCCAAGGTCCCTCCCTCCCAGTTTGTAGTCAAGCTGCCAATCTGGGCTATGGTTGTCTCAAGACTGGATCCACATCTATGCTCACTCCCACTGTTGTCAGCAGGCTTCATCCCTTGAGGGCAATTGGTCTGAAGCCTGGTCACATGGGCCTCCCCCTGGGATGGCTCACAGCAAGGCTGTTCACTTTTCCCATGAGAGTGAGACAGAGTGAGCAAGACAATTTTTTTTTTTTTTATAACTTCACCCCATATATAGCCTCCTGTCACTTTGCCATATTCTATTCCTTAAATGTGAGTCATTAGGTCTAGTCCACACTCAAGGGAAGAGGGTTACACAAGAGTATGAATACCAGGAAGGGCAGCGGTACAGGGAGTCATTTTGGAGGCTATTGGCTGCGAATACATTGCAGGTATAATTGCATGCACATTTATAGCATATGTGATGGCAAATAACCTCAAGAACTTTAACCACTCCAAGGTCCTTCTCTGGCCACAGGAGCAAGCCTGGCTCACAGATGGGACAGACCAGAGTGCTGGGGAGATAATGCCTCCAGGAACAGACTGCAACCAGTAAAGGATGGGAGTCATTGAATAAATATCCCAGGAAACTGGTTACATGGCTTCTTCGATGCTGGAAGCACTGAGCTCTAATTCCCCAGGGTGGTAACCTGTTTGTGAAAGCACCCTTTACTAGCTTCCAGCCATCGTCTCATCCCTCATCACCCACAGACCTATTTCAGTATCTCTCCTTACTGGTACTTCTGCAGTCACCTCTCAAGTTACTTAATTCTAGTCCTTGTCTCTCGCACTACTGCTATTAACATTAAGAAAATCTTAAATGTTAAACTTTTCTTACACATTTCAGAAATACCAGAAGAAATCACTAAAACAGGAATCACACAGCTATTTAAGCTGTTCTTTCTTCCATTTAGTATTTATTTGTTGAGCAACTACCACACACATACAACACGTACAATTGAGCACCCCAAATTTTAAAGTCAGTTCCTGCACTTCATGGCCTGCTTTGAAATGACAAAAAAAGGGAAATTATAATTTATTTTTAGTTCTTGTGTTAGTTATAGGCTTGAGAGAAAAATCTATAGCCTGATAGTGTTTATATTCACTAACTTGGTGGATTATCTATGTATCTGATAGGTATGTGTATATATCTTTGTACCACCTAACACACATGTTGCAGGAAATACATGTAGCATTTCTTCAAACAGTTATTTGTTAATCTCAGCTTTCATGTGTGTACTCCCCAAGGTCCAATCCATTTCACTTCTGAAGAGTTTTTGGACAAAAAAGTAATCAAGGTAACCATTAGGGTCACCATGCTCGGCAACCTTTCTGCCACATCTGTCACCAGCGGAGAGCTGGTTATGTATAATCATGCCACTGGGAGCGCTAGAAATAAAGTGAATAAAGAAATGGATGGCCTGAATGGGAGTGGAGTTTAGGTATATTCTCCCCTAAATATACATACTCTGTATATATGATACAGATACATGCATATGTATGGCTGAGTCCCTTTTCTGTCCACCAGAAACTATCACAACACTGTTAATCAGCTATACTCCAATACAAAAAAAAAGTTTAAAAAAAAGAGATGGATGGATGGTGTCTGGTCTCAGCCGCACAGGATGAGTGACACATGCTAGAATGCTCTTCAGTTCTTCTGTAGGCAGGAAATCTGGCTTTAAAGCTTCCTACATCTTAATGGAGAATGTCCATGAGGAACTAAGTGGCAGGGATCTTCTTGAGTAACAGATAATGATCTGAGTCACATATCAAGGAAAGCAGTTGTCTCAGATAAACTATCATCACCGACAATCTCCTCAATCAGAAATTCCTCATTTGTAAAACTTCCCAGAAACATCCTACCCCTATTCATCAACGCAAGAGGTGCCTGTGACCATTGCGCTTGTCCACTCAAAAGACGATAAATAAAACTAAAATCCTTCAACAACTACTCAAAACAATTCTTAAAGCAAGATGTATTTCCTTTCAGCTCAATGTATGCCTATGTCAAGCTAGTTGTTTTGAGAGTTGGAATTTCCACATTAACAGGCTCTTTGTGGAATGGAGAATGTCTGCTCTCTTCCACTTGCCTGACTCAACATGGCTGAAAGGATTTTCCTGCGAGGTTTAAAGAGCATCCATCCTTGAGCTGAGATGGAGAATGAGACATTCCAGTTTGAAGAGGGTAGCTGTCTTTTTTCAGAAGTGGCAGAGCCTCAGCTATCATGAAATGGCTTTTTCACCCATGTTTGGTGTCAATATACAAAGATTGCTCGTGTGTGGAGAGTCTCAGATTCATTCGAGTTTATGCCATCCCTTTTACAAAGCATTTCAAGTATGGAACAAGAAGCCAAAAAGGGAAGGATGTATTCATGGTGGCTGCCAAGGAGTGTGTTGGCTAATTATTGTACAGAAAGTATAAACTTTGTCATCTGATGAATTTGAACTTGAAGAACAACCGGGCCATATTTACATCTGCATTGCTTTGGCAATTCTCTCAAAGATGCCAAATGTCAATTTCCTCATCTGTAAAATGCTGATAATGATACCTACTTAGTGATACAGGCTATAACCTTTCTGTCCACAAGGGAAGCTGTCTCCAGATTTTTATATATTTATGAGAGATTTTATTAATAACTGGTCTGAAACATGCCATTCTGTATGTGGCCAGTCATATTACAGCAGCCTTGAAAAGAATTGATTAAAGACAGTTTATCTGATCTAGTACATTAAAAATGGATTCAAAATGGAGAATGGCTTATGGAGAAGAAAAGATTCCTCTCATCATCCTATAGAAAAGTTCTCTGATTTCTACATGAGTCACAAGAAATTTGCCTGACTTGACTTTACATCTCAAGCCTGTTTTAACTCCTGGGGACTTGACTGACCATCTGCTACTTTTGCCTTTCTGGCCCCATGCCTCCTGCAATCTGGTGAAGGCATCTCAATTGTATTTTGGAGACTCATCACTCTCAGACCTTAAAGGGCTTTAATTCATTTAAGCTTGGTTTCTCTTTCTTACACAGAGATTACTGTCTAACATCTGGATGATAATACAGATACTATGAAACACCTGTCGAGCACTTTTTATGTGATATAGTTCTAAACACTTAACAAGTTTTATATTTCATTTATTCTTTACAAAATACCTATGAACTAGGAACTATTATTAAGTCCCGTATCCCAGGTGAGAGAGAATCAAGGTGAGGTGTCTTTAGGAAAACCACCCATGTCTATATGGTATGTAATAGAGGCAGAATTTGAACCCAGATCTGTGTGATTTCAGAGTCATGATATTTACCTCAACATTATGATTAGTAAAAGGAACAAATGTGCAAATACCTTCACATAATGGATAATTTATCCAGGATGTAAAGAATTACTCCAAACCACATTCTTTTTGATTTCAGGGGAAATTCCTAATTCTAATCTTCTGAGTTTTTTCACCTAGGGTGGTCTTGTGGCTAATAGGACGAGAATGCTGGCAATTCTAGACTTTGGTCATCATGTGAGCAGAGAAAAACTGATTCTAGTTAAAGGCCATGCTTGAACTTCAGCATTCTCTTGTGTCTGTGAAAAAGGAAGCATGGGGAGAGAAGAGGTGGAGTATTTATGGGAAGATGTGGGCAGCTTGTTGAATTCTAGTGGTTTAAAAGCATTTGCTTTACATTATTGGGACTAATTGAAATAAAAGGTTCGAGGCTCCTGAGAGTTGACTCATTCTCATCATCCTAATATTAGATGAATTGAGTTCCATGTGGTTGACGGTCTGTACCAAATTTCTCAGTGTTGGCTGACAGCCTCAGAAAGATCTGTTCTTCTTTTTTTTTTTTTTTTTTTACAACATTTCAGTGAGTCATTCCACACACACTGTCGGTACTGATTCCCGAGGGGAGGTGGAGAAGGAAGGTTTCCAAGCTAGAGTGAAGGGCTTGGAAATTCACTGGGGAGCAGAAAACCACCAGCTGCACTCTTATCCAGAACAAACTTGGGGTACAGGGTCCTGCCTTTCATTACTGAGCACCATGTTTATTAGTCTGGACATTGTACTCTTGGAACAATCATACAAATCATACAGTCTCCAAAAGTGAAAGGAAGTGGGTTTCTTTTGTTAAAAATCCAGCTGATTCATCTTAACAAACCACACACACACACATTGGAAAAGACCCTGATACTGGGAAAGATTGAAGCCAAAATGAGAAGAGGGCAGCAAAGGAAGAGATGGTTGAATGGCATCACTGAGTCAATGGACATGAACGTGGGCAAACTCCGGGAGACAGTGAGGGACAGGGAGGCCTGGTGTGCTGGAGTCTGTGGGGTCGCAAAGAATTGAACATGACTAGCAAATGAAAAGAGAAGGCAATGGCACCCGCTCCAGTACTCTTGCCTGGAAAATCCCATGGACGGAGGAGCCTGGTAGGCTGCAGTCCATGGGGTCGCTAAGAGTCGGACACGACTGAAGTGATTTAGCAGCAGCAGCGAATGAAAAACGTGTGTGTGTGTGTGTGTGTGTGTGTGTGTGTGTGTGTGTGTCTGTATCTCCCATCCCCAAAACAGGTTCTTCCATAAATGAAAGGCAGTTTGGCATACTGAAAAAAGTAAGTGCTTTAGAATCAGACACTTCTGAATTTAAATCACAGCTCTGTCATGTATTATCTGGATTTAGACTGCTTAAACTCTTGGAGGCTCAGCCCCCCTTTTCTTTAAAATGGGGATGATCTTTACATTCATGTACTTTTGTGGACATTAGAAATAGTATACTTTAAGTACCCAGTACATAGTAGAATCTTAAGAAAGCAGCAGCTCATGGCATTTAGCTTCTCAGAGACCTGTGAGTATTTCTGACTCGGTCACTTATCAGTACATTAGATTTGGACAAGTTCTTTCACCTTCTCTCAGTCTCAGTTTCCTAGTCTACAAAATGAGGTAATAATACTCTGTAAGATTATTAGTGGATTGAGTGATGCATTATTAACTACTGTAATTACTGCCAGTAATTGTAAATCTCTTTAATTGTGTTAAGCCCTTTTATATAATGCATATAAAGCACTTGATATATTTCCTACCACATAGTAAGCAATGAATAAACATTAGTTATTATTAGGTTAAATAATATAAATTGCTATTATTCAACCATTTTGACCTACAAAGATGGCAATTTCACATGGCTCCACTGAATATTATTCCTAAAGGGTAGCTGTAATTTCCAAGATTCCGTGTCTAGTAACCTGGTAGCCAAAATCACTGCAGATGGTAACTGCAGCCATGAAATTAAAAGACGCTTGCCTCTTGGAAGAAAAGCTATGACAAACCGCAACAGCATATTAAAAAGCAGAGACATTACTTTGCCAACAAAGTTCTGTCTAGTCAAAGCTATGGTTTTTTTCCAGTGGTCATGTATGGATGTGAGAGTTGGACTGTGAAGAAAGCTGAGCACTGAAGAATTGATGCTTTTGAACTGTGGTGTTGGAGAAGACTCTTGAGAGTCCCTTGGACTGCAAGGAGATCCAACCAGTCAGTCCTGAAGGAAATCAGTCCTGAATATTCACTGAAAGGACTGATGCTAAAACTGAAGCTACACTACTTTGGCCACCTGATGCGTAGAACTGACTCATTGGAAAGGACCCTGATGCTGGGAAAGATTGAAGGCAGGAGGAGAAGGGGATGACAGAGGATGAGATGGTTGGAGGGTATCACCGACATGATGGACATGAGTTTGAGCAAGCTCCAGGAGTTGGTGATGAACAGGGAAGCCTGGTGTGCTGCAGTCTATGGGGTCACAAAGAATAGGACAGGACTGAGCGACCGAACTGAACCTAGTAGCTTATATGCTCTTGTTGTGTTTCAGCAGTAGAAACCTGGGGTTAATTACTACTTTTCTTTTCAATGCTTTGGGCAGCAATTGATTGAACTTCACAAGAATCTAATCAATTCACCAGGTTCTGGTGAACTTCTCAAGAGCTTAAGAAGCCAGGTCTCCCTCCTAGTGTTATGGGAGTGGGAAAAAAAACACTAGAAAGAATGGCTAAGCTGGAAAGAATATATGTGACCTGGCACCAGGTTATGTCAACTCAAGTTTCTTCAGCATGACACTCAGGTTCCTGATTCTCAAGAATTCCCGAACTTTGTCCTGCATGAGAAAAAATCATTACACAATGCTTTGACCTATAGCTTGCAGTGAATAATCCTTGGTTGAGTATGATCTTCAAGGTGTCCAAAGAAAACTGTTGTGATGTTGGAAATCACTCTGTCCTTATCAGAACTGTCATATGATAATCAATGTAGGTCAACTTGGAGCTCATTTATAAGACTAGTTGGGGTGCTAGAAGACCAGGCAAGAGGTGATGGTGATTTGAACTAGGGTGATATCATTGACAATAATGGAATAAGGTGTCATCATTATGCATCTAGGAGGTAGGACCAGTAAGACTTGCTGCTCATTCGAATATGGGCGAGGAAGAGAAGAGCCAACTCAGTTGGGCATGGAGTAAATGGTGGTGCCATTTTCTCAGCTGGGAAAGACTGAGGGAAGGCAAATCTTGGAACCAGAAGTAAATCTAGAGTCCTATTATGGCTGTATTAAATTTGAGGTGGCCTACTGGAGATCTAGGGCTTCCCTAGTGGCTCAGATGGTAAAGCGTCTGTGTGCAATGCAGGAGACCCGGGTTCAATCCCTGGGTTGGGAAGATCCCCTGGAGAAGGAAATGGCAGCCCACTCCAGTATTCTTGCCTGGAAAATCCCATGGATTACGGAGCCTGGTAGGCTACTGTCCATGGGGTCGCAAAGACTCGGACATGACTGAGCGATTTCACTTTCACTTTCACTGGAGATCTAAGTGGAGACACATCAAGGATGTAGTTGAAGATAGAACATGTGAGCTCAAGGCATGTGTTGGGGCAGGGGTTTATGGAACACCACTCTGTTCTCCATTATGCTCTATTTTGGGAGAGAAACAAAGAAATATGGTCACAGAAAGTTTGATCAAGAGAGAAATAACAGGAAGAGAAAGCCAAGAGATTTATAGTCTGAGGACAAAAAGAAATAATTGAGAGAAAAAGACCAAGCATCCAAAAACTCTTGATTTGAGCTCAGACAACGTACAAGGCATTGTGTTGCATGTTTTTACACACAATAGCTTATATAATGCTCACCAAAATCTATATTACTGCTGAGAAGACCAAGACTCATAGAATTAATTTAACTTACCTAAGAATCATAGCTAGTTATGGGGCAGAGCTGAGACTTTGAACAAAATCTCCCTGACCCTAATGCCTAGATTCAGTATAACTAAGACGTTCATTCCTCCTTGTCAGTGAAATACTTTGTTAACAACCAGTAAGGCTTCAGAAAGACAAAGATTTTCCAAGGCCTGCAGAATGCCTGTCCACAGATCATCATCCACTGGAGATCATACTCTTTTTGTCTGCAGAATACAAACCACATTCAGAGGGAGTGGGGAAAAATGTAAAAAGAAGACAACAATTCAAGATAGAGCTGTTTGTTAAGAATAGGGAGCTGAGATTTATTATTATTATTATCATATGTCATCTCTATGTATTGTGTAACTACTTTTTGTTTTTATTTCTAGCAATGCTCCCTGTCCTTCCACTGAGAATTCTCTGATAGGCATTTGGACTAAAATTGTCCTTCCACCCATCCTAGGCAGTCAAATATAGTTCACATATAATTGCAGCATCATCTCAGCACATGGCTACTTCTTGTTCTGATTCTTTAGCAATATCTCTCTGGGAATTCATTGACTTACCTAAATGGAATGTTCAGTCTTTAAGGCACCATTGGGTTTGGGGATTAAATGGTGTTGTCATGGACTGGAAGACAACTGGCCATGTCCAGATCATATGCTTTCCCTTGCAAGTGTAAGGTAGGAAAGCTTCTGAGATTTACATTTCCATTGGTACCATATGGGGCAGGGGAGGGCAGTTTCCCAACATGAAAACAACAGAGATCTATTTCAGCACTTAGATTGGATGGAGGCCATTGGAGTTACTGTTGTGGTTACTAGTACCACTGCTGTTTTTATTCCAGCCCCAGGGCAGTATTCAAAGCCACACAATAAACCTGAGATTAGCAGTCAGTCCTGGTTTGATTATTGACATAAAGAGGGTTTTCTTTTCTTCCTCTTTTGACGAGTTACATGAAGCCTGAGCTCCAAGCAGCTCTGCAATCAGTTTCTGAGATCTTATC
Source organism: Bubalus kerabau (assembly GCF_029407905.1). NCBI lineage: Eukaryota > Metazoa > Chordata > Mammalia > Artiodactyla > Bovidae > Bubalus > Bubalus kerabau. The sequence continues at coordinate 40,000,205 of NC_073643.1, read as the reverse complement.
AAAAGGATGACAAATCAATCTGGAAAACAGACCCATTGAAATGTCTGAACAGATTCAATCTTCTCTATGACCTAATAATTCAACTTTCTTTTTAAATCCAAGACTAGAATTGTGGGGAGAAGTTGCTGCTTTTCCACTTGAGTCTAGGAAGGCAAAACAGATTTCTTTTATCTGGAGGATTTAGTGTTCACATAATAATTGCCTTTTGATACTTCTTATCTGGGTTTCTTACAAGACTAGCCTGAAAAACTAGGTAGTTAATTTAAGACACTGTTTATAACTTTGATACGCACAGTGCTCAAGAACTGCAGAACTGTAGCTCTTAGATCTGGCTTTGAAGGTATATTTTGTTTGGTATGCAAAATGTTTTACTAATTTGATGTAGTTGCCAATATTTTAAAAGTAGATGATTTCACAGTTTTTAAAAATCCAGATTTCTAGTTAATAGAAGATGTGGCAACAGCAGGTCCACATTCCTGTAATCAGTAGTCAGCAGCAGCTGACTGGCAGCTGCCTCTATAGTTGGGACATAGAGCACTTAGGGATGCATCCTGCTGCAAGTAATTGAAGCTTAAACCACAGGGACATCTATTGTTTGCTTAAGGCATCTGAAGAGCTTTGGGGGTTTTATTCAAGAGCTTTAACAATGCTATCTTTCTGGTATCTTTCTACTTCCTTAACTGTTTAAATAGGAGAATCATTCCTATCCCACCAGATTGTTTAAGAATTTAAAAAAAATCACGAATGTTAAGTCCTTAGTTCAGTGCCTGGCACAGTGGGAGAACTCAATTGGTATTAGCTGTTGCTAAAAGAAAGGCAATGCCAAAGAATGCTCAAACTACCACACAATTGTACTCATCTCACACGCTACTAAAGTAATGCTCAAAATTCTCCAAGACAGGCTTCAGCAATACATGAACCATGAACTTGCAGATGTTCAAGCTGGTTTTAGAAAAGGCAGAGGAACCAGAGATCAAATTGCCAACATCCGTTGGATCATCGAAAAAGCAAGAGAATTCCAGAAAAACATCTATTTCTGCTTTCTTGACTATGCCAAAGCCTTTGACTGTGTGGATCACAATAAACTGTGGAAAATTCTGAAAGAGATGGGAATACCAGACCACCTGACCAGCCTCTTGAGAAACCCATATGCAGGTCAGGAAGCAACAGTTAGAACTGGACATGAAACAACAGACTGGTTCCAAATAGGGAAAGGAGTACGTCAAGGCTGTATATTGTCACCCTGCTTATTTAACTTATATGCAGAGTACATCATGAGAAATGCTGGGCTGGAAGAAGCACAAGCTGGAATCAAGATTGGTGGGAGAAATATCAATAACCTCAGATATGCAGATGACACCACCCTTACGGCAGAAAGTGAAGAGGAACTCAAAAGCCTCTTGATGAAAGTGAAAGTGGAGAGTGAAAAAGTTGGCTTAAAGCTCAACATTCAGAAAATGAAGATCACGGCATCTGGTCCCATCACTTCATGGGAAATAGATGGGGAAACAGTGGAAACAGTGTCAGACTTTATGTTTTTGGGCTCCAAAATCATTGCAAGATGGTGATTGCAGCCGTGAAATTAAAAGACGCTTACTCCTTGGAAGGAAAGTTATGACCAATCTAGACAGCATATTAAAAAGCAGAAAAAAAAAAAACAAAACAAAACAAAAAAAAAATAATAAAAAAAAATAAAAAGCAGAGACATTGCCAACAAAGGTCCATCTAGTCAAGGCTATGGTTTTTCCAGTGGTCATGTATGGATGTGAGAGTTGGACTGTGAAGAATTGATGCTTTTGAACTGTGGTGTTGGAGAAGACTCTTGAGAGTCCCTTGGACTGCAAGGAGATCCAACCGGTCCATTCTGAAGGAGATCAGCCCTGGGATTTCTTTGGAAGGACTGATGCTAAAGCTGAAACTCCAATACTTTGGCCATCTCATACGAAGAGTTGACTCATTGGAAAAGACCCTGATGCTGGGAGGGATTGGGGGCAGGAGGAGAAGGGGATGACAGAAAATGAGATGGCTGGATGGCATCACTGACTCGATGGACGTGAGTCTGAGTGAACTCCAGGAGTTGGTGATGGACAGGGAGGCCTGGCATGCTGCGATTCATGGGGCCGCAAAGAGTCAGACACGACTGAGTGACTGAACTAACTAACTAATAGTCTATCAACTATTGTGCAGTAATGCTGCATAAAAAGTCACCCAACTCAATGGCTTATAATACTAAGCATTTCTTTTATTGGCTCACAGGCCTGAGGGTTAGTTAGAATGGTTTTGTGTTATGCTGTCAGTTGACTGGGCTTGGGACCCTCAAGGTGATGGTTTGTGTTCAGTTCTGCTTATCCTCACTGGATCAATGCCTACCTGGGGATGTTTCTTCTTATGATGAATTACAGGAATGTAAGAAAGCAAACCAAAGCATGATATCATATAAGATACTAACTGCATATCCACTTTCTATTGGATAAAATGAGTTGCAATGGCCAGGTCAAAGTCAGTGGGGGATGAAGTGTTCCACTCAAAGCAGGGAAGTAATATTTGCTGAAAATAATCCCACCGATTATAATTTGGAAATCTGGCATCCAAGTAAAACAGCACTTTCTTTAAGTGTCCACCTAACTGTCTTTGCTGTATCCTTGTTTGCTTCACAATGGCACCACCATCCCTTCTATAGCACAAACAAACATTTTATGCCTTTTCTGAATGTGTTAATGGGATTTGGTTACTTTGAATTAATTCACACTAGGGGTTTCCTGGTAGCTTAGCAGTAAAGAATCTGCCTGCCAATGCAGGAGACGTGAATTCGATCCTGGGTCAGGAAGATCCCCTGGAGAAGGAAATGGCAACCTACTCTAGTATTCTTGCCTGGGGAATCCCACGGACGGAGGAGCATGGCGGGCTACAATCTATGGGGTTGCAAAAGAGTCAGGCATGACTTAGCAACTGAACAACAGACAATAAAGGCAATAGTATAATGTGTTACCTCCTCCCAGGAGTATTTGCATTTTAAGTAAGATCTAGTGCAAGGAAAAGGCAATGGCACCCCACTCCAGTACTCTTGCCTGGAAAATCCCAGGGATGGAGGAGCCTGGTGGGCTGCAGTCCGTGGGGTCGCACAGAGTCGGACACGACTGAAGCAACTTAGCAGCAGCAGCAGCAGCAGTGCAAGGAGAAGGGATAATCCCACGGAGTGAAGGGGTGATGCTGGTAAGTTTTGTTGCTATAACACCTGGATGTAGGAGCAGAGATATCTGTGGATTAGTGAGACCCAAGGCAGTGTGGCAAGGCCCAGCAATAGATCATACAAAGCTCCACTGCTGGAAAGCTATTCCTCTGTAGTGTTGCCAAAGAGGTAAACTGCTTACTAAGATAAATCTCCTGGGCTTCTTGGGCTGAGAGGAGTCCTTGAGAAGAATATTTATTTGTCATCTTTTGGTTTCTTATTTAATTGGAGTCACATATCTTCTCTAAAGCCGTTTATAAACTGTACCACATTCTACTGATGCAAATTCTGTACAGACACTAGTTCTGTGTTTGAGTTCACATTTATACTTTTCTATTATAAATTCAGGAGAATACTTTCCATGGAAATTAATGGGAAATTCTTGCCAAATAGCTGTCACCAGTTAGTGCTTTTACTGTGGTATTAGTAGTAATGTACGCTTTACAACGAATATGGTTCATATGATATTTTAAAATCACATGATGAAAAAAATCATGGAACTTTGACTTATTTTTATGCTCTGACTCTGTTTTGGCATCTCTGATGCGTTTTCTGGGGAACACTACATTATCATTATGAGATGCTTGCTTCAGTGAGCTGAACCATCTACTTGGTCTGATATCAATCCTGAAGTTCTCATACGTCACTCAGAGGATTATACAGTTTCACAGCACCGTATTCTGTAGCTCAGGTATGTTTTAAATTATTTGGTCACAGGCATGAATATTTTTTTCTCTTTGTTACAAAGCCAGACAGTATTTCAGGGGCTTTCCTCCTAAAAGTTTACTATTTTACTCCCCAAATATTTGTCAACTCTGCATTAGACCCTGGGTGCATATGGATTTAGGAGTTCAGTTATTTGTAAGTGACCCTGAAGAATGATATGATAAAGGAATTTTTAATTTTCCTAGGACAACAAATATGAGTTGAATATGGAATGAGTTACCTAGCTGGTAAATGAACCTCATTGAAAACCCAGCATATACATTATATTAAGGGGCTTTGTTATTCTCTATTTGGTGTTGCAGAAAGCAATTGCTTTCCTAAGATAATTTTTAAAGCCTTTTTAAAAAGTAGTAGCTAATGTATATTGAGCATTTGCAAAGTGCCCGACACTTAATCTAGGTACTCAAAATGAATTGTCACGACATAATTTCCCAGGTGGGGGAAACAAGACTTACTCAAGAGAGGTCTTGTCAAGTTCACACGTACTAAGTGGTGGAGCCTGGATTTGAACCTGGGAAGTCAAACTCTGGAGCCCTCCTCCTTCTAGCATTTGTGGTAGGAAGGAAGAGGTTTACACAATTCAGAGTTCTACTCTGGAAATTCCATGTATTGAAGCTATTTAAGAGGAGATGTTATATTTGGTAGTGAGGCAGATCTCTCCACTATTGGGAAAGCAAAATCGAGTGATTTGTGAAATTGTTTCAGTGAGTGCTCCAGCCAGTATTTATTTTAATAGCTGTGCAAATGACTTTAGTCCCATATTTATAGAATCATTAAAGACTGTGGGGATTATTTATAGTTTCTGTGCTATGCTTTATTGCATTTTGTGGGCAAAAATATAATTCACAGAGATATGCTTGAGAATTTGGTGGTTTTCAAAAGCCTCAGAATATATCCCACTGGACTTTCAAGGGCTGTTGTATTAGCATCATTATTTTTTGTTTGTTCGTTTTACACTATACAGTTTTCCCACACAATGATAAATATAAATGTAAAATTTGTATTTGTATTTTACTTAGCACAGGGAATATAATGTCAAATTTCTAGCACATAGCAGTTGGTCATGTATTTGAACCCAGAGATTCACAATTTGTGCCTCAAATGTGAATCTTTAAGACCACAGCATGCAGAAGTTGAGCAGACAGGCAGGGCTACCCTGTGTTTAGAATTTGGAGGGATAAATGAAAAAGAACAGTGAAGATTCAGAGCTTGAGGGTTCAAGACAGCTAGTGATAAAAAAGGGAGTGTTTCCAAAAGTGATGCCTCTCCAAAAAACTCTAGTGTTGCTGTGATAATTGTTAGGGCTATAAAGGAAGTATTGGACAAGGCAGAAAAATAGCAAGACCATGAAATAGTCAGACAAAACTCTAATACTGATCTTTTTTCTTTCTTTATACAAACTTGTTATCTCACTGAACATTTATCGATACCTCTAGCTCTTGCTCTATAGCCCCCTTCTTCTGATTCCAATACCTCAGTGTCTTCTGGGGAATGAGTTTTTTTCCACTGCACGCCAGTTCGGTGCAGCTGTCATTGCGGGTACACCACTCTCTCCTTGTCAGGGGGCAGACCTGTAGCCCAAATGTTCTAAATCTTTAACGGCATGACAGAAAGGCTACAAAAGCAGCTGGAGATGGTTCATTCCAGCTTCTTCAACTGATGAGTTTGTCCATTTGTTCCTGCTGCCAGGATTCTCAGAGCATCACTAGTTCCTGGCAGCCTTTTCTCTGTCTGGTTCCTCAGCCTTTCCCTTAAGTCTGAATGTTTTCCTCAGAACTCTCAATGGCTTACTTTGTGCTCAAGTTAGACAGATCCATCAATTTCTGTTGCTTGCAAACTAAGACTCCTAACTGAAATTGTTGGTTTTACTATAATTTAGATGTAGAAGAAGGGATTTAATGATATGCTTTCTTAACATAGCTAATCAATGGTTTCAGAAGAATAGCATTAGCAAATTCTCAGGCGAAAAAAATGCAGCACAATTGTTTTCAGGAGCTTTTCAACTGTGTACGTTCCTCTGCAATCCAATGGATGCCTAGATTCTAGAACTGAAAACACATTTCTAAATTGATCTCTCCCTGGTGGTTCTAGCAAGAATAGAATCAGATACTCTGAATGTTTCAGAAGAGCACTCTGAACCCCTCCTCTGCTATATATGTGTATATATTTGTTATACATTAACATATCCTCCAAACTTAAGGTTTTGTGTTCTTACTATATGTTCATTATTCAACAAGTATTTTTCTTTTTTCTCTTTATGTCAGGGAACAAATTATGATGCTACTGTTTATTCTTGGTTTCTTCTTAAAGTCCATGGATCAGTTTAGGGGGTGGTAATGAATAGAACACAAAATGGGATCATCTCTATTGGGCCATCAGATTGCCAAAAATAGACACATTCTGCAATTATCATCAGAATGACTTGTTACCATTTGAAAGTAGATGAAGAACAGAGATGCCAGTTATTCATCACATTCAAATCCCAAGAAACAGTTTTCTATGCATTCAATTTTGAGTAAATCATTGGGTCTGGGTGGTTTTTTCTCAGTTTTTTCTACTCCTTCCTCATTTCTTCTCTGCCAAACATCTAATCATGCTGAGATGCATCCTGCATAATAAACATACTCTTTGCACTTTCAACGACTATTTTAGTACAATAACATTTTAATATCAGTCTGTTCCTTCCCCACATCCTTCTTTGGAATAACCATATAGCATGATTTGGGCTAAATGCTGTTTTCAAAGTTAATGGTAAAAGTAGTAATAAGAGTAATAAGGTCTCCATCCTCTGCTTTATAGATGAGTGCATGTGTAATCATTCCCATGTCACATGTTGAGGAATCCATTGTAATTTAAGGCTTGGCTTGATTCCTTCAGACACTTGACTGGAACCCCTTCCTTGATGTAATCTGAAGGCAACTACTAGAAATTAGTATCTCAAACAACAATGAAAGGACAACACAGGAATTGTAGAATTGGACATACTTAAGTGTTTGCTTAGGGTTTCCCGGGAGGATGACTCTGATATAAGGATTAGAGTGCTGCCCATTTATAAGGAAAGTGATCACAGGAAACAGAGGAATAGGAAGGAAAGCCACTGGAGGAAACTTTCAAAAGCCAGTTACCTTGGTGGACAACTGGAATTTTGATACTTTGGGAAGGATCCTGAGAGATGGTGTAGAACAATGAAGAAGAAGGAAGCTGGGGTATGTATTTACCAATTCCCCAACTTACATTGGTTGAGGGCAGTCTTAGGAGCATTCATTCTTCAGTCTCGTACCTGGAGAAACCTGAGTGAAGTGTGTTCCCATGGCCAGGCAAAACCCCTTAGATATCCAGAAAAAACTATAATTCAAAGAGATACATGTACCCCTACGTTCATAGCAGCACTATTCACAATAGCCAAGATATAGGAACAACCTAGATGTCCATCAACAGATGAATGGATAAAGAAGATACAGTATGCATATAGAAGGGAATACTACTCAGTCATAAAAAAGAATGAAATAAGGCCATCTGCAGCAACATGGATGCAACTAGAGATTTCCATAGTAAGTGAAGAAAGTCAGAAAGTAAAAGACAAATGGCATATGATATCATTTATACATGGAACTTAAAATATGGCACAAATAAACCTATCTATGACAGACTCAGAGTTATATAGAACAGACTAGTGGTTGCCAAAGAGGAGGAGGTGTGCAGGAGGGATGAACTGGAGTTTGGGGTTAGTACATGCAGACTACTGTATATAGAATGGAAAAACAACAAGGTACTACTGTATGGCACAGGGAACTAAAATCCTGGGGTTAAACCATAATGGAAAAGAATACAAAATATGTATATATGTGCATAACTGAGTCACCTGCTGTACAGCAGAAATCAACACAACAATGAGAGAGTCTCATGCATCACGTGGAGAAGGAAATGGCAAGCCACTCCAGTACTCTTGCCTGGAGAATCCCATGGACGGAGGAGCCTAGTGGGATACAGTCTATGGGGTCACAAAGAGTCAGACACAACTGAGTGACTTCACTTTCACTTTTCACTTTCATGCATTGGAGAAGGAAATGGCAACCCACTACAGTGTTCTTGCCTGGAGAATCCCAGAGAGGGAGGAGCCTGGTGGGCTGCCATCTGTGGGGTCACACAGAGTTGGACACAACTGAAGCGACTTAGCAGCAGCAGCAGCATGCATCACAGTGAGCAGCCTTCACTGTGAAGAGATAGGTACTATGGGCAGGGCCTTGATAGCATCATTTATCCACCGTGCAAAGCTCAATGCAAAGGAGGTCAGGGTGGATGCTTTATGAAAAGACTGGATTTGATACTGCTTATGCAGTATGCTTTGAAGGGAAAGGCATTCATTCTTGCTCCAAGATTTCTGTTTCTCCAGATAAATTCAGAGGTTTCAATATTCTAGACCTACAGCCATTAGAGAATAATTCTTTCAGGTTAAGCCAGTGGGACTCAAAGTAAGTTCCCTGAACCATCTTCAAATTTTCCTGGGAATGCTTTATAGAAATCCAGATTCCTGGTTCTTAACTTCCAGACTGAATCACATCTCTGGGTGTTGGAGAACAGAAAGCAGCTCCAAGCGATATTTATGAACTCCTCCAGTTTGAAAATACCTGAGTATTCCCCCCTTGCCTAATGACCTTAGCATTGAAAAAATGAAAATAGTTTATTTTTTACCTTAAAATATTAATACATACTCAAACCATATATATATATATATATATATATATATATATATAAGTCAGACCTGTCTTATTTCACTTCTGCATCTGCAATCCTTACCTAGCACAAGCTTGTCACATAGTGAATACACTACAGATACTGGTCAAATAAGTGAATTCTTATAATAGAAACTAGAATGCAAGCATTCTTGGTGATTGAGTGACTCACACCTCAATGTGTATAAATTTGTCAACTCTTTTCCTCTAAGGAAGGAGGAACAGATGCTATAATAGAACACTGAGAGCCAGAGGGAAGGAATTGATAAAAACAGAATAAGGATTAGTTTTCCAGCTATAAGATTATCCATCTGCAAAATGAGGATATTGTCAGCATCTGATATTCTTGTCTGTCTGATGTCCATTCCTTTGCTACTTGATCCTTTACCCTGATATTCCTTTGGGAAACTACTCCTCTTCCATATACAGTCCATGGTGATTATGAAGGTCTGTCTTCAGTGTGATCAACCACCTTTATTCATCTCCCAGATCACAAGTGATTGATTCAGGAATTGATTTGTGATTCAACTGAGATCAGTTAGATTTTAATCCAAATTGCCTCTTTAATTTCAAAGAGGTTTTCTTAATTTATAGAGGAGGGAAATTAAATACTTGTTAGCTTTGCTCAAATGGTAGGATGTAGGCCTGTAACTGGTGTTGGCCATCTTTATCATCACCTGGGAGATGCTACTTCAGAATGAAACCAAAAGAAAAGGAAATAGAACCAAGAGTTGGAGAGGGTCAGACTCACAAGTATATAGTTGGAGTTCCTGGATCCAGCCATGCCTGAAGCTCTTGCAATTAGTGTGACTTGCCACTCACATGAGCCAATGGTGGTTATGGTCTTGACACCTGAAACAAACAAACAAAAATTCCTTACTGAAAAGAGTTTGAGATGAACTGATATCCAAAGGAGCATCACCAGATTGTCACTGAATGTCTACAGTTGTCTGAAAGAGTTAGGTCTGAACCCATGCCCTACTACTTCTTATCTAGGTGAAATCTGAACTGTAACTTAAGGTCTTCAATCCTCAATTTCATCTTATTATAGAGAACTTGGGGTATTATTTCCCTCATTGGGTTGTGAGGATTATACAGACATTAACAGTAGCCATGAAAGTGCAAATAAATGGTAGAGTTACGAAAGTTCTTGTATAGGGATTTTTATCACTTTTGGACATTCTTGACCACCTTCAGTTACCTAAGACTTCCTGATAATTCCAAAAGCCTCCGTTAAATAGTATTAATCATGAATTAAGTCATGTTCCATAGGGAGGGAAATTTTTTTCTGAAAGTATTCAAGAGATTGGCTAAGCTCTTTTTCTCCTCATTGCCAGATCATTTGAGGCTTGAAGGGAATCTACTGGACTCCTGCAAGGTGTCTGATGTTCAATATGATGAAATGAGGAAAGTGTAAATGTGAAGATTGTAGCAGACTGTACTTTCCAAAGATTGACACAGCAATATCTCTCATTATACGTGTTCTTCAGCCTTGTTAACTTGCTTGCCTCCATCAAGAGGTATAATCTAATTCCTCTCCCCTTCAATCTGGGCATTTCTTAGGGATCTACTTTTACCACAGAATACAAAAGAAGTGACACTGAAGCTGAATCTGAAGTCTGAAGTGAGCACTTGTTTTCCAGATGCTTCCACTTGGGATAGTATCTTACAGAACTGAACTGCCATACTGGGAGAAGCCCATGCCACATGGAAAGCCTACCATGTAGGTGCAGTTCATGGTCCCAGCCTTTGAATCATTCTGGTCCAAGTGCTAGGCACATGAGTGAAGATAGTTCTAGATGCCTTCAGTCTCTAGACAATGCAGTCATCTCCTAGCCCCAAAGTACTTTCAACTATGGCTGCAAATGTTGTAAGCACAAAAGAGCTGTCCCTGTTATCCCCTTTCCAAATTCTAGACTCGGAATCTGCTGTTTGTTTACACCACTAAAATATGAGATGACTGCTATTCCTTAGCAATAGATAACTAGAACATAAGGGACAGCATAGCCATCAAGGAGCACCCTGTACCTTGAAGATATGATGATGTTCATGATGATGCTCACCGGACCAAAGCTCTGTCAAACAGGACATATATCTATAGTGGAAAACATTAAACGAATGATAAATAAACTAACAAAATCCATCAGAATAGAACTCAGAACATTAGGTTGTTAGAACTGTTTGTACTTCTGATGATCAACCACCAGAACTCTTTCATTTATGAGAGACTCTCCCCAAGAATTGGTATTGTGATGGAAATATTTCCTGTTCAGGAGCCAAGACATACAAGTCTATACATAAATGAATGATTTAACTAGCAGATGGTAGAGTATCGCCAGAGCCCTGAACTCAGTCAGGGTTCAAATATTTATTCCCACCCTAGTAGTTGAGTGATCTGTTAGAAACCTTTTCATTATACTAATTCATTCACTATACCTTTTCATTATACTTCAGTATCCCCTATGTGCAAAGTGGAAGTGAAAGTCGCTCAGTCATGTCCAACTCTGCAACCCCATGGACTATACAGTCCATGGAATTCTCTAGGCTAGAAGTGGGTAGCCTTTCCCTTCTCCAGGGGATCTTCCCAAACCAGGGATTTAACCCAGGTCTCCCGCATTGCAGGTGGATTCTTTACCAGCTGAGTCACCAGGGAAGCCCAAGAATACTGGAGTGGGTAGCCTATCCCTTCTCCAGAGGATCTTCCCGACCCAGGAATTGAACCGGGGTCTCCTGTACTGCAGGCAGATTCTTTACTAACTGAGCTATCAAGGAAGCAGGAAACCATATATACTTCATAGACTTATTTTCAGCATTAAATGAGAAAAAGAAGCACTTAATATATTGCTATGTACATAGTAAACATACCAAGTCTTAACTATTAATGTTATACCCGCTGTGTTGAATGTTGTGTTCAAAGCCACTTGCAAAATTTTTTTAATATATTCAACATGCAGAATTCTGTAAATGTTAGGTGTACACCATGTTACTTTGATGTATTTATATATTGCAATGTGGTTGCTGTAATAATGATATTTATCACATTACATACTTATAGAGCAACATTACTGTGTATATTCAATATACTGTGCATTAGATCTCTATCCCTTATTTATTGTTTGCTGCAAGTCTGTACCCTTAAATACCATCAGTCTTATCCTCTAACCCTTAGTAACCACCATTTTACTCTGCTTTTGACTTTTTAGATTCCACATATATGATATTTATTCACATACATATTCCACTGTATGATATCATACAGTGCATGCATGTTATTGCATGTGGCAAGATGTCCTCCTTTCTCACAGCTGAATGATCTTCCGTTGTGTGTATATAGCTCATCTTTTTTATCCATTAGTCTGTTGATGGGCATTTTAGGTTGTTTTCATTTCTAGAATATTGTGAATAATGCTGTGATAAACATGAGAATGTATATATCTAGTCAAACTCCTGTTTTTATTTCCCTTTGATATTTACCTAGAATTGGAATTGTTGGATTCTAAAACATAACTTATAGTAAATATATTAACAACTTTTTATGGAGGACCAGAATAAGGACTCTAGCTAACATTCATTGATATGCACACATGCCATGAACTATACCAAGTTTCTTTACAAGAACTGCCTCCCTTAATTATCACAACAATGCTATCACTCAGGGACCATTACATTCCATTTAAGAGCAAGAAATTGAGGCATTAAAAGTGTAGGTACCCTGCTCCAGGTCACACAGGGATTAAATGGTAATCACACTGCAGACCAATAGCTCTTGATCACTCTGTCATATTACGTTCCCCTATTGGACACATGTCATTTTACTTTTGAGGTGAGGAGTTTTCTTTTATGTCAAGACACCACCATATTGCACTACCAGCATTTCCATGCTTCTACAGAAACTTGAGGTCTCTGTACTTTGCACTTTGCAGAAACACTGAGGTGTTGAGCAGGTAACTCCCTAAGGCATGCAACAGAATGGTCTGAAGAAAGGGAGAGATGACTGAACAGGGAATGAAGATAGATTCATTTGGGTTCCTCATGGGTGATTCAGCATTTTCAAGGTGAATTTAATATGGGAAATGTTGCCAGTTCCCATTCACTGAAGACTTGATTCCTGATGCCAAAACCACTTAAGTGACTCAGGAAAATCTATCCATATCATTTTGCATTGGATGTGCCTTTTAAGGATGGGATTGGTCTTTTGCTTTGATCTTTGGCATGCTAGCAAACATCTTTAATACTTTTTCAAGGATCTTCATCTTAAATTCCATTTCCTGCCCTACAGGTGAAGCAGTTAAAAATATTCACCAGACTCTCCCTGCTAAAAGAGTGGTCCATAGACCATTGGGATCAGCATCTTCTGGAAGCTCTCAACATGCAGAATTTTAAGACATCCCCCCCCCCCCAGACCTACTAACTCAGAATCTGCATTTTAATAAGATACTCAGGGGGAGAATTCCATGGACTGTATAGTCCATGAGGTCGCAAAGACTGAACGACTTGCACTTGGCACTTTGCAAGACACTCAGGTGATTCATATACACATTTAGGTTTCAAAAACAGTGTTCTAACACATATTTATTGAAAACCTATTTTTAATAAATAAATTTAAAAACTCTTATTGTTTTAGGCTTTAAAGAAGCTAATAAAATTTATGGATTCATGGGAGGGAATTTGTAAGAATCAAGTAAAAAAAAAAAAAAACTCCAGTTCTTAAAAAGTTTTAGTAAGAAAATAAGACAAGAGTAGCTAAGCCTCCTGTGAAACTTTATTTAGCATGACTGGGAAGGGCTACTCCAAAGATCTGAGACCCAAATGAATGGAAGAAGTAGATGTGTAAAGATAAGGGGGAAGAATACTAAGGCAGAAGATAAACGCAAGTGCAAAAGCCAGGAGGGAAGAATGAGCCTAGAGTGTCTTGCAAACTGAAGGAAAGTCAGAGTACTGTGTGACCGCAAAAGCAGTAGGAGATGAGGTCACTTACTCACAAATAGTCACTGAACAACAGGCAGTGGTAGGAACTGTCCGAGGTGCTGGAGATGTGGCTGTCCACAAAACTAAGGCCCCATTCTAAAATGAAGATCACATTCTAGAGACTGAGCCAGACAAGTAACAAACAAATGTGAAAATATGTGACAAAAACTAAAGACGGGTTTGGGGATAGGGAGTTAAAGAAGGAGTCTTATTTTAGAGAAGGGGTTGACAAATTATATAACATGAGCCAAATCCAGATGTCTGTCTACCTGTTATTGTAAATAAATTTTTTTGGAACACAAGCATATTCATCATTTTATACATGTTCCATACATGCTCTCATACAACAATGAAAGAGTTGAGTAGTTGTTACAGAGATGATATGGTCCCCAAAGTCTAACATATTTACTGTCCAGACCTTCACAAAAAAAAGTCTGTTTTAAATGACAGAGTGTCTGGGTGGTGGGGTGAGGAGATGGCTCTCTGAGAAAATGATAGTTGAGTAAAGAGATAGTCAGGACCCAGGTGACATAGGGCCTTTTAGACCACGGCCAAGAGTTTATGTTTCAAGTATTACAGAATGTCATCAGGCAGTTTTAATGGGGGGTGGGGGGGTAAATAATCTAATTTATCTTTTAGAAAGCTCACTAGAAGTCCACAGGTTCAAAACCATAGCTGGGATTCTGCCAAGTTTTCTCAACCAAGGCACCTGGAAATGAGAGCCAAGGTGCTTTCCCTCTGATCTTGGCTCTGTCTAGATGATGTGGATTTTTGACCAAAATAAAAATCAAAAGATGATTAATGCAGAGATGTCCCATTTCCCACCCTTGTGTTTTGTGACAGCTTTATGATTAATAGGGCTTTGTACAGTTCCTCATGAATGACTGATTTGGAACAATTCTATGAAAGGGATGTGGTAATTTAGCACCATTGCATGTCTACAGAAGAACAAAGCTGCCCTTATTTTTAGCTTAATGCCATGATTACTTTTGAATATCTTGGCTGCCTTTATTCATTCATCTATTCAACAAATATTTATCAAGTGCCTATTATGGACAAGGCCCTGCATTTGGCAGGATAGATGAAAGGCCTACCTTTGAAAGGTCTTATTTAGTGTTTCCAGAAAGAAAGACGAGGCAGCCACAGGAAAAACTGCCAAGCGACTATTCCATTCAAAGGAATGAAAGAAATGTGGACTCTCTAAAAGGATTAGGGCTTTTCTATTAAAAAGAAGAGGTTGAAAGGGGATATAATTGAAACCACTCCAATCCTGAAGAGCATGGACTTCAACAAATCCAGAGATGTTAAAATGATGGTCACACAACAGGATAAGATGCTAAGAGTTCATATATCTGACATTTAGGTAGCACTTAGTGATTTTCAGGTCCTGGAAAATGCATTCACTGATTTAAATCTCACAATAATTATTGGTAAGTATGATGCAGCAAAGAAACAGAGAGCATAAGTAATTTACTCAAGATCATATGATCTTAAAAGCTCACTAGAAACCCACAGGTTCAAAACTATAGCTGGGATTCTGCCAAGTTTTACTCAACCAAGCCCCCTGGAGATGAGAGCCAAGGTGTTTTCCCTTTGATCTTGGCTCTGTCTGTGGTGAAGTGAGGTGGTGCTGAGGCTTGTAGTGGTGAGGTGAGGACTAGAAACCAGGGCTGCTTGACCCCCAAGCTGATATGGAATGTTCCTCATTCAGTTGTTCATATCGTAGGGAATACTGCTAGATTCAAGAAGTTTGGAGGACGAGGAGAGGGCAACTGGAAGTTTTCTATCTTTACTTTTTAAAGCTGATTTTCAGGAAGATAGCTCTCTCTTCTACAGCTTTCTTCTTGGTACCTTTAACAGGGAATGAATGTTGACCCCGTGTGGGAATCTTTATCCTGAGTGGCAAAGAGAATTTATCTGTGTACAAACCACTCCATTCTCTGGCTCAGCACTGAAAATCCTGAAATTCCTCCTACAGATCCAGTCTAAAGGTAATTGAAAGGTACATGTTGATTCTAAGCTTGATGAAGAAAGTTTGAGAAGGTGATGAATAATAATGCTAGCTAAAATGTGTTGAATGTTAAAATGAGGTTGATTTTGTGCTAAACTTCACATTATGCACATTATGTGCAACAATCCTATGAGTTAATTATTACAGTTATGCCTGTTTTATAAAGAATCAAGGATTAGAGGTGTTGACTGTAATTCTTAGGTGACAGAATCAGGACTATGTACTTCTGTCTGGATATAAACAAAGTGCACTGAAGCACTCTCTAGTGGATTAATGTAATTTTCTCTGTTGCTGACTGCATACATCATCCACAGACACATGTCAATGTGAGTTTTTAACCTTTAATTCAACTGACTTTCTGGTTCTCAGCAAGACAGCCAAGAAAGAACACAAATGAGAGCTGGTAATCTCTCTGATGTGCAACTCCTGATCAATAGCTCCTGATATGCCTTCTGCTGTGAACTGGAGCCATGCTTACCTTTCTATCAGTGACTTGGGAAATGTGTTAACCTGAATTATACTCCAGAGGAGGCAATGCCCATTGCAACTCCAGATAGAGCAAGACATAAATAGGTGAAAAACAGCTTAATAAATTCCAGTCCTACCATTTTTATTAGTGTTGAGTCACACAGAGAGAGAAGGGGCAGAGCCTTTCATGGCTTTGCTGTAAAGAAGCCACTGTAAAAGTCATTTCTGTAGACTCCTTTTTATCAGGATTTTATGCTATTGATGTAGTGATAGATTTGTCCTGATTGGCTGATTGACCCATTCATTCATTTATCCATCCAACTATTTTTTAAGCCTAACTGTGTTCTAACTTAATATTCCATTTATCAGGTCAGTGACCCTAAAAGTGTGGTCCCCAGATCAGGGGCCTCAGAATCACCTGGAAACTTGTTAAAAATGCAGAATCCCAGGCCTACCCTGGACTATCAGAAGCTGAAGGTAGGGTCCAGTGATTGTTTTAACAACCCTCAGTCTATGATGACATATGCCATTCATCCCTACTTCAGACAGGGCAATTTGGGATGTACTTTATCTAAAGCAAGAGAAAATCTTAGAGAATAACAACTCCCAACAATGAAAAAAGTAGCATCCATTCTTCATAAGGCTCACCTTTATTCATTTGTTCAATCATTTACTCAACAATATTTACTGAGCATTTACTACGAGACAGGTGTTGTACAAGGTGCTGGAAATACATCAGTGAATGAGACAAACAATCAGAAAAATAGATTAGTTGCAATTGAATTAAGTGCTGTGAAGGAAAGTTATACAGATTTTGTGACAGTTTTTAATCTGGGGACCTAAACTGTTCCAGAAGGTTCAGGAGTGCTGCCCTAGAAGGTAACTACAGTCTGGGATCTGGAGGGTGAACAAGAATCAGTGAAATAACGAGCATTCCCATCTGGAAAACAATTTAAGTGTTCTTGTCAGGATGCTTTATCTAGGTTACAAAGGAGGCATAGACGGAAAGGGATTTGTGCGCAAAGCAGAAGCCATTGGTAACTTCTCGGAGCCTTTTGCCACCTAAGTATTTAGATTCTGGTTACATCCATCAAGGGAGTAAGAACTCAAGGCAGGATTCAGGCCAAGGTTAGATCATCTTTTGTTTGTTTCTAAAGGCAAACCTTGGAATAATGACCATGGTCAAGTAATCAATAGCTAGGTTCTTAAAAGACAGAGTGTGCTGTGAAGATAAAGATGATTTGCTTTGACTTTCTGTGTCATCCGGTTCCTTGGTTATTGGAAGTGCCTGAGGACAAAGACAGGAGCTTGGAGACGTGATCTGGAAACACAAAGTCTAGATCATGCAGAGACATCGCTAGCTTTATTTCAGAGCAAGAGTGTTGAGAGAGGAAGAAGAAAAATAAGTGGAAGAAACCCTAACTTTTATATACTGCTTGCAAAAGAGAGACCAAGAGAATGAGGATTATCATAATTTGTGTTCAGGAAAATACATGGTATTGACTAGGAATAAAATTGTCCCATTGGAAGTAGAATGATCCTTATGTCAGATACAATTGAAACATCAAGGCGTTCTAAATCTTTGTGCAAACTCAGCCCATTATTCTGCTAATTCTGTTACACCTGGGGTCAAATGATTCCCAGTGCAATCGTAGGTGACTAACATCTGTTGCAACTGAGCCTGCCAATGTGGTCATAACTAGCACTGTAATTACTCAGGATGGTCATGGGGCTTTTTCTTGCAGCTGGAATCATACTAACTTCACCTCAGTACCTTCACTACTAACCACTGTCGTGTAGATAGGTGAATCTTACTGTCAAGTGGCAGGTTGACTTTACAGACATTTAGTTTCTTAAAGGCAAGTAAAATGGCATCTTTCTCTCTGTATCTTTGTGCCTAGAACAGGGCTTGACACTTTGCAGCCAGAGAAATTAGGGAGAGGACGACTTGTGGGGATGAATCTGGGGAGAGAAGGAATTAAGGGAGGGAAGAAACCGGATCTGAGCTCTAGATAGATGGATTTTCAACTGGCTACTTATTAGAGTCACCAGGAGTGTTTTTGGTGCATTTTAATTTTTTGCTGAATAAAACTAGCATAAAGAGAACCATCCACATCCTTAGCGTACACACGTTAAGAAACAGAACATCATCAGTATCTCAGAAGCTCCTCCTATGCCCCTATTCAGTAATTACCGATGACAAAGGGGAAACATTCTCTGGACTTTCAAATGAGTTTTGGCTGTTTGGGAAATTTACATATTGGCATTTTCAGAATATACTCTGCTGTCTGGTTTCTCTCACTCAACATTAGGTTTGAGATACTGGTTGGTATACTCATATGTTCATGTTTATTATGTTCCTTTGTATGACTGCAAAATTTATCTAATCTTATTGGGCAATTGGTTTTTTGTTTTTGGCTATTTTGAATAGTACTGTTGTGAACAGTTTTGAGGATATATTTTGGTGTACAAAGGGATATTTCCACTGAGATATACTTCTTTTAGGAGTGAAATTTCTAGGGCATATGGCATGTGTAAGTTCAGCTTTAGTAGCTATTGCCAAGCAGCTTTCCAAAGGAAGTATATCGCTGTTGTCCACATTCACCTGCAGTCTAGAAGTGTCTGGTTGTTCCATATCCTCCTCTACCCTTAGTTTTGGGCATCTCTGTCATTTTCACCTTTTTGACAAGTATGTAGTCATATTGCTTTGTAGTTTTAAGGTGCACTTCCCTGATGAATAACAAAGTAGAGTCCTTTTACCTGTGTTTACTCATCCTTTATAAAACCACTGTTTCAAATTTACTGCTCTAGTCCTTTGCCTAATTTTCTATTGGGTCTTCTGTCTTTCTCCTTCTGATTTGTGGGAGCTCTTAATACATTCTGGGTATGAGTCACTGATAGATTTATGTATTATAAATATGTCCTTCCACTCTAGGGCTTACTTTTAAACTTTCTTGTTGCTCTGTTTTGATGAACAGAGTTCTTAATTTTAATAGTCCGATTTATTATATTTTTCTTTATGATTACTGCCATTTTATAGTGTCAATTTACAAATTTTTATCTACTCTATGGTCATAAATACTTGCTTCACTTTTTCTTCTAAAACTTTTATTACTGTACTTTCTTCATTTAGTCATGAAATCCATTTGGAATCAGCATTTGTATACAGTGTGAAGTAGGGGCCAAAATATATGTTGTTGTTTTTTTTCCATTAGGATATCCGGTTGATCCAGTTTCCTCTAACTTTCCCAACTCACTAGTCTTCCTTTGTTATAAATCAAATGACCATACATGTGTTAGTCGTTCAGTCGTGTTCAACTTTTTGCAACCCCATGGACTATAGCCCACCAGGCTCTCTGTCCATGGAATTCTCCAGACAATAACACTGGAGTGGGTAGCCATTCCCTTCTCCAGGAGATCTTTGCAGACAGATTTTTTACCATCTGAGCCACAAGGCTCCCCAGATGGCACTTACAGTAACAACAACAACAAAAAACCCCTGTTTGCCAATGCTGGAGACACAAGAGACCCTGGGTTTGATCTCTGGGCTGGGAAGATACCCTGGAGGAGGACATGGCAACCCACTCCAGTACTCTCACCTGGAGAATCCCACGGACAGAGGAGCCTGGCAGGTGACAGTCTATAGAGGGTTGCAAAGAGTCTGACACGACTAAAGCAACTTAGCCCGTACTCAGCACACATACATGTGTATGTCTCTTTCTGGACTCTATTTTGTTCTTCCTATTTGTCTGTCCATGTGCCAATACCACACTAGCTTAATTTTGATAGAAAACAAGATTTATTATGAGCCTGAGCGTAAGTCCTACATATTTTTTTCTTCAAGATAGTCTTGGTTACACTTGGCTCTTTGCATTTCATTATAATTTTAGCATCAACTTTCCTATTTCTACACACACACACACACACACACACACACACACACACACAACCTGTTGCAATTCAGATTGGGACTGCATTAAAATGTTGATCATTTTGGGGAAATTAACAACTTTAGAATGTTGTCTATTTTTCTACTCATGTACAACGTATATGTACTTCAGTTTTCTTGTAGAGTGTTTAATAGATTTTTTTTAATAGTTTTCAGTAATAAATAGTCTTGCAATCTTTTGTTAGATTTATTCTTTGGTATTTGTTACAGTTTGATGCTATTGAACATGGAACCTGGGCTATTTTTAAACAATGCTGAGGGTAGGCCTCTATGTCTAGAGATGCTGATATAAAAAATTTGAGATGAGATCCCATCCTTGGTGTTTTAATATACAGCCAAGTTTGAACACCTATGCTCCAGATCCAGCCCTCTGCCTGCTCTCGGCAAGCTGGTTAACCTTTGAGTCATTATTTCATTACTTGAAAACATGGAGTAAGAATATCTGCCTCACCAAATCAAGAGTGTTCTGTATTTATAATTTAGTGCTCCATGTAAAACTCAGAAGCATAATAATTTGACCTAGATATTTTTAAAGGATGAATGACAAGATAAATTTTATTTACAAAATACAGTAAAAGCAAACTAATCTAAGGTTGATTTGATCACATTCTCCTGAGACTGACAAAGTCTCAAGAATGAAAATTTTCATCATGAAGGCAATGTAATTCTTTTCTTACTCACAGGAGAGCCCTTCACTATTTCATTTAGAACTTGTTCACTATTATGTTCAGAACACTTCTAACACACCAAGTGATCTGGATTTCCAGACTTTAATAGATGAGCAGAGAGAGGCAAGAAGAACCGACCAAAAGGGAAGACCACCAGAAATAAAATCATGGGCATCAAGGTAAATGGCATAAACAGCAAAGAAAGGTGAGCTCAAAGGACAGCAGGCTGAAGCCACTTAGTATAAGTTTAAGGGAAGCATGAGTCAGGAATACTGGTATTATTTTGTTATGCACAGTCCTATAACAAATTATCATTATTTAAGCTCCAACTCAGCACAAAAATGCTGTGGGCTTTTTTTTTTTTTAGGATGGTAGGAAAATGCGTAACACATTTTAGAGGTTTTCAAAAAGAATGCTTAAAGTGCAAATTTGGCACTTTTGCTATCTGAAAATACAATGTATCTTAAATGTTAAATATTAATCTAATATTTAATCTCTTTGAAATATTAAATAAATGATATTTTCATTGACTACTCCTCTAATGGGCTTCCCTGGTGGCTCAGCTGGTAAAGAATCAGCCTCAATGCAGGAGACCTGGGTTCGATCCCTGGGTTGGGAAGATCCTTGGAGAAGAAAACAGCTACCCACTCCAGTATTCTGGCCTGGAGAATACCATGGACTGTATAGCCCATGGGGTTGCAAAGAGTTGAACATGACTGTCCCTTTGGGGAGATTCAAATTTAGCTATTCTGTTCAGCTATGGGCAAATGTAAGCACTTTTCAACCCTTTTCATTTTATTCCCCAGGGTATGGGGAAATGATATTAATTATCAACCACACAGCTCTGTCGTGGAGGAGGGGAGGGAAGAGGAGGGGCATCTCTGAAGTCGCTCCTTGATAAGTAAGTTTTCCAGATTTAACCTTTTGCTTTATGACCTTGTTTGCCATTTGGTTAGTTTACAGCTTATGGTTACAACCCTGCCTGACCCACACATTTGATTTCCTTATGTTATCTTCAGGAGCAAATTTAGAAGCAAAATATTTCCATGGGGATTTGAATTATTCCTTTCTGCAGTTACATTGTACCAATTTCTGCTCCAAAACCTCTGTGCCCAATCCTAAAATAGAATGATCGATACTGCTTTTTATCTGTGAAAATAGACGATCAGTTCAGTTCAGTCACTCAGTCGTGTCCGACTCTTTGCGACCCCATGAACTGTAGCGCGCCAGGCCTCCCTGTCCATCACCAACTCCCGGAGTTCACCCACACTCATATCCATCAAGTCTGTGATGCCATCCAGCCATCTCATCCTCCGTCATCCCCTTCTCCTCCTGCCACAATCCCTCCCAGCATCAGGGTCTTTTCCAATGAGTCAACTCTTCCCATGAGGTGGCCAAAGTACTGGAGTTTCAGCCTCAGCATCAGTCCTTCCAATGAACACCCAGGACTGGTCTCCTTAGGATGGACTGGTTGGATCTCCTTGCAGTGCAAGGGACTCTCAAGAGTCTTTTCCAGCACTACAGTTCAAAAGCACCAATTCTTCGGTGCTCAGCTTTCTTCACAGTCCAACTCTCACATCCATACATGACCACTGGAAAAACTATAGCCTTGACTGGGACAGACCTTTGTTGGCAAAGTAATGTCTCTGCTTTTGAATATGCTATCTAGGTTGGTCGTAACTTTTTTTCCAAGGAGTAAGCGTCTTTTAATTTCATGGCTGCAGTCACCATCTGCAGTGATTTTGGAGCCCAAAAAATTAAAGTCTGACACTGTTTTCACTGTTTCCCCATCTATTTCCCATGAAGTGATGGGACCAGATGCCATGATCTTCGTTTTCTGAATGTTGAGCTTTAAGCCAACTTTTTCACTCTCCACTTTCACTTTCATCAAGAGGCTTTTGAGTTCCTCTTCACTTTCTGCCATAAGGGTGGTGTCCTCTGCATATCTGAGGTTATTGATATTTCTCCTGGCAATCCTGATTCCAGCTTGTGCTTCTTCCAGCCCAGCATTTCTCATGATGTACTCTGCATATAAGTTAAATAAGCAGGGTGACAATATACAGCCTTGACATACTCCTTTTCCTATTTGGAACCAGTCTGTTGTTCCATATCCATTTCTAACTGTTGCTTCCTGCATACAGGTTTCTCAAGAGGCAGGTCAGGTGGTCTGGTATTCCCATCTCTTTCAGAATTTTCCACAGTTTATTGTAATCCACACAGTCAAAGGCTTTGACATAGTCAATAAAGCAGAAATAGATGTTTTTCTGGAACTCTCTTGCTTTTTCGATAATCCAGCGGATGTTGGAATTTGATCTCTGGTTCCTCTGCCTTTCCTGAAACCAGCTTGAACATCAGGAAGTTCACGGTTCACGTATTACTGAACCCTGGCTTGGAGTATTTTGAGCATTACTTTACTAGCGTGTGAAATGAGTGCAATTGTGCGGTAGTTTGAGTATTCTTTGACATTGCCTTTCTTTGGGATTGGAATGAAAACTGACCTTTTCCAGTCCTGTGGCCTTCTGTTTTCCAAATTTGCTGGCATATTGAGTGCAGCACTTTCACAGCATCA
Source organism: Bubalus kerabau (assembly GCF_029407905.1). Taxonomy (NCBI): domain Eukaryota; kingdom Metazoa; phylum Chordata; class Mammalia; order Artiodactyla; family Bovidae; genus Bubalus; species Bubalus kerabau. The sequence goes on along the minus strand of NC_073643.1, from coordinate 39,976,884 downwards.
TCTTTCAGGATTTGAAATAGCTCAACTGGAATTCCATCATCTCCACTAGCTTTGTTTGTAGTGATGCTTTCTAAGGCCCACTTGACTTCACATTCCAGGATGTCTGGCTCTAGGTCAGTGATCACACCATTGTGATTATCTGGGTCGTGAAGATCTTTTTTGTACAGTGCTTCTGTGTATTCTTGCCACCTCTTCTTAATATCTTCTGCTTCTGTTAGGTCCATACCATTTCTGTCCTTTATTGAGCCCATCTTTGCATAAATGTTCCCTTGGTATCTCTGATTTTCTTGAAGAGATCCCTAGTCTTTCCTATTCTGTTGTTTTCCTCTATTTCTTTGCAGTGATTGCTGAGGAAGGCTTTCTTATCTCTCCTTGCTGTTCTTTGGAACTCTGCATTCAAATGGGAATATCTTCCCTTTTTTCCTTTGCTTTTCACTTCTCTTCTTTTAACTGCTATTTGTGAGGCCTCCCCAGACAGCCATTTTGCTTTTTTGCATTTCTTTTCCATGGGGATGGTCTTGATCCCTGTCTCCTGTACAATGTCATGAACCTCCGTCCATATTTTATCAGGTACCCTGTCTATCAGATCTAGTCCCTTAAATTTATTTCTCACTTCCACTGTATAATCATAAGGGATTTGATTTAGGTCATACCTGAATGGTCTAGTGGTTTTCCCTACTTTCTTCAATTTAAGTCTGTATTTGGCAGTAAGGAGTTCATGATGTGAGCCACAGTCAGCTCCTGGTCTTATTTTTGCTGACTGGATAGAGCTTCTCCATCTTTGGCTGCAAAGAATATAATCAATCTGATTTCGGTGTTTACCATCTGGTGATGTCCATGTGTAGAGTCTTCTCTTGTTGTTGGAAGAGGGTGTTTGCTATGACCACTGCATTCTCTTGGCAAAACTGTATTAGCCTTTGCCCTGCTTCATTCCATACTCCAAGGCTAAATTTGCCTGTTACTCCAGGTGTTTCTCGATTTCCTACTTTTGCATTCCAGTCCCCTATATAATGAAAAGGACATCTTTTTTGGGTGTTAGTTCTAAAAAGTCTTGTTGGTCTTCATAGAACCTCTCAACTTCAGCTTCTTCAGTGAAAATAGATCATATGAGACCATTATTCAGCACAAAAGAATTCAGAGCACATGTTACTCACTGAGACAAACCAGCCCCAGACAAGTGTCCTCCAAACATCTGGGAAAGCCCTGGGATCCAGGTGGCAGATGTTGCTATTTGCTTACAGGCAAGTTAAAACATCTGTGAGAAGCCAGATCTTTGAGCATTTTTCAACCTGAGCTCAGCAAACATTTATTCTGTCAACAAACTTTCATTCAGGCACTTGCTCTGTGTCTGCTGCTGCCGATAGTTGGTCAACGGAAAGGCTCTGACCTGCAGGCTTGTTATGCTGGGAATCTGATAACTTGTATTATTACTCTTTCCTAATATTAATATTATAGGGAAATTTAGTCAACATTGAAGTCGCTCTATTTTCTGACAGAAAGATGCTTAATGTATTAGGGGACCTGAGATATGGTTCCTCAAAAGATTTACCTAGCTGTAATTCGAGGTGGCCAGTGGTGTATAACTAAGGCCACCTGAGTTTTTGATGATGAGCCTAGACCTTGGGGCTTGACTTCTGAGTTTAGGGAAAAAAGTGTTGACTTTTCAGAGACTAGGGGTTCCAGTTTTGGATAATACTCTTACCTATCCAGACTGAAGTTACCTCATTTAAAATACAGGTACTAGGTCAGATGCTTCTTCCATTTCCTGGCTCACATTCTCAGGTATTAAACTCCCTGTATTAATTCATTGGTACTTTAAATGATTTATCACTTCATCTATAGTGACCCTGGATAAATTTCTTCCCCTTTTTCTGACTTCACTTTTTCATTTATAAATCAGAAAAATATACTGGTGTTGCTATAAGAGTGTATGACTTAGAAAGACAGAATTCTGACCAAGGAAGTTCAAGGAAGGTAAGCCTTCTTGTTCTGTGGCTTGCATCCGGTACTGACTGAATCATGGAGCCTGTGGCCTGGTGCATTCAGCTCTGCCTGCATTGGCTGGGTTTGGGCACCATTACAGCTACAGCTGTGCTACCCAGGAAGTTCAAAGGTGGTTAAGGGGGAAAAAAAAAACAAAAACAAAACACAAATCTCTTCTGTCGGCAGTCTGGCTAGACTTAGTCTGTTCTTGACCAACAGAGGTCTGAGCAATACCTAAAACTCTGGATAAGCACTCCTAAAAGGAGCTGAGAAGGGAGCTTTCAGCAAAGATGCCACCCCTCCCTCTCTAAAAGGCTGAGATGTTTTTCTAAACAACCTGGTTAAAGTTTCTTCTTTCTGTCTCCTGCCCGCTGTTCCTTCTCAGGGTGTACTTGGAGCAAAAAAATGGTACTGAGGCAATCCAAAAACTAAGGGATCAAAAAAAGCCATTTTTCTGTAGAATTTTTGAAAAAGACTAGAGAAGACTCTTGAGAGTCCCTTGGTCTGCAAGGAGAACAAACCAGTCAATCCTAAAGGAAATCAACCTTGAAAAGGACTGATGCTGAAGCTGAAGCTCCAATATTTTGACTACCTGATGAGAAGAGCCCACTCATTAGAAAAGACTCTGATGCTAGAAGAGATTGAAGGCAGGAGGGGAAGGGGATGACAGAGGATAAGATGGTTGAGTGGCATCACCGACTCAGTGGATGTGAGTTTTAGCAAGCTATGGGAGATGGTAAAGGACAGGGAAGCCTGGCATGCTGCCGTCCATGGGGTCGCAAAGAGTAGGACATGACTGAGCGAGGGAACAACAAGAGAAAGAAAAAAACAAACCAAAACATCCCACAAAATGGAGGAACAGAAGGCCTTTTGAGATTCTCCATTCATTGAGGTCACAAAGTCCATGGTGTTGCAAAGAGTCGGATATGACTGAGCAACTGAGCGACACAAAGAAATTAATAAACAGAAACCTCAATTAAAACAGAGTCAAAAAGACAGAAGGGGACGCTCTCATGCACCACAGGAAGAAGGAAGACTTCCTCTTCTTGCCTGGCAAGAGCTTACCCAATGATAGACTGCCGCAACTTAGCCACTGAGAAGCCATTCTACTTCAAACTCTTCATTCCTCCAATGAACACTGTGCTTTCTGTCGCCCTCCCAACTTCCTTTCCCATTTTTAAAAAAGAGTTCTCTGCTGGGTGGGTTTGGAAGAGGTCAGGGTGGACTTCCATATGGCTCATGATTACAGACCTCAGACTGCAATTTTTTATTTATCTTGAATAAAGACATTTTTGCTGGTGAAATAATGGGCAGTCTATTTGTTCTAGAAATATTGAAATGACATTCTTGAAATGACAAAATTATAGAGATGGAGAACATACTAGTGATTGCCAGGGATAAGGAAGAGGAGAAGGGAAGGAGGTGGTTATGGTTATAAAAACAGCATGAGGGAACTTTATGATGGCACCATTCTGTATCTTGACTGTGGTACTAATCTTATGAATCTACACTTATGAAAGGATTGCATAAAAGTAACTATGCTGCTGCTGCTGCTGCTGCTAAGTTGCTTCAGTCATGTCCGATTCTGTGCGACCGCATAGATGGCAGCCCACCAGGCTCCCCTGTCCCTGGGATTCTCCAGGCAAGCACACTGGAGTGGGTTGCCATTTCCTTCTCCAATGCATGAAAGTGAAAAGTGAAAGTGAAGTCGCTCAGTTGTCTCCAACTCTTAGCGACCCCATGGCCTGCAGCCCACCAGGCTCCTCCATCCATGGGATTTTTCAGGCAAGAGTGCCGGAGTGGGATGCCATTGCCTTCTCTGAAAAGTAACTATACACACACCCAAATTTGTTGTTTAGTCGCTAATTCACATCTGACTCTTTTGTGACCCCCATGGACTGGAGCCCGCCAGGCTCCTCTGTTCATGGGACTTCCCCGGCATGAATACTGGACTGGGTTGCCATTTCCTTCTCTAGGGGATCTTTTTGACCCAGGGATCTAACCAGTGTCTCCTGCTTGGCAGGTGGATTCTTTACCACTGTGCCACCTGGGAAGCCCCACACACACTCAAATAAGTATATGTAAAACTGGCAAATCAAACCTATAGATTGTACCAATATCAATTTCATGGTTGTGGTATGTACATAAGATGTTACTATTGGGGGAAACTTGGGGAAAGACTATATGGGATCTCTGTATTATTTTATACAACAATATGAATTATCTCAAAATTACCTCAAAATTAAAGGTTTTTCTAAGTATATTTATATTGTGTGGATGTATTTCTCTCCCCCTCTCTCTCTCTCTCCATATATACATACATATATATATATATATACACCCAACAAAAGAGTCTGAAATGCAGTACTTGGATGCAATCTCAAAAATGACAGGATGATCTCTGTTCGTTTCCAAGGCAAACCATTCAATATCACAGTAATCCAAGTCTATGCCCCAACCAGTAATGCTGAAGAAGCTGAAGTTGAATGGTTCTATGAAGACCTACAAGACCTTTTAGAACTAACACCCAAAAAAGATGTCCTTTTCATTATAGGGGACTGAAATGCAAAAGTAGGAAGTCAAGAAACACCTGGAGTAACAGGCAAATTTGGCCTTGGAATACGGAATGAAGCAGGGCAAAGACTAATAGAGTTTTGCCAAGAAAATGCACTGGTCATAACAAACACCCTCTTCCAATAACACAAGAGAAGACTCTATACATGGACATCACCAGATGGTCAACACCGAAATCAGATTGATTATATTCTTTGCAGCCAAAGATGGAGAAGCTCTATCCAGTCAGCAAAAACAAGACCAGGAGCTGACTGTGGCTCAGACCATGAACTCCTCATTGCCAAATTCATACTTAAATTGAAGAAAGTAGGGAAAACCACTAGACCATTCAGGTATGACCTAAATCAAATCCCTTATGATTATACAGTGGAAGTGAGAAATAGATTTAAGGGCCTAGATCTGATAGATAGAGTGCCTGATGAACTATGGAATGAGGTTCGTGACATTGTACAGGAGACAGGGATCAAGACCATTCCCATAGAAAAGAAATGCAAAAAAGCAAAATGGCTGTCTGGGGAGGCCTCACAAATAGCTGTGAAAAGAAGAGAAGTGAAAAGCAAAGGAGAAAAGGAAAGATATAAACATGTGAATGCAGAGTTCCAAAGAATAGCAAGAAGAGATAAGAAAGCCTTCTTTAGCGATCAATGCAAAGAAATAGAGGAAAACAACAGAATGGGAAAGACTAGGGATCTCTTTAAGAACATAAGAGATACCAAAGGAACATTTCATGCAAAGATGGGCTCGATAAAGGACAGAAATGGTATGGACCTAACAGAAGCAGAAGATATTAAGAAGAGATGGCAAGAATACACAGAAGCACTGTACAAAAAAGATCTTCACGACCCAGATAATCACAATGGTGTGATCACTGACCTAGAGCCAGACATCCTGGAATGTGAAGTCAAGTGGGCCTTAGAAAGCATCACTATGAACAAACCTAGTGGAGGTGATGGAATTCCAGTTGAACTATTCCAAATCCTGAAAGACGATGCCGTGAAAGTGCTGCACTCAATATGCCAGCAAATTTGAAAACTCAGCAGTGGCCACAGGACTGGAAAAGGTCAGTTTTCATTCCAATCCCAAAGAAAGGCAATGCCAAAGAATGCTCAAACTACTGCACAATTGCACTCATCTCACACGCTAGTAAAGTCATGCTCAAAATTCTCCAAGCCAGGCTTCAGCAATATGTGAACCGTGAACTTCCTGATGTTCAAGCTGGTTTTAGAAAAGGCAGAGGAACCAGAGATCAAATTGCCAACATCTGCTGGATCATCAAAAAAGCAAGAGAGTTCCAGAAAAGCATCTATTTCTGCTTTATTGACTTTGCCAAAGCCTTTGACTGTGTGGGTCACAATAAACTGTGGAAAATTCTGAAAGAGATGGGAATACCAGACCACCTGATCTGCCTCTTGAGAAGTTTGTATGCAGGTCAGGAAGGAACAGTCAGAACTGGACATGGAACAACAGACTGGTTCCAAATACGAAAAAGGAGTACGTCAAGGCTGTATATTGTCACCCTTGTTATTTAACTTATATGCAGAGTATATCATGAGAAATGCTGGACTGGAAGAAACACAAACTGGAATCAAGATTGCCGGGAGAAATATCAATAACCTCAGATATGCAGATGACACCACCCTTATGGCAGAAAGTGAAGAGGAACTCAAAAGCCTCTTGATGAAAGTGAAAGTGGAGAGTGAAAAAGTTGGCTTAAAGCTCAACATTCAGAAAACGAAGATCATGGCATCCGGTTCCACCAGTTCATGGGAAATAGATGGGGAAACAATGGAAACAGTGTCAGACTTTATTTTTCTGGGCTCCAAATCACTACAGATGGTGACTGCAGCCATGAAATTAAAAGACACTTACTCCTTGGAAGGAAAGTTATGACCAACCTAGATAGCATATTCAAAAGCAGAGACTTTACTTTGCCAACCAAGGTTCATCTAGTCAAGGCTATGGTTTTTCCAGTGGTCATGTATGGATGTGAGAGTTGGACTGTGAAGAATTGATGCTTTTGAACTGTGGTGTTGGAGAAGACTCTTGAGAGTCCCTTGGACTGCAAGGAGATCCAACCAGTCCATTCTGAAGATCAGCCCTGGGATTTCTTTGGAAGGACTGATGCTAAAGCTGAAACTCCAGTACTTTGGCCACCTCATGCGAAGAGTTGACTCATTGGAAAAGACTCTGATGCTGGGAGGGATTGGGGGCAGGAGGAGAAGGGGACGACAGAGGATGAGATGGCTGGATGGCATAACTGACTTGATGGACGTGAGTCTGAGTGAACTCCGGGAGTTGGTGATGGACAGGGAGGCCTGGAGTGCTGTGATTCATGGGGTCGCAAAGAGTCGGACACAACTGAGCGACTGATCTGACTGATCTGATCTGATTACACATCTACCTTAAGAAAGCAGGACATTATCATTCCTTTGATGGCCCTGCAGCTCTCTTTCTAATGCCAGTTTCGCTTTCTCACTTCTAAGAAGAAACACTGTACTTTGTTTTTTTTTAAATCATTTTCTTGCTTTCCTTTATAATTTGAACCTATGGGTATATACAATAGAGACTATACCAGTACTGGTTGTAATAACCAAAAACTGGATATCAGTCCAAATATTCATCAAAAAGAAAATAATAAGTTTCAGTCAATTCATACAAATGGAAAATAAACATGATTGAAATAAATTAGTCACATGAATCAGCAAGATGATTCTCAAAAACATAATTTTGGCAAAAAACATGTAGCATTTAGTATGAAACTATTTATATAAAGTATAAGACCTATTTGAAGCCAAACTATATTTTAGGATAAACCAAATTACTATTTTACTTTGTAAACTGAACTATCAAAAAACCCTAAAGCTTTGGGAGAATACAGGAGAATTTCAATTGTCTCTAGGATCATCACAGCAGTGCCATATCAATGGCCTTTAGAACTTCTTTTTGTGACCCTAGTTCCCTTCTAGAATCTGCTTCCATTGCCTGGTGAATGATCTGAAGTGAAAACAGTGTCACTTCCCCCATTTCTGAGACATCATTTGAAAGATGGTGTTGGCTGCCATCTGACTGGTTCTGGAATAATAAAAGATCGCCTGAAATTCATCTCATGAAGATCTTAAGAGAATCACCTTATTTTGCAGAGTTGCTGAGAACCTATGTAACCCATCATGTGGTTTATATAAATAATCACAGTTATTTTTAAGTGGGCAAGGGCTAGGGAGTACCCATGCTGATACATGCAGATTGGTGCCATTTTTAAAAAATCAGTTGATTGATTTTTCCTTTCCTCTGAGAATATGCATCTATGTAGCCACAATTCCCCCGATGACTGATGATCTAACAGGAATACTAACAGAGCCCTCATTCCTTTCCAGGTACTGTTCTAAGACTTCAGATATGCTGAGTTGCTTAATTCTCACAACGACCCTGTGAGGGAAACTGAGGCATGAGGGGTTAGAGAATCTACTCACGATCACAGGACTGGCTTGGGGAAGAGTTAGGATTCCATCCCACGCAGTCCACATTCACAAGAACCATAGGCAACTATTGCTACAAAGCTGAAGATGTACATATTTGCATTTTTCATGTGTGGACGTATTTCAGAATAGAAAATGGAAAAAGTCAACCTAAAAGGTGAAAAATCTGAAATACATTTAAGGAGCATGGCCTTATAATTCTTTAGCTCAATAAACTCATTCTTTAAGTAGCATTTATACTTACAGAGATAAAACAGGAAGAATTGCTAACCAGGGCTATTTTCTTATGGGTTAGACTCTGGCTATATGTTAGGCTTAAGATTTCACCAAGGAGCAAAGAACCACACACACAAACACAAAATTGATCCTTAATAAGCTCAGGGAAAATAGTTTTCAATGAGTGTGTATGAGCAGAAGCAATAGTGGCCAGTGTCTCTATTTTTAATACCCTCCCTCCCCTTTTTCTCCTCCTTTCTTTCTTCTCCTCCCTCTCCCTTCTTTTCACCCCTCCACCCTCCCCACTTCTGCCCCCTCTTCTCCCAGTTGATGCTTAAGTGCAGCCAGAGTTAAGAACACTGCACCATCAGTTAACTGTGCTTCTCGAAGAAGAGATCCCTGAGTTACCAGAATCAGAGTCATCTAAGATACTTGTTAAAAAATAACAGTCACGGGCCTCCTGGGTCAGAATCTCTTACATTTGAGCATCTCTCTTTCAAAATAAGCACTATCTTGAAGTGAGAAATAGTCCCCAGCTACGGGCAGGCTATATGCTGCTGCTGCTGCTAAGTCGCTTCAGTCGTGACCGACCCTGTGCGACCCCATAGACGGCAGCCCACCAGGCTTCCCCATCCCTGGGATTCTCCAGGCAAGAACACTGGAGTGGGTTGCCATTTCCTTCTCCAACGCATGAAAGAGAAAAGCGAAAGTGAAGTCGCTCAGTCGTGTCTGACTCTAGAGACCCCATGGACTGGAGCCTACCAGGCTCCTCCGTCCATGGGATTCTCCAGGTAAGAGTACTGGAGTGGGGTGCCATTGCCTTATCTGGGGCAGGCTATATAGTAACGTAATAAAAACATTTCCTTAATTCTAGCTAAGATTGATTATCTTGTCCTATATTTACGGCCTTATGAATTTATTCACCTGAAATGACTGATAGTTTCCTAAACCAGATTCTAGTCATTGTTTTGTATTTTTCACATTAATTGGCAACTACTGTATATTCTCTATTTATTTAGCTTCTGGTAGATAATTATTGAGCACCGTACTGTAGCAACTGGCTGTTTCAGGTGCTGGGGATACAATCCAGTGAAACACATCAAGGTTGTATCCCTTGTGGAGATCTGTTCTATAGATGTTTGGGAAACAGACAATAAAGTGAAAAAGAAATGCTGGAATATTAGATTTTACTAAGTATATAATGAGAATTCTCCATATAATGAGAAAGTTACTAGTGCAAGAGGGAATAGTTGCTGTTCTGGAATTGGCCTGCACTTGCTTCTGTGAGCTGATTGTTAAATTTCAAGGAGCTTTTTAAGCTGGTTGTTAAACACAGCCTTTATTAAAATTTTAATTATACAAACTTTAAATTGAACTAAAAACAAAAGCAGTAAGTACTCAAAAACTTTGTTTCCTAATTACTGCATGACCTCAGTAGACCCAATGGGTTATGTAAGGTGTTCTGTCTTACTGACTCCACCTTCAGGACGCCATGTTGGTAGCTTTGAAAGAGGACAAGGTGAGAGAGAGTATGTAGCCCACAGAGACTGGCAGAGGCCATAAATCGGGGCTTTCTTTATTGTTTTGCTGATTATCTAAAACTTATGTTATAGAGAGAATATTAATAATGCAAATTCAGCTGAAAATGTCTTGAATCAGTAGCTGTTTCATTGGGTTAGCACCCAAAAATGGAACAAAATATTCTTTTCATACAAGAGAACTATTCTCCAATTCCACACTTTCTGTTGACCAGGCCATTGGTATTTTGTTCCCCACTCCCAAACAAACTCCTCCAAGTTCTGAATTCTTTGAATTATCAAGAAACAAAACTGAAACCCCTGGGGAGAAATGCTGATCAGCTAGGAACTGGCCTCTCCTCATTTCTCTCTGCAGTCTCTCCCTTGGCTGGGGCTTCAGTCCCCATTATAGTTTAATAGGCTGGATCTGACAGAGCTCAGTGCTGACATCAACAAGACTTGGATCGTTTCCTGTTCCTGCCATCATCAACCCTCTATATTGGAGACTCCACCAGTCCTATCCAGTGCCTCCTGCAGATGGATTTCATTGACCACACCTGAAACTATCCCCTAGGAATGCTACATCTTGGAAGCTTATACGTGTAGAATGGATAGACAAGGTCCCACTGTAGGAGTACTGTCCTACCCCACAGAGAACTATACTAAATATCCTATGATAAACCATAATGGAAAAGAATATTTTAAAAGTTATATGCATATAACTGAATCTCTTTGCTGAATAGCAGTAATTAACACAGCATTGTAAATCAACTACACTTCAATTAAAAAAAAAAAGAAGAAAAGAATGTTACATCTTGGCCAAATATATTGAGCTGCCACAGGACTTCCTCTCATGTTCTATCAGTTTTTTCCAAACTGTTCTCAATTGTATCTTTCAGGGAAGGTTTTTGTTTGTTTGTTTTTTAAATCTCTGCATCCAGGAGTGCTAGAACATAGGAAATCAAGACATAGAAACCAAGGTCTCTAATGTCAGGGGTTTTCAGGTTGGGTTGTTAGACAAGCTGTGTTTGTATATAAGTTCAAGATTATTCCAATGGTAGGATTTAGTAGGACCTATTAGAATTGTGGTTCAGAAAAGTGCCACTCTGAACTAAAACAATCAGAATCAGTCTAAATACGGATTTGATGAAAATCAGAGCTTCAATCGGAATTCACCTCCCTATACGTTTAGGAAAAATAGTCAAGCAAGAGAAACAAGACGTAACGAGCAGAGAGGTCATGAGCATGGCGTTGCTAATACCTGCATCCCTGCATATGATGGAGGGGCCTTGGGAAAAGGGAGTCAGGAATGGCTCCTGTTCTCTAATCTTTTTCTTTGCCCCTCCATCCTGCACTTATTTCTCATCTTGTATTTCTGCTTCCTCAAGGTATCAAACAGGGGGAATTATTGTTGAAATTTACCTCTCCAAAATGATGAAAACAAAATAAATTTCCCTGAAGCATAGAAATCATCTTCTTCCACTTCACTGCACCTCTCATGCCAAGAGCATAGAATTTAGAGACAGATTCCAATACAGGCCCCTCCATTTCCAGGCCAAGTGACCTTATGGGTGTTTTGTCTTCTTTTATCTTTCATTCTCTCTGTATCTCATATAACTTGCCTATAAACAGGGATTCAGAACATCTTCCTTGCAGAACTGGAAGGACTGAATGAATCCAAGTTATGACATCTATCATGTTACTATGTCTGTTATGGCTAACAGACAGTGGCCGCAAATGTCAGCTTTTCTACCATAATTTTTTCTATGACATTTATCTTTGAATTTATTGTTAGAGGCGATTTCCCTCCTGCAACCCCTCTGAGTCAGCTTTGTTCTTCCAAGTCTTGATTCTTTTGGTGTGGAATCTGTTAGATAATTGATAGATGGTCAGTTGACACTTGGTGAAGAAATGAGTGAATGGGTGGATGGAATAAGGACCATCCTGAGCTCTTGTTTCTGTAGAAAAGGTCCAAGGGAAAGTTGTGTGTTACTGTGCTTCATTCTTGGGTCCAGTTACCCCTTTGTCATTTCTAAACTGTAAGATCACAGCAGGCCTTGATTACTATTCCTGCTCTAATATTGCAAGAATGGCTTCTGGAACACTGGCTGGGAGAAAATAGCAGAACTTGGCTTTGAGTTCTATGAATAAAGGAGTTCTAAGCACTGTTCTAACAGTATTCGATGACATTATTTCTCCCATTGTAGGCTGTTTCCTGCATCCTCAGCACTATGTATTGACTGAAAGAATCTAAAAAGTGTATTGAAAAGAGAAAAATAAAATCATCGTAGGCTGGGTCTCCTATAGAGCATAAGCAGAGTGTAGGGAGGGCGGGCTATGTGGGGAAAGGAAGCAGATATGGAAGAAGGCAATTTGGACAAGGGAAAATATGAATGAAAAGAAAAAGAACATTATGGTAGTGGGGATAAAGGAGAAATATGTGGAAAACGTTCTTTTGTCAATTCGTAGACTTTCAGGCCCCTAAGGGAAGTTCTGAAAGAACTCTTTTATCTGAATGTTAGGAGAAGACCTAACTTTACTCTGGACACAGAAAGGCCAGATGACAGAATTCTCGGGGTTGTAAGGAACTGTATGTTCTAATGGTGTGACCACCAACAGTGTGACAGAGTCTTCTCCTCTGAATCATTGCCTAATAGGAATCTGAGCTGAACTTGCTTGCCACCAAAGGTGTAGAGCTCACTACATACAGTAGACGCCCATTTCCTACTTCCTATGATTACTTGTCCTTCCCTCTGCTTAAGTGAAATTGACCTCTCTGCCATTTCCACATGCTTGCCTTGTAAGCAAGCTCCAACTTCCTGTTGTTGAGGGACCTTTGGAAAGTTACGAGTTTTAGTTTCTCTATCTGTAAGATCAGTATAATGGTTTTTAGTTAATCCAGTTATGGTAAATAAAAATAAATAAATAAATAAAATAATAGATTTAAACCAATGAGCATCCTCAGGTCCTTCCATGGTTTATCTGCTGTTTTCCAGGTTTCTCCCCATGCTTAAACTCTTTCAGCTGAAACATTATCCTTCAAGGTCCTTCCCAGTTCTCAGACTCCATTTTAATTATCTGTGACCATTTTCCTTTCTCCTCTAATGTTTGCATCTCCTATACAGATAAATCAGAATTTTAAGAATGTGAAAGGATTGCAGTTAACCTGCTCTATGAATTCAGATTCCCTCCTATTAAGTTAAAGATCTCAGAGCTACTTTTGCACTCTCTGATAGAGATCCCAAAATCCACAGAAGCCCTAAGATCCTTTGTGGTACCCAAGACAAGCCTTGTAAGTAAGTTTCTTGTCTGCTAAGACCTGCCACCTACCAACCTGGAGTAGCCTGCCTCATTCCTCAGTCTCTCATCACCCTTAATGAGAGGGTTCAGTTTATGAATCAACAAGGTCTAATGAATTCATAGTAAAAAACTGACACCAATAATGAAGGTCCAGTTGGCCTTTCCTATCTGTGAGTTCTGCATCCAGGGATGCAACCAAACACAGATGATAAATACATATACATACATATATATATATATATTTTTTTCTAATTATAGAAGTTTCCAAAAAGCCAAATTTGAATTTGTGATGTCCCAGGAGCTATACACATAGTGTTTACATTGTATTGAGTATTATAAGTAATACAGAGATGACTTACATTATAGGAAAGGATGTGCATAGGTTTTATACAAATACTACACTATTTTATATAAGGGACTTGAGCATCCATGGATTTTGGTGTCCTTGGGGGTCCTGGAAACAATCCCTCCATGGATAACAAGGAACAATTGTGTGTGTGTGTGTTCAGTCATTTCCAACTCTTTGTGACCCCATGGACTGTAGCCTGCCAGAGACTGCTCTGTCCATGGGATTTCCCAGGCAAGAATACTGGAGTGGGTTGCCATTTCCTTCTCCATGGATCTTCCTGACTCAGGGATCAACCTTGCCTCTCCAATGTCTCCTGCTTTGTATCAGGATTCTTTACCACTGAGACACCAGGAAAGTCAAACAAGGGATGATTATATCTACATAAATGTGTTTTATGTGGATGTAATATATAATCTGTATAAATGGGCTTATTTCCTCACCTGGTCTAAGATTACTAAATAGAAAGAACAATGCCCAGCTCAATAGATGTTAGCTACTGGGCTCATGGTCACTATCATGTGATTACTGTTGTTTTCTTGACATTGTCATCATTTTATTGTTTTTCCCAGTGGGTATCTGTGATGTAATTTAAATGGACTACTTGCTTTTTTCCTAACAGTATCCCACACCTCAAACCTCTATCTTGCTCGTGTTTGTTCTGTTTGTAATATTTTTCTCTTTCATCATCACCTGTCAAGATCTTTCCCAACCTCCAGGGTCTGTGCCATATAAACACACCCAATTAAGTTGGTTTTTAAGTCCTCAACTGCATAATCTATCTCCTTATCCTTTGAATCCCTAATAGCCTTCAGGACATCTCTGTCTGAATACAGTCATTTGTGTTCTTGATTTTGGATGTAACCCTTGAACAAATCCAAGGTTTGGGGTGTTGATCCTTCTTGCAGTCAAAAATTCACATATGACTTTATAGTCAGCCTTCCATGTGGCAATTGTGCATCCTCAGGTTCAACTAACCATGGGTCATGTAGTACTATTGTACATATTTACTGAAAAAAAATTCACATATAAGTGTATCCACACAGTTCAACCCCATGTTGTTCAAGGGTAAATTGTGTTAGAACATAGCTTATTTAACTTTGAGGAATGTGTCTTTTTTATAATTACATTCCTAGCAGTGCCTAGCATTCTGACAGCTACGTCTTGGGTGTTAAATAAATGAGTGTAAAATTGAAGAGGTTAGATGCTAACAAGATACCATCATCTTAAGCCCCATTACATACAATTGATTATTTATCACAAATAAACTAATTAGCAGGCAAATCATCATGGAAGGTAATTTACATCCCTTTTAGCAGAGTATGTTGCCTTTAGGGACTCTTGGTAAGGCATAGGCTCACTTAACAATCGTATTTGAGGTTGCCTTTATGGAAATGTATATCCAAGAAGATAGATTTCTGCTTCATTGGCTTCCCCAGGGCTCAAAAATCATACTGCCTTCCTCCTCTCTTTTGGTCATGGGATATTTGCACTGAAAGATCCAAGATGATTTGCCACACAGAAGTGAATTAAAACTGTTTTTGATAATAATAAGGAGTCCTTGCTTGGGTAGGGGGAAGTTGAATTTATAAAGTGGTTTCATAGATGTTATTGTACACTATCAAATGCCAACTGAATAAACTGAAAATTGTAGTTTAAAAAAGAGATTAACAAAGTTTACCATTTCTATTGATGTATCAGATAGCACTGAGTAAAATGTTTCTAGTGGGTTATCAGTAAACCATCACTCTCCAGACCTAAAGACCATAGAGCCCAGTGGTATCTTGACTATAACTACAGTTTTATCCATTTAAGTCCTCGTACTTATTTCTTACGCTTTGGCTGAGATGAAAGCCCGAGTGTGACTAAAGGATTGTCAGACAACCTCAATACCTAATGACTGATATTCATTCCTGAAAGCCAGAGGTAGGGATCATGTCTAATCCAGCCCTAAAATATGCTTTTTCACATTAATCTCCTAGGTCAAAGTTGTTTCTGTAGAAGTAGCTGACACACTGTGCTTTTTGAAAAGTCCAAAGGGAACACAGGGTGTTTATGGCTAGAAGCTCAGACCTGAATGGTACCTAAATTCTAAGTTCAGTTCTATTGTTGGATGATTTGTCATTTTCAGCCAGGTCCCACCAGGATCTGCTGTAGCTGGAGAAATTGCCATCAGATCAATACTCATGCTGCAGGGTTTCAGGCTGCAGTTTCTATAATCCAGGGAGAAGGAGGCTCAGAGGGTTTCTTAAGTCCCATTGAAGAGAGGGAGATCTGGAGAAGAGGGGTATAGCTTGTAGAGCCAGGAAGCCTTCTGCCTCAGAAGTGGTAGACAAAATTCTTCATGCCTTCATATTAAGAGGTACTCTTTATGGATTATGTTATTATAAGGAAATGGATGAAATTCCCACCATAATATGCCTTCTGTTCCTCTGTAATTCAAGTAGACCCACTTTTAAAAATGATATGAACAGAGCCTTCAAGTACATTAGTAATGTTTTATTTGAAGTGACTTAGCATGCACGCACTGGGGAATAAGTACATAATTTTCTTTGTACTGTGTTTTCTATCTTTTGGTATATATTAAATGTCACAAAGCATATTTTAAAAGAAAAGGGAAAAAACTGAGGTATGGAATTCTGTGTCTGTGTGTGCTCAGCTGCTCAGCCATGTCTGACTCTTTGAGATCCCATTGACTATAGCCCACCAGGTTCCTCTGTCCATGGAATTCTCCCAGCAGGAATATTAGAGTATTGCCATTTTCTACTCCAGGGGACCTTCCTGACCTAGGAATTGAACCCATGTCTCTTGCACCTCCTGTATTAGCAGGTGGATTTTTTACCATTTAACCACCTGGGAAACCCAATGTATTCAGCTAGTAAGTGGTTGACTCATGATATTGCAATATTTTTTCCTTTATACATCAATTCCATTTCTGGTGATATGGACCCAGCATGGGATAGAAGTGAAGCCTGAGGGTCACTTAAAATTACATGACAATAAGGTTACCACATAGTTAGAGCAGTATAGCAACAAAATGCAGAGAAGACTATGGCACCCCACTCCAGTACTCTTGCCTGGAAAGTCCCATGGATGGAGGAGCCTCGTTGGCTGCAGTCCATGGGGTCACTACAAGTCGGACAGGACTGAGCGACTTGACTTTCACTTTTCACTTTCACTCATTGGAGAAGGAAATAGCAACCCACTCCAGTGTTCTTGCCTGGAGAATCCCAGGGACAGCAGAGCCTGGTGGGCTGCCCTCTATGGGGTCACACAGAGTCAGACATGACTGAAGCTACTTAGCAGCAGTAGCAGCAGCAGCAGCAGCTACAAAATGAAAAGAGGCTTATCTGTCAGCCTTGCGTGACTGGACCACATTGCCTGAAGTAAACCGAATTGTTAAAGTGAAGAATCATATATACTCATAGGTACACCACCATTGTTTAGAATCATGTGTTGGTATTTCATACACTGAGAGCCTTCCACTACTGGAGGAGTCTAGCCTTTCCTGGCTATAAAGGAGTTCCTGCTGGTGATCTACTCCAGTGCAGAGAAACAGAGTGAACTCAGAATGGAGAAAAAGGTTTTAGTTTCACACCCAATGGGCCATGGCAGTCAGTTCTTAGAGCCCTCCTGTCTCTTCTAAAAGGTTCAAATGCAGTGAAATATAGGACTCTGATGAATGGGGGCTCCTTCAAGGTTTTAAGCATAATTTGTATATTTCAATGATGGCTAAAGCTAATTAAACCTTTTTTTCCTTCTGTTCCTAAGCTCTTTACCTATATTATGTCATTTAATTTTCCCAACAGCCATATGTGATAGGCCCTGTGATTGTACTTATTTTACTGAAGAGGACATCAAGGCTTAAAGTGGAGATGGCTACAAGTAAGTTCAGTCTTATATCCATTTTCAAGTTTGGGACTTGAATGCCTTATTTCTTATTTTTTTTTAAAGCAAAGTACAGGGGTGAGATTTTACTGAAGATATTGATTTGGCCTAGGTTATTTCTAGGCTAGGTTATTTCTAGGCCTATGTTATTTCTAGGCCCCATTTCTCTAGCTATCACTTTGTTTAAAAGAATAGGTTACTCTAGAGCTAGGTCTTTGCCCAGTTCCCCCACAAATCATGTCAGGTCAGTATAGGGGTGAGTGATTTCCTCGAAACAGTCTGAATATTTAACTAAAGATGGGGATTGATGAATTATGGGCAGACAAAACAGTAAGATACTACACATACACCTTTTCTTTAGAAAGATCTGTGCACTGCTGGGTACAAATAGGACTCATTCCCTTCCTGGGGCAGAATATACATTCTTCCAGAAGGGAGGCTTGCCAGCCATCTGATGGATGGGTCTGCTGCTTTCCAGGCTGTTTGGAGGTCTGCAGTAGCTGCTGATTAGAAAAGTCCCCTCTTACATAACAATGACACCTGGTGCACTCATGTAAGAGCACGAGGGGGAGTTTTCTTCCCCTTTCTTCTTCATCCTTTCTTAAGGATGCAATTGTTTCTGACAGGCAGTGTCATCTGCGGTGAGAGATGTCACTTGTGACTCTCAGTCCCAGCAGACAGCTGCACTCAAGGAGACTGCTAGCCTTTGATGATGCTACTGATTCTTACCTAGAAAAGCCAGAGCACTGAAATGTTAGGGTTCAAGAGATTTTCTGAGTGAAATATGTAAGTAAGGCAAGGGCTCCCAGTGCAATCACACACAACCCACATACTTTCCCTGTCACCAGGCATTACATGGTGTTCGACTCATTTGTTCAAATATATCTCAATGTAAACTCCAAGAGGAGAAACTTCGGGTCTTGTTGTTTGCTCTGTCCTTCTAGCACAGTGCTGGGCAGGCAGTAGAAGTTTATAAAGTATCCGTTGAATGGTTGGGTGAATGACTGAACACAGGAATTTTAAAAGAAATTTTGCATTTGTGTGAGTACATTGTGTGTGTGTGTGTGTGCGCGCGAGACTGCAGTCTGTCATTTTCATCTGTTGCTCATATAGGAAACTGAGGCATAGCTGTTAGAGAATTTGTATAAAGCCCAACAAGAAATTAATACCATGGCTAAAATACAGGTTATTTAGCACTATTTTTGAAGTCTTTTATGGAAACTACTCAGCTAGTTCATATATCTTCCCTGTGTACAGGGCTTTCCAATCTATTTGTGAATTAGGTCATTCAATATATACTCACTGCAGAGTTACTATCTTCCAGACATGATTACCTTATTATTTTGTTGTGGAAACTCACAACTAGTAGGTATTATTCTTCAACCTACAAAGGAGGGATATCCTACAAAAGAAGGATATATATTACCTTCACAGGTAATATGGCTTGTCCATCAGCAAGAAGAGCCAAGGACAGCCAAGCAGCACATGAGTTCTCCCGCTCCCAGGTCTGACGCTCATCTCCACTGGGAAATGGTACTTTGTGATCTTCTGAGTATGGGGTATTGTTTGGTCTCATGAAGTATCAGTAACTATGTCTAGTGAACTTGGTGTCTGACATGCCCATTTACTGGGCTTTGATGATGCATGGTTATAAAACAAGAGCAGTCAGGCACATTATTTTCCACAGTTATGACGGATGCTGGAACTCAGTCTAGACTTGGTGCTGATTTCTCATTCATCCTTTTCAGACATAAGTTAATGAAATGGAATAGAAAACTAAAGGTCACAATAGGCACAATTCTCTTTGGCTTTTGAGATATGAGTCACAGTTTTTCAATGACTGATTTTCTGGCAGAAATACAACTTCTGATTTTGATCAGCTCATCAAAAATAAGGACAGGAGAATAACAATTTTCTAGTACAAAAAGGATGAGATTTCTCTATTAATACCTCATTAATACCTTCTCTATTAATACCTCATCTGAGCTTTTTTTTTTTTCCTGATGTCTCAACCCTTGGGGGTCTGCCTTCTTAATCAAGAATATTAAGAAAAGTATTTTTGGACTCTGAGCTTCTGTTATTATACTTCACAAATTTTCTTAAATGTGTATGCTTTAGGGACTTTCCCAGTTGGCACAGTGGTAAGGAATCTGCTTAGAGTTTTAAATCATGAATGGTAGAAATAATACTGACAGCAACATGGATAAATAACTATAATTTCTTGAGTCTAACTAGTATCTTTCTTCCAGTGAGGTAAAAAAAAAAAAACCCTATGACTTATTTTTCATGTACTTTGCTTATTTTCCATGTGAGCTAATTAGGATATGGAGCATTTGAGAAAATTTCAAAAGGACTCATTTTAAACACAGAGGCACATCCCTAGATTCCCATCATCTCTATTCTACAAGGCTGCTAGTTTTTGTTACACATTTTTGGATATAAGGAATAGAGTCTTAAAGAAAACAACTCAGATAAGGCGAGTGGTAAACTACCATAAGGGCATTTTTGGAGGATAATTAATACAACAAGAAAGATAACATGTAACCTCCATGGCTTAGATGCTTTGCTTTGTTTTATTTTCCATGGAGCACGGGTCTTGTTTTCATTCATCACTATATCCCTAGTATGTAGAGGACTATCAAAATTAGAGACACAACATATATTGGAATGAATAATAAAAAAATAATAACTTGAGTGAAGAAAGGCTCCCATTGATTATTTCAGTTCAGTTCAGTTGCTCAGTCATGTCTGACTCTTTGCGACCCCATGAATCACAGCACGCCAGGCCTCCCTGTCCATCACCAACTCCCAGAGTTCACTCAAACTCACGTCCATTGAGTCGGTGATGCCATCCAGCCATCTCATCCTCTGTCATCCCCTTCTCCTCCTGCCCCCAATCCCTCCCAGCATCAGAGTCTTTTCCAAGGAGTCAACTCTTCGCATGAGGTGGCCAAAGTACTGGAGTTTCAGCTTTAGCATCAGTCCTTCCAAAGAAATCCCAGGGCTGATCTCATTCAGAATGGACTGGTTGGATCTCCTTGCAGTCCAAGGGACTCTCAAGAGTCTTCTCCAACACCACAGTTCAAAAGCATCAATTCTTCGGTGCTCAGCTTTCTTCACAGTCCCACTCTCCCATCCATACATGACCACAGGAAAAACCATAGCCTAGACTAGACAGACCTTTGTTGGCAAAGTAATGTCTCTGCTTTTGAATATGCTATCTAGGTTGGTCATAACTTTTTTCCCAAGGAGTAAGCGTCTTTTAATTTCATGGCTGCAGTCACCATCTACAGTGATTTTGGAGCCCCCCAAAATTACTATGTGCCAATTACTATGCTAATACCCTTTCATGAATTAGTTTATCTTTATTACAATCCAGTGAAGCTAGAACTATCCTTATCCCGCTTTAAAGGCAAGGAAGTGGTGTCATAGTAAATTTTAAAAAGATAGCTCAAGACTGAAAAGTTGAAGACACAGGCACTGAGCTGAGAATATAGTACCACAGAAAGTCAGACTCCCTATGACTAGTAGAATCCAAAACCAAGAACTGCTGAAGTTCAATCTGGTGAGAAATGGAATTTGAAAGGCACTTAGTATTACCTCAGAGCTTATCTTTCTCTTCATTTTTCTCTCTCCCATGGACCACATGGTCTTGTTATTTTTGCTAATTTTCTGTTTGCCTTGCACTCTTTTTTAAATTTAGTTGCTTTATTGGAGTATAATTGCTTTACAGTGTTGTGATAGTTTCTGCTGTACAATAAAGTGAATGAGTCTGCCATATGTACACATATATCCCCTCCCTCTTGGACCTCCCTCGCACCTGTTCCAACCCATCGCCCTAGGCCATCACACAGCCCTGAGCAGAACTTCCTGTGCTTTACAGCAGCTTCCCACTCGCTATCTATTTTATAGTAAAGTGTCTTGTACTCTTGACTTGCTATTCCTTCCCTCCTCTCTGAATTTGTTTTCTGTATTTCATGACTTCTGCTTCCTTACGGATCCTGCAGCTTCATCACTTGTAATTACCATGACTCTTACATCCTAATTCTTCCTTAGAGAACTAAATCTTCCTTATACCTTCATCTTTAGGAGGAAAAAAACTATTTAATACTATAAGCTATAGTTCCTATTGCCAACAATATTTGTCAATTCAGGCTGCTACCAAAAGTTTAAAAACAGGACCACAGATTGAATAGCTTATAAACATTGATTTCTCACAGTTTAGGAAGCTGAAGCCAGGATAGCTGAGTTCTGGTGAGAGCTCTCTTCCAGTATGGTGATAGCTAAATGCTTGTGGTATCCTCCCACGGTGGAAAGAAAGTAGTGAAGCAAACTGTCATGTGATTCTTATAAGGGCACTGCTCCCACTCAAGGAAGTCCTGCCCTCATAATATCATCTAATCCTACTTACTTCCCAAAGGCCCCATCTTATAATACCATCACACTGAGGGATAGAGCTAAATTTGACATATTGTGAGGGGACACACACATTCAGTCCGGAACACCAACCATCTCTTGTTGAGTTTTATAATTAAAGTTGGTGACAGCAAGAATCCCATTAATCCAGTTCACTGGCTACCTTTACATTCAGTGTGTAACCCAGGCCCTCTGGCTGGGGCTTGGGCAGGCCACTCACTATCCTTAGAACAGAGCTGGTGCCAGGCCTCTAGAGAGTTTGGGTGCTGTCTAGAAATTTACATGTCTCTAAGACAGTGTCTTTTGGGGGGTTTTTCATCAGTTGGGACTCTTAGCTGAATAGCACTTTTAAAAAATGCAACTTAAAAAGCCAGTTTAAAAATGAAAGCAAATATTTATGCTCGATTCAGAGTACTAGCAGTGTTATCCAGTGCCAGCATTTTTCTCTCTTTTGCTCTCAGCTCAGCTTTCCTGTTAGTGTCACTCACTCTCACGCATATAACCCATGGAAGCTGAAAGCTTACATTTTACCATTTCTAAGTTTAGCTAAAAGACAAACTATGCCTCCATCCTTCAACAATGCAAAAGCCCTAGCAAAAGGAACCCAGATTGTATCTTCATGGCTCAGGGTTATGGGTTATGCACACATTCCTGATCCAATCTCAGTGGTCAGTATGAGCATGGAGGTGATGAAATTCTCCAATAGGTCAAAATGAGTAATTTGCTAGAGATGAGTTATAACCATACCACATCGATAGGATGGACTCTAAGTGGATTGGGGGATTATTCAGAGGGAAATCAGGGGGCTACCCTCAGGAGAAGAGTGAACAAGTGCTGGGCCCACAGATTTCCCAATTACAGCTTAGGATGCTGTGCTGGGTTTTAAAGCTGAAAGGGAAGTAGTAAAAAATCCATGCTTTCTATTCTAGGTCACTAGTAGCCTCATCATGATTGAAATCAGGAGAAATAAAGAAATTTCCTCACTTCCCAAAGATGGTTGAATGGATTCTGCTGCCTGTTACAGGAAGAAAACAGGGTCCTTTAAGGGCAGAATTGTAAATCTCAAGGAAGGAAAGATAGAAGAACAGAAGGCTGAGGTATGAGAAGAGCCAGATCATCTGTAGGAAATGGATTTTTTAAAGTTCTGGTTTCATTCTTGATTAGTTGTGTGACCTCATGCGAATAACTTAACTTTCAGCATCAGTTTCTTCATCTGAAACATAATGGAATTGGATTAGTTGAGCGTTCTACTTATCTTTGAATTTAATCTGTCCTTCTTACTACTAGTTAATTGTAGAGATTTCTTGTTTACTAATATAGGCACTGGAAACCTACATATCCTACTCTAAGCATTGCTGCATTGTTGCTGCATTGCACAAATTTTAATTTACAGTGCTGTTTTAATTTTACTTTATATCAAAATATGCTTTAATTTCCCTTGAGATTTCCATTTTGATTCATAGATTACTTATAAAGGTGTTATTTAATTTCCAGATAGCTGAGTTTTTTCTAGATATCTTGTTAATAATTTCTAATAATATTGTTGTTGTAAGAGAATTTCAATCTTACCACTGGGTCATAAAAAAGTCTCAATATATTTTACAATGAATGTGCCATGTGCATTTGGAAATCATATATTCTGTAGTTGTTGGATACAGTATTTTATAGTATTTTTTAAAAGATTTTTTTTTTATGGGGACCATTTTTAAAGTCTTTATTGAATTTGTTACAATATTGCTTTTCTTGTTGATGTTCTGGTTTTATGGCTGTGGGGCATGTGGGATCTTAGCTATCCAACCAGGGATCAAATCCTCACCACCTGCACTGGAATGTGAGCTCTAAACCACTGGACCACCAGGGAAGTCCCTATAAATATTTATTAGATACAGTTGGTTGATAGAATTGTTCAAATTTTCTCTATGCTTGTTGGATTTTTTTTTTTTTTTTTTTTTGGTCTTTGTGTTCTGGTAATTCATGAGACAGGAATTGTCCATCTCTTTCCTTAGTTCTGTCAGATTTTGCTTTGTATATCTTAAAGTTTGGAATTGGATGCATTCAAATTTAGGATGTTTGACTTCTTGATGAGCTGACCTTTTTTAATTAGCTAATTTGCCTTTATGTCTGGTAATACTCTTTCTTGAAGTTGACCTTGTCTGATATTAATGTAGTCCTTACAGCTTTCTTATGCTAAATGTTTGCATAATCTATCTTTTTTAACTCTCCCAATTGGCAGTATTTCTTTTTCTCACTTTGCTTCTTTAAAAAAATTTTTATTTACCTTTGTTTTTTTAGCAGTTTAACCTCTCTGTGTCTTGTAACAAGTACCTTTTATCTTGCTGACTACATTTGTGGGTTGATGTTCATCAATCTTCAAATATTTTTTTCTGTCTTATTCTCTCTGCTTTTCCTGGGACGCCAGTTACAAATATGGTGGATAATCATTGATAGCAATTCACAGATTGCTCTCATTTTTTAATATGTTTTACATTCTTTTCCTCTTTAGGTCGATGTGGGTAACTTTTCGTGACCTATTTCAAGCTTGCCAATCCCTGCCTTTGTTGTATTTGGTCTTCTGTTAAACCCAAATGAATTTTCTACTTCTGACATCTTTTTTTTTTTAACTTTCTAACATTTCAATTTGGCTCTTCTTATAGTTTCTACTAAAATTCCCCATCTGTTCACTTACATTGTCCACCATATCTTCTAGATCTTTAATCTATTTTCATCATTATTTTAAATTTTCTGTCTTATAATACCAACACTTGGGTCATCTTTTTGTCTCATCTGACCATCAATCAGATGCTCTTGCTTCTTCAAAACTCCCACATTTTCTACTATGTCTTACACACTGTATGTAAAAGACCAGCAGAGATATAAGTAAATGTTTTTCTCCTGAAAATGTATGTTCTTTATTCTATGGGGCTAATCATGTTGAAGAGTTGACTCATTGGAAGAGACTCTGATGCTGGGAGGGATTGGGGGCAGGAGGAAAAGGGGACAACAGAGGATGAGATGGCTGGATGGCATCACCAACTCGATGGATGTGAGTTTGAGTGAACTCCGGGAGATGGTGATGGACAGGAAGGCCTGGCATGCTGTGATTCATGGGGTCACAGAGTCAGACTCGACTGAGCGACTGAACTGAACTGAATCATGTTGGAAGCTGAGTCAATCTCATCTATTTAGCTTTGGCGTAACTTTAATTAACTACCGCATAATTGCACTCATCTCACACACTAGTAAAGTAATACTCAAAATTCTCCAAGCCAGGCTTCAGCAATATGTGAACCGTGAACTTCCTGATATTCAAGCTGGTTTTAGAAAAGGCAGAGGAACCAGAGATCAAATTGCCAACATCTGCTGGATCATCGAAAAAGCAAGAGAGTTCCAGAAAAGCATCTATTTCTGCTTTATTGACTATGCCAAAGCCTTTGATTGTGTGGCTCACAATAAACTGTGGAAAATTCTGAAAGAGATGGGAATACCAGACCATCTGATCTGCCTCTTGAGAAATTTGTATGCAGGTCAGGAAGCAACAGTCAGAACTGGACATGGAACAACAGACTGGTTCCAAATAGGAAAAGGAGTTCGTCAAGGCTGTATATTGTCACCCTGTTTATTTAACTTATATGCAGAGTACATCATGAGAAACGCTGGGCTGGAAGAAACACAAACTGGAATCAAGATTGCCGGGAGAAATATCAATAACCTCAGATATGCAGATGACACCACCTTTATGGCAGAAAGTGAAGAGGAACTAAAAAGCTTCTTGATGAAAGTGAAAGTGGAGAGTGAAAAAGTTGGCTTAAAGCCCAACATTAAGAAAATGAAGATCATGGCATCTGGTCCCATCACTTCATGGGAAATAGATGGGGAAACAGTGTCAGACTTTATGTTTTGGGGTTCCAAAATCACTGCAGATGGTGACTGCAGCCATGAAATTAAAAGACGCTTACTCCTTGGAAAAAAAGTTATGACCAACCTAGATAGCATATTCAAAAGCAGAGACATTACTTTGCCAACAAAGGTCCATCTAGTCAAGGCTATGGTTTTTCCTGTGGTCATGTATGGATGTGAGAGTTGGACTGTGAAGAAGGCTGAGCACCGAAGAATTGATGCTTTTGAACTGTGGTGTTGGAGAAGACTCTTGAGAGTCCCTTGGACTGCAAGGAGATCCAACCAGTCCATTCTGAAGGAGATCAGCCCTGGGATTTCTTTGGAAGGAATGATGCTAAAGCTGAAATTCCAGTACTTTGGCCACCTCATGTGAAGGGTTGACTCCTTGGAAAAGACTCTGATGCTGGGAGGGATTGGGGGCAGGAGGAGAAGGGGATGACAGAGGATGAGATGGCTGGATGGCATCACTGACTCGATGGACGTGAGTCTCAGTGAACTCTGGGAGTTGGTGATGGACAGAGAGGCCTGGCATGCTGTGATTCATGGGGTCGCAGAGTTGGACACGACTGAGCGACTGATTTGATCTGATCTGATCTGATCAGAACTTTAATTATATTTAGTTCACATGAATATAATATAATAAAGAAGGCAGAGCATCAAAGAATTGATGCTTTTGAACTGTGGTGTTGGAGAAGACTCTTGAGAGTCCCTTGAACTGCCAAGGAAATCAAACCAGTTAATCCTAAAGAAAATCAACCCTGAATATTCACTGGAAGGACTGATGCTGAGGCTGAAGCTCCAATACTTTGGCCACTTGATGCAAAGAACCAACTCCTATTGAAGATTGAAGACTGAAGGCAGGAAGAGAAGGGGATGACAGAGGATGAGATGGTTAGATGGCATCATCAACTGAATGGCCATGAGTTTGAGCAAACCCTGAGAGATGATAAAGGACAGGGAAGCCTGGCGTACTGCAGTCCATGGGGTCTCAAAGAGTCAGACACTGAACAATAACAAGTTCACCTGAAGGAATTTCCCTTCAGGAGAACTTGAGATCCGAGTACGGCCAGTCATCTTGAACCTCTGTTTTACAGTCTCTCTGAGCATTTTGATCTCAAGTAAGTTCTCTCTGTTCTCAGCACTGCGTACTTGGGGGATTTCTCTTGTCCCTCCTGCCCTACTCCCAGTCTTTGGAGGACCAACTTGTTCAAAGTCTGGGATCCTTTGAATGATTTTCTGTCAGCTCTCCTGCACGACTCCCAATCCTCAGCATCACCCCCTCCAGCATTTAGTGAAAGCCTATGGGAAAGAACTGATGGATGGGTGTAGAACTTCTCCATGGTTGAGGCCTCTTAGGATTCTCATCTCTCCTAGTAGCTCGCATGCAGCCAGAGGCAGTCATTAAAATTTGTTAGATGTTTGGCTGGTTTATCTTAATCCATGTTTTCACAGATTCCTCTCTCCTTCTCCCACAGTTCTACCAGAGATAAAATAACTATTTGTTTTCTTCTCTCTTAGGATAGTCTTATCACTTTCTGGAATTTTAGTTCATTAAATTTCCTTGCACCCTCAGCTCTGTGTAGCTAATCTAAGAAGTCCCTTTAGGGTCGTTTTAATGATAGCTTTTCAATTCTGAAGACACAGGAGATCTGAATAAATGGTTGAAGACCAGATGAGCACTATCTATTTGTATCATCAGAACCTGTCTCATAACTCCCCTTTGGTGCAGTTTTTTAAATAGTTGAATAAAAGACTCAATTACCAACACAGCAGCCAATGGCAAAAAAAAAAAAAAGAAAAAAAGAAAAAATGGTGATGGAAGGTGGCATACCAATAGTCACTGAAGGCAGTCCCAAGCTGGGGTTCAGCAATGCTGAAGCATATTGTGTGTTTATGCTACTTTATTTTTGTTGCTATTGTTGTTTTCTGCAATAAATACTACTGTATTTGAATAAAACAATGTCTTCCTGAAGTAACAGATGCTGAGATGGTTACTTTTGCTTTTTTAGAAAATGCATAGAAGGAAAATCTAAGCTACAGTCTGTGGAGAGGATGCAATTCACCAAATATCAAGTAGTCAGGTCATCAGTGGAGACAGTGTCCCTGCTGGGCTTCTTCACTCTGAATCTAGCTGTTTTGGATCTGCTGTGATACTGATGTACAGGGAAGAAAGGGAAAAAACACTTTGTATCCCAATGAAGTGAAAGACAGAGGCTGGACTGAGATTTCAGTCTTAGTGAAGCAGTCTCTTGCTTACTCCAGAGCTCGTGCCACTCAGTATCCTAGGTCTAACTGAAGTTCCTAATACTATGCCCTGTCAAGTCCCCCAGTTTACACAGACATAAGGAGATTCCACTTACTTTCAAAAAGTCTCAGCTTTCTAGCACATTCTTACATCTCTCAATATTGGCCTTATATCATATGAACACTTAGGTCCTTAAAAAGTCTATCCAATCATCTACAAGGGCAAATGGATGATAGGAAGTACAAGGTGAGTTTGCAGTGGAATTGATTATTTCTTCAGCTGATATCAATGGAAATCTACTGAGTCTCTACTGCACTCATGAAAAACAGATCATGTTTGACAAATGTGACTGGATTATTTTTATACATTTCGTCTACTGCCTGATAAGTAGGAGTGAGGGAGGTGGAATATTTGTAAAGTGCATGACACTGAACCCACCCAATGGAATGATTCCTAAACCTAGCAACACTTCCTTTCTTGGAAGAGTGGAAGTCACTAGCACAGGGCTTAGGAATAGAGGCTTTGAAATTAGATTTTCCTGAGTTTGAATCTTGACTGTAGCATTTATTGGGGAAAATGTTTGTGCCTCAATTTCCCA
The DNA here is from genome assembly GCF_029407905.1 of Bubalus kerabau. Taxonomy (NCBI): domain Eukaryota; kingdom Metazoa; phylum Chordata; class Mammalia; order Artiodactyla; family Bovidae; genus Bubalus; species Bubalus kerabau. Next base: position 39,948,428 of record NC_073643.1, on the reverse strand, counting down.
GAGTAATAGAAGCACTTATTATCCACCTACCTCCTGTTATTCTCTTAAACACATGGTATTCATATACAATTCTCCACACTGCTTGGCATAGAGTTGGTGTTTATGAAGTGGCAATAACTATAATATATGAAGAAAATTAGATCCTTGACTTTATTGTTGTTGTTGTTCAGTCACTAAGTCATGTCCAACTCTTTGAGATCCCATGGACTGCAGCACACCAGACTTTCCTGTCCTTCACTATCTCCCAGAGTTTGCTCAAATTCATGTCCATTGAGTCAGTGATGCTATTTAACCATCTCATCCTCTGCTACCCTCTTCTCCTTTTGCCTTCAATCTTTCCCAGTACCTGGACTTTTTCCATTAAGTCCACTCTTTCATCAGGTGGCCAAACTATTGGAGCTTTAGTTTCAGCAACGGTCCTTCCAATGAATATTCAGGGTTGATTTCCTTTAGAATTGACTGGCTTGATCTCCTTGTAGCCCAAGATACTCTCAAGAGTTTTCTCCAGCACCATAATTCCAAAGCATCACTTCTTTGACAGTTGTCTTTAAGATCCAACTCTCACATCCATACACGACTACTGGAAAAATCAGTAGTCGTGTTTGCCAGCTATACAGATGTTTGCCAGCAAAGTGATACCTTTGCTTTTTGATACACTCTCTAGGTTTGTCATAGCTTTCCTTCTAAGGAGTAAGTGTCTTTTACATGGCTGCAGTCACCATCCTGTGATTTTGGAGCCCAAGATCCATAATAGAAGGCCTCAAGAAAACCCAACAGGAAGTATGGTAATAATTCTGAAGGACTTTCTCCAGCTGTACTTGTATATTCATATTATCCTAACCTGACGGTCTGAATGATTATTTTTTCTGCCAGTACAATTGACTAGTAGTGATTCAGTTGCTCACAATCTTATTGTTCAACTCTGAAATTCATGGTAGGATTTAGCAGGAGTACATTGTTTGCTATTCTATTTAGTTTTTTTCCCACAATTCAGTATTAAATAGAATTTATACCGAGAGGGAAATGAGGATGAGAGAAATTCATCTCTAAAGTTCCCTGAGTGTTGCTGTGAAACTATCTGGAATTCAAAGTGTTACTGTGGATAACTGACAGCTGAATGTCTAAAGTTACAGAAATGGGAGACAAAGTCAAGTGACTTTTATTTCTCAGGAGAGACTTCCCAAGATCTCAGCTTCTCAGTCTAATATTTATGCTTAAACTCAGGTAGGAATGTTTCTAGTGTTTATTAGTAATGGATCTTACATAATCATGCCAAATAGAGCATACAAGTACAGTTATTAATCTTATCTCTGGTTATATAGCTTATTTATTTCCTTACCTCTCCTTCCCGTTACCAAAAACAAGAGGTAAAAGGCAGAAGAATAGAGTGATTAAGATAAGCTAAGAGGTTGAAGTCAGACAGTTTGGATTCAAATCTTGGCTCTGCCTCTTGATAAACACTATGTCTCAGATTGCCCAACTGAAAAATCAGGGTAATGCTTATTTCACTGGGTTCCTATGAGTTTAAAGGAGATAAAATATGTACAATATGGTGTTTCATATGTTTTGACTTATCCTATTAACTCAGAATTGAAAGCTTTAGCGTATAGATTCTCCCTCTTGAGTCTAAAGATGTGTGAAGGTCTAAAAGTGAGGTGGGGTGATTGTGTGCCATAAACCACATTTTTAAAGGAGCCTCTATCTATCTTGTTACTTCCACCCATATATACAGGGTGGATGTCACTTGCTGCTGCTGCTGCTGCTAAGTCGCTTCAGTCATATCTGACTCTGTGCGACCCCATAGATGGCAGCCCACCAGGCTCTCTGTCCCTGGGATTCTCCAGGCAAGAACACTGGAGTGGGCTGCCATTTCCTTCTCCAATGCATCAAAGTGAAAAGTGAAAGTGAAGTTGCTCAGTCGTGTCCAACTCCTAGCGACCCCATGGACTGCAGCCTACCAGGCCCCTCCGTTCATGGGATTTTCCAGGCAAGAGTACTGGAGTGGGTTGCCATTGCCTTCTCTGGCGGATGTCACTTAGGGCTTGCTAAACAAAAATAAAAATGACCAATTTGGAGGCAAGTGACAAGAGGGCACTTCCTACTGTTTTTTGTTTCTTAAGTTCAGATTGAGTACAAGCCATGTATAAGAGCCTCAACACCTGCAAGATATCATGAATGTAAATGCTAGGATGAAATAGTGCCAACTCACTAGCAGCTGCCCTGGTTGAGCCAAATACTGATCATTGAAGGTTCAAGGCTGTGAGAGGCATGACAGGAGTTGCTCTAGGGTAAGAAAGTCATTGGCTCCAGAGCATCAAGTCAGCAACAGTGTGCCTATCCTTCCATCAGTGGTGCCAGGAAGAGGCAAGAGACCAAGAGACTACTTGTGGCAAATATCTACAATCAAGATATTTCACTCTGTGAGCCCTTTTGTGGTTCTTTATCATTTCTATACAATAAAATCCCTTACTTCAATAACTGAAATTTGGAAATACTGGCTCTATTGTGGTAGTGACATGAAAAGTTAGATGCCCAGAATGATAGAGTGGAGTCTTAATACTCATGTGTGTCTCATTTATCATTGTAGCCCTCTGAATTTAGCTTAAAGCTTAAAATAGGGGTGGATCTTTAAAAAAAAAAATTTCCATCATCTCTTGCATACTCCCTTATCTGTTCATGTATACAGACTATCCAATGCAATTTATAATGCCCATTATATAGATGGGGATATTGAGGCCCAGAGAGGGGAAGGGAATTGCTCAGGATCATATCCCTATTCAGTAGTTGAGCAAGACTGAAGTCCCTTGAGTGCAAGCAACAGCAATCCAATGTACTGACTTAAGCAACAGACACATAAATAGTCAGACAAGTAAGAGAGTTACTGGACAACTAATGAGCTGAAGGAAGAGGTGAAGATCCCGGCTTTGGGAGAGACAGGATCAAGTATCTTCAGTGGGCTTGGGGGCAGGAACTCAATAGTAGTCTCTCCAGGATTCTTCCATTGGGTCCTTCAGTCTTAGCCACCTCATTATATGTGGTTGCCCACAGTTCAAATTATTTGAGGGACAGACTTGATTTGTCATCAGTTATTGGGACTTCCACCTAAGTTGTAGTCAGGACTCTGGACCCCATGATTGATTTCACACTAGAATGACCAGGGTCAAAGGCAGTGGAAAATTCCCAAAGGATACTGATAAACCAGAATGAAAACCATAATATGCATGAAACAAGTGTAAATTACACATTTAAGATAAGAAACTCTTTTTCTGAGGTGAAAAATTCAAAAATATATAATTCTTAACTTTCTAGAAAGTTTAAAACAGTTCCTTTCTTGGTATGAAATGGTTTCTTTAGTGTAGCTGCAGTTTGATGGATGCTGATCAAGGCTCTTAGGCCACCTCCAGCTTTTCTTCCTGGGACATGGCCTGTTTCTGTATTGGAAGTTAGGAAACTTACTGTTCCAGGACTTAACCTACATCTATAGAATGACTCAGATGTGGTGGAAAAGGCACTCAATGTATAATATCCTACCTCTTAATGAGCTTTTCAATCACTTGAAAAATTGCATTTGCAGGATTTTTAAATCATATATTGGACAGAGCAAGGGTCAGCCTGTAGTAGAACTGTGATGCAAGGAAAAGGCACCACTGCCTAAGAATACAGAAGACAGGGTTAGGATTCTATCTCTGACATTTGCTAGCTTGGATGCTGCTGGTTGACCTTCCTTGGCCTCGGCTTTTTTTTTAAACCTATGTAATGAGGATGTTGAAGTAGATACTTTCTAAAGAACTGGTAGAACAAGTGAATGAGAAATTGAAGAAATGTATTAGAACTTAATAAGACTGAACTCCAGGATGAGCCTTACTTTGATTCTTTCAAACACAATTACCAGACATGTAAAAATAAACAAGTTAGACATTAATCAAGTATTTTTAAACTTTTCTTCATTGCATTTTTTTCTGTCTCCAAGTTGTCTTTTGTATGAAAATCATCACTATGATATTACAGCCACTGTTGCCTACCCTGTGATGAAGGTGCGATTGTTTTGAATGCCCAAGTCATCTTGGATGCCCCTTCTTTCCACGAGTCCTTCCTAAGTTGTAAGTCATTTGGACAATCTGGTGGATTTGGACACCAGATGAATAGCAGACTGCCCCACCTCTGACCCCCATTTTAAAAATTACTTAATCAAGACAAGAAATTTTAGGCATTAATGGTTTTGGTGAAATTCCACTCAGATAACCAATCTTAATGGAAACATTGAACAACAAGTAAGCATATTTTCTGAACAAAAGAGTTTTTTAGAAGTATTCTGCAAATATTACACATTTCATTCCTTTTTTTATGTCTAATTTAATTTCTTTGCTGGAGCCCCAGACAGTTTAATAGCCGTATTTTGTTAATTTTATTCATACTCCCTGTAAGGCAAAGAGAAAGATAACCACATCATATGTCATCAGCTCCATGGAGAGTCTCCTTGAATAATCCAGGCACGCTACTGGACTCTAAATATAGAGTCTGGATCCTTCCTCTCAAGGAGACCACAGATGGTAGGGTTGGGAGAAGAGCTTCTTTTCATTTTCCATTCAATGACTAGTTTATAGGTGTCATCAACACCTACCTGTGAAGTTGGCTAGAACCCAACTTCACCTCTGCATAATCATGTCCAAGTAGGAGCCGAAGTGCTGTTGTGTCAGCTGTCAATCAGGTTAGGGCAGAGGTAAATCAGATATAGGAGACAGATTTGTTGTAAGTATTTGTTATGTCTCTAAATCATCTGCAACTCTAAGAAAAGGATTCCCATTGGCCCTGGTACTAGCAAAAGAAAGTCACTCAAAATAACCTAATGATCAGGCTTATCTGCCAATTTGATATGATTAGACTCCAGAGGATAAATGTCTGTAACTATTGTAAGAGAATTATGGACCCTTTCTCTGTGAACCACAGTCTTATCTTCATCTTCCTTCTTCCAGGCAGTTCTGTTGAACATGTAAATATTCCCCCTGCTGTGATTATTATTGCAACTGAACAGAGATGCTCTATTTTCAAGATGCTGATACAAGAGGATCAGAGAATCAGGAGCAATGCACCAGGTAAGACCTCCCCATTGGCAGGTGCTCGTTCAGGAAGTAGCAGCAGTGGGTCTTGTTCTGGGGACAAAATTGAAATTGTACTTTCTTGTAGTCAAGGTTTATTTTCTGTTACAAAGAACACACGCAACCCCCTCCCCCCCTAAAATTAGCTGAAACATGAAGGGCATTATAGCACAAAGGTTTAGGAGCATTTTACGAAACACTGTGGTTTTAATTATGATCTAGCCTCTAGAGACTGGGCTCCTGTTGAAGCTGATGTCGTCAGCCAAGAGTCACAGCCTAAGCAGCACTGCCGCTGTAACCCATCATTAAACAAACCGTCTCATCAACAGACAAATCTGAGCTGTGATCACACCCTAGAAGCATCTAGAATAAAGGAAGTTCTTCAGAATTCATTAATTTTCTCTACCTAATCCCAATGTTCTATGCATTCTGCTATTTACACATCTTTCTAAGAAAGAAAAGTATCTCTGACATAGGGACTCTTAGAGTCTTGGGAATACACATAATACATAGTCTTTGGAGATGATCATGAAAGTTACCTTCCATGTTTAGGGGCTTCCATCGTGGCTCAGACAGTAAAGAATCTGCCTGCAATGCAGGAGACTGGATTCGGTTGCTGGGTTGGGAAGATCTCCTGGAGAAGGAAATAGCAACCCACTCCAGTGTTCTTACCTGGAGAATCCCATGGACAAAGGAGATTTGTAGGCTACAGTCCACGGGGTTGCAAAGAGTCAGGCACAACTGAGAGGCTGACAAGCTATACTTTGTTTAGCCCTCCACGCAAATAAATATCACTCTGGATCACCTCAAAGAAATAATTCTGAGTAACAGAGCATCACTGGAAGATGGCAGAGATCAGTTTCCTGAACTAGGATAAACAACTTCACTCTTCCCACCCATATATCTTTTAAAAATTCTTTATATACAGTAATGCAAATGAACTAAGAGCTATTACATATCCTGACTAAGTCTCACACGTAAATTGCTGAGCAAAAAATGCCAAACATGATAAAGTACATACTGCATGGTTCCATTTACATAAAATTGTAAAATAGGCCAAACTCATCAATGGAGATGGAAATCAGGATCCTGCCTGCTCCTGGAGCAGGGTACCAACTGCAGGGGATGCGACTGGGCTGGGAATGGGAGCATAGGAATGACCTTCTGTTTCTCGGCCTGGATGCTGGTCACATGGGCAAGTTGAGTTTGTGGAAATGCATCAGCTTGTACATGTATGAACCGAGCATTTTTCTGTACATATGTTCAATTCAGTTCAGTCGCTCAATCAAGTCTGACTCTTTGCAACCCCATGGATTGCAGCATGACAGGCTTCCCTGCCCATCACCAACTTCTGGGGCCTACTCAAACTCATGTCCATCGCATCGGTGATGCCATACAACCATCTCATCCTCTGTCATCCCCTTCTCCTCCACCTTCAATTTTCCCAGCATCAGAGTCTTTTCCAATGAGTTGGTTCTTCACATCACGTAGCCAAAGTATTGGAGTTTGTATGTATCTATGTATGTTTGTATGTATGTATGAAATATGTATGTTATATTCCATATAAAGTTTCAGAGGAGGTAAAATTCCTTTGTAGAAAAGCAGAAACTAAAATTTTACTGAGACCTTTATCATAGCCATTCTAAACTTCCACACCTAGAAAGAAAAAGCCTGAAAGGAAACATCCCAAAACGTTAACTGTGATTGGCTGACTCTAAGTAGTGAAAATGTGGATGGATTTTTTTTTTTTATAGTTTTCTATACTGTTTAGGTTTTTGGTAATATATGTGCTGCATTTATAAAGACATTGTCACCAAAGTTTTAAAGCTGATTAAAACTAAGTTTTTATACAGACACTTTTATATAAAAACAAATCAATTTTATTAAGGTAGAAGTAAGAGAACTCAGTCCCAGAAAATATAGGAAAAGAAGCCCTGTGCCTACAAATGTCCATTTTAATAGATATGTCAAAGCAAAAAGTGGCCATGAGAATTGAGGGACCTTGACATTCATTTTATGCCCCATAAAAACTATTTCCCAAGGGCAGCTTTCAGCTTCTATTGATATCTTGAGCAAGATTCATGAGGGAGAGAGACTCAGTAAGTGTGGAAATGATCATTTCATGAGCTTTGCAAACCAGGATACAAGTGTCCAAGGACCAAGTGATAAATTGAGTGATGAATGAGATTTTAGACCAAAGCTCAGAGATCCTCAACTCCAGGAAACTCATCTCATGTTCTTTAGTACTTTTAACATTTCTGACAGTAGTAAAATTGAACAAAACTATTGATGTGTCTGTGCTTGGAATTTTAAGACATTCTTTCATTTCTCCTTGAAGTTCTAGAAAAGTGAAATTTTTCAAAACGGTTCAACATCTCAACATTTTTGACCAAAGGAGCAATAAAAGCTTCTCGAGAGTTAAAGAGAAAAAAAGGAATGGTGATCTGAGCCTCTATTCTGGTCTCTAACTATTTCCTGGGGTGTTGCCAGCCATGGACAACATCAAACACATGAAGAAAGAGGAGAAGCCACTGGGAAAGAGGGGCCAGTGCCAAGTTGGCTAGCCAGGTGCATATACTTTGCTGCATTTTGGAGACAATTTTTAAGGGCTTCATGGGTATATCCACCTCCCTTAAAAAAAAGAGGTAACTCTTCAATCAACAATGAGCTAACCAATAATACTTATATTCTGTACACACACACACACAAAGCAGTTCACGTGAATGTATATAGGAGCAGTTGCACAGCGTACCTGTGAGAACACAGGCTCTGGAATCATTCTCCTTGGATTTGAATCTTTATACATGTGTGATTCTGGAAAAAATATTTATCTGAATCTCAGCTTCAGCTATAAAATCTGAGTAACTTTTATTCCTTCCTTATTGGGGGATGATGAGGATTATAAAAAAACTACACATGTGCCAGTTATCCATATACTGCCTCTCAGCTCGCAATTCACCCTTTAGTACCCACTTTGTGATAATGGATGAAATTTAAGCATTTCTCCTTTACAGTGAGCACAAAATTAGGCTTTCTTAGTAGAGAGCTCTGGAGAGACTTTCAGGAGGAAACAGGCTCTCCTGATGGTTCTAACTGGCACTCACCGGTATGGATGGGCTGATACCTGGTGAGGTTCTGCCTCTGTGGTGAGCCTAGAATGTGTGTTCCTCAAGGACCTAGCAGCCCTAGTTAGCATCACCTTCCCTGGTCCTTGCCACGGGACACTGACATCTATAGTTTCTGCCCTCACCTCCCCAACTCCTTCTGCAAGCTTGCATGACCCGTTACTAGCTACACCCGACCTTGCCCCCAGAGTTGCTTCCTGCTTGCCCAACAACTATGGACCAGCGCTGGCCCAACAAACCAGGGAAACTTCCTACCACCTGGTGAGCTGCAAACTAGACCTTCTCCAGTGAGGTCTGAACCTCAGCCTTGGGAAGGGGGCCAAGTCTGTCTTTGGACAGGTATTTTCCCTCAGCTCTCCTACCATATTCAGTTATTTTATATCTTATAGTTACTCTTTTGTCATAGGAATCAGCAAACTTTTCCTGTAAACCACATAGTGATTTAAAACAAGGAAGCTTAGGGTCAACAAAATACAACCCCAGAGTCCAGTGTCGGAACAGGCCTGTTTTTATACAGCCTGTGACCTATGGTTTGATATTTTTGAAGATTTTGGTAAAGAAGAGGAAGAAGAAGAAGAAAGGGTAGAGGAAGAATAAGGGGAAGAAGAAGGTCCCATGACAAAATTTCTTCTCAATGGATGTTTAACCTTCCCTGGATGTGTGTCTTTCTCTCTCTGTTCTGTGTGACCCACATATGAAACTCAGTTCTCTTTCCCTGATTTCCATGAAATCACTTTTGGGGCTTCAGTGGGCATGGAGGACATACTCAGACTATGTACGCTACAAGGGCAGCCAGCAAAAAGCAGACACAGTTAAGTGTGCTCACATGTATTCAGTCTATGTTGGGTTTGAACCTTTGATTAGTTGGCTCAGGTTAGCCTATCACATTGATCAATGTCCCCTGGACTCAAACACTGGGAGGGAGTAAAAACAGAGCCTTGTCAAACTGGGTAATTGCCAGGTTCAGTTGGGGCAGCTCCAGTTCTGTTATCCTGATTAGATTCATTTTCATAGACTGACTCTCTGCTGGTTGGATATCTTCTCTATGTTTTCTGGCTATATCTCATACTTTCTTAACTTTAATATATTGCAAGTTTTCTTAAGCTAAAATATGTAAAACTTGGCCATCTGAATGTACTTCAATGGGTTAAACAGATACTTGTAGTTAGGAAGCAAACTTTTTAGTAAAAGAACAGAGTAGTAGTCACTGAAGGTGGAAAGGGATGCAGCAGATAATTTAAAATTGAATTTCCTTTTCAGGACTGAAATTCTTTAAACATTTCTGCTAATTCAAACAACAAGCATCAGTCTTCAGCCTAATTTCTTGACTTTCTGTTTCTATTCATTCTTTACTTATTGAAATGGAAACTGAAGTCATTCAGTCGTATCCGACTTTGCAACCCCATGGACTGTAGCCTGCCAGGATCCTCCGTCCATGGGATTTCCCAGGCAAGAGTACTGGAGTGGGTTGCCATTTCCTTCTCCAGGGTATCTTTCTGACCCAAGGGATCTTCCCGACCTTTACTCATTAACCTCCAGCAAATAGGAAAAAAAAAAGTCTCCTACTTTATCACAAAGTAAAGTTCATCTCTCTCTGAGTCAACCTCCAAATTCACTTTGGGATCTCTCTTACACATCTGGAGATTCATTATTGCTCTCTTTTCTCATCTAGAGATAAATTAATGTGTTCAGCCAACAGAGAGACTTCTTACCCAGATAGAAAAGCAACAGAGGCCGTGGCATACACGAAGATGCACCGCCCAGCTACTCTTTCAAGGAAGGATTTGCTGTCTAGCTGTGAGAGAACAGGATCAGCAGACAGCCCCTAGATTTTGGCTTTTTCAAGGTTTCCCTCAGTTGCAGAGATCTTTCCTACATGAGGTCATGTCCTTCCTGGGGAAGCCTGCTGAGAGTGATTCAGCAAGTTGGTGATATAAAGGGCTCCCATCTTGGTGATCAAGACACTCTGAAAGGCAAAATGTGCACCAAAACCTGCCAAGGCAAAACCTGCCAAGTTGGCAAGTCTTGTGAGACCTGCAACACAAGCTGACTTCTTTCTCTACCCAACCTGGACCTCTTCCTTGCAGTAGTGTTGTTACCCAATAAAAATCTTGTACCCCAAATTCTGACTCAACACCTATTTCTAGAGAACACAACCTATGACAGAAACTTATATTCCCATTAACACAAAATAATCCATATTTTACCAACACATTCTTGAGTGCCTATTATATGCCAGGCATTGTACTAGGTAGGGGGTTCACAATAGTAAAATGATACACTGTGGTTCTGCCCCAGGGAGCTTGAGGGCTTATGGAGGAAACAGACAAAACACAAATGAATGAATGTGCATGGGGTGGATGAACTAGAAATGTTTCAATTTATGTTGCAGTTCACTGGTTCATATTTTATTTACCTTCAGTAAATTGACCCAATCCAAATTACTTTGGATCTTTCAATAGAACTTGCTTATAGAATATTATACAGCCAGCTGTCACTGGGTTTTCTTTCAGTTAGGTGAGTTCTCTCTCTGCCTCCTTATTCTTTATTAAGAAAATCATTCAGACTGCAGCTTTCTGGTTTTAGACATCCCTATTGGCAACTGGAGCATCTATTTTAGAGACATAATTGAAAAGACTGAAGAATGTACTGAGTACCTTTTATTTGATAGATGTTAACAAATAAGCCAAGAGAGCTTGGTCAAGATTTCTGGAATGCCAGAGTTTCTAATTACAAGGGATGGTATTTATTTCCTGCCTTAAACAACAGCAAGGTTTTAGTCAAGGTGATTTAGAGGAGATTAGACAAGGAGGTAGATGCTTGGAGCATACTGAAAGAGAAAATTGGTTATTCTGCCATTAGCTTTTACTCTGCAAGGCTTTTAGCTTCGAAAACACTTTAATATTGACTTGGACTTTTTCTCCCCTGGGAACTGGGCAGGCCCTAGTATGAACACATGCAGATTGGTTGTACGTTTTCTCATTAAGTGTTATCTTTCTTAAGCTCCCTATTGGCAAATTAGTTAGGTTTGAAGAGTTATTGTATTCAAGCCATCATGGATGCTTTGGGATTATGATGTAACCCAGAAGTATTAACCCCCTCATTTGGGTACCTAGAGTCTTGGCAAAGCTTCTTAGCTAGCCAATGTTTGAAGTTAGTGTATAAAAACATTAATAGCTAATTGTTGAATGTTCATTATACGCTAAGCACTGGCCAGGGACACAATATACACATTTTGCCATTCCATCCTCACAAGTATCCTACAAGATAGATATTATTATCATCTCCATTTTATAGATGATTAAAATGAGGCTTGGATGTGTTAAATAATTTGCCTAGAGACAAAGCTAGTACATGGTAAAGTCAATCTAAACTGCAGTGTGCCTGAATTCAAAATCACAATTACACTCCTAATAAAGTAAGGTCCAATTCATTAAGAAGCCTCTAAATCAAAATTTATAAGGTAACTGTTTCATACTCAAAATTCATGATATTCTGTTTACACACTACTTTCAATACTGTTCTAATCAGACCCTGTGTCTTGAATAAAAATGGCTTGGTCCAGTCCATTTTAATTCAGCTCACCAAAAGATTCATGGAAAAAAAAAAAATAAAAACACTGAAATTGTTAGTCACTCAGTCATGTCTGACTCTTTGCAACCCCGTGGACTGTAATTTGCCAGGCTCCTCCATCCATGGGATTTTCCAGGCAAGAGTACCGGAGTGGGTTGCCATTGCCTTCTCCGTAATTATACTATAATGAACACCATTTCTTTGGGTATGATTCCATCTTTCAGGGGACACTGCGATGCACATATCCACAGAAATAAGCCACTAGCAGTCATTTTTGAATTGTATAGCCTTATCTGAAGATACAGCTGGTTAGTCAATTGATTGACATTAACCCAAGGTGGGCCAATCAGATTATCTTCCTTGGAAATTTTGTATATCCTATCTCTGTCCTTGTGAGTGGCTGAACCAGTAATATCTAAACTTGGGGACTATGGGGTGGCTGTAAATTTGTATGTAACAAGGAACAAATAAAATCCATCTGCATCTAAAATACAAATAATACTAGCATACAAAGGAAAATAGCCATGAGAAATAAAGAGAAAGTCATGAAAGGTTTAAAATTTTTGGTTCCAGGCCAGTTTCATAAATCCTGGTTATATTTCCCAAGTCATTTCTTTATTCTCAGAATAAGTTCCCATTCTTGGTAAAAACCAGCCAAGAAACCAGAGTGGTTTCTGTCACTTGTCGTCACTGACACTTGACTATTAAGAGACCAAGCTTCATCTTGACCAGAGCTACCATATAATGGTGGTTTGCTGCACAACACAAGGGGGTAAGAGTCAACCAAAGATTGCAGTATATAACCACATGCAGTGGACCCTGATTCTCAAAGTTACTGAGTCCTTTTGACCAACTTATTTCTTATGTTCAACCCAATTCATCAAGTATTGATTGAGTCACATTTCTATGCCAGAGACTGCACTGGGCAGAGGATACAAAGATTCAAAATAAATTTGCCACAACTTAGGAAAGCAAACTGGAGAAGGCAATGGCACCCCACTCCAGTACTCTTGCCTGGAAAATCCCATGGACTGAGGAGCCTGGTAGGCTACAGTCCATGGGGTAGCTAAGAGTCGGGCACGACTGAGCAACTTCCCTTTCACTTTTCACTTTCATGCATTGGAGAAGGCAATGGCAGCCCACTCCAGTGTTCTTGCCTGGAGAATCCCAGGGACGGGGGAGCCTGGTGGGCTGCCGTCTATAGGGTCGCACAGAGTCGGACACGACTGAAGCAACTTAGCAGCAGTAGCAGCAGCAGGAAAGCAAACAGATAACAATCATATCATTTTGTGATGATACAGAATAATGTCTAAAGGGAAAGTCACTAACTCCCTCAGGGAGATCAGGGGGACTACGTGGAGGAGGAATACTCGGACAAGTTCCAGGTTGTGGGAACAGCAAGTGTGGAAGTACGAGTAAGTGGAAAGCAGAGTACATTTGCAGAGCTGTGGATGGTTTGCAGTTGCTGAAGGTAGAAGGAAAGTTAGGCAAGGGACAGAGCTAGAGGGAGGAGCAGGGGCCAAATCACAAGGAGCAAAGCTTGTACCTTACGCTGTAGACTAAGGCTTCTCACATTGTAACAACATAAAAATCACCTGGGAATCTTGCTAGAAGGAAGGTACATTCTGATCCAATACCTCTGGGGAGTCTGCATTTCTAACAAGCTCTGTGGTAATACTCATGCTTCTGGGCCACAGACTACACTTTGAGTAGAAGCAATGAACACTGAAGGCAATGAAGTAGGGAATATTTGGGGATTCCAGAAAGACCACTCTGCAGTACCGGGATGGGCCTGTTAGGTGGGGAAGACTTAAGGAAGAGACCAGCTAGGGCGGTATGTCAAGATTCACATGAGAAATGGTGAAAACAGGAATTAGATTTACTGTGTCATGTGCTAGGAAGCAATAAAAACAGTTATTCATTTTCCTGATTATTCTGAATCAATGCTACAGAATGAAGAATTTTAGATTTACATCCTTAAATAGCACAATATGTCTGCTGAGTGTTTACTTCTGTATCCACGGCATTCTTAAACCCATTTCACAATATTTTTCATTTTAACCTGCAAAATCAATTCTACTCAATCAAATAATTTGCTATCAAGGGGTCCTTTCAAGTGGGCTGGATCTGGTGCTAAGAAATGCAAAGAAGATATGCTAAGATTTGTAAGGAGATGCATTTTTCACAAGGAATTGGAGGGCATTGTCATTTTAACCAGGCTCTATGCACTGCAAAAGTGACATGGCACCTTGTTTTGCTTAAGAATTATCTGCAGCACTTATTAAAAATGCAGACTCTTCTCCTATTCTTCACCTTCCCTCATCCTTATTTTAAGCAGTTTATGTGGATTCAGGTACCCACATTTTAAACCAGTACCTCCAAGAGAATCTGATGCAGGTGAAATACTCAAGAGAAATTAAGAAATGCCAATCTAGTTAATTTTAGGAAAAACTAATTGCCTTCCTATAAAATTGCTGTCATTACTTATTACTAATACCACCAAACACCCAAGATGATCGCTACCTCCAAGAAGTAAATATTCTCTATGAGTTAAGTGACCAGGAAATTGTATATTTCTCTACCCACCATCCTTATTCCCATGCCATGCTTATATAGGCACTTGTATCTGGCAAGATCCACACAGCATCACCATTATTGGTAACCCAAAAAGTAATTTCAAAGGTGTTATAATACTCATTACTTCCTTTGATTCAATGAAGTAGGTAATACAACGCCAACTCTCCACGTCTATGTAGAAAACCTCAGAGATAGTATGGGTCTTGTTCAGCATCACATTGCTGGTTAGGAGAGTAAACACTGCAGCAGAATTCTGTCCTATCTTCAAAACAAATTCAGGAATCAGAACTTCTTATGATCACCTGCCTCTCCAAGCATCCAAGAAGAACTGTGGCTCTCAACCCTGGCTAATATCAGAACCATCCTTTGAGCTTTCATTCACCTTGATGCCAAAGACACACTCTAGACCCAGGTGGGAAACAGGCATCAGTATTTTTAAAGATCTCCAGTGATTCTAATGTGCAGCCACATTCGAGAAGCTTTGATCTGGAACCTCTGGCAGAGGAGGCTTTGCTCTGGTGCTAATGAAGCTTAAGTCTCAAGGATCTCCACCTCCATAAAGACTGTTTACAAAAGATGTGTATTTAAATTTGTATTCATGATTTATTTTTTTCTCAAAGAAGGCCCCTTGAGTCAGCTTGGGTTCTCTGAGATATGGACAGCAAGAAAGTTTACTGAGGAATGATAAAGGGGAGACACTGTTGGCAACCCTGATCCCTGACCTTGCAAAGGTAAATGTGAATGGAGTCTCTATGGACACATCGACACCACACCCCTCATCTATAAAGGTTTCACACCTCAAGACCTAGACCTGCCCCTTCCTTCCTCTGGATTCCTGGCTGAGTTGGGAAAGGAGTGAATTCATCCAATAGCACCAGGGTTAACATTGAGAATTTTCAGCAGCAATTCACAAGCCACATGCACAACCTCAATTTTTCTTTTAATTTTCTGAGAAAGCTTGGCTGTAATGTGCAAGTGTTTTCTCTAAAGTGAATAAACATTGAGTGAATAAACACCACCAAACGGTGATCAGTCTGCCAGTCTGCTGTCTTCAGGGACCTACCATGAAGAAAAACAGGTGATACTTGGATTTATTCATTGTTAGTCACATAAAGGTTTTCATCAAGTGTTTTTCTATATTCTAAACACTATGTGATATATAGTGTTCTGGATTCAAGAGCTGGTTCCTGTTTTCATGAAGCTTATATTCAGTAAGGGGAGCTAAACCAAAAGCCAGTGACTGTGTAAATAAGTAAAATGATGACAGTTTGTAACAAGTGTTTAAGACAGACGCAAAGTGCCTTGATAGAAAGTGAGGGACTAGGAGCTGTCTTAGATAAGCTTGTTTGAGAAGGCCTCTCTGAAGGAGGGGATATTTAAATAGAGACTTGGATTTTGGGGATTAGGGTAGGATGAACACAGGGCAGGGGAATGCTCCAGGTAGAGATAAACTCTTGGTTTGTTCTAAGTGTTATTCTAAATCTGGGTTGTCTAGAGCACACTGAGCAATGTGATCCTTGGCACAGAATGAGTTTGGAGAAGTTTGAAAGTTAGACAGACCTTATAAACTATGGCAGGGAATCTGGACTGTATTTTAAATGTAAGGAGAAGTCATAGAAGGATTTTAGGCAACATGGCAGTGCTGTTGGGAATGAGGTAACTGGATCTAATTGCTGTCTTAAGGGGATGGTTTTGGCTGTTATGTGGGAATGCATAAGGGGGGCAAGGGGGAGCATAGAGACTATTTCGACTGCATCTTGAGATTTGGCATTGGGTAGATGACCTGGGGGAGTGGGGGGCATATTAAATGCTTCCTGTATCATTTTTCTGCCAAGTAGCTTAAAGAACAATATCAAAGGTTTAAATCTATTAAGACATCGATTTCAGAGTGTATTTGAGGGCAACTTTAACAAATGATATCTATGAGTTCAGCCATAGGACTGGAAAAGGTCAGTTTTCATTCCAATCCCAAAGAAAGGCAATGCCAAAGAATGCTCAAACTACCGCACAATTGCACTCATCTCACACACTAGTAAAGTCATGCTCAAAATTCTCCAAGCCAGGCTTCAGCAATATGTGAACCGTGAACTTCCTGATGTTCAAGCTGGTTTTAGAAAAGGCAGAGGAACCAGAGATCAAATTGCCAGCATCCGCTGGATCATGGAAAAAGCAAGAGAGTTCCAGAAAAACATCTATTTCTGCTTTATTGACTATGCCAAAGCCTTTGACTGTGTGGATCACAATAAACAAAACTGTGGAAAATTCTGAAAGAGATGGGAATACCAGACCACCTGATCTGCCTCTTGAGAAATTTGTATGCAGGTCAGGAAGCAACAGTCAGAACTGGACATGGAACAATAGACTGGTTCCAAATAGGAAAAGAAGTTCATCAAGGCTGTATATGTCACCCTGTTTATTTAACTTCTATGCAGAGTACATCATGAGAAACGCTGGACTGGAAGAAACACAAACTGGAATCAAGATTGCCGGGAGAAATATCCATAACCTCAGATATGCAGATGACACCACCTTTATGGCAGAAAGTGAAGAGGAACTAAAAAGCCTCTTGATGAAAGTGAAAGAGGAGAGTGAAAAAGTTGGCTTAAAGCTCAACATTCAGAAAACGAAGATCATGGCATCCGGTCCCATCACTTCATGGGAAATAGATGGGGAAACAGTGGAAACAGTGTCAGACTTTATTTTTTTGGGTTCCAAAATCACTGCAGATGGTGACTGCAGCCATGAAATTAAAAGACGCTTACTCCTTGGAAGGAAAGTTATGACCAACCTAGATAGCATATTCAAAAGCAGAGACATTACTTTGCCAACAAAGGTCTGTCTAGTCAAGGCTATGGTTTTTCCTGTGGTCATGTATGGATGTGAGAGTTGGACTGTGAAGAAGGCTGAGCGCCGAAGAATTGATGCTTTTGAACTGTGGTGTTGGAGAAGACTCTTGAGAGTCCCTTGGACTGCAAGGAATTCCAACCAGTCCATTCTGAATGAGATCAGCCCTGGGATTTCTTTGGAAGGAATGATGCTAAAGCTGAAACTCCAGTACTTTGGCCACCTCATGCGAAGAGTTGACTCCTTGGAAAAGACTCTGATGCTGGGAGGGATTGGGGGCAAGAGGAGAAGGGGACAACAGAGGATGAGATGGCTGGATGGCATCACTGACTCAATGGACGTGAGTCTGGCTGAACTCCGGGAGTTGGTGATGGACAGGGAGGCCTGGCGTGCTGCAATTCATGGGGTCGCAAAGAGTCAGACACGACTGAGCGACTGAACTGAACTAATCTGATCTGATCTATGAGTTCCTATTACAAATTAAAAATGTTTTCATCATTGTATTAAAACTCATTTTTTGTTCTTGACTCTTTCCTAGTAGAACTTGAGTTAGACATTTGTAGTAAATATCAATTTACATTGCAGTATTTATAATTGCATAAGATATTTCCTTAGTTCTGCCTCAAACCAAAGAAAACCACTTTAATTTATTGAGCTCCTACTATATGCCAAAGCACTGTATGAAGATAGATATAGACAGACATAGAGAGATATATAGTTACCTTTTTGGATGAGGAAAACTAGGCTTAATTGACAACATGGCCAAGACCATACAACTTACATGGCACAGAGCTAGGACTGGAACCATTGTCTATCTGATTTCAAAAGCTTGCTTTGAACCACTAAATATACTGCCCAAATATCATGTTGTATCCATTTTTTCCTTGAACTATAGAAAGGAGGGCTTTTCATGTTAACATGGAAATAAAGTAACTCTTTAAAGGATTTCTCAGTCCAAAATCTGATTCTGTGTGTGTTAGGAAAAGTCACACTTCTGGGGGTGAGATGTCTGCCTCCATAAACTGGAATTCACCATCAGAGAATCTTACTTGCTAATCTTATCACACACTGGCTGCCTTCTGAAACCAAATCAACAGCCCTAGAAATATCCCTCAACATCCCACTTGTGAAAATGTGAGCTGCTTAAAGTTTACATTAAATCCTTCCCAGAGCTACATTCAATTAAAACATGATGGTTCACTTAAAACATGTTTCTTATTATTCCCTAAGTAAAATCATCTCCCTAAACATACCTTATATTTGTATGGTACATCAGCTTGCTTTATATCATTTGATCTTTTATGGACAACTAACACAGGGGTTGGGCTTACCCAGTGGCTCAGTGGTAAAGAATCTACCTGCAATGCTGGGTTCAACCATTGGGTCAGGAAGATCCCCTGGAAAAGGGAATGGCTACCCATTCCAGTATTCTTGCCTGGAGAATCCCATGGACAGAGGACCCTGGCCGGCTACAGTCCATAGCATCGCAAAGAGTTGGACGCAACTGAGGTGACTGAGCACGCATGCAACACAGGGGCTATCATCCTCTTTTTAACAGATGAGGAAACTAACTCTCAGAGTTGAAATGGTTCTTTAAAGCAAGATTCTAGATCTAAAGAAGGGTAAGAGACAGGAGGAGGACCCAGGCACTATGACTGACTTCACCACTTTTACAAATATTAAAAGTAAAGAAGTTTCAAAAGGCTCTAAGCCATTATTATTTAATAATGTCAGTTTTACATACAGACTTACCCCGTATCAAGAGGAACTTTAGACCTGCTGGGGAAAGGGCTGGCTGGAAAATGTCTTTTGGTATTTGCAAGAAGGGTATAAATATCATAAATGTGAGGCTTTTCTATACTTAGCCGCTTCTGGCAATATTACTATATTGATTTCCTGTCATTGTTTCCATCCCTTGTTCCTTTCATTCACAGCTGGCCCTCTGTCAAGGATTCTTTTCTTCCCATGCTTTAAATTCCGTTCTGTTCAAAACCAGCTTGAATCAAATAGAACTATGAAAGGTGCCTTATGGACAATAGAGGCCATGCTGATGCTTTGATCTTCAGTGGAACACAGAAGGAGCTGAGGATGTTCAGACTGCAAAAAAGTCAGACAGGGTACAAACCTATTATTCAAATAATGGAAGGGATCTCAAAAAGAAGTGGAACCAGATCTATTTAGTGAAGCCCCAAAGATGGTATCAAAAACCACACGGAAACCATTTCATTCACTGACCCGTCTAATAAACTGAGAGGAAAAAGTCACAGGATGCAGTATTTTAATATAATTTCAGGATTTACAAAAGATTGTCCTGAGGAAGTGACATTTAAACTGAGACCCGAAAGATGCCTTCATCACAGCCCTATGAACCGAAGGAATATGCATGTCAAGCAAAGTGAACAGTAAAGGTGGAAAGAATTTGGTACATTCAAGGACCTAAAAGGAAGTTAGTAGCCTAATTAGAAAGACAGACACTTGGAGGAGAGACTGGAAGGAAGTGGGAGTCACACTCTGGAGATAGGCTGCGAGAGAGCAAATTGATTTTAGCTGAGAGTAAATAATAAAACTCTGTCACTCAGATCTGTCTGAAAATGAACTGGGCTACTGATGAACAAGGGTTGCAAGAAGCTGGGCGACCCTGAAGGACAACATTAGTTAAAGACGTGAAGCAGGAGACAGGGTAGAAGGCCGCCTATCTTTCTACAGTTTAACGTGCAACAAACTTGGGGGTTTTCGATGCTGTAAACAACAACAAATAAATAGTGAGTGGGTAGATCCATGGTGGGAGGTGAAGAGGTCAAAATGAAATGGTGGTGGTGAAGATTAGGGAATTGAGGTCAATGCTCTTCACATGGGAGGCAAATTTCAGTTGTGAGATATGGGCCCTGTAATATCATAGTCTGTGGCTAGGAAAATGGACTGCTGTCTGCTTCCTGCTGTAGCTGTATGCTTAGCGCAGCATATTTGCTGAATGAATAAATGAATGAAAGTCCCTGCAATGCTGGTATGCTTACTGCTGCCCCTTAGTTGTTACAATAGGACAATCACTCAAATTCTATGTATAAATTCCGGGCGATGCCTGAGAAAGGCAGAGGGAAGGGGGAGTTAATCAGCTCCTAAGTGTAGTCTGTCCATAAACCCTTCACTGCCAGGCAAGAAAAATCAGCCGTCCTCCCTTTTCACATTTCCCTGAGGCTCAGCTCTGGTCATTTCTTTTCCTTCAAGGCTGCCTGTGATATTCATTTGACCTGATTTCTTCTGTACAGCGTGGCGGTTGAGGATTAGTAGGCTTGTCCTTGCCTGAATTGGAGGAGCTGGCTGAGCCTTCCCTGATGGAGAACCCCACCTCCACCATGAACAGCTGCCTGCTTTATTGGCTCGGGCTGCAGACCATCACTGACAGGTCAGCTGCAGCTAGCAGACAGCTCTGTGCTAACCAAAGGCCAAGAAAGAAACCCTGGGCAAGGAAACAGTGCCTGGCAGCACACACAGCAGTCTTCCTCTTCTGCGCCAGACCCCAGGCATTCCGGAGAGATCCCTGCATGATCCAGAGCTCCTAGAAATGGTCTGTTAAGAACAAGACTCACTGCCCAGTACACATTAGGGCATTGATAAGACAGTCTCCTCTGATGGTTTCCTGAGGTTCACCCTGTGTCTACTAGTTTCAGTTTGGGGCTCCCTGAAGCTGGAGGCTGCAGGGGATGAAGCTCCCTCATGGTTACAGGGAGAGAGATCACAGCCATGCTGTAGAGTGGCCTGGAGCCAGAGCCAGCTAGTGGCTCTTAGTTATTAATTGCCTATGAGGTGCCAGGCACATATATCATGATTGCAGTGAGCACCGTGATGAGCCACCCATGTCCCTCTGCAAGCTGTTGCTGCAGCTGCTGAAAGTACCCTTAGCAGACAGATTTCTCTCACCAATTACTTTAGGACTTGCCTCAGCTTCAGAGAGCTGACTTCTCCAAGGTCATGAGCTTTCCTCAGTGATGGATCAAGGTGACTGTGTAAAGGCTGGACCAAGTCGGCCCAATGCAGGACAGCTTTGATGGGTCATTTTGTTTCCAGAGTTTCCTGTGGGGTTGGTCCAGGCTGGCACTGGACCTGTATGGCAGCTCCACATCACCCTCTGCCCAATTCTGCTTCCTTCTCCTCAACAGGGGTTTGTCCCAAGCACCCTCCTTAAAAATATCTCACATGTTCAACTTTGTCTCAGAGCCTACTTCAAGGAGAAGCCAACCCATGAGAGTTATAAAGGGTAAAAATGATTGATGAGTGATTTTTCTCCGTCCTGCATTCCCCCTCTGCTTCTCTGTGACCTTCGCTATTCATTTAACTTTCTTGGATCCTGTGACTGAAAGGCAAATCTTAAATGCACAAAATACAAAAGAATGAACTACACATTCCCTTACAATTGTAAGATCCCCAATTTTTTACACAGTTAATAATTTAAAAGTTTTCTCCCATACTGTGATATGATACAATTGCTGTTTGTTTTACTATCTTAAGTGATGCCTACATTATATAGTTGGATCATCACTAGTTCTTGTAAAATATGCAGGAAGGTACTGTTTTCCAGTTCATGTTTGGAGAAACTAAAGCTCAGAGAAATTAAGTCATTAGTGCAAAAATACTGATGCTTAATTTGCCCAAAATACAAACTTATATCTCCTGAAAATTCTCCTAATACTTATCTCATGCTATTACTCCAATTTTCTTTACTCTGGTGTCCTTATATCTATTTCTGTGTAACAAGTTACCTTAACCATTAGTGGTTTACAGAAACACACATTTGTGATTTCCCACAGTTTCTGAGGGTCAGGGAGAGGCCTGGATTGGTGGTTCTTGCTCAGAGTCTCTCCTGTGGTTACAGTCAGGATGTGGGTTGATGCCACAGGCATAAAGGCTGGTCTGGAACTGGAGGACCTGCTTCCAACATAGTGGTTGTTGACTGGAGGCCTTCATTTCTCACTGGTTGTTGATAGGAAGCTTCCATTCTCCAGGAATAATATGATTCCTGGAGTCAGGAAGACCTGCTGGAGAACAGATAGGTTACCCACTCCACATTCTTGGGCTTCCCTTATGGCTCAGCTGGTAAAGAACCCACCTGCAATGCAGGAGACCTGGGTTCAATCCCCGGGTTGGGAAGATCCCCTGGAGAAGGGAAAGGCCTGTATTCTCCAGTATTTTGGCCTGGAGAATTCCATGGACTGTAAAGTCCATGGGGTGGCAAAGAGTTGGACACAAGTGAGTGACTTTCACTTCAGAAGTCACACATGATCATTCCTCCCATATTCTGTTCATCTGCAGGATTCATTCAGTCCAGTGAATCCTTTTGTTCAAGGGGAGTAGAATTAAGCTCCAACACTTGAGAGGAGAAACGTCAAGGAACTGATGGACACATGTTTAAACTGCCAGTCTTGCTGTTTGGTTGGTTTAAACATTACCCACTAACAGGGAAATTTAAGCCACCACAAAGAACCAGACTGTCAAAATTGTGCTGCATGAGAAGTTTTCTCAGGTTTCACATTAGGTGGCAATTTGATGACCTTTTATTCCTTGGCTAGAGTTGGATTTTTAAAAAAATTAAAATAATTTGATAATAATGCAATGATGAAGAATAACCACTGTTTTGCCTGTGCAGGATCAATTCTTTTTTCTAAATTTACTTGGGAACCCCATTTACCTCTCCTGATCCAGGCAGAACTGGCAATTGGAATTCACTTCCTTTAGGTCCAGAGATAGTCATTGTGACCCAGGCCTGGCCAATCAGCATTTTTATTATCCTCGTCATACACTGTTTCTGGGACAGACACAAAAATCATGTAGGCTCAGTGATAGCCAATGTACAAATTTTGTTGGAAATATTGAAAGCAGATTTCTTTCTATAGGGTTTGGTAGGCTCCTGCCATCATATACAATGCTTGTTTGTGAGTGAAGTTGGTACCAAGGCAAAATGGTGCCAAGAAAGAGAGAAAGAGAGAGAGAGAGCGAGAGAGCAAGCTTCTTAATAATATCATTATTGGCATCTAGAAAGTCCAGCATTAACTCAAGCCTGCTCTATGCCTGGATTTTTAAAGCCATAAGCCAATAAAATACCTACTTTTTTTTTTTTTTTTTAAGTTACAACCAAGAAGTTCTAAGAGAATATCATAACATTCATCTCTTAGAACCTTATATGGGACAACTGACTGGTTCAAAATTGAGAAAGGAGTATGACAAGGCTGTTTACTTGTCACCCTGTTTATTTAACTTATATGCAGAGCACATCATGACAAATGCTGGGCTGGATAAGTTATAAGCTGGAAATAAGACTGCCAGGAGAAATATCAACAATCTCAGATACGCAGATGATACCACTCTAATGGCAGAAAGCAAAGAGTACCTAAAGAGCCTCTTGATGAGAGTGAAAGAGGACTATGAAAAAGCCGGCTTAAAAGTCATTAAAAAAATCTAAGATCATGGCATCCGGTCCCATCACTTCATGGCAAACAGAAGGGGAAAAGTTGGAAACAATGACAGATTTCCTTTTCTTGGGGTCTAAAATCACTGCAGATGGTGCCTGCAGCCATCAAACTAGAAGATGATTGCTTCTTGGAAGGAAAGCTATGGCAAACCTAGATAGTGTATTAAAAAGCAAAGGCATCACTTTGCTGACAAAATCTGTATAGTCATGGCTATGGTCTTTCCAGTAGTCATGTCCAGATGTGAGAGCTGGACCATAAAGAAAGCAGAGCATCAAAGAATTCATGCTTTTGAACTGTGGTGCTGGAGAAGACTCCAGAATCCCTTGGATAGGAGATCAAGCCAGTCAATCCTAAAAGAAATCAGTCCTGAATATTCATTGGAAGGACTGATGCTGAAGCTGAAGCTGTCATACTTTGGCCGTCTGTTGAGAAGAGCTGACTCATTGGAAAAGACCCTGATGCTGGGAAATACTGAAGGCAGAAGTAGAAGAGGGCAACAGAGGATGAGATAGATGGATGGCATCACTGATTCAATGGACATGAACTTCGGCAAACTCCGGGAGATGGTGAGGGAAAGGGAGGATTGGCGTGCTGCAGTCCATGGGGTTGCAAAGAGTTGGGCACGACTTGGTGACTGAACAATGACAGCAACATCTCTTGTTGAGTATTTATAATATGCTAGGACATATGCTAAGACCTAAATATCATTTCATTTATCTCCTAAAGTGATAACATTTTGAAGGAGATACTATCATTTTCCCTTGAGAAGAGGCTCAGTGAAGGTAAAATGTGTCAATCATCCTTCAAGGAATAAAGAAGTTGGAATTTAAGCAAAGACTTGTGTAACTAGGCAGCCACAATCCCATCTCTGTGCTGTCCTGACCAATTTAACATTGGGGGATTTTTAAATATTTACTGAACCAATTAGTTCAGTAAGGGTAGTAATTACCACTGATCACTCAGAGCTCAGTCTGTGCTAAACTTGCATGCATTGTGTCATTGCATCTTCACATTGACTTTAGGATGAAAATACTGCCATGTTCATTTCATAGATAAGGAAAGTCCAGAACAGTTTAGCATCTTGTCCAATGTTACACAGCTTGTAATCAGTAGAGATGGATTCTGACCCAGATATATTTGAGGAGAAGCCACACATACTCAGTTTAATATCAGTAAAGATTTAACAATTAAGAGTCTATGGGTACTTTGGAAAGAACACTAGGGTCCAGTTTAGGATTTTTTGAAAGACATTTTCTCTCATTCTATTAGGGTGACCAACACATCATGGATTCTCCATGATGTTCTCATTTTAAAAACTGTGAGTTACACTGGTTTCACTATCTTGCAGAGGAGTGGCAAATGGGAAGACCAGGATGTTTGTTTTCGACTGGCAAACAGAAAAAGGGAATTGGGGCTGTGAGCTCCTTGCCATCCACTGTTCTTAGACAGAACAGACCCAGGATTCAGGGAAGGTAAGAAACCAGGGGAAACCTGCTACCTTAGCTACCCATCCATATGATAAGCTTAGAAGGCTGGACCTGGGATGTTCCAATCAAAGATGTCTTGAGCATCTGTTCCCATATACTCTGAGCCTAAAAGATAATGCTTTAGTTCCTCAGCAGTTTTAGTCCTAGCAGTCAATGGCCTTTGTCAGTAAACGCATCTTGCAAGGTGGGAACCTTTCTTTGAAAGAGTTGTGTGTAGTAGGCAGAGAGCAGGTCATGGGGTCTGGTGTCTTAGGTTTGCACCCAGCTTAGCCACAGCTCCTGTGCTACCTCTGGGCCTTGGATTACTTCACCCCTAAAATGTTGTGGGTAGTGACTATCTAAGAGTTTTGCAGTGTAGATTAATGAGTTAACAAGCTTTGTATGTTGAAATAATTCTAAATATAAAGGATGCTGTTAATGCTAAGTTTCATTATATATCACATCTCCTTGAAATCAGTTAATCTTTGTAGCTTAGGTTTTCATTTCTATTTTCACTACTCACACTACTGAAGGATTCCATCCAAAGACAGAATTTACAAACAGCTCCACATGATAGGCGGAAGGACGGTCCCCCCAAAACACTCATATCCTAATTCCTAGAATTTAGGGTTATGTTATGTTACATGCCAAAACTGGTACTCAGCTGACATTAACAAGTGTCCTTGAATGTGGAAGAGAGAGGTGGCAGAGTCAGTGTCAGGGTGGTACAGCATGAGAAAGATAGGATTGGTCATTGTTCACTTTGAAGATGGAAGAGGAGTCACAGCGAAGGAATATGGGGCAGCCTCTAGGATTTGAAAAAGACAAAAAAAAAGAATTCTCTTAAGAGCCATCAGAAGCCAATGCATCCCTGATGACACTTTGATTTTAGCTTAGTGAGACCCATTTCAGATTTCTGACCTCTAGAACTGTAAGATAATACATTTGTGTTAAGTAAAAAACTTTGTGATAATTTATTATAGCAGCCACAGAAAACAAATAGACTCTAAAACCAAGATAATCCAGCAAGAAATATACATAGGGTTCTCACATGAAGTGAAGCAATTGTCCCTTGTGAGGTGGGTTATTTACTCATGTTTCTCTGGGCAGCCTGAGAGTGAGCCTTTTAAGAACTTAAGACATGGTGTTTGATGGATGTGTCTGCAGCATCTCCCCTGGGTTGTTGTAACACACAGGAAGACACAGAGGTGGACTCTTCAGAGGTGAAACTTAAAAAAATTTTTTTTGCCAATTTCACTTCTGTATATCTTTCCAAAGTCATCTAAACCGCTCTTGGTCCCTGTCTCTAGTTTTACTGGAATCAGTATTTGAAGATAAATGAAAAGGCAGCTAGTGTTTCTTATGGGTTGGTTTTTGTTTTTTTTTAGTTTTCTTTTTTATTTATTTATTTTTTAAATTTTATTTTAACTTTACAATATTGTATTGGTTTTGCCATATATCAAAATGAATCTGCCACAGGTATACATTTGTTCCCCATCCTGAACCCTCCTCCCTCCTCCCTCCCCATACCATCCCTCTGGGTCGTCCCAGTGCACCAGCCCCAAGCATCCAGGGTTGGTTTTTAATGAGATATTTTTTTCATTCTCTCTGAAGAAGAGGCAGTCCAGCAAAATGGCAGAAGGGCTGCAATTTGCAATTATACTGGCAAGATTTAAATCATGCCCCTACCACTTTACATGCTCTGTGACCTTCTGCAAGTTACAAAGCATCTCCAAGTCTGTTTTCTCATTGAAAAAACTGGGTTAATTAAGAGTAACTCCCTGGAGACTTAGGCATGTTCAACAGAATGATAAAGAATTGTGCATGGTGCCTGCCTCATGGTAAGTTCTCCAGAAATGTTAACTGCTACCATTCATTGCCCATTCCTGATCCAAAAGAAATGAAGGAAAGAAAGCAGCCCAGTATGCAGGGGAGGGCATGGAACAACTAACAAAGGCTGAGAGTGGAACTCAGAAAACCAAAGGGGCTGGCCAAACACTGACTCAGTTGTTGACAGAGCTTTGGGATTTGGCTGACTCACTCTTGATGAAACTGTGCTCACTCTGCCAGTCTTCCCAGACACCTCGAAACCTGTACTTAGAGAACATCCCACAAGATGTGTGTGTATAGTAAATATTCATCAAAACTCATTTGCCACCCTGGGTGCTAGTTTACTGGAGCACATATTACCAGAGGCCTTCACAGCATTAACAGGATCCAAAGGTTCTCTCTGGAGTTGCCTCATTTAGCGTGCAGGACAAGGGCTTTGAAGTCAAACAGACCTTAGTTGAAATCCTAAGTGGCTCTGCCACTTCTCAGCCGCCCTGTTTTCTTCATCTATGAAAGGGAGATGTTACCTTCCCCTCAAAGATGTTTTCAGGATGAAATGTGATATGCAAATGACAGGCTTGAATAGTCCAAGATGGTCTTTGTCGTAGTGGTTCATGTGCTATTGGTATGGATTATTTGGGTTCAAAAGACTTGATTCCAGCACTAGCTCCACTGCAAAATATGACCTTGGGGAAATCCTAAACCAATTTTGAAGTTGTTTCTCTTTCTGTACAAACAGGATAATAAAGTGATACATCTACTTTATGGGGCTGTTATGTATGTCAAATGAGATAAGGCTTGTATATAAAAGCCTTTTTTCTTTTTCTTTTTTTCTTTAAGTCTTATGTTTGGAGTCAGAATATAAATTTTCCAGGTTGTGCAAAAAGGTTCTGATGTGCCCCAGTCCTCTCTGTTATTGGTCAGCCTCCACAAATGGAATAGCCACCTCAGAGCTGTGCTAAAGTGGTGAGATTTTAGCACTTAGATCTTCATGGATAATGCCCTATGGGGTTGAGCTCAGTAGACACAAGCTGGGGAGGTCATATGAGGGTAGAGAGAGGTACAATCAACAGACAATTGCTACGCTTCTGTGTAAACCAATAGGATTAAGTTTCTGGATTCCAACAGTAGAGCAGGGGCCATCCACATAAGTAACACAAAGGCCAGAATATCCAAGAAACTAACCCCATAGGGACCAGGTACTAAGTCACTTATTTTCCACCAATAATCCAAGTTCATCTGCTCATCATCAACTCAATGGACCTGAGTTTGAGCGAACTCTGGGAGATAGTGAAGGACAGGGAAGTCTGTTGTGCTGCAGTCCATGGGGTCACAAAGACTCGGACATGACTAAGCAACTGAACAATAACAATCTACCCAACCACATGATCAAAGAGAAATCATTCTTCTGATTTTCTAGCAGAGAAAGGCCCAGAGATGGTAAAGCAAACTATCTATGAAAGAGCAAAGAGTAGATCTAGGATCTTGACCCAGATGTGTTCGGGCTCCAAAGCTGATGTTCTTTCCACACATTCATGTTGTATCCCTGGAGTCCCAGTGTGATGGTTTCATGACTCTTCTGATACCCAGGTCATACTGGACATCAACAGAATCCAGCAGCACAAACAGCATGCTTAAACAATGAAGTCAGAGGACTTTAGGGGACATTTGGAAACTTTGATCCTGTGGGAGCCTTGCGATAGTCTCAGAACTGCTTACTTACCAAGTTTCATTGATTGTGGTGTACAAATATTGACACACTTCTCATATGGCATTTCCCAAGGCATATTGCATAAGATATTATGTTATTAGTAACAATAAAACCCATAACTACCACAGGTAAACTGAAATTCAACAAACTACTACATTTAAAATTTACTGAAGGCGCCAGTTAAATGCTGTTTTAAAAACTATCATATTAAATACTGAAAATGTCCTTTTGAACTAGAAACTACTATTTTTATTTTATAGAAGAGGAAATCAAGTCTTAGAAAGGTAGATTATCATTTTGAAAAAAATAAGTTACATTCTCAAATATATTTTGGAATCCTTTAGTTAATCCACACTGTGCTGTTTCTATTTACTCCAGGACTTCTCAGGGCTTTTAATAGACTCTGAGAATCCTCAGGATGGGGATACTTATTCCGGGATTGCCAGATGTATTTGACACAGATTGCTTTCTCTACAGGACATCTCTTTGGCTGCCCTAGGACTGCTAGCTTGTCTGCTCCCCCTGGGAATCAGGTCTCCTGTGTTATCCTCATGCCATTCCTTATCTGATCATCTTGAAAAGTCATGAAATTCTTTTCTTTTTCAGAAGCTCTTCTTGTTTATGGACTCTGAGAGGGGTGGAGGGAGGTGTGAATTGCTTTTTATAGAGAACTGAGTCACTGATAGTTTGGACCTAACATATGAGACAGTAGCTGTCTGTTTTCCTGAAGAATTGCAGAGTTTAGTTCTGAAACAAGGAGATGAAGTCAGCTTTCCATTTTGCAAACTGCAGAAGTATTCATGGGTAAGAAATAAACTGGAAAATTTGGTTTGCAAAGGTTGCAATGTAAATGATGACAAAGTTTAAACCTGGAGGAAAAGTATAGGGATGTGTGGGGTTTTTATCCATTCTTAATTTACCTTATATAATATTTACCAAATAGCTAGGAGCAGTATGAAAAATAGGAGTGTGTGGGTTCCTTGCCCTGTAAGACCTTATGATTAAAAGTTTACATGCAAAAATCAGTAAGACAGGAACAAGATTTTATTTAAACTGCTTCCATTTTTAGTTTTGATATATTTCTAATTAATGTAAAACTTGGGGATTCCCTGGTGGCTCAGAAGATAGAGTCTGCCTACAATGTGGAAGACCTGAATTTGATCCTTGGGGTGGGGAAGATCCCCTGAAGAAAATGGCAACCCACTCCAGTATTCTTGCCTGGAAAATCCCATGGACGGAGGAGCCTGGCAGGCTACAGGCAGTGGGGTCGCAAAGACTGTAAAACTTATCTCCTTATAAATCAGTCGCCTTGCCACTTATTAACTTGTAAGTCAACTTCCTCCTTTTGAAAATCACCCCTAAAATTCCAAGGAATACAGAAATACAAACTCGATCTTGGATTAAAACACCTTTAAGTTAAACATGTAACTCCCAAACTATAACATATGACAACAGAAGTTAGATGTAGGCATGGTAAATGAACAAGCAGAGTAGTTCTTTACTCAGATGTCAGATTGCACTGAAGAATCTCTCAAAAGCTCAGGAATTGAAGGCACCTGGTTTTCCAGACTGTGGCAGTTGGGCAGTGGCTGAAAACAGGGACACATTTTGAAAGTTAGTATAAGAAGCAATTGTATCTGCAGGTCCCAAGACCTCTACCTTTAAGACCCTTCACAAGATGAAAGAATGGATGGGCCCTGATAGAAATGAACCAAAGAGGATTCAGACTTGAGGACCCTGGCTGCAGAGGAGTGTAAGATATAATTGTGCCACATTTGAAGGTAGCTTCCAGGGATATTTGGCTTATTCACACGTAAGCCAAATGTGCTTCCAAAGACAGAAAAAAACAAAAAAACAAACATATCACTCATGGATAAAGTCATTGGAGATTAACAATAAGTACATTTACAATTAACATTAACAATTAACATTACATTAACAATAAGTACACCATGTACATTTCCTAGGACAACTTTAACAAATTACCACAAAACTAGGTGGTTTAGTGTGACAGAAATTTATTCTCATAGTTCAGGAGGCCAGAAGTCCAAAACCAAGGTGTGGGCAGGATTGGTTCCCTCTGAAGGCCGAGGGAGAAACCATGTGCCCCCTCTGAGGGACACATATGAAGAAGTTAAAGGGCAGTGCAAAGCAATAAGCAATACAGTGATCAATTAAAGCATAAAATGCACTGTTTAAAGCTTGGGCAGTAGAAAAAATGAATGTTATGAAATTTGCAAGGACTAGAAAACATGAGTATCCAGATTCAAAGACCCTACTAGGAATACATCACAATGGTGACGTACAGACCCATGCTGAGGTGTCATCATATTTCAGAAGATCAGGGATGAAAAGAAGACCATTAAATTATCCAGAGTGGGTGGGATACAATTCATATTAAAGAAAATGTAATCAGAAAGGCCTCAGGGAGAGTTAATAGACAATAAGAGAATAGCTTAAAACTTCTGACAAAGTTATTTTCAACCTAGAATTTTACACCTTCTTAACTATCAATCGAACAAAGTTAGTGACTATGCTTAATGACTACATTATTATTATTTAGTCTCCTTAGACTGTTTTCCTTTATTTCAGCATTTCTCATTTCTCAAACAAAGCTAGTGGAGGTGATGGAATTCCACTTGAGCTATTTCAAATCCTAAAAGGATGATGCTGTGAAAATGCTGCACTCAGTATGCCAGCAAATTTGGAAAACTCAGCTGTGGCCACAGGACTGGAAAAGGTCAGTTTTCATTCCAAACCCAAAGAAAGGCAATGCCAAAGAATGCTCAAACTACTGCACAATTGCACTCATCTCCCATACTAGCAAAGTAATGCTCAAAATTCTCCAAGCCAAGCTTCAACAATATGTGAACCGTGAATTTCCAGATGTTCAAGTTGGATTTAGAAAAGGCAGAGGAACCAGAGATCAAATTGCCAACATCTGCTGAATAATTGAAAAAGCAAGAGAGTTCCAGAAAAACATCTACTTCTGCTTTATTTATTGACTATGCCAAAGCCTTTGACCGTGTGGATCACAACAAATGGTGGAAAATCCTTCACAAGATGGGAATACCAGACCACCTGACCTGCCTCCTGAGAAATCTGTATGCAGATCAAAAAGCAACAGTTAGAACTGGATATGGAACAACAGACTAGTTCCAAATCAGGAAAGGAGTACACCAAGGCTGTATATTATCACCCTGCTTATTTAACTTATATGCAGATTACATCATGGGAAATGCCAGGTTGGATGAAACACAGGCTGGAATCAAGATTGCTGGGAGAAATATCAATAACCTCAGATATTCAGATGACACCACCCTTATGGCAGAAAGGGAAGAAGAACTAAAGAACCTCTTGATGAAAGTAAAAGAGGAAGAGTGAAAAAGCTGGCTTAAAACTCAACATTCAGAAAACTAAGACCATGGTATCCGGTCCCATCACTTCATGGCAAATAGATGGGGAAACAATGAAAACAGTGAGAGGCTTTATTTTTCAGGGCTCCAAAATCACTGCAGATGGTGCCTGCAGCCATGAAATTAAAGGATGCTTGCTCCTTGGAAGAATAGCTATGACCAACCTAGACAGAATATTAAAAAGCAGAGACATTACTTTGTCAACAAAGGTCCATCTTGTCAAAACTATCATTTTACTGGGAGTCATGTACAGATGTGAGAGTTGGACTATTAAGAAAGCTGAGTGCTGAAGAATAGATGCTTTTGAACTGTCGTGTTGGAGAAGACTCTTGCAAGTCTCTTGGACTGCAAGGAGATCCAACCAGTCAATCGTAAAGGAAATCAGTCCTGAATATTCATTGGAAGGACTGATGCTAAAGCTTAAACTCCAATACTTTGGCCACCTGATGCTGAGAACTGACTCATAGGAAAAGACCCTGATGCTGGGAAAGATTGAAGGTGGGAGGAGAAGGGGACGACAGAGGATGAGATGGCTGGATGGCATCACTGACTTAATGGACATGAGTTTGGGTAAGCTCCAGGAGTTGGTGATGGACAGGGAAGCCTGGCATGCTGCAATCCATGCGGACACAAAGAATAGGACACGACTGAGTGACTGAGCTGAAACTATCAATCAAATATAAGGATGCAGGGGTGGGACAGTTTTAAGACTTTCCTCTTTCAGTGCACCCTTTCTTCTGTGTTCCAGCAAAATGGAAGAATGGACTAAGCTAGAGGAAAGGAATCCAGAAAAAAACCCAGATTAAGGAAATTTCAAGAATGTTACCTAAGAAAAATCCTGGGGTTCAAGTTGTGCTAGAGAGATGGCAGCATAGATTAAAATAGAATTTAGGGAACAAGTAGAAATGTCTTCAAGAAACTATTGAAACTAAGAGATTCTAAGTTTGTCATTTAAAAAAAATGTATTGAAAAGTGTTTTGAAGAGTTATTACAAAATGTGGAGAGATTTCTTCGATTTACATAAAACAGAGCAGTAAAAAGAAGTTAATTTTAATGCAGGTGAGAAAAAAGTGGGATAAGAGATTAAATGTAATTATGGTTACATTACTTCACTGAACAGTGAGAAATATTTACACAGACATAATGGTAAAAGCACTGAAGTGTAGTTAATCAAAATTGTGATGTAATCATATTGAAAGGGGTAGAAGTAGGGGAAATGAAATCTAATAGAACTAACATCATCCATCTAAAGAGGAAGTGAGTGGACAATGCTTGAATTTCAGAATTCAAGAAAAAGATGTGTAGGCATATTTTCTTTTTTAAAAATATAGGGAAATAAGCAGAAGAAACAGCTAAAGGTTTTTCAGTAGGTGCCCCTGGGGAGGAGATCAAGCGATAGTAAGTCAATGTGTCCTGGCTGTGTTGAGTATGTCCTGGTGATTTGGGGTTTCTGGTTTTGTTCTTTGAGTCCCTGCTCTTCTTCCAATCTGTGAGCTGCCTCAGTTTTCTTCACTGCCACATAATCCAAAAATTATATATTCTGTTTTGCATAATACACTTTGAACTGAGATTCTGTTACAACTAAGAGTCCAAGCTATCTCAGTGATAGAGGCGGATCCCATTAATGTATGCAACCTGATGACTCTTGTTAAAAAATTAGTTCTGATTTATGTCTAATGTACAGTCTATTCCCTGTCCTGAACAGACCAAGCCCTTATAATGATACAAAATTAACCATATTCTGCATCTTTCCCAGGCTTCTCTTGCATCGCCTCCAGTTTCTTGTCACACTTTACACACACTCAACTACTTTTAGTTCCCTACCATGTACTTCCTACCCCAACATGCCCCCAACCCACCCAGCATTCTCTTCTAAATTGCTTTCTCTAGAACCTCTTTCCTTTATATATATGGTTAATTCTTCTTCTTCAAGACTCAGCTCAACTGCTTCCTTCCATGGCCTTCTCTGGTTTAGTAGGTTGGCTTGGATAGTACTCAACTACACAGCTCAGTGTCAGCCCTTCAAACATTATGCTGTAATTCTGTGATTCTGATTCTGTATCCTTCTTTAGACAGGAAGCTACCTAAAGATTAGAACTGTGTATCAGTCATTGTGGTACCCACAGCTCTCATAGCAGTTGTTCAATATATGTGTACTGTACCAACCAGCTCTGCTTCTGTCTACATGGAACATAGATAAATGTGATTATCTTGGTGTTTCATGTGCATAAAAACACCATCTCTGAATGGTGGCTTAAAACAACAACCATTTCTTTTTTTATGACTCTAAAGTTCAGTTCAGTTCAGTCGCTCAGTCGTGTCTGACTCTTTGTGACCCCATGAATCGCAGCACGCCAGGCCTCCCTGTCCATCACCAACTCCTGGAGTTCACTCAGACTCACATCCATTGAGTCAGTGATGCCATCCAGCCATCTCATCCTCTGTGAGCATGGCAAGTGGGTACAGCTTGTCCCTTTTTTATGTGGTGTTGGCTGAGATCACACATGTGGCTTCATTGAGCTAGGAATTCAGCAAGAGCTCAAACATTTAAGATTCACCCATGTGTCTGGTGTCTTGGCAGGGCTGGCAGGAATGGCTGGGACTAGCTGGACCTCTCTCTCCCCAAGGATCATTTAGTGGCATCACCTGAGCTCCTTGACATGGGACCTAGATCCCTAAGGAAGGAAAGGAAAGTCGCTCAGTCATGTCCGACTCTTTGCGGCCCCATGGACTGTAGCCTATCAGGCTCCTCCATCCATGGGATTTTCCAGGCAAGAGTGCTGAAGTGGAGCTGCCAAGAGTCTTAAAGCCTCATTGTTCATAATTCACCTTGTCGCTTCTGTTACCTTCTCTCAGTCAAAGCAACTTGTAGGCCCAGCTCAGATTCAAGGAGGGAGAGTAGGTTCCCAGGGGAGGATTGACATGACAAGCCTGGGAGAAACTGTTGTCATCCATCTTTACAGACAACCTACATTTTATAATTTAATCATTATGGGTAACTAATTTCATTCATACATTTCTGAGCAAAAACATTCATTTTTGTGGATAAGAGTCTCCCTAGAAAAGTCAAGAAGTGTGACTGGTGAGGAGGCACCTTGTTTTGCATATGTGATTTTAATTTCAAAGATAAAAATAAATGGTTCAGTTGTGATATTTGAAGAGCCATGCTCAGACATAGTGCTGATGTTTTTTTCTACAAATTACGAAGGGATAAGTTGCTTTTGTAGAAAAATAATGGAAGAAGAAGGGAGCTTATGTGGTCCTATGATAATAAACTTTTCAGTAAAAATGACCTAGATGATATTTCTGAAAATATTAACTGTCCTCAGCCAAAACTTAAAATAATGTTCATCTTTAAAATGATCCATTATATGTAGCCATTCTGTCTCGGGATACATTTTTGCACATCAGTGCTTTCAAGAATATGGAACTCTCAGAGAATAATAAATGGATATACCTGCATTTTAGACATGTCCATTACACTAATTAAAATCTAGTATGGCCACAGCTTTTAATTACTTTTTATCATTGTTGCAGTCAATGAAGCTCATTTTATTACCCACTATAATGTCTCACTTGTAATAAATCTTCATAAAACCTGAAAAGAGTTTTCATTTCTGAATTCCAGAGATAGGCCTTCCTGTCTAGCTTTGCTTGGAGCAGAATGCATAAATAAGCCTTATTTGCTTGTTACCTGAAAAGATAAACAATGCAAATGAGACTAAATGGAACTATGCTTTTTCCTATCTCTATTTGAATATCCTTTTCTACATTTCATTGTATTTTGAAATCTTTGTTGATAACAATTTATCCCTCAAGAGAGACAAGTCAAAGCATTTAATGAGGCTTAAGAGAGCTAAAGCAAAGATCAGAATTCTTGAGTTCCAGTTTTGGTTCTGCCACAACCTTACTGCTCTTAAGCCTTAAGTAAGTCCCTTAAACAAACAGAACCTTATTTTTTTTCCAGTTGTATCTAAGAGATGAACTCATCTGCTCTGCTTTCTTCACAGAAAAGACAAAGACAGTGAAAGAGCTTGGCAAATTATAAATCTCTAAGGAGATGATATGAGGAAACACATTGGTGAAACCATAAATGAGATGGCAGAGACCATAAAGACTGAAAGGTAGATTGAGTCATTCATTATTTACTCATTTAATATTTATTGAGTGGTAGGCACTGTGTTCAAGGCTGGAGATCAGTGGTAAATCAGACAGTTGAGGTTCTCCCCATCCTTGAGGAACTTGCAGCCTGATAGGAGAGACATATTGAACAAGAAAGCAAATAGTTAGTATCTCTGTAATAAGTGCTAGAAAGAAGAGGAATGGGACAGTGTGAGAGAAAGAAATAAGGACAGTAAAACTTCCTGCTAAGGGAAGTTGAGCCTGGAGGGTGAGATGGAGTCAGACTGGCAGATAAAGGGGTACACAGGCAAGTCCTAAGTAAAAAGCAACTCAAGGAAAACAAATATACCTAGATGATCCTGAGGAAGAGAAGAGAGGGCAGGCACAGTTAAGAAATATATAAACTATGAAGGGTTTTGGCTCCTAAGGGACATGGAAAGTGACTGAAGGCTTTTAAGCAGGAAAATGATGGGATCAGATATTATGCTTTACAAAGGTCCCTTCTGCCACTGGGTTGTAAGTGTCAAAAATGGAAAGAGGAAGTTCCCTCAGAGGGCCAGAAAAGTGAAGATGTAGCATAGTTCAGGGGCTAGCAGTAGAAATCTTGGGGATTAGATGAATTCGAGATATATATTGGAGGTGAAACTGACAGGATTTACTGATAGAATAATTATAATTAGAAAGGATTCCAAGATTTCTGGCCTGATCCATTAGAAGGGTGGTTCTGCTGATTATAGAAGTGAGGAAGCTGGACCAACTTTGTAAAGGAAATAAAAACATACCATTGTGGCATGTTGAAATTGACATTAAAATGGAGCTATCAAGGAGGCAGTTGGCTAAAAAAATCAAGATATGGGTTGCTGCTGCTGTTGCTAAGTCGCTTCAGTCATGTCCGACTCTGTGCGACCCCAGAGACAGCAGCCCACCAGGCTCCCCCCGTCCCTGGGATTCTCCAGGCAAGAACACTGGAGTGGGTTGCCATTTCCTTCTCCAGTGCATGAAAGTGAAAAGTGAAAGGAAAGTCGCTCAGTCGTGTCTGACTCCTAGCGACCCCATGGACTGCAGCCCACCAGGCTCCTCCATCCATGGGATTTTCCAGGCAAGAGTACTGGAGTGGGTTGCCATTGCCTTCTCCGAGATATGGGCTAGAGAAATACAAAAGTTGTGAGTGCAAATCCACGCTTGTAAATGACTAAGCATCTTCTGTCATAGAGTGGGTGAAAGGCCACCAATGCAGGCCATTGCTCTGCTGCCAAGCTTAGTCATGCCATCCTGTGACTGGCTGGGTAAGTGGTTTTCTTTTCAGGTCAGGATCAGGTCTTTCACATTTCCTCCTGGATATTCCTATTCAATCTACAAGTCCTATCCATATACAATTGACTTGAGAAGAGACAGTTATCAGACAGATGAAGTCACCCTGTTTGTGAAGGAGTCAACTGGTACAAGTTCTCCTACACTTCCTTCTTTCAGAACCCAAGAACACTGTGCTAATAAGTGATAAATAGTAGTTACTAGTAGTCCAGGCCTAGGGTCAGTTCTACTAAATACCTAGCTTAAAGCAGAGGCATGGAACACAGATGTCCAACATCCTTCACTTGTTTGGCCTATTAAGTCTGCATATTAGAGTGGTACATAATTATAACTTTCTGCATTTCTCTATCTATAGTTGGTGCTTTCTAATCTTATAATTAAGGTAAACAGAACTGATCTCAATAGGAATACACTATTGCTTTCTTTCCTCCTAATCTAATAACATTTGTACTCTCCTTTTCTTTATTATTGCTGATGACTTTCAATGATGAAACACTGTGTCTGATAGGACTCCTGTGAGCCACTCTAGACTTGACTCCAAGTGCCAGCACTTAAAAGCTCTCTGATCTTCAGCTTGTTACATATCTCTTGGTCTGAGTTTTCCCACTTGTTAAATGATGCCAACTACCTTCTACCAAGTAAATGAAATACAGCCTTAACATGATGCTTACGGCAGTGTTTTAGGGATTTATGATTGTTATTATTACTGCTGCTGCTGCTGCTAAGTCGCTTCAGTCGTATCCAACTCTGTTCAACCCCATAGACGGCAGCCCACCAGGCGCCCCCGTCCCTGGGATTCTCCAGGCAAGAACACTGGAGAGGGTTGCCATTTCCTTCTCCAATACATGAAAGTGAAAAGTGAAAGGAAAGTCACTCAGTCATGTCCGACTCTTAGTGACCCAATGGACTGTAGCCCACCAGGCTCCTCCATCCATGGGATTTTCCAGGCAAGAGCACTGGAGTGGGGTACCATTGCTTTCTC
Organism: Bubalus kerabau; assembly: GCF_029407905.1. Taxonomy (NCBI): domain Eukaryota; kingdom Metazoa; phylum Chordata; class Mammalia; order Artiodactyla; family Bovidae; genus Bubalus; species Bubalus kerabau. The sequence goes on along the minus strand of NC_073643.1, from coordinate 39,909,911 downwards.
CGTGTTACTATTACTAGACAGACCTAAAGCACTAATTAGTCTTGGAGCTGCACATCCCAGGGTCTTGAAGTTCTGGTGAGGAATACAAAATCATCAGATTAACAACCATCACTGAATACTGTGAAAGTGGGTTGCTATAGTGATAGAAGTGTTGCTGACCTTGGTGGGCATGTTGAGGAATGTTGTGCTATTCAGAGGAGTCTAGTTTGTGCAAAGTTTTGTGAAAATTTCTACCAATGAACTAATCATGAGGCATTGTCTACTCTCAAGAAGGCCCTAAGTATCTTGAAGTCAGTATTATTTTCTTGTATCTACAAGTTGGATTGGTGTCCAATTTACCATGTTACCTCAGTAGGCTACAGCCATGAGAGATAAGGATAGGTTTGGGGTTGAGGGTGAGGGACAGAAAAGTCTTGATACTTATATGCTATAGAAATAAATGACCGACAAGCAAAGAATATGTGACTGTAGCAAACTGCATTTGGAGACAGTAAAACGCTACCATAAATGACTTGCTTTGTGTTTTTAATCATGCCTTATTCTTGTCTAATGATTTTCCATACTTGATGCCATTTATTCATATAAGATCCTCAATCATTTCACAAATATTTAAGGAGCACCCATTCCATACCTGACACTGAACCTCACTCCAGCTCTGCTAGGTAGACAGGGAAGGTTGGGGAAACTGAGTCTCAGGAGGTGACGTATTTTACTTATCAGTGTCAGGCCTGTTGAGTGCGGTTGCTTGGTTTTACCCTCAGGAGCTATTTCTAATGCCTTTGGGACTTAGGAGAAATGGAATATATTGGACCCTTGGAATTCAAAGTTACCATTTCTGGCTTTGACTATTTGTGAACAACCTGAAGCTCCCTGGCTTGTAGCATGTGCATATATTTTCATTTTACTGAAGCACGAGCCTGAATCGCCGCACGGCTGCTGTGTGGGAGTGTGTGTACTGTACATCTGTTGTTTTTGCCTGCCTGGCTCCTATCCTCCATTCTTCAGTAACAGCTCTGGGTTTACTCTGAGGCACTGTGCCTCACTGTGCTGGATACTGCAGTAGCGGGAAGGTCAGCCAAGAACCCTGAGAAGGGTCTGGGTGTGTGACTCGAGTTCAGTCAGTTGGACTCTGTCTTCTAGGAATTTGAAACTTGAAATAAGAGATGTAAGGATGGAAAACAATTCCATTCCATCATAATATCCTGAAAATACTATCTATCCACTTCCATTATTTTAAGTAGGGATTACCAAGCTTTCTCTGTAAAAAGCTGGCTAGCAAATATTTTAGGATTTATGGGGCATTGTGTCTCTGTTTGGGCTTCCCAGGTGGTACTAGTGGTAAAGAACAGGCCTGCCAGTGCAGGAGACATAACAGATGCAGGTTTGACCCCTGGGTCAGGAAGATCACCTTGAGGAGGGCATGGCATCCCACTCCAGTACTCTTGCCTGGAGAATCCCATGGACAGAGGAGCCTGGTGGGCTTAGGGTAGCAGAATCAGACACAACTGAAGTGACTGAGCACGTACACATGCATGTCTCTGTTTCAACCACTTGACTCATAGCTTTTTCTTTTTACTCTGTGATCTCCACACTTTTCCTTCTCAAAAAATTGTTTTTTTCTATTCCATGCTGTGTGTGTGTGTATGTGCTCAGTCGTGTCCGACTCTTTGAGACCCCATAGACTGTAGCCCACAGGCTTCTCTGTCCATGGAATTTTCCAGGCAAGAATACTGAGTGGATTCCCAGTTCCTACTCCAGGGGATCTTCTTGACCCAAGGATTAAACCCGCATCTCCTGCATTGGCAGGCAGATTCTTTACCACTGCACCACCTGGGAAGCCAGAGTTAACTTCTGTTGCTTGCTACCAAAGAACCCTACCAAGGAAGGTTGAGTCTCAAGGCTAATGAGTGAGCCTAACTGGCTTCCCAACATCTACATACCAATTGAGCTTTCTCTTTATGCCTCCTATCAAGTTTATGGAATAACAATTGAGAAGAAAGAAAAGAATGCCATAGCAAAACGGTTAGGCCTGTTAACATAAATTAAAAAAAAAAGGGGATATACAAAAAAAAAGAGGATGCTTTGTCAGATGCTTAAGATAAGTTAAAAAACAGAACATTAAATCTGTCAGTGGTTCAATTATATGACTTGAAATAGCCTTTTATAATTAAAGAAGAAAAGGTGGGTTTATAACATTGTTTTAGTAAGGATTCCAAAGAGATTTTTTTTAATGATCATAGAGACATTTAAAATGTTTTTAAAAATTAACATATTTTTAAAAATATATTAAGGTGAGGTTTACTTGTGGTTTACTTGTTTATTCCTGAGCCTTTCATGCTGCAAGATGGTAAGTCTGTACAAAGCATTGTACATTGTGAATCTGGAGTTACAAGAGGATCTCAGAGTGATTAAGAGTGACAAGAATGCACTTCTGTCAATACTTCTTTCTGTCTCTGTCTCTTTCTGTTCTAACCCAAAAGTAAATATTGTTAAGCATTCTATTTTGATGTAACAGATAAAAATGAAGCTTTTTTTTTCACAGTCTGGCATTAGAAGGAATATAAAATGAGCACTGTCCTTGCCTTTAAATAACTGTCCCTCTAGCTGAGATGAGGCTATTACCCATCCAAGAAATTTTGAGCAGTGAAAAGTGGCCAGGTCATTTCGACAGAGAACGAATGGGTCACTCAAGGTTTCTCTAACAGTGCTTAACTGCGGGATGCAGTAAACCTAGCTTCATCTCAAGCAACATTAGAAACCTCGCATCCCAGTTCCTTTGATTCCCACAGGAAACGTGAAGGTGCAGGAGAGCTGGGCAACTCTGTCTAAGGTCCTACTTCCGATCCTGGTGTCACTGCAATTAGCAACTGGTGCTCCTGATTCCCATTCTTAGTAACCTGAATGTATTTATTCAACCTCTCAATAATCCTACGACTTTTTCCAGGTTATCGATGAGGAGACAGGCACTCACTGCAAGGTAATTTGTCCAGGGTCACCCAGTTAGAAGAGGTAAAGGCAGGTTTCAAACCCAGGCTTTGTGTTCTAGAATACCTCTGTCAAAGTACCGATACCAAGAGTTTGAGTAGCAGTATATGATGCTGCCTATGACTAGACACAGTCAGTTTTGAGATATGATCTAGACAGAGAGTCTACTGAACGTAGATTCCCTTTTATTATAAAAATATTGTCCACTTTGATCGATGTCTATTAGTTTTATTTTATAGATACCTACTATGTGTGGGATATTCTGCTGGGTGTTCTGTAGACACTCTATTTGATTGTTGCAGTGGCCCTGCAAAGGAGATACTAATTTCCTCAGTTTGAGAGAAGGAACCTGGACTGGGTTATCTGAGAACACCTTAACAGTAAGTTGAAAAATATATATTCACACAGAACTCTAGTTGGTTCCAAAGCCTTTGCTGCCGTCCAAATCTGAGTCTGGCTTCTTTAATGCTATGCTCCAACTTACTGAGCATTTTCTCTACTTCCATCCTTATGCCTGTGTTCAGAAATGAGTCGGATATTCTTGCTCAACAAATTGCATCCTATTCTAGCCAAGTAGTTCAGCCCCTCAAGGTTCTCCATAGCCAAATTAACCAGTATTTGGAATGGAAGTCAGACAACAAACCCCAGGGTACTGGATTGAAAATTACAATCTAGCTGGGTTGGTGGCTGAAAAACTAATGCGAGACACATAGATAATAAACAGCAGGTTTTGGCCGGGGAAGTGAGGCATTAAATAATTGAAGCCAGTGAAAGTGGAATGTGGGGCCAAGTCTAAGCAGCTATTTGTGAAAGTGAGAAATGGAATATCGATGTTTGGTACCAGTACTGAGAGCTTTCCGGTTAATTACATTCCTGGGTGAAGTCAGAGACAAATATGATACTTACATTTTTCAGGGAACAAAATAATTTTCCTTCATTCACTGGGAAATTGGTTAACTCTCTAGCTCTCTTATTGTCTGTAAAATCTGCAACAGCATTCCATGTATTGTGAAACACTAGATTTGTGGCCTTGACGTATCCCACTTTTATTACAAATTTACTGACTTGCTGTGTGCCAGGCAAAGATGCTTCTCAGAGCTCTTAATAGTGCAACAGTCACAGGGACAACTAGTTCTAACACATGAAAATTACTAGACTACGATCCCATTCTCTCCCCTATCAATTACTACCTTACACAGCTTTTTTCATAATATTCATCAGTACTGAAAATTATGTATTTATTCGTGTATGTGCCTGCTGTCTCTCAAAACAGAATATAGCACCAATGAAACAAGGATTTTGCTTCTTGCTCTGGTCCCAACATTTAGAACTGTCCCTGGCAGGTGACAGACATCAGTGCTAAGTGAAATGGTGGCAACCGAGGATGAGGTGACTCAGTTTGTCCAGCATGGGTTGAGGAAAGCACCAGAGTGGGCAGAGCCTCAGAAGGTGCACCAGGATTGATCTATGGAGGAGTAAGTTACGAGCATTGTGGAGAAAACGCAAGGTAGAAACAGATAGATGGGTGCATGAAACTGAATGATGTGTTTAGGCACTGAGGATACAAAGACTGAGTCCAGGAGAGTAACTAAATAGTATACAGTACGGACAGATGTCGCCATATACAACACACAACGATGATGCAATGGGTTAATCCCATTCATCTGCCCCACCTGGCTGAGACCCACTGACTTCACCTACTTCCCACTTTTGGAATCCAAAGGTACTTTCTCATTGAAGCCTTCAGCACCTCTGGCTGGGCTCTAGTGTGTTAACAAACCACGCAGCTCTCTTTAGCTATCTCCATTCTATTTCCTTCAAACGTGGATACATTAACTTGCTAGACCTATCTTATGGTTCTAGCAAAAGAACTTTTAATTGACATTCCCAGTGGCAGAGCTGAAATGAATCGCTTTTCATGGTGAAGGTTTTATTAACCTAAGATAATTAGGTAGTGTTTGAAAGGCTCTGAAACAGCCTATGCAGTCTCCAAATATGTCATAATCCATCATGTGTCACTTTTTGGCTTGCACTCTTTCTCTTTTTGCTTTTTCACCAGCACTGCTGTTTGAATGAGTGCCAAGCTGTTTAGAGTTAAAACTCTTCGTTGCAATTAACAGAAAACAACAAAAGCTCAAATTATAAAAAGGGGGAATTATTGCGAGAACACTGTGTTAATGTTGTGAGAACATGGAACTCCAGAGCAGCTGGGCCTCTTAAATGACTTGAAAAAGAAATGTGAAACAGGCAGCTTTAATCTCTTAATCTCTGTCTCTGTCTCGCTCCCAGCCCTCCCTGCTCTATTGTACCTTTGCCTCTGGCTGTCTCCTTCAGTGCCTTTGTTTTTTTCCCTTCATTTCTTCCCTTTCCCTCTCTCTCTCTTTCTTTCCATCTCTCATTGTTTTCCCTTTCACTGGCTGTCTTTGTTTTTCCATGTTCATAGCTAAGTGTTCCTTACAACACTCCAGACTATACTTGTCCATTTAAGAGACCAGCTCAGATGACTGGTGAATTTCCTAAACCTCTCACGTTTCAAAATCCATACAAATGGGGATCTGATTGGTCCAGCTTGGTATCACCCATGGTCCAAGCAACTGTGAGTAGCCAGTCACATGATACAAATATGCCTGGGGAGTTGGTGTGCAGAAGTCCTCCGAGGGTAGGGAGAGGAGTATTTCTCAGAGAAAGGGTATCGCCACACACTGAACGTATAAGGTGAAAGGTATCTGCTATTTCCAGGCACTGAGTCTGAATGAAAATTGATAGATAAATTCATATTCTTTTTACACTAATGCTGGCTGAACAAGAAAGATTGATGAGAGATTCTATTAATATAAGAAATTTTAAACCTTGTGTAGACTGATTCTTCCTTGGGAAAGTTGATCAAACTTTTCAAATGTCAGGCCATTTAGTACATTGGTAGACTTCAAGTTCCTAGGGCTACCAAATGCCAGAGAAGTGTCTTTAGGCAACCAGTTGCTTTAGTGGGAACAAAGGTACCCATGAGCTGATAAGCAAGTGTTCATGCCTAACAGTGTCTCTTTGCAAAGTGGTTTCTTTCCTATCTTTGGCTTGCTCATGTGAAATGAGATGCACAGATGTGACAATCCAAGTTCCCTTTAGTTCTGGTTTGCCGTGATTCCCAATGGAGGTAATAGAGGCCCCTCAAAGCCTGGGCTGCTGTTGGAAGGAGCTGCCTGCCTAATCATAGCTCACATATACACGTGTGCTTAGCCAGGTCCTCTGAATTCTCCTCAAAGCCACTGCAGCTGAATTTGGGATCCTGTTTTGCGTTTTGTTTTTTCCTCCTAGGTAGTCTAAAATTAGATTTGCCGACTTTGCAGCTCCTGTCAGATGTCTGCTTCTCAAAGCAGAGATTTTTCAGACTTTTAGCAAAAAAACGTTCAGCTCCCACGGACTGTGGTTACCTTTTTCATCTCTCTTGGCAGAACTCTGAACGACACATGGTTCTCTGAGTCAGGACTCCTGGGTCTCTCCCCCAGCTCTTAACCACGGAGGTCCTGCACCAAAGGACCCAGCTCTCTTCTATAGGAGCTGTCAGCATGAGAACCCTGCACGGCAGACAAAGTCCACGCTAATTAAGCTGAGATTGGGTGTGAATGATTTTACCTGGAAATGACAGAATTATTCAAGTGTGGTTGTGATTATGCTCAGATTTGTCTGGGCATTTGGTGGAGGGTGTAAAAATAAAGATGAAAGAGTAAGGGTGCTGCTTTAGTGAGAAGACTCCTTTAATTCTCTTCCCTCTCGTGGAATGGTTTCTCCATTCACTCACTCACTGAGTGCCATGTGTGTTCTAGTTCCTGTATGTTCACCTAGTGCTCTGCTGGATGCTGGGGAAGCTGCAATGTAGACATGCGGCTCATCCTCCAGGAAAGGAGGACAGGCGGGCAAACACATGCAACATCAGTCAGGGGGCTGTGGTCAGGAGTATCTGGATTCTCTCCTGGTCTTCTCTAAATGTTTGGTGGAATTCACTAAGCCATCTGGTCCTGCTTTTTCTTTGTTGGGAGGTTTTTTGATTACTGATTAAATCATCTTGTCATTTGTCTGCTCAGATTTTCTATTTCTTTATGATTCAGTCTCATTAGCATGTACATTTCTAGGAATTTATCCATTTCTTGTAAGTTAACAAATTTGTTGATGTATAATTGTTCATGGCAGACCCTTATGAGCTTATTTATTTTTGTGGCATTGTAATGTCTCAACTCATTTTTATTTTGAGTCTTCATTTTCCTTAGTTAATAGAACTATGCATTTATCAATTTAATCTTTCAAAAACCAACTCTTGGCTTTATTGATTTTTAAATTGTTTTCCTATTCTTGATTTCACTCATTTTTGTTCCAATCTTCACTATTTCTTTCCTTCTGCTAACTGTGGGTTAGTTTTTCTCCTTGTTCTAGTTTCTAGAGGTATAAAATTCAGTTGTTTAACATCTTTCTTGTTTTTGTAATGTAGGCATTTATTGCTTTTCTCTTAGTACTGCTTTTGCTATAGCCTGTAAGTTTTGATAAACTGTGTTTTCATTTTTGATAAAATCATTAAAAGAAAATCTGAGAGAAAGCTTCATGATGACGGCCTAGGCGATGTTTTCTTTGGATATGGTACCAAGAGCACCAGCAACAAAAACAAAAATAGGCAAATGGAACTACACTGAACTGCAAACCTTCTGCCCTGCAAGAGAAACAATCAACAGAGTGAAAAATGGACCCTATGGACAGGAGAAAATATTTGCTAACCAATCTGGTTAAGAGTTAATAACCAAAAAAACAACTCTTATAATTCAATAGCATAACAACAACTCATTCTAAAACATTGACAAAGGACTTGAATAGACATCTCTCTAAAAAAGAATATGAATGGCCAACAGATATATAAAAAGATGTTCAATATCACTAATCATCAGGGAAATGCAAACCAAATGAGGTATCATCTCATACCTGTTCAGATGCCAATTATCAAAAAAACAGAATACAGTAAGTGTAGAGAAATTGCAACTCTTGTACATGGTTGGTGGGAATGTAAAATGTTATGCTCCCTAGGGACAACAGTATCTAGGTTCCTCGAATGAAAAAAATAGTACTCCCATACTGTCCAGCACTCCCACTCCTGGGTATATATCCAGAAGAACTGAAATCAGAATCTTGACGAGATTATCAGTATTGTCATGTTCATTGTTCATTATTCACAACAGGGAAGAAACAACCTAATCGCCCACTGACAGATGGCAGGGCAAAAATAAATTGGTATATACACACTATGGACTATTATTGGCCTTAAAAAAAGAAAGAAATCCCACTATATGTTACAATCTGGATACACCTGGAGGATACTATGCTAAGCAAAATTAGCCAGTCACAGAAAGACAAATACTGCATAATTCCACTTATATGAAGGATCTATAAAATAGTCAAACTCAGAAACAGAGCAGAACAGTGGTTTCTAGGGTCTATTGGGAGAGGGGAATGTGAAATTGCTTCTCAATAGGTATAACATTTCAGTCATACACAATGAATCAGTTCTAGAGATGTGCAGTATTACAACATCACACCTACAGTTAACAATACTTTTAAGTGGTTTGCACGTAAAATCTGGTAAAAGAGTAGATCTCCTATTAAGTACTCTTACCACAATAAAAAAAAAAAATCCATTTCCCTCCAAGGAAATAAAAAAGGATTTAATGTGACTTTCTACCACTCTTAATTCTTGGAAGCCAAAGGCCTCACAGCCTTATGAATGCTATTCTTCTAAGAAATGAAGGTATTCTTCTGGGAAGCTCAGGTCTTGCTCTTTGACAGATCTTTCTGACTATTTCAGGTTTTTCAAAGGCCCACGAAGAAACCAAGAAGAGCTCAGCTGAGTCTCCTAAGAGGCCCGCTTGTCATCTTTGAATTCAGGTCAGTGGCCCTTCCCCTTTGCCCTGTGGCATCCTCAGAGCCTGAGTGCCCTGCAAGATGACCCTTGCGTCTGCTCCAGGCTGTTATTCCAAAGACTTTCTTAAGGAAATACAAAGGCCTCTCAGAAGTACCATCCCTCCTCAGCGTGGTCCTGAATGCAAATTGCTTTTTAGGCAAGGAGAAGCTTCTGGCTAAAAAGGAAGAAGGCTCTGCATTCAGGACACCTGGACTCGGCGTCCCTGCTCGGGCAGCATAACCCTTGTCAAGTCCTGCAGCCAATCTTGGTTTTCTTTCCCAGCCTGGGGCATGGGTGGTCAGCCCATCTCCTGAGCTTTACCATTGTTGGACTTTGATTTTAAACAGACCTGAGTTTAAATCCCTACTTTAACATCCTGGTGACTCTGGAAAATTCTACATAAAATTGTTTTGCCTACTTTCTATTTCATGTTAAAATAGTTGCATGGGTTTTCCACCAAATTTAGTTGGATGCTCTGACTTAAGATTTAAGACAGATCACATGATCACAAGAGCACACTCTATATCCAGGGTAAGAAATGACAAAAAGGACAAACTGAGAAGGTACTATGCTCCACACACTGTACCGGGCACTTGATGCGTAGTGTCTCTTTTATTCTTCAGAAGCTTAGGAGATAGTTACTATCATTATCTATTCTTTGCAGAGAATGAAGTAGCAACTGAGATTGAAAACCCTTGTTAGCACAGTTAGTTGTACAAGTTGGAAACTGGCCGTAATTATTACTAAAGCTGCCTGGTAAGTAACTGACTCTAATTATCACAGAAGAAATCAAATAGCAGCTGTCTGTGCAAAGGGCCATGATACAGTTTTGGTTTTGTGCAGATTCAGAGAAGACTTTGTAGGAAGACAATGACTGAGGTGAAACCCTGAGATGGGGTTTTGGGGCTTCCCTTGTGGCTCAGCTGGTAAAGAATCTGCCTGCAATGTGGAAGACCTGGGTTAGATCCCCAGGTTGAGAAGATCCCCTGGAAAAGGGAAAGGCTACTCACTCCAGTATTCTAGCCTGGAGAATTCCATGGACTGTATAGTCCATGGGGTTGCAAAGAGTTGGACACAACTGAGCAACTTTCGCTTCCTATGAAGACAAAGGTATTGAGGCATGCACAGGGGAGGGTGCCTAGAAGCAACAAGAACAGCAGAAGCAAAGACATCAAGGCATACAAGCGCAGGATATGTTTGGGGAAACAGAGCGATCCCAGATTGCTAAAGCCATTGCAGAGAAACAGCAGGAGTCCTGCCTGGGATGCCAGCAGGTCTCCCATGTTGGGGAAAATCTGAAATTTATCTTACGGGTCACAGGCCTCAAGCTAGTAGGCCTCTGGTCACTTCCAGCCAACATATGTTGTTCATGTGGGCTACCAGAGCTATTTTCTCTTAAATTTTGAATTAATTACTAACATTAAAAAGATATGTTTTCAGATTTTATTTATCCCCATTCCTAGATTTTCCAAAATGGAAATATTTGACCATATTGATTCACCCTTCAGTTTGGGGCAATGTGGAGTAATTAGAGGTTATCTAAGAATGATTAATTATGTACTTATTGTCTACTCCTCTGCTGGAGCAAAGAAATGTATGAATCATTCCTGTTTCCTTTAAGGAACTGTCGCTCTAGGGCTGGGCTGACTAGTATGGTAGACACTTGTCACATGTAACTATTTAAAATGAAATTAAATACAACTTTAGTTCCCTCAGTCAACACTAACCACACTGCAAGTGCTTGGTGACCGCATGCGGCTAGTGATCATTATATCCAACAGTACAGATACAGACATTCCCCTTATAGCAGAAAGTTCCATTGGACAGCACTGCTCTAGAGAGCAGCCAGGGCTGACACACACGAAGTGGTCAGAAAAACATACAATATAAAATACCAACCAGCTTGGATGGTGCTGGAGAGGTTGGGAGGAGGTGGAAATTCTCATGGGCCGTATTGAGAAAGAAACTTTTTGGAGGGGGGTTGACTGAGGATGGGTAAGATTAGACTGGAAGAGAGAAACGGGGTAAGGTATGAGTAAGAATAGAAGGGGTTTCTATCTGTTAGGAGTACTTTGGCAACAGATGATAGGATGAACAATGAACAAGAATTTAAGTTTACTTTTCTTATATAACAAGACATCTGACATTGGTTTAGGGACCCAGTGATGGCAGGGCAGTGTCTCTGATATTCTCATGGTCTTAAGTGTTCTCATGGTTCCTAATTATTGGAAGTTGGATGTTGGAGATCTAGCTTTCATGCCTTTAATCAAGGTAGGAAAAAATGAGGAAGGAGGGTGTACCAGCCAACTTCCACTCATTGGCCAGAGCAGGACAATGTCATGTCACATGTGGAGGAGCACTGAGGCTTTAGGACAAAGAAAGTTGTCACTGGCAGTTCAATAAAGCCATCTGCTGTCTGCCACAGCAGGGGACTGGGGAGGCATGCTGAGGGAAAAGGCAGTGGGCTGAACCCAGATCATACTTCTAAACCTCCCAAATTTTATCCCTTTATGATACTTAAGGCCCTTCTTGAGGTGGCCCACAGTTCATGATATCATGAGATCCCTGAAGCCATCCTTTCATGCTAAAGTGAAACAAAAAAACCAGGTGAGAAATGATGCTGACTGTAACTCAATCACAATAGTAGATTGCACTAGCTTTCTATTGTTGCTAAAACAAATTACCAAAAATTCAGTGAATTAAAACAACACAAATTTATCACCTTACAGTTCTGTAGGTTAGAGATCTAACATAAGTCTCACTGGACTAAAATCAAGATGTTGGCAGGGCTATGTTCCTTTCTTGAAGTTCTAAGGGAGAATCCATTTCCTTGCCCTTTCCACCTACACGGTGCCCACATTCCTTGGCTCCTGGTCCCTTCCTTCATCTTTCAAGCCTACAAAGTTGCACCTCTCTCTGTTTTCCTCCTGTACTCACATCTGACCTTCTCTTTTGCCTCTCTGTTTTACTTTTAAGAAAGTTTGTGATTATGCTGGGCCCATCCAAATAATCCAGGATAATCTCCCCCTTTTAAAATTTATCTGAATAGCAACCTTAATTTCATCTACAACTTTAATTCCGCCTTGCTATGTAACCTAACATTTTTACAGGTTCTGAGATTTAGGATGTCAACATCTCTGGGGACTGGGAAGGGGGCATTATTCTGCCTGACACACAGACTTTGGCACAAACTAATTGGATATTAATCCAGAAATTCCACTTTTAAGAATTGCCTAAGGATACAAGGACAGGGAGATAAATGTATATGCATTACAACTTACTGTGCAGATATTTACAACAGCAAGAATTCAAGAGGAAAAGCAATGTCCATGAAGAGGCTGGTGTCAAATTATGGTCCAGCTGTAGGATAGAAAGTTCTGCAGTCATATATGTTTATCGATACAAATGGAGTCAATATGTCAATGTCAAGTGAAAAGCAGATTATAGAATAATGATACGGTATTAGCCTATCAATACTAAATCTATATGCACACAGAATGTATGTATATACATACGTTGAATGACTACTAGCGATTATTTCTAAGAGTGGTATATTTGAGAAGCAAGAGATTTTTACTATTTTTAGAATGATTTTTTTTAGAACGATAATATACATTCAGAGAAAGATTAAGTAATGTCTTTCTAAAGAGAAAAGCTTAATGTTGTAAAAAAAAAAAAAAAAAACTTTTGTTGTTGTTGATCAGTTGCTAAATCATCTCCAGCTCTTTGTGATCCCATGAACTGCAGCATGCAGGCTTCCCTGTCCTTCACTATCTTCCAAGTTTACTCAAACTCATGTCCACTGAGTCAGTGATGCCATCCAACCATCTCATCCCCTATCTCTCCCTTGTCTTCTTGTCCTCAATCTTTCCCAGTACCATGGTCTTTTCCAATGAGTTGGCTCTTCGAATCAGGTGGCCGAAGCATTGGAGCTTCAGCCTCAGCACCAGTCCTTCCAATGAACATTCAGGGTTGATATCCTTTAGGATTGACTGGTTTGATCTCCTTGCTGTCCAAGGGACTCTCAAGAGTCTTATCCATCACCACAGTTTAAAAGCATCAATTCTCAGATGTATAGAACAGTCTTTTGGACTCTGGAGGGGAGGGGATGATTTGGGAGAATAGCATTGAAACATATATAATATCATATAAGAAAAAAATCGCCAGTCCGGGTTTGATGTAGGATACAGGATGCTCGGGGCTGGTGCAGTGGGATGACCCAGAGGGATGGTATGGGAAGGGAGGTGGGAGGGGGGGTTCAGGATTGGGAACATGTGTACACCCGTGGCAGATTCATGTTGATGTATGGCAAAACCAATACAATATTGTAAAGTAATTAACCTCTAATTAAAATAAATAAAATTTTTAAAAAAGCATCAATTCTTCGTTGCTCAACCTTCTCAATGGTCTAAATCTCATATCCATAAGTGACTAATGGAAAAACCATAACTTTGACTATACAGACCTTTGTTGGCAAATTGATGTCTCTGCTTTTTAATGCATTGTCTAGGTTCATCATAGCTATTCTTCCAAGGGACAAGCGTCTTTTAATTTTGTGGCTATGCTGCAGTCACCGTCCACATTGATTTTGGAGCCCAAGAAAACGAAATCTGACACTGTTTCCACATTTCCTCCATCTATTTGCCATAAAGTAATAGGACCAGATGCCATGATCTTTGTTTTTTGAATGTTGAGTTTTAAGCCAACTGTCATCTTCAAGAGGCTCTTTAGTTCCTCTTCACTTTCTGCCATTAAAGCGGCATCATATGCATATCTGAGGTTGTTGATATTTGTCCCTACAATCTTAATTCCAATCAAGTTCTGGATGAGTTCTGAATTATTCACCTGCTGGATCAGTTCTGAATTATTCACCAGTAGGTACTTCTACTGATTCTTTTATTTGGGATTCAAACAACAGGGTCTAAATGAAAAATAAGATGTACATCTGGGAGCCATTTTGTTTGTCTACATTCAAAAATCACAGAGAAATCATTGCTACTTTAACTATCTCACTCTTCTATGTTTTTAAATAATCTTCCAAATGCTGTTCTCATTTGCTAGCCTAAAACACAGAAGCTCATTCCACTCAGAATCTTGACGTTCATTTGCTCATTTCTCACCTACAAGATAGACTGTAAACTTTAGGCAGCTTGATATTTTGATTTCCAGGTGTCTTCAAAGACGTGTTTACCATCTCAACAACCAAAATTTAGCAAGAGCCTACTATGTGCCAGTTGTGATGCTGTCATTTCTGGTTCATGTGAGATGTTCTTATTTTCTTTTCTTAAACCTCTTTGTTGCATGAGGTGGTTTGAATGTATTTCCCTTTGCAAAAGTACATATCCTAATTCACTTAGCATTTCCCAAACTTCCTTGCTCAGTATGGGTGCTCTTTGTAGTATAATATATAGGTGCTCTAAAAATAACATTCATTTTTTCTCTAATATGGGTGCACACACACAAATACACATACTGCTGAGTCACTTCAGTCATGTCCGACTCTGTGCGACCCCATAGACAGCAGCCCACCAGGCTCCCCCGTCCCTGGGATTCTCCAGGCAAGAACACTGGAGTGGGTTGCCATTTCCTTCTCCAATGCATGAAAGTGAAAGTGAAAGTGAAGTCGCTCAGTCGTGTCTGACTCTTCACGACCCCATGGACTCCTCCGCCCATGGGACTTTCCAGGCAACAGTACTGGAGTGGGGTGCCATGGCCTTCTCTGAGTATATCATAATAAAAAGAGGTATGACTTGGGAAATGGTGTGCCATTCCCATGATCAAAAGGAACATGCAAGGTTGCATCCAATTCATCACTGCTCTTAACCTGTAAACTGATGCTTAAGACACACTTATCAGCTCACTCTAGACTGATATACCACTCTATTAACAGTCTCTGGTCTCTGTTATGTATCTTATGCCTTATAATTATAACATATTTGTGATATTTTATTACATATTAAACAGAATAATCCAATGTTCATTGTTTTCTTTCCATAGTTACTTCATCTGCAAGAACATTTTAATCTTGTCATGAATTCTAATACATAACCATCTGACAGTCCATCAATCCATTATAATTTTAAAGGAGCACGATGGTCAAATCTTGAATTGTTGGCTATAAATAAGAAGTGTCAAGTTTAAGAAGGATGATGATATATGTATGTATATGAGAGTCATGGAGACATTCTCATAACACAGTACAGTGGTATGCAAGCTTGAACACAGACTGGCCACACCTAGGCAACCTCTGCTAACATACAGATGCTTGGACTTTAGCTCACATCTAATAAGTGAAAGTTTTCCATGCAAGGAATCCTTGAATTTATATTGTTCAAAATCTCTCCATGATTCTTCCACAGTATGTCCTACAGTATGACCTTGTTTATAATCCACGAGTATATTCCATTTTATTACACTTTATAAAGGAAATTATGCAAGATGAAAAAAAAGATTTTTACTATTTTGAAGAATATAGTAAACTGATGAAGCCTTTTGAGTGAACAAATAAAATGTAGCTCTTTTTGGAAAGCACAAAAATGCTTATTAACATTACAGCATGTCTAATTAATACTTCTTATTGAATGGTATAGCCTACAACTTAGGCCTTAATCGAATTCTGTTTAAATTATCCCATGCAACTGACATGCACCCATCTCGGAAACAAAGAAAGAATTAATTAGAGAATATAATCTTCGTTGGTTTTATAAGTAAATACAGCCCCTTTGAAAAGTGGTTTGGCCTTGTGTACCAAGAACCTTAAAAATGTTTATTATCTTCGCATCAATAATTTTTACTGCTAAAAAGATCCCCTAGGGAAATAATCAGAGAAGAGGGCAAACATATTTAAATAAGGCAACTTCATTTGTAATATCACAAAGTGTGAAGTAACCAAAATGTATAAGTGTGAGGGGATATTTTAACAAATGATCATGTGTAAACATGCTAACACTATGCAGCCATTACAGTTATATTTATAACATTTGGTAACAAAGGAGAAAAATGCTGCACAATCTAATACTGAAGCAGAAGCTTTAACACTCAAGGGATGCCTAAGGCTGCCAATTTTGCTAGACATAGAAAAGATGTCCAAAAGAGCGGCTGGATTTTGTTCATTTATGTAGGAAGGGGGGCATACACTAGAGAGAAAATGCAAATAGGTTAAATAAAATGCAGCGGGAAGGGAGGAAGGAAAGGCATTAGGTGAATAGAGGATCCAGAGGCCACCGTGCACCCTCATTCTATCACACACACAGGCATCTGAAGGTCCAGGCTGGTGTTTCTCAGCCTTGGCTGCACACTGGAATCATATGAAAATCCTGATGCTCAGGCACCATCAGGCTTCCCTGATGGCTCAGCAGTAAAGAATCTGCCTGCAATGCAGGAGACTAGGGTTCGATCCCTGGGTTCGGAAGATCCGCTGGAGAAGGAAATGGCAACCCTCTTCAGTATTCTTGCCTGGGAAATTCCATGGACAGAGGAGCCTGGAGGGAAACAGTCCATGGGTCACAAAAGAGTTGGACATGACTTAGTGACTAAACAGCAGCAGGCTCTATTAAGCCTATCAAATTGGAATTTCTAGGAGTTAGGACCCAGGTATCCATATGTTTTAAGCTAGGTGATTCTGATGTATAGCCAAGTTAAGAACCTGATTAAAGAGAGTTCACACGAAGGATTACCCTTGTGCATTGTGAGGAAAGGGAATAATTAGGTTACAGCACCTCAGATCTCTTCTCCTTCCAACCTCTTAATCCCTCAATAGAGCTTTGATAAAGTCCCCTGAAACTTTCAGTGACAAACTGCTTAAACTAGCATGAACTTTGTGCTGGGATAGACAGGAAGGAGGTATCCTGTAGCTTCCCCCTTTAGAAGAGACCTCCTTTCCTTGAGAACCCGAGATTGGATGTTGACCCAGGCAGATCTTCTCTACAGTCCCCTCCCAAAAGACAGCTGGAGACACACCCTGGGGATTTAGCCAAGCTAAAGGTGACATAGCCACCTTCTCCTTTGCTTTAGTAGAAGAACTGAATAAGACAAATGACCCTGGTGTCAGCAGAAAGAGATATTGGGAAGATGCCTCAGCCACAAATACCAAGGGAAGGAAAGAAGGAAAGACAGAGGGAAGGAAGGAACTAAAAATGATTTTCAAACAAAGATTCATTGTTTTCCTAAATTAGGATCTGCAAACTGGCATCCCTAGGCCCCATCAAACCCAAAATTATGTTGTGTTAAGCACACGTTTACAAAAAACTTGAATCTGAACCTGTTAAAAGGGGTGTGCGATCTCCAGCTCATCTGTCAGTCCTTACTACTACATCGAGGCCACTTCATACACTCGTGTCACACGCCTGGCCTCAGCACACTGAGTGATCCATGACCACTAAACTCTGTTCTTTAGCAATTTAAATTCTGGATTTCTCTTCAAAGGTTGACACGGAACACTGATCAGTGTGACAGAGATTTCAGCCAAGAACCACCTTCTGTATCCTCTCCTTGAAGGATCATGGACACAAAGTTGGATCAACTTGTGAATTATTGGCCAATGTTATTCTGAGAAACAGCTTTCCATTTCTGCAGAAACTAACCCAAACTAATTAGAGGATTCACCAGGGAAAGAGCCTGTGGCTCCATCTGATACCACGCCATCAGAGCACCAGCTGCTGAATTCTTCTCTTTTGGCCTCAAGAGACTGAGCAGCAGATCATCAACAACCATACTGTGGGGCTAAGACAAGAGAGGAGCTGGCCAGTGTTCAGGTCCCCTGCAAGGGGAGCCATCATCCCCCACTTTTTCCTTTTGAGTAGAGGTCCACAGTGAAAAGGAATACACCTTCCATTAAGTGACATGAAAGTTTGTAACTGTTTCTTTCGTTTTTTGGAAAATCCATAGAAAGGAAATGTAAAACTTCACTTTCTTATTTGCCCTTCGTTCAATAAATAGAATTCAAAATAGATATTGTTTACAATGTTATCTTCCTACCAATCCCAGAGCACTGATTCATATATAAGAAGAATTCAAATATTAGCTGAATGAACGAATGAAGGAACCCATCCTTGGCCAAGCCTATGTAGTCAAGTATCTATACCTCAGGGCAACATCTGATATGTTCTGTAGCTGCTACAAATAAAATCTGCTACAAACAAAATCTGCTGGGTGTTTAGAGAAGAAAGATTCCTTTTTATTAAAGGAGGTTAGGAAATATTTTTAGAAGAAATAATATCTGAGCTGTTCCTGAAAGGATAAGGAAGATGCACATTCCATCAAGAATAGAGAAGTTTGGAATATTTTGATGTAGGAGCAAGAGCGAAAGGAAATTGCTATGTCATTAAAGGGAGTCCATTTCAAGTGGGAACCAAAATTTCCTAAGTAAATGAAGGAAAATTTGATTGGAGATTTATCTCAAAAATGAAACAAAAACTTAAAAAATAAGTAATTTATATTTTATGCTCTGTCAATTATAATCACAGCAGTTTGCTAAGTGAATAGACAATGGATTGGGGCTTCCCAGGTGGCGCTAGTGGTAAAGAAGCCACCTGCCAATGCAGGAGACATAAGAGATACAGGTTTGATCCCTGGGTCAGGAAGATCCTCTGGAGGAGCACATAGCAACCCACTCCAGTATTCTTGCCTGGAGAATCCCCATGGACAGAGGAGCCTGGGGGGCTACAGTCCATAGGGTTGCAAAGAGTCAGACATGATTGAAGTGACTTAGCTGAGTCAATGTACACAAGCAGATAATGGATCAAGGCTGGGGTGTGCATGTGATACTTTTGATACAATTATATGATATCATGAGATGACTGACCTCTTTCACTTTATACTTGACTTTCACAGATTGGCTATGAAGAGATCATATACCTTACAGCTTTGATTCCCTTTTAAAAGCATCACTACAGAGACTTTGATACATTCTCAAGTAATAAGGATCCCTTGTAGCTGACTTTGGGATATAAGAAACACATTGAGAAGTTGTGGGTAATAAGGATGGCCAGGTTGACTGTGGCCTTGAACACTGAGACGATAAAGTGGGGCTTTATTTCCTTAACGGACAATAGGGAGCCAAAGAAGGCATTTGCACGTGAAAGCAAACAAAGCCATTCTTCAGGAAGATTTGCCCAGCAGTGCTAAAGAAGATGGGTTGCTGTGGAGGCTACAGGTGTGCCTACAGTCAGGAGACTGGTGTCATCCATCAACACTCATGTTTCCTGATAGAATGTTTGTCTATGGGGAAAGGCAAAGATTCCTCATTTATCAACGCTTTCTGTCCTCCTTTGACTTCCACTGCAATCGATGGCGATGCATGCATTCATTTATCTTTGTAGGATGAGAGACATTTTTCAGAGCCATTTGCATGTTTTAAGCATCCCACACAGAGATGAATGTGGTTGGCAATTTGGAACATATTGTTTGGATTCAGCTCCAGAATCAGGCCTGAGGGAAGAAGGGTTAAGTAAGAAGGAAAACAGCTTCCTCTCATCCTTTACCACAACAATGAAAACACAAAATTAATGTTTCGTCTTGTGATATTTGCTTTAGAAGGTTAACTAAATGAAAAGACTAGATCTCTATTTTAGGCTAAAGACTCAAGTAAGTCCCTGAGATGAAGAAGAACCACATATAGAGCTGTTATTTTCTAAACCTCTTTCTAAAGCAATTTATTTAATACAACTGCATGTTATGCTTTTAGGGCCTTGAATGGACTGACATAAATGATGTCCTTTTTCCAGAATGTTACATGGAAATATTTTCAACTATGGTAGTTTTAAAACTGTGAATATATCCATTTCTCCCTTCATTCTTTCTTTCAAAGCTCCTCAGCCCTCAAATACACACACACACACACACACACACACACACACATCCACGAAAGCACACACCTACTGGCAAAACGCAGGATATATTCTCAGAACAAGATAAATGGTGGTTCAGTAGAAGGAAGTTAACACCTTCCAAATAAGAATTTCAGAAATTAAGCTCTTATTCTCTCAATTATAAGTTCTAAACACGGGTACTTAGCCACCTATGAACCAAGAAAGGGTCTATTTCCTTTAGCAAATATTAACAGTGACAGTGAAGGGAAAACAGGGTAATTTCCCCTCTTGAAACATCAGTGTTTCAAAGGATATTGCTAGCAGGTAGAAGGGCCTCACATCTTTTGGCCCATCTCACTTTCTAAACCTTTCTGGGCTAAGAGATTTTGAAACAGTTTTACAGCCTCCCTACTACAATCAATACTAAATCTTATGAAAACCAGAAAAATCCTAAAATTGAACATAAAGATGATTTTTTTGTTTTTAATCAGGTCCTCTACCCTAAATGCTTAGCAACCTTTTCCTAGCAGGATGATGAAGGCAGAAAGCACATTTCCTCTCCCCATATCAGGCAGGCAATAATGGTATTGAGAATCTAGTGCATGTTGGCAATGCTCTAGCCATGAACCAGGCAGAGGTGGCTGCTCTCAAAATATTAACTTTCCTGAGGGAGGAGAAGAAAAAAGAAATGAATGCAGTAAATTTCATAGCTGCTAAATGCTGTGAAAAGATAAAAGCAGGAGCTACTTCCTGCCAGGTCATCTGGGTAAACCTCCTTGAAAAGGTGACAGCTAAGTGGACTTAATTGGGACTTGAATTTCTGTTTTGGAGTCAAAGTCAGGTTGAGTACATTGATCTAGGGTTTTTGTTTTCCCAAGATGAAATCCTCATTTCAAAAACCAGTATTTAAATTCTGTAACCTCACGTCAGAAGATCCAGGCTTCCCAGGTGGCTCAGATGGTAAAGAATCTTACTGCAAAAATGGGAGACCCAGGTTTGATCCCTGGGCTAGGAGGATCCCGTGGAGAAGGGAATGGCCCCTCACTCCAGTATTCTTGCCTGGAGAATTTCATGGACAGAGGGGCCTGGAGGGCTACAGTCCAAGGGGTTGCAAAGAGTTGGACACAACTGAGTAACACACACACAAAGGTCCATCCTTTCCACCTTCATGACATGGAGCAAACAGGGAGCTTGTGCTTTCACAGACCTCTTTGTAGGGTAAGAAACTCTCTTACCAGTTTTTACAGCAAAGGTTAAATAAACGAACAGTGTTGTGGGATTTATTATTCCCATGTTATGGATGAGGAAATAGACTTCAGAAAGGTTAATGGCCAAAGCTTACATGCACAATAGGTAGAACAACGTTGGTAGCTTAGTATAGTGTTTCTTGAAGGTTCTAAAGGTTCTCTGTTATTTTCAGTTGCTCAGTTATGTCTGACTTTTTGCGAAACCATGGACTGCAGCACGCCAGGCTTCACTGTCCTTCACCATCTCCCAGAGCTTGCTCAAACTCATGTCCCTTGAGTTGGTGATGCCATTCAACCATCTCATCCTCTGTCATCCCTTTCTCCTCCCGCCTTCAATCTTTCCCAGCATCAGGGTCTTTTCTAATGAGTTGGCTCTTTGCATCAGGTGGCCAAAGTTTCAGAGATTCAGCTTCAGCATCAGTTCTTAAATGTTGATAATGTATTAGTTCTCTATTGCAGCATAACGAATTACCTCCAGTTTTAACAATTCAAAATAAACACTATCAGGGACTTCCCTGGGGGTCCAGTGGCTAAGATCTGCTCTCCCAATGCAGGGTCTGGGGTTTGATCCCTGGTCAGGGAACTAAATCCTACATGCTGCAATTAAAGAGTTCAAATGCAACAACTAAGACCTGGCACAGCCAAATAAATAAATAAAAATAAATATATTTTTAAAAAACCACTATCTTCCCTGTCTCTCTGAGGCAAGGCCTCTGACTTAGGGTCTCTCACAAAGCTGTGATCACAGTATCAGCAGGGCTGTAGTCACTTCAAGGCTTGACTTTGCTTCCACCACCACTTACATGGTTGGGACATCTCATGGGCGATTGGCCAGAGGTACCAGATCCTGCCATGTGAACCTCCGCACAACACAGCTTGTTTCTTCCAGAGCCAGGACTCAGAGGGATGAGAGAGCTAGGATGGAAACTGGAGTCCAATCACGGACGTGATCTATTTGTTCACTTTTGCCACATTCTATTCATTAAATCTGAGTCCCTTAGTCTGATGCACGCCAAAGAGGAAGGGATTACACAAAAGGCGTGGTAACAGGGAGGGGTATTTGGGGGCTATTTTAGAAGCTGTCTACCCAAAAAAGTTATTTTCAAAGTAGTATATAGGTCAAAATATATTTTTCATTAGACAACTATTTAAAAATTCAATACTATGTTTAGCAGTACACAATTAAATTGAATGACTTATCAAACTAATGATTAGAGTTTAAGAAATAACTTTATTGTTAAAAAATGGAAAAAGAAAAAACATAAAATCAATAATCATTCTGACCTGAAATTGAAAGATTCAAACTCACAAGGGAAATTTGAAACCTGAAAATTATTTTTTTCATTATATTACATTTAACATCTTCAATTTAATTCCATCAAAATAAAATTATCCATCAAGTCATGTCAATTTGGATTGTATAGGTTGATTGTATTCGCTGCCTCTATTTATAAACTTCACAGCAACACTTCAGGTCAAGTTCTCAGACTGGCCTTGCTCTACAGCTGAGGGGGCATATGCACCAAGGTAGAGTGACTTGCTCAAGGTCAACATTAAAAGCTAGAGGTTAACAAGGGAAATCTGACACCAGAGCCAAACTCTCAACAGTTTTGGTGAGATCCTGACATCATAAGGAAAATAAACATTTTAGTTAACATAGGTTGCCAGCTCACTTGAGAAGGGACTGCGCCACCCGATATTTGTCGAGGCGCAATGGACCAGAAGTAGGTGCACTCCTTTCTGCTTCTACTGCCCTTTCGTCCAACAGAACCCACTTTGCTAGAGCTAAGAATTAAGGAAACATCTTATATCACACACGTATCCTACATCCAACCGTCCAACCATCCATCCATCCACCTATTTACACTTCCAACACTCCTGATTCATCTACACACCTACCCACTCATCCACCCACTCACCCATTCATTTTTCCAACACTCCTAGTTCATGTGCCTTAAATCTGTGTTTCTGAAACTGCAGCCATTAACACTGTGTTCTCAATATTTATGGTCATATCTACACACTAGTTTCTCTATTATAAGTAAGTGGCTCCTCTGACATTACTCTAACAGCTCTGAAACTGAGGGCTTTATATGCAAGTTTATTTTTCTTCAAATACACTTTAAAATAAATTCAGAGGAGTTAATTTTTTAAAAAGGGAGTAGGGAGTTTTACCTACCACAATTGCCTGACTTTGGGACTCAATTTGCCCCTGTCCTAAAGTGTTCAGAAAGAGCAGGGGGGAGTGGAGGTACCCTTTGTTTTTATTTCAGGACCTCCCCCACATAGGACAGAACAGGGGAAGTATGTGGATCCAAAGACCCAGCTAATCCTGAAGCTCCAGGGAGATAAATGAGGAGGGGGAAGGGGAAAGGATTCTCTCCCTCCCCCATCTACCTACCCTCCAGTCCTGTGCAACTGACTGGTTTGAAATGAGATTGTTTTCCTGAATACCTGTGGGACCATCCTTGAGTCAATATTTCATATTCATTAACTAATGAACAGCTGGACATGGGTAAGCGTTTCTGTGAAGCCCGCTTCCCAAGCTTGCTCAATCAATACCCTCCCTGGATGGTTCCCCTTCCAGCAGCGCATGTGGCTCCTTTCTAAATGTTCACTGCTAGGCGTGGACCTGATGCCCATGTTGGAGCCTCTCTGCAATATGTGTATTTGGGCTGTTGTGTGTATGAGAATAAAGGGAACATTCACGACTCAGATCTATGAAGATCTTTTTGAAGGCTTAGGAGAAGCTTCCCCCTGCCCCCTGTCCCCCTCTTTCTCTTGGCTGCCCTGTTCTGTCTCCTCACACCCTCTTCTCCATTTCTCCCCCCTTCCCCCTCCACCTTCTTTTTCTCCACGCCAGGATCCTACCTTTCCCTCTTCTCTTTATCTACATCTCTCCTTCCTCTTTGTTCTCAATCCGTTTAATTCCATGTAGTTAAAAAAAAAATAATAGGCCTGCTTATCAGATCTATCCTTATGAAGGAGACTATTTGGAACAGCCAGAAAAGGGGCTAGTTAAAATGATCCCTTAGTTACTGGAGTTGAGGGAAGGGAGTTTGAATGCCTACCTCAGAGTTGCAATACAATTTTTTTTTTTTTAATTAAAAAAAATTATTTTTGCTGCATAGAGAGGCACGTGGAACTTCCCCGACCAGGGATCAAACCCATGCCCCCTGTGCTGGAACATGGAGTCTTAACCACTGGACCACCAGGAATTCCTGCTGTATAATACTAAATATGTTCACAGACATATGTTTGGCATATAGAAAGTGCTCTATAGAAATTTTATTATTTCCTTATTCATACTCATTAAACAAAGATAACTCTCAGCACCCTTTTCCACTAAACCAGTGTGACACTTCGATTCGATTATTTGGAAATATACCATGTTTGACAGATACTAAGTTTTATTTTAGGCTTCGCCTTGTTTCTTAGAGATGACTTGGGCATTCCTGCTCTTTATCCCCAATCATGGAGATCTGTAGAATAATTTTAGCTGCAAAACAGACCCTGCTTTGCTTTCCTGTGTTTGAGAAAAGGCATTCATTGTAGTATTGTAAAGTGTGTTAGAGCGATGGTTTGCTGCTACTTAGATATTCTTAGGGTGCCCCCTTCTGCTCCTGACAGAAGTGCAGATAATTATATCTTAGTCTAGAAAGTCAGATGCAGTTATTCTGTATTAACAAGGAGAGGGAAGACAATATCCTTGGCATTCTAGAAGCAGAAGGAAATGTATACAGAGCACAGACTAATACATGGAAATATATTACCACTCTAATTCAAGTTGATTCCTGTTACTTAACCCTGAGTTCTACCTAATTCATGGATTTTTCATTGGGCGGCCTTGTGGATTATTAGTCTCTCCCACACCTGAGCCCTGATTCTAGTCTTGTTTTCTTCCTTTGATTTATTCTGGAAATTCCAGCAAAGAAGCTGATCTTTTTCAATAGTTTTTCTGCTGTTTCAAACAAGGGCATTTGTAGTGCCTAAGGCCTGGCAGGCATCTAGAAGCACAGGCCATTGTAAGAGGCTGGTTTCTCTTACTGGTACTTTTTCTTATACGGAGACAGGGAGAAGTCTCAGGGAAAGAGAGTGCCCAGAAATCTGGGCAGCATCTGAGTTGAGTCAGCAACCTGCTGAAGCTAGGAAAAAACCCTGATATGGGGACCAGAAGTATCCAGCTGGGGCCTGGGGCATGGGGACTCAAAGGGGAAGAAGGAAAAAAATCAGGGTCTCAGGTGGGCAATTGTTGCCACTTTCACTGGTATTTACGGCTATAACTGAGGCTGAGAGCAGGTGATTTACAGCCTGGTCAGCCAGCAGTTAACTGCAATTCAGAAAGTCCTCACTTAAGCCACTTAGGTTGCTTCAAGAAGGGGCCTCGGCAATCCACAGCTATGTCTGAGCAGCTGTACTACATCATGGAATTTCGTTCCACTCAGATTTGTTTAAAATATTTGAGATATAATTTTGGTAGAGATAAATTTATCCTCTTTAGCACACTGTTCTATGAACTTTCATAACCACCACACATTCATGATATATAACATCTCCCTGAATTCTCATGCCCCTCTGTAGACAGATCATAACCCCACCCCTGGCCCCTGGCAATCACTGATCAGTTTTTTGCCTATTCCAGAAAATCAGATGCAGCCTGTTGACTCAAGCTTCCTTCACTTAGCATAATGCTTCTCAGAGTCATCCACATAGTGTGCTTTATTAATTTGTTCCTTTTTTCTTACTGTGTAGCAGTCCACAGAATGGCTATGCTACATTTCATTGATCTCTTCAGAGGCTGAAAAGTATTTGGTTGTTCTAGCGTTTGATGATTATAAATAAAGCTGTCATAAACATTTGTGTACAAAACCAACCCAGAGGCATTCTCATTTGAATCATAAATTCTATAATTTCACAGTACTCTAGGACTTCATAGTAGCCTCCTCAATATGTCAAATTATATATATACACACACAGGCACGCATGCTCAGTCACTTAGTCATGTCTGACTCTTTTTGACACTATGGACTGTGGCCCTCTGGGCTCCTCTGTCCACTGGATTTTCCAGGCAAGAATATGGGAGTGGGTTGCCATTTCCTATTCCTGAGGATCTTCCCAACCCAGGGACCGCACCTGCATCTCTTGCATCTCATGCATTGGCAGGCAGATTCTTTACCATTGCGCCACCTCGGAAGCCCTGTATACACACACACATAAACAAAAACATACACTTACTATTTAAATAACATGAATATATCCATATATGCCTGCTACTTAATATGTTAAATTATTAAAAGGTTTTCAGCTATTCACTCCTGGAACACCCAGTCCATGATTATCAAGAGCTATCCATTTGAGTTTTTGACCTCATTCATCGACTTTTTCCCCCAAATATTCTGTTCCCAACTGGTACTCACACAAAGCAAGTAATGTAGCAAGCACTCCCCTTCCTTTTCATCCCAAATCACACTGGTCTGGGCTGACTTGCTAAACCCCTGCACTGCTCTAGCCTGGGGCTGAGATGTTTCATCTCTGGTGTCATGATGATGAAGAACTTGCTGTCAATGCTTCCATGAAATAAAGAAAAACTGGCATCTTTCTTTAACTTTTACCCAGGAAACTACACATACATCTGCTGGATTTCTTTTTGAATACTTGCTGTTTAACACAGAGACCCAGATTTCCTATCTTTTTTAGATATCTAAAGAGAATGGGAAGTGCTGTTATTTCAGCTGTCATGCCAGCCAATTAGCTAGGACAAAGGCAAAAGCTTCCCCACTGGTAACATGATTAAGCTTCTTAGTTTTGTCCTAGAAGAAAAGCTGGCAATCGAGCTAAAATAAGCAGTTTCACAAAATTCACATCCCATGTGTGATGGCTGTAGAGTACGGACTTCAACTTACTGTCTGTTTCTTGATAGCCAGAAACAGTTCAGCTTTGTCCTTCGCTACTGACAGTCCCCATAGCACTTCCTGACTGCTTAATGGAGGAGGAACATTCACCAGAGAGAATGTTCTTTCGTATCTGTTCCCAAGCACTGGGTTCCTCTTATGCATTTTGGGGGACTGAATGGCTAAAGTCCTGATTACAAGTGAATCAGAATTGACCTTAAGTGTCTCAAGAAAAAGGAAAATAACATGAATAGCAATAATAACTGATAGCATTTATTGAACACAGGCTACTTGGCTGATGGTGGGCCGAGCACTAGGTATTCATTACAGTATTAATTACTCCCCAAAACAACTCCATACATTAAATACTATTATATTATCCCCTTTCTACCAATGAGAAAACTCAAACTCAGAGGTTAAATAGCTTGCTTAAGAATGGATACTTAGCATGTGGCAGAGCTGGGATTGGAACATACTTGTATTTGACTCCAAATGTATGCTGTTAACCACTACATTTCAATGCTCCTTGAGTCTGTCCAACATCCCCACAAATCTTATATCTATAGGTAATAGTGGAATAGATATGGCCTATATACTGGGCTGAAGGAGGCACAAGCTGGAATCAAGATTGCCGGGAGAAATGTCAATAACCTCAGATATGCAGATGGCACCACCCTTATGGCAGAAAGTGAAGAGGAACTAAAGAGCCTCTTGATGAAAGTGAAAGGGGAGAATGAAAAGTTGGCTTAAAGCTCAACATTCAGAAAACAAAGATCATGGCATCCAGTCCCATCACTTCATGGCAGACAGATGGAGAAACAGTGGAAACAGTGGCTGACTTCATTTTTCTGAGCTCCAAAATCACTGTACATGGTGACTGCAGCCATGAAATTAAAAGACACTCCTTGGAAGGAAAGTTATGACCAACCTAGATAGCATATTAAAAAGCAGAGACATTACTTTGTCAACAAATGTCCATCTAGTCAAGGCTATGGTTTTTCCAGTAGTCATGTATGGATGTGAGAGTTGGACTGTAAAGAAAGCTGAGTGCTGAAGAATTGATGCTTTTGAACTGTGGTTTGGAGAAGACTCTTGAGAGTCCCTTGGACTGCAAGGAGATCCAACCAGTCAATCCTAAAGGAGATCAGTCCTGGGTGTTCATTGGAAGGACTGATGTTGAAGCTGAAACTCCAATACTTTGGCCACCTCATGCGAAGAGCTGACTCACTTGAAAAGACCCTGATGCTGGGAAAGACTGAGGGCAGGAGGAGAAGGGGACGACAGAAGATGAGATGATTGGACAGCATCATCGACTTGATGGACATGGGTTTGGGTGGACTCCAGGAGATGGTGATGGACAGGGTGGCCTGGCATGCTGCGGTTCATGGGGTCGCAAAGAGTTGGACACGACTGAGTGATTGAACTGAACTGAACTGAATGTTCAAAATTGGGCTGAACTGAACTGAACTGATAGACTGGACTGAGTATTTTTATTTTCTTAAATTCTTATTCATGAACACAGGTAGTCCCCACTATGCCATTCTGTGGAGTCCACTTGCTGTCTATTCTGTACTTTTTCCCCAATGCATTCTTTTAATGATATTGTCTTTAAGTCTAGATATTACAGACTCAGGATGACAAATGCCTTTAGGTTAAACTTTCACAAAGAACTTTCTTTTAGATAGTTTTAGACAGCTGGCATTTAATGTCTGAAGTTACATGGAGTTGAATTCTGAGGTTCCAAGGAGCCAGAGATGAGAAGGGGACGTACACATGCTGAGAGCTTTGATGTGCCAGGAACTAAATACAAATGTTGTCAAGCCTCAGTTCCTTTCCCAACAGTATTTTCAGTCAATATTATCACTCTTATTTTACTGGTGGGGAAACTGAAGCTCAGAATAAAGAATAAATTCACCCAAGGTCCCTCAGCAAATATGTAGTGGGTCCATGACTTAGACTCTTGCTTCTTTTTAATTTTTCCTTCTTGACCTACATTGGGCTTCTGCCTGAATTAGAAAAAGAATGCTGACTGTAACTTCCTCAAGGTGTTTATTGCCAGAGGAGTGGCAGCATTTTGTAGGCAGCTTTCCAAGCATTTTGAAAGATTTATCTGCTTTCTGAGATGAGAAAACATTAGGATCTAGATGTGCTTTTAAGATTGGTCCAAATAGGATGGAAAAACATGCTGTCTAAACAGAAGAAGCAAAATGGGCCAGTAGAAGGCAGATGGGCTTGAGTAAATTGAGATGTGTCCAGGCGGCATCTCTCCTATTTTATCATGACAAAATTTCATCTGGAAGTCTACATTTTGTGTGTGGATTAGGTTCTAAAACTAACTAGTAAAAGAGAAAATTGCAGGGAGCCCTAAATTATCCTTAAAAATTCCTGAGAAAGGAAAAATGGTTACTGAACAATCACCGTGGGTTCCCTTAGCTTGCTATGCTCCAGGATTAGAACAACTTGCTCTTCCTTGAGGGCAGTACAAGGCAGAGAAGCAGGTCTGTGTGAAGGGGCTGTGTTGCATGAACACTGCTTCTCTGAATGGCTGTAAGAAGTGCACACCTGGAGAGATGCCTGTGGGTGTCTCCCAGCTGAAACTCCTGCTCAGGCAGCACCACCTAGAGGGAGGCATCTTCCCTCCTGCTGTGCCCCATTACCTTGTTTGAAAGGCTGCGGTCTAGGTGCTGAGTCACAAATGCAGAACACGTATCTGTGTGGGGCAGCAATGACAGAATGAGTGGAAATTGACTTCCATAAAAGCAGTGATAAGGACTTTTAGCAGCCTGGATGGTAGAAAGAGTGTAGACAGCAGAACATGACTTTACTCTCTTAAGTGGGTGGTACTGATTAGAAGATACTTTCTATTTGCAACCAGAGATTGCAGAAGGGAAGGAGATGGAAGTAAAAAACCCCAAAGCAGGTATTTTCAAAGTCATTTTCTTAATATTTTCTTGTTTAAAGGAAAAAACTCCTTAACCAAGAACAGAAAACTTAATAAAAACGTCAAAGGGGTTATTTTGTGGTAATGAAGGAAACCATTTACATGGCACATGGGTAACGAATGAGAACATTAAACTTTATTGGGTGTTATTTTTAGAGTTTATTGCACTGATTAGCATTACTCAGAGAAGGTATGTGCTACAGAGACTCCTGAATTAGACTGTCTTTTTGGGGATCTTTATATTACTTATTAATGTTGGGATCAAATGCTGTGTCAGGAGTTTGTGTAAGCTTTTCTATAAGCCCCAGATGGCATATTTCAAGGGAAGGTGGGCTGAGAGTAAACACCACTGACCACCTCCTGGCTATGTTGTCCCTACAACTGTGTGGCTTTGGTGCTGTCTCTGGCTATCTGTGCCCTTGTGTGTGTGTGTGTGTGTGTGTGTGTTAGTTGTAATTCTCCAGGTAAGAATACTGGAGTGGGTAGTCATTCCCTTTTCCAGGGGATCTTCCCAACCCAGGGATCAAACCCAGATCTCCTGCTTTGCAGGCAGATTGTTTACCACTGCGCCAACTGGGAAGCCCAATGCCTTAGTTTATTTCTGAGCAAAATGAGCATTTTGTACCAAATGACTCCTTGAATCCTTACCAGGTACAGTGTTATTTGCCTTTGTAACGAAGGCCAACATTTTGAAGTTTGGAGCTACCCATTTCAAATTGCACCTGAACCCATTTGAAAAAGTATCAGAATTCCTTTGGTTCAGACATTTTTTTCCCACCCTCTGCTTGTAAAATTGCTTGAGGGCAGATTTCTCAAGGGAAGCTCAGATGGGAGAAAACAAAGGAAAGGAGATTTGAGCTTCACAGGTTGTCTGCAGCTATTCCCCAGCAGGCTACGTTCTCAGGGAAGAGAGTAACAGCAGAGCAAGCTTTTAACTTAGAATTGGGTAGAATTTCCTGGTTTCAAAAGTGGGTTGAGAGCATGAAAATATTTTTTTTTAAATCTCTCTGCATGTCCAAAAGTGCATGTATTAGGCTCGTAACAGGTAGTCTCACATATTCCTGGTGTTCGTTTGACCTAGGGGTACTGCATGATCAAACATATTTGGGAATTCGGGTTCAACTCTTTCTTTACTGTAGAACTTTCCAGAGACTTCAACATGTTAATACCCATTATGACTCTGCAAGAGGAAACACAAAGAAGCTTAGTATTTCCAAATCTTCTTGGACCATGGAACACTTTTAAAATGTGTTCTCAGAACTAGTGTTCCATGGAACACCATTTGGAAACAGGGGTTTTAGGTGTCCAATATTATCGAGCACAGAAAGCATGATTCCTATAATCCGGCGTAGCTGAAGGAATACACTGATTTATCTGGGTAGCTGTTTTGAAAGGTCAGTGATTTGTAATGTTGTCTAACTAACTCTCACATATTTCCAATACATTTAATGAAAAAAAATTCAGGTGGCCATAAAAGCACACTGGTTCTCACACAGTACCCAGTCATTATCGCCTCACTGCTTCAAAACGCTTATTTAACTCAAAGAGAAAGACCTTTAATATTATCTTCCAGGCCCAGTGTGCTCTGGCTTGATCTGAACTCCAACTGGTTAAACACCAGTCTTATTTCACATGCTGGTTTTCTGGGGCTGGCCATAACAAACCACCACAAACTGAGAGGCTTAAACCAACATAAATCTATTCTCTCCCACTTCTGGAGGCTATAAGTCAAAGTCCTGGCAGGGCCACCACCCTCCCTCTAAGGCCTGTAGGGGAGGATCCTCCCTGCTTTTCCACCTTCTGGGTGTCCAGGTGTTCCTTGCCTCATGGTAGCTTATCTCTAATCTCTAGCTCTGTTTTGACATGGCCATTTCCTCTGTGTGTCTGTTTCCTCATCTGATAATGACAACAATTTCACTGGATTAACTAACAACAGTTAGTTGACCTGTTTGACAGTTTATCAGCTTGACCTGTTTAACAGTCCAGTTTGACCTGATCTCAGCCAGTGACATCTGCAGTCACCCTATTTTCAAATAAGGTCACATTTTAAAGGTATTAGGGGTTAGGACTTCAGTGTATCTTTTTTGCGGGGGGGATACAATTCAACCCACAACATCTTTCTCTCTCCTCTGTTAGGAGTCTTCATCAACTTCTTGAATTATGTAGACATGTCCCCCACACCCCACATCCCGACACCTTTTCACAGGGTCATTTCTCCATTTCCTAGCCTCCCACAACACTGTCCATTTCATTCCCGTCGTTCTCTATCTGTGATGACTGTCTTCACATCATCTTTCTCACCTTCCTTCCTCATGGACAGGGGCCATGTCAATTTTGCATCCAGGTGTTTCCCTAGTATGAACACAGTTTCCGGCACAGCTTAGTGAAAACTGTGCCTTCATATGCTTACAGTAATGTATCTGGATAGACAAGTGAATCACTGAAATCAATGCAACCGGAGCTCCTCTGAACAAACATTCCAGAGAGAAGCCTCTTCTCTCTTTTCGTGTACCACCGTCTAAAATGAAAGAAACAGAACCGCCCTCGGTGTGGTTTCTTCTCATTCACAGTGGTGGAGGGTATGCCTCTGGAATTCTGGAGTTGCTGTTAAGCTCCAGTCCTTGTTACACTCGATTCTTACAAAACAGTGAAATAACTGTCACACTTCTGTCTCTTGAATGCACACTACTGTCTGTAGCCCCTTTGTGGAGCATTTGTATGTTCTTCCCTTGACAGATGCTTGAAAAGGGAAGATGTATCATATTCATTCAGTGGATCTCTGAGGAAAAGTGAGCGCTGTCTGATTGCAAAAGCGGGCTTTGTATTTACAGACTGTATGAGCAATAGCTCTGTTTCCTGCCTGGCAGGAGTACATAATGTACTATCTACCGCAGTCAGAAACTCATCTGAAATAAGACGCTGCACATCTTTCAGAAGAATTACTGGACAAATCAGACCACAAGCCCCAAAAGCATGTTAAATATGGTGGTGACAATCCACTGGAAAGTTTGGTTCAGGAATAAGGGTTTTATGGTTCTCCTGATGGTTGAGAAAGTTTATATCAAGGGAAGGATTTGCCAGAAACAAGCTTGAGTGGTTTTCTTCTGTCCTCCCTGCCACTGAAGACCCTTCTCTTAAATTCATAGCCCCTGTTCCATTTTTTTTTAACTCTAAATTCCTGTTTTTTTCAAACTGTGGCCCATATACAATTGATTCACCTAGTGAGAGCATGTATAAATCTTAATTCCACAAGTACATTAGTTTTCAGAAGACAAGAGATGGTTGTTTTAATTAGCCTCACATCTAGAGTGATACTCTTCTTTGAATAAAAACTGCATCCAAATAGATGTCATACCAGGATCTAATTATTGCAAAACTGGCATGGGGTTTAAATTACTTGGAAAACATTAAATGACTTATCTCCAGAGTTGGTGTGAGGAAAGATGTGGGTTTCTACATTTATATCACGAATTCCCTAATGCTGCTCTCAAATCCAGCAGAGAAGGGGTTACCATTTCTCACTCTGGGGCACATATGGTCTTCTTCATTAGTTAAAAGGGGTATCCTACCACATGTCATCTAGTTTGTCCTTCTAAAAACAAGGAGTTGCCTGGCATTTTTTAAAGTATCTTTTCAAAAAAATTCAATCTAAGTATTTGGGGAATGACTAGTACTGATTCTTCTAGATAAGACTAGCAAGTTATTTCTTAAACAATGTCCGGGGATGCTCTGCTGAAAAAGTATTCTGTACTCAAGTAATCCTGGGAAGTCCTATAAAGGCTATTTTCCTCTTGCAGGATTACAGTCCAGGTTGCTGCATGAGGTCAGGGACTATGTCTTTCATAGTCATTCTATACCCCTTGGATCAGTCTGAGATTGACAGACAGTAGTTTGGCAAGAAATATGGATTCAACAGAATAATAAAGCTCAGAAATAGTTAGCCTACTATTTCCCCCAAAAGTTTGACCAAAGAATTTTCTTTAAAGGGAACACTGCAATAGAGGAAGAGCAGAACTAATACCATGTTGAAACTGCCTCCCTCATTTTTTAGGGGATCTATTCTATTACTTGAGCCCTACATGTCAAGAGTTAAACATCAGAAAACAGTAGAGAAATGTTCCTTGTGCTCAAGGAGCTCTGAAGAAAGTTCCCATCCCATGGTCCCAAGTTTACCGTTGCTGTTGTTTAGTCGCGAAGCTGTGTCCAACTCTTTGTAACCCCATGGACAATAACCTGCCAGGATCCTCTGTCCATGAGATTATCCTGGCAAGAATACTGGAGTGAGTTGCCATTTCCTCCTCCAAGGGATGTTTCTAACCCAGGGATTGAACCCACATCTACCACATCTCCTGCAATGGCAGGTGGGTTCTTTACCACCGAGCCACCTGGGAAGCCCTAACTGAATACTTATTTATTTGCTTAATATCCCTCTTTTGTATAGACTAGAAGCTCCACAAGACATCGATGGTATTGATCTTGCTCAGATCAGATCAGTTGCTCAGTCGAGTCCAACTCTTTGCGACCCCATGAATCGCAGCACGCCAAGCCTCCCTGTCCATCACCAACTCCCAGAGTTCACTCAGACTCACGTCCATCGAGTCAGTGATGCCATCCAGCCATCTCATCCTCTGTCATCCCCTTCTCCTCTTGCCCCCAATCCCTCCCAGCATCAGAGTCTTTTCCAATGAGTCAACTCTTCGCATGAGATGGCCAAAGTACTGGAGTTTCAGCTTTAGCATCATTCCTTCCAAAAAAATCCCAGGGCTGATCTCCTTCAGAATGGACTGGTTGGATCTCCTTGCAGTCCAAAAACCTGTGCTTGATGTTTGTTAGACATTTGTTGGATTCATTCAGATTTTGCAATTAAATGGGGCTTAGAAAATTCCACAGAACTCATGGTAGCTAACAAATGTTTTTTTCCCCCTAACAGGACACTGTTTTTCCTGAGGGGGAAAAAAAAAAAAAAGTCAAACATCACTGGGGAAACCATTTTACTAATTAAAATAGAGTCAGTTCAGTTGCACCTGATTCACTAGCGAAAATTATTTTCTTTATACGTCTCTGGTCAGCATTGGTTGTTAAATACTGTAGTCACCCACACTACCTAACTATACACTGGGTGCTGAGAATAAAGCAAAGACTATTTTTAGTGATCACTTTCCTTCAGGAGCAAGTAATCTAGCTGAAAGCTAAGTCTTCATGGAAATTAAGACTGATCAGGGCCAAGAGAAATTTCATTCTGTCTAAGGGAAACAGATTGCTGATGAAAATCATCTTATACAAGTTCTCTCCTTTGAATTCCTTATTTTCTCTGTATCTCAGGATCAGTTTTGAAGGTTGCTCTAAATCATGTTTGCTGCGACTAAAGTAGATTGATTGGTCTGGGTTCCTACAAACCTTACTTATTTTCCTCCCTCTTTTCCTTCCTTCTTAGTCATTTTCACAATCACCATTGCTGCCCTTTTAATCAGCTGTTCAGAAGACTGAACAACATGAGGTGGCTGAATAATGATGGAGAGAGGAAGGTGAAACCACTTAGGCTTTTGTTAAAAAGCCATCTGTCTTGATTTTCTGTAAGTTGTTTATTATTCCTTTCCCGTTTTCCCCCTCTTCCTTTTATTTCTTTTTAACCTTTGTTTCTTTCCATTTTTCTGTATGTGCTTCCTTCGAATTTTCTTAGTAAATATCTGAAACGTATTTTAGCTGGTGCCTCTACCCAACAATATACTGTTTTGTGGATTTTCAAGTGTTTATATGCCCAACAAATGATCCCAGCAAAAATTCACTGTTAAAGATGAATCATTAGCAAATTCATTAAACTAGAATTTTGTTTACATTTCATCTGACAAATCCCATGTAAGATTCTCTCTCTTCATCAGACTTTTTTTTTTAATAGAAAAATTTCTACCTAATACTGAAAGCTGTAATCAAGTCAATAGATCATCTGTTGTTGTTCACTTACCAAGTCATGTCTGACTCTTTGCGACCTCATGGACTACAGCTGGCCAGGCTCCCCTTTCCTTCAGTATCTCCCAGAGTTTGTTCAAATTCATGTCAATTGAGTTGGTGATGCTATCTAACCATCACATCCTCTGCCATCCCCTTCTCCTTTTGCCATCAATCTTTCCCAGCTTCAGGGTCTTTTCCAATGAGCAGGCTCTTTGCATCAGGTGGCCAAAGTACTGGAGCTTCAGCTGCAGCATCAGTCCTTTCAATGAATCTTCAGTGTTGATTTCCTTTAGGATTGACTGGTTTGATCTCCTTGCTAGCCAAGGGACTCTCAAGAGTCTTCTCTAGCACCACAGTTCAAAAGCATGAATTCTTCTGTATTCAGCCTTCTTTATGGTCCAACTCTCACATCAGTACATGACCACTGGAAAAACCATAGCTTTGACTAAGTGAAAAGTGAAAGTGAAAGTCGCTCAGTCATGTCCGACTCTTTAGGATCCCATGGAGTATATAGTCCATGGAATTCTCCAGGCCAAAATACTGGAGTGGGTAGTCTTTCCCTTCTCCAGAGGATCATCCCAACCCAGGGATCAAACTCAGGTCTTCCGCATTGCAGGCAGATTCTTTACCAGCTGAGCCAAAGGGAAGCCCAAGAATACTGGAGTGGGTAGCCTGTCCCTTCTCCAGCGGGTCTTCCTGACCCAGGAATTGAACCAGGGTTTCCTGTATTGCAGGCAGATTCTTTACCAACTGAGATATCAGGGAAGCCCTAGCTTTGATTAAATGGACCTTTATCAGCAAAGTCATGTCTCTGCTTTTTAATAAGTTGTCTAGGTTTTTCATAGTTTTTCTTCCAAGAAGCACGCATCTTTTAATTTCATGGCTACAGTCTCTGTCAGCAGTGATTTTGAAGACCAAGAAAATAAAATCTGTCACTTTTTCCCCATCTATTTGCCATGAAGAGAAGGGATCAGATGCCACGATATTGTTTTTTTTCAATGTTGAGTTTTAAGCCAGCTTTTTCACTCTCTCCTTTTACTCTCATCAAGATGCTCTTCAGTTCCTCTTCACTTTCTGCCATTAGAGTAGTATCATTTGCATATCTGAGACTGTTGATATTTCTCCCTGCCATCTTGATTCCAGGTTGTGATTTATCCAGCCTGGCGTTTTGCATGATGACAGGCTCAGGGAGGATGCATAGAAGTTAGATAAGCAGAACGACAATATACAGCCTTGTTGTACTCCTTTCCCGATTTTGAACCCGTCCCCTGTTCCATGTCTGGTTTTAACTGCTGCTTCTGAACCTGCATACAGGTTTCTCAGGAGACAGGTAAGGTAGTCTGGTATTCCCATCTTTTTAAGTATTTTCCACAGTTTATTGTGATCTACACAGTCAAATCACTCCAGTATTCTTGCCTGGAGAACCATGTACAGAGGAGCCTGGTGGGCTACAGTCCATGGGGATGCAAAGAGTCAGGCATGACTGAGCAACTGAACAACACAGTCAAAAGATTTAGCACAAGCAATGAGGCAGAAGCAAATGTTTTTTCTGGAATTCTCTTGCTTTCCCTATGATCCAACAAATGTTGGCAATTCGATCTCTGGTTCCTCTGCCTTTTTTAAACCCAGCTTGTACATCTGGAAGTTTTCAGTTCACATACAGCTAAACTCTAGCTTGAAGAATTTTGAGCATTATCTTGCTAGCATGTGAAATGAGCTCAAGTGTATGGTAGTTTGAGCATTCTTTGGCATTGCCCTTCTTTGGGACTGGAATCAGATTGATTACATTCTTTGCATTTGAAGATGGAAAAACTATAAATCACAGGAAATCTGTAGTCAGCAATAGATCATAGGAAAGTTGAGAAATTCAATGGAGAAAAAATGCTACCTCATATAAGAAAAACTATAATACCAGAAGGGAACCACCTGAGGGGAACTTTAGCCAGAGTTTGTTTTGTACTGGAAATACTCCCAGTTCTATAAATTCATATTTAGATTCTGGAGAATCCTCAAATCACCTAGTTTTGTAATTTTGTCTTTTTAAAGCAGTGGAACACATTTTTCAGAGACAGAATTAAGAGTAAGAAAACAGACTGGAGCTGCTTAGGCAAGGAGATGGGTACAGGACATCTGATATGCCCATTTTCCTTCCTCCATGTCCCCTTGGGAAATTATAAAGTTCAGCAGAACTCATTTAAAAAACTTCAACTTTATCCTACTTGTAGATGAACACCATACACAAAAATAAACTCAAAATGGATTAAAGATCTCAACGTAAGACCAGGAACTATAAAACTCCTAGAGGAGAACATAGGCAAAACACTCTCCGACATACATCACAGCAGGATCCTCTATGACCCACCTCCCAGAATATTGGAAATAAAAGCAAAAATAAACAAATGGGACCTAATTAAAATTAAAATCTTCTGCACAACAAAGGAAACTATAAGCAAGGTGAAAAGACAGCCTTCAGAATGGGAGAAAATAATACCAAATGAAGAAACTGACAAACAACTAATCTCAAAAATATACAAGCAACTCCTGCAGCTGAATTCCAGAAAAATAAATGACCCAATCAAAAAATGGGCCAAAGAACTAAACAGACATTTCTCCAAAGAAGACATACAGATGGCTAACAAACACATGAAAAGATGCACAACATCACTCATTATCAGAGAAATACAAATCAAAATCACAATGAGGTACCATTTCATGCCAGTCAGAATGGCTGCTATCCAAAAGTCTACAAACAATAAATGCTGGAGAGGGTGTGGAGAAAAGGGAACCTTTTTACACTGTTGGTGGGAATGCAAACTAGTACAGCCACTATGGAGAACAGTGTGGAGATTTCTTAAAAAACTGGAAATAGAACTGCCATATGACCCAGCAATCCCACTGCTGGGCATACACACCGAGGAAATCAGAATTGAAAGGGACATGTGTACCCCAATGTTCATCGCAGCACTGTTTATAATAGCCAGGACATGGAAGCAACCTAGATGTCCATCAGCAGATGAATGGATAAG
This sequence comes from Bubalus kerabau, assembly GCF_029407905.1. Taxonomy (NCBI): domain Eukaryota; kingdom Metazoa; phylum Chordata; class Mammalia; order Artiodactyla; family Bovidae; genus Bubalus; species Bubalus kerabau. The sequence goes on along the minus strand of NC_073643.1, from coordinate 39,871,129 downwards.
AAAGCTGTGGTACATATACACAACAGAGTATTACTCAGCCATTAAAAAGAATACATTTGAATCAGTTCTAATGAGGTGGATGAAACTGGAGCCTATTATACAGAGTGAAGTAAGCCAGAAAGAAAAACACCAGTACAGTATGGTGCTGCAGCTGCTAAGTCACTTCAGTCGTGTCCGACTCTGTACAACCCCAGAGACAGCCTCCCACCAGTCTCCTCTGTCCCTGGGATACTCCAGGCAAGAACACTGGAGTGGGTTGCCATTTCCTTCTCCAATGCATGAAAGTGAAAAGTGAAAGTGAAGCCGCTTAGTCGTGTCTGACTCTTAGCAACCTCATGGACTGCAGCCTACCAGGCTCCTCCGTCCATGGGATTTTCCAGGCAAGAGTACTGGAATGGGGTCCCATTGCCTTCTCCACCAGTACAGTATACTAACGAATATATATGGGATTTAGAAAGATGGTAACAATAATCCTGTGTGCAAGACAGCAAAAGAGACACAGATATGTATAGAACAGTCTTTTGGACTCTGTGGGAGAGGGCAAGGGTGGGATGATTTGAGAGAATGGCATTGAAACATGTATAATATCATATGTGAAACGAATCACCAGTCCAGGTTCAATGCATGATACAGGATGCTCGGGGCTGATGCACTGGGTTGACCCAGAGGGATGGTTTGGGGAGGGAAGTGGGAAGGGGGTTCAGGATAGGGAACGCATGTACACCCATGGCGGATTCATGTTGATGTATGGCAAAACCAATACAATATTGTAAAGTAATTAGCTTCCAATTAAAATAAATTTATAATTTAAAAAAAACTGACTTCTTGGAGTTTTTAATTGATTAATTCATTCTACAAATATTTATAGAGTATCTGGCAGTGCATTATTTGTTAGCATACAGACACCAATCCTGCTCTTATGAAACTTATAGTCTAGTAGGGGAGACGTATGTCTAACAAGGAATACACTTACTTAAAATTCTGGCCTGTCCAGGAAACTGAAGTTTGGTCAATGTGTCCAGAGCACAGAGAAGGAAAGGGACAGCACAGAGTCTGCAGAGGTGGGAGGTCATCACATCATACTCGGCTTTATACGTCATGGAGAGAGTTTGGCTTTTGTTCTATTTGAAACAGAAAAGCTTCTGAAGGGTTTTAAGCAGCTACCCAGTGTAAAGTCTATTTTAATAGAACCATCTTGCTACTTGGTGTCAACAAGAGTGAATAAAATAAAGCTCTATCAGGACAGGTTTCATCTGGTTTGTTTACTATGATAATCAAAGTGCCTGGGTCAGTGCCTGGTGCATAAAAGGTGCTGCACAAACCTTTCTTGAATGAAAAAAGTGTCAGTAATTTGGAAGAAAGCCAGAGTGAAATTCAGAAAACCAGTTAGACAGATACTGCCAAAGTCAAGGTGAGAGGTTATAGAGCCTTAGATCAAGTTTACATTGAGAGAAAAGGAAAAAAGTCAACAAAATTAAGGACTTGTTTAGAGAGAGTAATATTATGTCTTCCTGGCGGACCTGCTGCTGTAGTTAAACAGGAAGAAAGAACCAAGGATAATTGAATCACCATGTGGCTAATAACTGATCGTTTGATTATTCGGTAATGGTCTCTCAGCTTGAAGGTCGCCGTTCTACATTCTGCCGTGTGGTTCTGGGGCTGAGACTGAACAAAGCACTTTTCTACTTTCCCAGGCTTTCCATCCAACTCTGCCAATAGCAAGTGTGACAGAAAGATGGAAGGGCAGGAAGAAAGAGAAGGGCCTGGGTCCTTCCTGTAGGTTTTCTGCTCCCATAAGTCATTGCAGCCTCCACCTTCTTGACCCCAGCAGAAGCTCTTCCTGCCCATGGCAGAGGCTAAGCCAGGTGGCAGCTTTTGAATACTCACAGAACCAGCCTCATCGCCCTCGCCTTGGAGTCACCACCACACCAGCTGGTACTCCCTTCTCTGGTGTCTGAGCTTTAACTCTAATTTAATGAACTCCTTATGGTAAAAAACTTCTTGTTTAATAGACATTGTGTGTCAAGCTTCTACCATTTTATAGAAAAACCTTTAAGCAAAATATTATTCCTAATAAAGGAAGTAACAAGGAACAGTTGTAAAGCATGGCCTTGGCTTTTCTAGATCAAAGAGCTCGACTCCTAATACAGTGTACTGCAAAGTCTTCAGATGATTCATGGCTCAGCCAAACCCGAAAGGAAGGTGATAAATGGCAGAATCCAAGAATAGAACAACATCATGAAAATTTAGAAAGATTGATCCAGAGGAAGGAAGAACTGATGTTATGCCTTGAGTTTGAGGAAAAAGGTCTATTTCAAATTTCAAAATGATTCTCTTCTCAAAAGCCTCCTCAACTTCTGTCTTGTGATTTTTAACTCAAGGGGTCAGGGGGCATCTACAGGTGGCTAATAAGAGACCAATCACATTTTTTTTATCTTGATGAGCAAAAGGCATTTCAAAATGAATACTGGAAAGTTTTTGTTGCATCTGTGTGGTCAAAACCCTGGGTAGGGCAGGCTAGCTTTAGGCATTGGTAATAACTCCCAAACCTCAGTGGTTAACACATAACAATGTATCTCTTGATGACACAAAATTTGCTGTAGATCAAGCACTTCCTCAGGCTGCTGTACCCATGTGATGACTTAGCAATCTTGTGTCTCCACTTTCTGAAACCTAGGCTCCACACAGAAAAGTAAGAGGCTCCGGACAAGCACAGGGAGGATTTACTGCTTGAGCCTGGAGAAGACACAGATCCTTTGAAAGTTAGACTCCCTAAGAAGATTCTTAGATGGTGATTAAAATGCAATAGGATTAACAAAATATGAAAAGTGAAAGTGAAAGTCACTCAGTCATGTCCAACTCTTTGTGACCCCATGGACTAAACAGTCCATGGAATTCTCCAGGCTAGAATACTGGAGTGGGTAGTGTTTCCCTTCTCCAGGGGATCTTCCCAACCCAGGGGTCGAACCCAGGTCTCCCGCATTGCAGGTGGATTCTTTACCAGCTGAGCCACAAGGGAAGCCCAAAATACTGAAGTGGGAAGCCTATCCCTTCTCCAGTGGATCTCCCCAACCCAGGAATTGAACCGGCGTCTCCTGCATTGCAGGTGGATTCTTTACCAACTGAGCTCCGAGGGAAGCCCCTAACAAAATATAAATGCTGCCAATAAAAACCCACACAGAGTTAGGGTCGAGTCTAAGAGGTGAATGCTGTCACTTAACAATCTTCCTAAAAGGTAGGAAAAGAGATTTTTCTGTTTGAAAGGGAAGATCTGGGATGCACAGCAGAGCACATCTGTACTGAATGGGATGAGTAGTAATATAAAAAATAAAATCAGAGAGACAGAATATTACATATTTTTTGCAACTTGGAACAAAAATCGGACAACAGTCACTTAACTGAATATATGTGTATTTTTATCACATTAAGAAGAGGTAGGTGGTCTAAGCTGGCATCACATTCCCTGCTACCAGGGCCTCAAGATACTTTTATCTTTTGCTTCTCTATATGGAGCATATATCCTCATGGTCATGAAATAGTCACCCTCCCTGTGGGCATTCCATTCCTAATTAATGTAGGAAGAAAATGGGTAAGGGTGAAAGATGCATGCATGCTGAATTTGTCCTTTTCTTAAATGATGGGGGGAAAAAGCTTTCCCAGAAAGACCTCACCAGAAGTCTTCCCCTTATATTTCATTATCCATAAATTGGTTGTCTGGCTACTCCTAATTCACATGAGTCCAGGGAGTTGAGAGTTTGTGAAGAGCTCATGCTGTCACTGATAGCATCAGATTTCTGCTCATAAGAAAGAAGAGCCCATTGATAACAGCACTGGATAGCCAACCAGCATTGTATGTCACGGGCAGGGAGACACCAGATCACGGAGGACCTTGGCATCCACAGAAAGGAGTTTAGATTTTACTCTGAATGCAAAGGGTAACCACGGATGGATTTGAAGAACAGTGCACGATTTAGTTTACACAGGCAGTTAGAGAGAAAGAGAGGGAGAGGGGAGGCTATCTAGAAGGCCTAAGGTCTGAGGTCACAAGGAACATTAGATGGCTCAGGTGAGTGGCTCAGCAGTGCACATGGGGTTTATGATGAGTCTCTGAACTTGAACACATGACTGGCACCTTGGGCAGATAAACTCATTCTGCTTAGAATCTTCCTCCTGTGGGGAGAGAAAGGATCCTAATAGGTAAACAGGGTGTCAATTTGATCAGTCCCTTTAACAGAAACCTGAGCTGGAAGCTGGAAGCTAGCCTAAGTCATCATGCCCCACTTTCCTCCGGGCAGATAAGGAATCATTATCTTTATTTTACAGATGAGAGAGTTGAAGCTGTGAGCGACCATTGTTGTTCTTGTTGTTTAATTCCTTAAGTCGTGTCTGACACTTTTGCGACCCCATGGACAATAGCTTCTGTGAGTGACGGAAATGAACTGGACCATAGCCAACCAAGTTCCTCTGTCCATGAGATTTCCCAGGCAAGAATACTGGAGTGAGTTGGCATTTCTTTCTCCAGGGGAGTCTTCCCGTCCCAAAGGTCAACCCACATCTCCTGTATTGGCAGCTGGAATTCTTTACCACTAAGCCACCAACAGAAGCCCAAGAGTGGCCATACCACCTCTTTAACTTATGATTAAAGGCAGTTCCAATGGTAGGGGCGGTATGTGAGTTCAGTCCCTGGTCGGGGAACTAAGATCCCACACGCTATAGGGCACTTGAGCCCATTCCACTAGAGAGAAGCCTGTGAGCCGCAACGAAGGTCTCCTCTGCCACAACTAAGACTCGATGCAGCCGAATATTTTTTAAAAAACCAATTACTTGAGTTTGTTTCTGAATCTGAGGTTTGTGACACTTTGCTAGGTATCACATTTGTTCCCTCCCTCTACTTTTCTCCTTATTTCCTTTCTCCTTTATTTTCTCCTCAGTTTACTACACTCTGAAGATTTTCAGATTTCCCATTCAGTACCTTTTTATGGATTAAACTCTGACTGAAAATACTTATAAACAGCAAAGAGGAGAGAACTCCCTGGTAACCTTGTAAATATAGAAGAAATAAAAAAAGTTCCTGTAAGTTTTTCCAGTTGAAAATAAACAAACGTAGGCCATCTGGCACCACCAAGTGGCGATTCGTGGAATTGCATGGGTAAAAGTAAAACATTTTTTGCTTCCTGCCCACCTGAGCCCTGCTGTGTGTGTTAGTTGTTCGGTCTGTCTGACTCTTTGAGACTTCATGGACTGTAGTCCACCAGGCTCCACTGCCCATGGAATTGTCCAGGAAAGAATACTGGAGTGGGTAGCCATTCCCTTCTCCAGTGGATCTTCCCGACCCAGGGACGAAACACTGGTCTCCTGCACTGCAGACAGACTACTGTCTGAGCCACCAGGGAAGCCCAAGACCCTGCTAGGATACCAGACAATAGCTTGATTGCATACATCTTGGAGTGATGATACTTCATGAGCCTCCCCTGAACCCTGGGATTCTCTCATGTAGATTTGGAGGAGAGAAAATAGTCTTTATAAGATGGGGGAAAGGATCATTGCTTTAGATTTTTTCCTTGACTTGAAATATTCTTATTTCCATACATGCTGAATCCCAGAGAGCTTCTTTGATTTATCAAAGGTCCCATATCTGGTAAGCAGGAACATTAGGATTTGGTCACTCCTTCCTGGCTCTTCATCCTGTGTTCTAATAACTAAGGTACCATAAATGATTGTTAAACATAGACAACATTGGCCAGAAGGAATCATGCACTTTGAATCATAAAATCAGTCCTGACAATAGGTTAGGGATAAAGATTGGGACTTCTCTGATTCCTGTATCATTCACTGGCATTCTTTAGTAATTAGTAACCTCTACATGATAGGAACTCTTCAAAATGTATTTTGAATAAATGCATGAATGAGTCTCCTTTCTTTTCCATCCATTGTAGCTGGAGTGGAAGCAAACCATGTTCCGCTATTCTGCAGATGATCATGTCCCCAGAATATTATTAACTCTGTTTCCACTGGGCTTGTCTCACAGGTGTTTCCTTGACATAGGAGAACAACTGTGGAAATACCATGATTACAATGTTTGATTCAAGCAATCAGTCAAAAGCTTTCAGTATCAGTCCAGCCCCTCAAACTGCCAGGTTGTTGGATGATGTCAATTGATGTTGCAGAAAAAATAAGTCTGAACAGTTCTGTAAGTATGGGGATGGCTGTCAGAATCCTGTCATTATCTCAGTATCTTAACTTTTGAGAAAGCCTTTTCAATAACTGGCAGGAGATTCAGTAATGGGACCTTAGCCGTGAAAATTTAATAGTCTCAATTCTGGCCTAATCCTAACATGGCCCACCAATGAGTCTTTTTTTTTTTTTTATTTTATTTTTAAACTTTACATAATTGTATTAGTTTTGCCAAATATCAAAATGAATCCGCCACAGGTACACATGTGTTCCCCATCCTGAACCCTCCTCCAATGAGTCTTATATGATTGCATCGTCTTTTCTTTTAACCTCAGAGCCTTAACCTTTCTTCAAAGAAAATTCTGCTGACTTATCTTTCTCCTATGCTTATGTGTCTGTTTAGAGTTCTCCACTTTCATTGTATCAGACAACAGGGTAGCAGAGTAGAAATAGATGACATTTAGAACCAAAGAGTTCTGGATCTGAATCCTGGTATTGGGACCTTATGGATTTGTAGCTTTGGGCAAAAACCTCAACCTATCTGACTTCAACAAAAAATTCAGTTCAGTTCAGTTTAGTCGCTGAATCATATCCGACTCTTTGTGACCCCATGAACTGCAGCACACCAGGCTACCCTGTCCATCACCAACTCCCGGAGCCTGCTCAAACTCATGTCCACAAATCAGTGATGCCATCCAACCATCTCATCCTCTGTCATCCCCTTCTCCTCCTGCCTTCAATCTTTCCCAGCATCAGGGTCTTTTCAAATGAGTTCTTTACATCAAATGGCCAAAGTATTGGAACTTCAGCTTTAGCATCAGTCCTTCCAATGAATATTTAGGACTGATTTCCTTTAGGATTGACTTCCTTGCAGTTCAAGGGACTCTCAAGAGTCTTCTCCAACACCACAGTTCAAAAGCATCAATTCTTTTGCGTTCAGCTTTCTTTATAGTCCAACTCTCACATCTATACATGACTACTGGAAAAACCATCGCTTTGACTAGATGGACCTTTGTCAGCAAAGTAATGTAAAACAAATTAGTGGTATTCATACACTGAAAGTAAAAACAACAAATTAGGAGTATTCATACACTGAAAGATTAAAGATGCATAATGTATCAAGCACAACATCTGATGTATACATACACACATACATTACATACCAAATACATGGGTGCAATTTAATCATTATTACCACTGTTATCATTAAGGTAATTTCCATCAAAAAGAGTTATCTACAGATCTACTTTTTTGAAATTGGCCTGGGTGCATAAGGTCATTAGAGTAAGTATGTCTCTTTTGTGTGCAGATATTTTAGGTCAGGTAAAAGATCAAGAGAGGGTATTTTCCCCTCAGTACTATCATGTAACAGGGGAACTAATTAGCTTCTATTTGTGATCTCTTGGGTCATCTTTCCGTGTTGTGCACAGTTGTAATTCTTCCACAGTGTGGAAGTTTAAACTATATTAACAGGGAAAATCTGCATGGATGTGTGACAATATAAAAAATATCAACTGTACTTGTAGTATCTGTCTGTTGGAGAATGTACATTTAGTTCAAGTATGTATGCATTCAGTAGCACTTTCATTGAATTAGTTCAAGTTAATTAAACTCATGATTGATCATGACAGCATTTTTATGTTTTTGTAAACCAGTCATATGCTTACCATTAGGAATGTGTTGACTCAGTCAGTCAGTGCTGAGTACATGAGTTCTCAGATCCTTCGTGACAATACCAAGGGCTTTTATGGGTCCACAGTCCCTGGAAAGGCCTCTCCGATTTGGTCTAAACCTCACATTTTACAGTCAAAGCTACTCCGAATTAGAGGTGTGAAATGGCTTATCCCTGGTTATATGGTTGGTCCATATCAGAACCAGAATTTGGGCCCACATATCTAAAGCCTTTATGATACACTGATTCTGCCATACTAAAGTTTCCCAATTTCAATCTCTCTTACAAACACCTTCAAAATTCTTCCCATATCTATCACTATTAATATTATTCACTTAATATTTTTATTCTAATCAAATTTAAGATTGCTCACTCCTTAAAACCCAGACTTGTCCTAAGAAATATCCACTGGCTTTAAAACTGCCAGATTTCGCCCCCCACCCCCCACTCCAAAGACTCATTTAATATGTAAATATCAACATTTCTTTGTAAAAATGTGTTCATGTACCATCTTGCATCATCTCAGAAGCCACCTGTGGTACACTGACTACCCAGTACATAACTAGCCCAAATACATCACTGCCTCCTTGGAGTAGAAATTTCTGTGTTTCTCTTTCCTTTTAGTACTTTTTTCCCTCTTGCACATTTCAGTGAGCACTCTGGATAATTTTGTAAAGACAGAGCTTTAAACTCTTGTGAATTGAGGCATATGCCTTCATGCCCCAGAAACGTAATCTAAGATATATCTGAAATAACACCTGTCTCTAATGTGAATATGCACCACATGTCTAGGTTCTGCTCCTTCTAACATATTTGCTATTTATTCTTCCTGTTTTGAGAGATTCTGAAGGAAGGATTCCAGTCTGCTACAGTAAATAGAGCATGAAAATCCAGTCTGGCTTGAATTTTATCCTAGACATTAACCCTATCTCAGCTTTTGCAGGCTATTCCTACTGGTTGTGAAAGAACGAGTTAGTTGTTCCATTGTGTTCAACTCTTTGCGATATCATGGACTATAGTCCGCCAGGCTCCTCTGTCCATGGAATTCTCCAGTCAAGAATACTAGAGTGGGTTGCCATTTCCTTCTCCAGGGGATCTTCCCAACTCAGGGACGGAACCGGGTCTCCTGCATTGCAGGCACATTCTTTACCTTCTGAGCCACCAGAGAAGGTGTGGCCAATAATTAACCTTTATTTCCCCTGCTAAGAACACCTTGCTGCTGCTGAAGCTAAGTCGCTTTAGTCGTGTCCGACTCTGTGCGACCCCATAGACGGTAGCCCACCAGACTCCCCCGTCCCTGGGATTCTCCAGGCAAGAACACTGGAGTGGGTTGCCATTTCCTTCTCCAATGCATGAAAGTGAGAAGTGAAAGTGAAGTCGCTCAGTCGTGTCTGACTCTTCGCAACCCCATGGACTGCATGCAGCCTACCAGGCTCCTCCGTCCATGGGATTTTCCAGGCAAGAGTACTGGAGTGGGTTACCATTTCCTTCTCCAAAGAACACCTTAACCTACCCTTTATTTCCCCTACTAGGAGGAACACCTTAACCTTAACGAGAGGATACATACATATCATGTTTCAACCTTAAATGGGGTTCTAAACATAAGCATTCACTGGATACATTTCTCTCTGTATTGCCATCCTAAGGGCTGTATATATATTCAGCATGGGAGAGCAGATTGGTGATGTGCAGGCACTTGTACTCTGACTGTCTGGATTTAGGTAAAGACTCATCTACTTCTATGCTATGCTATGCTAAGTCACTTCAGTCATGTCTGGCTCTGTGCGACCCCATAGACGGCAGCCCACCAAGCTCCCCCGTCCCTGGGATTCTCCAGGCAAGAACACTGGAGTGGGCTGCCATTTCCTTCTCCAATGCATGAAAGTGAAAAGTGAAAGGGAAATCACTCAGCCGTGTCCGACTCTTCACAACCCCATGGACTGCAGCCCACCAGGCTCCTCCGTCTATGGGACTTTCCAGGCAAGAGTACTGGAGTGGGTTGCCATTGCTTGCTCCGGAATTATAGCTAAAGGAACTAAACTTTGATAATGCAGTATTCCCTTCTCCATCCTCAGCATTCCCAAAATTAAACTTTTTATAAGATGGTTTATAGAAAATGATGTTGAATTGATGGTCAGGTCACCTGGGTTCTAGTCCTAACTCTACTACAACTGTAGAGGCCTTGATCTAGTTTATTTGGGGGGCTTATGTCCCTCATCTGTAAAACAGAAAGTATTATCACTAACATCCTATAATTGCATCACTCAGAATGACAACAAGGTAGCAATTTAGGAAATATTTTAATCTGAGCAAGTCATTTGATTACACTAGGGGAAAAAAAAAAGAAGGCAAAACAGTTTCCCAAAGAAAGATTTTTCTCTTAACATTTCCATGTAGAAAAAAAAAAAAAATCCACATTAAAAAATGTTTTAAACTCTGATTCTCAAAAAAAAAAAAAAAAAAAAAGACTGACATATATACACTACCAAGTGTAAGACAGACAGCTCCTGGGAAGCTGCTATATAACACAAGGAGCTCAGCTCCACTTTGTGATGACCTAGAGGGGTGGGATGGGGGTGAGGACAAGAGGGAGATTGATGACAGAAGGGAGATATATATATATGTGTGTGTGTATGTGTGTGTGTGTATACTTATGGCTGATTTGCATTGTTGTATGGCAGAAACCAACACAAGACTGTAAAGCAATTATCCTCCAATTAAAAATAAGAAAAAAAAAATCACACAATTTAAACAAGTTTTGTTCAAAACTCAAAATTTTGATTTACTACCCTCTAGTGGAGACTGAGAGCCAATGTTGTTCATTCCATTTGAAAGTACATCCATATCTTTGTGCATAGGACAGGAGTAAGGGAAGCTTTGTTAACGCTGTAATCATACACAGCCCACTTCCAAGTATAATCCAAAGACCTGGGTCTTCAGAATTAACCCAGCTTCCCAGAATCCACTCAAGAGCAACTTAACCAAGCTCTTTGAGGGTGGGGTCCAGGGATCGGCATGATTAACAGAGAACTCAGTTGATTCCTAAACTCACAGGAACTTGAAAACCAATGTTCTAGCTTCCTGAGAGGCATGGAATGGATGCGGGCATTATCATGAATGTAGTATATAGGTGGGAAGTGAATCTCTAAACCTTGAGGAGAGATTCAAATTAAAATTCTCTTTTCTTCTTCTCAAATAAGATGAAAATAAGTATCATCAGTTCCCTGTCAACTCCAAGGTAAGAATCATGTTCTTTTGCCCCCCACACAAGGCCTTACATGGTCCAGACACTACATCCTCAGCAATGAAGGCCCTGGTGATTCTGTTGCTCTTTGCCTCTGCCCCCATATTAATACTACTGCCACCATTAAATTCCACCTTGAAGTCTTTTAAATCCTAAATAGAGTCTAGGAAATTGATTCTGAATTTTTAAACATGCTATTCATTCTACATGAAACATACCTTCCTCCAACTTAAATTTGATTGGAAATATCATACCATTTTTCGTTATCATCAATGAAACTGAAAAGGACAGTGCTACACGAAATTGAGATCAATGGCAGGAGCATCAAGAGTTGTTCTGTGAACTGCATTTATTCTATCCCTTCTCCATATGCCATTTTTTCCCAAGCGTTTGCTGTGTAGGTCTGTCCACAATATTGTTGGCCAATGGCAGTGATTATTCCACTTCCCAAACATAAGGCTGACCTCAAGCCCCTTCTTTTTTACCTAAGTTCAGAAATATTTGGGAACTAAAGATCAAAATGTCAACTTTATTTCTGACAAAAGCTTGGTTGGAGACAGTAGCGAGATCTCTGGATACCACTGGAGGGAAGATTTAGGACTACAGAACCAAGAACTTCTGCCTTGCATGTTTCAGGGTCAAAACAACAGAAGATGGAAGAAAAGAATTCATATTCTGATGTAGCAGTCTTTTAGTAGCTTCAGTTCAGTTCAGTTCAGTCACTCAGTCGTGTCTGACTCTTTGCGACCCCATGAATTGCAGCACGCCAGGCCTCCCTGTCCATCACCAACTCCCGGAGTTCACTCAGACTCATGTCCATCGAGTCAGTGATGCCATCCAGCCATCTCATCCTCTGTCATCCCCTTCTCCTCCTGCCCCCAATCCCTCCCAGCATCAGAGTCTTTTCCAATGAGTCAACTCTTCGCATGAGGTAGCCAAAGTATAGGAGTTTCAGCTTCGGCGTCATTCCTTCCAAAGAAATCCCAGGGCTGATCTCCTTCAGAATGGACTGGCTGGATCTCCTTGCAGTCCAAGGGACTCTCAAGAGTCTTCTCCAACACCACAGTTCAAAAGCATCAATTCTTCGGCACTCAGCTTTCTTCACAGTCCAACTCTCACATCCATACATGACCACTGGAAAAACTATAGCCTTGACTAGATGGACCTTTGTTGGCAAAGTAATGTCTCTGCTTTTCAATATGCTATCTAGGTTGGTCATAACTTTCCTTCCAAGGAGTAAGTGTCTTTTAATTTCATGGCTGCAGTCACCATCTGCAGTGATTAGTAGCTTGGCTTGCCCCAATTTATAAAATGAACAAAAGCTGTCTCTAAGAAGGGTCTGCTCTATAGAAAGTCTGAAGCTGCCCCTCTGTGGAACTGTTAAATAAGAAAAGTCAATCTTCTAAGCTCTGAAATGTATTTTTCAATATCTATGCAAATGGTGACTTGCCTATAGTCAGAGTTCCTGTTAACAGAGTGCATTATGGTCTGCTCTGGGTCAGTTGGTCTGTGCTGATAGCTTGTTTCTCATAAAATATGCTGTTTTTACAGGAGAGAGTAAAATATGGTAGTTAAAATTTCAATTATTAATAGGATAATAAAAAGCTATTTCATTTTTTAACAAAGTTTTTATTGATGTAATTGTAGGTTCACATGTAATTATAACAAATAACAGAGCAATCCTTATTCAATTTGCCTTACTGTTTTTCCGGTTTAGTTTCTCTCTCATGCAGATTGGGTGAGTCCTACTGCGTCCTCAAGTTCACCACTTTTATCCTGTGTCATCTCTTCTCTTGAGCCCATCCAGTGAATGATTCATTGGTGCTGTTGTATCCTCGAGTTCTATCATCTCCATTTTAAAAATAATTTTATTTCCCTGCTGAAACTTTCTATTTTTTCCATTTATTACAAGAGAATTTATAATTGATTGCTAAATCATTTTTATAATGACTGCTCTAAAATTCTGGTCAGATAATTCCAATTCTGATTTATTTCCATGGATGTTGCCATCTGTTGGTTGTCTTCTCTCACTCAAGTTGTGATTTTCCTGGTTCTTGGGACAATGGGAACAGTGAGAGACTTTATTTTGGGGGGCTCCAAAATCACTGCAGATGGTGACTACAGCCATGAAATTAAAAGATGCATGCTCCTTGGAAGAAAAGTTATGACCAACCTAGACAGCATACTAAAAAGTAGAGACATTACTTCACCAACAAAGGTCTGTCTAGTCAAAGCTATGGTTTTTCCAGTAGTCATGTATGGATATGAGAGTTGGACTATAAAGAAAGCTGTGTGCCAAAGAATTGATGCTTTTGAACTGTGGTGTTGGAGAAGACTCTTGAGAGTCCCTTGGACTGCAAGGAGATCCAACCAGTCCATCCTAAGGGAAACAGTCCTGAATATTCACTGGAAGGACTGATGCTGAAGCTGAAACTTCAATACTTTAGCCACCTGATGCGAAGAACTGACTCATTGGAAAAGACCCTGATGCTGGGAAAGAGTGAAGGCAGGAGGAGAAGGGGACGACAGAGGATGAGATGGTTGGATGGTATCACCAACTCAATGGACATGAGTTTGAGTAAACTCCAGGAATTGGTGATGGACAGGGAGGCCTGGCATGCTGCAGTCCATGGGGTTGCAAAGAATCGGACACGACTGAGCAACTGAACTGAAGTGAACTGAACTGGGATGACATGATTTCAAGCTGTAACGTGGACATTTTGTCTACTATGTTAGAACTCTGGGTCCCATCGAAATCTTCCATTTTAACAGGCAGTCATCCATTCAGGTGTCATTTACAGGTCTTGGATTACTCTGTGGGTTGTGAGCCTTTGTGGTGTTACTTTGGTCTGCTTGGTTTATGTTGATATTGTCAACAGCACTCGTTTTCCACCTGAGGGAAGAAAAACCCTACCTGAGCTGCATTCTCTTGTTAGATCAGGGATTAGGATACAATGGGTCTGGGTCATCTGCCTCTGTCAGGGGACACCTGCAATTATTTTGTTCCTTAAGTCCTGAGAAAACCATCTCACCTTCCTCTTACAAGCATGTGCTATTTCCAGGGTTTATATTTCTGTGGAGTGGGAAGGAGCAAGGAGAAACTCTTCTACACATCTTGCCCTAACTCGAAGTCATTCTATTTCATTTTAAGAAGGAAAAAAGCTCCATTTAAACAAATAATTCCATTTTTTTTTTCTGTGAGTCAGTTTCAATCTGCCACAGAGAAGAGGCAACATTATTTAGCCTTGCTGGTTTTGACCCTTTTACTCCTCAGCAGTTCCTTCTTTTCCACTCTCCGTCTCCCCTGACCTACCTCCCAGTGGTATCGAATGTAAGCATGCGCACGCACACACAAAACCTCTGTGTTAGGTTAAACACAAAGGCAGCTATAAAACAGGGAGTTTTAGGTACCAGCAGATTTGTAGTACTATTAAACGAATTCTGTGGTTTCCAATAAGAAGAGATCTGACATTCATTCACTTAATTTTAGTGCTGATGAGGTTGTATGTTTCAACCTTCTTAGAGGTTATTTGTATTTAATAGGGATCAAAGTGAAACAAAACAGACCCCTAAAGGCATAATTTCAGAGAGCAAAAGAGTGAGTATGTTATTTCACAACAGTGAGTTTTCAAAGGTGGTAGAGGATAATTCAGTATATTTGTATCTTGGAGGAAGTTATGGTATGTTTAAAGACTGGATTCTAAAATTATCACTGCTTTGTTATGTTTTAAATCATAATATTTAATTTAGTTTGAACTTTCAAAAAGTTTAAGCCTTTCAGAGTTTAGATGTTTAGGTGTGATCAAAACCAAGATTGAGAGACATTGTTCTAGAGAATCAAGGGAAACAGATTATCTTCCTATGGGACTGACCAAATTAGGCTGTGAAGTGTGGGCTCCTGTCCGTTGAGGGTAAGCTGTGGTATGTGTTTTCCAGCTCTCTATAGATGTGGACTCAACATCCGTCCTTGTGGACACTTTCATCTAATACTCTGGCACCTTTCCTTCAAATCCACCTTCTCTACCCCGTAATAGGTGTTACGCAGGTGTCTTACCATTGTTAAGCAATGGTTTAATGCTTTAAAGATTTATAGAAAAGTATTATGAGGGGGACTTAGCTCCTTAAAAACCTCATTTCTTTCCTTCTATCCCTATTGGGCTAAAGAGATTCAGTTTAATTAGGCCGGAGTCATACATACATGTTGTTGTTGCTGTTCAGTTGGTAAGTCGTGTCCGAATCTTCGTAACCCATGGACTGCAGCACATCAGGCTTCCCTGTCCTTCACTATCTCCCAAAGTTTGCTCAAACTCATGTCCATCGAGTCAGTGATGCCATACAACCATCTCACCCTCTGTCTTCCCCTTCTCCTCCTGCCTTCAATCTTTCCCAGCATCAGGGTCTTTTCCAATGAGCCAGCTCTTCACATCAGGTGGCCAAAGTATTGGAGCTTCAGCTTCAGCATCAGTTCTTACAACGAATTTCCTTTAGGGTTGACAGGGTTGATTTCCTTTAGGATTGACTGGTTTGATCTCCTTGCAGTCCAAGGGACACTCAGTCTTCTCCAGCACCAAAGTTCGAAACCATCAATTCTTCAGTGCTCAGCCTTCTTTACGGTCCAACTCTCACATCCGTATATGGTTACTGGAAAAACCATAGCTCTGACTATACAGACCTATGTGAGATGAGGCAGGCGTTTATTTATTCCATTATATCTTACTGCTTCACTGCTCATGAGTGTTTTTAAACTATTTTAAAAAAAATATAAAAAGGATTAAGGCCATATCTTGCAAAGCAATCAATACTGGCAAGAGAAGAATTTATTTATTTAACAGGATACAAACGTGCAATCTTATTCTAAAAACTTAACTCATTTATATTTTTCACTTTTTTGTATTAGAAGCATTCATCCCACTTTAACAGGGCACTCACCTCCCTAGTCTACACTCTAGGAGAAAAACAAATGATTTCCCTCATCACATGACAATGTTAAAGGGAGTTTTTCCTGCACTCATTGAAAGAGAAACAATTTTTCCTATGGCTTATGATTTGTGCTCTGGATGTATGGTCCCCTGAAGTCTAGAAGGAAATAAAAGAAGAGATAGTTTTTGTGTGGAAGGATAAACAAGATGTGGAGGTGGTTCTGGAGGTGGAGAAATTAAGTGAGGTGACTGATAAATACAAGTGACCTCACCATATGGCACTTGTTCTAGAAGGCACTGTCTGATAACCCAGGACATGTCCAGTGAGTGAACCAAGAGGAGGATAGTTGTAAAGGAAACATGCTCAAAGGTCCATGACCCACAGAGTCTTGGAGGCATTACTCGTAATGCAGGCCATGCAGCCTTTGCCAGTTGGGACTGTAGTTTGCACCAGATGGAAACCTTGTTCGTGTCCTACCAGTACATCACCAGCTAATTTTCCCACAGTGGTAGCATTCCCCTATGCCATGAGACTTTATACTGTCCCAATCCAATGATACCCATGCGTCCACCTCTAGATAATTCCAAGGACTTCTGAAAGATGAATTTCTAAAGCAGGACAGGGATGAGTATGGACCCTACTTAGCCCATGTACGGTTCAGTGTGAAGATGTTAAAACATCTAGGCTTTCCATAGACTGTAAGGTGGCACTGATACGAGGTTTCATCATCACTCTTACAGGGCAGAGATAGAAACAGTGGCAGCGTCGAAGGTTGCTTGTGCCTTCGCAGGGCTGGGGCCGGGACAGGAAACAGGATTGGCAAACACAGGAGGAAAAGAGATCTGGACTTAATGTCTACTCGGAGCACCTGACCTTGCCTGAGAGCTATTTCCTGATCTCCAAGGTAAGAGATTTCTGATATTGTTCAGTTCTGAGGAAGACCTGTACTTCAGGGATGCCTGGACTCACACCAACCTCAAAGTCAGTCTAACATGATGTCTGCCATTTGGGGTAACTATTTCCCTTGCCAGTGATTGGTTTGAGAAGGAGCCTACAACACATTCCTAGTTAATTAGAGATGAGGGTTACACCACAAGGACTTCTAGAAATTCTTCCTTTCTTTTAAAAAGAGAGATCTTTGGAAGAAATAAGTTCCCTTCTTCCGTTTCCTCCATCTTGATATATATTTAGGTGGACATGCTGGAGACTGCTGCTGTCAACTCATGATCATGCGGAGAAAGCAAGAGATATAAGAAGAATTTAAGCTGGAGCAATAATGAAGTCAAGCCACTGAGTTCACCCACTCTGAAATGGCCCCATTTTTAGTTCTGATATTGATAAGAAAATAAGTCTTTCTTAGTGTTTAAGCCGATTTTAGTTGAATTTTCTGTTACCTCCAGCCAAAAGCATACCAAATGAATTCATTATTGATGAGAAAATAAATCCTTTGCATCATTTCATGAGCTCCTTATGGATTTATGATCAGCTAAGGGTAGCATCGTCTTCTTTCTGGTAGTGGACTATTTCTCCACCCCCTTCCAGGTGGTTCTGAGACTGCATAGGCAACACTCTATGAAATAATCTTTCTGTAATCACCAAGCACTTTTTATTTCACTGCAGTCAATATAGGGAATAAAACTGAGGAAAGGATTCTCCACTCCCAATTAGATTCTGAGTTCATAAAATATTATATAAGAAAGTAAAAGGTGCATACATGCAAATTAAAAACCAGAAGAGAGAAATACTCACTTTCAGAAATGCAAAGCAAACACAAAATCAAAGAAGTGATAAGGGGCTTAAGTGAAAATGTGTTAGGGTCTTATGAGAAGCAGGTACAGGCTCTAGTAGCTGCATGTGGGGGTTTGGATGCCTGTGCATAGAAGGTAGTGTAGGGCACAGATGCTAGTCACACACGAAACCAGAGTTTCGATATCTGCAACAAGTCAGCACTCACAGGGACAGGCAAACGCCATCCCTGCCAGATGGGGGAAGGAGCAAGGAAGCTTGAGTTTAGAAGAAAATAACCCAGGAAATTCAAACCCATTATCACATGAATGAGCAGGTCCAAATTCATATCATCAGTGTGGAGCAGAAGTTCCTAAATGAGAAATTAACCCAAAAAATGGATGTAGAATAACTGAAATCCATGAATTCTCAGAAGAAGCAAAGCCAGCCTAACCCAACTAGGAGAATTCCACAGTTCAGGAGCGCCAGGATGCTGGGGAATTGAGTCTCTACTAAAGATGAGCACCCAGATGAAGATTCCAAGGAAGGAAGTGAATTACTGGGATGGAGAATAAGATTATGCAACATAAAGAAAAAATTGTACATTAAGAACAAGAAATGATGGGCCTGTCTAAAAGAGGTTTTAAATAATTATTTTTTAAATGTTTACATAGGAAAAGTGAAAACAGAGATAAAGCAAGCACAAACCGTATAGAAAACAGATGTGCAAAATGAGAAAGGATACAATGGAAATCTTTAAATGATCACCATAAAATCATCACAATTTTAAAAAATCAATTAACTGGTTGAACAACAGTACAAATACATACAGAAAAATAATGTATATATTGAAACACAAACCTAAGGAACTGACCTAGAGTGTGGAAGAGAAAAACAAGAGAAGTTGAGGCATGTAAAACAGGAAGATGGGCTCTAATATATGCTTGATAGAAGTTCTAGGATAAAATAACATGAATGTGGGAGACCCAAAGTTGTAAGAGAAAATGGCTGAGATTTTCCAGGATTGAAAAAAAAAATCACCTAAGGCATCCTAAGCCTTAAGGAGCATCCCAAGATCCATTTAGGACAAACAAAAACAAATTCATGTCTAAAAGAATCACTGCAATAAAACTTCAGAAAATCAAAGACAAGCAAAATTCTTATAAGCTGCTGCTGCTGCTGCTGCTAAGTCGCTTCAGTTGTGTCCGACTCTGTGAGACCCCATAGACAGCAGCCCACCAGGCTTCCCCGTCCCTGGGATTCTCCAGGCAAGAACACTGGAGTGGGCTGCCATTTCCTTCTCCAATGCATGAAAGTGAAAAGTGAAAGTGAAGTCACTCAGTTGTGTCTGACTCTTCCCGACCCCATGGACTGCAGCCCCCCAGGCTCCTCCATCCATGGGACTTTCCAGGCAAGAGTACCAGAGTGGGGTGCCATTGCCTTCTCCAGTCTTATAAGCTACCAGAGACTAAAAGACATATTCCTACAAAGGAATGACTATTTGACTGACTAAAGACTTTCAGTCAACAGTAAGAGCTAATATTTTTGAGTGGTTGCTGTGGGCTGGGCAGTATTTTAAGTATCTTTCATTTAATGTTCATAACAATCTGATGGGGAAAAAATACCCTTACTATTCCCACTGCACAGATGAATACAGAACAATGCATTAAAGACAGTGGAATAATATATTCAAAGTGGTGAGGTATAAACAATTCAATCAGTAATTCTGTCTCTTACTACACCTTCTTCAAGAGAGGAGCGTGAAGGTTGTTTCTTTCCTGACATACATTTAATAATCCATAAACATTTGAAAGTTGAATAATAATACAAAAAATGTGTTAACTATAACCATCCCAGAAGTGTCATACTGGGATAAGTTCATCAGCGTTATATATATGGGTGGTGTGTGTGTGCAGTGGCGAGGCAGCAACTGGTGGTGAAGATATATTTTTAAACAAATCTTTGCTTTTTCACTGCCCGACCAGATTGGTTTAAAGAAGTTATGCATTAAAATATTTGGATTAAATTAGAACAGTATGTCCTCTCCAAATATCCTATAGCACAAAAGATAGTTTTCTATATCAGTAAAAAGAGAGCCCTTTAAGTATTTGAAACCAAAGGAATCGAGTACAAAGGACTGCTTACTCAGATGATAGAATAGCTAGGGAACCGATCAGTACTATGAAGTAACTCTGCATTTAGCAAAAGCAAGAGAGCTATTATCAGCCTAGGGCTGGAGTGAGAAAAGTAGGAGGTGGCTGTATCAGAGCTCAGGGTCCCTAGTGGGCCTTTCTGATGAGAACTGAGACCATGGAAGGAATGAACATCTTCCAGGAACTGGAGCCACACAGGTATTGCAGCCATCATTGGGGCTGCCACCTGAAACAGAGCAGAGGGGTAGGTATTTTGACTTTTTCCCTTCTGGTTCTCCATGCTTCCACATAGAGCCTTCCATTAGCTAAATCCATCCACAAGCTGAAAGCAAGACAGCCTGGGAAACGTAGTATCCTCCAACGCACAACCAAAGAGAGAAGGGCAGAGAATGAACAGATCTGAGAACAAAAGCCAAGGGATGGATTCAGCTCACCCAAGCTGATGAATTCAGGTTAAGTTGCTGCAACGACTTTCAGCATAAGGGCAGATAAGTGTCAGAGGCCTCTTTGGTGTCTGCAGTGCTCTCACACTCTCCCATCTGCCTGAGTTCCTCCACTTTAGCTGGCTCGTCAATACTGGCTTGAAAATGGCATGTGCATTTTGTATGTGAATGACTAAACAGACTCCTCTTTCAGGCAGAGGCATTGTTTCCTTCCAATCAGAGTCCTGTTCTACAAGCGAAAGGGAACTTCATTTAAGACCATCCATATATTGAGCTTTGTGTAATGCATATATCCTCTGAAACCTGCTATGCCTAGAAGCTAATAGCGGAATGTGAAAGTAGCTTTCCGGGTTGAAACGGCTTTTCTCATTTGTATTCTAAGTAACTCATTGAGGCAGACATCAAAACCTCCTCTTACTTCCATTTATTTTGCTCAAGAAAATTTGCAGTTCACATGACTGTTCTGCTTCAAAGAAATAAGAAATCATCAAAATACAAATTGCCTGAACTATCAAGGCAGGAGCTCGGAAAACCTAGCAGAAGGAAGAGAAATTAGGGCACATTTGAAACAGAAATGAAAAGGGTTTTTGCCATGGCTGTCTTCAACTAATACCTCCAAAGCCCAAGTAGAAAGAATTTTGAGAATTCCTTACTTCATGGAAATTTCATCCTTTCTGAAATTTCATTTTTGAGTAAGTGAACCAGAAAAGATGTCAATGTTAAAAAGCTGTATTCATTTGGAGCTGATGAATAGAAACTATAACATGATTTTTCTGGAATCAGAATTAAGCAATAACTAGTAGTCATCTTCATCTACCCTCAAAAGAAAAGCCTTTGAGTGAAGAATATGCAAGGAATCAAACAGTGTGATTTTTTTTTAAAGATATTGGCTATAATTTAAGCAAAATTTTTTTTCCTGTTCATCTTTTGATAGAGGTGAATCATTTAATGAAATATCACTATTATTTCTGGTGGGCGTTTTGAGTGATAGAAAATATGCTACTTTTGGTGGTGATACAGTTAATTGTTAACTAACCTGTCCAAAACTGAGGTAGATTTTATAGTGTCCCAATTTTTAAAAACTTTAGTGCTATCATTAGGCAATTGTTTTTACTTTTGAACTGCCTGTGTTTATAAATTCTCTATTCAATGTTCAGTGTATAGAGTTATTATCACTTGATCACTTGTGTAAGAAAGCTTTGTTTAGTTTGTGTCTGTGTGTGTGCCTGTGTCCATACTTCATAAAGAACATTAGCACCCTCTTCTGGATGACTTTTGAGGCTATAAAAATATTCCTACAATCTTTTTTCATTTCTTCACAATGAACAGCTTAAATATTCATTAAATTTGCTCCTGATTAAAGCACAACCTCTAAGTAATTTAATTATACTGTATATTTCAGAAACACTGATAAGTACTAGCATCAAAAGACATTTCATCGCTAAACATTACTCACTAGGAATAAGTGTTGGCTTATGAAAAGGGAAAAAAAATGCTGCTTCTACATTTCTCAGAATGAGTATTTGCAATGATTTAAATATACAGAGCTATGCAAGGAAGAAGGGAACCAAGGACAGGCAAGGAGCGCAGACTGGTACATTCTTCTCCCAGCTGTCAGGGCTTGAAGAAAAATGGATGCCCTCCTGTGCTTTAATACCAGCCCCTGACACAATTAAATTTTCTTTTATTCTACTGGATGTTTTTGAAGACAATCAGACACCTTTTAAATTAGACTTCCTGGAATCCCCCAACTGCTCCTGAAAAATATTGTATGAGGCTGATGATAGAGATGTATCTGAACTTGTTTGACTCATTCATTCATTTACTCACTCATTCATGCTACAAATATCCTGTGAGCATCTCCTCCTAGAAGGCACTCTTCCAGGCACTGAAGATGCAGGGAACAGATTCAAGTTCCCGACCTCACAGAAATGACATTTCTAGTGAGGAAAGATGGCTACAATGCAGAAGTACGTGCATAATGCAGACAGGCATATGTCTGATGATACATTCTATGAAAAAAAATGAGGCAGGCTGAAGGGGATCAGAAGTGTGGAAGTACAGTGGCTGGGTATTTTACAAAGTGGCTGGAAAAATACTCACTGATAATGTGACATTTGAGCAGACACTTGAGGTCAGTGAAAGTTTAAACCTCATGGATATTTAGAGAAAGAGTATCCCAAGAGGATGGACGAGTACAGGCAAGCCCTCTGAGGTTGGACCCTTCAGTTCAGTTCAGTTCAGCTCACTCAGTCGTGTCCGGCTCTTTGCGACCCCATGAATCGCAGCACGCCAGGCCTCCCTGTCCATCACCATCTCCTGGAGTTCACTCAAACTCATGTCCATCGAGTCGGTGATGCCATCCAGCCATCTCAACCTCTGTCATCCCCTTCTCCTCCTGCCCCTAATCCCTCCCAGCATCAGGGTCTTTTCCAGGGAGTCAACTCTTCGCATGAGGTGGCCAAAGTATTGGAGCTTCAATTTAGCATCAGTCCTTCCAAAGAACACCCAGGACTGATCACCTTTAGAATGGACTGGTTGGATCTCCTTGCAGTCCAAGGGACTCTCAAGAGTCTTCTCCAACACCACAGTTCAAAAGCATCAATTCTTCGGCACTCAGCTTTCTTCACAGTCCAACTCTCACATCCATACATGACCACTGGAAAAACCATAGCCTTGACTAGACAGACCTTTGTTGGCAAAATAATGTCTCTGCTTTTGAATATGCTATCTAGGTTGGTCATAACTTTCCTTCCAAGGAGTAAGCGTCTTTTAATTTCATGGCTGCAGTCACCATCTGCAGTGATTTTGAAGCCCAGAAAAATAAAGTCAGCCACTGGTTCCACTGTTTCCCCATCTATTTCCCATGAAGTGATGGGACCAGATGCCATGATCTTAGTTTTCTCAATGTTGAGCTTTAAGCCAACTTTTTCACTCTCCTCTTTCACTTTCATCAAGAGGTTCTTTAGTTCCTCTTCACTTTCTGCCATAAGGGTGGTGTCATCTGTATATCTGAGGTTATTGATATTTCTCCCTGCAATCTTGATTCCAGCTTGTGCTTCCTCCCTTAATTCCCCTTAAATATTTCAAATGCAGTCTAGGGTCTCAGCACATCACAATAGTTAAGAGCCTGTATGACTTTGGAATTTGAAAACTGGGATAAGTTCTGTACATTAGCCACTGACAAATGACTTGAAATTCTGAGACTTTCTTATCTCACCTATAAAATGGGGATTTATACAATTTCCTTCTTCCCGGTGTTACTGTAAAGCTAAATGACAGTGCAGACAAAGATTAATAATGTAATTGGCATTGTAGTGAGTTCAATAAATGTTAGCTATGACAGGGGAAAAATGCTTCTCAGGGACAATTGAGTTTTCTTAATACTTATGTATTAATATGGATCACAAATGTTGAACTGAAATTCTCTTGTATATATTAGTTCAGAATTATAACATGAGTAGAAAAAAATTGTTTCTGTATGTTCCTGGACAAACTGTTTTCCTTTATGAACCTTACATTTTGCAAAATGAGGAAATTATATTAAACGGCTCACTGCAGTCTAAAGTCTTCAGATAGTATGAAAGCTAATATCCCTGTTTGAAAATCCCTGAAAATGAAATTTTGTATTTACTTCTGATAAGGACAACAAGGGACTTGATGACCATCAGGCTTGCTTGAGGCTGAATTATGAAGCATGGAATTCGGTCGCTAATGCCACTGCCTGTAGAGTGTGACAGTCAAGCCAAGGTACTATCCCAGAAGGCTGTCAAATTCACACTTACGGAGTAATGCTTTCCTGAAACTCTTGTCCTTTAAAGATATTTTCAAAGGGCTCCATCATCCGGTCTAAATACAACATTTGGACTATTTCTAGGCTCAATGGACGTGAGTCTCAGTGAACTCCGGGAGTTGGTAATGGACAGGGAGGCCTGGCGTGCTGCGATTCATGGGGTCGCAAAGAGTCAGACACGACTGAGCGACTGATCTGATCTGATCTGAGACCCCTTCCTCCAGGTTAATTCTCTTTCCAAGTTTCCAAGTTCTTTTCATAAATTATCCTAAATATGATTAGTTGATGGGTTACAGGACTCTGGGGGCAGAAGGAGAAGGTAGCAGAGGAAGGGGCCCATCTATAGCCATTTCCACAAGGAAAATGTGCTCAAAAAATGAGTTGAGGAGTCAAGAATCCACTCTATTACTTGCAAGGCATTTTTCTCCATGTTTGAAAAGCTAAGGGTCATACAGCTCAGGCTTCCTTATTCATCCTTATAATCTTTTTTTTTTTTTTTCCCTGTGTTATTATTTTTTTTTTAATTTTATTTTATTTTTAAACTTTACATCATCCTTATAATCTTTAAACGGGATTAAACAGAAGTAGTCAGAGCATTGAAGGGACAGAGGCAGAGTAATGTACAGAGAGGCCTTGGCATTGCTAGTGATTAAGTAGCAGATCCAATAAAATTTATTCTGAGAAATGCCATATCTCATAACACAAACGTCCTTCTTTTTCCTTTGCAGAATATATCAGACCTCCGAATCTGCTAATGCTGATTCTGCAACTTACTCAAAGTTGACTTTGGGCAAGTTTTCCAACCTCTCTGAGTGTTAGGCTCTATTTATAAAAAGGGGGTAATGATAATGAGCTAGCAGCACTGCCTGGCACATAGCATGGCTTCAGGACATGGTAACAACTATTATCAAGATAAAAGGGAAAGGTGGTGGTTGTACAGAGTTACTTAGATTGTAAGGTACTTTCTAGCTAGGAGACAGGATGCTGATTTTGTTAAAAAATAGTAAGTATGAAGCTGAAAGGGCTTCCCTGGTGGCTCAGTGGTAAAGAACACACCTGCCAATGCAGGAGACTCAGGTTTTGATCTCTGAGTCAAGAAGATTCCCTGGAGAAGGAAATGGCAACCCACTACAGCATTCTTGCCTGGGAAATCCCATGTACAGAGAAACCTGGTGGGCTACAGTCCACGGGGTTGCAAAAGAGCTGGACACGACTTGGCAACTAAACAACAACAACAAGAGCAAATAGAAAACCTAAGAAATAGAGGTGGAAAAGATCTGAAGACAAAGAAGTCAGATATTTTAGATGTTACATGATTAAGGTGTTGAAAAAATAATCACGCAGTTGGCAATCGGTCCTCATTCAATGCTCCTAAAATTCTTACATGTCTTACCTTCTCTGTGGAATTCTTACTGCGAGCAAACCTACTCTAATGGAAATTCTCTGAGGCAGTGACAACACGGGACATATGAAATGGATGTTCTGCAGCACTTGAATTGAGACCAAAATCCATTGTGCTAATTAGTTATTGGAATATTGCATAATGACATGCTCAAGGGCCACTCATCGGCTTTGTAAGCTGTCTCACATGACTCTATCAGGTAACCATTGGACTAAATGCCATTTTGATGAGAACTAGCTCTGTGTTTGCAGAGTGGAGACATCATAACATTTTTGGAGCATAATTATTGCCTCTGGGTTAGTGACTCAGTTTTTCACCTCCAGACTTATTTTGCTCCTAACCCTCCCTGTGTAATAGTGACTCAGTTGAGGTCAAATGCAGAAAAGACTGGGAAGCAGTAGCTGCATTAAATTTTATACAATCTGTCTCCCAAAACAAACATCAAGCAATCAATGTATAACTCTTGAAAAAAAATTCTACTTAAACACTTTAGGCTTATTTAACACCATCTTTTCATGTCCATAAACTATAAGCACTTGAAGGGATGCAGACTATTATATATATGATGGTTAAACAATAAGGTCCTGCTGTAAAGCACAGGGGACTATATTCAATATCCCATGATAAATCACAACTGAAAATAATATGAAAAGAATATAAATATGTAAAACTGAGTCACTTTGCTGTAAAGCAAAAATTAAATACACCATTGTAAATCAACTATACTTTGGTGTTTTTTTTTTCCAAAAAGTGAACAAATAGAAAAAATAAGCAATTGAAAGAACACAAGGTACAAAAGGCTAGAACATGTATGAGAATACATTCAATCTCTCTTTTAATTAGAGACATGGAAAATCATAAAATAAAGAGATAATACTTTCAGCTAACAGGTTGGGAAAATTTTAAATAGGTGATAAAAAACTAGTGGATAAAACAGGCACTTGTACTCAAGATTATGGTCTTGTAGCCTTTCTGGAGGCGAGATGTAGTGATGTCCATTAACGTTTACAACACACTCGCCCTTGCTCTTTTTTCCAGGGATTCCAGTGTTAGGATTTTTATTGTCAATATTATATTTGTACATACATTTTCAAGCTATACAGGCAAGGATATTTATTGTAGCTTGTAGCTGAGACAAAATATTACTACCTATAAAGAGTTATAAATACACATATATGAGATAACATTTGGCAATATTATCTCTTTGGGGAGGGCTATTTGCTTGAATTTCTTTCCTCTCTGGTGTACTGCATGCCTTGCTTCAGAAATCAAAGGGCAGAGTAGAATGAAATGTCAAACAAGTAGAACACATTTGGCTTTTGAGTTTCAAAAAGTTTCAAAAGCCTTGACCCTGATATTTAGAAGCTTCTACAGTAAATGAGAAAAACTTATCTGTCTCTCCATAGATAAAAAAACTTCCTGGTTTGGGAAAGTGAGGAAGTCAGAAGGGGAGCTTGAACATAAGTTGCTACATATTATATAAATAACTTACTATTTGTATAATAAAAAAGGTGGAAAGGAGCTTCCACAGAAGGATGAGTCTAGTGGTAGGAAGTAGCAAAAGCCAGATTACTTTGCTGAGTCTTAGAGAAAAGAAAATCTGCTTCTTAGGTAAATGCTTAGAAAAGACCAAACCCTCTCCCATCCCCATCTCCCTTTTAAGAGTATCCTGACATAGTGTTCAAAGAGTAAGGATGGAATGGCTGCCTGGTGCAACTAAAAGATGGGCCTGAGAGAGTCTGCAACATCTCCCCCAAACCACGGCATGGTACAATAATCCCTTATGTGTGAGAGTGGCACAGATGTGCGCAGGAGATTCGAAGCATCTAATGGGACTGCGGTGGGACTCAGGGAAGATCATCAGAGATCTATATGGATCAGAGATGGAGGACCAGATGGGACAAATACACCTCAGCATCTGTCAGCATGGAAAGTCAACAACCAAAGACAAGACTCTGTAGCCACAACCTCTGTTCTACATAAGCTTCATAGAACTCCACTAAATGTCAGACAGAATTGGCAAGGATTAAGTTTGGACTATGCAGGGGAATAGAATCCTAAAATAAAATGAAGCTGAACTAAAGAAAAATAAAGATAACCGAATGTCTTCCTTGTTTGAGTTACTGGGATGAGAGAGTCTCTCACTTAATACACCATGAAGTAATATGTATCTATTGAAAATAATGAGGCAAGTATATGCACTCTGATGTGAAAGATCTGCAAGATAAATTTTAAATTAAAAAAGGCAAAAGAAAGAGGATTTGAGCAGTGTGCATTCCATTAGCATAAAAATATTATATGTTCTAAATGCTCCCAGGATATTAGTAGAAATGATTAACTGTGATTTGCTCTAGAGACTAAAAATCTTCATCTGATACAATTATATAAAGATTTATTTTAAACCAAGAGCTTATATTATTTTATAATACATATTTATCATTTGTAATAAAATTTCCTTTTTATCTTTATGCCATGTTTTGTGATCCATTACATTTAATTAGAACTCCATTTATGTAGCCTTTATTTCAACAATTTGCAAATATAGGATGAAAGTATGTCTTCAATATCTTTTGAGTGTAGCATAAAGCTGTGAAAGAGAAATTTTTTTTCCAGTGAGAAGGAATGTTGCCATGTATCTTAAGGAAAATTACCCTCTCTCCATCATTTCTGTAAAAGTTGATATGCAAACTTTTCTCACCACAAAGCTACAGAAAACATTCCTAAAAATGTGTCAATAACCAGAATAAGGATGCATGATTCAAAGGGCTGGACAAAGTCACACATTTTCATGTACTCTAGCATGCAGTCAAGCATGCAGGTCACAGACCCTGAGAACAGCATCAAAATTTACATATGTAGTTAAAGAATAGTTCTTTCAAAGTCATTTGAAGGAACAAATGACTACAGTTATTTTAAGCCATAGAAAACATTCAGTAAGTCATTTTTTGGGGGCACTGCATTCAGAGTTTATGGCACATGTTATGAATGTCCTAGACATTCAAATCATCACTCTTTAAGGATAAATTTAAGTATAAATTTTAATAGCAGTCAAAGGTCATTTGGACTCAAATATGGTGAGTAAGGCAGTCACTAGATTTAGTTAATAAACTTACAGTAAAAAAAAGAAGTGTGGTACAACTGCAAAACAACATGATTGCTCTATAATCTCTGAAGGAAAAAATGCCTAGTCCCCAAAGAAACTTGAATGTTTTAAAAACTAGGGCATCCTTTAAACAACTGCATTGCCTTCCTACAGACTACTGTAAATTAATTCTGATGAACACATTTTAGCCTGTTAAAAACCAACTTAATGACTTATAGTAGCATTCTCTACAGTTATTTTACAACATGGAACTACAAGATTTTTAAAGCTCTATTTCTAAATACATTAGATCAGCATTTAAAATGGGTCATGAAACTAATTTAGTGGTTGGAACCAACGTTAAAAATACAGAAGAGGAACTTCCTTGGTGGTCCAGGGGTTAAGACTCTAGGCTCCCAATGCAGGAGGCTCAGTTTCGATTCTTGGTCAGGGACCTAGATCCCACATGCCACAACTAAAGATCCTGCATGCCACAATTAAGCCAAATAAAAGAAATAGAAGACCACCACCAGAGTGTCTCAAATGCAGTTGGTGTAGATATGATTTTATCAAACTGTTTCTGTTATGTATTTTTAGACAAGCAGTCATTATTCAGCAAAAACGTATTCACCAAACACAATACACCTGTCAGCCATCTGGACCGCCAGCTAGTCCTCTCTCACCTAGATAATCTCTAAGGTTCCTTCAACCTTAACATTCTCTGGAATATTGAAGTGCAAGTTTAATCACCTTCTCTAAATTTTTTTAGATAATTTTTAGTGATTACTGTGTGCTCACCTCTGCGAGTTATGTCAGTATTTCACTTAATATTTGTTCCAATTAAAATTGCTACATAACAAACCATTCTAAAACACAGTGGCTTAAAACCACAACAATCACTTACTCAACTGACCCGTTTTGAGCTCAATCAGCAATCAGCAGAGAACGTCCATGTCTGTTCCTTGGTGTGTCAGTTGGAGTAGCTTCCCCGGGATTGGGGACTCCACCTTCAGGATGTGTCACTTCACGGCTGGCAAGCTGGTGCTGGCAGCCAGTTGGGAGCTCAGTCATGGCCAAGGGCAACAAGACACCATTCATTTAATGAGTATCCAGGACTTCTTCTCGCCATGGTGGATGGGCTCCTAGAACAAGCATCCCAAGAGATAGTAAGTGGAGCTGCTAGTTTCTTAAGGCTCCAGAACCTGACATTGGTGAAGTGACTGTAAAGCCTAGATTAAACAGGAGGAGGGGCTTCCCTGATAGCTCAGTTGGTAAAGAATCCACCAGCAATGCAGGAGACCCCGGTTCAATTCCTTGGTTGGAAAGATCTGCTGGAGGAGGGATAGGCTACCCACTCCAGTATTCTTGGGCTTCTCTTGTGGCTCAGCTGGTAAAGAATCCACCTGCAATGCAGACCTGGGTTCAATCCCTGGGTTGGGAAGATCCCCTGGAAAAGGTAAAGGCTATCCACTCCAGTATTCTGGCCTGGAGAATTCACAAACTGATATAGTTCATGGGGTCGCAAAGAGTCAGACACAACTGAGCAACTTTCACTTACTTAAATAGGAAGAAATATTGACTTTAATCCTTCATGAGAGAAATGTGTAAAAATTGGGGGGGCGGGGATCATGTTTCAAACTGCCACATCTTCAAAAAACCACATAAGGTATATTTTCTAGTAATACATCCCAGTATTATAGATAATGCAACAGACACAAAGAGTGATTCAGTAATTTTCTCCAAAGTCACAGTTTTTACAGGTCACCTAAGACCTGAGCCCAGGTCTTTCAGTCTCTAAAGCCAGGATCCAGGTACTCCACTGTTTTGTCTCTTCCTGTGATTAGTGCATAAAAAACACTACATCCTTCATAATTTATAGCCAGAACTTGTTGCTTGAGGGTAAAAGGCCCAGGAGTTCCATGAATTGAGAAAAACATGGGTAGGGATTTGATCTAATAGTGAGTAGGTGAAAGGTGAAGGAACTCAGTGATCTCTGGAAGAAATATGGGAAGATAAGCAGGCACAGCATCAATACGATGCTTGAATTGAAGCATAATAATACATGAAAAAGTCACTCTTAACTTTATAACCTTTTTGAAAAAATTATTCCAAATAGAGATACACATGTCCCTTAAGCATGCATTGAAATTCTTTGAGCCTTTAAGAGGAAAAGTGCTCTAAGTGAAAAGTAATTTTATTATAAGCCAAAACAACCTATCAGCATATAGCAGGAGTAAGTGTGTTTTATTCTTGTTTCCAGAACTGAATACTAAACAGGGTCTAGTATGTTTTTTTCTGTGATGTGAGATATAAGTGGTACTTAGATATTCAACATGAAACTCAATTCCAACCTTTGAGAATAACCCTTGCTCTCTAACAAAAATACAAAAATATTTAAAATGCAGCAGAATGCAAGACACATTACTGTCCCGTTGACAGAACAAATTCCTTCCTAGAAGGAAAACACAGGAGTCATTCAAATTCATAGAAATAATTTAAATGTGTTTTCAAGTGTTCAGGGTATAGTGGCAGTCTGGTTTTCAATGACATTCTTTAACTTCAAAAGGTGTGCTTTCTGGTTTTGTTTTGTTTTTAAACTTTTTAACCTTAAGATACAATGTAAACACTGTTTTCATTTTTCAGTCAGTAATAAAAATCTTGGCCTCTGTGATGTTCAATACACTAACATGTAGAGAAGAGGACAATGTATTTGATCACCAGATTTTCACACTCCATCTGCACTGCTGGGACAATGCTTGTTGCATTCCTTCTTGCAACCTCAATATTTAATATTGCATTTATTTTAAGCAGACATTTAAGATATAATTGTTAACTGAATAAGATATTCCATTTAAGAAACAATATTTACTCATAGTCTATGTCCACTTAATTGATTTAAATCAAATTCATTAATATTTAAAAATACATTTTACCTTGCCTCCCTTAGTTGTTATAGAGCAGCAGGAACATTAGAGACCATCTCTCCTAAACCTTTGTTACAAATGAAGAAATTGAGCCTAGGATCACAGAATCTATCAAATTTGGCCAAAGTGTGTAAATGCTGCAGACACAAACTAGGTAGAGCCCCATCCAAGCGAACAAGGACTTTTCTGTTTTCATTATCAACATGAAAGGGAAACATGACTACCACTTAGCAAGCCAAACATGAGCCAATGTTCTCCCAGGTGGGATGTGGCCTGGAAAAGAGGAGAATTTATCACATATACGAATTCAAGTGTTTGTGATTTCTTTTCTCTTTTTCTTTTTTTTTAGCACCATTGGCCTTAACATTATTCTCATTATCTTTACATCCCCCCCTTTTTTAGTACAACATTCAAGTATGGAAGAGATCAGGTATCTGTTGTGTTTATTACCATCGTGGCTGGTATCTGGTAGCATAATAGGAAAAAAAACAAATATAAAGTTGCATTGTTACAACATCTCTGCCCCTCAGTCTCACTTGTTCCAGATACAGTAAGTCCTCTATATACAAACAAGTTCTGTTCTGAGAGCACATTTATAAGTTCATTTTGTTTGTAAGTCCAACAGAGTTAGCGTAGGTATCCAACTAACCCAATTGGCTATATACTGCTGCTTTCACGTTTGCCTCCAGACATACTGTGCTTCAAATAAAGATACTGTAATACTGTACTCTATACAGTTGTCGTTGCTGAGTCGCTCTGTCATGTCTGTCTTTTTTGCAACCCTATGGACTGAAGCCCACCAGGCTCCTCTGTCCATGGGAATCTCCAGGCAAGAACACTGGGGTGAGTTGCCATTTCCTTCTCCAGGGGAGTCCTGACTCAAGGATGGAACCCACATCTCCTTCATGCAGGCAGATTCTTTACTGCTGAGCCACCAGGGAAGCCCCACTCTATAAAGTACTGTAAAGTACACAAAAGCACAACCACCTGTAAAGGATATATGTATGTGACAATGTACACCAGACATGTGAACTAACTTATGTGATTAGACACGTGAACACACATTCACATCTTTCAAAATTTGCAACTTGAAGGTTCGTACATAGAAGACTTACTGTACTGGTTACATCTGTGGAGTATGGCTTCCCAAATCTGCTCAGGAAGTACAACACCTAGGGAACCATGAAGATAGTTTCATTTACTTTAAAATCAGTAGAAGAAAAGAAACACAATCCAGATTGAATTATATTCATCTTTATACCAAGAGAGTCACAAAATACAATCATTAATGTTTTTGTAGAGAAAAGGCTCATGAAGGCAAAACTTCCTGGGGTCCATGAAAATCCTGATGTGGTCCTGGGCTCTCCTGGCTTGCTTTAAGAACTGGGGATGCTATAGAAGTGCACCAACTTCACTGAAAATCTATAGGCAGGAACCTGGGGCTCAAAGGGTGTCCCAGCAGTTGGAAGAAGTGAGCTGACATCTGGCTCCCATCTGAGAAATATCCTGGGTTACCTAACGGTGGAGAAGTTAAAGCCAGTGGTTGAAACCATGGAAACTTTTACTCAGTTTTGCCATTTTGATGATTATATGGGACCGACAAGTCTACATCTTGGAATGAAGACAATTACGAATGACCATCTAACATTTTATTAAAAGAGCATCCAGTCATGCTTGAGGTTTGTTTCAGGGGCCTGAGGGAACTCCCCACCCAGGCACCATCAAATAAACTTTAAAGGGGTTATGGGAAGGGAAACAAAGCAAAGCAAACCTCAGCAATTTGTGCAGTATCATTCATTTCAGCAAAAATATTCTGATGTGGTTAATAACTTTAGAAATGGTTTCACAAATTCAGATTTCCTGCCACTTGAATATTCATTATTTCACACCACAGAATAATCATTCTTCATGAAAACAAACAGATAAAATGAGCACAGAATGTAACTCATGATTTTACATGTGAGTCATTAAGTAGGGGGAAAGAGTCCTCGAAGAGTTTTTATAAAGAGGAAGGTGCCAGTCAATGATAACATGAAATCCAGGCAGCAAAAGGAGTGGCCTGGGTGGAACTGAATAAATTTCCATTTCATGTTGTAAATTGCTAATCACATTAATCAGTCCATTCTTGATACATACAAGACATGCGTTTTATTGTGATCGTTTATACAAAAACAGTCATGGAAAATACGGAATATTTTTAAAATTTAGAGAACTTAATATTGGCAAGAGGAGCAGGGGGCGACAGAGGATGAGATGTTAGATGGCATTACCAACTCAATGGATTCATGAGTTTGAGCAAGCTTCAGGAGACAGTGAAGGACAGGAAGCCTGGCATACTATAGTTATGAGGTCGAAAAGAGCTGGACATGGCTTAGTGACAAAACAACAATACTGAACCTGTTTTAATATTGGGGAGTTGAGCAGAACTGTTTAGCACTCAAAATGAATGTCCCAAATATACTATTTTTTGAAATATCTTCACTGTGTCAATCTTCAATTTCTAGATGATTTTATTTGTGTGAAATATTTGTGAAAAGATTTTTTAAAAGGCTGGGAGACCCAGGTTCAGTCACTGCGTCAGGAAGATCCACTGGAGAAGAGAATGGCTCCTTATGCAAGTATTCTTGCTTAGAGAATTTCACAGGAGCTTTCTGGGCTACACTCCATGGGGTCAGAAAGAGTCAGACATGACTGATCAACTAACACCTACATCCACCCACACACACACACATAATAATACCAAATGACTAAAATCCATTTATATATTTAAATCTATTCTCCAATTATAAGAATAAATTCTATTTTCCTAATAATATAAAGACATGATTTGCTCATGATTAAGGAAATTAACTAATGATGGATTTTCCTCACCAATGCTTGACCACGGAGAGGTGGGTGTGAGTGTACAAGTTGAGATGAATATTCAAACAACTGCTTTTACAATATGGAAAGTCACAACTTAGAAGTTATAAGGCAGGCATTCCTTTATGGTTCATTTCTTTAATTACTGTCTATAATGATCATTTCTCAGATACAAAGGAATTTTAAAATATTTGCAGATGGAAACACTGCTGGATAAGCCTTTTATAAGGATCTTCTTGAGTAAAAATAACCAACTACTGTAGGCTGCAGTCCATGGGGTCGCTAAGAGTCGGACACAACTGAGCGACTTCACTTTCACTTTTCACTTTCATGCACTGGAGAATGAAATGGCAACCCACTCCAGTGTTCTTGCCTGGAGAATCCCAGGGACGGGGGAGCCTGGTGGGCTGCCGTCTATGGGGTTGCACAGAGTCGGACACGATTGAAGCAACTTAGCAGCAGCAGCAGCAGCCCTTCACAGAACTGATACTCTAAGTCTATTCCATCTTATTTGAAAGTATTCCATTCAAACTTAGTTTACATCGTTCTACATATATTTGTCACCTAACAGGTGCTTCAGTTCAGTTCAGTCACTCAGTCGTGTCCGACTCTTTGCGACCCCATGAATCGCAGCACGCCAGGCCTCCCTGTCCATCACCAACTCCCAGAGTCCCCCAAAACCCATGTCCATTGAGTTGGTGATGCCATCCAACCATCTCATCCTCTGTTGTCCCCTTCTCCTCCTGCCCCTAATCTTTCCCAGCATCAGGGTATTTTCAAATGAGTCAGCTCTTCAAGGTCAGGTGCCAAAGTATTGGAGTTTCAGCTTCAACATCAGTCCTTCCAATGAACACCCAGGACTGATCTCCTTTAGGAAGGACTGGTTGGATCTCTTTGCAGTCCAAGGGACTCTCAAGAGTCTTCTCCAACACCACAGTTCAAAGGCATCGATTCTTCGGCACTCAGCTTTCTTTATAATCCAACTCTCACATCCCTACATGACCACTGGAAAAACCATAGCCTTGACTAGACAGACCTTTGTTGATAAAGTAATGTCTCTGCTTTTTAATATGCTGTCTAGGTTGGTCATAACTTTCCTTCCAAGGAGTAAGTGTCTTTTAATTTCATGCTGCAGTCACCATCTGCAGTGATTTTGGAGCCCAGAAAAATAAAGTCAGCCACTTGTTCCACTGTTTCCCCATTTATTTGCCATGAAGTGATGGGACCAGATGCCAGGATCTTAGTTTTCTGAATGTTGAACTGTAAGCAAACTTTTTCACTCTCCTCTTTCACCTTCATCAAGAGGCTCTTTAGTTCTTATTCACTTTCTGCCAAAAGGGTGGTGTCATTTGCATATCTGAGGTTATTGATATTTCTCCCGGCAATCTTGATTCCAGCTTGTGCTTCCTCCACCTCACCGTTTCTCATGATGTACTCTGCATATAAGTTAAATAAGCAGCATGACAATATACAGCCTTGAAGTACTCCTTTTCCTATTTGGAACCAGTCTGTTGTTCCATGTCCAGTTCTGACTGTTGCTTCCAGACCTGCATACAGATTTCTCAAGAGGCAAGTCAGGTGGTCCGGTATTCCCATCTCTTTCAGAATTTTCCGCAGTTTATTGTGATCCACACAATCAAAGACTTTGGCATAGTCAATAAAGCAGAAATAGATGTTTTTCTGGAACTCACTTGCTTTTTCAATGATCCAGAGGATGTTGGCAATTTGATCTCTGGTTCCTCTGAAGCCAGCTTGAACATCTGGAAGTTCACATGAACCATGAACTTGCTGAACTCCAAGCTTGCTGAAGCCTGGCTTAGAGAATTTTAAGCATTACTTTACAAGTGTGTGAAATGAGTGCAATTGTGCGGTACTTGAGCATTCTTTGGCATTGCCTTTCTTTGGGATTGGAATGAAAACTAACCTTTTCCAGTCCTGTGGCCACTGCTAAGTTTTCCAAATTTACTGGCATACTGAGTGCAGCCCTGTCACAGCATCACCTTTCAGGATTTGAAATAGCTCAACTGGAATTCCATCACCTCCACTAGCTTTATTCATAGTGATGCTTAAGGCCCACTTGACTTCACATTCCAGGATGTCTGGCTCTAGGTCAGTGATCACACCATCGTGATTATCTGGGTCATGAAGACCTTTTTTGTACAGTTATTCTGTGTATTCTTGCCACCTCTTCTTAATATCTTCTGCTTCTGTTAGGTCCATACCATTTCTGTCCTTTATTGAGCTCATCTTTGCATGAAATGTTCCCTTGGTATATCTAATTTTCTTAAAGAGATCTCTAGTCTTTCCCATTCTGTTGTTTTCCTCTATTTCTTTGCATTGATTGCTGAGGAAGGCTTTCTTATCTCTCCTTGGTATTCTTTGGAACTCTATATTCAAATGGATATATCTTTCCTTTTCTCCTTTGCTTTTTGCTTCCCTTCTTTTCACAGCTATTTGTAAGGCCTCCTCAGACAGCCATTTTGCTTTTTTGCATTTCTTTTCCATGGGGATGGTCTTGATCCCTGTCTCCTGTCCAATGTCACGAACCTCCATCCATAGTTCATCAGGCACTCTGTCTATCAGATCTAGTCCATTAAATCTATTTCTCACTTCCACTGTATAGTCATAAGGGATTTGATTTAGTTCATACCTGAATGGTCTAGTGGTTTTCTCCACTTTCTTCAATTTCAGTCTGAATATGGCAATAAGGAGTTCATGATCTGAGCCACAGTCAGCTCCCAGTCTTGTTTTGCTGACTGTATAGAGCTTCTCCATCTTTGGTTGCAAAGAATATAATCAATATGATTTCGGTGTCGACCATCTGGTGATGTCCGTGTGTAGAGTCTTCTCTTCTGTTGTTGGAAGAGGGTGCTTGCTATGACCATTGCGTTCTCTTGGCAGAACTCTATTAGCCTTTGCCCTGCTTCATTCCATACTCCAAGGCCAAATTTGCCTGTTACTCCAGGTGCTTCTTGACTTCCTACTTTTGCATTCCAGTCCCCTATAATGAAAAGGACATTTTTTGGGATGTTAGTTCTAGAAGGTCTTGTAGGTCTTCATAGAACAGTTCAACTTCAGCTTCTTCAGCATTACTGGTCGGGGTGTAGACGATTACCGTGATATTGAATGCTTTGCCTTGGAAACGAACAGAGATCATTCTGTCATTTTTGAGATTGCATCCAAGTACTGCATTTTGGACTCTTTTGTTGACTATAGGGCTACTCCATTTCTTCTAAGGGAGTCTTGCCCACAGTAGTAGATATAATGGTCATCTGAGTTAAATTCACCCATTCCAGTCCATCTTAGTTCGCTGATTCCTAGAATGTCAATGTTCACTCTTGCCATCTCCTGTTTGAACCACTTCCATTTTGCCTTGATTCATGGACTTAATATTCCAGGTTCCTATGCAATATTGCTCTTTACAGCATCAAACTCTGCTTCTATCACCAGTCCCATCCACAACTGGGTGTTGTTTTGCTTTGGCTCTATCCCTTCTTTCTGGAGTTATTTCTCCACTGATCTCCAGTAGCACACTGGGCACCTACCGACCTGGGGAGTTCCTCTTCCAGTGTCCTATCTTTTTGCCTTTCATACTGTTCATGGGATTCTCAAGGCATAGGTGCTAGACACTGAGTTTAGCAATGAATGGGCCACAAATATGAGGAATCCATATTTTCTACCTTTAAGGAAATCCTTTATTCATGCAACAAACAAAACATTTCATGCAAAGATGGGCACAATAAAGGACAGAAATGGTATGTGTAATGGTATGTGTAATGGTAAAAGCAGAAGATATTAAAAAGATGTGGCAAGAATACACAGAACTGTACAAAAAAAGACCTTCATGACCCAGATAACCACAATGGTGTGATCATTCACCTAGAGCCAAACATCATTGAATGTGAAGTCAAATGGGCCTTAGGAAGCATCCCTATGAACAAAGCAAATGGAGGTGATGGAATTCCAGTTAAGCTATTTCAAATCCTGAAAGTTGATGCTGTGAAAGTGCTGCACTCAATATGCCAGCAAATTTGGAAAACTCAGCAGTGGCCACAGGACTGGAAAAGGTTAGTTTTCATTCCAATCCCAAAGAAAGGCAATGCCAAAGAATCCTCAAACTACCACACAATTGCACTCATCTCACACGCTAGCATTAGCTCAAAATGCTCCAAGCCAGGCTTCAACAGTACATGAACCATGAACTTCCAGATGTTCAACATTATCAAAAAAGCAAGAGAGATCCAGAAAAAAATCTACTTCTGCTTTATTGACTACACCAAAGCCACTTACTGTGTGGATCACAACAAACTGTGGAAAATTCTTCAAGAGATGGAACTAACAGACCACTAGACCTGCCTCCTGAGAAATCTGTATGCAGGTCAAGAAGCAACAGATTGAACTGGGCATGGAACAAGAAACTGGTTCCAAATTGGGAAAGGAGTACATCAAGGCTGTATATTGTAACCTGCTTATTTAACTTATATGAAGATTACATCATGAGAAACGCTGGGCTGGAAGAAGCACAAGCTGGAATCAAGATTGCCGGCAGAAATATCAATAACCTCAGATATGCAGATGACACCACCCTTAACAGCAGAAAGCAAAGATGAACTAAAGAGTGTCTTGATGAAAGTGAAAAAGGACAGTGAAAAGCTTGGCTTAAAACTCAACATTCGGAAAACTAAGATCATGGCAGCTGGTCCCATCACTTCATGGGAAATAGATGAGGAAACAAGGGAAACAGTGAGAGACGTTATTTTTGGGGGGCTCCAAAATCACCACAGATGGTGACTGCAGCCATGAAATTAAAAGACGCTTGCCCCTTGGAAGAAAAACTATGACCAACCTAGAGAGCCTATTAAAAAGCAAAGCCATTACTTTGGCAACAAAGGTTCATCTAGTCAAAGCTATGGTGTTTCCAGTAGTCGTGTATGAATATGAAAGTTGAACTATAAAGAAAGCTGAGTGCTGAAGAGTTGATACTTTTGAACTGTCATGTTGGAGAAGACTCTTGAGAGTCCCTTGGACTGCAAGGAGATCCAACCAGTCCATCCTAAAGAAATCAGTCCCGAGTGTTCATTGCAAAGACTGATGCTGAATCTGAAGCTCCAATACTTTGGCCACCTGATACAAAGAACTGACTCATTGGAAAAGACCCTGATGCTAGGAAAGATTGAAGGTGGGAGGAGATGGGGATGAAAGAGGACGAGATGGTTGGATGGCATCACTGACATAACGGACATGAGTTTGAGTAAACTCCAGGAGTTGGTGATGGACAGGGAAGCCTGGTGTGCTGCAGTCCATGAGGTCGCAAAGAGTCAGACATGACTGAGCAACTGAACTGAACTATTCTGAGCTGGATCTCCTGTGGGAGTTGGAGACAAGAGTTAGAAGAATGTCAGCCAAAGTTTTGCCCATGTGGAGGTTGCACAGTCTAGTGTGAAAGCAAATACTGGAAAAGAAATTTAAGCATAACTGTTGCACAGAAGTACAAGATGTTATAAGAGCATATGATAGGGGCACCTAAGGTGTCTGGAACATGAGGTAAGGCTCTTATGTTGACAGCAGGCACTAAATTAATATCTATAATAAATCCAGAGGATTATAAGTGGTAAAAGAAACATTTTAAAGAACAAGGAACAAGAGTGACCACTTGTAATTGGCACATGACTAAAGATGGTAGAAATCTGAAAGCATTCCTAGAGTCAACATCATTTGAATTGAGCAAAGAAAGGCATTTTATTAGGGCATGGTTTAAGATAAACTGACAACTCCTGAAGCAAACTGCAAAACATAGCGATGTGAACAAAGTACTACTGTTACTAAAAACGCACGTCTGTGTGCCCTATGAACAGTGAGGCCAATCAATACCAAAACATTAGAAACTGGAAGAGAGAAAGGTGTACAGAGGGTCATGCAAGGAGATAGGTGGCTCATGTCTTAAAAACCCCAAACTCCTTGAAAACTTTCAGCAAACCCCTTTCATAGGAAAGGTGAGGAAGGAGGGTGGCTAGTTGTTGCCAACTTCTTGGTGTCAGAGCCTTTGTTCTTGAAGTCAGGTTACTGTCAGGTGACAATGTCCCCGTAAGCCTCCACCAAACAAATGTTATGCTCTGTTCTGACAAAAAAGGGCCAGGTCCCTCAGGTACAACTTTCACTCTCTGAGGTCCCGGTCCTGACTGAGAGGAGGCAGGTCTCAGCAGGCAGCTCCCTTAAGGTCAGGTCCCCAGATGTTGTCCAGCTATAATCACTAAAGGAACCTAATTGCCCTTGGACTCCTCAGTTCAGTCGTTCAGTCGCTCAGTTGTGCCCAACTTTTTGCGACCCCATGGACTGCAGTATGCATCCATCACCAATTCCCAGAGCTTACTCAAACTCATGTCCATTGAGTTGGTGATGCCATCCAATCATTTCCTCTGTCGTTCCCTTCTCCTCCTGCCTTCAATTATTCCCAGCATCAGAGTCTTTTCCAATGAGTCAGTTCTTTGCATCAGGTGGCCAAAGTATTGGAGCTTTAGCTTCAGCATCAATCCTTCCAGTGAACATTCAGAACTGATTTCCTTTAGGATGGACTGGTTGGATCTCCTTGCAGTCCAAGGGACTCTCAAGAGTCTTCTCCAACACGACAGTTCAAAAGCATCAATTCTTTGGAATTCAGCTTTCTTTATAGTTCAACTCTCACATTCATACATGACTACTGGAAACACCATAGCTTTGACTAGATGGACCTTTGTTGCCAAAGTAATGTCTTTGCTTTTTAATAGGCTGTCTAGATTAGTCATAGCTTTTCTTCCAAGTAGCAAGTGTCTTTTAATTTCATGGCTGCAGTCATCATCTGTGGTGATTTTGGAGCCCCCCAAAAATAAAGTCTCTCACTGTTTCCACTGTTAACCCATCTATTTGCTACAAAGTGATGGGACCAGCTGCCATGATCTTAGAGTTCCAAATGTTGAGTTTTAAGCCAACCTTTTCACTGTCCTTTTTCACTTTCATCAAGACACTCCTTTAGTTCATCTTTGCTTTCTGCCATAAGGGTGGTGTCATCTGCATATCTGAGGTTATTGATATTTCTGCCGGCAATCTTGATTCCAGCTTGTGCTTCATCCAGCCAAGTATTTCACATGGTGCACTCTACATATAAGTTAAATAAGCAGGGTGACAATATACAGCCTTGATGTACTCCTTTCCCAATTTGGAACCAGTTTCTTGTTCCATGTCCAGTTCTATCTGTTGCTTCTTGACCTGCATACAGATTTCTCAGAAGGCAGGTCTAGTGGTCTGTTATTGCCATCTCTTGAAGAATTTTCCAGTTTGTTGTGATCCACAACAAATCAAAGGCTTTGGCATAGTCAATAAAGCAGAAGTAGATTTCTGGAATTCTGTTGCTTTTCGATGATCCAAGGGATGTTGGCAATTTGATCTCTGGTTTGTCTGCCTTTTCTAAATCCAACTTGAACATCTGGAAGTTCATGGTTCATGTACTGTTGAAGCCTGGCTTGGAGAATTTTGAGCATTACTTTGATAGCATTTGAGATGCGTGCTAGCCTGTGAGCTGGTGTCCTCAAGCCACCCAAATAGGCAGGCGCAGGTCCCACAGACTGCATTCCATGCAGACAGCTGCTACTAGGTCCCTAAGACAGGGCTGACAGTGATGTTCACTGCCGCCTCAAGACCTGGCCTGGACAGTGGGCAGTGGTGGCAAGGGCTCTGGAGCCTTGCAGGACACAGCCCCCAGCCATTTTCGGGGGGAGGCCTAGGTGAGAAGTGTGGGATCTAACTCTTAGCTCACTATCTGCCTGATGACTACCACTTCCCTGACTGCTGACTGAATCCTCTCACTAAAGTTGCTCCTTGACAGTTGGTAGCTTGTGGGTGGGGCCCACTGGAGCACTGACCAATGGCTGAGCAGGACCAGTAAGGTTCACTCCTTGACAGTTGGTTGCTGTGGGCAGGGCCAGGGCACTGACCAATGGCTGAACAGGATCACTAAGATTCACTCCTTGACAGTCAGTTGCTTGTGGACAGGGACCACTGTGGCACTGGTCAATGGCCGAGTGGGACTTGTTGCCTGGAAACTGTGCAGAGTAATGGCACATAGTGATGGCCATGTGCTAAGGGCTGTGCTCAGCTACACTCTGTTATACTACCTTGTAACACATCTAAGGTCAGACAACTCTATTATTTTCCAAACTTTACTTTCATCTCTGGCTCCATGGTGGCTGGCTGCTCCTGCTCCTGTCATCACATATGAATCTTAGCCAGCAGGAAGAGAGAAAGGAAGCAGACTGGTACAAAATGACAAGGAAAAGTGACCATGATAAAATTTTGGTTGTGTAACAATGCATATGGTATTATCTCATTTCTATAAAATATAGCATGTATACTATTTGAAATATATATAATGTGTATATTATGTTTTGGGTATATATACATATATAACATGCATATATGTTGGCTCAGTGGTAAATAATCCACAAAGAGTGTGTGAGTGCAGGCAAAGATGCTTCAGTTGTGTCCAACTCTTTGTGACCCTATAGACTAGCCCACCAGCTCCTCTGTCCATGGGATTCTCCAGGCAAGAATACTGGAGAATCTGTTAAAACCGGCATCTCTTGTCTCCCACATTGGCAGGCAGGTTCTTTACCACTAGTGTCACCCGGAAAGCCACTAATGTAGGACATGTGGGTTCAATCTCTGTGTGAGGAAGATCCCCTGGAGAAGGAAACAGCAATCCACTTTAGTATTTTTGCTTGGAAAATCCAAGGACAGGGGATCCTGGTGGACTCTACTCCATGAAACTGCGGAAGAGTCAGACAGGACTTAGCAGCTAAACAACAACATGTATCTCTATACAAGAAGAGTGTATATTCCTCTGGGCAATGGAAGTAGCAGGCAGAAAAGAGGGATTTCTACTTTAAGTAGTTATATCTTGAGAAACGCTGGACAGGAAGAAACACAAGCTGGAATCAAGATTGCCAGGAGAAATATCAATAAACTCAGATATGCAGAGGACACCACCCTTATGGCAGAAAGTGAAGAGGAACTAAAAAGCCTCTTGATGAAAGTGAAAGAGGAGAGTGAGAAAGTTGGCTTAAAGCTCAACATTCAGAAAACGAAGATCATGGCATCCAGTCCCATCACTTCATGGGAAATGGATGGGA
Organism: Bubalus kerabau; assembly: GCF_029407905.1. Classification (NCBI taxonomy): domain Eukaryota; kingdom Metazoa; phylum Chordata; class Mammalia; order Artiodactyla; family Bovidae; genus Bubalus; species Bubalus kerabau. The sequence goes on along the minus strand of NC_073643.1, from coordinate 39,827,574 downwards.
AAACAGTGGAAACAGTGTCAGACTTTATTTTTCGGGGCTCCAAAATCACTGCAGATGGTGACTGCAGCCATGAAATTAAAAGACGCTTACTCCTTGGAAGGAAAGTTATGTCCAACCTAGATAGCATATTCAAAAGCAGAGACATTACTTTGCCAACAAAGGTCCATCTAGTCAAGGCTATGATTTTTCCTGTGGTCATGTATGGATGTGAAAGTTGGACTGTGAAGAAGGCTGAGTGCCGAAGAATTGATGCTTTTGAACTGTGGTGTTGGAGAAGACTCTTGAGAGTCCCTTGGACTGCAAGGAGATCCAGCCAGTCCATTCTAAAGCAGATCAGCCCTGGGTGTTCTTTGGAAGGAATGATGCTGAAGCTGAAACTGCAGTACTTTGGCCACCTCATGCGAAGAGTTGACTCATTGGAAAAGACTCTGATGCTGGGAGGGATTGGGGGCAGGAGGAGAAGGGAATGACAGAGGATGAGATGGCTGGATGGTATCACTGACTCGATGGATGTGAGTCTCAGTGAACTCCGGGAGTTGGTGATGGACAGGGAGGCCTGGCGTGCTGCAATTCATGGGGTCGCAAAGAGTCGGACATGACTGAGTGACTGAACTGAGCTGAAACTATGTGAAATTTTATATGTATTACTCATAAAAATATCTGTAAACTAAAGAAAAGACAGGCTACCAGAAGTGTTAATATGCTTATATTTCTCTCCATAAACTTTTCATCAACACAAGCATACACATTAAACCAAAAAATGATTACCTTTAATTGATTTTTATATAGAGGTAAAAACCATCAGATAAAATTACATTTTTCTCTTGGTTAATTAATGATCATGCTAAGGAAAAAGTAATCCAACATTCATTTCAATAAATGAAAACTTTCATAAACATGCTCCATTTCTTATTCTACCAGTGAGCATAATAGGTCCTTGGCTAGAGAAGTAATAGTACCAAGTAATTATTAACATTTTTTTAAACTACAAGATGTCAACCAAGCATTGCTAGATCTATCATATTTTTAAATGAAGACTTATTTTAGAGCAGTTTCAGGTTCACAGCAGAACTGAGCAGAAGGAACAGAGACTTCTCATATACCCCCTAATCACCCCCCAACAAGCAGAGTCTTCCCCATTATCAATTTCTACTATCTTAGTGATATAATTTTTGCAATCAATGAAGCTATACTGACACGTCATAATCACCCAAAATCCACAGTTTACATTACGGTCACTTTTGGTGCTGTATATTACATGGATTTAGAAAAATGTAAAATGACATGTATCCATCATCATGGTATCATTCAGAGTGTTTTCACTGCCTTAAAAATCCTGTATATGCCACCTTTTCATCCCTCCCTTCACCCTAACTTCTGGAAACCACTGTTGTTTTTCCTGTTTCCATAGTTTCACATTTTCCAGAATGTCATATGGCTGGAATTATACAGTATATAGCGTTTTTATTGACTCCCAATGTTGAAATATACATTTAAGGTTCCTCGATGTCTTTTTATGAAACAAGAGCTCAATTCATAAAATATCAAGCATGTTCCTATCACGTTATTATAGCATTTAATGTCCTATAACACTAAGATATCTTTTGGATATATTGAAAATAAACGAGAACGGTGCTTTTTTTGAAAACAAACGATGCTCCAAAAAATATTACTAGTAAAACTGAAATGAAAAAGACATAGAAAGATTGAGAATGTAGAATGCATAGGAATAAACTTAACCAAGGAGGTAAAATTATGAAGTGCTGCTGAAAGAAATCAAAGAAGACATACACGAATGGAAAGACTTATGTGTTCAAGGATTAGAATCCTTACTAAGGTTAAAAATGTCCACAGCACCAAAAGCAATCATACAATCAATGTAGTCCGTATTCTAAGCCCATGAGCACTGTTCACAGAAACAGAAAAAAAAGATTTTTTTTAATTCATATGGAACCATAAAGACTTTAAATAACCAAAATGATCCTTAGAAGGAAGAACTAAGCTGAAGGTATCACACTTTCTGATTTCAAAAATACATTACTAAGTTTCAGCAATTAAATAGTTGGTACCCACATAAAGACAGATGCAGACCAATGGAACAAGAGAGTCCAGAAGTAAACAAAGGTATACACATTTACCTGATCTTCAACAAGACTGTCAAGATTACATAATCGGGAAAGGGCAGTCTCTTCAACAAAAGGTGTTGGGGAGACTAGTTATCCGTGTGTTCTAATCACAATTTAAAAAAAAAAAAAGATGAGAATGCAGGTAATCAGTTTCCTAATATCTAATCAGGGAATTGGGGTTGATAATGAAATAAAAGGCTCATTAATATCTCTAGGTTCCAGTTATGGTCTGAAGGATGAATATGCTTTGGGCATATATACTTTGGGCAATCAGAAGGTATAAAATAAGTTCAAACTCCTTAGAATTACTGGCTTCAAATTTGGCTTCATTTCCATTTAGTTGTATGAATTTGGGCAAGCAATTCATTTGTCCATGCTTTAGTTTCATTATTTGTGAAATATGCACAATAACTAACTCATAGTGTTATAAAAAGCTTATCATAGTGCCTGGAACCTAGGAAATGCTCAAAAGAAAAAACTTACAATGAGGCTGTGATGGTATCTGTTGATCATGGTTTGGGGGGGAAATGCATTCATTTTCTGTCTTCTCTCCCTCTTTCTCTCTTTTTTTTTCTTCCTTCCTTCCTTCTTCTTCTTCTTCTTTATTTTAAACCTGTCTTCTATTTCTGGCAGACAGCCTATGTAATTGTACCTTTCTTCTGGGTATTATTTGCCAAGCAGGTGTAAAAGTGCAGTGCAATATAATTTAGTAAAACCCAATTTTAGGTATTAGATTTGTGCTTCTCTCTGTGCGAGTGTCTCCAGCAGAATCCTCGCACAGCTGTCAAGCCATGTGAAAGAACGTAGGCCAACAGAGCATATGACCATGAAGGACCAAAGAAGTCAATTTTCTAATGTCTCATAGTTGACTTAATTTGTTTTTTACTTAAAGGTTTAGATTAGGATGGAATAAGTAAATGTATTCTTATAATTACTAAACAGGGTAAGGTTTTCTTTTGCCTAGTTCGGGGCAGATGCAAAAGCCATTTTGTCATATTGCAACACAAGGTCTAGAGACCATCTGGAGAATTTATGAAAATGGAAAGGATGTAGTACAATTTGGATTACATGCTTTTAATAAAGATATGAGAGAATCCTTCTGATCTTTACTATCTTCATCATCTGTAAGTTTTTTACATGTAAATATTTCTTTCTTAAAACAAGAATAAAATTATTAGAGACTGCAAACACTGCCAAATAAAACTATTTTTAAGAAAATCATAAATTCCTTCCAAAACTCCACTCACAAATATAAAAAAAATTAAAAAAAAACACTTTCATATTGAATTGCTATTTTTTAGGAAGTATATCCAGAGAAGGCAATGGCAACCCACTCCAGTACTCTTGCCTGGAAAATCTCATGGACAGAGGAGCCTGGTGGGCTGCAGTCCATGGGGTCGCGGAGAGTCGGACACAACTGAGTGACTTCACTTTCACTTTTCACTTTCATGCATTGGAGAAGGAAATGGCAACCCACTCCAGTGTTCTTGCCTGGAGAATCCCAGGGATAGGGGAGCCTGGTGGGCTGCCGTCTATGGGGTCGCACAGAGTCGGACACAACTGAAGCTACTTAGCAGCAGCAGCAGCAGCAGGAGGTATACCAGGAAGACTTCCCCTAAAAATGTTTTGAATGACCTGATATTTCTAACCAAAAAGAGAAGAATCTGAGTGAAAAAGAAATAAGAATTCTGAAAAGAAGAAAGAAAAGAGAAGAAAATGAATGACTTTTCTAAAATGCTTACTGTAAGTAGTGGTTGTATAATTACTTGAGGTACAAATATCATAGACCATCTCCTTACCACGGGGGTAGGTCATATTTCTTGGCCATTCAGCAGCTTTTGTATTAGATTCTTCTGCATGATTACCTGTGTTAACTCATTTATTCTTTCTTACAATGTGATGTGGGTGGTATAGATATTAACATCATTTCACAGATAAGCAAACTGAGTGACAAGAGTTGAAGGAACTTACGAGGTCAAGGTCATACAACTGGGAAGTGATTGAGCCAGAATATAATGAATTCAGTCGATCTGTTTTCAGAACTTGTGTCATTACCTCTTACACTGGATTCTTGCCTGGGGAAGAAGACCATAGGCAAAATGTGTCTACTCCTTGAGCTCCATTTCCCTCATTGAAAAACCGCAGTGAATGTATGAGTTTGTGAAAACAGGGGAGTGATCCGAGGAGAACATCAAAAATGATGAGCACTTTGGACAACACAGCTAATGATGAAAGATGAAAATAATTAGAATGACTGAGGCTTTTAGAGGCAAGGAATGTTTCTACTTGTGTTTGTGGAATACCAATAGCAGTAGTCATAGTAGCAGTAGACAATGGTGCCCATCTTTACTTTCTTTCTGCAGAGAAATTTTGTTTATGTTTCAGCAAGAAAAATATTTTTGCCTAAAGCCTGTGACTTTTTCAAATTTGCAACAGAAAACTGCATATCATCTTTTTCTTGAAAAGTTATGAGGTTGCGAGAAAAAATCATGACTCTGCTGTTTACCACCCATAAAAGCTTAGCTGAGATTTTTAATTTCTTGGAGGCTGCATTTTCTTATCTGCATAAGAAACAGTAGTACATACTTACATGGTTGATGAGGTTATTAAATGAGTTATGCTTATAGGGGTGCTTAGCATTCTGTCCAGAAACTGCTTACTATTTAACACACAATCATTATTATGATTACCATTACTATTAATTCCTGTGGTCAGTGAGGAATCCTTTGACATGAGTTTCAGTCCAAGCTGAGTGCCAAAGAATTGATGCTTTTGAACTGTGGTGTTGGAGAAGACTCTTGAGAGTCCCTTGGACTGCAAGGAGATCCAACCAGTCCATTCTGAAGGAGATCAGCCCGGGATTTCTTTGGAAGGAATGATGCTAAAGCTGAAACTGCAGTACTTTGGCCACCTCATGTGAAGAGTTGACTCATTGGAAAAGACTCTGATGCTGGGAGGGATTGGGGGCAGGAGGAGAAGGGGATGACAGAGGATGAGATGGCTGGATGGCATCACTGACTCGATGGATGTGAGTCTCAGTGAACTCCGGGAGTTGGTGATGGACAGGGAGGCCTGGTGTGCTGTGATTCATGGGGTCGCAAAAAGTCGGACACGACTGAGTGACTGAACTGAACTGAATGTGCATGTGGTAAAGCCTGGTCATACTGACACAGATACCTGTTTTTTTAAAACAAAGGTGGAAGTAGAAACAGCAAAAGCATTTTGTGATGTGAATCCACCTTGGCCATCTACCCTTGAAATTTTATATCAGTCCTTATTGTTAATTAAGAATGACTCCATTTGAAAGCTAAAAATTCCATAGGAACCCTATGGAATCTTATATTGTCATGAAGTTTTAAGCCAAATAGAAGCACACACATCATTAGATGTTATTGCAGCCATTTAAGACTGAGACATAAGTAAAGATGGTTTTACCTGATCATTGTGTGGAAATATAATCCTATATTTATTGTAAAATTAGAGATCTTGAAAATGTTTCCACACTGTCTCCGGTCCTGTGTACCAGTGACTCTATGCAAACCTAACACACCAACAAATGTTACACAGATATGCTATTGGCTTTTGCTTTCACTCTCACTAGTTAAGAAAAGATTTGGAAAGATCAGGTTAGCAGCATGAGCAGAGGGTGAAATATATAACAAATTTAATGACTTCCATTCATTACTTATTTCCAGTATTTTAAATATCATAAAACATGGTATTTCCTCCTGCACTAAGTTGCTATGGATAAAATTTTAAATTAATTTTTCTTTTTTGCCAGAGACATAGAATGATGAAACCCAGGTATGTTATTCCCTGAGGATGAGATTTAATTTGCCTGAATAACTCAAGTCCATCTACAGAAGTTTGGTACTTTGTAGGGTTTTGTTTTTGTTTTTTGTAGTTTTTGATTCAAAATTTACCCTCTTTGAGATTCAAAAAAAATTTTTTTTAATGTTATTTGCCTGTCTTATCAAATACTGAGCTTGCACAAACTGGGTTTATGGTTTCTCTCACTACAAGGTAAGCCCTGTGAAGGCAGGGATTTTGTCAAGCTGTTTACAGCTGACACAGAAATAATAACACAAGTTGGCAGGCAGTCCTTACTTGTCCAATGAATAAGTCAAGGTTTCTCAACCTTGGCAACTATTGACATTTTGTTTGATTCTTTGTTGCAGGCAGCTGTCTTCTGCATTGAAGGATGTTGAACATCATCTTTGGCCTCTACCCTCTAGATGCCAGAAGGTGCCAGTAGCAACTCCCCTCCCTAGCTGTGACAACTTCAAATGTCTCCAATTATTGCTAAATGTCTCCTGGGGGAGGCCAGGGCCCACAATGCCCTTTATCGAAACTACTGCAGTAATGAATTGTTTTGACATGTCAAAGGAAATCTTCATAACTATAGGTTCCTAGATGAAAGCAAAAGAAGCATTTGGAAGCTATTTGATTTGTATAATCACTGCTGACTGCTAAGTCGCTTCAGTCGTGTCCAACTCTGCAACCCTATGGACTGCAGCCCTTCAGGTTCCTCTGTCCATGGGATTCTCCAGACAAGAATACTGGAGTGCGTTGCCATGCCCTCCTCCAAGGGATCTTCCTGACCCAGGGATCACACCTGGGTCTCTTATGTCTCCTGCACTGGCAGATGAGTTCTTTAATCTAGTGCCACCTGGAAAGCCCTAATATAATCAATATAAGCCACTAAAATGGATCATTTATTCTCCACCAAGTTAACAGGATTGTTGGATCATTTCAAGAGATTTGTTATAGTAAAAGGGAAATTATTTTTCATCATCATGGGGCAGAGGAGAAGGGGTCACTCTCAGTTACTGACAGTAATACTGTGGCAGTCTTTTTATCATCTCTCCTATTGCTCCCAATCTTTAGTTCTTTAAGGAACCTAATGTTATTTCCATATTTGAATATAGAGGTTCTAGCCCCAAAATTTACAAAGTATTTAACATTGTAAATAGAATATGGAACTCAGGGTTATTTTGGTGATGCAGCTGTTGGCAGCTCATACATTTCTGGAACGTGAGAAGCATCCTCTGACAATGTGCAATTGTTGTCTAAGCGACTACATTGCCATTTGCCATGATTCTGGTTTCCTTCACATGGTGTTTGGAGGACTTGGAAAATTTGCCACCATATTAGCAAGGAGGAATGTTGGGTGTGAAGAGAGAGGCCTGCGGGAATAGGCTCAGTGATCACACTTCATCTTCGCCAAGTTCTCAGCTCAAATGAAATGCAAGTGGGTGGTATTTTAAATAAATCAATCTCTCTGTCTGGAGAGATACACATGTTTATATGATTTTCTAACCTGGATATGCTATCCATAAAAGAGGGGATGGAGGTGATGCTAGATGAGGTATTTAAAGCACTTAGCACAGTGGCTGGCATGTAGTGAGAACTGAGTTGGTACAAGCTATTATAATTATCATCATTATTAAACATATGCAGGAGGCATTATACCTCATAAGCTACTTGACTATGACGGAAAGAGCAATGATGCAAGGACAATGAAGTCATACAGGATGGAATCTTGGTTCAGCTGCTTCCTAGCTGTGCACACTCTAGTGTGCACTCAATCAGCATAATTACGCTGTATTGTATTAGCAGTAACAACAGACTTCAATATCTAAGTTGCTTGCAACTCTTAATGCCTTTCTTGCTCAAATCCACGACCATCAAGGTCCAGCTGCAGCTCAGCTCTACATCAATCTTATGCCAAGACCCAGATTGTGAGAATAGCCTCTGTGCAATGAATACATCAGATTCATCATGGTAGAAGGAAATTAAAAACATGGCAAATCATGAAGGGGTTCTTATGATTTCTGCTTAGAAAGGTAATCATAACTTCTGCCCACAATCATTGGCCAAAACAAACAACATGGCAACTTCCCAGTTCAAAAGGGCAAGGGTATATAGTGGAGGAATACTGCAGAGAGTACCAAGATGGTGCCACCATCGACCACCCTCTTAAGTGGGCCTCGGAGGCCTCATCTTTGCTTCTGCAACAGTGTTAGCAGTTGGAAATGAAACTAATACACTTGGAGATGCTATGATGTGCCAGACTCTGCTCAAGATATACCTACAAAATCTCATAGAGTCCTCAAAACAACCAGTTACATTGACATCGTTGGTTCCATTTGACAGATTTTTTAAAACCAGAGGTCTTGAGGAGGTTAAGTAACCTCACACACAAAATCATATACAAAAACTGTAGGACCCAAGCTGAATATTTGCGGTTGCATAATCACTTATTTTTGAAATAACTTGTTTCTAATTGTTTTAGACTCTATCTCTACGTAGGAAGAGCAGTAGGAACAAAACTGGCTGGCTGCAGATGGTGCAACTAGCCCTTTGGAGCTCTGACTCACTAACTTTCTAGTTTTTCTCCAACAAAATCCATGGGCAGGGGTCATCTACCCTGGCCACTCTTTTTTACCCAGTTTTGGCCTGCTGCCTCCCCTTCTCAGACTCCAAGCTATTCATTTCCATCTTTCTCCTCAACTCCTGAAAATTAATTACTCTCCCTCCTTCTTTCCCCCACCCCAACTCCAAACCTTTTTGGCAAATCTTTGTAGTAAACAGATGGGCTATCTGTGTTGCTGGGAGACCACTTGATACATGGAACCCAGTCCAAATGCAGTGAGAAGGAAGGTGACGTATCACCTACAGGGTGGAATGCCTCAGAGTGCTCAAGACTCCTCCTCCTATTTTTTTTTTAACTGAAAAAAAAAATCTGGCCCCCTTGGGATCTCACTAGGGGTCTAACCCATGGCCTATGGTGGTGGAAGGGCAGAGTCTTAACCACTGGGCTATCAGGCAAGTCTCCTTTTCTATTTTGAATTAAACTCTGGCTTCATTCTCCACATTCCCCTCATGGGTCTCAATTTCCTCATCTCTAAAATGAGAACAATAGTAGTTACTACTGCTAACTACTACTAATAGTAACTATTACTACTAATCCATGGGGGTTTTGTGAATATTTAATGAAATAATGTTTATCAAGCTCATAACACAACTTCTGAAAGAATTCAATTGTTTTGTTGTTACTATTGTTGGCAGGCTCAGCACACTAAGGGAGGAAGAGTGTATGAGGTGAGATGGGGAGCACGCAGTCCTGTTTATGATGGATTTGGGGAGCTTAATTTGAGGACTGTATTTTAGGCAGAGGATCTCAGTTGAAACAGCATGAGTTTTACAGAAACTTGAATTCCAATCCCTGTTTAGCATCTCATGAGCTATGTTCCTGTGTATAGTTCAGCCTGACGAAATCTATTTTCTACTTTTTTTTTTCTTTTTTTCTACTTCAAAATTACAGGCGTAGTAATTTGCTCCAGACCTGACACAGTGGCTACGGGACTACCTGCCCAGCGTACTGCCCCATATTTTTATAATTCATGCATTTCCAGTCTCCCCACCAGCCCCCTTCGCCTTGACCTGGCCCCCCGCTTATCCCTGAGGGAATGGGCAGTATTCACCCTATTCTTACATCTCTCCCGCCACCTGGCACTGCTGGGCCACGCGAACATTCCATGAAGGCTCCGGGGCACGACCAGGTCGGCGGTCTGTCCCTGGTGTCCAGAAGTTTCCAGAACGCACACACCTCTTCACTTACGGTGTGGGCTGCTTGTTTCTTACCTGGAACCCAGGTCTTCAGGCGGGGGACCATTCTGCTGAGGGTGCCAGCCGGGTTTTACCAACCTACAGCCCCAAAGTTGCCCTGGAGCCTAAGGGTACAGGGCGCGCCCACGGCGACGCGACTCCAAGGTCGCTGTTTGGCCTCGCCCACCTTCGCGCCCTCGGGCCCCCGCAGCTGGCCAATCGCAGCCTCCCCCGGGCCGCGGGGCGGGCTCGCCTCCCCACCTCCGCCACTGCCCCGCGCCCCCCCTCCCCGCCGGCCCCTCCCACCCTCGCAGACAGTGCACGCCGCGCCCGCACACGCAGGCTTCCAGAACCCAGCCTCTGCGAGCCCGCTCGGGGCACTCAGCTCTCCACCGCCTCGCTCCCCGCGCCCTTTCCGAAAAGGGGCTTCTGGCCCTGGGCCCTGGGGCCGAGGACGGCGGTGGCCCTCGAACTTCATTTTCAAAGGCGCCGCTGGGTGAGAAGCCCGAGCGAGGCGAGCAATGGATCCCGTGAGCCAGGTAGGACTGACTGGGCAGCGCGGGTGATGCCGCGCGACCCCCGGGGTTGGATGCCGCGTCCCCCAGCCCCTTCCTCATGCTCTCTCTCGCTCTTTCTCTGTCTCGCCTTCTTGGTCCACAGCTGGCGTCAGCAGGTACCTTCCGGGCGCTGAAGGAGCCCCTTGCCTTCTTGCGAGCCCTAGAATTGGTGAGTAGCGGGCTATGTGCGGGGAGGAACCAGCAGGTGAGGAAAGGTCGGGAGGGGTGCTCTCGGCTCGGTTCTGCTCCAAGCCTGGGAGGCCAGCCGCTTCCTTCAATCCTCCTCTCTCCTCAGGTGCCATTCCAGGATGGCGGGGACAGGATGGAGGGATCCGGCTTGGAGGCGGGAGCGTGGACGAATTTTTACAGGCGCTTAGACGAGGTGTCATCTCACAGGCGCGCAGGGGCTGAGGAGAGAAGCCTCCTGGGGAGACCAGGAGGAGAGCAGATGGAGGCGCTGTCGCTGGGCTCTGGCTGCTCACCTGCATTTTGCGGGGCTGAGGGCGTGAGAGGAGGGACCTGGGGCTGAGCGAAGTAGGAGACAGGGCTTGGCCAAGCTGGGAAAGTTGGTGAGCGCGGCAGCAGCTCTCCGCCCCGCCTGGGATACAGGAAGCGCTTTGATCCACGCTCCAGCGAGAGGGAAGCTGAGAAGCTGTGAGAGATAGTAGCGTTGAAGGCAGGACTTCTTCCTCCTGTCTCAGAGTTTCTCTACTCTATCCGCTCTTGAGGGCTTTTCGGATTTCTCCTAGAACCTCCCAGCCTTCTTTGGAGCTTTATTCAGCGCCTGGGTTTTAGGAAGTTGTATTACTCTCATGTTCTGTCCCCTTAAAAAAGAACTTGATAGTCCTAGGACAGCTTATCAGAGGAGTAAGGCGCAGAAAAGCTACCAACGGGGCCACAGAGCTTTGTTAGTATTGCCGGCTTGGATGATCGTTATTCAGAGTGAAATCTGCGGGTCACACATTCTCTCTTGCTAGGAGCTCTGAAAGGCAAGCGAGTCTATCTGAACAGAAAGTTCAAAGCCCGTCATGTAGCATTAATCACAGGCCCTATCAATGAGGAGCTAGGAAGTTATGTAAGAGCGTGTTCCGTCCTCCCAGATCTTAGCTCCAAGGGCCAGTATCCGGGTTTGGCAACACAACAGTGTTACATGCTTACATGGATGATCAGGGTAATCACAGCTGCCTTGTTTGTAAACCTGTTTTAAAATGCATGACTCTATCAACTGGACATGGCATCAGGACAGCGTTTGGAAGGCTTGAACTAGTGGTTCAAGGATGGCTTTTCTTAAACTGTTTTCCTCACAGCCAGGTTAAAGCATGCAGGACTGATTCCAGGCAGCTTTCATTTGACTTTCTCAGACTTCTGTCCACGCTCATTCATTTAGCCATTCAACAAACATTCTCTGTGGAAGAGTGGGGTTTTTTTGCTCAGTGGAAAGGCTGCATTGTCAAGCCATTGTCTCTCAAAACAAAATTGAAAGACCTGCTATCATTTCTGACACAATCTCTCATGGTCTCACACTGTCGCTGTCACCCACCTGAAACATTAGTTTGTATTCCCTTCAGTCCTGTTACAATGTTATTTCATGTCACTCCCCCTACACACCCTCAGTGAGTGTATTTCAAAGTGTGAATGGTTTTGTTTTCAATGCACATTTCTGGAAATCAAATAAAAATATTGGAAAGGAGGGTGCCCAGAAATCTGCATTTTTTAGCAACTTCCTAGGTTCTTAGGCTCATTAAAGTTAGAGGACCACCACCCTAAGCTATACAAGGTCCCCCCAAACTCCAAAGCACCTTAATGTTCTTGTTATTTTTCTTCATACTGTATGGAGTCCTGTCACAGCCCAAGCCAAACACAAATGTTTGTCTTTCAACCTCAGCTTAAATATTACCTTCTCAGTGAAGATTTCTCTCATAATTGCTTCTTTCCCTCTCCTCTACCCCAAACTGAATGATTCACCCCATTCTTTGAGCTTCCACTACATCTTTTATTTTTTATTTTTATTTTTTTATTACATTCATTTATTCATAAGAATTTATAATCCTGTCTTATAGTTATCTTTTCTTGATGTGTGTGTGAGAGATATATTAACTTAATTTTTTAAAAATTGAAGTATAGTTGATTTTCTCTCTTCTTGGCCTCTAACTCTTTATGGAAGAAGGAATTTTGCTTATAAATCAATGATTAGCTCTCATTTGTGCTAGAGAACCTGAGTAAGGGAACAGTAAAACCTTGAAAGTTCATATACGTTAGTTGATTGCCACCTTTTGAATGAGCTAAGGTTCACAAATGAGAGCAGGGAGATAGAAGGTGTGGAAAAGTGTATCAAGGTGGAGAAAGGGAAATATCTCTTCCGTGCATGCCTTGGCTGAAGAATCACTCGCAGGTCTTTGTTTCCTGTGGAAAATGGTGACAGTGAGAGAGAGTTCTAGCTTTGGAAGAAAATTTGTTCTGTTTGTCTCGGTGTTCCCCACAGGTGCCTTTGTATGTGATAAGCAAAAATTGTTAATTGAGGATGACAAAGCACTAAAAACATCCCTGTTCCTCCTGTTCTGTGCGGGAGCAGCTTCTCTGTGGGAGAAGCTGGTAGTCTTGGATGTATTTGAACAACAGTCCTTTCAGTTTTCAATATTTGTGCTGTAAAAGTAAAAGTGTATGTAAAGATCTGTGTTCAAGCCTATTTAATGCAACGTCCTTTGTAGGGGAAAGAACAAAACAATTAGTAAATGTGTTAATAGGAAAATCATTAATATATGATTCATGCATGCTGTGGAATATTATACTGCCATTGTAAAGGTGAGTTCAATTAATATGTGTTGACCTGGAGGTCAGCATGTGCAGTTGTGTTTGATAAAATTATTAAGTGCAGAAAAATGAGTTTCATTCTTATTATTTGATGAAATTGCTATATGGAAAAAAGTAGCTTTCAATTTTCCTTCTTTTAATCAACACGTGGAAAATATATTCACTCAGATTTCAGACTAATGGATAGCATGTACTTTTTTTGTAAATATAAAAAAACAAAACATAACTTTGTGAGCATGTGTGTGTGTGTGTGTAATTTGTATAAGCATAACATTGATATTTTTTCCCCAAAGGGTGTAATTTGAGGTTCAATGAGGAGACGAGAGTGTGAAGGAAAGCTGTGTTCTGCAGAAAGAATCATGGACATATATCCCTTGTCCACAGTTGTGTACATGAGTAATTTAAAAAATAATTCATATTTGAAATGACTTCCTATGGATTGACCGTGTGAAGCAATATTACTTCTAAAGACATCTTCCACTTTGAGATTTATTGCCTTGGAGAGAAGCATACACTTTATTGATGTGTCCTTTGCTTAGGAAGGGCTCATAGATATAGTAGATTTGAAGTTTAAAAACATAAAAGTCAAACCTTCAAGGAAGAACCTTAGCCAGTTTCAAAGACCTTGAGGCAAAACTTCCAAATCCTTAATCTCTACTTCAGTGAGGTCAAGGGCATTTTCAGTATCTTTTGAGTCAAAACCAAAACTGAGGACACAGCACTGACTCTGATGGTCTGTTTCATGTATTCTCTGATGATAAAAAAAAATTTTATTTTAAGATCCAGAAGAATCTCTTAAATCATAATTTGAAGATAGTAAAAACAATTTTAATTGAATTTACCTTATTTCTCAGACTTACTAAGTTGGTGTGAAATCCAGCCTTCCACGAATCACTCTTATTTTGCTACTTCAATTCTTTGCCAGGAGAACTTTGGCCTGCTTTTTTTCCTTTTAAAACATTTTTGTTGATGCATTCTTTCTTCTTTTTACCATTTGCAAGGTTCTGTATTTGCACCTGTAGATTTCTATGTAATGGCAGGTGAGGGACCCCAGCAGTTCCAGGACTAGAATTGGTGCAGATGTAAGAGCATCCAAGGTATTTCAACTCCCCCAAATAATACCTGATGGCTGGCAGGTCCAGACTCCGCCCCTTTAGAGTTAACTGCTGGGTCAGCTTGTTTGATTCCTCTAATTCTTAATCTTTTACGTCCATCCCCCATTTTGCTATATCATTTCTGCTACAACCCCTGGACTCCATATATCCATTCTGCCTTCCCAAAGCCGGCCAGCTAATCCAGAGATGCAATATGTCTGAATCATCATTCCTGAATCTAAATTCTGATCTGTTTTCCTAACATCATACTGCTTGCTTGATATGAATAGCATTTCTGATCATGTTATTGATAATAGCACATTAAGCATGTTTATAACATAACATAATGTAATACGGTTATCATTTTAAACTCTTGAGAAGGAACAGTAGCTACCTCTGTCATGCAGGCTTCATATGAGGCACTGTATTCCACTGCTTTCCATGCAGCATAGTATTGAATCTGCATGGCTTATGTTCTCATTTCGCCATGAAGTTAATAAATAACTCATCAAGGATAAAATAGTAGGGGGAAAAATAGTAGGAAATGGCAAAGCCAAAATTTGAGCATTCTCATTCCAAACTGTATTCTCTTAAATGCTACACTGTTCTGCTTCCTTCCATGTGGCAGACACCTGCCATAGCTTATCCCTAATCCTCAAAGAAACGTAAAAGGCAGATGCTATCCTGTTTTGCAGTGTTTATCTCACCCACTCTGATATGTATTTAAAGCCTTTTCTGAAAATGCCACAGAGTGTTTATATTTAGAGATTAGCTCAACAGACATCAATTGTCTTTGATATTGTTTTATTCTCTATTGTTTTTAATTAACCAAAGTAAAGTAGGTTCTAATTAAGCATTAGTATCTTTTCATTTAAAATACATTGGAAAAGAGTTTGATTATAAAGCTAAGAATTTAATCTTATGGTCTTTTTTTCTTTTATCTTAAAAAATACCTGTACATGAGTCAGACAGCTCTTTTTTTTTTTCCCTAAGCATAAACAGGATAGGAATTCTAACATGCAACTAATTAAAATTATGAGCAGTAATCTGCCATGAGGATGTGATGCAATTGCAAAGCTACATTAACTTGGATTTAATTATAACTTCTAGCCTCTCAATTAGTGACAAAAGTCATGTGTGCAGTTGGAATATGAATCAATAGATACACTTTTCATAAAAGAGCAACTCCCCAGTGGACTAATGAATTTATCACTTAATGTTTTTCTGAGTTCTATGAAAACAATTGATATTTGGCCCCACAAATACAGGAAAAAAGATAAAATTACTACTTATGGATTTGAATCCCTATTTTACCCTTTTCCTAGCTTGATAACCTGGGGCAAGTTATTTAACTTTATTAGGCATCGTTTTTCTCATCTATAAAATGAAACTGATAATAGTTCCTACTTTAAAATGTTGCCATAAATGACTCAATTCACAGAAACCACCTAGCACAGTGCTTGGGCTATCAGAAGTGCTCAATAAGTGATATTAAGATGACGATGATAGTGTGATGATGATAATGGTAACTGTTTGAATGATTATGGGATTGATGGAAAGGAGGAAATAGAAATCCACCAGAAAGTAATTTAGAGCATTATGGCAACCTCTTACAAGTTAGAGTCTTGGCAAAATTCTGACGTAGAAAATCTATCATACGCTTGAATGTGCCTCTTTTGAGCCCCTCTCCCCTTATATCATGATGTCCAAGATTTTTTCTTTTTTACCAAAGCATAAGTGACTCTGTAGGGCATTGTTCTTTGGAATATTTGCACTCAAAAAACTTTCCAGAGAGGCCAAGTGTGAACCTAAAGAAACAGGTCTCACAGAAGAATTGTAGGAACTTAGTTCTCAGGAATGTTTTGGTGAGGTGTGGGGGGACAGTTTTCCTGATCTTTCCAAAATCATAATCCATAGACATTGTTTATTCTTGAAAGAGTTACCTGTATCCAACTGAACTCTCCAAGATGTAGACACAGGTCCTTATAATATCAACCACGGGCAATTACTAACCAAACCATAATTCCCAGGTACACCTGGTCATTAGGCATCACCCACATAAAAATAGAAGAACCCTGCACTCATGCTCAACTGGAAACGTGACTTCCAGTTCTCTGTTCCCCAGAAGATTCGCATGTCTTCCTGATACAGGTAAGAAAAAATAGTCTTATGGTAATAGAAAAAAATAGTGAAAAATCTCTAAGGAATATATCTACAGAACCATGACTTTCCTTTGAGTCTTCTTTTTCTGCAGGCATGTCTTTGACTTTGGCTGTGTGTGTGATTATTCTCATTCATTCAGTTAGCTTAGCCATCCTTTGAGAAACTCACGTCCTCACTGAATTTGGGGGAAAACACCCTTTGCCTACCTTTTCACAATTTTGGAAATTTTAAAGAAGAGCAAGCATGTAAAACACCTTGTAAACTAAAGGTCATCCAGAAGTAAACAATAATTGTGATCATGATGATGGTGATGATAAAGGAGTGATCTTTTCCAATCGGGTGACTCTGGATATCGTGAGATACATGGGTGAAGGTTGAGGTGTGAAGTGATCTCTGCTCCCTGAGGGCCTGAGCTCTTCCCTGCCACTCTGCATCCTTGAGCCTCTGCCCCAGTCTCTGTGGTCTCTCTGGAACCCACAAGAAAGAACGATGCTGCCTGTTGAAACTGATGCATCATCAAAACTTGGAGAGATGCCACCCTCACCCATTTTAGCTCTCATACTAAAAGCCTGTTTCTTGCTCTGCACACATTTCACATTTATCAGATATTTGTAGGGCTGGCGATGGTCTCTTGCACCTGCCACTTTTGCACATGCCACTTCCTTTGATTGGAACACATACAGTTTTCACTGAACCCTTTTTCGCTGGCAAATTCCTCTTTTCAGGTGACAGCTTAGACATCACTTCTTTTGAGAGGGACTCTCTGAGTAGGGAAGTCCCTCTGGATGAAGTCAGCCTTCTATGGCTACCAGAGCACACTCTTCAATGACATATTTTTTGTTTTGCTCTTCAACCAGACTAAAGGTTCTGTGAAAACAAGGATCTTGTTTGTCTTATTCATAGTACGTTCTAAGCATCTTTATACAGTGCTTGACACATGATAGGAATGCCTCCAAAAACATTTGTAAATCCCACCAAACACCCAGACAGTAGATGCCTAGTAAGGCATTGGTTTGGGGTGAAGAATCTTCCTGCCAATGCAGAAAATGCAGGAGACACAGGTTCAATCCCTGGGTCGGAAAGATCCCCTGGAGAAAGAAATGGCAACCCACTCCAGTATTCTTGCTTGAAAAAAAAATAATCTCAAGGACAGAGGATCCCTGGTGGGCTATATAGTCCATGGGGTTGCAAAGAGTCAGACATGCCTGAGTGACTAAGCGCAAAGCACAATGAAGGCTTATTTGAAGGAAGGAGGGAAAGTAGGGAGGAAGGAGAATAGAGAATGAAGAAATGAACCCCTGAGAACATGTTGATGGGGTGTCAGTTACCTTTCATGATCTCCTGATCTTAATCGTTTTTCCATGTTGCTCCTGCTGCTGCTGCTGCTAAGTCACTTCAGTAGTGTCTGACTCTATGCGACCCCATAGACGGCAGCCCACCAGGCTCCCCTGTCCCCTGGGATTCTTCAGGCAAGAACACTGGAGTGGGTTGCCATTTCCTTCTCCAATGCATGAAAATGAAAAGTGAAAGTGAAGTGGCTCAGTTTTGCATGTTACCTCCTATTAATAGTGATTGCTCATTGATCTTGAACTTAATTGGTTTCCCCATTGAAAACAGTAGGGGTGTATATAATTTCTTCTTAAAGTCATGTCCTCTTATTTCTAGTTCAGGTTTCTTTCTATCTCATGTTGTCAGAACACAAAGCAAAATTTAAATGCTCACCACCATAATGACTTAGGATGCCCAGACCTTCTTAAGGACCTTTCTCCTTCTCAAAAGTACTCCGAATCCCTGAGAAAATTTTTACTGATTTATGTATATTTTCTAACAAAATCTTTGTTTGTTGATCCGTTGCATAATGAAATACAGGTTTAGCAATGTATTGTTGAAACATACTTATAAGGAATTCTGTAGAATTCAGAAAGGATCTGGATATTTAGCAGCAAGATGAACCCTTAAATTCTTTTGGTTGCCTGATAAATTACTTGAGTCAGATTCCATCCTGGATGCAGGAAGAGGAAATCAATTTTGTCTGCCCATTTGTGTGTGTGTGTGTGTGTGTGTGTGTGTGAGAGAGAGAGAGAGAGAGAGAGAGAGAGAGAGAGAGAGAAAGCTCCCATCCTTTGAAATTGTTACTCTGAAGGATTTGTGTGCCAGATAAGAAGACATACCCCCAATGGCTTTAACAAGAAATGATCACATATCCATCTGGTCTGCCATGAGACTTCCTGGCTCTGCTTTCATGCCCTTAATTCACCTGATGGCTTTGCCCGCACCTGACAGACAGTTTGCATTACCCATGAGATCTTTCCTGAAGCTGAGATCCAGAAGAACTGAGAAGGCAGAATGGTTAGATTAGAGCAAAGAGTGATACCAGAAAATTATTAGGCACAGACCCATCTTCTGAGTGAAGACTGGAGATCTTGCGAGATGTTTAAGTTAGAAAAGAGAGTGGTTTGATGAGTGGAGATTGTGACTGTGATTGGGAATGTGTTGACTTTGAAGCCACACTTGCTTGGGTTCAACCATAAACCTTGAGTGTGTTCAAGCGCAAATCAACCTTACTGAGTCTCAAGTTCCTCAGGGATCTTAACATACCTAAAACATATGTTTACATATAAAAATAAATTCATTACTGAAACACCTGGGACATCCACTTTCTGTCCCTGACTCTCAACTTCTTGAATTGTAAAATGAGGATAACATCTAGAATACATAACTTGTGAAATAAGCTGAGCCAACATGTATAAAAGTTCCCATAAGAGGGCTCAATAAATATTAAATGGTCCCAAATCTAGAAAACTGAAGCTCAGGTATCTGAGGCCTCTTTACTGTAGGAGCAGTGCCTGATGTGTTACCTTTAATTTTCATCTACACCTGCCATTTGAGCAAAGGGGGAAGGCATATTTTCATTTTTCATAATAATTGACCAGACTGTGTATAAGAACTTTTGTCATCAGAATCATATCACAGATTCTATTTATGAAGCAACTGAAAGCAAAACATGATTATATGTGTTTGAAATCTATTTTAGAAGATGTATGCTTCCTTGTTCAGAAAAAAAAAACAAAATCTAAGAATAAGTGTGAAACTGTAGCATTAAACACTAGGTATTCTGGGGGAAAGACTGTTTATTAGCAAGAATGATAAATTTGAAATACAAATATTCATACTTTTATTATTACTTTAAATTGCTGGCTGCTTTTTGTTTTATTTTTAATGCCTGGGCTTATTTATTACATCTCCCTCATTTAGTAACAGAAAGAATACCTAGATTTGAGCATCAGCTATGACATTGACAGGCTATGTAATGTTGTACATGTTACTTTAACCTCTCTGGGTCTTTCATATTTATATGAGTAGAAATAATATTAATTAGCAGAAAGAATTATTGTGTCAGTTAAATGAAATAACACTTGCAAAGAGTGATGGCGCATAGCAAGCACTCAATACATTTGTATTTTCTTTCCTTCTTTCCCCCAGATTATGTTTTACTGCCAACGTAAATTTCTCAAGAATTTGTGAAATTCTGGAAAACTTCACGAGGCAGCCTTTTGGTTTCTCTAGGTGTTCCTAGGTGTTCTTGTGTTATTCTCTGTCACACACATGCACACACACACACACATTCTTTGTACTAAAGACATGAAGAGCACAGGCATGAGACAAATGTATTCTAATGGGAGAGTATGCTTTGGCACATGTGGTTGGAAAGGAGAGAGTGATTAGACTGGACCACCAAGTCCTAGATCATTGTCCCAAGCACACTGGAGCCCCAGGCTGTCTACAGGCATTGGCCAGGTGACCATGAATTTGTGAAGCTTTTCTGAAAAGAATAACATACTTCTTTATTTTAAAGAAAGACAAAGCCCCCATAAATAGTGGGAGTTCCTTAAATGGTTGTATGTTGTTAGGTGCCAGTCTGTCCTAAATCAGTACTATGTAACTTATATACACAATTTCATTCAGACCTTACAATGACCTCATGAGGTTAACTTGCCCCAAAATACAGAGCTGGTAGGTGACCAAGACAGGATTTCAAGCCACATCAGTCTGACCTCCTGTCTTTTTCATGCCTTCTGTGACCCAATGATATTAAGTATCTTTGTATTGGGCAGTGGATTTCTTTTGATGTTCTATTTACAACCATTTTTATGCATAAACTATTTGTTTAGTAATTTCAAATCATAAAAATATAAGCAAAAGTTAATAAATCAAAATTACTCAATATCCTTTTACTGAGAGACAACTAAGGTTAATATATCGAAAAATATTCTTTCAGACATTTTAATGTTAATGTACCTTTTTTTCCCCTGGGCGGTGGGGGGGGGGGGGGGGGAGAAATGACGTGTTAGATTGCTAGGACTGCCATTACTTAATACCATGAACTGGGTAGCTTTAACAACAGAAATTTATTGTCTCAGAGTTCCGGAAACCAGAGGTCTGAGATCAAGGTGTGAGCAGAGTTGCTTCCCCCCGAAGGCCACGAGGGAGAATCCGTTCTATACCTTTCTGCTAGATCCTGGTGGTTTGGCTGTCAGTCTTTAGTGTTCCTGAACTTGTAGATGGTGTATCACCTGAAATTCTGCCTCTATCTTCACAGGCGGTTCTCCCTGTGTGTGTGTCTGTGTCCAGACTTCTCTCTTTATGCAACACAAGTCATATTGTATTAGGGCCTGCCCAACACCAGTGTGACTTCATCTTAACTACATCTGCAGTGACATTATTCCTAAATAAGGACACATTCTTAGGTACCAAAAATAAGGATTTCAACATGTGAATCTCAGAGGCATACACTTCAACCCGTAACAAATGGGTTCTTAGAATAGGCAAGGCTTTGTTTTCTGGTTTGCCACTACATAAAATACCTTCCTCCACAATTTTGATGGCTGTGTACTATTATATGCTGTGCCTTTACTAGCAGAGAAGGCGATGGCACCCCACTCCAGTACTCTTGCCTGGAAAATCCTATGGATGGAGGAGCCTGGTGGGCTGCAGTCCATGGGGTCGTGAAGAGTCATACACGACTGAGCGACTTCACTTTCGCTTTTCACCTTCATGCATTGGAGAAGGAAATGGCAACCCATTCCAGTGTTCTTGCCTGGAGAATCCCGAGGATGGTGGGGCCTGGTGGGCTGCCATCTATGGGATCACACAGAGTCACACACGACTGAAGCGACTTAGCAGCAGCAGCAGCAGTCTTTACTAGAAATTGTCTAGTTCTAATCTTAATAGTTTTTAAATGCCTATTATTTTTAAAACCTGCAAAGATTCCCTTCTTAAAGATAAATGTTTACTATACCTCTATTATTGTTTACTTTATTTCTAGATGTAGAATTTCTGGTTCAAAAGGTTAGGCATTTTAGGTATTTGAAACAATTGCCTGATTGCCCTCTGATGAGGTGGTTCCATTGTGGGCATTGGCAGTTTAAAAGTTTTCCAATTTCATAGAAGAAAATGTAATCTTGATTAAATTTGTACTTTAGTTTTGCACTGAGATTGCATCTTTTTTCATAAGATGGTTTATGTTCTCATTTTCATTTGGAAACATTTTAATGGACAGAATGGATTTGTAAAGCAGTAGCTGAGACTGCCAAATTCATGAGGCTGCTCACGTGGACTTTTATATAAGCTGCTGCCTTCATCTTTCTAGGTCATTGTACTACTCCACTATTTGGAAATTATTAGATGGCTGTACTCTGACTTGGGTAGAGAGGGAAATACTGAGCCTTCCTTTCTCTGAATCATTATGTAAGAATAGATTTCTACAAGTTTTAGCATACCAAAGCTAACTTTGATGTTATGAATCCTTAATAATATAATTTTATAGTATAAAATTGCCATCCAAGTTGCATTGATTTGTAATATTAACTTTATTTATCATAAGTAACTTATTATTATTTTACCTTGAATGATGCTCGTAAGCATTGGTCCATACCCGGTACCTTTTTGAAATGTGAAGCTCATGTATGTGTATGTAGTGACTCATGCATACAGATTTATACCCTACCTCCTTTGAGTTTGAGGCACTTGAAACTTTAATAATTCTTTTATGGGAAAAGCAGAGTGGTTGGGTGTTATTGCATCACCTGAAGAATCCTGGGATGTATCTGGCCTGTGGTTATAGAAAGCCCTATTGATAAAATAAAATGAATTCAGCAGTCCCCAGATGCCAAGGGCATTTCCTGTATTTCTGGGATTACATTCCTGACCACACTTGCTATTAACAAGGATAACATTATGGATGCACTCTGCCTCTGCCTCACATATGGCTATATTGGGCCACCTTGGCCCCTTGGAATTAAAATAACAGTTGTTAACCATCATTGTGTACTTGCTGAGTTCCAGGCCCTGTGTGAAATGCTTTCAATAAGCATGTCATTTAATTCTAGCAACTCTATTACAAGGCATGCATCATTGTTTCCCCTTCTTTAGGCAAGAAAACTGAAGATTAGAAAAACAAGTTTAAGTGTATATGGTTTCAGTGCATATACTAATAACAGAAGAGCCGGGATTTTGAACCCAGATCTTCAGTGCTTCAAAAAGACCCACTGTGCTTCTCCTAGCAATTGTAGAGGGAGAAGATTTCCCATTCTCCCCCAGAGACTAGATCCCTGTGGGAAGAACCATTCCAGCCAATAGAGCTGCTGTCTGTAGCCCTAAGTGAACCGACTGCAGGACAGGCCCAACCATTCAGCCAGGCTGATGGTACCTACCAGGGCAAAATCTGCCAAGGTGGTGGTTTGACTGAACTATTAATACTCATTTGCCTCAGTTTGGTGGGGAATTCTGTTTGGGGGCAGCAGAGCAAAATTCTTGAGCTCTCTTTGCAGTTTAAAGGCAAGTATTTTTCTTAAGGTATTTCTTATACATTCCCTTGACAAAATGATAAATGAAAGGGTGGTTTTGATTTGCTTTGATTTATCTTATTTTATTTGTAGATATCAGAACCACAGTGGCCTAGGTAAACAATGAGGAATACTCAGAAAGAACCAGGGACTGGTTGCTCTCTGCCTTTTCAGTTTGTCAGGAACATCTCCACCACCTTTTAACTGACCACCATGTGGCTGTAAAAATGCAGCTCTTTGAGCTTGTAAACTTGTGTTTTATTGCTTTGTTTCTGGGCTACACTCAGTTTCCTCTCCCATCTTGGTTAGTCTGCCTTCCGAGGACCTGGGGAACATTCCCAAGGCCATCAGGCTGGTAAACATTGGGGCCAGAATGCAAACCAGGTCTGCAGTGTGTGAGGAAGCAGGAAGCAGGCTGTTGTAAGAGGCAACGCTGGTGACCAGAGATGCTGATGTTTCTGCCTATGGAAGCCAGTTGTTGCTGAGCAGGAGCACAGGCCAAAAGTGTCTGGATACTTCCTGTGTTCTTAAGAAGACAGCAATAAGGATTCTGGTGCCATGCTTGGGAGGTTTGAATGCTGCAACTGTCTTCTCTTTTTCAAACACCAGGAGGCCCAGCCTTTGGAGAATACACAAAGCATGGCTGACTTCTGGATGTAGCCTGCAGTCTCCAGCTTGTTCTCACTGAACCACAGAATCCTGGCACCCTGGAGGCTCTGTCTCTGTGCCTCCATGGACCTGGCCTAGTTCGTCTTGTGCAGAAAGTTCTCAGGAGCCGTTTGATTGATGGATGAATGGGAACTTTGGTGTTCAGAAATTAACTCTTGCTTGATTTTTGAAATGATGGAATTAGTGAGTGTAAGGATTCCTTTTGCCATCTTTCAGATAGAATGAAAATTTATTTTCACTAGATATCTAGGAAGCATGGAAATATAGGGACTATGTCTTGGACCAAAATCATAGTGGGAGGCCATGGTGCATAGTAGCAGCATACGGTAAGTTAATAATACAGCTCTGGGTCCCAAACAAGCATTGAGAACTGGATTTCTCAGTCAAGCCGTGTAATCTCAATTCTGTTCATAACAAGTACCATTTGATTGTTTGTAGTTTGAGGAATTATTGAATAAAGAATCCTAATGGGGAAGGATTCTGAAGACTTACGTAGAGTAGGACTGCCCAACAGAGCATTCTGCAACAATGGATATGTTCTATTCTTCACTGTCCAGTGCATCAGTCACTAGCCACAAGAGGCTATGGATCACATGAAACTGAGCAACTGAATTTTTAATTTATCTATAATTAATTTAAATTTAAAGAGCTAGTGGTTACCATATTGGACAGCCCACTTGCAGAGAATTGATCCATCTATCTGCTTTGCAAGGGCAATGTGCTAAACTTCAGTAGAATACTTAATAGGAACTGGCTACTATGTTGTGGAATATATTCACTGTGGCTCTGTCTTTTAAAACATTCTCTTTTTTTGGTCACACCACATGGGAAGCAGAGAGCCTTAACCATTGGGCTGCCAGGGAAGTCCTAAAAGATTCATTTTTACATTTATTTTTTCAATATTTTTTCATATTATACAGTCGACGGCAGTGAGTTTATAAGCCACCGTCTAAAAACTTATTGGGCCCTGAAATTTTAGAACTTTATCAGTTTTTTAGTTTGTGCTTTTTATGCATTTCCATATGTTTGTGAACTTTATACATCAACGTTATAAATTGAAATAAAAAGATGAGCTAATCATCTTTTCTGTTTGCCTCATGATAACGAAGCAAGATGACAGTTGTTAAAGTTTTTACTAATTTATTAGCATGAGAATATCTCATAATAATAGTTACTGTTTTTTTACTGAAGATATACATTTTATTTGGAAGCAGGCTAAAAGTGACATAGATTGCTCAGCGTTATGTGATGCAGATAAATGTATTTCTTCAAGGTTTCATTATTAAGAAATGGTGTTGAGACATTTATTTATCCCAAGATTAGCAAGATAGTCTGGTAATGTTTTGACAACGGCCTGTTGAGCCGTATAATTAGCATTAGAGGGTACCTTTAAGAGGAGTAAGAGCCTGGTAATGAGACGAAGGGAGCAACAGTGGCACAGGCACATCACGACTGTGGTGTCAGCCATGTGCACAAGACCTGGAAGCGAGCAAGTCCGCATGTCTCACACCCTTCACTCCACTGTACCAGTCACCCACAGATAGTATGAAATGTTCTAGCCTGCCCAAGTGCCCTAGTTTTACAGTGTTTTGTTTGGGTCCCCTTGACAGCAACACCTAAGTTAAAGGCGGCTGGGAAGGGATGCCAGGGAGCAGGAATGAGGGGCCAGGGAAGTGAAATGGAGATGGGAGATGAGTCATAACCAGAAATTCACAGGGCTTCCTGAGCCAGCATCAAGCGTGCATCTCAGAACTACCTTGGGGACGAACAGGGGAAATGCTAATCTTTTGGCTCCCAGCCCCCACTGCTCAAGAGTTGCCTCATGGAAGTTAACTCCTGTCTTAATTTGAGTTCCCCAAAGCAAACTCTGAAGTAAGGGTGACATAGTTTATTTGGGAGTTAATTCCTGCAAACACCAGTAGGAGAATTGAACAATGGGACAGGGAGTGGAATACAATAGAGAATACAGTGTTACCACCATTGGCGACTGCAGGTCAATCCCCATGTCAGATGCTGGCTGCTGCTGCTCAGTCACTTCAGACGTGTGCGACTCTGTGCGACCCCATAGACGGCAGCCCACCAGGCTCCCCCGTCCCTGAGATTCTCCAGGCAAGAACACTGAAGTGGGTTGCCATTTCCTTCTCCAATGCATGAAAGTGAAAAGTGAATGTGAAGTCGCTCAGTTGTGTCCAAGTCTTCGCGACCCCATGGACTGCAGCCTGCCAGGCTCCTCCATCCATGAGATTTTCTAGGCAAGAGTACTGGAGTGGGGATGCTGGAAACCAGTATAAAACACTAACTGGCTGTAACTTACTTCTGAAGACACTGGAACACATTGTTTGGAGATGGGCATGTGGATACCTCCAATAGAACTGTTACTAAAGAAGAGAGTGGGTCTTGAAGAGTTACCAATTTCTGACATAGATACTCAACAGATGTTTTCCCAACAGTTTCTGAATCCTCTACTTTACTTTGGCTAAGTTTATATATATATGAACTTCCTAGGTGGCACAGTGGTAAAGAATCTGCCTGCCAATGCAGGAGACTCAAGAGAAAGGGGAGTTCAATTCCTGAATCAGGAAGATCCCCAGGAGTTGGAAATGGCAACCCACTCCAGTATTCTTACCTGGAAAATTCCATAGACAGAGGAGCCTGGTGGGCTACAGTTCCTGGGGCCGCAAAGAGTTGGACACGACTGAGCAACTAAGCGCGTGCACGCACATATAATGTATTCTGATCCTTATCAGCGATCATTAAGCAGAAATCATTTGATTGCAAAGAATAGGAACCCATTCAAAGTGACTTAGGAAAAAAACATGGGATGTATTGGAAGGAATCAGGGTTATCAAAAGGCAAGATTCATCAGTCTTCATGAAAGAGAAGAGAAAAGGGAGAGCTGGGAGGTAGAAAATCCAAGAAGAGTTTTTCTCCACTGTCTTGCTACATCCTTGTTTCATCTGCTTTATGTGCCTTGTGTGTGCTGGCTGCACTTCTCTGACTTTTACCATCAGTATCTTGCTCTGCTTTTTGTATTCAAGGAAGACAGTGTCCG
The DNA here is from genome assembly GCF_029407905.1 of Bubalus kerabau. Lineage (NCBI taxonomy): Eukaryota > Metazoa > Chordata > Mammalia > Artiodactyla > Bovidae > Bubalus > Bubalus kerabau. The sequence goes on along the minus strand of NC_073643.1, from coordinate 39,800,646 downwards.
CCCCCAGCCTGATTCCAGCCACACAGTGCAAGCATCCAACACTACTGTTCTTGCACAGACTCTCCAAAGATGGAGAACGGCTGACTCAGCCTCGATTGTGGCATGGTCCAGCTGGGGTCCCATCACCAGATCTGGGGAGAGGAGTAGGACCATGTAGCATGCAGAGGTTGGCAAGTGTTGGAGGGAGGGAGATTCTACTAGAAGGGGCAATGAGTAGGGAGAAAAGGGTTGCCATCTCTACTTCACTGAGAGTGGCTTTTTTCAAGTATGAGAAAATGCAACATTTTTAAGAAAGCAGCATCCCAAGGCAGTGGGTAATCAGTGCTGAATCACAGGCTCCCCGGAGAATGGTGGTAGTAGTTTCCCAATAATTGAGAAATAAGCACAAATGAGGTGTCTCTGTGGGTGGTGACTGCCACTCAGATGTTGGGGGACACTCCTCTTCAGACCATCTCCTGTGTAGCAGGAAGAGCCCCTTCCACGTGTTGAATGTAGCACTGTTGAATTCATTAATCATTAGAGGTGCTTGGTATTAAAATTAGCAGCAAATGATGAGTGTCCTTGATTGCAGACTTGGGATATGTTTTTCACTTGTGGTGCTCAAGAGTGATTGGGATATATTTTTGATAAGTGTTCCAAGTTTCCCTGCCAGTTTCAGAAGAACTGTTCACAAAAGAGCTGGTTAGGATACAGAAATGGAGTGTGGGAGAAGGAAGGGATATGACTCACCTTCAAGTGATGCCTTGCAAATCCTACTTTGGCAGGCAACATTTTATAAAATTTGTTGCCTAGAATGCTGCTTTAAAATGTTACTTGTGTTCTAAGTATGAAATCCAGAAGGTACATTGTATCTCTCCCTCCCTCTTTCTCTCTCTCTCTTCATCCCTCCATCCATCTTCATTCTAAGGTAAGGTCAGGGTGAATCTACTGACTCAGATATCTTGGTTAAAAAAAAAAAAATGTGGCATGGTGTTGGTATTCGTGAGCTTGGTACCAGCCTTCAAGTATGCTTTAAGGATAAAATAACCGCACCAGTCTCCTGCCCAAATCCCTTTACCATGCTGCACATGGCCTTCTTCCTCCCACAGCTGTTGTGACGGTTGATTGCTAAGTCATAGCTGTCCCTTATCCAGAAAATTGCCTTTGGCTGAATGAAAGCCACCAAAACTAGGAACTTATTCTCTGCACCAGGGGAAACCTACAGCTGGTAATAGTCTAATACTGAGATACACAAAAGACTGGGCCCCTTGCCTCAGGGTGGGACCGTGTCTGGCACAGTTTACACTTGAGAGTGCCTGGCAGGGTCAGACCGAAGCTGCCCTCTAGCTGACACCACGTCTTTGAGTAGCCCCTTCATCTGCTCTCTGCTGTCTCCTCTTCTACTTTCTGCTGTTTCCTGGAGAGTACTTCTCCAGTAAATCAAGAGCACTCCTGTCTCTGTCTCAGACTCTGCCTTCACGGAACCTGTTCAAAGATGGGGATGTTAACTGTGGTTGAACACTGTTTTTTTTTTTTTTTTTTTGAAAAGCATATTGGCAAAGGAAGCTGTGGACAATTGGAAATAGTTCTATTAAATGAAGTGAAATATGACTTAGTGAGAAGAGAACCAGATTGGAAAATCCAGCCTTGAATCTCTGTTCCCTCATGTGACCTTAAACAAGTCAATTTCTGAGGCTCCACTCCCTCATTGGAAAGCCAGGAGTGTATACTGATTTTTCCTTCATTATCTCTGATGAGTCTGGTGTTTTGCAGACATAGGCTTGTTTTTCAGTAGTGTTACTGTGACAAGTTGGAGAAATAAATCTGGACATTTAGATAATGTTTTGAATGACCTTTAGATATGAAATGTGTTTGTTTTATTAGCACAGTACCTAATGTACAATGGGGCCCTCCAAGTGGTGTGAATTTTGAGCAATTATTTTTAAATATTTATTCTTAAAAAGGCATACATTTGTAACTATTGGTTAACTGAAAAGAGAGCTCAAGCCATAGAACAAAATCTAGAAAAGATTTCATTACAATGATTTAGCTAATTTTTTTTAAATTGTACTGGTAGAAAGAAGTGGGTAGAGGGCATGGTTTAACCATCTCATATTGAGTTTGATGAATATACCAATACTGACTAATTTGATAAATTTATTTCTATTCTGTATATATCAACAATTAAAATTTCCAACAGTATTTCTTCAGCAAAGTGACTTTCTGTCCTGAGGCTGTGGTATGAATCTTCTGGAAATGACATATTGTAATTTATACAACCCTTCCAAGTTTACTGCCGTAGGCTTATGCTTAAATACATATGATTTGTGGAGGAGAGTTGAACTATTTTAGAAAATTCTCCATAGAAGCTTAGCAGTAACCAGCAGATGGATGCTTTTGTCATGAATTTGTGTAACTTTTTGATGCCTCTGGATTTTGTCGCGTTCCCGTCTTGTCTTCACAGCAGCAGCTCACCTAGGTTCTGTCTAATGAATTAATTTCACTCTAATATGGAATGTTACCATAAGGTTCCCTGAAATATGTGCTCCATGAGGATAAGCCTGTCTGTGAACTTCAGCTCTACAATTCTGTTAACTAGCGCTGGACCTGCTTCGTGGTGGACACTCAGATATTTCCTGAATGAATGGATGTATGAATAAGTGAGCTAGTCATTTTCTCACCTGGAACACTTTTCCTCTCAGCATCCCTTGTTTCATCATTTTCTCCCCTCTTGAAATTTTACCCATCTGTATAGAACCATCTCAGAGTCTCAGGTTGTTTCTTTTATTTGTTTGAAGTTTCATGAAAGAAATGTCTTCCTCTGTTTTGGGAGGCTTGTGGCTTCCCTGTCTGCCCTAATGAGTTAGGTTGGTGCTTCCCATCATAAACTAGGCTTTGTATTCATAGCAGAAATCTCTTTCTATTATTATTCAAATACAGTGAACATGATGTCCGAAGCCACAGGACTGTAAGTTATTGGGATAGAGTTAAGTCTTATGGGTCTGACCCCAAGTTTATTATGCAGTAATTTATTTCAGTAGCCTTGAGCTAGTACATATAGTACATTTTTCAGTAAAAGATGACTTTTTATCAAAAATTTTAATGTATTGGTTTTCATTATTGAAATAAAGCATCAATAATATTCAGCAGCCACTGTGAATAAATGTGCATAATTTAACCTATTCCTTTAAACATATTTTTATCTAAATGTGAATGTAACAGATAGTCATCATCCTAAACTTAGAAATTAACAGTGAGTACAATAAAGAATTCACTTTCAAAAATGTATATTTTCAGAAGTGAAGATCATCAAGTATAAAAAGCTGAAAAATCTTCATATAGTAATATGGGCTTTATGGAGCAGGAAATGGCAACCCACTCCAGTGTTCTTGCCTGGAAAATTCCATGGACAGAGGAGTCTGGTGGACTACAGTCCATGATGTCGCAAAGAGTCAGACATGGCTGAGCAACTAAGTAACAATTCAGATTAAGGTGATTTCAAAAATAAATAGAATCTGTGGCTGATTCATATTGATCTATGGAAAAAATATATAAAAGAAATACGAGCTTTGGAAATATTTCACCCTGTAATTCTGAACTCAGAAAAAAAAAAATCTGAGAGTAAAATGTTCTGTATGACTTTATAAACATCACTGCCATTTCATCCCAATTTCTGCATCTCCACCTGCCATGCCTCGACCAACATTCAAGGCCCAGTTCAGATGCCATGTCTCCATCCCAGATAACTTCTCAAATTCCCCTCTTTTATCCTAAGTGCCTTTAGATTCTCAAAGCGTGTTTCCTTTTACAGCATCTTATGAAAGTAACATTTGTACCTTCTTTATCCTTTGTAAATTCCTGGAGGCAAGAACTGCTGTCTTACTGATCTCATAATTGAATGTCAGGCTTCTTGATTTGAAGTGTGGATTCAAGAACAGGTGCCAGCTTACTGCAGCCCTGAAGAGCAAACCTTTGGGGTAGAGAAGAAAGCATTTTTTGTTAGCGAGGTTTCTCACTATGCTCCCTGTCAGTATGTTTGAATGTAAAGCAATCCTGTCTTCCTTACTCTGCAAACAGTAAATAGGCTGCTGTTATGAATAGGATGCTGCACCAAAGGCAGGTGACTTCTTTCCTCACACCTGATGATTCCTTGCTGGCAGAGCGGACTGACATTTTCCTGGGGACTTACACCTGGCCCCTGTCTATCAGATTTACCAAAGATGAAAAACAATATAAAATTAATTTGCAGTTGTCCCTTTAAAATTTGCCAAGAAGTTAATTAAAATGATAAAGATCAAAGTAGCAGGGAACTCAATACGCTTAATTATGACTTCAAAATGCAAAGAAATCCATCAACGCTCTCTCCCTCATCCTTGAAAAGGATTAGGTTCTCTCTGCCCAACTTCAGATAGATTCCATACAAAAGGAAGACTGCACTTAGGGGACAGGTAATTTTAGTCACAGGCTTGACGTCAACTCTTTCGACTTGAGAAAGGCAGATTCATTCAGTTGATCTGGGGAAAAGAAGGAGGCTTTTCTTTTCAACTGTCTTCATTTTTATTGTGCTTGTTCTCCTGAAGCATAAAATGTACACTCTCCATGGTGAAGGCAGAATAACCAAAGGACATTCCTAGGCAATAATAATAATTGTCATAATATTGAATACTTAGCCTGGCTAGGACCTGTACTAAGTGAGAATGTCTATTTTGGGTGAGGTTTCTCATTATGATCCCTTCGTGAATTTAAAGTTGTCTTGTGCTTTATCCATTGTTGTCTGTTTTATGCAACTGAGTTTTCCCACTAAGACAAAGGAGGAGATAATTGTTACTGTCTCCATTTTACAGGTGAGGAGATAAGAGGCTCTGAGATGAAGTGATTCACCCTGTGTCACACACAAATTCCACAAATGTGCCAGGATTCAAACCCAGGCAGTGAGACTTTCAAACCCATTCATAGTCACTGCATTATGCCACTACCACCATACCTTCTTAAATAAGGAGTTTCTGTTGAAATCAGTTTTCTTCTTGACAAATCATTTTAAAAATGGTTACTAATACATTAGTTAAGTGTCACTTTAATTTAAAGTTCACTTTAATTCACTCTAATTCCTTCATTTCTTGATATGTTTGTTTCCTGAGAAGTAGAATACTAATTATTTATATTTTCTTCTTGACTTGATGTGTTATTTCAGAAATGTTTCATCCTCTTCTCTCATTGCCCTTTAATTAGCAGCTTCCTCAGCCCTCTAGCTGACAGTTTTGCAGTCTTTCCTTTACCTGTCATCTCCTCACTTGAGCCTTTCTGCCAATAATTTTTTTCTAAGTTGAAGGAATTCTTCATGAAAATCCTTTCTCATGCAGATAATCAGCCTTCAATTTACAAGTTCTGTAAATTTTGCTTTTAATATATTAAACTGTCTTAAAAGAGGTCGCACATTGAGATGAAGTGAGACATCCTGTGTTGATAAGATTGCTGGTGAAAGTCTATTTAGAAAGTTCACTTTCAAGGGGGGAAAAAAAAAAACTAGGCTCTGGTCTAATTGCAGTTGGTATTAAGGGACTAATAGAGATCTGATAGCACATTTGAGAAGGGCATGGTTCATGGCTCACATTAGGGAAAAATAATAAGGATTTTACTTTACTTCAAAGTAAAGGACTTTGAAGGACAAAGGGAAAGGGAAGATTATCTTCAACAATATATTAAAAAATATTAAAGAATATGAAGAATGAGGGCCTGCCTATTAAATATAAGGAATAGTAGAACTAATTAACGGAGAAGGCAATGGCACCCCACTCCAGTACTCTTGCCTGGAAAATCCCATGGATGGAGGAGCCTAGGAGGCTGCATTCCATGGGGTCGCTAAGAGTCGGGCACGACTGAGCGACTTCACTTTCACTTTTCACTTTCATGCATTGGAGAAGGAAATAGCAACCCACTCCAGTGTTCTTGCCTGGAGAATCCCAGGGACGGGGGAGCCTGGTGGGCTGCCGTCTATGGGGATGCACAGAGTCGGACACGTCTGAAGTGATTTAGCAGCAGTAGCAGAACTAATTAAATATAAGGAATAGTAGAACTAAGAAAACATTGGTATGATTTATGTCAGAGAATGTTTTGCCTGTGTTCTTTTATAGGAGTTTTATGGTGTCATGTCTTATACTTACGTCTTTAAGCCATTTAAAGTGTATTTCTGTGTAGAATGTGAGGGTGTGTTCTAACTTCATTGATCTACATGTGGCTGTTCAACTTTCCCAGTACCACTTGTTGAAGACACTATCTTTTTTTCCGTTGTATATTCCTGCCTCCTTTGTCAAAAATGAATTGACTGTGAGTGTGGGGGTTAATTTTGGGCTCTAGGTTCTGTTCCCTCGATGCATGTATCTGTTTTTGTGCCAGTACCACGCCGTTTTGATTACTGTAGCTTTATATTATTGCCTGAAATCTGGGAGGATTATGCCTCCTGCTTTGTTCTTTCTCCTTAGGATTGCTTTGTCAATTCTTTTATGGGTCTTTTATGGTTCCATATAAATTTTAGGATTATTTGTTTTAGTTCTGTGGAAAAAAAGTCATCAGTCCTTTGATAGGGGTCACATTAAATCTGTAGCTTGTTTTGAGTAGTATGGCCATTTTAACAATATTAATTCATCCAATCCAAGAGCGTTCTGTTTCCTTTAATTTTTCATAATTCTCAGCATATGTCTTTCAGTTATACATATGTATCCATTCTTTTGTTTATTATTTTCCATTAAGGTTTATCACAGGATATTGAATATAGTCCCCTGTGCTGTACAGTAGCACCATGTTTGTATTTGTTTCATATATAGTGGTTTGTATCTGCTAATCCCAAACTCCTCATTTATCCCCATCACCCCCTTTCTTCTTTGGTAACCATAAGTTTGTTTTCTGTGTCAGACAGATTCTTGCTCACATAGTCAAGATAGCTAGGCAGCCCCAGCATATGTCCTCTTGGGTCCAAGTCCAGTGGAAAAAGGTCTACTCCTGTTCTAACATCTTAACAAATGGTTCCTCCTGCCCCGTGGGGTCTGATGGATTCACATGCCCAACACTGCGCCAATCCTAAGGCTGCTGTGGGAGAACCAACAGAGGAGCCCTATGTGAACCACATGGCATGAATGTCATTCATTCCTGTTTCAGGTAAACACTTTCAGACCAGAGTGTTAGAGGGGCAGCTGCTGGGCTGATCCTGGCACTCTCTGGCCTGGCTAGCTCCAGGTCATCCATCATACACATACACACATTTAATCAGGTGTCCTTCCCACATGCTGCCAGAAATCAGATGTGTACAGTGGAGTGTGCACATGTGAAGACAAGCCAAAGGAAGGTGGTAGTATTTTTGTTGTTTTGTGACTTAGTTTTATTAAGAAATCTTTTTGCTTTCTTTGTGTTTTTAACTAACTTCTGGCTTTCCTCTTAACATCTTACTATAAGAAGAAATGAGATAAATTATATTCATAAAAGAATATCAGTTGTTTGAGAAATTTCATCTGTTACCCTGACAACCACTGACTGACAGTGGGGAAAATGATGGTGAAGAAATCTGATCAACTTTTCCTTGGAAGTCTCCAGTGCAGTAGCTGTAAAAATGGGTAATTTCAAAGGTAAAAGTAGATGATGTACGTAATGCAGTCCAAATTTAAAGTTGCATATATGTATGTGTGTACATATATATGTACAAATATATGCACATATTCATATACATATATGTATACTGTGAAATATTGTCATCAAGCAGCATATTTTTATCTAAAAATTACCTTCAATACCCATGTTAAAGCCAATTTTCTATGCATTACTTTCAATTTAATACTTGCCTAAACTTAGCATATGAATGACCCTTGTGTGGGAGTTAGGAGTCCTGGGATGCAGTTCAATCTTTAAAAAGCTTAAAAAAAAGTAGCCTTCCTCCTTCTGGGCCTCACTTTCCTCATTTTTAAAAGGAGAAGATAGAACAACCTAGTCCCTTTCAGATATAGATTTCCATGGTTCTCTAAATCCTTCTATTGGTAATGTCATAAATCCCAATGCTGTGCAAATAGGAAATAAGTCTAACAGTCATAAAAAATCATTCAAACAGCAAAGAATAAAGTGTGTATCAAAATCACTCACCCTGTAAGTGTATAGTTTTTGACAAGATGATGAAATTCCGTCTGGATTTTCTTTGCCTGTGTACAAAGATGCACGCACATATAGATTTTACATACGTCAAGATTGACTGTGGGTTTCCCTGGTGGCTCAGATGGTAAAGATCCTGCAATGAGGAAGACGTGGGTTCGATACCTGGGTTGGGTAGCTCCCCTGGAGAAGGGAACAGCTACCCACTCCAGTATTCTAGCCTGGAGAATTCCATGGACAGAGCAAACTGGCAAGCTGTAGTCCATGGGGTCGCAAAGAGTTGGACATGACTGAATGACTTTCTAGAGTGACTATGCTTGCTGTTCTGTCAGTCAGTCAGTAAGGAACACACTTCCTTGTAACTTAAAGTTTTTAACAGTGGCCTAGCTAGCACACAGAAATGCATTACTCATTCCTGGCAATTACTGATTTAGTTGAAGAATTACAAAAAAATTAAATGATTCTGTCATATACATCTCTGTGAAGGAAATTTAGTTTTTATTGAGATAACTTTTATTATATTAGTAGAAGGCATATTGGTATCATTTAAAAATTATTGAAATATAGTTGATGTACAATATTATATAAGTTAAAGTATACAATATAGTGATTTGCAATGTTTAAAGAGTGCCGTCTACAGTGCTCGTTGCTCAATTGTGTCTGACTCTTTGTGACGGCATGGACTGTAGCTGCCAGGTTCCTCTGTCCATGGAATTCTCTAGGCAAGAACACTGGAGTGGGTTGCCATTCCCATCTCCAGGGGATCTTCCCAACCCAGGGATCAAACCTGGGTCTCCCGCATCGGAGGCAGATTCTTTACCATCTGAGCCACCAGGGAAGCCTACTTTTAAAGGTTATATTCCATTTATTATTTTTATAAAATATTGACTGCTTTGTAATAGCCCATGACCCATGTTGTATAACTTATTTTATACATAATAAATAGCATTTTTAATTTAAATGACAGCTTTTTTCTCAAACTCAAGTGACACACTTGTTAAAATTTGGAAAATATAGAAAAAAAAGTGGAAAGTAAACATAAGTCATAATTACAACACCCAAAGATAAGGTCTATTTTTAGAACATACAGTATATATATATTCTACAAAATTAGAATAATGCTACAAATATTGTTTTAGAACCTTATTTTTCCATGTATTGTGAAAAAATTTTATGACATTAGGAATATTTTTAAAACATTACTTTATTAATGGCATAATACTATGTTAATATTGCTATGTCATAGTTGGTTTAATCAGCCTTCAATTATAGGAAAATTGGGTGCCAGGAGAAATCTTAATAACCTCAGATATGCATATGGCACCACCCTTATGTCAGAAAGCAAAGAACCAAAGAGCCTCTTGATGAAAGTGAAAGAGGAGAGTGAAAAAGTTGGCTTAAAGCTCAACATTCAGAAAACTAAGATCATGGCATCTGGTCCCATCACTTCATGGCAAATAGATGGGGAAACGATGGAAACAGTGAAAGACTTTATTTTTGGGGGGCTCCAAAATCACTGTAGATAGTGACTACAGCCATGAAATTAAAAGACACTTGTTCCTTGAAAGAAAAGCTATTACCAACCTAGACAACATATTAAAAACCAGAGATATTACTTTACCAACAAAGGTCCATCTAGTCAAAGCTATGGTGTTTCCAGCGGTCATGTATGCATGTGAGAGCTGGACTGTAAAGAAAGCTGAGTGCCGAAGAATTGATGCTTTTGAACTGTGGTGTTGGAGAAGACTCTTGAGAGAGTCCCTTGGACTGCAAGGAGATCCAAACCAGTCCATCCTAAAGGAAATCAGTCCTTCGGGAAGGGCAGATGTTGAAGCTGAAGCTCCAATGCTTTGGCCACCTGATGGGAAGAACTGACTCACTGGGAAAGACCCTGATGCTGAGAAAGATTGAAGGCAGAAGGAGAAGGGGACAAGAGAGGACAAGATGGTTGGATGGCATCACTGACTCGATGGACATGAGTTTGAGCAAGCTCCAGGAGTTGGTGATGGACAGGGAAGCCTGGCGTGCTGCAGTCCATGGTGTCTCAAAGACTTGGACATGACTGAGTGACTGAACTGAGCTGAAACTGGGTTGCTTTTACTTTTGCTATCTTATAGAAGGCAATGGCACCCCACTGCAGTACTGTTGCCTGGAAAATCCCATGGATGGAGGAGCCTGGTAGTCCATGGGGTCGCCAAGAGTCAGACACGACTGAGCGACTTCACTTTCACTTTCCACTTTCATGCACTGGAGAAGGAAATGGCAACCCACTCCAGTGTTCTTGCCTGGAGAATCCCATGGATGGAGAAGCCTGGTAGGCTGCAGTCCATGGGGTCGCAAAGAGTCGGACACAACTGAAGTGATGCAGCAGCAGCAGACAATATTATAGTGAACGTCTTCAGATATACATCTTTGTGCACATTTTATTATTTCCTGATTAAAAGTGCTTAAAGTGGAGTTAACAAGTCAATGGGAAGTCAAAACAGCTAGGCCTAGTTATTTTTAAAGGATGTCAAGGTCATACAGAAGGAAAAAGGATCTCATGTATGGCTACCATATTCTTTGAAAATATTCCTGTTCATTCAGAGAGATATTTGTAGATAAAACTAAAGAATATTATATTCAAACTTTCTATTACAGAACACCGTAATAAAGTCACACCCAAATAAAAAAGAAAATAATACAGAGAAATTTGAGGTCCAAGAACTTACTCTGTATTTCTGCATCTCTAGATCAGGAAGGCAAGATCCAGGTATAGGTCCTGGTTTGTATTCACAGAAGTTAGAAAATTTCCTGGCACATAGCAGTAAGTCAGGAGATGGCTAGTGAATGACAGTGAAAGTGAAAGTGAAGTCGCTCAGTCATGTCCGACTCTTTGCAACCCCATGGACTATAGCCTACCAGGCATCCTCTGTCCATGGGATTTTCCAGGCAAGAGTACTGGAGTGGGGTGCCATCGCCTTCTCCAGGAGATCTTCCCCATGAAGGAACCATTATTACTGGATTGGTGTAACAGAACTTATAGACTCTAATAGCTCATCTATACACTTCAGACATTGTAATTACTAATTTTTTACTGACTTTCTGCATGAAAATAGCATCACTTTGAAAGACAGAAAAAAATTTTTTTGAGAGACAGAAATCTTAATAGTAGTTTTGTGCTTTACTCTGTGACCTTGTTGTTCTCATTTTTCCCCTCTGTAAAACGAGGATGCCATAATTGGTTTTCCAGACATTCTTGCCATTTCAAAGCAATTGTAATCCAAAAGCCAGGAGCAGTAACAGTGCTAGAAAACAGGTATTATGGAAAAGTCAGGAGAATAAAGGGCATTTCATGGATAAGTACACTGAATATAGATTGTATTCTTAACTCAGAATAACCTAATTACTTAGATTACATTTAGAAGTTTATACCCATCAAATGGGGAGGGAGGAGGGAGGAGGAAAGAAGTTTATACCCATCAGAAATTTATTTTAGTTATAGACAAGATTTTACATACTTTGGATTTATCTTTTAATATCAATATTTTATATAGTCTTTTCATTTGCTTAGAATATGACTTCATTTCTGACCTATAAATATTATAACACTTTTATTTATCATCCTAGTATATAAATAAAACACATTTTATTGCAGAAAATGAGGGTCCTGGAGAAAAGTTCAAAGAGGAAAGTGTGGTTTGCTCTCTCCCTAATCCTGCTGTATTGACAATTGTGGGAGTCACATATTTCCATTAAGGATCCATTTCTATTTCTGGAGTACATCAATGTGATTACTGTTAAAAAGATTATGAAAGTCAAGTTGTAGGCACAGAAAAAGGAGCAATTAATATTGAGCCTCTGAAGGATTGAGTACTTTGTGTGTCCAAACCTCCTGTGATTTTGCTGGTTTCTTAAAAATGCATATTCTGCTCTGCCTGTCGCCTGAGTACCCAGTTCATTACCTAGCACATAGAGGTGCTTGGGCTTCCCAAGTGGCTCAGTGGTAAAGCATCTGCCTGCCAATGCAGGAGACATGGGTTCAATCCCTGGTCGGGAAGATCCTCTGGAGAAGGGAATGGTAACCCACTCCAGTTTTCTTGCCTGGGAAATCCCATGGAAAGAGGAGCCTGGTGGGCTACAGTTACATGGGGTCACAAAGAGCCGGACATGACTTAGCAACTAAACAGCAGCAGCAGGTGCTTATGCTTGATCACCTGGAACAGGAAGAAATTTCCTGTTTCCCTTTTAGGGAGAAAAGTTTAAATTTCTAGCCTTGTGTGTCTACATGAAAGTTCTCTGTGTATTTACAAACATGTCTCCATATGGGTAGCCAGTCTGAACACAAAGAAAACTCCCCTTGAACAAAATCAGCTGCAGGTTTCCTGGTGCCTTACGTTAGAGAGCTCCCAGTGAACCCTCTGAGGTTTCCCTGGAAGGGGTCTGCTGGAAAGCCATCCTGCCAGGCTGACTGCCAGGGAATTTGCAGTTCTCAGCTTGAGGAGGTTGAAGTTGTGGCTTTTCCCGTCACCCAGGGAGTCCACCGTTGTTACTAACCCAGTAAGGTCTGTGACACCAGTCAGTGGGGTGGGGGTGGGGGGGTGGCAAGGCTGCCTTGCAATGTCCCTGCTTGGCCAGAATACTAGGAAAGACTTCCTAATGGAGGAATAGTTAGCAGACCTGACACTGGTTGGAGGTGCTCTTGGAAATTCTCTGTCTTCAGTGCCTAGAGGGATATAGGGTTCCCATGGTTTCACCACAGACATCTGTGTAGATGCTGAAGATATGAACACATAGAAACAGAGGGGATGGACATACAATTTTGAGTGCTGCATATGGACCGGTTACTGTGGTAGGCACTTTACTTTCTTTAACTCACTGTTTTCCTGTAGATTTTCTGGTAAGTGGTGGTATTTCCACTTTTCAGATGAGAAAACAAAGTCAGAGAGGAGATGCACTCTCCTGAGGTCACACAGTTTGAAGTGGATAAAAGAGAGCTTGGATCTACATCCGCCTGGTCCCCCTAAAATCTGTGTGCTTGACCACTGGTCTGTACTGCCCCTACAAGTAGTAAGTGTATTTAGAAATATTACATTACTGTTCATATAAAGGCTTTTTTATATAGGTCTTTAGGTCTTCAGTCCTCACACTGATTCTGTAAGTTAGGTGACCCTGTCCCCATTTTACAAAGGAAACACTAAAGTGCTAAGAGCTAAGTCACTTGTCCATGACATTCCACATCTTGGGTGTTAGAGCGTAGGTCTGTGTGAGGTCAAAAGCCAAGCCCCTTTTTCACTCAATTCCAGTGTCTTCCCTGCTCTTGAGCAGCTTGTCACCAAGATGAATAGACACAGATGTAAAGAGATTTACCAGTCCTCATCTAAGATTTACATGCTCCTTAAGAGTGATCTTTTCTGGAAGTGACTGCAAAGACACAGTAAGGGCCATCTGTCCACAGGGCATTTCTCCTGCACAGTCATCCCCTTAAAGAATGGGGAGAGGCCACTCATTGAGGATGATCCAGTAAGAGCTTGCTCAGGTAGACACTGCAAAGCCAGGAGCGGAAAATAGGACTTTTAACCTCAAAGAGGCCTGTTTTTGAAGATCCAAGAAAGGCTTGAATAGGAGGACATCGGTAGAATTTGAAGTGGCATGACTAGCTGCACAGCCACTGTGCCATTTGTCAGGGCAGAGCTTTTGACATTGGTTCCTTCTGAAGCAACAGCAGAGCTTTTGCATCCTCAGCAAGCTTTCTTTTGAGGGCAAAATGCTCAAAAGCTGTCTCCAGAGGAAATAAGAAAGGGCTAAATGTGTACTATAGATTGACTTAAGGATTAGCAATGCTCACCTTGCAATGACAGCCCAACACTTTTCTCTTCATGTGGTTTCAGTGTCTAAACTTCTGAGTCCTTTGGCAAAACAGCTGGGAACTGGATGAGCACAGTCAGTTCCATGAGCATTTACTGAACTCCTACTGTGGAGGTGATAGGAAAAATGAAATTAAGTTTCTGTTCTCAAATATGATACATAGTTCAGTGTCAACTAAAAAAAAAAAAGCACAACCTAAAAGTTGGCAAGTATATTTTGTTCCTGGACCTTATTGAGGACTATGACCCAGGAGACAGCCTCTCAGAGTGCTCTGAGGAACTATTCACAAGAGGTAAGGGAGGAGCTAGGATATATAGGCATTTTTGCTGGAAAACAAAAGCGAACCAGAAACCTTGTAGTCAGAAGATTACTGCTAATCACAAAGAAACAGACATCTCAAGTTAATGATTTTAGTGCTTTTTTATGAATGGGAAGATGCAGGAGTCTGGCCTCATTGAAATTATTTCTTTGATGTGCATCTTAACTATCTAGAGGGCTTCCCTTATGGCTCAGCTGGTAAAGAATCCGCCTTCAGTGTGGGAGACCTGGATTCGATCCCTGGGTTGGGAAGATCCCCTGGAGAAGGGAAAGGCTACCTATTTTGGCCTGGAGAATTTCATGGACTGTATAGTCCATGGGGTCGCAAAGAGTCTGACAGGACTGAGCGACTTTCACTCACTTGAACTATCTAGGACTGGTTTCCTTTTTTTTCCTCCTTCTTGCATCCCCTCAGGGTCCATGGTCAGGGCAGCTCCAGTGGCTGAGGGCTTGATGGGGGAAATGGCAGGCAGCATTCTTTGTCCACAAAAGAATGCCTCAGTTCTGTTGGAAAGGACTTATTTATACTCACAGAGTAATTTATTCCTGGGGTGATTGCCTGCTAAGCCATTAGGGAAAGCTTCTTGGAGGAGGAAACATTTGAGTATTTAATCTGGATTTAAAGACTGTAGGACCCGATCAGCTATAAATAGAAGGATGGTTCTAGAATGGGGGGAGGGGAAAGGCAAAAGATGCAAATGAAAGAATGTATGTATGTTCAAAGAGAGTTTATTAAAGTTAAGTTCAAAACAGGACAGGAAATAATACTTGGCTTTTCTTCAGCACTTACTTTGTTTCAAAAATAATGTTAAGTTTTTCACATGCATTCACTCATTTAATACTCAAAACCTCCCTGTGAGACTGGTATTAGTATTTTCATTTTACTGAGGAGGACAGTGAGATCCAGAAAGATTAAGTAACATTCTCAAGTCACACAGCAGATAGCACACTCATCATTGAAGCCCAATCTAACTGCAAAATCCTTATGCTTAACCACTTACAGTATTCTGCCTCAATAGGTATTCCTTTGTGGCTGGAATATCGGCCAATAGCAAGAAGTAATACTACTGAAAAATTAATTGTAATCATCACAACTATCACCTGCCTCCAAGGAGCATTTTCAGCATAAACGTATAGGCAGATTACTTTGATTTGACTTGATCTCTACAACAGTTGTATAAGTATCACTAATTTTATTTTAAGATGAGTAAACTGATAGAGCACCTAACCAGAAAAGGATGTTAAGGAAGTAATAGATCTGAACTTAGAAACAGTATCTGTGACCTCAACCATTACATTGTGTTGCCTCCTAAGACTGGGACCAGATGATAAAATCCTTGATGCTAAGCCAGGAAGTTTGCATTTCTCCTCTAGCTAGCATGGAAATACTAAGGTTTTTGAACTAGGAGTGGATGTGGCTTGATCTGGGCTTTTGAATGATTAATGTGGAACTGGCTTTGATATATTATAGACTGGAAAATCAGAACAGAGGGAGCAGTTATAGGACCTACTGCACAACTCCATTTAAGAGGTCCTATCCAGGTGAGATGTGTGGACAAGGCAATTGGTCCTGAAAGCTCAGAGGAGACTCCTGAAAGGAGAGACAGGAAGCATATCGTATTGGGTTTATGAATGATTAGGGTGCTGTTCAGTGCCTTGAAATCTGGATCTCTTGCTCAAGAGGGAGGCTGCCTCTAGAGAATATGCTGGGAGCTATTTAGTATGGAGAGAACCTGGAGCTGTGATTACTAAGACTCTGGGTTGCAGCTGCAGCCACCCAGAATTAGCCTGGCCAGATGGTGATGGGTAACTGGCTGTTCTCCATGGACCTCGAGAGAACACAACAGATACCACAAGTGAGAGGCACATGGCTTCCCATGGACTCAGAAGACTTGCGTTGTGCATTTCTGGGTCTCTCAAGGTATTTTTCCCCATGTTATCTCTGTGATATGAACTCAGGTTTATAGCAGTGAAGACTGTTTTATACAAATCAGAATTTTTTTTTTTTTAACGAGGCCACCTGGTGGGTTGTCTGCATTTATATACCAGTAGCCACAGCAGATTAGAAGCTGAATAATTCTCTGCCTGTACAGTATTAGTAGAAACTATGTATAGCATGACAGACTAGCCACTGCAGTTACGACTCAATTCTTGGGTGACATGAGACAGGATGTTAACTAGATCTCACAGATAATAGTAATGACCATTGACTAGTACCAGGCATTTCTCTTTTTTCACATGTAATAGGTATAAATTCTCAGCATCGCTCACTTGGGGGTATAAAGTGGTCAGAACATTATCCACAAACTTCGAAGAAAGATATGATTCAGAAATTATGTTAGTCAGTCCAGGATTGGAATCCAGTCATGTTGAGAATCACCCTATCTCCAATTTATTCCTCTGTTGACCCAGGGAGGGTGCTAAACCCAGGAGACCTTACTCAGGTGCCAACCTGGTGACAGTAGGGAGTGGGTGCCCACCATTTCAGATATGCAGACTGTCTGCTAGCCTCCCATGCTCAGGGTAAATTCATTTAGTCAGATCTTCATTCACCTGCAAATTGAGACCAATCTGCCGGTACTCACTGGTTCTCAATAGACCCCCTGGCTCTGATAACCTGGTGAGGTGATGGTCATTCCTCCTATTATTCCCCATGGCACACAGCTAGCATCTGGCACTTATCTCCTTGTGCCCATGTTGGGACCTTTTATAGGTCCATTTACCTCTCCTTCTCAGCCAACTTTCACTTCCCCCTCAATACCCAGGGGAAATTTTGCAGTTCCCATCCCCACAACACTTTAGGGCTCTGAAGGTCTTGGGGCTATAAGAGGAGATTCATTTTTGTCTTCTTACCCCTGTGTGTCTGAGATGGAACCAGAAGTTGAGAAATTGTCATTTTTATTCACTGATCCAATTCTGAGGACTCCAACCTCAGGACAAATAGTGACCCATGTCTCCCCAACTGAATGGGGATGAGGCAGGCTAGAGTAAAGGAAGACACTGGAAAGGACCTTAAATTATGATTCTGCCACACATGCATGATCTCTGATCTCCACAGCCCCTCTGGGTAGTAGAAACAATGACTTTAATGAGAAAGATGAGGTTTAGAAAAGGTAAGGGATGTGTTAGAGGTCCCACTGAAGCCAACAGTGGTGCAGGAGTTCGGGCAGAGCTGTCTGTTGCAAACAGTGAGCTCTCACCCATCATTCCACAGGTGGGAGAGGTAGGGGTTTTGCTTTGTTTACTCCAGATCATTGAGTGGCTGGTCCTGTGATATCCTGTCATGGTGAAACTAAAGGCTGGAAGCCTAGATTCTGGTCCTTGGTCTTTCCCTTCTCACAGTGAGGCCCTGAAACCCATGTGTTCTTCATCCCCCATCGGTGTCTCACTCTGTTAAATAGCACCAAGAAAGGGAGTTGTGGTGGTTACTAACTTTGAGATCTTCAGAAGAAAGCAGAATTGGACTCAGTAACTCATGGAAGTAATTGAAGGGCTGTGCTTGTACTCTATCTAATTAAGTTTACACTGGGTTAGTTCTAGGAGTTGCAATATGGAAATATCTTGAGTTTAAATGGCTCTCAGATCCACTTCCCTTCTTCTAAATCAGACATAAATTAATAGTAATATTTTCTCAGCCCATTAGAAAATTAAATTCCTTCTAGAAATAAAATGAACCATTGACATTTTATTTTTAGCATTTTGTTTTCTTTTTCAGTGACTGGATATATATTAATTACTAGCTATGTTAAGGTTGTGATCATCTGTGCAAATTGGGAGGAAGAAAATAGCCACTGACTATGACGAATGGAGATAAATACACACTATAAAAGGAAATGTGCCCCACTGAAATGACTAAAATGAACTAAACAATGCAAAGAGATAACATGGATATGGAAAAACGAGTGCTTTCTTACCCTGATGGTTGGGGGTGTCAATGGAAGTAAGTTTGGAGAACTATTTAGTAGTATCTAATAAAGTAAATACATATGTAGGTTCATGTGGAATGTATGTAGGAGTATCATATATGCAATATGGAATTGTATGTATGTGTATATTATATATTATTATTTATATTATTATATATAATGTAACTGTGATTCTAAAGTATATGTTCCCCAAAAGATACAAAGAAGTATATTCATAACAGACCATTTATAAAACCACAAATGTTCATAAGTAGCATGACAGGCAAATCCTTTGTGATGGATTTATCCACTGGACTGATTACAGCAAGAATAATGATCAGACTATAAGTTCACACAACATGGATGAATTTCACCCAGAAAATACTGAACAAAGGAAACCAGATACAAAGGAGTATATAGTAGATAATTCAATTTTAAAAATAATCAGTGGTCTCTGAAGTCATGAAAATAGCCGACTTCGCTGGGAAAAGGATGGGGTGTGACTTCTGGGGTTCTGATAACATTCTTTTTGTTGATCTAGGAATTGAGTCTGTAGATGTGTTCACTCTGTAAAAATTCATTGGGCTCTTTCGCACTTTTTTGTATGTATGTAATAGGTCAAGAGATTTGCTTTGAAAAGGGTGGTCTGAGAAAAGGACCAGGCGAGACCCAGATGGAAAAAATAGAACAAACTAAATATTGTTAACAAATTTAAAAGATATAAATTGTGAAATGTTATGCAAATGTAGAGTGTCATGTGTGCTGAATCTAAAATCGGTTTTATTGGGCCCAACACTAGGTGTTAGCATTACTTTTATGAAAGTCTACAAGTCTCATATCTGTCATAAGACCATATCATTCAAGATGTTCTCAGTTCTAAGCCATAAAAAAAAAAAAAAATACATAACCTCAGAAAAACTGAGATAGAAGTGGAAGGGGAGTTCCTTTTCACTTTCCCCATTATGCCCAGTGTCTAGAAGCTCAGAGCAACCCTCTCCGTCTCTGGGTCCATCCAGAATCTCTTATTCAGGCTGCACATTTCACCACAATTAGGTGACCTGTTTAGCATTCCTAGCCTGAGTCAGCCCAATTCATATCAAATGAAACTGGTCTATATTTAAAAGGCGGAATTCATAATGTATCAGCATGATCTAAAAACTTAATCACTGGGTTGAGAGCTCCCAGCCCCGGTTCCCCTAACATGTCTGTTATCTCTAGCTTTGACTCACAATCATGTGTTTTTTAAATGGACAAGAGAATGAGCATAAAAGCAAAATTGCTGGTGACTAAGAATAGTAGCCAGCGATCCTGGGAAGAATACCATGCTCCAGGGCTGAGCAGGAAAGCTGTGGGGCCTTGTGCACTGTGATCATGCGAGCCAGCATATGACCGCAGGACTGAGGTGACCTCTGAAGAACTGAATTCCCGAGAGCTGGAGTCTGAATCCACCATGACTAAATAAACCTGTGATGTTAGTTAGTGGCTTGCAACACACGAGAACCAGATGGCTTTACATTTTTTCCTACCTTTTACTTACTAGAATGTCCATGAGAGGTCAGGACTTGTATTTCCAAACTTACTGCCATATGTTGGACATTTATCAAATAAGATGTACTATAATAACTGCACATTATATTTCTTATTTGTATAATTTGAATACAAGTCAAATCCAACCTGCAGATGATCATAGCTATCCCAGTTCTGGAAAGTAGGGCCAGTCCTCAGGTCCTTAGTGCAAAAGTAATGATTATTATTAGTGAGACTGTTGAAAAACAGAAAAATACACTGCCTGTTCAAGCAAATAAGTGAAAGACTTGACCTGTGCAGCAAATTGACTCAAGAGCTCTCAATTCACAGTCAAGGGTTATTTAAATGTTAAAAATAATAGCTAATAATAATTAAAAACTTACTATGTTTTAGCCACTAGCCACTTATCCTACATTACAATTTTATTATCACAGTAACCCAACAGTAGCTACTCTTCTTAGGCCTGTTTTACAGGTGAGAAAACTGAGACACAGAAAGGTAACTTGCCCAAAATGGCACAGCCATTTAGTGGTCAAGCCAGAATGTGAACACAGGATCTAAAATCTATAAATATATCTAAAATAGTCTAATCCTTTAACCAACCTGCTCTGCTAACCTTTACCCTGGTCATCATGGTGTAATAATTTGGAAAATGAAATTAATTTGTTCTAAATCCAAATTATTTCTTAGATCAGGTCTTCACTTGTAATGCAATACATATCTCAAGGAGAGGGCCATACTTCCCAATGACTCATAAGGTTGATCACAAGTCTTGGGACTGTCCTGGTTTACTCCTGAGGGCTGGAGCAATTCACAGCGTTCCTTTTTCATTCCTAACAGTGTCTCGGAACAAAAAACTGTATGGTTACCCTAGAATCATATATGTCTTTGCCAAAAATACCCAAATGTCTCAATTAAAACTCAAATGTCTATAATAGAGACTCAGTCAGGGATAAGACCACTTTTTCTTCATCTGAGGACTTTTAGGATCCAGACCAGGATACTGCTTGACTTAGAGACAAGCTGTCCAAGCACCACTGGATTTTACTCACAAAGGCGACCCTTGGTTGGCCAAGCAGTCCCCTGTCTTACCTTCCCCTTATTAGAGCAGGGAAGTAACAGCACAGCCTTCTGAAATCAGATGCCTGTCGGGGGGACCATGTAACAACTTGTTTCCAGGGCTGTGGGCATCTGGGCAGAGATTTTCAGCATCACTTTGTGGCTCAGCTGGTAAAGAATCCACCTGCAACAAAGGAGACCTCAGTTTGATTCTTGGGTTGGGAAGATCCACTGAAGAAGAAATAGGCTACCCACTCCAGTATTCTTGGGCTTCCCTGGTGGCTCAGACGGTGAAGAATCTGCCTGCAATATGGGGGGCCTGGGTTCGATCCCTGGGTCAGGAAGATCTCCTGGAGAAGGGATTGGCTACCCACTCCAGTATTCTGGCCTGGAGAATTTCAAGGACAGAGAACCCTGGCGGGCTACAGTCCATGGGGTTGCAAACAGTCGGACATGACTAAGTGCCTTTCACTTTGGCATCATTTTGGGCTGGCTGGGCATCCTGTGGTCTGACACATGTCAGCTCAGCTGTGTCTGGTGTTGTCAGAAAGCTCAGTGACCCTTTCTGTGCTGTAAAGTACTTCTCAGCCCTCAGGAGCCTTTTAAAAATATATCTATTTATTTGGCTGTGTCGGGTCTTCATTGCGTCGTACAGGATCTTTCGATGCAGCGTGTGGATTCTTTAGTTGTGACATGGGCTTAGTTGCTCTGTGTCATGTGGGATCTTAGTTCCCTGACCAGGGATCAAGCTTGCATCCTCTAC
The DNA here is from genome assembly GCF_029407905.1 of Bubalus kerabau. NCBI lineage: Eukaryota > Metazoa > Chordata > Mammalia > Artiodactyla > Bovidae > Bubalus > Bubalus kerabau. The sequence continues at coordinate 39,779,118 of NC_073643.1, read as the reverse complement.
GTTGCAAGGTGGACTCTTAACCACTGGACCACCAGGGATAGCCCTCAGGAGCCTTTTGTGCAACTCATGTGCCCTGTGGAAAAGCAGTCTGGGGCCCTGTCAGTCCTCGCTGGTGGGACTGGTCAGTCTCCTCCAGGTCCTTTGGGTGCATTCTTCTGAAACACATGATTTCAGGAACAGACTTCTGTAGAAGAGTAAAACATCCCTCATGAAGTTGTGAGGACTCTTCTAATTGAGAGAAAAAAGGAATATATATACCTTAAGGTTTTAACCTTAATATGAAAATGAGACTGACATTTATTGAGCCATTATGATTGCCCCAGGCTGCTTCTCTCATTTCCTTGGCATATAGGTTTCATCATCCCTATTTTATAAATTAGAGGTCAAAACCTAGAAAGGTTTTATAACTCCCCTAGAATCACTCTGTTATCAGGTGATGCACAGAGGATTTGAAACTCAGTCTGACTCCAGGGTCCTTCCTGGTGTCTGTATCATTCACGAGTAGAGTTTCTCACTGCCCTGTTACGCTTTGGGCTCCATCATCCTTTACTGTCAAGGCTCCCTTGTTTTCTGCAGGTTGTTTAGCAGCATCCCTGGCTTCAACTCACAGCTGCCAGTTGCACCTTCCCTTACCACCACTTCCAAAAATGTTTGCAGACATGACCGGGGCCCCCAGGGAGACAAAATCATCTTTGACTGAGAATCACTGCGTTACGGTAATAAGCCACGTCCTAAAAACAATGTATTGAAATGCATGCTTTCTCAAAAACAGGTTTTTTCCTCATCCTTTTGTTTATTCTTGCCTGGAGAATTTCACAGATAGAGGGGCCTTGTAGGCTACAGTCTGTGCGATCACAAAGAGTTGGACACGGCTGAGCGACTAACACTTATGCTTGTCTTAACCTTCCTTTGCTGAATTTTAGCCAAGAAAACTTTTAAATCTGGTGAACTCTTCGCTGGTTCCACTCTCTCTCTGGACTTTTCAGAAACTTGACAGGTAGTAAGTTCCTACTGCCCCCACCTCAGCCTGGTGTCATCTTTGAATCAGAACAGCAACGTGAATGGCCTCAATTTCAAGGGCGGCCAAGCACAAAGTGATGGTTCAGACCAAAAGAGGGAATATCTGATTTACTATCAGATTTTCTCTGTTTCATTCCAAGCAGTTACTAGTCCAAAGACAGTTATAAGATTAAATCTGGAACTAAATTTTGTCTTTTTCAGCTAACTTATTTTGCTTGGTTACTCACATTGAGTGCAAAGGTGAATTTTTTTAAAAAAGCTCCAATGTTTTACTAAACAAACTCTATTAAGAATGATGTGATTATCTATAGTAACAGAGAAATTGGTGACACCTGGTGGTGGATCACATGAAACTTTTTGGAGTTTTAACAGGGTTATTATTACTTTTTTTTTTTTAAAGAATAATCTGTGCTATTTCAGTCAAGTACTATAAAGTATTTTTGGCTCACAGCTGTTTTAATGAGGAGGGCAGGAGTATATAATTACAAATGGTTTAGCAGTGGAATTCGGAATAGCTTATATTAATACATCTTTTTTTCCAACATTTAAGAGCCTCATGCGGGCAGGAACAGGGGTCAGAGGCAATCCATATGCTTGTAAGACCTCACCCAGAATTGGCTTTGACTCTTAAAATCAGAAAGTTAACCCTGGGTGACTGTACACGGCCCACCTGTAAAGGAGATGGGTTAGGCATGGTTGCTGCAAGGGAGAGTCTGGGTGGAATGGGAAATGAATGCCATTTGCCCAGTGTGGCAAAGGAGGTAGTCAAGAGAGGCCAGGTAGGTACACATAACACCCATGGTCACAGCTATTGGATTGGCCCAAAAGTTCTTTTGGGTTTTTCCACGTCTTATGGAAAAACCCAAACGAATATTTTAGCCAACTCAATACTTCTCATTAGCTCTTGTGTTAAAGTTTGGCCTGTAATTTCCAGGCAGTTTTCTTGTGTGTGTGTGTGTGTGTGTGTGTGTGTGTGTGTGTGTGTGTGTGTAGGCAGAAGATGGTGTTTAGAGGTCCCTTCACTCGTCACAGGCACTCAGAATGAAAGTTGGCTGTCTCAGAGGGAAACGCTTCTATTGCTTCTATAAACCTGTTGTTCAGACTTTGAATCCTGGGCTGATTCACAATTGCTATTTCCCTGCAGTTGCTCCTGACCCAGCTTCTTATTGATGAGTGTTTCCTTTGAATTCTTGTAGCTGCTGAAATTAGTTTCACTAGAAGGTGCTCAGAAATCCTGCTACTGAAGTAGTTTAATTCTGGAACAGAGACTGAGCCCCCAGTATGGGCCCTGCACTAACCTCTGGGATATAAAGCCAACTGGAAAATAGCCTTCACTAACCTCTGGGATAAAAAGCCAACTGGAAAATAGCCTGCACTAACCTCTGGGATAAAAAGCCAACTGAAAAAAAAAAAATGCTCAGGGATACCAAGTCCAGGGGAGAGAGTGGTCATGTTTGGGTTGAGTTTGGTGCCATGGAGGCAGAGCAGCAAGTGCATGTGGGCATGAAGGAGGGCTGGGCCAAGAGAACCCACCACACCAAGAAGTCCAAGAACTTTCTGCCTTCTTTTTTGTTTGGTTGACCTGTGCCCTCAGAGTGGTCATGCCTTTGGAAAACGATTCCTCTGAGTGTTTCTTCTGAGCTCAGTAGGCTGTATTCTTCACTCAAGTGTTCTCTTGGTTCATAAAACTCCCTCACCCTTCTGACCTTGTACCTTCTTCTAGGCCACTGCTCTCTGAAGAGCCTTCTGTTTGCCTGTTTCCTAGTCATCTTTAAAGGTCACTTTGCTGACTGCACTCAGGTTCACAATAGCTTCATTTCTTATGTCTCACTTATCAACAAATAGAAATATTGCAAACAACCTAAATGTCTGACCATTAGAATTTGGTTAAGTATCTCATGGAATAATAGACAATGACCTAATATGATGATATAGAGAGTTGCTTTAGAATATATCCACAATATTTGGTTAAGCAAATTTAGATTATAAAAGAGTGTGTGTAATATATCCCGGTGGCTACTGCTACAAATTCCTGCTTTAGAATGAAACCAGAAATTGTCCCAAGAAAGCACTGAGTGAGGATAAGGGGCTGGAGGGGTAGCGATCATTCATAATAGGGTTCCAAATACACAAAATGCACGTATATACACATGAAGTGGAGTAAAAGACTGATGAAATATTCATCAAAATGTTAACAGTGATCACCTCTAGGTATTCATAAACATTTAATATTTTATAACCTAAAAATTTTATTTTTAAATGTAGCCTCCAGGCAATCCAGTGGAGAAGGGGTAGTCTTTTTATAAATGGTGCTGGAACAGCTGGACATTTATGCAAAAAAAAAAAAAAGAAACTAGATACTGATACCTTTCACAGAATTCTAGTCCAAATGGATCAGAGACCTAAATATAAGATCAGAATTATATAACTTCTAGAAGAGGGCATAGGAGAAAGTCTGGGTGACTCTGGGTTTAGTGACAGCTTTTTAGATACAACACCAAAAAGTATGATCTATGGAAGAAAAAATTGAAAATTGGACTTTATTAAAAGCTTGTGATTTGTGATATGTACTGTTAAGAAAATAAAAAAACAAGTCACAGATTGGGAGAAAATATTCATAGAACAAGTATCTGATAAAGGCCTAGTAACCAAGATGTATTTTTTTTAAAAAGACCTTAAAACTCAATGAAAGACTGTGTGGACACCTAGCTTAGGAAGATTGTAAATGGAAAATGAGTGTATGAAAAGATGCTCAACAGTAGATGTCCCTAGAGAACTGAAAATTAAAACAGCAGTGAGATATCACTACATACCTGTTAGAATGGCTAAAATGCAAAACAGCAACACCACCAAATGCTGGTGAGGATGTGGAGCAACAGGAACTCTCATTCACGGATGGTTGTTGTTGTTCAGCCGCTAGGCCATGTCCAACTCTTTGTGACCTCCCCCTGGACTGCAGCACACCAGGCTTCCCTGTCCTTCACTATCTTCTGGAGTTTCATTGGTGGTGGGAATGGAAAAGTCTACAGCCACTGTGGGAGGCAGTCTCTATTTATAGTCTCTACTCCAGAAAGCAGTGTGTTAGTCTCTTACGACGCTAAACCTAGACTACTCTATGATGAAGCAAGTGTGCCCTAGATATTTACCACATGAGTTAAAAACTTTTGTATATGCAAAACACAGTCCACAAATGTTTATAGCAGCTTTATTCATGAATGCCAAATACCAGAAGCAACCAAGATATCCTTCGATTATTGGATGGATAAACAAACTGTGAAACCTCCAAACACTGGAATATTATTCAGCAAAAAAAGAAATGAGCTACCAAGCCACAAAAGAGATGGAGGAGCCTTAAGTATATACTGCTAATTGAAAGAAGCCAGTCTGAAGAGGCTATATACTGTGTGGTTCCAATTATATGACGTTTTAGGCAGGGGAAAACTATAGAGATAGTTAAATGAACAGTGGTTGCCAGCGTCTCCAGAAGGATTAAGGGAGGGAGGCATGAAGATGTGGAGGTTAAGGCATATTTAGGGCAGTGAAACTATGCTGCACAGTGTATTGTAGTGGGGTATACATGACATCATGCATTTGACAAAATCCATACTATGTAGTAACACAAAGAATGAATGCTAGGGTTAACTATGGACTTTAATAGTCAAGAATACATCATGAGACACGCTGGGCTGGAAGAAGCACAAGCTGGAATCAAGATTGCCAGGAGAAATATCAATAACCTCAGATATGCAGATGACACCACCCTTATGGCAGAAAGTGAAGAGGAACTCAAAAGCCTCTTGATGAAAGTGAAAGAGGAGAGTGAAAAAGTTGGCTTAAAGCTCAACATTCAGAAAAGGAAGATCATGGCATCTGGTCCCATCAATTCATGGCAAATAGATGGGGAAACAGTGGAAACAGTGTCAGACTTTATTTTTTTGGGCTCCAAAATCACTGCAAATGGTGATTGCAGCCATGAAATTAAAAGGCGCTTACTCCTTGGAAGGAAAGTTATGACCAACCTAGATAGCATCTTAAAAAGCAGAGACATTACTTTGCCAACAAAGGTCCATCTAGTCAAGGCTATGGTTTTTCCAGTGGTCATGTATGGATGTGAGAGTCAGACTGTGTAGAAAGCTGAGTGCCGAAGAATTGATGCTTTTGAACTGTGGTGTTGGGAGAAGACTCTTGAGAGTCCCTTGGACTGCAAGGAGATCCAGCCAGTCCATTCTAAAGCAGATCAGCCCTGGGTGTTCTTTGGAAGGAATGATGCTGAAGCTGAAACTCCAGTACTTTGGCCACCTCATGCGAAGAGTTGACTCATTTGAAAAGACTCTGATGCTGGGAGGGATTGGGGGCAGGAGGAGAAGGGGATGACAGAGGATGAGATGGCTGGATGGCATCACCGACTCGATGGACGTGAGTTTGAGTGAACTCCGGGAGTTGGTGATGGGCAGGGAGGCCTGGAGTGCTGCAATTCATGGAGTCAGAAAGGGTCGGACACGACTGAGCAGCTGAACTGAACTGAACTGAATATTGGTTTACCAGTTGTAACAACTGTACCACATCAGTTGCAAGATGTTCATAATGGGGGGGAAATGTCTTTTAGCATGGAGGAGAGTGGTAGAGAGAGGGTCACTTTTTATGTAAACCTAAAACTACTCCAAGAAATAAAAGTCTATTATAAAAAAAAAAATCTGACCACAAATAAATGCTTTGAAAGCTCTCTTCTGATGTTTAGCCCTATGGCAAACCAATCTAGCATCTTATCCGCTCACTACTGTGTGAGAATTTTCATGAGAGTGCAAGTCATAAGTGTTGGAAAGTCTAGGACCTGAAAGTGACAGTGTCTGGCTTTCTTGATCATCTTCTCTTCTATTTTGAACTCTTCAAATAACAAATCAAGTTGATGGCATTAGAGTAAATCTCCAAGTATTGAATCTGCCTGCCTCTGGACTCAGATGCATTCTGAATATTTTTCAGAGGCTCCAAATGTGAGCTTATCTCTGTCAACGTCTGATATGTGAGGCCATTAGAGAGCCATAGACCAGATCCTAATCTGAGAGTTTTATACACACAAGGGTAGTGTTATTTATTCCACTGATACCTGAGAAGAGCTGTAGTGCAAGGAGTCTGAGTAGTTAGCCCCAGGGCACAGAACTGGTGAACACACACGGAGACACTGAAGGGACCAGTGATGATCATCTCTGCTCTGTTCAGACAGGCTTCCCAGAGGCGGGAGCATCTCAGAATCCCACCACGTTCCAACTCATTTTCTGGCTTCACTTGCCTCCCTCAACATTGCAGCTCCATTGCTGTCCAAAGTGGGGTGACCACACCAGTGAATGTCGGGGCACCCTCCTTTCTCCCCCAGTAGAGACACTATGGATGATTTAAGGGCAGGCAGACAGTCCCTCTTCTAGAATCCTTGCCTCATGCTTATGTTTTTAATTCCCTGAAGAGGATGACTTTTCTTGGCTTCGTCTCTGTTATCTGGTACGCTGTCGGGTGCTTGGGTAATAAACTCCTGTTGAATGAATGAATGAATGAATGGAATAATACCTCTATCCTAACAGTCAGTTCATGCTAACATGTTGTCTTGTAGTTGATTAAACACATTTTTGTGAAGCACCTGCTGAGTTCTAGGGATCCACAGTGGGGCTACATCAGCAAACACAACACGCAGTGCCCCTGCTCATGTGGTGCTTGCTTTCTGCCGGGAAGAGACGCACAGTAAGCAAATTAACAAATTTTGTGGAGCGTTTAATTTTTTAATTGAGTTTTTGTTGAGATAATTGTATGGTAGATTCACATACAGGTGTAAGAAATATATATCCCAGATATTGGACAGTGCAGGGCTCATCCTGGGGACTCAGTCCCTGTTCTAGGATTAAACTGTCTTCCAGTATCAAGATTATAGTACAGCATCACAACCAGGAGAGTGACACTGATACCGTCAAACACAGCCCTCCTCACTTTTTGAGACTTCCCCAGTTTTCCTTGTACCTGTTTGTGTGTGCGTGTGTCTACACTTCTGTGTGATTTTATCACACGCAGGCTCGTGTATCCACCACTACAGTCAAGATAGAAAAGGATCAAGGATCTCTTGTATTGCCTTTTATAACCATATTCACTTCCTTCTTCCATCTCATTCTGAACCTCTGACAACCACTCATTTGTTCCTTTTTTTCTATTTTTTAAAAATAATTTTATATAAATGGAATCTTAAGAGTATATAACCTTTGGGATGTGGCTTTCTTCACTCAGGTTAATTCCCTTCAGATTCATCCAGGTTGTTCTGTGTATCAGTATTCAGTCCTTTTAATCGCTGAGTGGTACTCCATAGTATAGCTGGAGCACAGTTTGGCCAAGAATTCACTCCCTGAAGAATAACAAGCCTGTTTTCAGTTCATGGGTATTAGGAATGAAACTGCTGTCCATATTTGTGTATATAGGTTTTGTGTGACCATAATTTTTCCTCCTCAATATTTTATTATAAAATGTTTCAAACATATAGCAATGTTGAAACAATTTTGGTGTTCTACATCCATATACTCACCACTTAGATTCTACCATTAATTTTTAAATTTTCTTGTAAAGACATATTAGGTTTACAGAACAGTTGATCAGGTAGTGTGAAGAGTTCCCATATGGCCCTTCTCCTTGTACAGATACAATTTCCCTGTTATTAATATATTGCATTTTTGTGATGCATATGTTACAGTTAATCAACTAATATTAATCTTATTAACTAAAGTCCATAGTTTACATTAGGGTTCACTCTGTATTGTAATCTTATGAGTTTGGGCAAATGCATAGTGTCATGCCTTTACAGTATCATACAAAATACTTTGAGGACTTCTCTGGTGGCTCAGATGGCAAGGAATCAGCCTGCAGTGCAGGAGACCTGAATTCGATCCCTGGGTTGGGAAGATCCCTTGGAGGAGGGAATGGCTATCCACTCCAATATTCTTGCCTGGAGAATCCAATGGACAGAGGAGGCTGGTGGGCTACAGAGAGTCCATTGGGTTACAAAGACTCAGACATGACTTAACCTCTAACACACACACACACAAAATAGTTTCACCTCTTAAAAATTCCCCGTGCTCCACCTGTTCATCCCGCACTTCCTCCCCTCTGGGATCCCTGACAACCACTGATCTTTTTACTGCCTCTGAAATTATAAAGTATGTGCCCTTTTCAGACTGGCTTCTTTCACTGCCCAATATACACTTAAAGTTCCCTCCATGTCTTTTATGGCTCAGTGGTAAAAGAATCCACCTGCCAATGCAGGAGACACAGGTTCAATCCCTGGGTTGGAAAGATCCCTTGGAGAAGGAAATGGCAACCCACTCCAGCATTCTTGCCTGGGAAATCCCATGGACAGAGGAGCCTGGTGGGCTACAGTCCACAGGGTCCCCAAAACAGTCAGACACAACTTAGCAACTAAACAACAGCAATAACAATGTCTTTTGTGGTTTAAGAACTCCTTTCATTTTATTGTTGAATAATAGTCCATCATTTGGCAGTGCCACATTTTGCTTATCCTTTCAACTTTGAATGATATCCTGGTTGCTTTAAGTTTCTGGCAGTTATGAATAAGGCTGCTATAAACAGTTATCGGCGGGTTTTGTGTGAACACACGTTCAACTTGTTGGGCTGAGTACCTGGAGACATAGTTGTTAGATTGAATGGTAGATTGGGTTCAGCTTTGTGAGAAACTGCCCAGCTGTGTTCCAGCTTGGCTGTACCATTCCATATTCCCACCATCCGTACCATTCTGTATTCCCACCATCTGTACCATTCTGTATTCCCACCATCAGCGAATGAGAGCTCCTGTTGCTCCTCATCTTCATCAGCATTTGGTGCTGCGACTGTTTGAGTTTTGACCACATGTGGGTGTGTAGTGTTGTCTCACTGCTTTACTTTGTAATTCATAATGACATTTGCTGTTGAACATCTCTTCATATGCTTTTTTGCTGTCTGTGAGATGTCTGTTCAGACCTTTTCCCCATTTTTAATTGGATTATTTTGTACATTTTTATGGTTGAGTTTTCAGAGTTCTTCATATATCTTGGATACAAATTCTTCATCAGATAGTGTTTTGCAATATATTCTCCTATTCTGTGGCACACCTTTTCATTTTATTAACAATGTCTTTTGCAGAGCAAACATTTTTGAATTTTAATGTAGTCCAACTTATCAGTTATTTTCTTTCATGGACTGGCTTCTGGTGTTGTATATAAGAAGTTTTTACCAAGTCCAAGGTCAATTAGATTTTCTCTGTTGTCTTCTAGAAGTACATAGTTTTGCATTGTATATTTAGCTGCATGATTCACTCAAGTTCATTTTGTGGAAGCTGTAACATCCATGTTCAGATTTTTTTTTTTTTTTGCATACAGGTATGTATTTGTTCTAGCACCAGTTGTTGGAAAATGCTGTTCTTTCTTCATTGAATTGCCTTTGTTCTTTGTCAAAATCAGTTGACTCTATTGACACAGGTCTATTTCTGGGCTTTCTAAACAATTCCATTGCTCTAGTCATCTATTCTTATTCCCGTACCACAGCGCACTGATTATGGCTGATGTTCTGTACCGACCTGAACAAGTTCTTCTTTAGTCCTAGTTTGCCTAGAGTTTCTAATCATAAATGGCTGTTGGATTTTGTCAGCTGCTTTCTTTGCACTGATTGATATAGTCATATGATTTTATTTGTTTAGTTTGTTTATGTGATGAGTCACATTGAATTTTGAGTGATGAACCAAATATATGTACCTAGAATAAATTCCAGGTACACACTTAGTCATGATCAGTGACCGAGTAATAACCAGGTATACTTGGTCATGGTGTATAATTCTTTATCTACATTGTTGGACAAGTTTCTAATGTTTTGTTGAAGATTTTATACATAAATTCATGACAGTTATGGGTCTGCAATATTTAGTTTTGTGATGTCTTTGTCAAGGTAATGCTGGCCCCATTAAATGAATTGAAAAGCGTTTCCTTCTCTTCTGTTTTCTGAAAGAGATGGTGTAAAACTGGTGTTAATTATTTTTTAAATGTTTGGTAGAATTTCTAGCAAAACCATCTGGGATGATGATTTCTTTATTGAAAGCTCTTTAATTATAAATTCAATTTCTTTAATGGTTATAGCGCTATCCAGATTGTTTATTTCATATTGATTGAGTTTTGGTAGCTTGTTGTTTTGGAGAGTTCATTCATTTCTTCTAAGCTGTAGAATTTATAAGCATAAAATTCTTTGTCGTATTCCCTTATTATTCTCTTTCACTTGTTTTTAAATAATGATAAGTGTTACGAATAAGGAAAGGCCTCTCCAAGGAGGTGATAGGTAAGTTAAGATCTGAAGGAGCCAGCTGTGGATGATTGGAGAAAGCATTCCTGGCAGAGAGAGATGTCAGTGCAGAGGCCCAGAGGGCAGGACAAGCTTGGCATGTTTAAGGAAGAGAAAAACAGCTGGAGTAGGAAAAGCAACAAGGAGAGAGGCTGGCATTGAACCTGAAGAGAAGGACAGGGGTTAAAGAATGTGGTGGCCTTGGTCCTTGGGAAGGACCTTAGATGTTATTGTAGAAGAAGTGGGACATCTTTGCATGGTTTTAAGTAAGAAAAACCATGCTTGGATTGATACTGATAACAGATCAGTGTGGCTGCTGTATAGGGGAACAGATGCTAAGACAGCCATGAATCAGAAGACAAGTGATGAAGAGTTGGCAGTGTTCTCCCCAAAATGATGGTGACTTGGCTCCTAGGGGCAGCTGAGAAGATGGAGAGTTGGAGCCGGAGTGGGAACATGGCTTTAAGACACTTCCTCTTTGTGCAGCTGGTCTGAACACCTTCTCTAAGGGATGCTTTTTTGTTGCTCTTCCCACAAAGCTATTTTTCAGACTATTGACGTTCACGAAGTTTAAGTAAAGTTTAATATCATCTCAGCTATATTTTGAATTTTCTTTTTAGTCCATTCAGGCTGCTGACACGAAACAAACTTAGACTGGGTGGATCATAAACAATAGAAATGTATTTCTCATAGTTCTGGAGTCTGGGGAACCCAGGATCTAGGTATGGGCAGGTTTGGGGTCTGCTTTCTGATTTATAGCGGTCCATCCTCTTCATGAGTCCTCACATGACAGGAGGGGTGGGGAAGCTCATAAAGAGGCTGAAGTGGGTTGCTGTTTCCTTCTCCATTCATACCTTCATCACCTCTCAAAGACCCTCACCTCCAAATACCATCACCTTGGAAATTAAGATTTAATGTGTGAGTTTTGCAGGGGACACAGACATTCAGCCTGCAGTTTAGGCCCTCTAAATCCGTCAAGTTTAAATAAAGATCAGACAATCAAAAAACAAAGCAGTGATATTTGGGGTGTATTTCTACCGTGTAAATGACCCTAAGATTTTTGGACAGGCTCGTGATTCACAGCCTCACATTAGAGGGTTTCTGGAAAAGACTTCAGCCATTTGTTTTGTCAGAGCTGTAGGCCATTGTTCAGTGTTGAGAGATAACAAGAGTACAGTTTAATGTGCTACAGATGTCTGGGGACGGTGACTCAGGCTCCTGGCAGAAATCCAAGCCAGGAAACCTGCTGTTGCAATTCGTATTCTTCGTGTCAGTGCCGGAAACGGCTTGAGCTGTAATTGCAGAGTTTATAGTGATGTAAATGCAGCCAAACCCCAAGTGAAGCCTCGCAGATGTACATCATTAGGAAAGCTCTCTGCCTCGCTCCTACGCTGTTCAGAAGCAATTCATTTGCAATCAGTTTCAAAGACTCTGTGGACGAGAAGAATGTTCTCTCATATTGTCTAGCTCTCTTTAAAATCTGCCCTCCTGACACTTTGATAAAAGGTAATAACCAAACTTGTTGTATTCAACAGAATGTGCTTATAATAACAAGTCCAACATTTAAAAAAAAAAAGTATCACCAGCCCTTTAGATAATATACCATTTTCCATTTGACCCAGTTGTCCAGTTGTCTCCAGCCCCTCCTTTCTCCTTACCTATCTTATGGCTAGTAAGGAGACAGCCACTTAACCTCCCAAGTCAGAATGCCCTGGATCCTCATTTTAGAAGCTCTGCTTTATTTTTCTTCTAATATTAAAGTCCCCTAAAATTTCTTTTGGTCAGCTTCATTGTATAAACTTTTTTAAATAGAGAGGAAATTGTTAATATGTAATTATAATGTTAAGTAAAAGTGAAAGTGTTGTCTGGCTCTTTTGCAACCCCATGGACCATAGCCCACCAGGCTCCTCTGTCCATGGGATTTACCAGGCAAGAATACTGGAGTGGGATCTTCCAGGGGGTCTTTCCAACCCAGGGATGGAACCTGGGTCTTCTGCATTGCAAGTGGATTCTTTACCGTATGAGCCACTAGGGAACCTCATAATATTAAATATTATCATATTAATATTTAGCTTAATTATTTCTTTGATATCTTTGGATCCCAGTGGGAAACAGGTACAGAGTCAAAGAAGATGGTTCACTATGAAAGAGGTATTCCTAAGAGTGTAGCTGGGAGTAGAGGGACTGCATGGGGCAGGGCAGTTGCCTGGGTTTGTAGCCCTGAGAGGGATGCAGGATGAAGCACCTGTGGAACCTGGAAAAAGGGAGTTCTGGTGAGAGGGCGGTGACCTCCAGTGAGGGGCATAGCCTGCTTCAGGGGCCCTTGCAGGGAACAAGGCTGAGGAATCAATCACTCTCCCCTTCTTCCCCATCCTTTGATCTCGTGCTGGGCTCCCATTGGCTGAATCCAACCCAAACCAGAGCCCAAGGGAACACATGCTTGTGGTCTACCTGGGAGAGAGAGGTGGAAGTGGATCTGGAGGGACAAATTCATATGTTTTATAAAAGATTTTTATCCTAACATATGAATTTTGAAATATTGCCTTTGCCAACTGTATCATTTCCTGAGACCATTTTATTTGAACTCCATCGATGCATCAATTTTGTTCTCATCAGTAGAGCTGTCTTTGAATCACCTAATAGAGTTTTAAGAGATCTTCACTTTTTAAATATAGAACTTCTAAATCTTTCTATGATCCTATTACTGGAATTTTTACCCAAGTCACAAATAGACTTTCAGCTATTACTATTTTTATTCTTCTTATAGATAAATTATATTTAAATATCAGTACTTTGCTATGTAACTACTTACTGTTTTACTTCTAAAAATGACTTTAAGAAGTTATTTTTAATGGTATTTGTTCCTTATACAGAAGAAAGAAACTGAAAGTAAAAGTTGCTCAGTCATGTCTGACTCTTTGCAGCCCCATGGACTATACGGGCTGTGGAATTCTCCAGGCCAGAATAATGGAGTGGGTAGCCTTTCCCTTCTCCAGGGGATCTTCCCAATCCAGGGATCAAACCCAGGTTTCTTGTATAGCAGGCAGATTCTTTACCAGCTGAGCCAGAAGGTAATCCCATACTGGAGAGCCATATTAATAGAAAGTATGATTTAAAAATGGATTAAATTTCTTTGCTTCTCTTTTGACCAGTTCTATCAGCTTGCCTTAATAAGTGTCCAAAAGCACAATTGATTGAGATCACTTCAGAAATGTTGTTGGATCATAGAAAAAGCATGAGAATTTCAGAAAACATCTACTTCTGCTCCATTGACTACACTAAAGCCTTTGACTGTGTGGATCACAACAAACTAGAAAATTCTTCAAGAGATGGGAATACCAGACCACCTTACCTGCCTCCTGAGAAACCTGTATGCAGGTCAAGAAAAACAGTTAGAACTGGACATGGAACAATGGACAGGTTGGTTCCAAATTGGGAAAGCAATGGGCAGGCTGTATATTCTCACCCTGCTTATTTAACTTATATGAAGAGTAGATCATGTAAAATGCCAGGCTGGATAAAGCACAAGCTGGAATCAAGATTGCCGGCAGAAATATCAATAACCTCAGATATGCAGATGACACCACCCTTATGGCAGAAAGTGAAGAGGAACTGAAGAGCCTCTTGATGAAAGTTAAAGAAGAGAGTGAAAAAGCTGGCTTAAAACTCAACATTCAAAAAACTAAGATCATGGCATTTGGTCCTATCACTTCATGGCAAATAGATGGAAAAGCAATGAAAACAGTGACAGACTTTATTTTCCTGGGCTCCAAAATCACTGCAGATGGTGACTGCAGCCATGAAATTAGAAGACACTTGCTCCTTGGGAGAAAAGCTATGCCCAATTTAGACAGCATAGTAAAAAGCAGAGACATTACTTTGAAAACAAAGGTCCATCTAGTCAAAGCTATGGCTTTTCCAGTAGTCATGCGTGGATATGAGAGTTGGACCATAAAGAAGGCTGAGCACCGAAGGATTGATGCTTTTAAACTGTGGTGTTGGAGAAGACTCTTGAGAGTCTCTTGGACTGCAAGGAGATCAAACCAGAGAATCCTAAAGGAAATCAGTCCTGAATATTCATTGGAAGGACTGATGTTGAAGTTGAAACTCCAATACTTTGGCCACCTTGATTCAAAGAGTTGACTCATTAGAAAAGACCCTGATGCTGGGAAAGATTGAAGGCAGGAGGAGAAGGGGACAACAGAGGATGAGATGGTTGGATGACATCACTGACTTGATGGACATGAGTTTCAGCAAGCTCCAAGAGATGGTGAAGGACAGGGAAGCCTGGCATGCTGCAATCCATGGGGTCTCAAAGAGTCAGACATGACTTAGTGACTGAACAACAACAACAAAATTAACACAAAACTGAGGACATAGTAAGTGCCCACCTTCATTTGGCTTATGTTAATTATTTGTGAAGTTTCTCAATGACCCTAAATAATCCATTTTTTTTAAAGAACTATCCTGACTGATGATTACTCTTATTCAGACTAGTAGCTAGTAGATTAAAGGTGAAATTTGGCAATAATGAAATACAAGCATGTGGCTGAAAAACATTTTTATGTGGTTGCTCTAGATAAATTCCAACATTTCCAGTTTGAATTTTGGCAGGATGCAGGCTAGTTTTGGAGAAGGAAATGGCAACCCACTCCAGTGTTCCGGCCTGGAGAATCCCAGGGACCGGGGAGCCTGGTGGGCTGCCGTCTATGGGGTCACACAGAGTCGGACACGACTGAAGCGATTTAGCAGCAGCAGCAGCAGGCTAGTTTTAGGAAGATTAGAGTTGGTTTATGAAGACCTGTTTATCTTCTGCCTGAATTCCACATCTACCCAGTGCCTTCTGTAAGCACACTATTGCTGAATCTACTTGGACCTCTTCATTGACCTGAGAACTGAAGGATCTTCTGCCTCTTTTTAAGCAATTCCTTTGTCTGGTAGGTGGAAAAGCATAGGTGAACCAGTTGTACCTATCTAAGTACCAGATGATGCTGTTTTGCCTTTTTTCTGATACTTGTCTTTTAGTTTCACTTTGGCTCTTTTTCTTGTCTTTCTCGTAAAGATGAAATCCAAAAACTGGAATAAGCCTTTGAGTTTGTCCAATTATATTTAAGCTAATGAAAGCTTAAACTAAGCTGTTCTTAATACCCTGGGATTCTATTTCTAAAAGGCACATCTTTTGTAGTCCCTTCATGCTGAAACTGGTGAGAACAGCTAACATGTCATGATTTTCCATTTCAGTAGCCCTTCTACAGCACTGTAGGAAAGGAATCTTAAATATCAGAAGGCACTTTCCACATTTACAATTATACTTAGTACATCCAAATATTAAGAGGAAGGGAAAATACATGGATTAATCCCCCATCACACATGCTAACTTCTGAATGGAGAGGGAGACTTTTCCTTACAATAAGGACCTGTTTCACTATAGTTTCTCATTAACCAAATCCACTACAAGGCCTGGGGATGGGAGACAAAGGGAGTTTCATTTAAGGTTTTGAGGGTTTTTGTGTTTTTTTTGCAAATGGCGACAGCAGAGTATATCATGGTAGAGGGAGAAAGAAGGTCCATATTGCTGAAGGGGTGTGTGTGTGTGTGTGTGTGTGTGTGTGTGTGTGTCTGCGTGTGTACATGTGCTTTGGGGTGAAGAAGAGAGAGAAATGGTGCACCATTATGGAGAACATCCCAGAGTCATCAGGCAAACATGTAAAGGCCTCAGGCAGGTCACGTGATGCAGGAAGCAGGCTGGCTGTGAGAAACCCACCAGTGTGCTAAATAGAAATGACCCGTGCACTCAGTAGTGACATCACAGAAGTGTGCATGTGTGCACAGAAGAGACGACGTGCTGGAGCAACTTGGAGAGCCCTCGCCTCTCGTGGTTAATAGCTTACTCAGCAACGTGTGGGCCAAACCAGATCTGTAACTTGCAGCTGCCCTAGAGCCTATCAGGGAGTGATTTCTTGACTTCTCGTTGAGGCACAGCTGCTCGTGGGCATCTTTTAAACCCTGCTGTTTGAGCAAGGAGGAATTTGTTCCCAGCTGGGGTTCCCTGAGGTCAGCTTCTCACTTTCTTGACTGTGTGCCTCTTCTGAGAAACTTTGCTTCCTTCTTGCATATTTTTCCCTCTACTACTTAATCCTAATGGTTTCTTAGATTGCCCTGAAGTGACCAGTTATCCCTCATCTTTGTTGATTTTACAGGAAGACATATGTTCAGTGTCTCACAGGCCAGAATTCTGAGTGGTCTCCTTACTTGGTCTTGGGGAATTTAACCCTCAAAAACAAATAGGCTCATTTATTTGTTGCAGGTCTTGGTCTTTTCATCTGCTTACTTCATCTGGTTTCAGGGGTAACAGGACACTCCGTGCCTAATGGGTTTGACAGTTTGAGTTCAAGCTGCAATAATACATACTTCCACTAGAGGGCAGGTGTGCTTTTCAAATCAAGTGTGAGTGAGCAGTAGCAGGGAAATCATTTTAGCTGGCTTTCCTCTCTCTGATGCTTCAGGGAACAGGAATTCTTGGTCATTCGCTGCCTTAAGGAAATTTAGGCCACGTTTGTCTTAGCTGAGAAAATTTAAAGTAGACACTGGATTTTTTTTTTTTTTTTTTTTTGCACTTTTAGGCAATAAAGATCAAATTTGGGAGCGGTACATGATGTACTGAGAAATATTAAACTGAGGTGACAGATTTCTAAAGGTAAATGTGACATTTGGTTTTGTTAATGCCAGGCTAGTTTTAGAGTAATGTCCTGTGTAGCATAGTATTCAAGAGGTTTCCTTTATTCAGCAATAATTGGAACTTGAACTAAGAACTTGCTATGTGATAAGTAATGTTCTAGTCACTGAACACATACACTGCAGAGAAAGGAAAAAGCTCACTCATGTAGTCATGGAGGGGACAGCAAGTAGGAAGGTCCTGGCGTGGAAAAGAACCGAATGCCAGTGAAGCTGGAGTGAGGTGAGCTGGGAGGAGAGAGGATGAAGTAAACTAAAAGAGGTGACGAGGAATCTTGCATCAAGACCTGCAGGTGTAGGCAAGGAACTGCTATTTGTCAGACTTCTAGTGTTGTACACGTACAGTGTCATACATCCTGCTGTTCTGGAAACTCACAAAATAATCTCCTGAGGAGCCTGTCAGAGAGGCAAAGTCTGCAGAAATACTGATTCAAAGGTCTAAGATGAGGCCTATGGATCTGTATCTTTAAGCTCCAAGGACTAGAGATGCAAAGGGTCTGTGGACCACATTTTAAGAAAACGTTGATTTGTTGGTTAGGGTTCTTTGCAAGCAATGGATTTGAACTCCAGCTAAGTGAAGTAAACAGAGAATTTATGGAAAGCAGCTGGGGAGCTAATGGAACAAGGGGAAGTCGATTAATAAGACCTACAGATGCTCTAGGCAGCTAGATTTGCAGGAAAAATGGGGCGTCTTTTCAAGACATTGCAGTCTAGAGATCAACTCTAAGTCAGGTTCTGTGCCTCCCAGTGCAGACTTTAATTACCACATAGTTATTAAGCATCTATCAAGGGTCAGGCATTGTGGTAGACACTGGTGATACAGTGATAAACAAGAGGCCTGATTCATTATACCTGTTTAATTATTTATTTATTTATTTATTATTTTTGGCTGCACTCTACAGCATGTGGGATCTTAGTTCCCCAGCCAGGGATTGACTGAACCTATGCCCCCTGCAGTAGAAGCTCAGAGTTTTAAGCACTGGACTGCCAGAGAAGTCCTCATTGTGCCCTTTTAAAACCTTAACTGCCTTTCTGCATGTACGTTTATTTGTTAACTGAGCAAGCATGTATTAATCTCTGCTGTATACAAGGTTCTGTGGGTGAAATAGAAATCGATAAAGAAGTCTTCATCATAAGGAAACATACAATCAGAGAAGAAAGGCACAAATTGATTGTTGCTGCTGCTGCTGCCGCTGCTAAGTCACTTCAGTTGTGTCTGACTCTGTGCGACCCCATAGATGGCAGCCCACCAGGCTTCCTGTCCCTGGGATTCTCCAGGCAAGAACACTGGAGTGGGTTGCCATTTCCTTCTCCAATGCATGAAAGTGAGAAGTGAAAGTGAAGTCGGTCAGTCGTGTGTGACTCTAGCGACCCCATGGACTGCAGCCCACCAGGCTCCTCCGTCCATGGGATTTTCCAGGCAAGAGTACTGGAGTGGGGTGCCATTGCCTTCTCCGAAATAGATTGTTAGGCGAATCCAGATAAGTATGAGGTTGCTATCAACACACAGGAGTTGAGATATCTTCCCAGGAATGAGCTGAATCATCTTTATTCATCTTCCTGGACATCGAGGGAGACTTCGTGAGGCTGCCTAGAATTAAGAATGCCATGGGCTTCCTGCTGAAATGAAACCTCTGACTTTGGCCCTGAGCCTCTTGTGGATTAAGCAGCACATTCCAGGTTATTTGACATTTGTGATGGATTATGAGTCCTTGCTCATGCAGCACTGGGTGGAGATTTGGGGATTAGCCAAAAGTTGGATCACGATGCAGACAGATCAGTTGGATGATTCAGGCCCTCAGCAGTCACACTCTTGCCTGACTCACTGATGACTCCAGTCCTCCTCATCACAGCTTCACTTGAAGCAAACCATCCCCTTCACTTATAAATGTTTAACATCACCCTAAGCTGTGAATGCATCCAGCCAGGTGCCTGAGGCTGGCTTCTTAATACTGGGGGTGGTGATATGGTAGGAATGCATTCTCGTAGCCTGAAGAAATCTGATTTTTGTGTGGATTTTGATGCATAGAGTGCTGTGAGGTCCTCAGTTTTCACTTATTCGCTCTTCAGGCTTTGTGTTGTTTATTTAACAAAAATTATTTTATATTGGAGTGTAGTTGATTTACAATGTTGTGTTAATCTCAGGTGTACAGCAAAGTGATTCAGGTATGCATATACCTATATCTATTCTGTTTTTAGATTCGTTTCCTATTTAGGCTATTATAGAATATTGATAGAGTTCCTTGTGCTATACAGTAGGTTTTTTTTGATGATCTGTTTTATGTATTCTGTTTGCAAAGACCAGCTGACTCTTTATTTGAAGGGTTTGGCTTTCTTATGAGGTTATGTATAGGAAAGGTAAGAACACAGATTCTGCAAGTTAGGCTGCCTGGGTTCAAATCTCAGCTCTGACACCGCTAGAACTTAGGCAATTTCTGAGCTTGTCTATGCTTCAGTTTCTTCATTTGTAGAAATGAGCACTAATAATAGCCATCATAGAGAGTGCATCAGTTAGCAATTGCCATAAAAGTGCTGCACAACAGGCCACCTTACAACCCAGAGATTGAGCTGTATACATACGTAAGCGAAAATTGAAGGTCAGTGGATCCAGCTGGGCTAAGAACAGCTCAGTTGGCTCTGCTCCCTGCTGCAGGTTACGGTTTGTTCCTCCCTGGACCAGCAGACTAGCAGCGAGTGCACGGTCCATGGTGCTGACAGAGTCCTTAAAGAAGCGCACGAGGCCTTTTGAGACATAGACTAGGCAGGGATTAGACCTGTGTCTCAGCCCTGTCCCTGGTTGCGCCTGGTGGGTAAGCAGCCCTCAGCTGTCCTCCTGCTCTAAGACTCTTACCCACTCCCTGTTTCCTGTCTCCTGGTGCGCTTTCCCAACTGAGACGCAAACATCCCTCCTGCTTTGGACTGCGCTTGTCAACCTCTCTAGAATCTCCATTTGACTCCTGGAGTCTGACTGGGCTAGTTTCTGGCTGAGCTCGGATGGTAACCAAGCAGTTTGACATTAGAACAACTGAAGGAAAGCACTTTACCTTCTACCCCTCCTTCTTCAAGAGTCTCAGAATTCCTGTGATACCGTTTACTGTCCTTCCATTCATGTTTTATGATGCTAAGGATTTTTAAAGCCTTCTGTTTTATATTAGGAAATTCCAAGTATTTTCCATGTTTTCCTTCAACATACACACATTAAACTGCTGAGTACCCAGCGCTGTGCTGGGCGCTGAGGAGGACATGCATGAACAAGAGAAGCACCCTTCTCCTTGTTCTATATAGTAACCTAATGAAAGTCTGGCTTTCAATAAGGTATCCATAGGACCACATCCTCTATTAATGCTTCCTGTAGATGACTTTTATCAGATTCTCCCGGCAAGAGAATAAAACCACTTCTGGCTATTTGAATGTGAATTCAATGTCTCTACCTGGCCACAGAAAAGTAGCTTTCCCCCTTCCTAATAATTCTGTTAGGAAACTTAATCCCCAAGTTGAGTTATTTGTACTTTGCGACAGAGGCTCAATGTCAAATCACAGTGTGGTACCAAAGGAGGAAGAGCCGACTCCCTGTGGCTTTGAGATGCCTCCCGAAGTTTCAGGTTGGCAACTGCTGGCTCTCCCGGAGAGATGCTCTCTTCTATTTGAAGCTGTGCCTCTCTCCAGCCCCTCCTCACCCCCAGGAAGTCACTTTGAACATCACTGTTGGCTCCAGGCCTTTGAAGGTGTCTTGCTAAAGAGACCATGCGGCAGGAGCTGTGTAATAGTCTGACTTTAGAGGGGTGGCTATCTTACAAACACACCTGGCTTCAAGTCCCAGCTCTTTGTGACTATCTTCGTGATTTTGGTCAAGTTTCCTGATGTCTGTGAGCCTCACTGTCCATATTTGCAGAATGGGGATAATGATAGTACTTATATGCATCAGGGTCTTTTGTTGTAAGTGACAGAAACTTATTTTCATAATTGGAAGGGGAAACAGGTGGAGAACTTATTTCAAGATTGTGGAGTAACTTGTAGATTTGGTGAAAATACTAAGAAGCACACTCGAAGAATAAGAATTAAGCAGTCCTGGGTATTTATGAATTAAGGATGAAGAGCTAGTCTCATCAGATTGTCAAATATATATCCCAGTTCATACCTCTCTTCTGAAATCTGGACTTATATATCCAATTGCCATCTGAAATCTCTGCCTCGAGTTATAATAAGCATCTTAACATTAATATTTATAAAATAAAATATTTATAGTATAAAATAAAATCCCTGCTACCCCTATTTTTGTAACCACATTGCCTTTTATCCAATTACCTTACCCAAAAATCTTACAGACATCTTTGCTTCTACTCACACCTCACATCTTGTCCATCAGCAAATTCCTTCATGCCTTCAACCTATACATGATTCTGATGGCGTCTCACCTCCCACATGTCAGCACAGACCATGAAGCCCCCCGTCTTAGCTGGACCATTGCAATGACCTCTTATCTCTTCTCTCAGCTTCACTTTTGCCCTGTCCCAATTATGTACTGTGCTAAGCAGCTAGATTAATTATTTAAAAAACAAAATCAAAATATGTCACTCATACTTGAACTTCCCAGGGGCTTTCCATTTCATTGCAAATAAAATCCAGCATGTTGTGTTCAGTCCTATAGGACCCAAATTTATCCAGACCCTGGCTGCATCTCCAGACTCACTGTGTAGCTCTCTCCCCCTTGCCTGGCACATTAGACTCCTTTAAATTCATTGAATAGACTATGGGTTCAACCAATCTTGGTTCAGTATATTTGAAAAAAAAAAAAAGTTCAGAGAATTCCAGTAATCAGAACTTGAATTTGCCATGTGCAGGTAACTATTTAAATAGTATTTGTGTGGCATTTACAACTATTTACATAGTATTTACATCGTGTTGTTGTTTAGCTGTTAAGTTGTATCCGACTCTTTGCAACCCCATGGACTGTAGCCCACCAGGCTCCTCTGTCCATGGGATTTCCCAGGCAAGAATAGTGGAGTGGGTTGTCATTTCCTTCTCCAGGGGATCTTCCCAACCCAGGGTCCATTGTCAGGCAGACTCTACCATTGAGCCACCTGGGAAGCCCATATTTACATTGTGTTAGATATTATAAATAATGTTGGTATGATTTAAAGTATACAGGAGCATAGGTTATATGCAAAGACTGTGCCATTTTATACAAGGGACTCAAGCATCCATGGATTTGGTGTGGGAGCCTGGAGAAAGGTGTCTTGGAATCAATCTCCCTTGGATATGGAGGGATGACTATATACTGATTCTGTTTTCTGAAACCTGTCTCTTTCAGTCATTTGATTCTAAAAATTGCTTTATACCTTCACCCTCTTGCTAGACAAGGAAAAAGACAACATTTCATGGAGAGCCAGAGCCATTGTCTGAGTGATTCCCAAGGAAAGTGACTGTTGACTGTTAGCACCAATAGAATTACCTGAATTCCAAACAGTTCCCGGAATATGAAGACTGGATTGTAGTGAGTATGACACAGAAATTTCTACACTATTCATGTTTCACTCATCTACATGGTAGCACATACAGCTTTTGGTTTTCATACCATCCAAAGTAATGCTGTTGTGTACTTAAAATATAGGAAGCCAGCATTGTTTCACATAATTATTACTTGTTTTATAGCTATCCAAGTGCTGCAATTTAAAAAAAAATTTCCTTTGCACAGCCTCTGTGTAATAGGAAGCAATATCCACTCCATGACGTTTACATATTTAGCTATTTTCTCCTAAAGAAGATCAGAGATATAGTAATAATAATAACAATAACAACAATAATAATAATTTTTCATGTTTAACGTTTTCTACTTTTGAGTGTTAAAAAAGATAAGCAGAGCTGGCAACTTTTTTCCTTTCTTTTGAGTGTGGATATTAAGACTCTGGAAATTTCTGAGACTTTCCCAGGAACTACAGCTGTTAGGGGACTGAAGAGCCAAGTAAATTCAGTTCTCTTGAAACCATGGCTTAGAGACGAATGAGGTGTGTTCAAGAGCTGGCAGCTGAAATACATGGGCTTAGATTGTTGCTCGTACATTGATTTCTCTCTCTGGTCTTAGGCAAGTCACTTAACCTTTCTGAGCCTCATTTTCCTCATCTAGAACATAGGAAATGATAGCTAACTCCAGGGACTATTATAAGGATTAAATAGGGTGCACTGCTTCATACTCATGTCATCATTTATTTACTTATTCATTTAAGTATTATTATTTGAACCCCACTCAGTGCCATGTAATGTCTAGAGACTCATAATACAGCCCTGAGTAAGACTGGCTTTGCTTTTACGTAGCATTGAGACTAGTAGGTAATAGTCAAGTGCTTTAAGGCTCACATAGTAATATTTCCTTCTGCTCTCCTTTTTATAACCTACTCTATAGAATCATTGCCTGCACCAATTATGAAAATTGTGCAAGATAATGAGAAGGACTTTAAATATTAAAGGAAATTTATCACCACTAACCGTATTACTACTGCTGGCATTATTACCCCCAGAAGCAGCAGGTTCCCGGTTTGGAAGGATGAGAAAATGTTAACATGACAAATTTAGTAACAATATCTGCAAAAGCTTTCCCGTATTTAGCTCCTCTACTTTTTACCATTTTCTCTGTCAAGAAGAGTGAGCATCTGTCTAAAAATGTAAAAACATCACTGCTAAGGATATGACATCTACATAGAAGTGAAATGGCAGAAATCTAGATGAGTCTGTGTGTGTAATCTAGATGGGGTGCACTTTTGTGCAAGGTAGTAAGTGAGCTTCTCTGTTTGGATATTGGTGATGCTTTTTTTTTAAAGTGATGGGAGGGTAAGTAGATAGTATGACTTATAGATTCGGGGGTTTAATGTCAATCCACTGGCAAACTGTATAGAATCCAGTAGATAGATGGTTTATGAGCACATAGAGAAGGAAGCAGGTAAACTAGAAGCACGGACTTTACTGCCTCTTCAAAAATGTAAGGTTAGATTTTAAACTAGCACATTTGAATGGATATATCTGGATATAAGTAAGGTATTTGGAAAAATCAAGAAATTCTTGTTGTCAGCTTAGGTTACAGAGTCAGTGAATTACTTGGTTGAGCTGTCAAACATAAACTGTGGCTTTAATGCAATCAGTTCAGATGGTCTCTGTCCTTGGTCCTGACCAGGCACTGCCACCCATGCCTTTTAAGACTTCAAGAAGTGGTTCCCAAACATTTGAATTACCAAGGACACATGGGGGAGAAATTGCTGCTTGGATTTAATGTTGGAGATTATGATTCTGTGGGCACGAGATGGGAACTGGGATGCTCTGCTTTAAAGAAGGTGCTTTCATAAATCTTGTAAATGACATTAGCTTAGAGGATAAATGAATACATTAGGTGGTTGAATTATAATCTGAAGTGACCTGAATAAAATGAAACAAGGACCAAGTTTAATGAAATGACATTTGAAAAACAGGAGTAAATTCAAGCGTTTACTTTCGAGAGTCTGGAAACCCATTGGCATAAGTTCATGAAGAGGGGAGTAATAGCTTAAGATTAGTCATTACAAAAATTATTTAGAGGTTAGCTGACTGCAAAGTAAGCACATGCCAGCAGAGGGCTGTGGTTTCCAACCCAGCAACTGTGAGCTGAAGCACAGGGTATTTGCCAATGGATGCGAGTTCAACTGTGCAATTTATAATTTCACCAAATGACACCCTGTGTGTTCGACAACCAGAATGTCCTAGAAAAATAGAATTTAGAGTTTGGAATGATCTACAGCCATCTAGTTTGAAGGTACTCAGAGTTCTGTGGATCTCAGGGTTCCACAGGGAGGCTTCCTGACCTGGGGGTTGTGGTGGGAGGTGGTTGGCAGAGCTCAGCACTCCTGCCCTAAAGGGAGCTTCCACCCTAGAAACTCTGCTGATCTCTGTTTTACATGTTAGGTGTCCAAATTGAGGTTTGTATGAGAAATTTATTTTTAAATTTGCGTGATGAAAGTTTACGATAGGGGAATAAAGCTGAAGAATTCCTGACAAGTATGTCAACCTTACAATTTGCTGTTAAAAATATCAGCAGGGTATATTTTCTCCAAAAGATGCTGAAAGAGGAAAGAAACATACACAGTGCTCTTTTCATTAATTTGAGTAAAAACTGTTACCCAGGGCAAAAATGCCTGCCATTATCTATGTACCTACCTATCTGTCTTCTGGACAAAATTTCCTTTTATTGCATTTTCTGTTTAGCTGAAAAGAAATGCAAATGTTTTGACCCTTGGTGCCACTTCAGTGTGATGAGTCTGTAATAGGGACACAGATCATTCTCCGATTGTTTCTCACATAAACGTGGTGAGCAAATGATCTGTGAGAAGCTTTTGATGTTCTATTCCCCGATATCCTTTGTTGCAGCAACAGCTCTTTGCTATTTTAAATGATATTGAATGTTGCCTGTATAATTCATAAATATTTGCATTTAGTAATTATATCAATAAAAGATTTGGAAGACAATTATGCTGAATCCATTTTATTTTCTGCAAAAGAGGCAGAATCTTAATTAGTTTTACTCCCGGCACTCATTAACCCATATATAATCTCTGATTATGTATTGAATTCAAGGAGAATTTAAATAAATCTTTTCAAGGCTTCCCTGGGACAAAATTGAGGGTTTTCTTTTTTCCCCTATAGGTTTCTTTTCCTTCTAAAATGCTAATTTTATCTGGGAGTAGGGTGAGAAGAAGAATATTTATTGTCTTGGATAAATTTAGACAATCTTTATCACTACAGTTATCCAGCTGGAAGAAAGGAATGAAAGGAAGAGGGCCAAATATGATATAAACCACAGAAGTTCATTCTCAGAAACTTCTGGATCATGTTTTCAAATTAAGAGTGTGTACCTTTATAGAGAACATTGTCACCGGGTGACTCATTCATTGTCATTCACTGAGCAAGGGTTTCTTGTGCTTTCTATGTGCTGTTTGCTACTGTTGGGAAAACACGGTAAATAGAAAACACAGTTCCTTTTTGCTAGCAGCTCATCAGTCTAGGCTAGGAACTAGGAGATGGACACAGCTGGGACATACCTAGTTTTATGACCCCATCCAGGATATGCAGTGAGTGATGCTGAGTAAGAGTCGGAGGACCATTGGTGAGAGCTTACTCTGTGCCAGGCACTGTCACTCACATGTATTATCACAGTTGCTGCTTACAATGCTCCATTTTGAAAATTAAAATAAAACCCACCCAAGCCACAGAATGGTTAAGAAACTTGCCCAGTATCACACAGCGAGTGTACAGAGGCAGGATTAAGTGAGATACTGAAGAGTAAGCAGGAATCACAGAGCCTGGCTCACAGTGTACTTCCCAAGCATCAGCTTGTACAGCACGTGGTGGCGGTGGCGCTAGTCATAGCATCTGCTGATGTCCTTCCTATCAACCCCAGGAGCTCCTTTGCAATTTTGATCCTAATATTTTAGATGAGAAAGAGCCCCAGTGAGGATAAATGATTTGCTTGGGAACACCAAGCCTGGAAATGGCAAAGCAGGAATTCAAATCTGTCCTGTCTGTCCAGCCTTTCCAGCTCTGGAGTTTGAATTTTGTTTTTCAGAGGGCTGCTATAGTCACTGAAAAATTTCTGCAGGGGGTGACAGTGACGATACTGGTGGTTAAGGCTGGTGTTGTAGGGCTATTCTGGAGAGACTAGGTGGTAAAGATCAAGTAGAGATTAGAGGTGTGTGATCACATCTATCAAGTGGGATGAAATTGATGTAATGAGAAACAAGGTGTCAGGATGTCGATTTTGACAGCATGGAGCAGTTAAAAAAAAAAAAAAAGAGGAGATGAATCTGAGTGATGTGTAAAAGGAAGGAAGGATCTCTGGAAATTAATGGCAGGCTATGGGACATGAAAAAGAGGGCTGGCTAGACCAAGAGCAGGTGAGGGCTGTGTCTCTTCAATTCACTTAATGTCTGAATTGCTTGGCACAGTGTGTACCTCCCAGCAGGGATCTCCAAGCACTTGTAGGATACATTCAGGAAAGACAAAGATAGTGCCAGGCTTCAAGCCTGCGTGTTCTGCACAGAAGCAAAGAGAGTGCTGGAAAGGGTGCTGGTACGAGGGAAAAAGAAATGTGATTTTGCAGATTCTTTTTTAAAAAAAATTATCGGAGTATAGTTGATTTACAGCATTGTGTTAGTTTCAGGTGTACAGCAGAATGATCCATGTACACATATATGTATGTAGAATATTGAGTAGAGTTCCCTGCGCTATATGGTAGGTCCTTGTCGGTTATCTTTTTTATTTACAGTAGTGTGTTACAACAATTGCAGATGCAGAGCCTAGCACTGAATGTAAGAGACTTCAGCTTGGAGGCAGTCCAAGTCTGGGGAACTCATTTCAGGGCCACCTGTGTAGAAGGTGATGGCTGCAGTGAAAAGGGCAGAGTTTTCTTAAGGAAAGTGAAAACAGAGCAGACTGAAAGAATGAGGAGCCCTTTGGCATGCAAAGTCACGATCCCCAAAGGAAAGAATGTGCTTCTAGAAGGAGGCAGTGCTAACAGTGTCCAGGGCTACACAGTGAACCAGAGGAAGCAGGATGGAGAAATGGTCTTCAAATGCAGCCAAAGGACTTTATCAGTAGCTTTGGAAAGAGCTGTTCTATTTCTGTGGTGTTGCTTCCAGTAGATTGCAAAGAGTTGCTGCAGGGACTGCAGAGAAAGGTGATGGCCATACATCGACAGATACTCAAAGCCCAGACCTGAGCAGGGAGACTGCCTTCTCAAGTCTAAGAAACTTCAAGGCTTTGTGAAGATGCTGTTATTTTCAAGATTAGGAAAAATAATGCACCCATGCTTCTGGTCTGTGCTGTGGGCTGAATATCATCACCCCCAAATTCACATGTTGATGCCCCAACCCCCAGTAACTCAGAATTTAGCTGTGTTTGGAAATAAGATCTTTAAACAGTTGATTGAATGAAAACGAGCCATTACAATGGGATCCAAACTAAACATGACTGGTGTCCTTACAAGAAGAGAAAGATGCCAACGGTGTGTGTGCACAGGGGGTGACCATGACCACATGACAAAGCAGCAAGAGGAATGCTTATCTGCATGCCATGGGGAGATGGCCACATTCTCTGGGACTTGCGGCCTCTAGAATTGTGAGAAAGTCAGTTTCTGCTGTTTAAACCCCTCAGTCTGTGGCATTCTGGCAGCCAGAGTTGACTAATGCAGTCTGCAAGGTAGTGCTGAGGTTAAGTGTACCAAGAGGGACAGCTGGTTTGGGGGAAAATCGATGGAAAAGAGCTTTGTACATACAGAAGCAGTATACAGTCGGTTGGGAAAATAAAACAATCACGCGCTGATTGCCAAATAACTGACCTATGTGATATTTCTTGATTTTTACTTTTCTTAAAACATTTCAATTCTTGTCTTTTCCCATTGAATATACCCATCCATTCCTTTGAAATTTGGTGTTCAAACTCCCTAAGGTTTGATCTCTTTTTCTATTCTACTCTCTATTTGCAGTTGTTGTTATTTAATAAATTACTACCTATTGGTGTGAAGGTTAGCGAGAGAGATGTTGCTCTCAAGGCATTCTATGTCATTGCTTTAAATTTGCTCATAATTGGGATATTTCTCAGTCATCTAGTACTATAGTTTACTTCTTGCTTTAAAGCATCTTTTAGACTGTCTTCTTTCTCTTGAAATATTTCTTTAGCTGCATCAGATCTTAGTTGCAGCACGTGGGATCTTCACTGTGGCATGCTGGATCTAGTTCCTTGCCCAGGGATTGAACCTTGGCCCCTGCCCTGGGAGTGCAGAGTCTTGGTCACTGGACCATCAGGGAATCCCTAGATGCCCTTTGTGTTTCTTTATCATTGTGTGAAGTTCCGAGGTTGATGCACGCCAATGAAAACTAAATTGCTTTTCCTTCCCCATCCACAGCATCCAAAGATTCAGAAACTCAGAGCTTGTCCAAGTCCTTTTCTTATCCCCTGAGATTTGTTATAGATGGGACGTTAGTGTATTTGAATTTTCCCTATGTGAGGCAGAGGATAAAACTCAAAAGTGGTTTATGTGGCTTCATCCTTGGGGTTTAGTCACATTCTTTCTGGCTTGTCCACATGATAAGCCAGATAGCAAGTGGCTAGAGTTGGAGGAGGACTGTAGACCAGTGGTACATCTGTGGATGTCATCATGAAGTGGGTGTGTTAATCCTTCTTTATCCTCTGAGTTCTCTGTGGGAGAAGCTTTCCCTGAATCTAGACCAAGATGAGAACAATGATATTTTAAAATACTTGGCAAAATTTCATTTAGAAAAAGCTGGCCCTTGAGAATGTTCTGAAGGGACTGACTCTACCTATGTCTTGGATTTCTCTAATCTTTTGATCATCGTTTAGTTAAGTTAAAAAAAAAAACAAAACATTGATAAGCTATCTAGTTTACCAGTAAAGAATCTATTGGACACTTGATTTTAATAGGACTTCATAATCTTCTCTAGAGGTCTGAAAACAGAAATTTGTACCTATCCCAAGCATTATCCTGGAACTTTTTTTTTTTTTTAATCCTGGAACTTAACTTTGCCCATTTCACGCTGGGATGTTTAAAGTGGACCGATGCCACATCACTTTTTCTGTATTATTTGTGGGCATAGTTGGAAGTTTCTAGGTCAGAGGTGGGACTGCAGGATGGATCTCTTGGCACATTTGGGGTTTCAAAACAAGGGAAATTTTTCAAATTTTATGTGTTATACTAGCAGGTTGAGTTCTGAATTCATGAGTGAGAACTTTGTAAAAATTTAGTGTTGAGTTGAAGAATCCTGTATAGAATGCATTCAGAAGCTCTGAAAATACCCTGCAGGCCACATTGTTGAATAAAAATTTAACTAATCTCATTTTGTTTGCATTAAATTAATTTGATTAAAGCAGTTTTATACCCTGAGTCTTCAAGTCCTTCAGAGTTTTCTGCTACACTTATATGATATTTTGATTATAGTTGGTATAAATGGAAGGTCCTACCATCAATTTTGGCTGAAGCCTTAGGTTTACAGTTAAATTATATTCTACACATATATCCCTGAAGTGATATTTAATGTTAGTATAATAATTTCCTTGGGAACTACTTTAAAAAATATTATCTAGGTGCCAGTGTGTCCAAAACTCCTATCTCCAGCCTTGAACTACTCTTGCAACTCCAGCCTTAAATATGTAATGGTCCACCAGACATGTGCACTTGGATATCTTAAGGCATCAGGAAATTAACATGGCCCAAAAGAAAGTCTTGGTTTCCACCTTAACACCTGCTCTTCTAGAATTCTTCTCCTGTTAGGACATAGCACCACAAACCTAAGAGTCAATCTTGGTCTCTTTCCTTTTCTCCCCATTTCCTTTCAAATTAATCAGCAAATCAAATCAAATCCAACTGCTTCACTACGCCTACCCTAGACCAAGCCATCACCATCTTTCAAGAGGGATCCTGCGATAGTCTTCTTTTTTGTTTTTTGTGATTCAGTATTTTTATAGATTTTACCCCATTTATTGTTACTATAGAATATTGACTCTATTCTCCATGCTGTACAATATATCCTTGTAGCTTATTTATTTTACACAAAACATTGTTATTGCTTAATGCCTAAGTTGCAACCCCATGGACTGTGGCTTGCCAGGCTCCTCTGTTCATGGGATTTTCCAGACAAGAATACTGGAGTGGGTTGCCATTTCCTTCTCCAGGGAATCTTCCTGAATCAGAGATCAAACCCATGTCTCTTGCATGGGCAGGTGGGTTCTTTACAACTTAGCCACCAGTGAAGCCTGGAAAGAGTATTTTGTAGTTTTTAATCCCATACTCCTATCTTGCCCCTCCCCTGCATGAGTCTTCCTACCTGAACCTTCTAGTTTTGCCCTTTAAAATCCATTCTAGTAAACAGCTGCAGGAACGATCTTGTTACAGTGCAAATAAGTTCATGTCACTTCATTGTCAAACCTCTTATGGTTTCTCCTTATACTTAAGATAAAATATGAACTCTTTCTCATGGCCTCAAGGTGCTACATGATACAACCTCTTGCCCCTCTCTCTGCCTCAATATACACCTCTCTATAACTTAATCACTGTTCTGCCTTCACCTTGAGCCTCTTTCTGTTTCTGTGAATGGGCAAAACTTCCCACCCCAGTACCTTTACACTTGCTGAATATCAGCCCAAAACAATGCTCTGCCTGCCACTCCGCTTCCCTTTCATTTCTTCACTTGATTAGATCTTTCTCCTCATCAGGCTTTACCTCAAGTACCAAGTTATGGGAGTGACCTTTCTTGGTCATCTCATCTAACGTAGCTGCATACATTCCCCCTCTCCTTTTATCACTTCCCTTTTATTTGATTCATACAACTGGTTACTATCCAGAATTCTTTCTTTCTTTGTTTATTGACTCTCTCCTCCATTACAGTGTAAGCTTTACAAAAGCAAAGACCCTACTTGTGTTATTTTCTATTGTATTCCTAGTGTATAACATAGCCCCTGGCACATGAGAAATGCTTTGATGAAGAGTGTTGTCAGTATTATATCCTCATTTTAATGTTTTTCATGAAGTCATGCCTTAGACTACTTTCCCTTCTTATCATTCACTTTTAAATGTCCCCCTTTCCCAACTACAGCTTACTTAGCTCTGTATGAGTTGAGGTGATAGCTCATTTTTAAATTGTCAATAAAAATTTTGAGGAAAAACTGGGACTAATAATGTTTATAGTTTTTAGATTCTGATGCTATATAATAGAGATAACATTTATGAAAAGCATCTGCTGTTCAATGACTTCAACATTTATTTAACAAAGAGCACTTGAAAATATTTAAGCACCAGAAAAATGTTTTCTTATTGAGTTAGCTGCCCAGAATGTGGCATTTTATTTTCAACTTTTTAGCCAATGGTTCTCTAGTTGTCTGAAGCTTAAACAAAGGTAATGATTCTAGGTTTCATGGGCAACTTGCTCCCATGTTAGAAGTCACTTTCAGGTAAGAAAAGAAGTCTTATTTTATAAGTATAATTATCAGGGTTAAGTGAAACTGATGGCCTGGAAAGGTACAATAAAACAGCTTCAGGACAATAGCAAATTTCAGCAAGGTAATGTCAACTTATCATCTTTAATGAAATCACGTACTTTGAGTTAAAGTCTATGTTTTAGTATACTGTAAAAATAAAAGATGAAAAAATTTTTCAAAGAATCAAACAGCAAGGATGAAGCAAACCAAATGAAATACATTTTAGATGCTTTTAAAAACCTTGCTTCATGAAGTCACAGTGCTCCAGAAAATTGGAATCTATGTTATTAAACAAAAACACTAATTCCATAATTTTATACTTAGAATATAGCATTGTAGAGTTAGTATACAGAATGTTCTATGTATTCTGATTTTTTTCCCTTACTGCCACGGGAATCTTGAATCTTTTAATAAACAAATATAATGGAAATTAGAGAAAAATAAGATAAAGGCTGTTAGAATAAGTAGGCACAATATATTAACAGATCAGCTTCACTAAGAAGTCTTATTAGTATTGGTTCAGAAAGTAAAGAGTAAAAGGTTCAAGTTATGATTCTTCAGAGTTGATTTATGAATCTATATTACATTTACTATAAAAATAAAATCAAACCTTTTATAAAAAATTATATAGTCTAGTAGAATATTTTTAATAACAGCTACATATGTATTTTGTATATAAATTACAGATATTTATATTAGTATTATAACTGATATCTAATATAGTATTTCACAATGTGACTTTACATTCCCAAAAAGTCATAGCATTAAATAACATTAAATCACAGAGTGGAAAAGGTTTTCACTTTCAAATTCTTTCTCTCTTCAAAGCTAGTATAGAATTTTGCAGGCACACACAAAACAGAGAATAGTACATTCAAGATTATGTCTCTTGCTAAATTTAAGAAATTTTCAGCCATAATTCTTTTGAATACTTTTTCACCTCTGTAGCCTTTCTTCTTTCCTTCTTGGACTCCAATGATGTGAGTGTTAGATCTTTTGTTTTAGCCCCACAAATCCTTCACATCAGGAGATGTGGAAGACACTGGAGCACTTTCAGAGAAGTACAGATTTATCAGAGGGCTAAGGAGTTGTTGGCCTTACTCATCCATTAAATAATTTCCTATCAACTTTCTCTGAAGACTTTCAGATCAGTTCACCTTTGGTTCTAATAAAATAGCCCACTTTTTACCCACCGACATTCTGAACAAATTGATCATAAAATCCAAGAGTAGCAAGCACATGAAGACCATTGAAGGACTGAGCTGGGGAGAACAGCATAAAATGAGACTCAGTAGCTCCCAAGAGAAAGGAGTGGGCCTGAACCAAGATTTTTTTTTATCCTTCACATGTTTACTAAGCAGATAAGTCAGGCCAGCTCTCTCGGAGCAGCAGAAGCAAAGGCCCAGAAGAGGCCATGAGTGACTCTAGGAGGACTCTCTCCTGTCTGTAGGGACAGCCCTCCTCCCTGCAAGAGCTGGATGCACGTCTTGGCTTCTTGTCTTTCTCCTCTCATGCATATGCTCATTCTCAGTCACTCAGTTGTATCCAACTCTTTGTGACCCCATGGACTGTAGCCCACCAGGCACCTCTGTCCATGGTATTTCCCAGGCAAGAATACTGGAGTGGGCTGCCATTTTCTCCTTCAGGGGATCTTCCTGACCCAGGGATTGAACCTGCATTTCCTATACTACAGGCAGATTCTTTACCACTGAGCCACCAGGGAAGATCCGTCTTTCTCCTCTATGACAGTTTAGTAGAGAGCTGGTGGTACAGTTTTACTAAAGTTTAATAAAATGTTTGTTTTTCACAAATGGCTTCCACTTAGGTTATAAGATACAAGCTTTTAATTATGATAGTAAGAGAAGGTTTCTTTTAAAAATAAATGTATTAAAATAAAAAACATGAAATAATATAAAAGTAAAGAGTAGTATGGTGAAATACAGCTATGACAATAATTATAACTAAGCATTATGTAAGTTCTTAATATAAATGTATTTATTTTAATTGGAGGCTAATTGCTTTACAATATTGTGATGGGTTTGTCATACATTGACATGAATCAGCCATGGGTGTACACGTGTCCCCACCTCCCTCCTCATCCCATCCCTCTGAGTTGTCCCAGTGCACCGGCTTTGAGTGCCCTGTTTCATGCATCAAGCTTGAACTGGTCATATATTTCACATATGGCAATATGCATGTTTCACTGTTATTCTCTCAAACCAAGTTTTTTTCTCAAATCAAATCGATTTTTTGTTTGTTTGTACCACGCTGTTTTGGGAAGCATTACTACGAACAATGCTAGTGGAGGTGATGGAATTCCAACTGAGCTATTTAAAATCCTCAATGACGATGCTGTTAAAGTGCTTCAGACTGTACTTTTCATTCTAAGAATGTGCCCCACAGTTTGAAGATGATTCGTTAAAATTCTGAGAATTTTTTTTAAAAAATCAAATGGAAGTATGGAAATGAAGTCACTCAGTAAACTGGAAGTTTCTTTTCGAACTCCTCTCTTCCCAGTGAAGAAACATAAACGGATAATCTGGCCAATAACATTGATAACACCTCTAGCTCTCCTCTCTGCTGCCACTAATTTATATTTTTCCAAAAATTATCTAGAAAATGTTTTCAAATGAGATAGTGGTTGAGAACTGGGAGTATGTGGTTAGACTTTCTATGAGGCCAAGTAGAAGAAAACCCTCTATTGCAATTTTGGGGAAATATAGGTGATTAGCTGGTTAATGCTCTTTTAAGTAGGGAGTCAGTCAATGACTCCTTTGAAGCACATGGTATATGTAAGTGAAAAAAACTCTGGAGAAAAAGCAAATATGGTTCTTAACCTCATAGAGCTGAAAGTCTTACATAGACTATCAAAGCTGAAAGACCCAAGGCCAAAAGTTAGCCATGTCAACATCATAGAAGATGAATGCCAAGTTACATCTTGGGACTAGCTAGATCATTCACCTTTATTTCATCTTGTTCAACACCTCTGGGGTCCCTATAGTGCATCACGTCTATGGTCTGTACTAATTATTGTGGTGGCATACAGCTAGCACATGGAGAGTACTTATTACAAATGGAGCTCCATGGTGGGTGGCTCCCCACGTTTCTCAAAACCTGTTATTAATCCATATTTTATAGATAAGAAGTGAAGTCACAGAGTGTGCCTCTGCTGAGGGACTGAGTGGCATTTGAACCCTGGTTTAATTGACGCCTTGGCTTCCACCTTGGCTACTGAGCCTGATTATCTCACCCCAAAAATAAAGAAAGCAACTTCTCCTCTCCAGTAGGAGTCCACGTGTTCCATTGTGGCCTGCCGTCTTAGAAGGCATGGGGCAGTGCTGAGTTCTGGAGTAATGACAAGGTGTCTGCCTTCCTCGTTAACAGGCTTTGTTTGAATCTTTTCGATGGCGTCCTTAATGTCCCTGAAACCTGCTTTGTGTTTGTTTAATTATAATATAGCCTGGCACTTTGACGTTTCATTTTCTTGTTTGGTTGTAATTATCTTCTATGAGAGTAAGAGCAGAATTGGATTATATTTACTTCCTTTTTCTCTTTTTTTTCTTAACATGCAAATCCAACTGTGACTCACTGTGCTCCAGTGAGCCTCCGTTCTGGGTGACTGACCTGGGCTCAGCCTTAAGGGATGCAGCAGCCAGCCAGCCATGATCAACCTGCTGGGCGCTGGGGGCTGGGCTTGTGGAACACAGCATGGGTCTGCCCAAGTTCAGCACATCAGCTGTGCCATGGAGGATAGCTTGCCGTCTGCATCCATGGCTGATGGTGAGCCTCGGGCCACAGGAGAACCTCGACAAGACAGTGGGGACCCTGCCACTGGCCTCTGCTCTTCTTTCCAGATAATTATGATTTTTCAAAACAAATGATCTTGTCCTTCAAGACCCCCACTTCTCTGGGGTCAGGTTGTACCTGGCCTGAGAGTCCTTTTAGGAAAACTGCCAACTCTCTAAATGGGAACTGTCCTTTAATAGATCATGCAGTATTTGATAGAAGTCAGCAGATGTCTGCCACTCAAACACAGCATTATGCTCACATAATGATTTGACCCAATCCTCACAACAGCTTTCCCCACCCCTAAAAAGGGTTCCTCCCATTTAGTTATTTGCATACCACCTTTAGGGCTTCCCTGGTGGCTCAGACAGTAAGGAATCTGCCTGCAATGCGGGAAAGCCAGGTTCAACCCCTCAGTCAGAAATATTCCCTGGAGAAGGGAGCGGCAACCCACTCCAATGTCCTTGCCTGGAAAATTCCATGAACAGAGGAGCCTGGTAGGCTACAGCGCGTGGGGTTATAAGAGTCGGACATGACTGAAGCAACTTGAGCACGCAAGCATACCACCTTTACAATATTCATTATATACATGTCCTTCCTCGTATCCAAGTAAATGACTTTTTTTCAATCACTGTTTTTTTTTTTTCATATATGACATTATACACGTTTATTTCCCCCACACAGTTGTGTTAACAAAACATTTAGAAGGAAGGGTACAAAATATGTGATTTTCTCATAGGAGGGCTTCACATCTCTTAACCTTTAGAATTTTCTGTTGACAAGTTCAACTTCATGATCTCTAAATGCCATCATTCACTGCAGCCCCCACCTTTTTTCCAGACTTAAGTTTACCACTATGTTAAGAGAACTTTAGCATTGCCATGATCCTGTGTGGTTAGATCAACTGTTGGTGCGTTCTCCTAAGTCTGTCTCATCCAGCTCAAGAGTCCTGTTTATCAGCCCAGCTTCAGAATTGGAGTATAAGTAGAGAAAGACAGAGTGGGAAGGAATATAGGAACACAGTCATAATCAAAGAGGCCAGGTTTATCAAAGAGCTGGGCCAGAAGGAGGAGCAGGAAAAACAGGAAGAAAGGGGCGGGGACAGGACTACCTGAGCTTGGGGTTTGAAATAAGAGGTATGGAAGCAGCTGTGGAGTGTGAATGGTCGAGCGGAGAGAGGCAGCTTGGAGATACACTGTTGTGTGTGAAAGGTTAGGTTTCCTAGAGTCAGACACTAGTACTCAGTACGTCAGAGAGGACTTGGGTCCATGCTTGGGGGGAGGAGTAGAATGGGGCAGAGGAAGAAGGTGAGCCACAGTGTCGAGAGAAAGACTTCAACAGAGCCTGCAAGAGACCTGAGAACAGAATGACCCTTCAGATCTGTCCCGTCAGTAGTCAGCTATTGGATGTGGGTCATCCTAGGGAGAGGGAAAGGACTCTGGGCAGGGCTCCCCTCTACATCTAAAGCCATCCCTGAAGGGCTTCAAGTTGGGTGAGCTAGCTGCATGCTGGCTCACTTCAGTCAGGTGTCCAATTCTGAGCCAACCGCAGAGCTTGGAGGGTAGGGAATACTCGTTGGCCAGGTAGGTGCAGTATGCCACCCTGCAGCCAGGACATCCCATCAGCCCCTCTGGAACCATGTGGATTGAGAATTCAGGAGGGATGATTCCCAAAGGAAAGTCAACATGATGTCCACAAAACAAAAAGGAGTATATGAATGCCAGTCAGATAAAAGTACATGACATCTACCACCCTTTCAGGCCAAAGTGAAAAAATCCCACCTTTGCCACTTTTATTTGGCAAATTGCTTCCACTCTTCCCGCCCAACCCCCCGCCCCCTCCCCCCACACTGTTCTCATATATAAAATGGGGCTGATAATTCTGACTTGGCAGGATTGGTGTTATGATAGTTGTTGATATGTATATAAAAGCTCTTTGGAACATAGTGGGTGCTCATTAATTAAGAACTCATTACAGTTAATGGCAAGCACACTGTGGGCTGTATGCTGTTTCCACAGTATTACTCACTTTCCATTAGGAACCTATGAAACCCTTTAAACTGGACTAAGCACTAATGACTTCCATCTTTTCACAGGATAGTTAATGCTGTCCCAGCACCATGAAGAGAGAAGGCTGTGACATCTAAGCATTTTCCACTCTGCACACAAATTGGCAACAGGGAAATAGTTCTGTCTCTAAAGATTGTGATCAACAAATATGTTTTGCAACCCAGTTTTGAATCTTAGTGAAAAGATTGAACAGAACTGGATAGAATTTCAATCAGGCCTTTCTCTTGATGGTGCATTTGACAAATCAGAGTAGCAAGAATACATTCTTCAAATGGTACCCAAGTGGCTGTTAAATACCTCCAAGACAGGAAACCCGGAAAGGGATGAATGACTATGAAATTCAAGTGTGATGGGTTTTGATGTAACTGAAAGGTTAGAGACAAATGTGACTGTGTACCTAAAAGAAAGGGATCTGGGCTGCTCCCTGAAAGAGAATATGGCGATTGCTTTCTGAGGACACGTATCACTGTGGGAATACAATGCCAGCAGCACCACGTGTGGGGAGATAGAGCAGTGTTGTGGTCCAACAAGCGTGGCAAACATCCCATGTGTGAACTGGGGCAAAATGTCTTAATACCCTAGCCCACAGAGTCCTCATCCCTTCATATATTCCTAGTGATTCTCTGGCTCCAGCTTGATGTTTTTTTGTAAATTCTCTTAAAAAAGTGCTTCTCCCCAGTGCCTTCTCTCACAGTGCTCTCTCTGCCTGGAGCACTCACCTGTAACTCCTCCCAGTTACTCACCACGCCTTTCTCCTCCTGGAAAGTTGTGTGCTCCCTGGGTTTCCTGGTGCCTCCACAGCTTACTGTGTTCCTCCAGAGTCCTTTGCTCTCTGTCTCATGTTTCCCCTTAGCCTCAGCCTGTGGATCCAGGAATCATATCTGCTAGCTACCAGGTATATGCTTAGTGCCACGGATAGTACTAGGCCATACTAAGTCCTCAGTACTTTTTGAACATTAAAAGTAAAATAGACTGAATTTCATCACAACCCACCTGCTTCTAACAATAAGCTTTTGGCCTGTTTATGGGAGAAAACATCAAGGGTGGCTCTTCCTAGGCTTCTCTCCATCTCTGTTGAACATTCCAGCCAGGCTTGAAAGTGCTCCAGTGGAGCTCCAACCTTTCACCCGTCCCTTCTGGTCCCTCCCTGGGGCCCACCGTAGGCCACTGCAGACTCTGCCTCACTGTGACACGTGAAGTCCATAAAACTGGCATCAGTGTACTTTTGTGACTCACCATTTCATATAGGCATTTATTTTGGCTTTCTGAGGACATTTGTATCTGTTTAGTCATTCAAGTAATGGGCCTCTGCTGAGTACCACTTTTCACCTCTCCCTGAATGTAGCAATCTGGCCTCATGTTTATCTGAATATGAAAAATTCTCTTTCTGAAGGTCGTTAGTAGCAATAGCACCATTAGCACCATTTATTGAGGACTTGCTATATGCTGCATACTCATAGGGCAATAATCATAATTTCAAACTCCTGTGAGAATTTATGTGCCACATGTACTATATACATGGGAGGGATTGGGGGCAGGAGGAGAAGGGGACGACAGAGGTTGAAATGGCTGGATGGCATCACTGACTCGATGGACGTGAGTCTGAGTGAACTCCGGGAGTTGGTGATGGACAGGGAGGCCTGGCGTGCTGCAATTCATGGGGTCGCAAAGAGTTGGACATGACTGAGCGACTGAACTGAACTGATACTGTATACATATTGACGTGTGCATGCGTGCTGTCTCTTCAGTTGTGTCTGACTCTTAGTGATGCTATAGGCTGCTGTCCACCAGACTCATCTGTCCATGGGATTCTTCAGGCAAGAATACTGGGGTAAGTTGCCACACTGTCCTCCAGGGGATCTTCCTGACCCAGATATATATCTGTGTGTGTGTATATATGCATACTGGCTTAATTCTCACAACAACTTTATGAGGTGTTATTACCTCTCATAAAGATGAGAAAAGTTAGACAAATAAGTGATTTAGTGGCAATCACAGGGAGATTAGTGGCAGAGCTGAGATGGGAACTCAGATGAATGGGATCAGAGTCGTAGAGTCTGCTTGAACTACAGATGAGGAAACTGAAACTTATAAAAGAAAGTTTATGTACCCAAAGTCTCATGGCTGGAAAATAGCAAAAGCAAAATATTAATAACAATTCAAATGTTCCCAACTTCTGTGGTGCTTGAGGACCACGTCTATGGCCCTTTCTCAGTCTGTGGTGCCTTGTATCAGATGTGAGTGATGAGCAGAGCCTTGTAAGTGTGAGCTCATGTTATCAGTCATCTCCAACTCCATTAGGACTAGTGACTGTACTGCCTAACTAAAATGCACCATCAATAATTAATATATGTGTAATGATAAGTTTATCATGGAGAAGAAAAGATACAGAATCAGTCCCAGTAATGGTACCACAGGTCCCTTCTTCAAGGTCTTACATTAGTATACTCAAAGTGGAATATTAGATTACCTAATTCCAGGCTGCTGCTGCTGCTGCTGCTAAGTTGCTTCAGTCGTGTCCGACTCTGTGCGACCCCATAGACGGCAGCCCACCAGGCTCCCCCGTCCCTGGGATTCTCCAGGTAAGAACACTGGAGTGGGTTGCCATTTCCTTCTCCAATGCATGAAAGTGAAAAGTGAAAGTGAGGTCACTCAGTAAGTGTCCAACTCTTCACAACCCCATGGACTGCAGCCTACCAGGCTCCTCCGTCCATGGGATTTTCCAAGCAAGAATACTGGAGTGGGTTGCCATTGCTTTCTTCTAATTCCAGGCAGTAAGAGTCAATTTTTCAGAAAAGATTGCTGTTCTCTGGTTTCAGAGGCAAAAATCAAATAGATTCTCAGGTTACACCACTGTACACAAACTCTCCAGATTACATTTTCCATCCTGCATTTGCCCAACCAGAAGGATTTCCATATACACAGAAGGACCCTAAAATAAGGTTCTTCATGATCCTTGAGGAAATGGCACAGTGTGTGTGTGTGTGTGTGTGTATGTGTGTGTCTGTTTATGGAATCTTAGAAGTTTGTTTTTTTCTCTGTGATCTTGACCATCGTCTAGGGAATGGAGCAGCATCCTTATAAGGCTGTTGTGAGGCTCCAGGGAGATAATGTATTGGGTAAGTACTTTGAAAACTGCAAAGTGCTGGACAAATGGAAAGTGGTATTATTCATCATCATCCCAGGAATTCAGTTACAGCTCAGGTGCCTGATGGTTCAGCCATAATATCCAGCCCAAATGGAAACTCTTCCTGGAAAGTGGTGATGAGCTAGGTCTCCATTTTCTTCATGCTGTCACTCAGTAAGCAACATTTTCTTTTTATTGACTTTTCTTAACACAAATAATGTATGAATGAATTATTCTTGGGAAAAAAGCCATACTAAAATATCATAGGTATTTTTCTTGATTCACATCCCACTTCCCATCTGGCCTCCTTCCTCAGAGGCAAGCACTGTAGTGAGTATATTTTGATTTTTCTAGACATTTTTTTATGCTTTTCTATATGCATATGTCTATGTGAAACTAAATGGTATGAGTGGGAGTCTTTAGCATAAATGATATTCTGTATGCATTGTTCTGTATCTGGACTCAACTATAAATCACTGAAAAATATGTGTTGAACATTTATTGTTTTGTTACATATGGACCTAAATGATTTGTTGGGAAAGCTGTGTGATATTGAACAGGATCAAATATCCCACCATTTATTTTATCCTTCTTCTTACTGATAAATAGCTGGATTCTTTCTTTCTTCCTTCCTTGCTTCCTTCCTTCCCTCCTTCCCCCACTCCCCAATTTTCTTTTTTTTCTTTTTTTTTTTTAATCACAGCAAAACCTCTTACCTTTAAAGCAAATCATAATCATGTTCAACCTTTTTGGATCAAAGGAGGCTTTTAGTTTTATTCTAAAAAGAAAATGCTCCCCAGAATTCCTTGGGCAGTAAGTACGTTAAATTGCTATAGGCCACACTGCCAAGATCTAACCAAAGAAATCTGAACACCAAGTCTCATTCTGTTCAGATTCACTGCTCCAGTATTTTAGCTCTGAGAGAATAAAAGTATGTTCAAAGAAATAAAAATGTCTTAAATAACGATGCTTTAAACAGTGCATTAATGAAAAGACAATATTAACCACTAGAGCAGTTCTTCTGAGTGTTAGCATCAAATAAAGTTTGCAGTTATCTCATGTTTATGGGGCAAAGTTTATTTTTAAAAGTCTTCAGTTTAAATAGGCATCTTTGTCAAGATATGGATCTAATAGTTTATACCACCTTATGAAAAGCAGTGTGCTATTATAACCCACACACGTGGGTAATAATAGGTTTAAACCAGACTTGCTTCAGGGCTTGACTACTGATTATCTAACCCTTCTGATGCTTGAGGGGAAAATCATACTGGATGCTGGCTTCTGGCCCCAGTTTCCATGTTATTCAGAATGGTTGGAGGTCCATGCTTTTTTGCCTAAACCACAAGATTATTGAAGTTGATGCTACCAAAGGCAATTTTCCTGTTGCTTCTTAACTCTGTTGAATTATTTCTTTATAATAAATTTCTAGAAGTGGAAATAACCTCTTTATGACTCTTAGTATGTGAATTTACTCAGTTGGTAAAGAATCCGCCTGCAATTCAGGAGACCCTGGTTCGATTCCAGGGTTGGGAAGGTCCGCTGGAGAAGGGATAGGCTACCCATTCCAGTATTCTGGCCTGGAGAATTCCATGAACTGTAGAGTCCATGGGGTGGCAAAGAGTTGGACACGACTGAGCAACTTTCACTTTCATGTGAATTTATCCTCGTGTTCCTCCAGAAGCATGGAACACATTTTCAGTGCTGCTGGCA
The DNA here is from genome assembly GCF_029407905.1 of Bubalus kerabau. Classification (NCBI taxonomy): domain Eukaryota; kingdom Metazoa; phylum Chordata; class Mammalia; order Artiodactyla; family Bovidae; genus Bubalus; species Bubalus kerabau. The sequence continues at coordinate 39,736,317 of NC_073643.1, read as the reverse complement.
AAATATATGCAATGATGGTAATAACAGTAACAAAATGGCTAGCTTCTGTTCTTTGAGTGTTTATTGTGTGTTGGGCACTGTGCTAAGTACTTTACACAACAACCCTGTATGCTAGGTACAATAATGATGCCTATTTTTGAAATAGGGTGATGAGATTCAGAGAATCAGAGAGGCTATTCAAGCTCCCTTAAGGTCACCCAGCTCATAAGTGTTGTCTCTCCATTACATGTTAAATAATAATCGTAATAACCAGCAGTAATAAATAACAAGTATTGTATGTTTAATCTATACCAAGTATTACCTGTACTGACATTATATTATTTATGTACATTATCCCTTTAATGCATATGCTTTATCACTGTAGCTTTATCTGCAATGGATGCTGTTGCTGCTGCTGCTAAGTTGCTTCATTTGTGTCCAGCTCTTTCCGATCCCATGGACTGTAGCTCTCCAGGGTCCTCTGTCCATGGGATTCTCCAGGCAGGAATGCTGGAGTGGGTTGCTTTGCATTCCTCCAGGGGATCTTCCTGACCCAGGGATCGAACCTGTATCTCATGTCTCTTGCATTGGCAGGTGGGTTCTTTACCACTAGTGCCACTTGGAAAGCCCATCTGCATTGGATATTGTACTTCAATTTTTCTTTCTTTTTTCTCTTTTTCTTATTTGGTAGATACAAAATCATCCCTTAGGATAAAAAAAAATGTTTCTTAATTGTAAAGATGAACATGCCTCCTATTTTACAGCTTCAGTAATTAAAACCCTAAAAATGCATTTGCATCTATCTAAAGCTCTACCCTCTGTCTTTTAATCTTGCTTTACCTCAATTTCCTTGAATTTTGTAAGGATTTAATAAATGAAAACAGGGAAAGCTTTGAGAGCAGAGTGCGGTCCATAGTAAGCAGCCTAATAAAGTTAGCTATTACTTAAGAATAACCTAATAATAACCACTCAAGCATAACCAGCCATCTATGGTTGAACTACTGCCCAGAGACCAGCTGTTGCTGGCTGTATATTTACCCCATTGGGGTGATTATACCCCCACATTGAACAGTCCCTTGTATGATGTCAGATCCCCAATTAATTAATTCTGGGGCTGGCCTGCCTTCTCCATGACAGGACTCTCTGCCCTTCAGTTCAGTGATTCATCATATCACAAGACTCCTCAAGATCTTTCTTTCAAGAAAAGCTATTAGCCTAAAAATGAAACTTGGAGAGCTTCCTTTCTGACTAAACAGGTTTTTATAGAAATCCAAGGAAGAAAATGATAAAACCAACTCTGTGGGCAAGTCAACATCCCCCGTCTAGAGGGAGGGGGCATGGGAGAAGTTTTCAATCACCTTTTCCCGAGACATCCTAAATCAGCTTCTCTTTCAGAAACAATATTAGTTCAGGTATCGCCTCTTTTCAACCAACATCTTCAGTTCCTAGGCTGACAACATCCTTTTTTCTTAACCCTCCGAGAACACTCCTGGTTAAATCTCCAGGCTGTCAGGTCTTAAGTTTGAAAAGATACGTGATAGGTGGGAATTCTCCCTCCAGCTCAGGGACCACCAACACTCAAAATCTGACAAAAAGGCAAATGGTAACATTTAAATGTTTCATACCTGTTTTTTTTTTTTATTTTATTTTCTGTAAGTACTCTCTGCTTATGATTCTCTAATAATAGAATAAGGGAACAGTCTGAAGCCTTAAGGACTTGAACATGAAAATGTGGTGGGGTGGGTTAGCTCTAAGAAGCTTTAACAAAGGAAGAGAAGGGAAGGTGTTTCGTTGGGTGACAAGGTATCTGGGAGTAGTCTTGCCATTGCTGTTTGCTGAGGCTTGGAGCCGGGGCTTCCCAGGTGGCTCAGCAGGTAAAGAATCTGTCTGCAATGCAGGAGACGTGAGTTCAGTCCTGGGTTGGAAAGATCTGCTGGAGGAGGGCATGGCAACCATCTGCACCATCCCTGTAGTAACATTCTTTCCTTTGAAAAGAGTCACATAGTTTAGCCTCCACTTAAGGGAAAGAGAAGTCAGCTCCATCATTCAAAAATAGGTGTGTCAAGGGAAATAGGGACAGATTTTAAAGCCCCACTGGCAGATACTAGATTAGGTCATTGTTGAACAAAATGCAGAACAGGTAGCTCCCTAAAATAGAATAAGGGAATTCCCCCAAAAATATTTGAGTAATTCCCCCAAAGAAAATACTATAGAGAGGGAAGTGGAAGCAGAGCAGTCAAAAAATAAACACAAAAGGAGGAAATGTCATGAAAAGTAGGCTTAAGAACGCTCTTTATATGACCGGAAGAGAAAGAATAGGGCCATGTGTATAAGAGCTTCAGCAAGACAGAATGGCATGATACATTGTGATGGATGAGATGAGCTTGTGATGTGATGAGCTTGTTCAGAAGAAAGCAAAATTGGCAGTGGGGTGACTGATGGCAGAGGCAAGGTCAGGGTACAAGAACTAGATGTAGTACGCACAGAAGGCTTAATTATGATGCTGATGAAGAAGAGATTCCAGCATGAGAGACAGGTTTATAGAACCAGCAATGCTTTAAAACCTATATAAGACAGATGGATAAAGGAAGAAAGAAAGATGGAATTCATGTACTCATAAAGGTATGATGAAGACGTCTGGGAGGGAGTGCCACAAATGAAAAGCAAAGCAAGCACAAAGAAGCTGTTGGATTTGCTGATGAGTGGCCTGCAGGCATGCACTCAACATGCATGCCAAGAATCAAATAAAATGCTTGATAAGAGCCATTCCATTAAGAGCATGCCATTGCAATGGTGAATTAGAAGAAGAAAAGGATGATAATGCTCCTGGGGTTTACCACCAAGTGGAACTTTACCAAAGTGAGGCCTAATCATGGTGTTGGGGCTCTAATCATGGGTGTTGGTGCTCAGGCCTTGCTACCTCCCACCATGTAACAACTGAGCTGGCTTAAGGACAACAGCAAGAGACTGGGGGGAAACAAAGCATCGTTATCCGCTCACTGACTTACTCAGGTTGTCGGTGTGGAGTTTGAGTGTGTGAACTGTAAACTTTATGTAGAGAGTCCTGCATCTAGTCCAGAGCACTACAAATTGTGGGATCAAGTCAATCTTCAAGACTTAGCTGTTCCTTCATGAAGGGATAGCACAACCCTGATACTGTGCCTGCATTCATGGCAGACATCACTAGTTGATTACACTTTTTTTGGAAGTCTGAATGTGGCCATGGGAATCCTTATGAGAATCAAAATGGTGCTCCAAACAGACACTACAAATTGATCAGAGTTGTAGTGCATGGTGAGCCCTATTTGCCACCCCTAGATCAGTCTGTCAAAGTGGGTGAATTCTTGGTCAGTAGGAGATAAAGAAAGTAGTATCCTTGGCAAAGGAGATGCCAGAGAACACAATATTCTCCAATCTGCTCATCCTCAGAGACACACATTACTCTCTTGAGGCCTCTGCTGTTTACCCTTAATTTCATATGTTGAAGTGTGTCAGCTGGTGAAGGAAGAGGACTATTGCAGAGGAAGAAACGAGTACTGTCCTAGTTAAAAGTGCAGTTGGAAGCAGGGAAAGAGGTTTGAAGAAGACCACCATCTAGGTCAGGTAATGGCATTTCAGATCAGATCAGTCACTCAGTTGCATCCGACTCTTTGCGACCCCATGAATTGCAGCACGCCAGGCCTCCCTGTCCATCACCAACTCCCGGAGTTCACTGAGACTCATGTCCATCGAGTCAGTGATGCCATCCAGCCATTTGGGGCTGGATAATTCTTTGTTGGGGGCGGGGGTTGGCAAACTGTACATCATGAGATGGTTAGCAACTTACTGACGCCAGTAGTGCTCCCCATCAAGTTGTGACAGTCAAGCATGTCTTCACACGCTGTCAAGTTTCCTGGGGTGTTTAAAGGGTACAGAATACACTTCAGTTGAAAATCACTGCCCTCAATGATAAAAATCACAGGATCAAATTCCAATATGAGTTCCAGTTCCCATCTCAAAAAAAAAAAAAAAAGAATTTTGTAATACTTCTCTCCATGATGATCAGAGACCTGATGGATTCTATAAACTCTGGCCAGTCCTCATTTTTTTTTTTTTTTTTGCATTAACTCCTCTGGCAGGTTCCCCTTAACAGGAGAAAGGGCAGTCTGTTTGTAGGTGTCGCGGGGGAGGCGCCCTCCTATCTGATGACTTCAAGACATCAGAAGCAGGTGGCGTGGCTGCTTGTACATTCACTGAAGGAAAGGGAAGGAGTAGGGTCACAAGTCTTAGGTCAGTCCCACCTTCAGTCCCACCTTTGCTAGCTGTTCCCTTTGCCTGGAGCTCTCTTTCCCACAGGTATGCATATGGCTGACTCTTTTTGATTAAACAGGGCTCAGTTGAAATGTCACTTTTTAAAAGACCACCCAACTAAAAATAGTGCTTCCTGCTCAATCATGCCTTATTTCATTATGAAACTGAACATGTTAGTCACTCAGTCATATCCAACTCCTTGAGACCCTGTGAACTGTAGCTGAGACCCTGTGAACTGTATCCATGGAATTTCCAGGCAAGAATACTGGAGTAAGTAGCCATTCCCTTCTTCAGGATATCTTCCCGACCCAGGGATTGAACCCAGGTTTCCAGCACTGCAGGCAGATTCTTTACCATCTGAGCCACCATTATAGTGTTGCATTTTTTCCTGTAATATTTAAGCTCTGAATTTGTTTCTTAGTTTGAGCATGTACTTATTTCCTACTTCCAAACACTCATCAAAGTGTGAGCCCCATTGGAGCAAGGATCTGTTTCATTCATTGCTGTATCCCTCTGTTACTGGCACTCAGTGGCAGCTCAAACAGTATGTTTTGTATGTGTGAGTAAAGTGTAGGGTACCTGCCGTAGTCATTACAAGCGTGATGGTGTAACGGTGTGCAACCAAATACGCTGCCGTCACCGTGCACTTTTACCCTGCACCGTTATTACCAGGCAGCAAGTCCCATTCAGCCATTGGTCGGCACAGCAGTAGGCCCCGCCCACAAGCAACCAGCTGTCAAGGCACAACTGTTAGTGAGGGCATTCAGCCACCTGTCAGAGTGGTGGTCCTCAGGTGGAGAGCAAGGTAAGAGGCAGATTCCGGCCTTGTCCCCAAAGCCCTGCAGCCTGTCCCCTGGCCTTAGGCTGGCGGGTGAGCTGGGGAGCCTAGGGAACAGGTTGGGGGCTGTGTCCTGCAGGGCTCCAGAGCCCGGCTCAAGGCCACTCACTGACCGGGCCCAGGCCTTGAGGCGATGGTGGACCTCTCCCCCATCCCCACCTCTGGGACCTGATGGCAGTGGCCATCTGCTTGGGTCAGAGGCTGTGGGACCTGGTCCCCCCTTGACCCACTGTTCAGGCAGCCTGAGGGCAGTTGGGTTACCTTCTGGCTCCCTCAGCTGGGCGAGGCCTGGGGACCTGGCCTTGAGGGAGAGCCAGTTGAGACTTACCTCCTCTCAGCCAGGACCGGGAGCTCAGAGGGTGAAAACTGTACCTGAAGGATCTTTCCTTCTCTTGTCAGAACAGAGAATAACATTCGTTTGTTGGAGATTTACAGGAATATTGTTATCTGACCATGACCTCAAGAACAAAAGCTCTGACACCAGAATTTGCAACAACTCACCACTCCCCTCCCTTACCTTTCCTAGAAAAAGGGCTTTGCTGAAAGCTTTGGGGGAGTTTGAGGCTTTTAAGGTATGAGTCACCCATCTCCTCGGGTGGCCCTCGATACACCTGTGTTCCAAACTCCAGTGTTTTGGTATCATTTGGCCTCACTGTGAGTCAGGCACCTGGACTTGGGTTTTGTTAACAATGGTAAAGCACATATGGAAATACAGGGAGCAGTGGGAGTGAGCACAGAGCTTGGAGACCTAAACTATATCATAATATGAAGGAAAAATGGCCTCAGATCTGAGACCAGCAGGCTCTGGCCAGGAGGAAAGACTAAAACAGTAAACCGCTATATGTATGTTCTAGAATGTCGCTATTAACTCACTCAGTCCTCGCAATAACCCCATGAAGTGGGTACCTTTGTTGGGTACCACTGCCATTTAACAAATGAAAAAGCCAAATGGGTACCCCAGAGGCTAAGCTAACTTGCTCAAGGTGATACTGCTCATGGTATGGAGAGCCCGGATATAAAATTGAAAGTTCTAGTGTTAGACCTACACCTTGAGCCATCACACTAATGGAGGAAGACAGAGGAGTAGCATGGTTGATGTCTCAGAGGAGAGAGACAACAGGATGTTAGAACCTGGAAGGAGTCCAGGCGGATCATGAAGAGAGAACAAAGAGGGTGGCAAGGGGTGAAGTAAGCCAGATAGGAGGTGATCAAGGGAGGCCTCATCAAGAGACTACACGTTAGCAAACTCTGGGAGTCATTCTTAATCAAGCACAACTCTCACATTGCAGCTTAACATCAGCCATCCCTTAACCCATTGGATGGGTTTAATTTCTTATGACCAGGTCCAGTTTATCAGTTGGTAATATTTAGAAAGGTGTTCATGATAGCTGTCCTCACTCCAACCACCATTTACAGAGAGAACAAAAACACTGAGCCCAGGTGCTTAGCATCCTGGTTTGTTTTATTTTTTAAAGAAAAAGCAACCGAGAATTAGTTTTTATCCTGGAATAGATGGTTTGTCCAGCTGTAGATGCTGTAGAAAGGAAGCTGAATGTTAATTAGATGTCAACAGTAATTATGGTGATTATGTTTTTTGAATAGCTATTGGGAATAGCTAGATCCACATCGAGAATACAATGTGAATGACATTTTAATAGTTTTTAAGAGAAAAAGAGAGCAGCCTGTTACTAAGGAAATTACAGTGAATAGAATTATAGTAAAATAGATGTCTTAACAAAGGACTGTAACAATGATAATAGTCACACATGAAGTATATGGGATATATTGAGGAAAATCATGAAAAATAGTTTTTGAGACAGAATCTCGTATTTAAAAGAAAACCAATTATCTTAAATCTCTGCCTCAGGGTTTCATTGGAATGTTTTAGACTGTATCTTTCTGATTTTTCTTAGAACTGGGTCATATCACAGATTTTATAAACCTATCATTTTAATGGTATTTTAATTACATGCTTTTTATGTACTACAGGGACTCTGGTTCTGCAATAACTTCTATGATCATTTGCTTCATAAGACATTTTTATTTAATTAATTTATTTTTAGTGTTTTTTATAGTCATAATTTGGAGTATCAGTATGTAAAGCAGATATTTATATTTATTTATTTTTTTTTAATATTGAAGGAGGCCTCCTTTTTATTTAAAAAAAAAGTCACTTGATTCTTTTAAATAGAGCATCTGCTTTATGTATTTAACACATTTCATATAAACCTTGGGGGTAAGGCAAGATTAATCTGTCTTCTCAAGCCAGAATTTAAAAATCTGGAGAAGGGAGAGGCATTGCTCTAATTTCTTGGAGTCCCAAATTACTAGTGAGCAGTATTGACAAACATCCTAGCATTTATTTAGTTGTTTGTTCAACAAATATTTGCTGCAGACCTACCAGGTGTCACATATCAAGAAAGAGGAGTAGGCAGTAATCCACACGTTATTTGGTAACTTCCCTAAGAAAAGGACATATCAGCATTGGTGTTAGTGGCTCTCTACCACAGCTACTGCAGTGTGGGTGACCCCTCACCTCTACCAGTTGAGAAATGTGGCTGACATACAGTGATGAAGAAGAGACACTCAGACCCTGTCCATGACCATCTATGGGAGGTCTTCAGAAAACAGTGGGCACAATCAGTAGTCTACCAGAAGAAATACCTGAAACTATCTATCACATGGATGATATGCAACAAGGATTAAGGAAATATTCTGGGAAGAAATGAACTATTGACTAATAGGAAGGTGGTACCAAATTCAAGGGGCACGAGTGAACATCTGATGCCGAGCTGAAGGCAAGAAAGTGGTACCCACCCAAGGAAGTGAAAACAGTTCTGTTAGGCTAGATCATAAAGGATGGAGGAGGTTTTGTTCAGTGTCCAGTTCAGATAAGTTCAGGACCCTGTGAAAGCCAGGAGTTTTTCTCCAGAGCAATCAGAAGCAGATAAAGGGTGTTCGGCAAGAGTGAAGAGATTGGATTAACCTTTGAGGAGGCTCTTTCAGGCTGAGTGGTTTGGTAAGACCAAGATTGTCAGCAGGGAGAGTGGTTAGGTCGTTCCTTCCTGTGAGATGCTGGGTAGAAGATGGGGGTGGCTAGCGCTGAGGGATAGAAAACAATAAATGGGATTTGAAGAGAGCTTTAAGTAACAGAAACTGCAAAACTTGGTTCACTATAGCTTGAATCCTGTGTTACTGGGGAACATTTTGATGTGCCAAATTCAGCAATAATAACAAAGTTAGGTGGCAGGGCTGGGGTTTAGGCGCTGGCAGTTTGACTCCAGAACTCATGTCCTTGCTGGAAATAAATGGAAACCAATAATGGGATTCATATAACATCTGAGTCTTGAGGTATATGGGTTAATAGTGTATTTTTTTTTTTTTTTTACTACCGATACTCTGTACTTGTCAGGACCAATATCCTTGTGTTTTCAGTGAGATTTATTCCTTTTGCTATGGAGAAAACATATGTTTAGGATGAGAAGGAGAAAAAGGAGGGACAAAATCAATTATTTTATGGCAAGAGTTAGGTATCTAGTACTTTACCTGTGCCAGGTACTTTTCTAGGTGCTTCATTTTTATTCCTCACCCTGCCAGTTGCAGGGGATATGTTATCTTTAATCTTTCAAGCAATTCAAGGAGGCAGACAGTGTGTGATGGATTCAGAACCTGGGATTGACCATGATTTAGCTTTATGTGGCTTAGGTCTTTCCTCTTGGACAGGCCAGAGCCCAGCCTGGCACTTGTTCTCTTTTCAGAGCATTCTGCTGCCTCTCAAAGAGAAAAGGAAGACAGATGTGCAAGGCAGGTAGATGGTGAGGCAAAAAGAAACAAGGATACAAAAATCAGAGAAGAAAAGGAAAGCTTTATTGAGTGTAGAATTTGGAACTGGGTAATCTCACAAGCAGGTCTCATTAGAATAACAGAATTCTTTCTTCAAGTTGGTGCCAAGTTCCTCGATAGAGGGGTAGTGTGTTCTGTTAGCTTTAGTGCTCTGCTTTGAACTCTACAATTAAATGTCAGGACCAACACAGAAGTTCCAGTCTAGACATTTTTACTGCTGGTAGAAATGGTTGGTGCCTATGAATTGTTAAAGATCAGTCTTTGTTGAATAATTGAGAGTCCAAGGAATGTTAGTTTGCCTCTGTGTTTCCTTGGAGTAGGCTATATCTAGACTCAGTTCATCTGTTCCTAGTCCCAGGATCTTAAAATTGGAGGACTGAGCACTGACAGTTTAAATGATTTATTTACTTATTAAGAGTTACACATGTCCCTGGTGGTCAAGCTTACACAAAGTTGTCTCTGTTGCATCTTGGCTTTCCGTGGAGCTCACCAGAACTGTTCACAGCTGCAGCAGCAATCACCTATTGCAGCACAGACTAGGGTGGTTCATGAGTAGCAATGCTATGTCTGGGTGGTTTCTTTATCTGTGATTATTAGAAGGTATAATTTACAGTAAACTCTCAAAAAAATGCTTGGGTGAATGAAAGGTAACAAAAATGATGAGCAGTTTATCCTTATAGGTAGAGAGGTGGTAGTCATCTAGTGCTCAAGCCTCTGGATGCTGAGGTCAGATTGTTTGAGTTTAGATCATCCCAGCTGCCAGTTTGGCAGTTAGCTCTCTTGACTTCAGTTTTCTCACCTGTAAAGTGGAGATAATACTATTGTTAGATATTCCACTGAAAGTGCTTAATAGGGCCTGATGTACGGTTAGTGCTCAATGTGTTAGTTATTACTTACTTGTCACCTCTAATAACTTACGAACGAAACGCCTTACTTGATAATTTTACACAATTTTGCAAAAATACCTTTGCTCAAGAGAAAAAAAAAAAGGAATACACATGCATAAATCATTCTTTTGAGAGGTGGATCCAGTGCTGCAGTCTAGTCTTGTTGGGGAGCAAAACCAATGAAATGAGTAGAAGGGGTGCCTTGCTCAGTCACGTCCGACTCTTTGCCACCCTGTGGATTGTAGCCTGCCACACTCCTCTGACCATGGGATTCTCTAGGCAAGAACATAGGAGCGGGTTATCATTCCCTCCTCCAGGGAATCTTCCTGACCCAGGGATCAAACCCATGTCTCCTGCAGTTCCTGCATTGGCAGCAGATTCTTTACAGCTGAGGCACTTGGGTAGAAGGGGTACTCAGATGCTAAACTGTCCCAGCCAACTACAGATATTAGGGCTCTCCTGTCAACAGCACCTGTCTTTCAGAAGGTCAGAGTGCCCAAGTCCATTTGAGGGCGTCCACTTGGGTTGGGGTCTGCAAAGACACTGGACATGCTAAGGGTACCTTTCTATTGAGTGATTCACAGGCACTTTTAGCAAACTGGCTCACTGGTCTTCTGAGAAAGGCAACATGATGCACTCACAGAAGTTCATAGGCTTTTTCTTGACTTCCCCTCAGCTGCCCACAGAGAGCCTCTGCAATCTCCCCGCTTACCCCACCCGCTTCTCCTCTTCATGGGGTCTCTCCTGTGTGACTCTGCCAACCTCCCTTAGAATTCTGAGCCCCTCTACTCTCTCATCTACCCCCTGGGGCTGAATGACCCTTAGTCTGTCTCCCTACAGATGAATCAATCTGCAGCTTCCTTTTTTCTTGTTCACATAAGGTCACAGCATAAACCCCATCTCCTTCCTTCATTCCTCAGAGGCTTCCATTTTGATTCTCAAAAGCCCTTCTCTCAATAGCATTCCTTACATATCAAAAGTCATGGTTTCAGAGCTATTGTTTCTGATGTTAGCTTGAAGAACATATTTTGGAATTCAGAAACACTGAACATCAATTTTTTGTTGTTGTTGCTCTCTTTACATTTATGCTGTAACTACACCAGTTCTCCTTGAGGCAATGTGGTTCTTCAGATGGACATAATCAAGGGAGGGAATAAAAGCACAGTGACTGATGCTTCAAGATCATATCTTGCTGTATTATATCCACTCATTCTGAGTCCCACTTTCAGTTTCAGCAAGTTGCCTCCTCTCTTTGACTCTGTGTTGGCATTGATCCCTGGGCTCTGCTGTGTTACCCCCCTAATGAAGATGTAAAACAAGGACCAGGGTGATGGGAATTCACTGAAGTTCACGCTCATTTTTTTCAACATCTTTTGGTCCTTATTTTACAGATGAGGAAACTGAGATCCAGAAAATTCTAGGCCATCATTTTCACTGTTTATCATATATTTTCAGCTTCCCTTTTAAGTGCTGTTCTACTCCCTTGGTATTAAGTATATTTACATAATTTACTTCAGTAAATAAATTATGAGAAGTGGTACATGTTATGTATGGGTGGAAGCTCTGAGAGCCAATGCACAATTTACCACGCTCTCTTTCTTTGTGCTTCAGCATCATTCCTGGTGATGGAAACTTGATTCAGTTAAATGCTAGAATAAGGATGACATAGAGCACAGCCCTGTCTAACCTTCAGTGAACAGGTAGCAACATGCAAGAAAGAAAACTTCCTTGTTTTAAGCGACTGGGTTTTCAGTTTGTTTGTTAACCCAACTTGACCTTGATCATCCTGATTCATTTAGATGTCATTCATTCATGCACTTATTTATCCAACAAATAATTAGTGAATGTAGACTCTGCCAGATATGGGCTAGATACTGCAAAAGAAAATCATGGTCCTTACTGTTATAACCTCTGATACTTTGTCCACCAAAGTCATGCAGTTAATAAAATAAGTTGGGTTTCATACTTAAACCATTGGATTCCAGAGTTTGTACTCTGAAATGCTGCATTCTACTATCTCAAATAGAAATTTCTAGAGTAGTTTGCAACTGACTTTAAAAAACATCTTTCGGGGGCTAGGTCTTGTCTATCTTAGCATAGTAGGCTAAATTCTTAATGTGTTGTCAGTAGAGTTGTAATGGACAAAGTAAATAAACTTAGACTTACCATCAAACAGAGACTGAACAAGATGCTGAAATTTTGGCCTTGTTTTAGGGAGATGGCATTCATCATGTTTTCTGCGTGTCTAGCATCTTTTAAATTTGCTATTATGTTTACAGGATTTTCCTACTTGCGGGTTCTGTGCAACAAGAATACAGAAACGTATAACAACTCTCCACCAAGCACATTCACCCTCTCTAGACCGCAATTCAGAAATGAGCAATCAGTGGGAAAAGGCTTACTGTGGAATTTGCTTAGCTGATGAGGGGAAACAGAGAGCTCCCTGGTGTTGAGAGCAGGGCTGGCAGGGCTGAGTGCCTGCCATGTGCGTCACATCTGTAATGAGGCTGCAGTGTTGAAAGTAGCTCGTTCCTTAGTACTGGTGCTAGAGGAAGCAGCGTTCTTCTCATCAGGCTAGTTCTGGAACATGATTTGGGACATTATTCCTAGAAATTTGGCTTTAAGCCCAGTTCTCTAAACGTCCCAATAATTTTGTGAGCTACCCGCTATCCTTTAATGAACTTGTTTTCTGCTTAATCAGCCACAGTCAGCTTCTGCTTCTTGCCGGGAAGAACCCCAACTGATGCTGTGTGGAAGCTGAGTCAGAAAAGTTTCAAGCCAGATCCTGAGGAAGGAAAGCAGCAAATGACTAACCTAAAGGTGTGTAGGTGGGTGGAGAGTTAAAGTCTAGGAAATCTGAGATCAAAGGTGGGAAGGTTGAAAAGGAGGTGAGCCTCAGGTTTCCCATGAACAAACTGGGTTGAACAGCATCCTTCTCCAGGCCTATGGCTCTTAGACCTGTTCATTCAGTCACTGAACAAATATTTATGGAGCACATACTGTGTGCCTGACCCCTGCTCAGGACGGTGGGAGATGTAATGCTGGATAAACAGCATAATCCCAATAGTTCTGTGTAATGGGAAGGCTGGCCCTAATCAAATGACTGCATTAATGAGCAAATACATTATTACAAAAGGATAATAAAATGATGTGATACTCTGTGCAAATAGGGAGAAGGCAATGGCACCCCACTCCAGTACTCTTGCCTGGAAAATCCCATGGACAGAGGAGCCTGGTGCACTGCTGTCCATGGGGTCGCTAGGAGTCGGACACGACTGAGCAACTTCACTTTTACTTTTCACTTTCATGCATTGGAGAAGGAAATGGCAACCCACTCCAGTGTTCTTGCCTGGAGAATCCCAGGGATGGGGGAGCCTGGTGGGCTGCCATCTATGGGGTCGCACAGAGTCGGACATGACTGAAGTGACTTAGCAGCAGCAGCAGCAGCTGTGCAAATAATAGGATGATATGAGCAAGTGTGGGAGAGCAGAGAAACCTTCCCGAGGAAGTGATTTTGAAGCTGAGATCAGAAGAGTAGAAACAAGCAGTGGGTGGGACACAGCAGAAGAACATTCCAGGAGATGTAAACAGCATGTGCCAGAGACAGGCTGAACATGGTCTATCTGAAGCACTCTAAAGCTGATGAGATTGAAGGGAACAGGAAAGGTGATAACGGAGTGAGATAAAGCTGTAGTAACATAGCAGAGTCAGGGAGGGCACTATAGAGTTTGAAAGCTCAATTAAAGATTTTGATCTTTTCCCTGAAATCAGTAGGAGGCTGTTGAAGAGTTTTAGGTTGTGGGCTGACACTGTCAGATTTGCATTCTGAAATGCCATGCTGATTATAGTGGGGACAGTATATGTGGTCCCAGAGTGGTTTGAATATGAGCAAGTGAATTAGGAGCCTATTGCAATCATCTAGGCATGAGCAGGTTACTCGATCAGGCTGGGGCATTGGCAGGAGACAGGGAAAAGGTAGAGTAATGAGAGAGGTAAAGAAGAGGAGAATCAATGAGCTACACAGTGAACTAACATAATGTAATTTGTGGATCTCAGCTTTTCTGACTTGGACAATTTATGAAGAACCATTGGAATGACATAAGTTTTGGCCACAAAAGAGCAGAGACAGTACATGCTGAGATAGGGGTGTCTTTGTAACATTCAAGGGAGGACAGGAAGTACATAGACAGTTGAATATGCAAATCTGAAACTTTGTGAAGAGTTTTGCATCAGAGATATCTCTCTACTCATCTTAAAGGCAGAATCTTCTCTTAATCCCATATCCCTAATTTGTCTCCCCTTCTCTCTCCCTTTTGCTAACCACAAGTTTGCTTTTTTGCGTCTGTGAGTCTATTTCTGGTTTGCATATACATTCATATGTATTAATTTTTAGATTCTACAAATATGTGATACCTTATAGTGTCTGTCTTTCTCTGTCTGCCTTATTTCACTTAGCAAAATACTCTCTAGGTTCATCCAAATTGCTGCAGATGTCAGCGTTTCATTCCTTTTATAGCTGAGTAATTTTTTAAATATTCCATCGTATATATTTATAACACATTTTCTTATCCTATATATAAAATAGATAAGGAATAAGCATATACTGTATAGCACAGGAAATTATACCTGTTATCTTGTAATAATCTGTAATGGAATATAATTTGCAAAAATACTGAATCACTATACTGTATACCTGAAACTAGCATAATTTCATAAATAAATTATACTTCAATTAAAGGTAAATAAATAAAATTTTTAAAACCACACAAAACTGGGGAGAGGAAAAACAGAATCTTCTGAAGCTACTATCTGACTACATCCAGACTGAAAAACCCATTTATTTGATGCAGGGTTTTATTTATTTATTTGGCTGCACCAGGTTCTAGTAGTGGCATGCAGGATCTAGTTCCCGACCAGGAATCAAACCCAGCCCCCTGCATTGGGAGCATGGAATCCTAGCCTCTGAACCACCAGGGAAGTCCCTATTCAATGCTGTCTTATCGAGCATAGACCTAGTACCAAGTGTGGGCATACAGAGAAAGAAAGGGTACACGCTGACTTAGAGGAGCGTATAGTGTAGTTGAGAATTAAAAGGGTCAAGACGCAAGCATAATAAAATGTAAGCAATGGAGGTATGGATAGAAGTCTTTGAAAAAACACATTTGGAGGTGTATTTTAGGGTTGAGGTATAGGTATGAGTAGCATTCTGGGACTTGGGGACAGTGCTGCAAATGCTTAGAGACATCTGACAGTACATTGTTCTTAAGGAATCACCAGTATTATTAAGTAAGGCTGAAGTACGGAGAAGGCAATGGCACCCCACTCCAGTACTCTTGCTTAGAAAATCCCATGGATGGAGGAGCCTGTTAGGCTGCAATCCATGGGGTCGCTAAGAGTCGGACACGACTGAAGTGACTTAGCATAGCATAGGGGGTTTGGGGACTGGGCAGTAGTAGAAAATGAGGCTAGAGATTTAGGCAGAATCCTGATATCAGCCACGCTATAAAAATGTATAACTGTAACCTAAAGATTGCCAGGTGTCACAGAATCATTTCAAGTATGGGAGAATGGAATCCGATTTGTGTCTTACATAGATTACTCAGCCAAAGTCTTGGTGGACGGCTTTAGCAAGAGATGGATCTGGAATATGCAGACTTGCTCTCTGCCTCATTTTGGTAGAGGATTTTGTATTTATTAGTGCCTTTAGGGTTCCAAGTGTCTATATCATCATCTTATCTCATTTGAATCAAGGCAATGAGAAAATGCTGCAAATCAGTGTACTATTATACTTCATCCTCTTCGTGGTTAAATTAGATAATGATCACAAAATGACATTGGCTTGCTCACTTGTTAGACGCCATAAAATAACCTTCCTCATTAAACAACCATTTTCTCATCACAAAGGAAATTTGGAAGAAGGTACAGCGTGTCTTTAATCTCTCTTTAATTGATGTGTATTACCTTCTGTCATATTCCATGATTCACGATGTCTTGACTGCAGTGACAACTATAAAGGCCCTTTATCTTCTGCCACAATTTGCCAAAGGCTCAGAGGGTAGCTTTTGGAGGTAAAAGTTTGGATTTGTTTGGTCTTAATTTAAATAATGAGTAAATAATTGAGAACAAATTCTAAGAAGGAGTCCCTGAAAGCTTATGTAATGTCTTATTGGGCCCACCAATAAAGTAAGATAGAAAATTAAGTTTTGTTAGTTACACTAAAGCCGTTTTCTAGTCCTTCACTAATACAGGTGATGAGGACAAAAATTAAGACAAGATACTTGGAACAAATAGAGCCCAAGTACCACTTCAACAGAAAACAGCTCTGCTAAACTAGAATTTACAAGGGCAATACTATGCATGTTTCTGGCTTTCGCTGTTCAAATCACTATGAGCTCTTTTCTTATGTATGTTGTTACATGTTAAATTGCTGGCAATTGCTGCTCACAGAAATTTCTGCTTGGGAAAGAGCTAAGGATCTAAGGGACTTGGGGGGGAAGATCAACACCAAGTGTGTTTTCCACTCTGCTCTGATGCTAATGGCTCTTGTGCTATGAAGTTACGGGGGACTTGAACATTAACAAAGGAAATGATCTTTTAAAAGCAAGGAGCTGCAGTATCATCAAATAAAGACATTTCTTAATTTATTCTTTTTTAGTGACAATTGAAGATGAGAATACATTCCAAGAGGAAAAAAAAAATGTATCTCAGAAATAAAAACAAAGACCCATCTGTAACTTGAGTATCTTGATTGACAACCTATGTTATGAAGCCGATATTGTGAATAATGATTCTTATGTGGGAAGAAAAGCAAAGGAGGCTTACAGTGGTTTACTAACAGCTTTCTGCTGGCTAAACAGCTGAAAAAATATAGTTGACAGTAATTAGTTTTGTGTTTCTTTTTCTCAAAAACATTAAACATTTAACACCTTTTTAACAAAACACACAATAGAAACCCATCTGATGAGTTCTTTAGTCTTTGGAGTTTCATTAAGCTATGAATGTTTCACCTCAGCCTGGGTTCTGAGTCTGTTGATTTGGAAGAAGTGTAAAAGGAGACTTTGCTTGGCAAATCTGCCAAATGCCTTCATCATGGGAACAGTGATAATAAGATGTCAGCAGTGCTGGGGTCGGGGGAGGGAAACAAAAAACACAAAACCTATTTCTGCCTCTTCATTATTGCAGTTTAGAAATATTGTGAATATTAAAGGTGATTACAGAAACTTTCAAAACCATCTACTACTAATGAAAAACTGGAAAATTTATTCACTAAATATTTTGAAACAGTCAAGATCAAATCCACCTGTTATTGAGGGGGTTGTTTTTTGAAGTTAAAAGAAAATGTTTTTTGGGGTAGAGAATATGAGAGTCTGGTTGCTGAATGTATAAACAGCAGCTTTTCAGGTTAGATATATGGTAATTCAAGCCGTATCATTTGCACATGACGTTATTTAGCCAACATGTTCACGCTTAACTCTTCTCCTTATGTATATGTGTATATTTTGAAATTTACCACTTTCTAACTTACAGTGAGGTCGTTAAGTATTTTCTGTCTAAGCGGTGAATATTTCCTAAACTCAGTGATGTGTGCAGGAGTCTTGTCCTGGTTCCCAAGAGCCAATGGGCAAATTTTCAGGGACTTTGTGAGCTGGTTGTTATTTTTAAACATGGTCATTTTTTTTTTTTAATTAAATCATACAGACTTAGAATTGAGTAAGTTATATTGGATGGGAGGGGATTGGGGGAAAATCGAGATATATATATGTATGTATGGCTGAGTCCTTTTGCTGTTCACCTGAAACTGTCACAACATTGTTCGTTGGCTATACCCCGGTAACAAAATAAAAAGTTTGTTGTTCCGTCACTAAGTCATGTCCAACTCTTTGGGACCCCATGAACTGCAGCACGCCAGGCTTTCCTGTCCTTCACTATCTCCTGAAATTTGCTCAAACTCACGTCCATTGAGTCAGTGATTCCATCCAACCATCTCATCATCTGTTGCCCCCTTCTCTTGCCCTGTCTTTCCCAGCATCTAGGTCTTTTCCAATGAGTTGGCTCTGTGCATCAGGAGGCCAAAGTATTGGAGCTTCAGCTTCAGCATCAGTCCTTCCAATGAATATTCAGGGTTGATTTCCTTTAGAATTGACTGGTTTGATCTCCTAGCTGTCCAAGGGCCACTCAAGAGTCTTCTCTAGCACCGCAGTTTAAAAACATCAATTCTTTGGTGCTCAGCCTTCTTTATGGCCCAACTCTCACATCCATACATGGCTACTGGAAAAATCATAGCTTTGCCTATGTAGACATTTTTTGGCAAAGTGATATCTCTGCTTTTTAATACACTGTCTGGGTTTGTCGTAACTTTTCTTCCAAGGAACAAGCATCTTTTAATTTTGTGGCTGCAGTTACCATCCATTTAAGAAATAATAATAACAATAAATAAAAATCTATTGTGTCAAAAAAAAAGAACTTCATAAGTTATATTAGAAAAAGAATAAACACTTAAAAGTCACCATTTTCTAATTATTTCACTACCTCTTACTGTAATCTGTACTCTTAGAGTTATTCTTGTGTGTTGTATTATTACATTTCAGTTCACATGACTATATGTAGTAAGAAGCTTGGCATTATATTATACTTCATTCTACTTTATATGAGTGTGTGTATGTCTCACTGCATAGACACAATCATACTCAGGATATGTATCAAACATGCCTAAAGTATGAATGTTGTCACTGTTCTCAGTCTTTCCACCCAATAATCTGGAAAATCTTATTACATTTACCCAGATTTTAGGCCCATGATCCACTAAGATTTACTGGAATAGTTGGTTTCAGTTCAGTTCAGTTCAATTCAGTCTTTCAGTCGTGTCCGACTCTTTGCGACCCCATGAATCGCAGCACGCCAGGCCTCCCTGTCCATCACAAACTCCCAGAGTTCACTCAGACCCACGTCTATCAAGTCACTGATGCCATCCAGCCATCTCATCCTCTGTCGTCCCCTTCTCCTCCTGCCCCCAATCCCTCCCAGCATCAGAGTCTTTTCCAATGAGTCAACTCTTCGCATGAGGCGGCCAAAGTACTGGAGTTTCAGCTTCAGCATCATTCCCTCCAAAGAAATCCCAGGGCTGATCTCCTTCAGAATGGACTGGTTGGATCTCCTTGCAGTCCAAGGGACTCTCAAGAGTCTTCTCCAACACCACAGTTCAAAAGCATCAATTCTTCGGCGCTCAGCCTTCTTCACAGTCCAACTCTCACATCCATACATGACCACAGGAAAAACCATAGCCTTGACTGACGGACCTTTGTTGGCAAAGTAATGTCTCTGCTTTTGAATATGCTATCTAGGTTGGACATAACTTTCCTTCCAAGGAGTAAGCGTCTTTTAATTTCATGGCTGCAGTCACCACCTGCAGTGATTTTGGAGCCCAAAAAAAAGAAAGTCTGACACTGTTTCCACTGTTTCCCCATCTATTGGCCATGAAGTGATAGGACCAGATGCCATGATCTTCGTTTTCTGAATGTTGAGCTGTAAGCCAACATTTTTACTCTCCTCTTTCACTTTCATCAAGAGGCTTTTGAGTTCCTCTTCACTTTCTGCCATAAGGGTGGTGTTATCTGCATATCTGAGGTTATTGATATTTCTCCCGGCAATCTTGATTCCAGCTTGTGCTTCTTCCAGCCCAGCGTTTCTCATGATGTACTCTGCATATAAGTTAAATAAGCAGGGTGACAATATACAGCCTTGACGTACTCCTTTTCCTATTTGGAACCAGTCTGTTGTTCCATGTCCAGTTCCAATTGTTGCTTCCTGACCTGCATATAGGTTTCTCAAGAGGCAGGTCAGGTGGTCTGGTATTCCCATCTCTTTCAGAATTTCCCACAGTTTATTGTGATCCACACAGTCAAAGGCTTTGGCATAGTCAATAAAGCAGAAATAGATGTTTTTCTGGAACTCTCTTGCTTTTTCGATGATCCAGCGGATGTTGGCAATTTGATCTCTGGTTCCTCTGTCTTTCCTAAAGCCAGCTTGAACATCAGGAAGTTCACGGTTCACATATTGCTGAAGCCTGGCTTGGAGAATTTTGAGTATGACTTTACTAGCGTGTGAGATGAGTGCAATTGTGCGGTAGTTTGAGCATTCTTGGGCATTGCCTTTCTTTGGGATTGGAATGAAAACTGACATTTTCCAGTCCTGTGGCCACTGCTGAATTTTCCAAATGTGCTGGCATATTGAGTGCAGCACTTTCACAGCATCATCTTTCAGGATTTGGAACAGCTCAACTGGAATTCCATCACCTCCACTAGCTTTGTTCGTAGTGATGCTTTCTAAGGCCCACTTGACTTCACATTCCAGGATGTCTGGCTCTAAATGAGTGATCACACCATCATGATTATCTGGTTTAATAGCACCTTAATAGTTTATATTCATGTTTTAAGACTTTTTTTTTATGTCAATCATTTTTAAAGTCTTTGTTGAATTTGTTACAGTATTACTTCTGTTTTATGTTTCAGTTATTTGTATGCAAAGCATTTGGGATCTTAGCTTCCCCACCAGAGATCAAACTCTCACCACTTTCATTGGAAGGCAAAGTCTAACCTCTGGACTGCCAGGGAAGTCCCTTTGTATATATTT
Organism: Bubalus kerabau; assembly: GCF_029407905.1. Taxonomy (NCBI): domain Eukaryota; kingdom Metazoa; phylum Chordata; class Mammalia; order Artiodactyla; family Bovidae; genus Bubalus; species Bubalus kerabau. The sequence goes on along the minus strand of NC_073643.1, from coordinate 39,715,851 downwards.
TACATTTCATCTTGAAGGGCAATGTTTTTGTACCTATACATTTTTTCTACTTTGTCTAGAGTTCCTCCACATGCATCCTGAAAAGGAATTGTACCTCAGTAGTATGTCACCAGAGAAGGCAATGGCACCCGACTCCAGTACTCTTGCCTGGAAAATCCCATGGACGGAAGAGCCTGGTGGGCTGCAGTCCATGGGGTCGCTAAGAGTCAGACACAACTGAGCAACTTCACTTTCACTTTTCACTTTCATGCATTGGAGAAGGAAATGGCAGCCCACTCTGGTGTTCTTGCCTGGAGAATCCCAGGGATGGGGGAGCCTGGTGGGCTGCCGTCTATGGGGTCGCACAGAGTTGGACACGACTGAAGTGACTTAGCAGCAGCAGTATGTCACCGGTCAAACTCTTATTTATTGGAGGCCTTATGGGAGGGATCCCAGCCTGCCCCTCAGAGGCTCTGTAAGTAATTAGACAGTGTAAGTAGTGGTAAGCCTACTGGATGTGGACTCAGCCCATCTAAGTTCTAGGTTCGGTCTTTTCTCTAGGTCACTGAGTCAACCTGGAATAGACGTTTCCCTGCCTTAACCTCAAAATTGCTATAACCATCAAAATGGAAGTAGGACTAGACAAACTCTGAGTTCACTTACAGCTCACACTCTGATGTCTGATATTTAGAGGTAGAAAGTAATTCCCAGGCACATTTTTTACTGCCCTGCCTACTCTCATGGGCTCAAGGAGTGTGGTGCAAGGGAGGAGAGTTAAACTGAGAGTCTTGTGGGGACAGAGCCACCCCAGAGGTTGAAAACTGGCAGCCCTCATGTCATTTCAGGTCTCAAGCCTGATAGTTTGTCCTATATAATGTTTATTTAGATGGTGACTGCAGCCATGAAATTAAAAGACGCTTGCTCCTTGGAAGGAAAGTTATGTCCAACCTAGATAGCATATTCAAAAGCAGAGACATTACTTTGCCAACAAAGGTCCATCTAGTCAAGGCTATGGTTTTTCCTGTGGTCATGTATGGATGTGAGAGTTGGACTGTGAAGAAGGCTGAGCGCCGAAGAATTGATGCTTTTGAACTGTGGTGTTGGAGAAGACTCTTGAGAGTCCCTTGGACTGCAAGGAGATCCAACCAGTCCATTCTGAAGGAGATCAGCCCTGGGATTTCTTTGGAGGGAATGATGCTGAAGCTGAAACTCCAGTACTTTGGCCACCTCATGCGAAGAGTTGACTCACTGGAAAAGACTCTGATGCTGGGAGGGATTGGGGGCAGGAGGAGAAGGGGACGACAGAGGATGAGATGGCTGGATGGCATCACTGACTTGTTGGATGTGAGTCTGAGTGAACTCCAGGAATTGGTGATGGACAGGGAGGCCTGGCGTGCTGCGATTCATGGGGTCGCAGAGAGTCGGACACGACTGAGCGACTGAACTGAACTGAACTGAACTGAAATATTATTTTCCTATGTTTAAAAGTCAAAATTTCATTTCAAAGTTCGGATTGCCAAGTTTTCTTGAAAAATGGAAAGATTTAAGAACCTTAGTTCCCACATTTCCTGATTTCAGTGAGATCAGGTGTGTAGAAGTAGCTGCTCCCGTTCAGCAGGTCAGGGACTTTGTAGGATATCCATACTTTGAATACTGACTATAAAGGCTGATTTTTCCAGGAAAGACAGATGGAATTCTCATATAAGGATCACAGCAATCTACTTGCTAAACACAAGATAGAGAAAAGATCTTTGTAGACATCAGTTTATTAATAGTACTAGGAGTAGGTTCATTTGCTTTGTTGAAAGCAGTCCACTTGGTGAAATTCCAGTTTCTTCACATTAAAACTTTCCTAGAGAAATAGCTATAATGGTTTGCATAAAATTTTAAGGCTGTATCTACATAGGAATAAATCTAACAAAGGAAGTATAAGATCTTTATGGGAAAAAGTGCAAAATGTTATTAAGACATCTAAAAGAAGACAGGAGAAATTGGTTAGATTTAAAAAAATGCCCATGGATGAGAAGACTCAATATTGTAAAGATGCAAATTTCTCCAAATTGGTCTATAAATTCAATGTAATTCAAATACAAAAAATGCCTCAACTGTTTTTAGGTAAATTTATTCTCCATTTTATCTGAAGAAGTAAAATCCAGGAAAGGCCAAGATAATTCTGAAAGAGAGGGTAAAAGAGGAGCTATGGTTATAAATGTCATATGAAGCTTATTGCAAAGATACTATAATTAAAACAGTATCTTAATGGTTCATTAATAATCAAATACACCAGTGCATCAGAATAGAAAGCTTAAAAATAGACCCATGTTTATATGGGAATTGCTTATCTGACATTGAAAATCAGTGGAATAAAGATGAACTATTTGATAAGTAGAGTTAAGGAAATTGGCTTTCTTTAGAGGAAAAAATAATTCTATTCCTATCTTCCTTCATACAAAAATAAACTCCAGAAATATTAAAGATGTTAATGGGAAAAAACAAAACTCTAAAACTATCATAAAAGATTAGAAGAACATCTTTTTAACAGGTCTGGTAGGGGTTTCTTAAAACAAGTAATAAAAACAAACTTTAAGATAAATTACTTGGGCTTTATTAAAATTTACATTTTATATGACAAAGGATATCTTAAAGGAGACAGCTAAGGAGAAAGGAGAAAGTAAAAGGACAAAGTTAAAGGGGAGCAGTCACCTTCGAAAAGACATTTTCAACATGTATAACAATAAGCAAAGAACCTGCCTTCAGAATATATCAAGAACTCTTACAAATCGGTGAGGGAAAAAACATGAAATAACCCAACAGAAAAAAGAGAGAAGATGGTAGGCAATAAAATATGCAAAGATAATCACTCTAACCAGTAATCAAGAAAATTCAAATTAAAATAAGCGAAATAAAAACATATTTCCACACAGGACTTGTGGTTTTGTAATTGCCCCCCAAAATGGAAACTAACCAAATGTCTCCTAATGTATAGACAAAAGGTGGTACATCCATCCACTGAATAGGGGGGAACTAAGTATTGAAATACAACAAAATGAGTGAATCTGAAATATTTTTATGCTGAGTGAAAATCCAGACCCAAAAAAGCAAATATATTTGGAATGAGTCCATTAATTTTTTTAAAAATCTAGAAAATGCAAGCTAATCTATGGTGAAATAAAGCAGATCAACCTGATACATTCCTTTTCCATTTCTGCAACACAGTTATTATGTCACAGTTCTCATGGGATGGCAATTAGCTGGGTTATCTGCTTAGGCTGGAATCAGAGCTGCAAACTCTTCTGAGGCTCTGGGCCTTCTTTCAAGCTCTCTGGCTGCTGGCAGAATTCAGTCCTTGCAGCTGTAGGATTGAGGCCCTAAACTCTGTAGGGAAGCTGTCATTATCTGTGATGTGGTCTCTACAACACTGCAATTTGGTTCTTCTTGTCTGCTTTTTCCAATCTCTGTGACTTCTTTCTCTGATCTTTTGAACCTCTTGCAAAGGACTCACATGATTATTTCAGACCCAACTGGGATGACCAGCTTAATCAGGTTAATCAACTTGACTGGAGACCTTAAGTCAACTGATGAGGAACCTTAATTATATTTTCAAAATCTCTTTACTTTTGCCACATAGGTAATCACTGGAGTGATGTTCCATCTTGTACACAGGTCCCATTCACATTCAAGGTAAGAGGATTACACAGCATATGTAGCAGGGTTGGGGACACGAGAGCCATCTTAGAATTTTATTACATGATGGGGGTGGGGGGTGGGGTGCAGAAGTTGATACATGCAAAAAGGTACATATTACTCCAATTTTATTGTAACTATTATATTCTTATTTCCTCAGATGTGTTTGTATCAGGTAAGAAAACCAAAGTATCCAGAATCCTTATATATTTATTTTTCTTAAAGTAAGCTTGAATTGTCTCAGTTTAATACACCAGTGGCCCAGGACAGGTTTATAATCCCCTTATTAACAAACATAAAAAAACGTACACAGTGGTAACAGTCCCTTTGACAATATGAGACTCTGGAGAGTGAAGGGATATCCTAAGGTATACTAGACATTATGCTTATGTGGGAGAATTTTCTCTCCCACTCTTCATAAATCCAAAGCCAAATGTCATTATACCACCCTCTATCCAGTGAGAGAGATCAAAGGGAAAAAAATGTATATGCTGGTATCATCTTCCTTCAGCTGAATTGAGGGAGGGAGCCAAGGAGAAAGCAAGAGCCCTGGGTGTAAATATTTAACACAGTGATATTTCTTACTAGTATATGTGCAGGATCCCAGTCGCATTAGCTCCATCCTCTTAGGAGGGAGGAGAGGGAAAAAGCAGAGTCTGCCTGCCTCTCTCTGTGGTTTATCTATAAAATGAAATGATATGCCATTTGAAAGTCCTGTTTTCACAGGCTAGTACATGGAATGGGGGGATACTTAGGATATATATAACCATCAGAAGAGGAAGGCATGATTAAATCCTATTTGCAGAGTAATCTACCTTTTGGTTTAAAAACAAAAATAGTAACTATTAATTTGCATGGAAGAAAGGCTGAAAGGAACAACTTCATCAAAGGAATAGTCATCTTAATGGTGGAATTCAGTGAATACTTTTCTGCATTTTTCAGACCATAATAGACAAAATTTGAAAGAGAATGAAAAGAGACAGGTGTAAGCTAATTTATTATTATAGGTATTTGCACTAGGAATCATTAAAGGCAAACATGAAGGTAGCTTGCAGCTCTAGCAGAGGCCTCCCCACATAAATAATTCATTTCAAGGTACTCCTCTGACAATTAGAACCACCATTTTTGAACTCTTATTGTGTCCAAGAACAATTCCAAGCACTTGGTAGAGAATATCTTATTTATTCTTTGTAGCAACTTCATAAAGACCTATTCACTCTGGCCTACTTACTATATGCTTAGGTTCCAGAATCATCCTGCCTAGTTTCAAATTCAGGCTTTATCCCTCACTGCTCATATGACCTAGATGAGTTAACCCCTCTGAGCCTCAGTACCTGCATCTGTAAAATGGGAATAATAATAGCCCTTGCAGCATAGAGTTATTGTAAGTAGTAGACGAAATAATGGAAACAGAGTCCATAAAATATCTCGGCATATGATAAATAAGTGTACTGCAATTATTCCCATTATATAGATGAAGACATTAGGGCTCAGAGAAGCTGAGTTATTTTCCAAGTGCACTTGCCTCGAAGGAGAGAAGCCTTCAAACACTTGTCTTCTCAAGTGTTAAGCTTTTAATCATTATACTAGGATTTACTTTCTTTGCTGAGCCCATGGAGCTTAACATTTTGCAGATAATTAACTTGGGCTGGAAGTTTTCTTTTTGTCTCTGTAAATAATTTGACTTGCTTTGAGCTGGAAGTCAACTTCCAAATTAATTTAAAATAATGTTTTAAACAACTCTAAAACCCTATCGAGCTTTCTAGGTCTACCAAAATAAGTATTCTTGTTGTGATATCTATCTCAACAGCTGCATTTCATAAGGAAACAACATGACAAAATAATGTCTTCCCAAGCCTCATATTTGGAAGACCAAACAAATCTTATGTTACTTGTTTGAAAGGATAAGTCATATGGAGCAGTAAACTCTTTATCTTAAAACAAGAGAAAGTATTACAAGGTTTCAAAGAGACAATAAAATTTAAAAGAATCTGCTATCTTGATTTTATTTACTGCTTTAAAAAATAAAAATAAAAAAACACTGAGCACTGTATTGATATATAAGATAAACCAGTTCTTGATATATTTCAACTTGTCTGAAAGTCAGTTACTTTGGTTGCAGTTCAGAGAATATATTCTCAGTGAAGAATAAAAGATATATTCACATTAATCATTTCCCTACTGTATAACGTTATGTATCAGCAAGGATGAGGTAGAGGCTGGCCTTGGGAAGAAAAGTAAGTGCTTAGAGCAAGAGTCTCAGCAGATTTCTGTCCTTTGATGAACTCAAGGTTACTCTCCCAGTTGTAAGACATATGAAACAGTGGCTAAGAAGTCCCAAGGCATGAGTTCCAATCCAAGCTCAGCCATTGCTTGACTCCTTCAGGAAATTTGAGCTTCTTATTTCATTTGCTCTGATCTTAATCTTCCACCTGAAAAATGAGGAGAGGGGTGGACAATAAGGCAGTGGTTCCCCAAACTGGCTGCATAGCAGAATCACACCAGCAAAATCTTAAAATTTACAGATTCTTGGGCCCAACTTCAGACTTGCTGCATCAGAATCTCTGGCTTTCTGGCTCTTGAGAATCTGTATATTAAATAAGTTCAATGGCTCACTCTTGTATACCCACTTAGTTTTCACCAGGCACTGGTGTTTGGAAACCACGAGGCTGCTGATTTCTGATTTACAAGGTCCAGGATAGTTTGACTGTTGTAGAACACTGATTCTTGCAGTGCTTCCTCATCTCAAAAATAGCTATATAGATGGAATGAATGGAAGCTGAGTAAAACCATAATTCCCTCTAAGCACTGGTTTCCTCAGATCGATTGTTGTCTATCTGCTTATTTATATTTAATATGTGATATTGTGATATCACAAGAAATACATGTTCTGGTCTTCATCTTCAGTTCCTTATGCAGATCCTAAAACCTTGAAAATTTCTGAGTGATGGGGTAATCGGACTGTCTTACACAGAGCTCCTAAATGCCTTGCAGTTTCCTTACTGATAGGAATGAATTTTGTTCTCTTGAGGCATTTTGGCAAGCTCTGAGATAGCTTCAGGTTGGGGGCTGGTCACCAGAAAAATCAAATCTTGATGAGAAGCTTGAAACTTTTAGCCCCTCTCCCCAACCTCCAGGAATTGGAAAAGGACTAAAGATTGAGTTAATAATTCATCATGCCTGTGTGATGAAACCTCCATAAAAATCCCTAAATGATGAGGTTTAAAGCACTCCTGGGTTTGTGGCTGCATCTACATGCTAGAAGAATAGCATACTCTAACTCCACAGGAATAAAAGCACCTGTGCTCAGCATCTTCCCAGATCTTGCCCTATATACCTCTTCATCTGGCTGTTCACTTACATCCTTGTTAATATCCTTTATAATAAACAGTAATGGCAAGTGTTTCTCTAAGTTCTGTGAGCTATTATAGCAAATTAGAAGACCAATAACGTGTTCTCATTGCGTTGCATCATTGCCTCTCCTAAGTAACGGTAGACAATTTAAATATCCAGTAATAGAGGAAATATTTAAAGAAATTTTGTATATCCATTATATAGACTATCAGAGGACCATTAAAAAGCATGAGTTATAACATGATTACTACTAGATCAACTCTGTGCATGCATATTTTGTCAGCTATTGCTACATAAAAAAGTACATAAAACTCAGTGCTTAAAACAGTAGACGTTTATTATTTCTCATTGATCTGTGGCTAAACAGGCTTGCTGGTGATCAGCGGGGCTTGCTCTTGTGACTGTTGTCAGCTGTCAAGTCAGCCAGAGACTCACAAGTCTAGAACGACTTCATGGCCAAATTTAGTGGTCAACTGGCTGTTGGCTGGGCCATGGGAGTAACTAGACCATGGTCTTTTCCAGATCATTCATCAAGTGATCCCAGCATTATTCACATGCTTGCTTGGAAAACTTCCAAGAGAGTGGAGACTGAGAATAGGCACCACTTCACTCTACCACATTCTATTGGCTGCAGCAAGTTACTGGTGAACCCAGACTCACACAGCACAGAAATGAACTCTATTTCTTACATAAGAAAAGCTGCAAAATCTCATTGAATGAGTGTGGGTGAAAGGAATAAGCATCACTTTTTTGGCATTAGTGTACCACAGATATGAACAAGAACTGGACAACCTATTTAAAAAATGCAAAGAACTAAGGTGTTGATGAGTTAGGGATATGGGCTTTTATTCCTTTTCCTTTATATCTTTGTTATTTCATGTAGGTAATTACAAATTGTTGAAAAGCAAAAACACAATAAGGAGAGCCAAAGTGAAAGTAAGATAAACCATTTCATTACTCACTATAATGAGAGACCTGGGTCCATATTTTGCACATCACAAGCCAATCAGTAAAGCCTTCTGTAATGTCTACAAGTGGGTAACAAAGGAAAGATCCTGAAATTGCCAAAGCAAAGTAACTCTCTAAGATATATCCAATGGCCTTGATCTCAAGTGGAATTTAGCCATGAAATTTCCAGTTATTCTTAGTACTTCTGCACACTCTGCATATTACCAGGGCTGGCACTGTCTCAGGTCTATAGCAATCTCTGGAACCCCTAGGGAAGTATTCTTTCTTAATTGCTGTGATTTCTGATGGTTGAAGTTTTGCCTGTTTAAGAACCAAAATTTTTGTTCCTTTTTTTAAAAAAGACTATTTTGACCAGAAATCTTTAAAAGTATAAGTTGTTCATGTCCTTGTGTTTTAAAATGGAGTTGATAAAAACCTTTTGAACATAACATAGTTTTTGACAGTATTGTTCTTTGCCGTAGTACAATGACATCTTCAGAGCTTTGTGGAGCAAAGTAGGGTTTCTTTGCCCTTAATATAAAATATTCTGAGAATGTTATGCTTTCAAATTCTTGTTTACATCCTTTTTATTGTTTCTGTGCTATCTCTTGCTCCCATGGGCTCTAAGTGTGCCTGCCTTTGACAGTTTGTTCCATTTTACTTGGCTTCTTCCAATATGCTGGCATCTTAGAAAAACCTGCTTTATTAAGATTGTTCATCGAAGAAGAGTAATTATGCTCTGAGCAGGGACCAGGAAACCTCTAACCTGAGTAAGGTACATGAACCTTAGTGTACAGAAGCTTGGTGGCATGTCCTTGGCTGCTTTTCTTGGTCTTGCCTCTATCCAAGAAAAGACAAGAGCCAGATTCTGAGAATCCAAGGCACATTGTATCCAAAGCACATCATCAGGTGCCAAGGAGGTAAAGATATGAGTGACCTGAATGAATAAATAAAATACATCTAGATGGGCTCATTGGGCTTAGGATATTAGCATTCCACAACCCTGTTTTGCCAAAGGTTAGTACTTTTTCAAAGCATTGTGAAATATTAAGGCAAGTATCATAACAGACATTTCAGCCACTACAGAAGAAGAGAAAATGGAGACAAGAAAAGATCCCACTAGATCAATGTATCCCTGTAAAATGTGGATAATATCTAACCGACAGGTTTATTATGAGGGTTCATTATAACCCTGAGTTAGGACATGTAAACTCAAAGCTTATTATGAAAATAATCATATATAAGGCAAGACTTGGATTCAGATCTTGATTTCATCACATATTAAGTAGGTTTTTGCTTAGCCCCACTTTTCTTTTCTGGAGAATGAGGCCAAAGCCTGCCTTGCAGTTTTGTTGGAAGAATAAAATAAAATAACCTCAGTGCTCCACACAGTGCCTGGAAATAGTAAAGTGAAAGTGAAATTGCTCAGTCATGTCCGACTCTTTGGGACTCCATGGATTACCTGCCAGGCTCCTCTGTCCATGGGATTTTCCAGGCAAGAATACTGGAGTGGGTTGCTATTTCCTTCTCCAGGGTATCTTCCCAACCCAGGGATTGAACCCGGGTCTCCTGCACTATATGCAGACTCTTAACCATCTGAGCCACTTAGGAAGCTCCTATCATACTGAGTGCTCCACAAATAGCAGCTTCTTTCTCTTTTTCCTCTTCACCTAAGGGTTAACAAATAAGCTAGGTTTTGAAGGATGGGTAGAAGTTCACAAACCAACTGCTTATGCTACTGCTAAGTCACTTCAGTCGTGTCTGACTCTGTGCGACCCCATAGATGGCAGCTCACCAGGCTCTCCTGTCCCTGGGATTCTCCAGGCAAGAACACTGGAGTGGGTTGCCATTTCCTTCTCCAATGCATGAAGGTGAAAAGTGAAAGTAAAGTCGCTCAGTCGTGTCCGACTCTTCACAATCCCATGGGCTGCAGCCTACTAGGCTCCTCCATCCATGGAATTTTCCAGGCGAGAGTACTGGAGTGGGGTGCCATCACCTTCTCCAAATAGCAAATCCCCAATAGGGAAAGAGGCTTTTCAACAAAGAATATGGGGAGATTTGCTTCTGGAAGTAGCCGGTGATAAATGAAGATGTTGTCCTTCTTGGCAGAGCCAACAGTGTTTCTTTTATTTCTCACTCTGTCTCCAGTGGTGCTAGTTCCCTCACTAGTGGATCTGTCACCTCATCTATACCACCTCCCTACTGAAACATTATTTGAGCCCTCATTGCAATCAGACAGTATTTGGCCTTCATGAAGGACAGAGAGGAACATGCTAGAAATCCATAACACTGAATGAATTAACAGAATTTTGAAATTGTACAAAGAGGAACAATATATCCCTTCCACTATCATATGCCCAGTGTCTGAAGGTAAAGCATAGGGAAGAAGCTTCAAATCGCTATATTTAGAAGTTGTCTGTCCATCCATTTAAAATACAGGCATTTAGTGAGCACTCATCACTTGTAAAATGTTGGATTAAAAGGGAAAGACAAATATGAAGATGGCTAACTGTGAATTAAACCAAAGGAAATAAAGACTATCAATGAAAAAAACTAAAATGGGTAGCAGAGGCAATTGCATTGGTCTCTGAAAAGCAAGTAGGATTGTGTTTATCCAGGAGAAAAAGTGATGGCATTTTATTGGAGGCGACAGCACAAGCGAAGGGCTGAGGCATTAAAGCAAAACACTTGACAAGAGAAGCTTGGTCAGGTCCATAAATCACCAAGCCCCTTAAAAACCAAACATAGAGGAAAAAAGCATGCAGGAAAAACAGACCCAAAGCCAACATAGTCTTTCTTTGATTCCCTCATAGAATAGGGACCTGCCTTAGGCATTACTGACAGTTTCCTTCTTCCCTTTTATTTCCTTTCCTGCTGGTGACTTAGGCCTTTCAAAGATCCCCTGCAGGCTCTGGAGCAGTCAGTGTCAAGTCCACACCCTATCCTCGAGCATTCACTGCTCCAACACAGGCCCTTGGCCTCCTCCTTCAAGGACCCAGCTTCCCAGCCTGGGGGCTTCAGCCCCTCCAGTGGGATCCGCAGGGGATTTAATGCTTGCGGGAGCCGGAAAGGGATTGGAAAAAAGCCAGGCCAGCCTCCTACACCTCATTAATGCACCTTTTGCTAGCTGCCTTCGCCTCCCCAACTCAGTCCCTCCCTGTCTTTCCTGGAATCACCTTCTGAATAAACTTCTTGCACTTAGAGCATTGTTTCAATAGAAAGCTTGATGGAGAGGGCAACCAAAGACAGCTTGTTCTGGAGAGGGTTGGGCCTGTTTGATGGGAGTGGGCAGGATCCAGGCTAATTCTGGGAAATGGCTCAAGGCACATTTTTGTTGATTGGAGGACTTTTCTTTTTTTTAAAGTTAGTTGTATTTTCAGTTCAGTTCAGTTCAGTCGCTCACTTGTATCCGACTCTCTGCGACCCCATAAACTGCAGTACACCAGGCCTCCCTGTCCATCACCAACTCCCAGAGTCCAACAAAACCCATGTCCATCGAGTCGGTGATGCCATCCAACCATTTCATGTTCTGTCGTCCCCTTCTCCTCCTGCCCTCAATCTTTCCCAGCATCAGGGTCTTTTCCAATGAGTCAGTTCTTCACGTCAGGTGGCCAAAGTATTGGAGCTTCAGCTTCAACATCAGTCCTTCCAATGAACACCCAGGGCTGATCTCCTTTAGGATGGACTGGTTGGATCTCCTTGCAGTCCAAGGGACTCTCAAGAGTCTTCTCCAACACCACAGTTCAAAAGCATCAGTTCTTCGGCGCTCAGCCTTCTTCACAGTCCAACTCTCACATCCATACATGACCACTGGAAAAACCATAGCCTTAACTAGACAAACCTTTGTTGACAAAGTAATGTCTCTGCTTTTGAATATGCTATCTAGGTTGGTCATAACTTTCCTTCCAAGGAGTAAGCGTCTTTTAATTTCATGGCTACAGTCACCATCTGCAGTGATTTTGGAGCCCAGAAAAAAGTCAGCCACTGTTTCCCCATGTATTTGCCATGAAGTTGTATTTTAAGAAGGACAAAATGAGTTAATTCATATGGAATGCTCAGACAAGGGCCTGGCACACAAGTACCTGCCATGGTCATTGTTGTCATTACATTTGTGGTGTTTTCCCCTCTTGTCTTTTTGGGTGAGAGAGTGCCTACTGAAAGAGGAATCCTTAAGACAGAAAAGAGGTATGAGGAATCCCGTTCCCCCCTCCATGACACAGGTTCCAGAGGCAGTTTTTCATTCTGGAGGTGAGACTCCTCTTCCTTCTCAGAGTCGTGGTTGAATATGGATCTTTCCTCATGGAACAAGCACCGTGGCTGATGATAATTTACTCCAAGCACTGGCTTCATCCACTGTACAGGGGTCGCTAACACCCATGCCTTATCAAATTCCCACTGGGGAGAAGGAGATGGGGACCCTTCTGATTTGTGATTCAGGAGGTCTGAGTTTGAAACAGGTAATTCCTCTTGTTACCTGAGCTGCTTGTGTCCAAATGCATAGCTGGGTTTAAGAACCGCACTTCTCAGTGGCTTTGATCCGCAGGATCCACATCCCAGAGTGTTGTGGTATCCTAAAAGAAAGAGTAGACTCTTTTTTTTTTCCAAATAGAATATGAGGCTGATTTCTGCTATACTTCTACAGCTAATGTCAGAACAAGTTGTGTTTCTTGTCTCTTACAGGGAGTTTCTGTGCTCATACTTCCATAGAGCTGGGAGGAAAAGGGCTGCTCTTAGACTTGTGATAAGTGACATTCTGGAAATATCAGAATGTCCTGTTCTTCAGCTCCACTCTCTTAATTTGTATCATTTAACAACTCAGGGATGTTTACGAAGAAACTAACATTTTAAGGGAGACATTGGTAAAGCAGTCTATTTTAAAAATAGATGCACAGCTGAAAAAGAAAACCGGTTTCTCTCTGTGTGAGTGCACATGGCATGTTGAACTGTTCTAAGCAGGCTTGAAATAATAAATAATCAAGTAATACAAGAAGTATGGTTGTGTATTGCATTTCTGGAGGCAGACACTGAGCACAGACAGTAAGGGTTACTCTGTATAGTGTAAATTTCAGTTCTCAGAGTATTTTCATCAAAAAAGTCTTGTGTTGGCACCACGGCTGCCCTGTGGGATAGCCAAGGCTGCAACATCTTTCATGGTAGTCCTGAATCCAAGGAGTTGGGTAAAATATAAATTAAGATTGCAGGAAGCATCCCCAGAGAGGGGGATCTTTTTGGTTTGTAAAATTTTAAGAGATTGACCAAATGAATTGGCCAAAAAGACCATTTGTTTTAAGTCATATGGCCAAATTCCATATCAGAGTAATCCAGAGACACTTCTGGCAGAAGATATGCTCAGGCCAAAGAGAGAAGTTTTTCGAAAATTTCAGAAGCCTTTAAATTGAAATAAGGCTTCAGGTCTCTTTGATGGACCCCATTCTCTTGCTGTACCTCATGTAACCAGTCACATCCCCAAATTGAGGCGGGGTTGGGAAGGTGGGAGCAGAGTGGGGAGAATAGTTTCAGATAGAATCATAGGCAGATAGCTCATGACTAGAATTTTTGGAACTTCTTGGCTCTCATGTTACAAATTCTACGTTTTGTAAAATACGCGGAGTAGATGCAGACATTGTTCTCTTTCATACCGATGCCGTATTTTATTAAGAGCTGGAATTTGGTGTAGATTTTGGAGGCATGTTTGTTGGGAAGGAAAGGAAAACCAGAAAGCCGTTTTGCAGGCATTTAATTCTTAAATTTCTCTGGCCTTTAGCATTTGCAGCGAGAGAGAGTACACAACACTTGTGTTGTTATAATTACCATCTGGGCTTCCTTCCCTGTTACTTAGAACATGCTAGCATCATCACTATTATTCCCATTTTACAGGTGAAGAAATTGAAGTTTAGAAAGACTAAAAGGGGCCCACAAGTGTACACACTTGGCCATGACGCCTCTCTTTGTGGGGAACCCATCAGTGAAGTCATGTGTCTCATGACCTGGTTTACTATCCATTTCTCAGTGGACTGTGCAAGAATATTGAAAATGGTCTCCATGTTTTTAATTCCCTCCCTCTTATGACATTACTGACAAGACTCATGTAAAAAATGGACCTCAGGGATTCTTTCTGATATAAAGCCTTAATCCTTCCTCATAGCAACAGGTATCCATCCTGTGGATCCACACGAGGCTTTAAGTAATATATGTCAGGAACAGCCAAACTTGTAAGCTGACAGAACTCTCTCTATTATTTAAAAAAAAGGTAGGAAAACACAGAGCTGAGTCTTTGCTCTGTCTGGTTAGAATTATGAGTGTGGGCTTAAGGAAGTTTATTCATTTTCTCTTCTTGATTTAGCAAAGATGTATTTAGTACCTACAGCAGTAAAGAGTCCTGGAGAAGGCAATGGCACCCCACTCCAGTACTCTTGCCTGGAAAATCCTATGGACAGAGGAGCCTGGTAGGCTGCAGTCCATGGGGTCACTAAGGGTCAGACCCGACTGAGCGACTTCACTTTGACTTTTCACTTTCATGCATTGGAGAAGGAAATGGCAACCCACTCCAGTGTTCTTGCCTGGAGAATCCCAGGGACGGGGGATCCTGGTGGGCTGCCGTCTATGGGGTCACACAGAGTCGGACATGACTGAAGTGACTTAGCAGCAGCAGCAGCAGCAGTAAAGAATCCACTTGCAATGCAGGAGACACTGGAGATGCAGGTTCAATCCCTAGGTTGGGAAGATCCCCTGGAGTGGGAAATGGCAACCCACTCCTGTATTCTTCCCTGGAAAATTCCATGGACAGAGGAATCTGGCAGGCTAAAGTCCATGGGGTCACAGAGAGATGGACATGGGTGTGCATGAGTGTGCACACACACACATGCAAAGCAGTATTGGGTACTATGCAATATTAACAGGAAAAATGATTCTGCTGTCTAGAGGTTTCTGGTGAGACTATTTTTAAACATCTACACCAGAACAGCTTCCCTTGTGGCTCACCTGGTAAAGAATCCGCCTGCAATGAGGGAAACATGGATTCGATCCCTGGGTTGGGAAGTTCCCCTGGAGAAGGGAAAGGCTACCCACTTCAGTATTCTGGTCTAGAGAATTCCATGGACAGTATACTCTATGGGGTCGCAAAGAGTCACCACTGAGCAACTTTCACTTTCACACCAGAACAGCAGGTATTATCATCAGAAATTATGCCATTAAACTACATCATCACTTTTGTTTTCCAGTAAATATAAGCTCAGTCAGAGAAATCATGGTCAGCTACCCACTTTGTATGTTTATGCTAAAATTGCACATATTAGCAAGGTTGGTAGTAAGATTTACAGCTGGAACTTCTGAGTCAGACAGCCTAGGTTCAAACTCTACTTCTATCAGTTTTTAGCTTTGCCTATTTGGGTAAGTTCTGAACTGTACTAAACATTAGCTTCCAAATTGATAAAATGAAAATAACAATAGATTCTAGGTCAGAGAGGTGAAAGCTAATCAATCATATGAGATCAGGTATCTGTTGTGTTTATTGCCATCGTGGCTGGTAATCTGGTAGCTTAATAGGAAGAAAACAAATATAAAGTTGCATTGTTACAACATCTCCGCCCCTCAGTCTCACTTGTTCCAGATACAGTAAGTCCTCTATATACAAACAAGTTCTGTTCTGAGAGCACATTTATAAGTTCATTTTGTTTGTAAGTCCAACAGAGTTAGCCTAGGTATCTAACTAACCCAGTTGGCTATATACTGCTGCTTTCACGTTTGCTTCCAGACATACTGTGCTTCAAATAAAGATACTGTAATACTGTACTTGTGTTGTTGGAAGAGGGTGTTTGCTATGACCAGTGTGTTCTCTTGGCAAAACTCTGTTAGCCTTTGCCCTGCTTCATTCCATACTCCAAGGCCAAATTTGCCTGTTACTCCAGGTGTTTCTTGACTTCCTACTTTTGCATTCCAGTCCCCTATAATGAAAAGGACATCTTTTTTGGGTATTAGTTCTAAAAGGTCTTGTAGGTCTTCATAGAACTGTTCAACTTCAGCTTCTTCAGTGTTGCTGGTTGGGGCATAGACTTGGATTACTGTGATATTGAATGCTTTGCCTTGGAAACAAATAGAGGTCATTCTGCCATTTTTGAGATTGCATCCAAATACTGCATTTTGGACTCTTTTGTTGACCATGATGGCTACTCCATTTCTCCTAAGGGATTCCTGCCCGCAGTAGTAGATATAATGGTCATCTGAGTTTAATTCACCCATTCCAGTCCATTTTAGTTCACTGATTCCTAGAATGTCGACGTTTACTCTTGCCATCTCCTGTTTGACCACTTCCAATTTGCCTTGATTCATGGACCTAACATTCCAGGTTCCTGGCAATATTACTCTTTACAGCATCGGACCTTGCTTCTATCACCAGTCACATCCACAACTGGGTATGGTTTTTGCTTTGGCTCCATCCCTTCATTCTTTCTGGAGTTATTTCTCCACTGATCTCCAGTAGCATATTGGGCACCTACTGACCTGGGGAGTTCCTCTTTCAGTATCCTATCGTTTTGCCTTTTCATACTGTTCATGGAGTTCTCAAGGCAAGAATACTGAAGTGGTTTGCCATTCCCTTCTCCAGTGGACCACATTCTGTCAGACCGCTCCACCATGACCTGCCCATCTTGGGTGGCCCCACAGGGTATGGCTTAGTTTCATTGAGTTAGACAAGGCTGTGGTCCGTGTGATCAGTCTCTATACAGTCAGCAAAAATAAGACCAGGAGCTGACTATGGCTCAGATCATGAACTCCTTATTGCCAAATTCAGACTTAAATTGAAGAAAGTAGGGAAAACCACTAGACCATTCAGGTATGATCTAAATCAAATCCCTTATGATTAGACAGTGGAAGTGAGAAGTAGATTTAAGGGCCTAGATCTGATAGACAGAGTGCCTGATGAACTATGGATGGAGGTTCGTGACATTGTACAGGAGACAGGGATCAAGACCATCCCTAAGAAAAAGAAATGCAAAAAAGCAAAATGGCTCTCTGAGGAGGCCTTACAAATAGCTGTGAAAAGAAGAGAAGTGAAAAGCAAAAGAGAAAAGGAAAGATATAAGCATCTGAATGCAGAGTTCCAAAGAATAGCAAGGAGAGATAAGAAAGCCTTCTTCCGCGATCAATGCAAAGAAATAGAGGAAAACAACAGACTGGGAAAGACTAGAGATCTCTTCAAGAAAATCAGAGATACCAAGGGAACATTTCATGCAAAGATGGGCTCGATAAAGGACAGAAATGGTATGGATGTAACAGAAGCAGAAGATATTAAGAAGATATGGCAAGAATACACAGAAGAACTGTACAAAAAAGATCTTCATGACCCAGATAATCATGATGGTGTGATCACTCACCTAGAGCCAGACATCCTGGAATGTGAAGTCAAGTGGGCCTTAGAAAGCATCACTACGAACAAAGCTAGAGAAGGTGATAGAATTCCAGTTGAGCTATTTCAAATCCAGAAAGATGATGCTGTGAAAGTGCTGCACTCAATATGCCAGCAAATTTGAAAAACTCAGCAGTGGCCACAAGACTGGAAAAGGTCAGTTTTCATTCCAATCCCAAAGAAAGGCAATGCCCAAGAATGCTCAAACTACAGCACAACTGCACTCATCTCACACGCTAGTAAAGTAATGCTCAAAATTCTCCAAGCCAGGCTTCAGCAATACATGAACCATGAATTTCCAGATGTTCAAGCTGGTTTTAGGACAGGCAGAGGAACCAGAAATCAAATTGCCAACATCTGCTGGATCGTGGAAAAAGCCAGAGAGTTCCAGAAAAGCATCTATTTCTGCTTTATTGACTATGCCAAAGCCTTTGACTGTGTGGATCACAATAAACTGTGGAAAACTCTGAAAGAGATGCAAATACCAGACCACCTGACCTGCCTCTTGAGAAATTTGTATGCAGGTCAGGAAGCAACAGTTAGAACTGGACATGGAACCACAGACTGGTTCCAAATAGGAAAAGGAGTACATCAAGGCTGTATATTGTCACCCTGCTTATTTAACTTATATGCAGAGTCCATCATGAGAAACACTGGGCTGGAAGAAGCACAAGCTGGAATCAAGATTGCCAGGAGAAATATTAATAACCTTAGATATACAGATGACACCACCCTTATGGCAGAAAATGAAGAGGAACTAAAAAGCCTCTTGATGAAAGTGAAAGTGGAGAGTGAAAAAGTTAGCTTAAAGCTAAACATTCAGAAAACTAAGAACATGACATCTGGTCCCATCACTTCATGGCCAATAGATGGGGAAACAGTGGAAACAGTGGCTGACTATTTTTTTGAGCTCCAAAATCACTGCAGATGATGATTGCAGCCATGAAATTAAAAGACGCTTACTCCTTGGAAGGAAAGTTATGACCAACCTAGATAGCATATTCAAAAGCAGAGACATTACTTTGCCAACCAAGGTCTGTCTTGTCAAGGCTATGGTTTTCCAGTGGTCATGTATGGATGTGAGAGTTGGATTGTGAAGAAAGCTGAGCACCAAAGAATTGATGCTTTTGAACTGTGGTGTTGGAGAAGACTCTTGAGAGTCCCTTGGACTGCAAGGAGATCCAGCCAGTTCATTCTAAAGGAGATCAGTCCTGGGTGTTCTTTGGAAGGAATGATGCTAAAGCTGAAACTCCAATACTTTGGCCACCTCATGCGAAGAGTTGACTCATTGGAAAAGACTCTGATGCTGGGAGGGATTGGGGGCAGGAGAAGAAGGAGAGAACAGAGGATGAGATGGCCGGATGGCAATCCTGACTCGATGGACATGAGTTTGGGTAAACTCCGGGAGTTGGTGATGGACAGGGAGGCCTGGCTTGCTGTGATTCATGGGGTTGCAAAGAGTCGGACACGACTGAGCGACTGAACTGAACTGAATACTATACTGTATACAGTTGTTGTTGCTGAGTCACTCAGTCATGTCTGACTTTTTACGACTCTATGGACTATAGCCCACCAGGCTTCTCTGTCCATGGGATTTTCCAGGCAAGAATACCGGAGTGGGTTGCCATTTCCTTCTCCAAGATTCCTGACTTATGCAGATAAATCAGAAAGATCCTCAGAACCTATTGGCAGGGACCATGTTTATCTTTTTCACCACTTTATCCACAGAACTTGGACTAACCGGTGGCTCAGTGTTAAAGAATCTGCCTGCCAGTGCAGGAAACCTGAGTTTGGTCCCTGGATTGGGAAGATCCCCTGAAGAAGAAAATGGCACCCCACTCTAGTATTCTTGCCTGGGAAATCCCATGGACAGAGAAGCCTGGTAGGCTACAGTCCATGGGATCACACAAGCGTTGGACACAACTTAGCAACTAAATAACAACAATCCACAGAACTTAGCACACACCTGGCATTTAGCACTCACCCCATGAACAATTTTTGAACTGAAATTTTTAAAATGATGAATAATTGTCCTTCCTTTGGGAAAATATCAAAGTTCTCATGTATTTGAGATTATTCTTTCCTATTGAAAACATGAGCCCTGAGTAGGCTTTAGCTGTGATATGTAAAACCTGAGTCCCCTTCCCTCCACAGTTAGTTTTTCTGGGATATTGAAGAAGTTTCTAAAGGTACTCAATCCCTCTATTGGCTTGAAGTATTTGATTAGAGTAGGAATACAAGCAGAAGTTACCTAGCTTATAATAACACTGGAGTTATTGCCTAAGGTCCAGGAGATCATGGTTGAATATTGGGGAATTCCTAGTCTGCCCTCCATGAAGTGTCAGTAGGAAGCAACTCTCCAAAATCCTGCTCTATAGACTGAGTAGATTGACCCATTTCCTATGAATATTCAGAAATGCAGACACTCAAAGCCAGTTCAACAAATACTTACTTACTTTACACTTTATGCCTCAGTTTCACTCCTATACCTCCTTCATATTCAAGAGAGGAAAATCTGGTAAGTCTTTCTGAACATGGCATGGGCTGTCCTTTCCTTTCTGAAACATGACAAGCTCTTCCCTCTAGAGGAAAAATGCAAGAGCCAGGTGATAATCTCTATAAAGCAAACAGAAGCTGGCAAAGAGTATCAAGATGTAAGTGTCCCCACATTGTTAGATATCATATGTTTGCCCTGTATTTACACTCTGCATGCAATAGTTTATAAGCACTGGATCTTACAGATGATGGAGAGTGAAAACGCTACGTGGAGTAAGGGACAGAATGGAACTCGGATCCACCTGTTTGTATAGTCAGGTTCTAGGTAGGAAAGTGCTGGCACACTCAAACTGGGTGATTAAGGGGAGTTTTGTTTTTTAAAGGAGGAGGTTTTTTTTTTTTTTTAATATATATAGTAAAAAAAAGGAGTAGGCAGAACTTAAGTAAAAAGCAGTGGTGTCTAGAGGATAGCAACTGAAAGAAGCTGTTAGCATCCCAGGCCTGAAGGATCAAATGGGTATAGGGGACAGGAGGGGAGAGACAGAAAGAGAGAGAAAGTGTGTGGAGAAGGCAACTTCACAGCACCTGTAGCATTTGCCAGAGAGGCAGAAGCAACTTAGATACACATCAGTAGGGACCAAGAGAGTAAGTACCCAGACCTCAGTTTCCTTTCACCCTCTGACTTCCTGGCAGCGCCTCCCATTGGCTGCCCCTTTGAAGCCTCGGAGATGAGCACTGATCCATGTGGTCCAGTTAGGTGGACACAATGGGTGGGAAAGGGGAGCTGGAGGGACATACAGAAGCTGTCCAGTACGGTGTCTGCCCCCAGGTCCTCTGTCCTCCTGCGTTCAACAAATCGCCTTTGCTTGGCTGCTCTGTGCCGGGCATTTTGCTTTGGAGGATACACAGATGAATATGGTGTGATCCTGCTTAGATGCATGGTCTTCAGAGACTGTGTCAACCATTTTTCACTTGCTATTTTTTGTTTTATTATTTTTAAAATTTATTTTTACTGAAGTACAGTTGATTTACAATGTTTAAGGTGTGCAGTAACTTTAGTTATATATATGTGTTTGTGTATATACGCTTCCCTGGTGGCTCAGAGGTTAAAGCGTCTACCTGCAATGTGGGAGGCTTGGGTTCAATCCCTGGGTGGGGAAGATCCCCTGGAGAAGGAAATGGCAACCCACTCCAGTATTCTTGCCTGGAGAATCCCATGGACAGAGCAGCCGGGTGGGCTACAGTTCATGGGGTCGCAAAGAGTCGGACATGTCTCTCTATATGTATGTATGTGTGTGTGTGTGTATATATATATATATGTAGAGAGAGAGAGACCTACACAGATTCTTTTCCATTATAGGTTATTATAAGATATTGACTATAGTTTCCTATGCCATACAGTAGGTCTCTGCTGTTTATCTATTTTATATATACTAGTGTGTATCTGTTAATTCCAAATTGCTAATTTATCCCTCCCCCTCCCTTTCCCCTTTAGTAACCAGAAGTTTGTTTTCTCTGTGTTTCACTTGCAGTTTTCACTATCATTTGTGGCCCTTATCCTCCCACTATCATTTGGGGCTACATTTCCACCCAAGCATCCAAACACTCCTCAGACCTTATTCTACTATATTTCTTAGCTTTTTTTGTTCCCACACACTTCTCATCTGTGTTCAACTTCTTTCTGTTTGGCAGCCTTAAACTTGGCTGAGGAAAGCTAGTAACCTAATAAATGTTCAAATGTTACTGATATTATTTTATTGCATTAGGTATTTGAAAAAGAAAAAAGATAAAGTTGGAAGAAATCACTCTTTTTCCTTCAAGAAAAAATTTTAAAAAGAGGTCTAGAAATTTCTCCCCTGATCCTCTCTACATCCACATCAGAATAAATAAATAGCTGCATTTTACTCCTGCTAGGAGCTGTTTGCAGTCAGAGTAAGGAAGGCACAATTAAAGATTTCAAGGCTGTTCCATGAGTGGATTGGATATAAGTGCTCTCCTTGCTATAGTTCAAAAGGTTTGAAATTGTTTTGGGAGCTAAATGGAAGGAACTCAGCTAACACCCTGGGCCATTTATTAGTGCGGCCAGAGCAGCCTTCTTGTCTTTGATTACCTTGCTCCTCCCACAGCAGCGGAAGGAGAGATTCTCCTGGTGCTGGAATTTTCCTCTCAGTGTTTGTTAAATGCTTAGAAGGCTAGACCTCCCACTGTCTAAACTTGAAGCAAACAGGCCTGAAAGGACCCCTTCTGAGAAGCCAGATGTTTGGAAATAGAAGCTGTTAGGAAAAAGAACTGTTGCATTTGCCAAGAGGCATGTCCACCAAAAGGGAGACCAGCATTTCAGTTCAGGAAAAAAAAAAATCATTTGAAGTTGTCTGAAGGCCACACTCAGTTGAAAGATCAGAGTTGAAGACCTGACCATATTGGAAATTAGCATTGCTAATGATGTTTGCAGAGAATCATGGATTGTTTTCATCTATTTTACTTTCTCTATAAATGCCCAACTTAGAGAACACTGCACTATTTTGAACAGTCTAATAATGATAAATGTTATTTTTAAGGCAGTAGTGACAATATTAATATCACTTTTTCAAAATAAAAACTATCAAACAATGGCATATTGCTTTCTTCTTGTCAGTTCCAGTGGCATGTTGGAGAGAGTGGTAGCCGACTGTCTCAGCTGTCTGCTAGAATGGAGGGAAGGGCAGTCTAAGTGGCTGGCTCTCAGGACTGTTTGTTTTCTGATGACGGTCAGGTATGCAAAGATCCATGTGAGTCTAGAAGAATTGAACCCTGGGCACCCACGCTTCTATAGAACATCTGCTCAGAATGCTTTACAGAAGGAGCTCTCCATTATCTTTGACATGGCCTCCACTTAAATCAACATAATGCAGAAGTCCACAACCTTTCAAGAAGATTCCCCATATGAGGAAGTACAAACAGTGTGTCCATTAATATGAGTAAATCAGTCACCTCTGTTCACCTGTGTTACATTTCAAGTAAGCTCTTTTGAGAAGCAGGTTTCTTTGCCTCCATGTCAACACTGAGTTGTTCTTGTGCTGATTAATCGATCCATGCATGAGACGTTATTAAACATCTCCTACGTGCCACACATTCTCTTAAACACTGAGAATATGGTGTTATGCAAAACAGACTTCCTGTTTTCTCAGAGGTTATCTCAAAGAAAAGAAGATAATCAATAATTAAACAAGTAAATAAGAACAAATCAGGCAATAAGAAGTACAAAAACCCGTATTTCACACACACACACCCCAACCCCACCATCACCGCTACAACAAAAATGAAGGGCACTGTGAAAGGGAGTGACTGGGGAGACAGAAAGGATGTTTTTACATGTGGTGGTTAGGGAAGAAGGACCCTCCGGAGCAGTGGTCCCCAACCTTTTTGGTACTAGGGACCAATTTTGTGAAGGAAAAATTTTCCGTGGAGTGGGCTGGAGCGGAGATGGTTTCGAGATGATGGAAGTACATTACACTTATTGTGCACTTTGTTTCCATTATTATCACATCAGCTCCGCCTCAGGTCATCAGGCGCTAGAGTCCGGAGGTTAGGGACTCCTGCTCTAAAGAGTGGACCGTCGAACCAACTATCCAGTGACAAAGGAAGAGAGCAGGCAGAGATCTGAGGAAAGAATGTTCCAGGCAGGAGAAACGGCAAGTGAGAAGGCAGTAAAGGCTAGTGTGACCAAAGAGTAGGGAAGGAGAGGGTTGGAAATAGATAAAAACAAAAAGGCAGGTGGTAGCAGGTCACATCAGGATTTGAAGATGCAATAAAGACTTTGAGTTTTACTTGAAGCCTATTGGACAACAAAGGAAATTTTTTTTTTTTTTTTCAAATGAGTGATCTAATCTATATTCTTAGTAGCTCAATCTGGACAACATGGAGAATGATTTCGTGGGATAGGAGTAAAGACAGGGAGGTCAGTTAGGGATCTATCACAGTAGCCCAGCTGAGAGATAAGTGGAGGGAAGAGGTGGCAGGGGAGCCAGAGGGAGTGTTGATGTTTTATCTGGAACAAAATAGGAGGCATGGACAGCTCACCCCAGCAGTAGGATAGAATGAAACCCTTAGTCTTAGAACTTTATCTAGTCAACGTTGACCCAGAAAGCCCTTTAGAGATTTCAGTGGAAACCCTTCCATTTAACTTGAGAAAACCTGAAAGATGGGTAAATGAAGGCACATACCCAGGGTCACTGGACAGGCCACTGGCAGTCCCGATACTGGGCCTTGCGCTGTCCATTTGCCACGGGTTAAATAAGGTCCAGTCCACACAGAATGGAGAGCCCAGGTTGGGGCTTTGGCAGCTTGGTAGACCTTCTTTCTATTCCTGGGCTTCCCATTCTCTGTGGTATGAATCCATGTGGTGGGAAGAGTTGTGGAGTCATTTCAGGTCCAGGAATCCATGTGTGGATTCTGCACACCCTGGACCCTGAGTAAATGAAAGTGTAAATGCCACAGTGTGGTGTCTGTAACAGAGAGGTTACAGATTGGCACCTGGCATTCAACTGGCTTCGAACCGTGGCTTTATGTTATTGATTGTTGCCTTTGGACTTAATTCTTTGCATCTTGGTTTCCTCTTAAAAACCAGAATGAAAATTGTAGCTCTTCACAGTTTTGTGAGGCTCACACATGATAACCACTTAAACAGAACAACAACAGAACCTTAGACTAGTTCCTGACACAAGTAAATACTTAGGAAATATTTGGCATTGCTATGTGGAAGACAAAACTTTTTTTCTTTTCCTGGAAGTAGGGCTCTTAATATTCAAAACGCTGATAAAAATGACTCACTGTCCACCCGAAGAAACTGGAAAGTGTGCTTGTACCCCACAGGTGGGTGGCTGTAACTGCGTGTCTTTAACTTATTGGAACACTGCTGGTCACCAGCTGCCTGGCAGGAACTGTGGCCTTTAGCAAAGGGGCCTTATTCCTCAGTCAGCCTTTCATTCATTCATTCCACAAATGCTTACTGAAAGCTAATGGAAATGCCAGGTGATTCTCAGTCTTTTTTTTTTTTTTTGGCTTGCGTTTTCTGGGTTCATTTGCTTAGTTTACTCCCTGTGTGACTTCTCTTCTTGAAATGCAGTGGTTTTTCAGTTGGCAGGTAAGGTGTGTCAGTGAGGAGAGTACAGGTGGGGGTGGAATGAGTTTCCTATCAGAATTTCAGAGGGGCCACCTACAGGCTGAAGCTTTCATGCATCTCCTGGAGGGCGACCTGTGAGGAGCAGACTTACCTCTGGAAGAAGTGGAGACAGGCGGCTGGAGGATGCTGAGCCCAAGTTGTACCTGAGTTGAAATACTGTAGCCATTTTTCATTTGCTCCCCACCGCCCTCCGCTAACAGCTCTGTGAGGTGTGAGTGTGCCCATTTCAAGAAGGGCAAACTGAGGCTTGGAGACCTCAGATACTTCCCAAGTTACAGAACGAGACAATGGAAGACTGAGGCTGGAACCCTGACTCCTCATCAGGTTTGGTTGTCTGGTTGGTCCCCCGACGTCCTCGAGCTGTTATTGTGTGTTTGGAAGAGGAAGAACAGGAGGAAGGAGATGATGAGTGTCATGATGCTTGTTGCCATGCTGGTGCCATTGTGTGTGAGGCAGAGAGAGGGACCCAAGGAAAGACTCAGGATGGATTCTGAATTAATAACCACCAATGAAAAGTCTAGCCAGGTGAAGGGAGCTTCACACAAAAGATGAAGCAGAGATGCCTGGGCCAGCCTAACACTATTCTTGTCCCCAGAGGAATCCTGAAGTAGGGAACTTGCTGGGAAAGAGGCTTATGGATTTCTCCCTCCTTTGCTGTGGTGCAGACCCCCGAGAGAAGGGCCTCAGGAAGCTGGTGTGGAGAACATCTAACCTTTGGGAGCCTCCCCACGAATTCACTACCAATACCCCCCAATATGCTGTCTTGGGATGATGTGCACACTTTCTGGGCCAACCCCCTCCCGCAGAGGCCCATTTGTAGATAAAGCAGACCCAGGTCACACCGAAACCTTTCGAAACCTGCCAAGGGAGACTTTTAAGTCACACTCCTGGGACAGAAAAACCACCAAGTCACCATTTGTCCCCAGTAGCCAGAGCCTGAAAAGCCTGTCTTCTGGTGCCATCACCTTCCTCATTATTTAGGGTTGTGGTATGAATTTCCCAAAAAGGGATCAGGCATCACATCCAGACTTTTCCATAAAAACAGAGGCAATTTTTAAAACAAATACCTACCCATTTCCCTAATCTATGCAAATCTATTCATAAGGATTTTCTAAAACCACACTTCCCCCATGCACCCCAGACACAACAAAATCCCAGCTCCTTTTGATTTCCCAGTTTGTTTTTAAGCACTAGGTGAAGGAAGGAGGGGGCTTGCAGAGTCAAGGGGGAGCCCGTGCTCCCTGGGTGATGCAGGCAGCTTACTCAAAGCAGCCAGTCCCGCACTTGCAGTTGGGAGCAAAAAGCCAAGTGTGGGATGGTAACCACCTCCCACAAGCAGGCAGCCTCTCACCAGAGGGAAGTATCAGGTTGCTGTACTTCGGCTGTGGGTTGTCACTGTCTAATAATATGACCGTTTTGCCATCTCTCTGCAAATAAGGCAGAAGCTGCTACCTGATTGGTATAACATCTCCCTTACCCTCCTCATTGATTTTCTCGTTCTCCTCCTTTGCTTCATAAAAAGAGGGACCAGTGGCTGGTGCTGTGGACAGAGAAGCTTGATTTTTAGTATGAGACAGCCTCTATTTTGTTTCAGGAGAGGGAAGTTGGATTATCAATTCTTTTGTAAATGTGTATGGTGATATTTGCTCCGGTAAGTTTCTATCTCTCTTGATTTACAGCTGGCTGTGTGTGTGTTTGCATAGATTTAGACTGTACAGTCACTTATCTTTCCAAATATCATTTTTTGACATCTTTAGTGATAACACCTTTTTTTTCTCTTACTTTGCTTGCTTGTATTCATCTGTTTAAACCAAAGAGCTGTGCTGTATGGTAGTCTGATGCTTATCTTGGTTGTTCAAGAATGTGTTGGGTGTCTTTGAACATAGTAAGGAAACTATTAAAGCAAACTTATATCTGGCTTCATAAAAATGTAATGTCATTCTGCCTCCCACCAGGAGTGTTTAATGTCTTAAGTATATTCACTGTGCCATAACCTGCCTGCATACCGTTTTAATTAAAGTTTCTTCCTTAGTGTCAGAGCAAGAATTTCTTAAACTCCATAAATAGCTGATAAATATTGTGTGCTGTGCCAAAAGGGCTATGCTGACTTCATGAGGTCTTAAACCAGAGTAGGCTGGATGAGTTTTCTCTTAAGATCAGGTACGTGCACCTTGAAAAGAACTGAATTTATGAAAAGTGTTCAGATCATTACTCCAGAATTCTGTGAAAAGATCTAATCGTTGAGTGGCTGTTGCTTCTCTTCTGTCTTTCTTTGCACTGTGTATTTGTGCCACCATCTGTCAGATGCCCAGCCCTGGCTCTCCTGTTTCTATATCTGATGCTGATCAAGAGAGAAGTTGCTGTTATTAAATTCATACCAGTGCAAATCCATGACCTGCTCACCACTGCTGGTTATGGTTTTTACAAGGCATTACCTGGTTAACTGCTTAACTGCTTTTTTTTTTTTCTTTTTTCCAGAAAGTGTTAAAGGATCTGAATTCTTTGTTGTTAATTCAGAAGTCTGAGAGAAAGTCTATTAATATAATTATCCTAGACAGAGATGATAAGATGATTAAGTAATTGCTCTAATGGAAACAAACTGAGGCTTTCATCTTCTCTTTTTGTTACACAGACAACAAATCTGCATTGTCTTTTTTTCATGGTGAAATGGATTAGAGAATACATTTATAATGAAAGTTAAAGCATCATTGAATAAGAAGCAAAAGGGGTAGTTCTATTTTCAGAGATTTTGAAAGTAAAGTTGGGAACGTCATGTGTGCATAGACCTCTTAGGCATAGAATCTTTTTCATAAGAGCCATGATTCAGATCCTGAGGTTGTCTAGGATCAGCTCATGGAAATAGTGTCTAGGAATCTGGAAATGTGGTCCTCCCATCTCCTTCTTTTGAACATTCAGCCCCTCACACACTCTTTGCAAGCTGGAATGAAACTACTCATTCTGACAAACAGATTTTTAAATTTTGGTTAATTGTGTTCAGCCTCAAAAATCCTCCAATATTTTTTTTTAAAAGCTATTATATATTTTTTAAAAATCCTCCAAACCCATATGAACTTACATTGCCTCTTATTGATCAAATAGGCATGTTCCCAGTGTCAACAGTATTAGATGGCATAAATCCTCACGGGAACCAAGTGTTCCTTAGCTGATAATTTGTTGAAAAAAGAAAGCTTTAATCCTTGGGCTGTTGGCATTCAGTACTAAGTAAACTCAACAGCACTGAACAGCTGTCCTCATCTTCCCAACACCCACTCCCCTAATGGATCCCTTAATATTTTTGTCATCTTTCTCTTTATGTGGCTGTCGTAACAGGTTATGTACAAAATTGTTAGGTGTAAAAAGAGTTGATTGTCCTCTGAAGCTGTTCAGTAATAGAAATGAATGCAGATGTGAGGGGGTGGCACCCTGCAGGTGAAAGCATCTTGTCCTCTAGGTTACCAGTTGACAAAAGTGTTAGGGCTCCAAGCAGGCTCACATCCACTGACAGAGGAAGAGCAATGGGGCATCTGTGTCTTGAAGACATCAAGACCTTTTGTGTGACTGAGGATTAGCACGCCTGGTCTTAAAAGCATCCCTTTGGAGAAGTCCAGAATGCCATATCCCTCCAGTAATGTTGTAATCTCTTCCAAGGACTAGAAATTTGTGCCACATTGGGAATAACAAAGGGAATTTTTCTTTCACTATGAGACCATTTATTCTGTTTAGCAAGATAAAGAATGCATCCGTCGTTTCCATTCGGTAAGTGCCTACTGTACACCTGGCACTGTGCTAAACACTTTGCATGGCTTGTTTCCTTGAATCTTCACAGCCATCCCAGGATGGAGATCATATTACCTCCCCGTTTTACAGATACGAAAACAGAGACAGAGGGCAAGTTTGAGGTACAAACACAGTGATAATGATGAAACTCAGAGCCAGGCAGACTCATTCTGCAGTCAAGCTCTTCATCGTTCCCCTCAGTCAGAGTTTCACTTCCTCAGTACAATCTACAGGCAGTCTGCAGTGATTTGCAGGGGCTTACAATAACACACCATATTTTATTAGTGCTTTTTTCTCTTTTAAAACTGCATAGCCTCCTTCTCAGGCTGTGCTTTTGTGACTACAAGCAAATTATGTATTTGTAGCTGGAGAATGTGTATTGTATTTCCACTCAACTACAAAGATGTGGATGTGACGAAAGGGAACCAGCCTAGGGAGAGCTATATGCAGTAGTAGCTAAATTAAGGTAGCTTTTAAAATTGATCATAAGAAATCCATCTCTTTGCTTTTCAATCTTTCGAACATAGAGTCAAAATAAAGATGCAATGATAATATACATATCAATACTTCAAGGCATCTGGTTTGTCACTGAGGGAAAATATAAAAAGCAGTTGCTGCTGAATTGATGTATTTGTGGAGGATTTGTAGAATTCTCACCTTTTTTTAATTCACCCTCAGCATTATTTTCTTGCACTTTGTGGTCAGCTGGAAAGCATGGAGGTGGCCCTTCAGGTAGAGTATTGCAAAGCATCTATACCACCTGAGTAATTAAAAAATGAAAACAGCTGCCGATAAGCATGATGAGAAGCGTGACAAAGTTGAAATTCAAAGGTCCCAGATGTGTTCTTTTGCACCTGAGCACTGAACCCCCTATTTGAAATTCATTTAATGCAATAAAATTCAAATGGATCTTTTGGGAGGAAAATGCAACTGACATAGAATCAATATGTTTGAGAGTTCTCCCCCACTGGCAGTTTTCAGGCTAGAGGCAGGGCACACCTTTCATAAGGTGAACCTGTGAAATGCTGCATTTTTTCCCACAATGAGAGAGATTGTGATTGATGAAAATGTTGCTAGAAGAGAGAGAACTGAGCTTAGGACACTCTTGCTCTGTTTCACCCAAAACCAGAGGGATCTAAAAACACAAGCAAACAAATAAACAAAAACAACCCATCACAAACTGGGAGGATTAAAAGTCCAGTTTTGAAGTGTTGACACAATATTGACTTCTTGGTCAATATGGACTGCCACATCTACTAGTGATAGCTTTTGAGTTATTTCTAGTGAATTAAGAGTTCAGAGTAAAGTACCCAATAAAATGTTTCCAGAATGACTGTTATTTTTGTCAGAGGCAAGGTTAGTAACTATCAATTCTCTATTACCTCTTTCCCTTGCTCTTGAAAAATAATAATTGTGTGGTTAATCGGGGTGTTGTATTATAGTCAGTGAGGAAAAAGAAATTTAAATCAATCTGCTTTTTCCAACAGCATTTAAGAGTTTTCAATATATGAACAATCATCACATGAGCACTTTTAAAAACATAACATTGTTTTCATCCACAGTGTTCATCAGATATAGGCTTACCCCTTCACACTAAACTTAGAGACAGTTTTATTAAGTGTTATCATATGTCAGTCTTCATCTACAAGATAGATGTTTCTTCCCAGAGGTGACCAAATCCAATATAAATCACATAGAGATTGTATTTCATCTTACCTACGTTCCCTTCTGCCTTTTCTTTGGCCGTGGATGTGTGTACTTAATCATGTTGATCCTTAAGAGCTTAAAAACGATCTATTAAGTATGGAGGAAGCATCTGGTGTTAAGACATAATGTGTTGGATGAGGCTTGAATTTGTCATCAAACATTCTAAGCTAGTGTACAAACAGAGCTGGTGGTCCTGTTCCATACTTGTCTAAGAAAATGGAATCAGGGAGAATTTTGAGCCTGAAAGGAGCACATGAACTATTCTCTCTTTCAGAAGAAGCTCTTGGTCATTGGTGTGCCTTTAAATCTTTAAAAGACTAAGGTTGAATTGAAAATGGAAACACCTCAGTCTCTCTACTCTGCAGACTAATGGATCTGCATAATTAATTTATTTTACAGTGATCATTTTTTAACACAGATTCTAGCCAAAAGTCTTAATGGGAAATGGTTCCTGGGCAACTTCAAACACATTCTCCTATGGCTTCTGGAAAGCTTATTCCCAGCACAGGGCAGTCAGTTCACTAGGGAGCTCTGGGTTGGCCAATATAAGTGTGTAATCATGTCATTAGGGTTTTTTGGGGGGACTGGCAGGTTGGGGATAAAAAGTTTCTATTGATAGTCACCATGTGACTTCCTCAGCCCTGCTTACAGAATGTTTAAATCCTCCCAAAGTACCACACATTGTCTCCATGTAGGCTTTCTGGCAAAGACATGACAAATATTTTAGGCTTGTTTTATTTCTGGTAAAACATGGCCTTAAGAACATTCATGCCCAATATAGATTATTATTGTGAGCACTGTTTAAGTCGCCATCTTGACGGCCACATCTCAATGATGAACCCATATATCTTTATCTAGTTTTGGATAAGGGAGGAAAAGGGATATAATTTTTCAAAACCTATGACCTTCAATTTGCCTTCCTATGAAATTGAATGGTTGAGACCAAAAATATTTTTTTTAGTTGAGGGCAGATTTGAGGAAAGGCTTGGAGTGTGACTTCACCAGGCTATTCTTACATTCAGCCAATATTTAAGGATGCCTGCCACATGCCAGGAACCCTGCTAGGCATGGGAGATACAGTGATGAACAGATAGACAAAATATCTGCGCTCCTAGAACTAAATGCCTTCATTTTCCATTTTCTCATCTAAACCTAGTTTCTCTTTCATGGCCAGGATGTGTCTTTCTAAAAGCATAATTGAACTGTTCTGGGAAGACATTTGCAGGAAAGATGTGCTTTTGGTCTTATGTGTTCGGGCTTGGTGAAGGAACGACGGTGAATGCGTTTCTTTACTGATGTGACGACTGTCCGGCTGAAAGGGAGTGCTCTGAAGGGGGTGGTTGAGGAAGGCCTTCAGTTGTGCCTTCTAAGCATTATTTATAGCTCCCAGGTATCCTCAGATTTGATAGGCTATTCTTACTCTTACCTGACTTTGGAAGAGAAAAGAAAAGCTCTGACAGAACAGAAAAGTAAAGAAGCTAGAGGAGTAGACAGAGAAGGTGCCTAGAGGATATAAGATTTTCACTGGCAGTATGAATTAGTTCTGTCTGGCATTATTGAGTTCTCTGTGGGTGTTCATTCGCATGTTCATTCATTCAGAAAACATGTATATATATATTGGGTGTCTACTTTATGCCAAGTACAGCTCTAGATGCTAGAACACAGGAATACATAGATACACTAGCTTCTAAAACTCATGCAGGATTTCTCAACTTTGACACTATTAACATTTTTGGCCCAGATAATTCATTGATGTTGTATGTATGTGTGGCTGTTGTATGTATTACAGGGTGTTTAGCTATATCCCTTGCCTCTACGCACTAGATGTCAGTAGCCAGCTGCCCCGCAACACACCACCAAGTTTGTGAGAACCAAACATCTCCAGGCAATGCCAAGTGACCTCTTAAAAGAAACTGAGTACTCACCACCAGTGTTGATGGAACCTTCCCTGAACATACCTACTTTTCTGACTTTCAGACACTCCGCTGCATGGTTTACTCTAAGATTCTTAAGTGGTTTTCCCCAAATACTCTGTGCAACTTGTCTAACAAAGATAAGTAAGGCATCTCTAAGTCTTTCTTTTAACTACTATATTCCTTTTTTCTGTATAGCACTTTACCACCGTGCTGACTTGCCTTACATTGTCTTATTGAATTTCAGAAATCAACAAAAGAGGAAATGGAAAATATCATAACCTTTTAATAGATGAACAAATGGACATTTAAAATCATTTTATGCCCAAATGCTTGCAACTGATAATGGACAGAACCTAGATTCACACTCAGATGTCCTGACTCAAAAATCTAGAGTTTTTCTACAAAATTATCTTGATAAAATTTAGTGAGAAAATAAAGGTAGGTATGTCTAAAGCACACAGATTCTCTTTGAGGTTGTTTGGGAAATAATGGCAGTGTAGCAGCAGATGGAGGTCCACAGGCTTACTTCTTACTCACTATTTGTTAACTGGGTGGTTTTGCCCTCAGTGCACATAGTAAATAGCAGCCTCCCTTCCTCATCCTCATCCTCAGTTGCCCAAGGAGTGTGGAGTGATACATGGCAAAAGCCACAGGAAGCCTTAGAGATCAGTCTAGCAGAGTGGTTGGAGGACAGATTTTGAAGTCAGATATACCTACTTTGCAGAGAAGGCAATGGCACCCCACTCCAGTACTCTTGCCTGGAAAATCCTATGGACGGAGGAGCCTGGTAGGCTGCAGTCCATGGGGTCGCTGAGGGTCGGACATGACTGAGTGAGTTCACTTTCACTTTTCACTTTCATGCATTGGAGAATGAAATGGCAACCCACTCCAGTATTCTTGCCTGGAGAATCCCAGGGATGGGGGAGCCTGGTGGGCTGCCATCTATGGGGTCGCACAGAGTCGGACACAACTAAAGTGACTTAGCAGCAGCAGTAGCAGCAGCATACCTACTTTGTGAGTCAGCATCCCAGCAGGAAGAGATGACATCCTCAAACCATCTGACAGTGACAGTAAAATACTAAACCTTAATTTCTTTAAGTCAGAAAATTGAAGCCCTGTAAGGTGAGTTGCGTTTCTCCAGGCCCGATGGTGAATTCAGTGCAGAAATGTGTTAACAGCAGAGCTCAGTTGTTCTTCCAGCCCAATGAGCTGAAGAATCATTTCAGATGCAGAAAGGCCAGTTTATGGACCTGGTACATATGAAAAATATATGTGTTCTGAGTTATTACCAAATGTCTGGGCGCCTGAGATTGGACCCCAGTTTTTTTATTAATTGGGTATACCCAAGAATTTGGGGGGTTAGTTTAGCCGTATTTCAGCCTCTTTAGAGGCTACAGGAAACATTGAGCTAGACATGGAGAGCACATCAAAGACAGGTAGTAGGTTGCAGTGGTGCTCTTCACATTTACTCATTAGCTTGGATCGATGTAGGGCTTTCCCAGATGAGGGAACCTGGGCCCACATCCTTGCTCATCTGATGACTAACTGTTAAAAGATATCTGTCACTAGTGAGACCCTTGTCACTTTTGCCAAGATAAAAGGCATTCCAAGCATATTGCCCTAGTAAAATGCCCATCAGGAAAGTTGTCTTCTGCTTACATTGTCTTAAAGAATTGAACTTAGAAGGAGAGGAAGTATTATAGATCCAAATCTTGGCTCTGCCACTTACAAGTATGCTTGGTCTTAGACAATTCATTAGCCTTCCCTGAGCCTCAGTTCTCTTCATCTGTGAAATGGGAATAATAGGTCCCTTCTCTGGAGTTCTGGAGAGGATCGCTTTCATATATGCTATGAGAAAACCCTTTTGAGACCACACAGACTAGACAATAGTATCATTGTTTCCTTCCCTCTCTAATCAAAGTCTGCTCTGCTGCCAGTTTTCACTCGGTGCCCTTGATGAGTGCAAGAGGTGAGGGGGGATGTTTTCCCCAGTCTACCAAGAAAATGACTGCAGTAATGGGATGGGTCTAAAGTAGCCTAGATATGGTTTCCTGGGTAATTCCATCTCAAGGGGAGATTTATGTTCCTATTATAAATTGCAGAGACAGAGTATCTTCAGTGAAGAATAACCATAATAAAACCAAATGCAATATGGATAAAGCAATTCCCTATGATCAGCTCAGCTCAAAGAATTCTTTTGTATTTCCCTTTCTACTTCCTCGAAACCCTTTCCCTGCCATCTGTTCAGGCATAACCCATTCATTGTGAGAGGTTGGAAAAAGGGGGGTTCACACAACCTCTGACCTAGTAATTGTGTGGCCTTAACCCTCTCCTCCCTCCACATGATCCCAAAAGTCCCTCGGACAAACTGCCAGATCCCAGTTTTTTCCTCTGTGAAGATAAAAGTTCAGGAAAGCCTCTTGCTGCCTTCTCTGAGTTTCTCATTGGCCCCTGTTGTATGAAGTTCAAAGGCTTCTCATTTGTCATATTTTATTTCATGAAAAAAAATGTTATTGGAGTATAGTTGCCTTACAATGTGTGTTAGTTTCTGCTGTATAGCAAAGTGATTCAGCTATACATATACATATATCCCCTTTTTTGGATTTCCTTCCCATTTAGGTCACCACAGAGCATTGATTAGAGTTCCCTAATCAATACACTATTGATTAGAGTGCTATTTACTAGGCTCTCATTTGTTATCTATTTTATACATAGTCTCATATTTTATTTACCTCAAAGCATCTCAGGACGTATTTTATCTGAAAACTCAGTTAACTCGTATTTTTTCCGGGAACATGCTCTGACTGATATTTATAAATTCGTCACTCTCCAAGGAATTTGGAAGACACCCCCTCCAAACCTCCCCCAGACCAGGTTCCCAACGTGGTTGCCTTTTCTCTCTCCCACTGCTTCTCTGCTCTAAGAGAGTGTTTCTCATCCTTTCTCCTCCCTGCGGGTCTCTTCAAGAAGGAAAGAATGTTTTCTCTATCATTCCCTCTTTCATTTGTTCATACACTCCTTCATTTATGTTTCTGTTGTATTTATCGAGCAGCAACTGTGTGCCAGGTGTGGTGTTAAGATGCAGGATACAGAGGTGACTAAAGCAGATGTCATCCCTACTCTCCTAAGATTCGCTGTCTAATGGGGGAAGAGGTAATTTAAAAGCCCCTCAAAAGTGACTTAATTATAATTGTAGTAAGTGCTAAAAATAAAAGCTAAGCCATCTTGGGTGCTAATTATGTGACAGGCACGTCTCCAAGTGTTTCATGCATATTAATTCATTTAATCCTTATAATGACTCTTTAAGGAGGTTCAAAGAGGGAAGGATTAGAGCCCACAAAATTCTGAAGGGCATGGACTCCTTTCATAAGTCTAGGAATATCAGAATGAGGGTCACACAGCAGTATGCTAAGAGTTCACGTATCTGACAATTAGACAGCGCTTACTGTTTCCCAGGCATTGTGCTCTGGATCTCACACAGTCTAATCCTTCCCAGCAGCATCCTGAGGGATCATTGTTAGTGTTTTCAGGATAGGGTAAAGGAGATGTAGATGTAGCTACTTATTCAAGATCACACATTTTATAAGTGGTGATTCTGAAACTATAAGTTGGTGTTTTGGACCCCAACCTGGGCTCTTAAACACAGATAACCTGTGAAAGCCTGATTAGGACATTCCTCATTTGGTTCATATTCTAGAAAATACTCAACAATAGGGACAGAGTAAGAAATACAGTGATCCTTCTTGGAGTAAATTAAAGCTTGTGGGACCAGGAGTGTTGCATCCTTAAATATGTTTAAATCCTTGGGCATGTTTCAAAAGGGACAGCCAGCTGCTTCTGCAGCTTCCTATTCAAAGGGTGGGATGGGGACAGCAAGCATTGGCATTGCCTCGGAGCTTGTTAGAAATGCAGAATCTCCAATTGCACTTCATATTACTGAATATCACAATCCACATTTTGATGATGTCCACAGGGTTCACATGTACATTTACATGGTCCTGGCTCTAGAACAAGTTAAAAAACTGGGCTTCCAGCTCTGGTTGTGATGTGAACTGACCAGTTGTTTGATCTCCCCGATTTTCATTGTTCTGTGTCTTCAGTGGGGATGACTTCAATCCTCCACATGGATGAAATCGAGGATCACCCCATAGAGGAGCCTGGAGCTATTAGGAAGGAAGGTTCTCTAGAAGCTCTAAGTCTAAGCTCTAAGCTCTCTTATCTCCAGAATTGTTTTTTCTAGGCATGGACCACCTACATCAGAATCACCTGGGAAATTTATTTTAAATGATGCTTAGATTAAAGGTAGACTCCTCAAAGCAGCAATAAATGCCAAAATATGTGATGTAACAGTGTCTTCAAACACGAAGAGAAAACAACTGTCTAATTAACACTGAGTATCTTTCCTAAGGTATTTATCCAGAACAAAGATGCAGTAAAAACATCGTCAGATAAACATTAAATCACATTTAATTTTTACATTTAATTAATCTTCTTTGGGGAGAAACTATCTCTGTGGAATGGTCCATCTAAACCCTGGTTTCAAATTCTGGCTCCCAATCCCCACTAGCTGCGTAACTTTTAATTAAGTGCCTTCTGTTAGTGAGGAAAGAAGTGAGGAAAGAATTCTCAGCATTGGTAGGGGGCGGGAGGTGTTATTTTGAGGTTCTCAATAGAATATATAAGTGTGTGACATACAGTACTACACTAAATAGAATATAATTATTATTGTTGAGTGAAATTTTGTAAGATCACTACCCTAAAATTATCTATATAATCATGACATAATTATGAAACTAAAGGCTAGTTGTTATAAAGGAAAAGCTACTTTGAATATTTTTAGAAGTGATGTTTAGGTGATTAGATAGCATCACCAGCTCAATGGATATGAGTTTGAGCAAACTCTGGGAGATAGTGAGGGACAGGGGAGCCTGTTGTGCTGCAGTCTATGGGGTCACAAAGGCTTAGCGACTGAACAACAACGGTAGCTTCTCATAAAATTCATTCATATATTTATTCATTCAACAAACATTTAAGATTCTACTAAGTGCAAGTAACTTCCACAGGCACTGGAAATGCCGCAGTCTAATGTGTTACTCAGCAAGATGGAGATGGGGGACAGAAAGGAAAGAAAAGAAAATGTTAGGTCATGGAAAGAGCTGTGGAGAAATATAGATCAGGTAGAGAGGCTGAACTGTTCTTTCAAACCGTATTTTTATAAATCAAACTAAGCAATAAATGTATCAAGGGAACTTCCAGAAATGTTTTAGAAGTATATGTAACTATTTTTCACATTTGTGAATTTTAGGATTTTTCTCTTTAGGTTTTCTTAAAAATGAAGAGTCAGCCTCTTGGAAAATCTTAAATCAGTTCAAGACTTGATGACCAGTGGTACCACCTTTCCATCTTCCTAAAACTTGACAAAGTCATGCATCATTTCATGTGATACTACAGTAACCCCAGGAAATAAATATATTAGCTATATATTGAGTTTTCTATCAAGGTAGGGAAACTATGGCTCAGAAAAACCATTTCAATTGACTAGAGATTTACCTCTGGTACATGAAGATACACAGATCCTCTCTCCTCAAATTCAACATGGACTCTACAATAAGACCTCTCCTTATTTGACAATCTCTGCAAAACCTTATAAAATAAAGGTCAGGGCTCTAGGATATTGAATGCAGTGTAGGGACTCATTGAGGTTATTTTAAGTTTAAGGTCTTACCATTGTCTAAATATGACGGTGCTGAGAATGAAAATGAAATAAATAATATAATGGCAAATGGAATTGATGAGGCATGGAACATCAGCTTCAAAACAATTTGGAACAAAAGGCATTCGTCAAAGCAACTTTACTTAAGTTTTAGAAAGGGCTTTTAAAGCATTTTATTCCTAATACCTCTCCCTTAACATTTTCTGATTAAAATTCAGAAACAGTTTATTTTTACTGACTCGAAATTGTAGTTACATCCTAGTGAATTCTACCAGCTGAACATGCAAATGTACCTTGAAGATATAACATCCCTCCTTCTTATTCTGTTGCTGTTTTACAAACAATGCTACAAGAACTGTAGTAATAAAATATTAGACATAATATATTAAAAGAGAAATATATTAGAAATGGATCTAACTTTTATATTAACTGCTTCAGCTTAGAAAACAGTTGGGCTCCATTGGAACCCTGTTCACCTCTGGACTATAGAACAGCCTCATTAATTTTCTCATCTTATAACACTGAGGTTAAAATTCACATTACACTGTTCAAACTCTGCTTGCAGCTATTTCTCTAATGAAACAATGAAATTTTCTACAGTCATAATTGGTTATGTTTCTGTTACTCACACACACAGTGCTACATTTTCCCCCAACTACACATGGAATATGATTCAGGAAACAATAGGAAACACCCGGTGTATTCAGCCGTCCTTGATGGCAGAACGATATAGTACACAAGGTTTGCTAATGTGTGTGGCCCTGGGGTCCTGGCAGTGCAAATATTTATCCAGAAACGTGTCAACTTAAGTGTAAGTTAAGATAGTCAGTTAAAAAGAAATTGGTTCATAAATAATGCGGTGTGATTGAAGGGCGATTTTCCTCATAATAATGATTTTAAAGACAGTGATGTTTTGAAAGCTCTTTAGCCTCTTTCTTCCAGCTCCTCAGAGCTAAGAGCTGTATAGTTCATCATGATGAGCCTTGATGTCTGCCATGTGCAGATTGGTTGGTGATAGAAATTAGAACATATCAAATGTAGGGAGACCTGGGCATAAGGTTTCCATCAAGTTAGGTGAATAAACTCTATAGAGCTGCTGTGCAACATTGTACCAGGGTCAACCATTATATTGTAAACTTAAAATTTATTAAGAAGGTAGAGATCATATTAAGTGCTCTATCCACAATTTAAAAATAGAGTAGAGGGACCTGACGGTGTTAGAAAATACTAATATTTTATATTTTGCAAACACAGTAGAAACTCACTTGTAAAAGAAACTCACTCATTGCACTTGTTGGATTTATCACTGTTCTTTTTTCCCTCTTTAAAAAAAAAAGTGTTAATTTCTATACATGTTGAATTCTTGTGGTAAGTTTGTACAGCCATGCTCTGCTGAACCCACTAACTGATTTGTATATTTATTCACACAGTAAGCTAGTTGTACTAAACCTCAAAAAACATGCCCCCATTTTTTTCTTATTTTGTTTTGTATATAGTTATGTGTGTGTGCGCATGTGTCTGTATCTTCAAATAATGTCAATATTAAATGCCAATTGTTTTATCCTATTCCCATTTGTTTACTCTGAAATAGACGTCAAATAGCAAGGCCCTGTTCTTTTTACTGTCACTCCCTCATGTCTGAGTCATGTTGC
The DNA here is from genome assembly GCF_029407905.1 of Bubalus kerabau. Classification (NCBI taxonomy): domain Eukaryota; kingdom Metazoa; phylum Chordata; class Mammalia; order Artiodactyla; family Bovidae; genus Bubalus; species Bubalus kerabau. The sequence continues at coordinate 39,676,061 of NC_073643.1, read as the reverse complement.
TTGGCCAAGAGTAGACCCTCAGTAAATGTTTGTTGAATGAATAAGAGACAACCATGTAGAATTTGCTTTCTCAGCAGGTACATTCTGTCGCATCAGTACTTTTACAACTCCTCAGGTGAACCCACTCTCCAACCAGCTGATTTCTCTTTGTTCTTTGTGTGTGTGTGTGTATGGATTGGTTTGCTTTTGTTTATCTGTTTAACCATGTTTATTTTTTATTGAAGTATAGTTGATTTACAATATTATATTAGTTTTAGGTATACAGCATTGTGATTCAGTATTTTACAGGTTATTCTCCATTAAAAGTTATTATGAGATAGTGGCAATAATTCCCTGTGGTATACAATATATCCTGTTGCTTAACTGTTTTATCAGAGTAGTTTGTATCTGTTATTTACCCCATATTTGCCCCTCCTTCTTTCCCTCTCCCCTTGGTAGCCACGTCTCTCTTTGGTTTTGTTTGTTTGTTTTCCCCTGCCTTGAGGTCCTTTTCCTCAAATCCATCCTGAAACCCCTCTCAGCTCTTATAAAATTGGGGCTGTCCACCCCAGATGAGAACCAATGCTGCTTGGATTTTCTGCCAAAATTGGTAGACCCAGGTAAGCTTCCCTCTTTGCTGGGGGGCACCTCAACAGCGGCCTCCTTTGGGCTGTGTTCACAGCCAGCCCAGCTGGGGGTTCAGCCAGTACTGTTTATTGCCCTGGGCCTTTGCTCATTTTCTTTATCTGCAGTTATCATTCTTCCAGCTAACGATGCCTTCTCTAGCTTGCCTCAGAGTACTCTCCAGGAGTTACCTGAGGCTCTGATACGCACCCAGGCTTTCTTGTTTTCCCTCTCTGAGCACAAGAATTAGCCTCCTGAGATACTCCTCAGTGTTTTCTCTTTATCTAAACTGTGACTTGCCAAAGGTAATTTAGAATTCCAGTGAAGTTTTTTTCATTCTAGTAACTTCATTCTCTTGAATTAATATTTCCACTTAAAATGGTTCTTTTTTTATTATTTCATTTTTCTTCCTTAAAGTCCTAATAGGTCATTGTTTTTCCCCTAAGAACTTAAGGACATGTGAGAACTCACCAGATCATAGCAGGAGAAACACAGAAGGCTCATTTTAATGAGTTCTGCAGTGAAGTTTCTTACATCTGCTAAAATAAATTAGGTCAAAATAAGATTGAAGAGAGCTTCAAGTGCCCCGGCATCTAACAAACTGACTTGATCAGCTAGAAAACAGGAAGAATAGAAAGAGCTTGTAGAATAAGAAAGGCATTAAATTCCTACACTTAATAAAGGGTCAAAAATCTCAGTGGAGCAAATTCAAATTTGCATTACCTTAGAAAGAGAGAAAAGGTTCCCTGAGAAATTACACAAGCCCATAGAGCTCAAACCTGTTTATGGGCACATTGACTATTTGACTGGCATTAGTCCAGGAAGGGTGAAGTCTTTACTGCTTGGATAATGTTCATGCCTGGCAAGTGGAAGGTTACATAATTAGATGCTTTAGATATTACTAAGCACAATAAATTTTGTATTCACTTGCCTGTCTTGTCTTTGTTTACTCTAAGTGGAAGAAATTTCAACAGATTTCTTATGAATCATTCTCTCCTTTCAAGACCCTCAATATTTTCCTTACCTGGTCTATTCCTGATCCTAGATGTGCATGCACCTTTTGTGAAAATCATGGTATTTGGGGCCCTAAAACTTGGTTTTTGATATATGATAAGGTAGTTGACTTGTTACATTAATAATGCTGCATAAAATCTACTAACAAGTTTCAATCCTCCTTGCATTTTTGTGATTAACTTCATACCACTCCCCTCTATTTTTGTCTTTCTTCTCTCTCTCCTCCTCTCTCCTCCCTCCACCATAGAGTTTACGTATCAGTTAGTTTTGTTGCATAACAAACCACCCCAAAACTTCATGGCTTGAATCCTCACTGTTTATGTAGTTCACGATTCTGTGGGTCAGCAAGCTGGCCTGAGCTCAGCTGAGTAGTATGTCTACTGGTCTAGACCAGCTCACTCATCGTGCATCTGTGGCTGTTGTCTAGTTAACAAGCTGGTTCTCTTTCTAGAGAACCCTTCATCCACTTTTATACCTTCTTCAGTCAACTCTATTTTGGGGGTGATTTAATTGATGTTCATTCTTCCATCAAACTGTAAGGTCATTGAAGACAGAAAGCCTCTACTTTTGCTCTTCAGTGCATTTACTAAACGTAAGAGTGCCTGGTGCATGTTAAACACTCAATAACTAAAATATTTGAATGAGAAAATGAGTGAACAAATGCATGCATGAATGAATGAATGGCCATGTATTTTCTAGACCCGTGCTCATGGATAAATATGCAATAGATGTGGTTTCTGCCTTTAAGTATTTAAATCCTTGTTAGGAGGAGATATTGATATGTAAATTATAAAGTGTAAAGAGTCCATTAGAAACTTAAAGATAGAAGGGACAATTTTCCCTTGTAGTGAAGGGAAGGAAGGACAGGGAATGTGTACTAGTTTCCTGCTGCCACAAGGACCACAAATTACCACACACTTTATGACAAAATAACTGAAGTTTATCTTAGAGTTCTAGAGGTGAGAAATCCTTAAAATCAAGGTGTCTTTGGGCTGCATTCCTTCTGGAGTCTCTAGGGAAGAATTATCTTTCTTTGCTTTTTTCCAACTTACAGAGTCTTCTCCTGCATTTCTTGTGGCCCCTTCTTCTAGCTTCAAACCTAATAGCCTGGTTCAGCCGTCTTCACATTCTCTCTCTCTCCCTCTCTGACCTCTGCTTTAGTCATCACATCATCTTCTCTGACCTGACCTACCTGTCTCTCTGTTATAAGGAGAGGGAGCTTATGCTTGCATTGAACCCACCCAGATAATCCAGTATAATCTGCCCATATCAGGGTCCTAATTTAATTATATTTGCGAACTCTTTTTTATCATGTATGATAATTATGTGGTAGGAGATTAGTATGTGGATTTTTTTTTTTTGGTGGGGGGTCGTCAGTCTGTCTACCACAAAATTATAAAGGAGTGCTGTAGAGACTTCCCTGTCAGTCCAGTAGTGAAGATTCAATACTTCCAATGCCGAGGGCAGAAGTTCAGTCCCTGGTCGGGGAACTAAGATCCCGCATTCTGCATGGCATAGCCAATCAATCAGTAAAGGAGTGATACAAGAATAGCTTCATGGAGACAGTGGCACTTGAACTGAGTCTTTAACATAAAAATAATGAAGGTACTGTAGGAAAAGACAGACATATATGAAGGCTTATAGGCAAAGAATGGCTAATAATTTGGTAGCATGGGTTGTAAGTAGGCAATGGCACCCCACTCCAGTACTCTTGCTTGGAAAATCCCATGGACGGAGGAGCCTGTTAGGCTGCAATCAACGGGGTCGCTAAGAGTTGGACACGACTGAGCGACTTCACTTTCACTTTTCACTTTCATGCATTGGAGAAGGAAATGGCAACCCACTCCAGTGTTCTTGCCTGGAGAATCCCAGGGACGGGGGGCCTGGTGGGCTGCCGTCTATGGGGTCACACAGAGTCTGACACGACTGAAGTGACTTAGCATAGCATGGGTTGTAAGTAATTTGTTGTTCACAGGAAATAATAAGAGATGAGGCCAGAGAGGGAGGCACAGGCCTGAAGATAGAAAGCCTTGCCTACTTTATCCAGTATGCAAAAAAGGGCCATTCAGTGGTGATAATGGGAAAAGGGAGGCAAGTCAAACTTGCATTGTGGAAAGATAGGCCTTGCAGCAGAATGGAGCCTAGATGTCCTGGGGCGAGACTGGAAGCAGGTACAGTTGATGGGTGATCACACCGTTACTCTGAGCCAGTGGTGATGGTGGCCTGGAACAAAGCAGGAGCAAGTGAATAGAGAAGCTCTGGTCAATATTCAGAACCGACAAAGCCAGGTGACTGAATGGATGAGATGAAAGAGGAATACAGGAGGGTTCTCAGGTTTTTTACTTTGATGATGGGACAGAAGGAGGTACCATGGGCGGAGATGGAAAATATCTCAGAGGAGACCATTCCCCTGGATTTTAGGAGTCACCTGAAAAGGAACATAGCCTTTAAATACTCATTAAACCCAGAGTCTTAATGCCCTACCAGGTAAATGGATTTGTTGTTTCACTCCCAGTGTTTCACTGAACTTGTAGCATTAAGAAATGAGAACATTATGATAATCATGATCATTAGATATCTGCTTCCCATGAAGCAAGCTCTCTATTATCCAGTTCTTTCTATTAACACTTCCCTCTGGCATTTGTCAGCCATTTCTTCCCAGGGAACATAAACACATCAGCCGATAAAAGCCATATGCCACAGCTTACTCCTTTTACTTGAGCAAATCTGACACCTTTTTACATCTTTGTTCTGACCTTTTCCTGGGCTTGTGTCAAAACGTCGCTTCTCATCCTTTGGTGAGAACCCCACAGACCATTGGTTCTCTTAGGATTTGGGATTGCATCCCAACATCTGCCAGATATGATGGAAAGGTTCAGTGAGATCAAAAGAGCCAGGGTGCCCCCAGGTTCTCATCCAAGGGCAATTTCTGCTTGTCTCTGATAGCTGAAAGGTAGAGATGAAGTTCAAAAGGAGAATGTCCATGGATTTGGCTAAGAATTCAAGTCAGACAGTCTGGGATTTGACCCATGGCTTTACCAGGTACTCTCTGTATAATATAAAAATCCCCATGTTATGACCCTCAGTTTCCCCATTGCAGAACCAGGATAGTACCTACCTTGCAGGCATGTTGGGGTGATCATTTGAGATAATGCATCTAAAGCACTCTGTCCAAGTCTGGCATGCAGGAAATAAATTACTTGGATAAATAAAAAGCAGATGTCATATGGTAAATGCAGACTCCTAATGAAGACCTGCCTGGTCCTGCCTGAAGCCTCATCTCATACTATTCCTCACACAAGACAGCTACAACAGCTTCATTTCATTCTTCCAATATGCCAGGCTCTGGTCCTTCTTGTAATCTGCCTGGGATGCTCCCTCCATCTATCTGTAACTGCTCCCAAGGTGAGCTTCTATTTAGTCTTTAGGGCTTGAGTGTTCCTTCCTTAAAGAGGCCTTCCCTGTTCACCTTATCACCTAAGAAAGCTCCACAGTTATTCCATCACTGTACCTGCTCAAGTCTTCATTTCCTTTATTACAATTTAGGATGAGTTTATTCATTTATTGTGTGTTGCTCCCATCGTAGTTTAACCTCCAGGAGAACAGCATCAATATCATCAAGATGTGTCTATCTCTCTATCTACGTATCTCTAGCACCTACACACCTGGCACTTAGTGGGTAGACAATAAATATTAAATTTAGAAATTTTTTTTTTATTTTAAGGAAAATATTCACAGACTTCTGATAAAATTGCCTTTGATAAAAGATGGTTCCAAGAAAAGCCATATTTCAAATAAAACCTCCAGTTCAGTGCTGTGAATTTATACTCATTAACATCTAATTTAGGTTGCTGAGTTACCCTTTTTTCCCAGATCATAGGGAACCAGATTCCTTAGAGTCACTGGTAACAGAGGTCACTGAGCTACCGTTCCTGAACTGTGTGTTGATGAGAAATGAGCTGGGACTTGTCTCTTTCAAATGATGATATCCTCTCACATTTATTATGACCAGGAAGAGATGAAAACATGAGACTAGGAAAGGATATTTCTTGCATACTTCAGTGTGCACCCATTAAAATATGCATTTCCAACCAGTCTCTGCTGAGGAAGCCACGCACTGTAAGGCTCGATGCTGTCCCGTTGGCCTCTTGGGCATGCCTTCCAGTTTCCTGTGAGGGAAAGTGTGCCAGCGGGCAGCATCTACATCCAGCGCCATCAGGGAAGTGGGTGGAGGTCATGGTTTGCTGTTCCTGCCGGGGTCCTCTGCTCTGCAGACTCAAAAGCTCTGCTGCCATGGCCACTGCTAACCACAGTCCTCAGACATCAGCTTATTCCATTAGAAATCAATTCCACGCCACACAGAGTCACCGAGGTCTCCTGTGTGCCAGTAGGTTTCCCGAAAGGATTCTGCCTCTTCTAGAGTTGAGGGAATAAGAGGAAGCTGCTGGTTACTGTGGAGCATCGTATACTTTACAGTGAATTGATTTTCTTTCAGGTTAAGCCCCCTTTTAAGAAGCAGCCTGTTCCCCCTCTCCCCTGCCTCAAATAAGTCTAGATCCAGCATTTCATAGTAGTCAGATTTCCGGTGCATATGGAATTAGATAAAGACATAATTCTAAAAGAAGTGATTTATGATGAGTGTTGGGGAAATTTGGAAGAAGTGGAATCAGAAACCTCAGTTGGCAGGGGACGGGGGAAGAGGGGTGCGTTGGAAAGACAACTGCTGAAAGAATGTGAAGGCCAGGTTTTAGTAAGAGGTATAGATGGTCTGTCACCAGCTGTGGCTCCTGCTAAGTTGTGCTTCTCTTTAAGAGCCTGAGATCCTTTATCACTGGATGTGGTTTATTAGGGAGCCTCAAAGGGTCTCTGAATGCACAGATTCTATATGATAATTTTTAAATACATTTGGAGATGAGAATTTCCCTGCAAAGTAAGTCCATCACCTTCAGTAGGTTCCTGAAGAGTAAACAGATGTCCAGCACTGCTCCTCAGGTATTCCCCTGGTCATCCCATCAGGTGACCTTAGATGACCGCTATCACCTTTTTCCCAAAACAGAATAGGAAATTATCTTATTCCAGCTTCCAAGATGATCCCACACCTCAGAATGTTGTCATTTAATTATTATAACTCTTAATCTACTTCTGTTATAGTTTCTGCTTTCTTTCCCTTATCACTTCAAATTTGATGTGGATGGATTTTCTTCTAACTTATAGTTCTACTTATTTCTCTTCAGACTCTTACTTACACCCCTTCTGGTGGACACCCTGCTCCCAACCAGGTGCTTTAGTATAAACTTGTGTGCTCTGCCCTGATTGGAGGGAGATGAGGGATGTATTTCCATTGTTCAGTAAATTTCTCTGCAATGCCTACTATGACCTAAGTATTGTGTTTACCCTGATGACAGTTCTGACATGTTCTTTATCAAAGAACTTTGACTCTGCTATTCTGTCCTCCTTTTTAGCTTCTTTCTGTGTGTATCTCTAATGTCCCAGAGGTGTGCTCTGGCTGTACTTGAACGGATTGAGGAGATTATTTAATTTACAGACATGATGCGGGTACTGCTACAGTATAAGGGATGCGAAGATAACCAAGAGATGGCCTCTGCCCTCACAGGGCTTCTTCTTGGCAAGCAAGGCAAGTAGCATCATGGCATTGTGCCCTTTTTTAATTCTCATTTTTAGTTCATTTCTTTCTGCCTCTTCAGTAGGTAGTCAAACTTCTTTTCCTAGTTCCTCAAATTCCTAATTTCCTCCTTCACTTCCCTTCAAAGTTTGCTTTCACTTATTTATCCATCTGCTAAGAAAATTAACGCCCTTCTACATAGGTCTGCTCAATTTTCCTCCTTTCCAACTCAGTGTAATTCCCTGGCACCCCATCCAGTGACTACTTCCTGTCTCTTAGAGGAAGAACTATCCCTCACACTCATAAAATGTTATTTTATTGGCATCTACTACTGGCAAAGCGGTTTTTACTTACATTTCTATTCCCACATCTTCCAGTTTTCTCTAGCCCATGAAAATCTCTTCTTTTAGGAATGTGTCACTTTTTTTTTTTTTTTCCTGGCATAACCATCTTTGTGTCCCATGAACAAATAAGATGACTGTCTGCTGGTATTTTAACCTTGCTAGATGTGTTAAAAAGTAACTTAAGTTTAACTTGGGAGCCAGAAACTAAAATGTTTAGAAAAGGTCACTCTGTCTTTTAGTTCCACACTCACTACATGGCTACATATTTGCAGTCCTGGAGTTGGGATAATATTTCTGTTTGTACTTATGGGTGTGGTCTGTATGAACTCCACTTAACAACTTTAGTACTCAGAAACTAAAGCCAATCTATTGAATATTATGTATATAATATTTTATGTATTTTATTACTTTTTGAATTGAATCAATAGAAAGACATTATTGAATGATGTTGGGAATTTTTGTCTTGTTGTCTAGGAAATAATGTCCTTTACATGGAATGTATAGTCTTTTAGGCTGTGGTGATCTTCTGTCTCATTAAAACATAATGAAATAAAGCTGCTCTCTCATAATGGGGCTTCTGCCCTAAATGGATTCTGTCCTAAATGGATTCTTGGAATAATCAATAAAAGATTATTAAGAAAGAAAAGGGAATGTATTTTCCTCTCAGTCCTGCAGTATTATAATAATAAATGGAATGAGACTTCCTTACTTTTAAAAATGATCCTCTCAGAAATTTTAAGATTATTCTTAAATACCCTTTAAAAAAACCTTGAAAACTGTTCAGGTATATGTTAGATTATTTAAACTATTGAATTTTGACTATATACATCAACATATATGTTTAGTTTATAATATGGTCTCAATTTGTAAAAAATTTTGGTAATGGAAAATTTCAAACATATAAAAAAACAAAATAATATAATCATCCTCCTTTTCCTCATCACTTGAACTCATAAGTAACAGTATTCTTTTTATACCCCCAATAATTACCCTCTCCCCAACCATCAGATCATTTAACATATAATAAATTGGTATGTGTCTCTCAAAGGTATTGAAAATAAAAACACTAAATACCATTTCACCTATCTAAAAAATGAGCAATAGTTCAGTGTCATCAAAGATCTATAAATTTCCAAATATCTTAATCTCATAATTTTTTTAAGTTTCCTGAAATATGGATTTTTGATATATCTATTAAGACCTTTTAACCCATAAGTTCTTCTCTCTGTGTCTCCCCTTCGCCTCTGTACATTTTTGTAATTTGTTGCTATTGTTCTTGAACAAATGGATGTTTTCACCTGGAGAGTTTCTCAAGGTCTGGATTTTGCTCATTTCATTCTTGTGATGTCATCTTACATGTGTCCTTCCCTTGCCTGTATTTTTTATAAATTGGAAGTTGGACATAGAAACTTGATCAAATCCAGGTGGTTTTTGTTGTTGTTGTTTTTGCAAAGAATACTTCAAAATTGGTGAGATCCTCTCCTGTGAGAGACACATATCTAGCTGCCTCTCTTTTGTGTTCTCAGTTATCATTGCTTAGATTAATTCGTTAAGAGTTGTGTCTTAGCTTGGGCTGCTATAACAAAGTACCACAGGTTGGGTGACTTAAAAATTAGAAATTCATTTCTCACAGTTCTGAAGGCTGACAAGTCCAAGATCAACATGCTTGCAAGGTAGATTTCATTCTGAGGCTTCTTCTCTTGACTGTAAGTGGCTGCCACCTTGCTGTATGCTCATATGATCTTTCCTAAGTCCAAAATGTGATTTTTATTTAATTCTTTAAATTTTTTAATTGACGAATAATTGCTTTACAGAATTTTGTGGTTTTCTATCATACATCAACAAGAATCAGCCATAGGTATGCCCATATCCCCTTCCTCCCAACCTACCTCCCATCTCCCTCCACATCCCACCCTTTAGCCTGTCACAGAGACCCTGTTTGAGTTCCCTAAGTCATTCAGCAAATTCCCATTGGTTATCTATTTTACATATGGTATTGTAAATTTCTATGTTACTCTCTCCATACATCTCTTCTCCCTCCTCCCTTCCCCCATGTCCATAGGTCTGTTCTCTCTATCTGATTCTTCATTGCTGGTGTTTCTTCTTTTAAGAACAGTAATCCTATGGGATCAGAGTCCCACCCTTAACCTCATTTAACTCAGATTACTTCTTTAGAGGCAACAACCCCAAATACAGCCATACTCCAGGGTTAGATATTCAACATATGAATGCTGCTGTTGTTGCTAAGTTGCTTCAGTCGTGTAGGACCCTGTGCGACCCCAGAGACAACAACCCACCAGGCTCCTCTGTCCCTGGGATTCTCCAGGCAAGAATACTGGAGTGGGTTGCTAGTTCCTTCTCCAAGGAATGCATGCATGCTAAGTCGCTTCAGTCGTGTCTGACCCTGTGCGACCCTATGGACAGCAGCCCACCAGGCTCCTCTGTCCACTGGATTCTCTAGGCAAGAGTACTGGAGTGGGTTGCCATGTCCTTCTCCTGACATATGAATGCTGCTGCTGCTGCTGCTGCTGCTGTTGCTGGCTAAGTCGCTTCAATTGTGTCTGACTCTGTGCGACCCCATAGATGGCAGCCCACCAGGCTCCCCCTTCCCTGGGATTCTCCAGGCAAGAACACTGGAGTGGGTTGCCATTTCCTTCTCCAATGCATGAAAGTGAAAAGTGAAAGTGAAGTCGCTCAGTCGTGTCTGACTCTTAGTGACCCCATGGACTGTAGCCCACCAGGCTCCTCCATCCATGGGATTTTCCAGGCAAGAGTACTGGAGTGGGGTGCCATTGCCTTCTCTGACATATGAATGGGGTGTATGTAAATATTCAGTCCATAATAGGTTGCAAAATGGTGATATTCTAATTCTATTACCCCTTCTTCATTATTAGGTGAATAGTTCTATGAAAGGAAACATACTCTTCTCTACTGTTAATAAGGTCACATACTAGTAGCATTCTTTTTAAAAATTATTTATTTTTAATTAGAGGATAATTGCTTTCCAGTGTTGTGTTGGTTTCTGCTGTACAACAACGTGAATCAGCTATAAGTGTGCGTATATCCCCGCCCTCTTGAGTCTCCTTCCCGCCCTTCTCAGTCATTACAGAGCACCGAGCTGAGGTCCCTGCGCTATACAGCAGATTCCCACTAGCTACTATTTTACACATGATAGTGTATATATACCAATCCTCCTCTCTCAATTCGTCCCCCTCTCCTTCCCCTGTTGTGTCCACAAATCTGTTCTCTATGTGTGTGTCTCTATTCATGCCCTGCTAGCATTCTTAAAGAAAAGGCAAGATAGAAGATTGATGCTTCCCCTTCAGTGACTAGTTTCCTTTAAGTAGATTTGTTCGCTAGTATCCTCTAACAGTGACCAATTAGATTTTTATGATTAATTGTTCTTTTTACTATAGTTTTGAACTCATGGATGCAAACTGTTATTCTCTAGGTAGCCTTGGATGAGTCATTTAACCACTCTGAGCCATGGTTTACCCAGCTCTGAAATGGGGCTGATGATGATACCTACCTCACCGAGTTATGAGATTTTAACAAAATAATGTCTGCAAAGCATATTGTAGTCATTAAAGACAAATGTATTGCTGGACACAAATAGAAGCCCCTAGATAGCAGCAGCAGTTGTGTTGTTATGATTAGGATTATAATGGGAAAATGTTACTTTAGAATATACTTCCAACTGTTCCTCTAGAACTTCTCCTCTAATATTTTGGGTATTTTTCAAATTAATATATGCTACCTTTCAACTGCCTATTTCAGGCTTGCTTCTTCATATATAATCAAAATAATACATGGTAGCAAGTTCCCTATTATTCCAGAGGTGATTTGATGATTATGCATTATGTTTGGGAGGTCAGACATTGATTCCCAGGTCAAGAAAAGGAACCGTCAGAACTTCACAAATACCTTGAAATATGAACAGGAGAGAGTTGCAACTTGTAAGTGAGATGTGCAAAGCAAGTAAAATGTAGAAAGACCTTCAAATCTTTCTACATAGTTATTTGCATGTTTTAAAATTCTGACAATAAAAGGTTTTATGACCATTCTGGGTTTCTACCTTTTAGTTCCTGAACTTAAATATGATGCCTGTTTATATTCTTGGCTTGTACTTTGTAAGCCCTGAATTTTATTTAAAATAGCCACAAGCACAAAACATGCAAAACAAACAGAAAAGATCAACTCTCACTGTCATTTTTATGGGACCCTGTGCTTGTCTTTCATTAAAGTGAAGATGCATTTAAGACAAATTTTTTGTTGTTGTTGTTCTAATTTAAGGAGAGGGGATGAGAGAAACTTTGAGCCATGCAGTCTAATGAAAAGAACTGAATGTGACCAATTAGTTATGGATCAAGATTTTTCTCCCCCCACCCCCAAATCCTGCATTATTCTAATTTGCTTGATGGATATAAATATAACTATAGTTCATGAAATGTTCAGTTTTTAAAGAAGACACATCAAATACACTGAATTCATTCAGAACAGAATCCAAACTTGACTTTTAGTTTCTATTTAGAGATCTGTTAACTAAAACCTCCTCTTAAAAAGAAAAATGCACTTAAAGTATTGCCACTTTAGTTTGTTTGTATTTTTTTAAATTCTAAATATTCTACATTATCATGAAAGCATGGCTTCTGGCAATGAATCTTTCATGCCAGCATGTTCTATACATGCTATTGAATTGCAGAACAGTGACAGTATTCCATGCGTTTATCTGGCTCTAATTTTCCTATCAAGCAAAAATGTGGAATTAAGATATCTGTCAGTGCTTTTCTTTAGTGATCTAAGATCAGATTTCTCCAGAAAATGTCAAGTTCAAATACACTACAATAGGCAAGAAATTAATTCATAAGACTCTCAAATCAGCTGTCAGAGAAATTGTTTTATTCTAGGTGAGAAGCTCTAGGGACTTTTCATTTTTTTCTTGTTATTCTATTATGATGGATTATGAGAGAATTGGAGTTGATTCCTTTAAACACAGTGACCATCACTGAATCTGATGAAAGATGAGTTAACACTTTTACTCAATAAAGTTTGACACATATGTAAACTTATGTTCCCATGGCATATTTTGAAATATTCTTACCTTGATTGTAGACAGTGATTTTTTTCAAAATATTTTAATCAATGAGCAAGTCAAATATGTGATTCCACTGACATTTTCTGTAAAAATAAATAACTTTTTAATAAAAGATTCTTTAAATTCTATGTTACTTTATAATTTTCAAATTTCATATATAGCATTTCATACAATCCCATAATCACTCTTTCCTCACCTACCCTTATATTGCCCCCCCAAAATATAAATAATTTGAAGGTATTATTGAAGATAATTCTGAAAGAGAGTGAATTTTCTTTGATTTTACAATTTTTCATCAAAATGAATGTTAAAAACAGCATAGCCATCTAATGACAGGCCTGAATTTACTTTGCTCAAGTTATCCAGAGTCTGTCTAAATTTACAGTTTTAATAAAATCTTATTTTTGATTGAAGTATATTGATTTATAATATTATGTTAGTTTCAGGTATACAGCAAAGTGATTCAGTTGCATACATTTTTTTCAGATTATTTTCCTTTATAAGCTTTTGCAAGATATTGAATATAATTCCCTGTGCTATATAGTAAATCCTTATTGCTTATCTATTTTATGTATAGTGGTTTGTGTATGTTAATCCCATACTCCTAATTTGTCCTTCCCACCCCTCCTCCCCTTTGGTAATGGTAAGTTTGCTTTAATAATATATTTTTTTAGTTATAAAAGTTACACATGCTTATTAGAAGAAATTGAAGCAATGTAAAAAGAATTAAAAATGAGATTCTGCTTCCATCATTCACCCCTCAGTGTTAACAACTGATGATACTACAGTACAACCTTTCAAAACCTTTTCAAATCCATTAAAAATATGCATATGTATAAATACTTCCTTTTACAAAAATGCAATGCACATGTGTCATACTTAGCAATTTGCCTTTTTTTTTTTTTTGCCTTTCATGAGATTACAGATAATTTTCTGTATGTATACTTTTCATACTTTTTAACTATCACATAATAGTTCATTGAGTACCTCAAAATTTATTTGGTTAAATTGTTAACAGGCATGAAGATTGTTTGCAATTCATTTTCACTATTTCAGTCATGTGTTTTACTTTAAAGATTTGAGTCAGGCTTTATGTGAGAAAGTACAATTCTAACAGAAATTTACATTTCATTTCATGGACAAGTGTTAAATTTAGCTTATAAGATACACAGAAAGAACTCTCTGGGTACTGTCCAGGGAAAAGGAAATAACTGGATGCTGAATGGGCTTGACTATGCTATCTTGCCTTTATAAAATGCCATGAATGCTTGTTTTACTTCTGCGTTTTTCTCCTATTAATTTCTGGAGCAGACAGTGGTGACAGGCTGACTGAACAACCGTTCCCAGTGCTTGTACCATTGCCGACCTCCCCTCTGCAGCCCAGGAAAGCTAAATATTCACTTCCTAGGCTCCCATGTAGCTAAGGATGTCTCTAGAAATGCAGCAGCCAATTTTTGGTGATGAGGCAGAGACCACAGGAAATAGAGATGTTGGCTCAGACATCATCATACCAATAGCCACCTAGTTCTGGACTTCTCAATATGTATGAAAAACAAAGTCCTTTTTGTTTAAGCCACTGTACATTAAGATTTCTGTTACCTGTGTGCAAATACTGTACTAACTGATCCGTCTCCAGGTTGCAGGTTTATGAAAATGAAAGTGGAAACTTCTTATGCTATATCGATAATTTTGGATTCTCCTGCAGGGTCTTGACTGGGAAATTCCATGAACAGAGGAGCCTGGCAGGCTACAATCCATAGGATCACAAAGAGTCGGACACAGCTGAGCGCATGGGCACACACACACACACACACACACACATCTGCAGGGCCTGGTCAGAATTCCTCAGGTGATAGTATGAAATACCAGTTTTATGAGGCTGCCTTTGCTTGGGAAGATTTCATATAAATCACAAAACAGCTGGAAGGGCATAGTATCCAATTTTTGATATGTAGCCTGAAATGGAAAGCAGCATGGAAGATATTGGAGCTGGTTAAGAACACAGATAGTTATATACAATGACAAGAAAAAGCATACAGCTCTATAGGAGAGAGCTTTTCGACAATGGTTTTCAGTGCTTCCAAATAAGATAGAATTATATTGTCTTCCAGGGATGACCTGCAGTTTTTATCTTCACAGGAAGGTCTCTTCTGAGGTTTTACAGGGCTGTTCACAAAAACCTTCTGGGTCAGAGTGTTGCGATAACCATAAACCGATGATCAGAGTAGGTACTTGGTCAATTTCTTTGGAAAAATCCAATTATCAACAGAAGAAGAAACACTAAAAGAAAGAAGAATCGGGTCAAAATGAGTAGAAATGGAACATTAAGTTTTAGAGGTGTTCCATCAGTCAGCTAAGGGCCACCTGGGCAGCCCATGGGGTATGAGGGAAGTCACAGTTAATCAAACACTCTTTCTGCACCAGAAAATATCCTGCCAGTATGTATTCCTTGCTTTTCCAGGGCTACTAGAGAATAATCAGCTCCTTTAAACAACTGTGTTCTCAGAAGTGCACCTAAGGGGTGCTAAGGACCAGTGGCTCATCAACCCAAGACAGATCATAAAAGGAGAAGGGACAAGAGGGAAGGGTTCATCAGAGGGAGTTGGAGAGGCAGGAACTGGGTGTCTTTAACTTAAAAGCTGCTGATTGATGGACAGGAGTGTGAGGGACTTCCCACCCACTGTGAGTAGCTGACATTTAGGAGGAAAGTCTTATTCAATGTAATTGGCAGAACTACTCCTGGCAGGCTTCTCCAGCATTCTTACCATCCAAGATTCTCAGTCCTTCCCCCATGATGACCTGTGACGCTGCAGAACAAAGTCTTGTAATGCCGAGGCAAGATCTGTGAGCTACCACTGGCATCCATTTGTATGATCAGGGCTTTGTCTTACAAATGCTTCATTTAGTCCTCATTTGGCTTTCTAAGCACTGTTGGCCTTAACTAGCCCATGATTGATTTTAGTCTTTCTATAGTCTGCTCCAGCCAAGTGAGACACCCTTCATAGCCCTGGGAGAGTTGGGACAGATGAATGTACATTTTAGAGAAAGGCAAATCCAAGTTCAAACCATGACTACTTCACGTACCAATAACCCATGTAATCTTGGCATGCTGTTTGACCCAGTTTCCTCAAGTGTAAAATGAGGGATTATGTTTCTTTCCACTTCAGAGGGGGTTGTTGAGAGGATTAAATGAGTTCATATAAATAATGTATTTACTGAAGGGACTGGCCCAGAGCATCAAGTGTGGTTGATTTTTTATTACTATCATCATCATTTTCATGGCCATCATCATCACCATCACAATGTTTATTACTCTGGATACACATTTCCAAGCCCTCCATCCTCTCACCTTCTCTTGCGCCTTCACTGCGTGTTCACTCACTTGACAGCATTTATGAGCCACCTACCATGTTTTGGCACAACAAGAGTACAGAGAGAGTTGAGCAGTAGTCCTGCTGACATAGCGTTTGCAGGTTATCTGGGAACGTAAGCCAGTTACTCGTCTTCTAGCACCTAGACTTGCTCTCTCTCCATCCACACGCTCAGTCCAACCAGTGTGGCCTTTCTGAAATTCCTATTGATCATACTCCTCCCTGGCCAATAACCCAGGCCCCTCCTAAAACCCCAGTTTCTCCTGGGTTTCTGTAAGGGCCAGATAGTAAATAGGTTTGCCTTTCAGACCATAGGGTCTCTTATACTCAGTTCTCTCGTTGAAACCTGAAAGCAACCAAAGACCGAATGTGTGAATGAATATATGTGGCTTGACATGGCCCAGGGGCCATAGTTTTGAGATCCTTACTACATCAGACCTGGCACAACCCTGCCACCTCCTGAATGGAGCCTCAGCTTTCTTCTCACCTTACAGTGTCTGTTCCCGTCCTGTCAGCCACACGGCTCAGATGTGCCTTACTCGTTCACTTGAGTGTCGTTGATTTGCTTTTCTCTCTACCTGAAACTGGAGAAGGCAATGGCACCCCACTCCAGTACTCTTGCCTGGAAAATCCCATGGACGAAGGAGCCTGGTAGGCTGCAGTCCATGGGGTCGCTAACAGTCGGACACGACTGAGCGACTTCACTTTCACTTTTTATTTTCATGCATTGGAGAAGGAAATAGCAACCCACTCCAGTGTTCTTGCCTGGAGAATCCCAGGGCCGGGGGAGCCTGGTGGGCTGCCGTTTATGGGGGCGCACAGAGTCGGACACGACTGAAGCGACTTAGCAGCAGCAGCAGCTACCTGAAACACTCATTTTCTCCCTCTTACCCAGCTACACCTGGCATGCTTGCCTGACATCTGCTTAGCTGTCCGTTCCTCGAGATTCTACTCCTCATGTCCCTCCACTCCTCTGCAAACACACTCCATGTTTTCCTCTAGGGGCTCCAGTGACTGCCACCACCAAAGGCACTGTCACCATACCTGTTCATCCTCTTGTCCACATTCCCAAATAGATAGCAAGCTCCCTGGAGGTGGCAGTGTGCGTCCTTCCAAGTGGACAGAAACATTTCCTTGGAGAAGGCAATGGCAATCCACTCCAGTACTATTGCCTGGAAAATCCCATGGACAGAGGAGCCTGGTAGGCTACAGTCCATGGGGTCGCAGAGTCGGACACAACTTCACTTTCAATTTCACTTTCTCTTTCACTTCCCCTGGAGGTGGCAGTGTGTGTCCTGCTAAGTTGCTTCAGTCATGTCCAACTCTTTGCGACTCTATGGACTGTAGCCTGCCAGGCTCACTGTCCATGGGATTCTCCAGGCAAGAATACTGGAGTGGGTTGACATTTCCTTCTCCAGGGGATCTTCCTGACCCAGGGAATCAAACCTGCATCTCCTGTGTCTCCTGCATTGCAGGCAGATTCTTTACCACTGAGCCACCAGGGAAGTCCAGAGGTGGCGGAGGGGAATATATTTATATATTTTAGTCAACAAGTGTTTAGGGAGCACCCACTTCATGCCAAGAGCTAAGATTCATCAGTAAAGACAAGGGTATTACCTTTCCTCAGAGAAGCGGCCAGGCAAAACCTAAACAGGTGAATGCATAATGCCAAACACAGATTTTTAAATGTCTGCTCAGGTAAATAGCAACAGAAGTGAATAATGACCGTGAGAGTGGGGGTAGGCTGGGGCCAGGTGCCCTTCTCTAGACAGCGTAGTCCAAGAAGACTTTCTGTTTGCAGAAGATCTCCACTTATTTGGAAAGGGCTGCAGAGATGAGAGTGTGTCTAGCTATAAGCTGAGGGGCATGAGCTAAGGTGTGCTGAGTGGTACCTGTCCTTTCATTAATAACAGTCCCAGGGCCATTGCAGTGCTTGGAGAACAATTGGTACTTGGTCAGTGTTTGGTAACTATCTCAGTTGCATTTCCCAAAAGCAGATCCTGAGACTTGCTTTTGAGAAATGGAGGAATGTAGGCTCAACAAGGTGACCTGAGAGATCATGCCAGGAACACAATGATGAGTGAGGAAATAAGAGAGGAAAAGGAAGACTCCAACCACAGGTGTCGTTCATGAGCAGATTTGCTGTAGGCTGCTGCTACTAAGTCGCTTCAGTCGTGTCCGACTCTGTGCGACCCCATAGATGGCAGCCCACCAGGCTCCGCCGTCCTTGGGATTCTCCAGGCAAGAACACTGGAGTGGGTTGCCATTTCCTTCTCCAATGCATGAAAGTGAAAAGTGAAAAGGAAGTCGCTCAGTTGTGTCCAACTCTTTGAGACCCCGTGGACTGCAGCCTACCAGGCTCCTCCATCCATGGGATTTTCCAGGCAAGAGTACTGGAGTGGGGTGCCATTGCCTTTTCCGTTGCTGTAGGCAATAGGGCTCAATCCCATTGGAAGAAACTGTATTAAACACACCTCAAAATTTCCCCACAGACAGAAAAGGACACTTGGGGGATTTGTCCACCAATTTCCATCCCACATTGTTTGGAAACTGACATGGAATTGATCCCCGGAACCTTGCACCATGCCCCAGTCACAGGCTCTGGCCCTGCTACCTGAGATAGCCCTCAACAGAGAGAATTGAATGTTTAGGGAGGAACCTTTGATGCATATGAGGACTGTCCCCCTGACGCTGCAGGTGGCCTGTAGAGAGTGCAGAAGGGATCCTAAGCAGAGCATCAACAGCTTTTCCTACAATAACTAAATCAGTAAGTAAATAATAAGTGATTGAATGTATACAACAAATGAATGAATGAATGAATGAATAATTGAAGTGAAATCAGTCAAATAAACCCAAGGAGAGTGATATGAAATAAGAGGAAATATGAGATATGGAATAAGAGGAAATGTGAAATAAGAGAAGTGAACCATTGAAATCAGCCCTGAGTTCTTGCTCCAGGGGAGAGTCAAGAAAAGTCCTTTGGTTGCTGTGGTGTGCTCAAGTGTAGCTGACTCTACGGTTCTCTTCCCAGTCAAGTTTCAGAGATGTTATTTTGGTGGCTTAGAATTGGCCATGGTGGAAGTATTTACACCATAGGAATTGGCAAATGCTGTATAAGTCAAAGCTGTATCTGTGGAGCTCTGATTGCCAGCACACACAGCTTCGTGGTAAGAGAAATGCCACTACTTGGTCCCAATCACCTAATCTCTTTCTAGCCAGGCTCCTTACTCTCATTTATTTCTTCCAAGGGATCTTTCTTGCCAGAGACTGTGCATGAGACCTTGGAAGATGTCCCCTCCCTGACTTCACTGAAGACCACAGTCCCCATGAGAGTCATTAATCAGCTTGATTTCCTGTCCTCCTCCAACCTATTGCTTTCCACTATGCCTTGCAAATTAACCAGAAGGATTAATAGCAGCTTTCACTGATATTCCTCGTGTGGTGCAGTTAATTCAAAGGAGGGAGCCGCTTGCAGTCTTTCCAGGGGAAAACTTGTGGTGGTGTTAACTGTGTAAAGGTATTCCTGCTATGAGGAATTTTGGTTTGTGGATGTTTATTAAGCCAGAAAGTGCAAGGCAATGCTTCTGTTCTCTTTCACCTGGATGTATTCCTAATTAACTGCATGCAAGGGAAATCTCTGCTGGCTAATTTCATCCATTAGAGAGTAATTTTTGTTGTTAGGAACAGAGCCATAGATCATCCAAGACAGTAGTGAAATGAGAGTTCATCGTAGGAGATTTGTTTTACTCTCCTGAACTAGAGGGAAGTGAGTGATTGGGCTGGTGGTTATGATATTGATTATCTGAGGTTGTGCTGGAGGCTGAGGTGTCTGCTCTATTTGAGGAGAATTGGAAAGCTGGCAACACAGAACTATTTTTTTATTTTTTAATTTTCATTGAAATATAGTTGTTTTATATTTATAATATATTTATAATATTGTGTTATAATATTGTGTTAGTTTCAGGTATATAGCAAAATGATTCAGTTACATATGTGTTGACAATATATATATAAAACATATAAGTTTTTAGATTCTTGTCCATTATAGGTTATTACAGCATATTGAATAAAGTTCCCTGTGCTATACACTAGGTCCTTGTTGGTTATCTATTTTATATATAGTAATGTGAACATTTTAATCCCAAATTCCTGATTTATCTATTCCCCTCTTCCTCTTTGGTAACCATAAGTTTGTTTTCTATGTCTGTGAGTCTATTTCTGTTTTGTAAATAAGTTCATTTGTATCATTTTTTAAGATGCCACATATAAACAATACCATGCAGTATTTCTTTCTGACTCAGTCTTTCTCTTTCTGACTCACTTCACTTAGTATAAAAATCTCTAGGTCCATCCATGTTGCTGCAAATGGCATTATTTCATTCTTTTTTATGGCTGGGTAATATACACATTGGAGAAGGCAATGGCAAGCCACTCCAGTACTCTTGCCTGGAAAGTCCCATGGATGGAGGAGCCTGGTGGGCTGCAGTCCATGGGGTTACTACGAGTCAGTCGTGACTGAGCGATTTCACTTTCACTTTTCACTTTCACACAATGGAGAAGGAAATGTCAACCCACTCCAGTGTTCTTGCCTGGAGAATCCCAGGGATGGCAGAGCCTGGTGGGCTGCTGTCTATGGGGTCGCACAGAGTTGGACACAACTGAGGTGACTTAGCAGCAGCAGCAATATACACATATATACAATGGAATATTACTCATTTATAATTAATATCTTCTTTATCTATCCTTCTGTTGATGGACATTTAGGTTGCTTCCATATTTTGGTTATTGTAAATAGTGCTTTGATGAATATTGGGTTACATGTATCTTTTCCAGTTATGGTTTTCTCTAGATATCTGCCTAGGAGTACACCCACTGGATCATATGCTAACTCTGTTTTTAATTTTTTAAGGAACCTCCTCATTGTTCTTTATAGTGGCTGCACCAGTTTACATTCCCACCAACAGTGTAGAATGGTTCCCCTTTCTCCACCTCCCCAGAATTTGTTATTTGTAGACTTTCTGATGATGGCCATTCTGAGTGAACTTTTATAATTTCACTTGATTGGGGTAAATGAACTTTTGCCCCTGGACTGTGCCCTTGATGTCTAGGAAGGTGAGTAAGTACATTGCATTACCAAAAAGAAGGCACAGGTTTGGTTGAGGATGAACACAGGGCCCAGAGATTATAGAAAGGCATACATGTACACATGCACACACAGAAACACAGTGTCATTAATCTGTCATCAGGTTGCATATAGCCTAGAGAGCTGGCCTCAGATGGAGTTTTTCTCTCAGACTCTTTGCCCCCCCAAGCCTTCCAGGGCCCATCTTCAATTCTCCCTCCATCCTGGCTGCATAACACAAAGTTTTCCATCTCCCAAGAGAGGATATCATCTGTCTTAGGAATCAGCATTAGTCTCTCAGAGTCTAACATCTACAAGACATAGGGACCATCCTCTCGCTAATATCCATGGCCTCTCTAAGCAACACTTGTCGAGCTGAGAAAGTCTATGTTCCTTTACAACATCTTCCACAATTCTTCTTCTAAAATCCTCCACCCCCACCAAGGGTGAAAAGAGGAAAGAAGGGAGGGAGATAAGAGAAAAGGAAGGGAGGGAAGAAAGGAAAGAAAGAAGGAAAGGAGAGAGAGTGTATTACCCATCCTCCTTAGCAGTAGGTTTGCAGTATGTGTTTGTGAGTCCCTAATGAGCAACATCGGAGAAGGCAATGGCAAGCCACTCCAGTACTCTTGCCTAGAAAATCCCATGGATGGAGGAGCTTGGTGGGCTACAGTCCTTGGGGTCGCTACAAGTCGGTCATGACTGAATGACTTCACTTTGACTTTTCACTTTCACACAATGGAGAAGGAAATGGCAACCCACTCCAGTGTTCTTGCCTGGAGAATCCCAGGGATGGGGGAGCCTGGTGGGCTGCTGTCTATGGGGTCGCACAGAGTCGGACACGACTGAAGCGACTTAGCAGCAGCAGCAGCAGCAGCAATGAGCAACATGGAAAACCTCAGGCCACTGCAGCACCATGATGCATCTCTGGTCAAAGAAGTATGGACCATTTGACAATCCTCTATCCATGTGGTCAAAAACTGTTCTTCCTGTTATTCTAGAGCTAATTAGAAGACTGCTTACTGAAGGAATTTACAGACCAGGATTCTAGTTCCAGCTCTGCTCTTGCTGAGTTTAAGGCAAATGGATTTTCTTCTGTAGTTCTCAATTTCTTCAACAGTGTGGTGATAGCGGAGGGTAGGGGAAGGAGAAGGAAGAGGAGGGACACACTCTAATGGTTTATTGAGAGCTCTGAGCCTGATGCTTTGCATGTATTCTCTCAGTTGACATACCCAAATCCACATGAGGTAGATTACTGTCAACCTCAATTCACCATCCACCTGCCACATTGACCTTCCACTGGGTCCCTGAACTTGTCAAGCCTTTCCTTCCTTAGCGCTTTCACAAAAGCTGTGCCCTCAGTCCCTGGGGCTTCTCTCCACACCACCCTCCATCACCTGTGGCTTTCTCACTTTCATCTTCAAAGTCTTAGCATAAATGTGACATCCTCAGATATAACACCCTGGTCTGGAAGATGTCCCCCAGAACACAATTTGTAATTATGTTATTTGTATGTTCTTTTAATTCTGTCCCAACCCTCTTCCAGCATTAAACTTCAGAGGCGGCAGGGACCTACTTTTTCTTTGTCTTTTCTCTAACTTTTTACCTTTCTGTTTCCCATCATCTGGCACCTGGTAAATACACCATTAAACAGCTGCTGAATGAGCCAGTGAATTAGTCCTGATTTAGTAGCTATAAGAATGAGGTTGGGAGAAGTTAAATATCTTGCTTGGTGTCAGGCAGCTAGAAATTGGACTCAGGCTCAGGTCTGCCTAACTCTGGAACTGCTCCTGTCTACCACCTAGCGTGGAGTTGTTGGGTGGACTTCCAAGATTTCCAAAGTTCCATCTGACTCTACATTTCTCTGCAACACTAAGAGAATTTCAGATCCCTAAAGGACTTCCATTTCCCTCTCCTCATTCTGTCCTGATGTATCCTAATTATAGGACCAGGTTCCTGGCTGATATACTGTGAAAGAGTTAATTTCATTCTCCCAGATATTTCACTTTCAAAACTATCCCTATAATATTATTCACTCAGCAGGACCTGACTCTTCCGGTGTTGTACAGACATTATCTGTTTAATCCTCACCAAACCCACGTGAGTTTCGTATCAGTCACACAGTATGATTTCTCTTTAATCAGTGAGGACTGTGGGGAATGCAAGGTAACCCGAAAGCCCATAGGTATCATATTTAACTCAAGTTCAATGTCTTACGTTTTCAGAGCTCGATAGACGTTAAAAGAAAAAATAGTGGTGTGTGTGGTTTCAGTACTCTGATGCCTTCCTCTACATATCAAATATTTTGAGCTAAATATGTAATTTTAATACATAATTATCTTTCCATCTTAAGTTCATTGCATGGTAGTATTAATAATATTTTACTGTATGTAAGGTGCTTTAATATAAGATGAAAAGCCAAAAGTAGTTTCTTTACAGCCATTAAACCCTGAATTTAAAGGATTTATCTTTGGGTCTTTTACCTCTAAATCACTCCAGTTTAATGTTACAGGGGATTTTAAAGAATACTACTGTTTGAAATCCTTATGCTATCCTGCCACACTTTTAATATAGGATTATTAAGCTTCACACACAAACTGTTGCTGTCAAAAGGAAATATGATCACATATGCTAAGTGCTGGACACGATAGCTAGCCCATTGTAGGTGCTTAATAAAGCCAACAACAGATAATTCCTCCTAACCTTTTCATGTACAAATGTTGATTGCACACTTAGGACTCTTGCCTGAGAGAAGTACACATGTGTAAATACCACACAAATCTGCATGGATTCAGAGAAGACTGCACATAAATACATGCTCCATCTCATTTCCTTCTCTCAGTGATTTGGGAGGACACCGAGGTTATTTCTGTTGTACAGACGAGGAAAGGGCAATCTCCACATCCTACCACAGGGCTCTGGACCTTGCTACTCCATTTTTCCTTTTGGAAGAAATTGAACTGAAGACGCTGTCATGACATGGCACACAGGACTGTGCCATCCAGTGTTGTACGATGAAACCTAGATTTAAGCATTGAACAATTAAAACCATGCCCTCCTCATTCCTACCAACACTAAGAGCTGACAGAAAGAGAACATCTGGTCATGAGCAAATCCATATCACAGGGACACAGATCTGAGTCCTGTCAGCCTTGGTGCTCTGAGTGGATCATTCTCAGATTTCACGATGGGTTGGAGTACCTTCTAAATGTCTCTGCAAGTCCCATCAGTGATATAAACTAGGAAAGAAAGCTAACAAAGGAAAAAGATAAGGTTTTCTGGAGTGCTTGTATGTTGGTTCATTGGGGCTGATGGTCATATAGATTTAGCTAGGGAGGAAGTCTAAACTTCCTATTTTATGTCCTACAAGATCTTACCAAAATCTCATACACATTTATTTAGAGTGATATCTCTTGTTCACATTTATTAAGTGCTTTTTCTGTACCAGGATCTGTTCTAAGTGCTTTACACACATTAACACAGATAAACACATTTTGCTTTTACTACGTCTATAGTATCATTCGGTCAAGTTGTTTCTATTTTAAATTACTGAATTTAAAAACCAATAACTTGGTGGATTCTGGATCAAGATAGCAGAGTAGGAAAATCCTGAGCCCATCTCCTTCCACAGGCACACAAAATCTAGGACTATCTACAGAACAACTATCACTGAGGATGACCTGAAGAATAGTAGAACAGGTTTTCTAAAACTAAGAATCTATAAGGAAAAGGCCTCATCAAGTTGGGGCAAAAGAACAGAAGCCTGAGCTAGTCAGAACCTACCCACAGAGGGAGGAATATCACAGCTATGGCAGTTTCCTCTGTGGAGCAAGGGCTTTGAGCCCCACGTTGAGCTCCCTAACTTGGGGGTCCTGCTCCAGGAAGACGAGCCTCTGTAACATCTGACTTTGGAAGCCAGAGGGGCTTATGGCCAGGAAAGCTGGAGGGCTGTTAGAAACTGAGACTCTGTTCTTGGAGAGTACACACACACACGCTCATTGCTCAAAGTCTCAGCACAGGGACAACAGCTTAAAGAGCACCTGTGTCACAGGAGAAAGAGATTCACTGACTAAACTTAGGACATGTGCTGGAGGGTAGAGATCTGGTGGAACTTCCTCCAGGGACAGAAACACTGGCAGGTGCCATTAAAAAAAAAACAAAACTCTCCTTCTCCCTAGTGGGCCCAACCCTGGTGTGTACCACTTCTGTCACTCTCCATCAACTGAACTAATACTATGTGTACCAGCCTGGTATATCCCTGAGGATATATCCTTGCCCATCCCATCTGCCCCAGCTGGCTCCTCCAAAGCAGCTGCTGTCACGTTCCACCAACAGGCATTCCCATCTGACACTGGCACCCCTCCAAGGTGGCTCCTGCTCCAGGGGTCCAGTCCTACATACCAGCAAACCCACAATAGCCTCACTTGGGCCTCGAAGCTACTTCAGAGTTAAAGATACACACAGAAAGTGAAGGAATGGGAGAAGATATTCTATGCAAGTGGAAACAGAAAGAATGCTGAGTATCAATACTTATATCAGATGAAATAGACTTTAAAACAGACTGTAAAAGGGGACAAAGAAAGGCATTATATCATAAGAAAGATCAAAGGTAAAGCAAATATTAACAGACAAAAAACGAGAAATTGACAGCAATACAATAATTGTAGGGGACTTTAACACCCTATTTATGCCAATGGAGAGATCATCCAGACAGAAAATCAATAAGAAAACATTGGTCTTACATGACACATTATAGCATATTGATTTAATATATAAATACAGATTATTCCATCCCAAAAGAACAGGATACACAGTTTTCTCATATACACTTAAGAATATTCTTCAGAATAGATCACATTTTAGACTACAAAACCCTTACACAGTAATTCCTTAAGGCAATGGCACCCCACTCCAGTACTCTTGCCTGGAAAATCCCATGGATGGAGGAGCCTGGTAGGCTGCAGTCCATGGGGTTGCTAAGAGTCGGACACGACTGAGCGACTTCACTTTCACTTTTCACTTTCATGCATTGGAGAAGGAAATGGCAACCCACTCCAGTGTTCTTGCCTGGAGAATCCCAAGGACGGGGGAGCCTGGTGGGCTTCCGACTATGGGGTCGCACAGAGTCGGACACAACTGAAGCGACTTAGCAACAGCATGCAAAGTGAGCTGGTGTTGCTAATGAGAACCCAAGCTACTATAAGAAGGTGAATTCCAAAGTTAAAATAAAATAACTGGAGGTACTACAGAAATGAGCAGGACATCCTTTTGAATTTAGCCAAGCTAAGTGAGAAAGTTTGGTATTTGTTTTCTTCCCATCTTAGGGCATTCTCACCCTCCCAGATATATCTTCTTTCTCTGGAAGACTTCTTTGAGTTCCTGCTTCTAATTTTCACTGCCTGATTATCATAGATGCATGTTTTATGCTAGGATAGACTGATATTAGTTGGTAATCAGTTGAACCTTCTAATAGTTGACTCTTGAAAGAGCAAGTAAAACAGAGATGAAACCACCAAGGATGCTTTGAGGTTGACATATATTGAGATGTTGTGCCCCAGAATAGCACATTTTAGGCCTGGAGAATCCCAGGGACGGGGGAGCCTGCTGGGCTGCCGTCTATGGGATCGCACAGAGTCGGACATGACTGAAGCGACAGCAGCAGCAGCAGCAGCCACTTCCTCCACCCATCAACCCTAAAATTCTTTGTGCATTTTTAAAAATCTGTATTATTCCAAAAGACAAAACATGTGTTTTGCAGAAAATAAAGATAACCAAAAAGAAGGAAGCAAGGAAACATCTGAAATTCTTCCCACATGGAGATATCTATCATTAATCCCTCAGTGTGTAGCTTTCCAGAGACTTTGATGTAAGATTACATCTCTACCTTCTGTTGTGTGACAGTTCTTTACACAGATGCTGTTGTTCACTCACTAAGTTGTGTCTGACTCTTTGCAACCCCATGGACTGCAGCAGACCAGGCTGTCCTGTCCTTTACTATCTCCCAAAGTTTGCTCAAGTTCATGTCCGTTGAGTTGGTGATGCTAACCATCTTTACACAGATATTTGATCTCAAATGCAGATATTTTGTCCTTGTATTTAATTTTTCTGAGCAAAATTACTCCAGCTTTCCAGGGAATTTTTCACACCCCACAATTCCACTCTCCATCATCATCCTGGCCTTCATTCCAGC
Organism: Bubalus kerabau; assembly: GCF_029407905.1. Classification (NCBI taxonomy): domain Eukaryota; kingdom Metazoa; phylum Chordata; class Mammalia; order Artiodactyla; family Bovidae; genus Bubalus; species Bubalus kerabau. Next base: position 39,648,702 of record NC_073643.1, on the reverse strand, counting down.
CTAAACCATATATGATGCCATACTTGGATGGTCATACTTGCCATCCTAACCTCTCTCAATGTAGACACTAACCTCCTGTTGACATATTTCATGAGATCAACACCATTCTAATAGCTGCCTTCTCTATTCTTTCTTTGTTCTCTCCAGCTTTTTGCAATCTTTGCATTTGCAACATGCGGTGGTTATTCTGGAGGCCTGCGGCTGAGTGTGGACTGTGCCAACAAGACGGAAAGTGACCTCAGCATTGACGTGGCGTTTGCCTACCCATTCAGGTAGGGAATGGTGCCCTCTTACAGAGAGGCAGGGAACTTTGTTCCTTCTGTGGTTTCTTTTAAACCACAGAAATTTCTGGGTAAAAAGAAAGGATTCTCCCTGAGCCTGCAAAATGCCCAAATAAGTAAAATGCCCATCCAGCACCCTACCCTGGGAAAAGTTATTCTCTGGGAGTTGTAGCTTTAAACCAGAATGAACTCTTCTCCCCTACCCAAACTGCTACAAATGGCCCAATGTTGGAGTCTTATCAATATGGAAACCTCAATTACACAATTCCTTCCTCCCCATCCATATTTTCATGAGTTCTTTCAAATTCTCTCTAAAATTGTGTGGTCACCTTTCATTTCATATCAACTATGCAGTCCTGGCTGATAATATGTTTCATGGTATTAATGGGGAATAGTGTTTCCATCTGCTAGACATTGTGCTTAGCTTTTCACCTGTTTCATCTCATTAAGTCATCACGGTGACCTTGTAAGGGGAGTACAGGTGTCATCACCATTTCAAATGAGGAAACTGAGGCGCAGGTACATTTTCCCAGCTTCCCTTGGTCGGTAAGTGGCAAAGTCAGTATTTGAGCCTACCCAGGGTATGCCCAGAACTCACATCTCTATTCCTATACTTAAGTTGCTTGAGATAATTCTTTCAACCTCTTTATAAGTTCATGATGAAAGATAAGACCTGTCTATAAAATAACAGCTATATACCTATCAAGATTTGTCCCAAGTCAGACATCTTGTGGTTATGATCCAAAGTGGATTAACTGAAATAAAAATCTAAATGATTCGTTTCTGTAAAACTACCAAATGCTTGGTACCAAAAAACTGGTGTGATTTTTGAGAACAACTTTCAACATAATATTTTGGCTTCTTATTAATATACTCTCCTGTGTGCACTTCAAGTTAGCAAACATTTGTCAAACAGTCATTTTGTGCCAGATACAGTGCTGGCTCTGTAAATGCAGAGAAAGGTAGAAATTTGCTCCTAAAAACTTTTCTTAAACAGGTAAGTACAGTGTTTTCCAAAATCTTTCCCATGGAACCCTAGATATTTAATGTTTCTAAAAAGAAAGGAAGAGAGAAAGAAAGTAAGAGGAAAGGGATGAAGAATAGGAGGGAGGAGAGGAGAAAGAGCTGGAGAATCATTAAATGATTTGATAAAATAAGTTTAAGAAATACTTCTTAGCACTTTGCCCTTTTAATACACATTTTGAATCACCAAGAACACAATGTTTCTCCAAATGTATTTGACCACAGAAAGCCTTTCTCACTGAACATCTCAGAAGATTAATATATCATGGAACCCATCGATCTAGTAAAGTTCTCCTAGTCCAAAACAAAAGTGTCTCAGTTCACAGGCAATGAATCACACAGACGTGGCATTTATACCAATGTATTAAACGGTTTCTAAGAACTGTACAGTAATACAAGTTACAAACACCTCTGCTCAAGTAGATGCTCTCTTAATAAACTAATAAGAGAGTCCAAAGCAGAGAAATACTAACCGTAGAATGCCTGGTAATTTAGTAATAAGAGTTTCCTATGCCAGTGGTCGGAGAAGGCAATGGCACCCTACTCCAGTATTCTTGCCTGGAAAATCCCACGGATGGAGGAGCCTGGTAGGCTGCAGTCCATGGGGTCACTAAGAGTAGGATACGACTGAGCGACTTCACGTTCACTTTTCACTTTCCTGCATTGGAGAAGGAAATGGCAACCCATTCCAGTGTTCTTGCCTGGAGAATCCCAGGGACGGGGGAGCCTGGTGGGCCGCTGTCTATGGGGTCGCACAGAGTCGGACACGACTGAAGCGACTTAGCAGCAGCATGCCAGTGGTAGTTGGGGTAGGAATGTCTGACATGTCTGAAGGTTCTGGAGGAACTCCTTGGCTTTTGTGTCGAATAACTGATGCAATGTGTGCAAACTGCTCAACAAAGGGGATCTAGGAGAAGAGAGAATTGCCATGATCATGACTGAATAGGGGGAAGGGGTTAAAGAAAGACAAAGAGAAAATAATAGGGGAAACCATTTTAAAGTGAAGATGATAAATTTGGGTTTGATCATGCCAGGTTTGAGTTATTTTCTATCAAGAAGTTTCATGCTTAAATCCCATATAAGGAGTGGGAGGGAAGCCTGCAAATGGGGCTCCAAGAGTCATAATCATGGAGTGAAAAATATGTCCTGAACAAAGAGAGGTCATCACGAGAAATAGAAGTGTAAGCGCACAGGGCTAAGCAATGGATGATGTTCACATGTAGAAGAAATGAAGAAGGAGAGGAATAACTGAGGGAGAACAAGAAGAGCCAAAAGAAAAAGAGATAGGACCACTAGGCACGTGTAGGCTTCGTGGAAAATAGGGATATGTCATGCATGAGTGATACCACTCAGCACTTCAGAGAAGTGAAGAAGTGAAAATTAAAAGGCCAGTGGATGGAACAAATGGTAGTCATTAAGGAATTTCATGAGATATTTCAATAGGAAAGAAAGCATGCCAGACTGTTGGAGAATAGAAAATAGAATTTGGTATTTTTTCCTCAAATAAGTAAAATGCAAAATGCTAAGGATCAAACCATTTTTACTTAAGCCCTGGTGGCTTAGATGGTTAAAGCGTCTGCCTGCAATGAGGGAGACCTGGGTTCGATCCCTGGGTCAGGAAGATCTCCTGGAGAAGGAAATGGCAACCCACTGTAGTACTCTTGCCTGGAAAATTCCATGGACAGAGGAGCCTTGTAGTCTACAGTCCATGGGGTCGCAAAGAGTCGGACACAACTGAGCGACTTCACTTCTGTATGAGATGATGTTTGTGAAGAAAGAGAGCAAGGTTATTAATGACCTTTTTGTAGAGAAGGCGTTCACCTCTGCTTCTGGAAAGTAATCATCTCATTCGATGGCATGGTGATAAACTTGCCACCTTGGCTAGACAGCAATAAAGTTCTCCATAATAAAGGTATAAAAATCTTCCATCATTTGAGAACAACTGAATATAGAGACTAAGAGCAGATTCATCATAAAAATAAATTAAGTTGTTATGTCACTTTTATGTCTGGAGACACCCAATCAGAATAAAAAAAAATTAAGTTTTCCATCAATTTCAAGCATTCTTATAGATATGGGATTGGTAATCCTTGCTTTAGATAATTAACAAAATTGTCCTTGATTAATTTATCCTTAGGCACCAGAGATATAGAGAAAAATATGTGCATGAAAATATTTATTGTTGAATTATTCTAAGTACTTCAAAATTAGAAATAACTTATGTGTCCCCAAATAAGGAATCAGTTAAATAAAATGTGATAGGCAAGCAATAAAAGTCATTTTTTCAAATAACATGTAAGGACATGAAATGCTCCCAGCATTTTATTAGGAGAAAAGCAGAATACAAAACTATATATATATTATTATACAAAACTATATATATATATATTATATATATATATATATATATATAAAATATATGTTTCAGTTCAGTTCAGTCGCTCAGTCGTGTCCGACTCTTTGCAACCCCATGAATCACAGCACACCAGGCCTCCCTGTCCATCACCAACTCCCGGAGTTTACCCAGACTCACTTCCAACAAGTCAGTGATGCCATCCAGCCATCTCGTCCTCTGTCGTCCCCTTCTCCTCCTGCCCCCAATCCCTCCCAGCATCAGAGTCTTTTCCAATGAGTCAACTCTTCGCATGAGGTGGCCAAAGTACTGGAGTTTCAGTTTTAGCATCATTCCTTCCAAAGAAATCCCAGGGCTGATCTCCTTCAGAATGGACTGCTTGGATCTCTTTGCAGTCCAAGGGACTCTCAAGAGTCTTCTCCAACACCACAGTTCAAAAGCATCAATTCTTCGGCGCTTAGCCTTCTTCACAGTCCAACTCTCACATCCATACATGACCACAGGAAAAACCATAGCCTTGACTAGACGGACCTTTGTTGGCAAAGTAATGTCTCTGCTTTTGAATATGCTATCTAGTTGGTCATAACTTTCCTTCCAAGGAGTAAGCGTCTTTTAATTTTATGGCTGCAGTCACCATCTGCAGTGATTTTGGATATACACACATATATGTATATATGTATATAATGTATATATGTGTGTATATAATGATTCCAATTTTGTTTTAGTTTATACTGGCTGATCATAGGACTATAGCATATATATAGACTATATATGAATATATATATGTATATATGTGTATGTATATATATATAATGATTCCAATTTTGTTTTAGTTTATGCTGGCTGACTACAGGACTGTAGCTTATATATAGACTATATATATGTATATACATATATATGTGTATGTGTGTGTATATATATAATGACTCCAATTTTGTTGTTTATACTGGCTGACTATAGGACTATAGCAGATACTGACATTGCCCATACCTATCAGTCACTCACAATTCACATCCATACCTACACTTTTTATTGTAAACCCATGTGGCTGTTAAAGGGCTTTCTCAAGTCACAGGAGCCTGCTTGGTTACTATGCAGGGCAGGCCAGAAATGCTGGGGAGTTAATGACTCCTAGAGCTGCTCTCATCCAATGACAAGTGTGAGTTGGAAGATAAATATCCCAAATTCCTCACCTGTCATGGGCTACCACACTAAGCTCTCAGAAGTACCCAGCAGGGTAGCTCCACCCTGTGTTCTTTAACACACCTCTTCTTACCTGTTTTCCCTTTCCTCTCTCAGTTCTCCACTGCCCTATTGGTGTTTCCAAAGATGAATCCTCCAAATACCAGTTGCACTCAAATCTTGATCTCAGGGTCTGCTTCCCAGTACCAATCCGCCTAAAACAGTACCATTATGTGAATTATGTGGATGGGTGAATGGGTGGGTGGATGGATAGATAGAGAGGTAAAGATAGATGATAGAGAGATCCCTGTTTCCTCCCACTGTCAATCATGTTGAGCACTGCTTCAAATTGGTCAGAAATCAAAACCTTTAGTCCATAACATCTCCTTTAGTGGTTTTCAGTTCAGATTTCAAAGTTGAAGTCACCTTTGATTTTCTTCATTCATGGCATCTTATCACGCATGATAGGTCTTTTCCAAATGACAGCCATAGTACATGTACTTCAGCCTTAGCTTATGAAAATGAAATGATTGCTGAAAGTTGGGAGGTGATCCATTGAGATCCCCCAAATGAATTCTGCCTAAGACAAACTCTATAATCAGTCCACTGCAAATGTATTCTCCACATTTGGTGATTAATCACATAGCTTTTCATTTGGGATAACAACTAAAGCTATGTCATATTTATAGAGATTCTGTCACGATCACTGTATCAAAATGTTCATTTGTTTCTAGGTGGTGAGATTATGAGTACATCAAATATTCTTTGTATACTTGCCCACATTTTCAAGATTTTCTGCAACAAGCTTTATGATTTTCTATACTGTGAATCTACTGAAGCAACATAATGTAGCTTGAACTATAGAGATGGAACTTTGGAATTTACCTACTGTCTTTTTTAAGAGTATTACTTACTCTCTCTTTCCTTATCTATAAAACAGAGACAGTGTTACCTGTTTCATAGTGGTGTTTCATGAAATGAATCATGTATAGGAAACGGTTTAAGCAAGGCCTGGCACTCACAAAGTTCTCTTTTAGTGTATTGTTTTTACTTTCATTATCAAGAAAAGGTAATTAAAGATAGAGAGCTGAGGAAGATAATTATTCTAGTTAATTTGCAAAATTACCCTCAGACAATATGTTGGTTATATTTTACCCAGAATGAAAGCTTCCCCATCTCTCTCTCCCCAAATATGCAGACATTAAAAGAGTGAGTACATATTGAACTATTTCACATTTATTAACTTGCTTTAACTCTTTGATGCTTATTTGGGTTGCCCTCGAAGGTATTCTTCTCCATCCTCTATTTTTTTTTTTTTTTCTCTCATTAAACTAATGCGAGCATGAAAGCCTCCCAAAGTACAGAACAATGGAAAAGGCTCACTGGCACAAGCATGATTTTCCCAGGGTTATTTGGCATGAGCAGAAGGGAGAATGAGACAGTGAATCTGATCTTTGTGATCCTTGAAACAGAATCTGATGGTGGGTCTTCTGTGTTGAAGGAAAGGCTCGTCCAGACTGTTTGCTGACCAATGGCTGCCCAGCACTGTACGGAGAACAGAAGCACTCTTTATGACTCTGGCCACTTGCTCTGATTCTCACACGTCTTTGTGGAACATAGGGTCAGATGGAGGTTGATGCCAGGAAAGCTGTGGAATTTAGGCCATTATCTGGTAATGCTGGCTCTGTCATGGGGAAAAGCATTTTCCTCCTAAGATCTTCACCCTAGAGCAAAGGTGATAAACTTTTTTTTTTACACCATGAGGGCCAAATTGGGAAAAATAAAAATGTTAAAAACCATAATTTTTTTATATCTTGTGTTTAGTAAATGCTGCATTTGCAATTACATTTAAACATGTTTTTATTGTTTCTCATTACCAGATGGTTTCACTCGTTTTTGACTAAAATTTCAGAAACTTGATCTTCCCCAATGGTTCAGCTGGTAAAGAATCTGCCTGAAATGCAGGAGATACAGGAGATGTGGGTTCAATCCCTGGGTGGGGAAGAGCCCCTGAAGGAGGAAATGGCAACCCACTCCAGTGTTCTGGAGAATTCCATGGACAGAAGAGCCTGGAGGGGTCTTCTTTCAGCCCATGAGGTCACAAAGAGTCAGACACGACTGAGCGACTTACACACACACTTCAAAAACTTTATAACTATAGTATTTCATGTTAATTTTGTGCCTTACAGTAAATTGTGGATGTGATGAGACCTGGGTGGTGGGGGGGTAAGTCTCTGAGACAGAGAGTTGGGGAGATTGAAAGATGGTATAGCCAAAAAATTAATGGTGGATCTCTGGCCACATCCCTGGTTTCACATCCAGACTCTGCCACCCAGCAGTTGCAGCAAGTGATAGCCTCCCTGGGCCCAGGGTTTCAAACTCTAAGAAAGAAATAAGAGGACTTTCCTTGTAGTATGGTTGCGACCATTTAAGTAGGTCGGACAAGTTGTATAACAGAGTCTGGTGCACATCAGGTATTCACTGAATTGTGTCTTGTCCTTGTTAATTTTATCAGTAGAATTTGGTGCAGGGAACTGGCCCAGAGTACAGTTACAGACCAGGGACAAGGACAGTCCTATTTGGAGATATCTACAGTAAAGAGAGGAACTATCATTTATGGGGAATGTCTGTCTACAGAGTTCACAGAAAATGTGGCTGCTGCCATGAACCCGGTTAAATTAAAACATCAGAGAACTCATTCACAAACACACACACACAATCCCATCCCACGATTCCCCTGGCAACCTGAGCAACTGCTAGATGGGAAAGTTTTTGTTGCAACACTTCTCCTAAAGGATAGTGGTGAGGGATTCCATAGAAGGATGTGTTAGTTTGGGTTCTCCCAAAAGCGCATGCTGAGACAAGGATTTGTAGTTGTCTTGGCGTATGATCCCTGGAAATACCAGTAAGTCATGGGGTAGTGAGACAAGGAAGGGAAGGAGATCAGTGAACACTGGATTAAAGAGCAAGGTGCTCTGGTGGTCATCTGGCACAGCAGAGACTTGTGAGAAACCATGAATAACATGCTTCGCTTCTGGCAAATGGCAAAGCTGGGGATAGTTGTCTAGCAACTCCTGTTGGCCATCAAAAGCTGCCCCTATAGGCATTAACTCCCCGGCACTGCATGCAGACCAAGCATGCACTTGCAGCCCATGAAAGCCTTCAGGCAGGGGTCATGATGCTTACTTTAGAAAGCCATCATCATATACAGAAATGGTGAGTACCAGAGAGATGTGGGTGGGCAACCAATGGTCTCTTATACAGTGGGGCCATCTCATCTCTCCCAGGTCTGTGACTGATCGCACATTGGATCATTTATTCATTCCCTCCATAAATAGTTATTGAGCACTTACAGTGTACAAGGCCCTGCAGTGTATAGGCACTTGATATGTATTGGTTGGTAAAGTGGACGTAGGTCCCTCCCTCATGAAACTGACAATCATTTGGGAATGGGAGAAAGACAGTAAAGAGGTAGACAGAGAAAGCACATCCTCACTCTCACACACACACACACACACACACACACACACACACAGTAGTGCTGGTGCATAAGAAAAAGTGAACATTGTACAAAAAATGTGAAATGGAGAGGGCTAAAGGACACCTACCTATATAGAATGATCCAGAAGGACCTCCCTGAGGAAAAGGCATTTAAACCAGTCAAAAAAGGAGAGGAAGAGGGGTGGCAAAGGAAGGATTTGGGTTTAGCAGATGCAAACTATTATATATAGAATGGATAAACGGCAAAGTTCTACTGTATAGCACAAGGGACTATATTCAATCTCCTGTGATAAACCATAATGGAAAAGAATATATATGTATAACTGAGTCAGTTTGCTGTCCTGAAGAAATTAAACCCAACATTGTAACAATTTAAAAAAAAAATTTAAAAGACTCACAGAATGGAGAGGAAGAATGTTCTAAGTCAAGGGAACAGCGTGGGCCATGCTGAAGTCATAAGACGATGAAGTGGACAGAAGGAGAAGCTGAGCTATGTTAGATTAGCTGGTTAGGGAAACTCTGTCCGATGAAGTGACAGAGGAGTGCAAACCTGCAAGAATTAAAAGAGAGAGGAAGAGACAGCTGCTCACTCCTTGGAGATCCCCGAGGGTGTCTTCCAGGGACAGGGAGAGCCAGTGCAGGGGCCTGATACCTGAGCCTGGGGAGAGTCTGGGAAGCAGCGAGGACACCAGCACTGCTAGGTTGGAAGGAGGAGAGGAAAGGAGGCAGGAGACAGGCTTGAAGAAGTGGGCCGCAGCTGGATCACACAGGGTCAGGAGAGAGAGTATAACAAACTGGGATTTTATAGTGTGTAGGATGGGAAGCCATCGGCGGTTTTGAGCAGTGGAGCCATGCAATTTATATTTTTAAAAGACCTGGCTTGCAGCTTTGAAAATAGTCTTAAGGGAGTGTGTGGCAGGGGTGGGAGTCAGGGAGGCTGGTTGGGAGGCAGCTGCAGGCAATCAGGGAAAGGACAGTGGGGGTTTAGACACAGGTGGAAGCAGTGGGGAAGGTCTGTGTGGTATGTAACACATCAGATTTGCATGGTCATCCATGCCTTAGCTATTATGAAAATTTGCATCTTCAAGCCAGCCTGGTTTGTCAGCTTTTCGCAGCTTTTTTCATCACTTTTGTCAGTGATGTTGGACAGCATTTGGTCAGTAGGAGGATCAACTTTAACATTTTTAGTTTCTTGTTCCCAACATTAGCTTGAGCATCCCCTTGGGAGGGGTCACTTGTTTTACAACACTGCATGTCATCCAGGATAGTCAAAACATAGGTAGGCAGCCAGCAGAGTTAACTTGAATGGAAACGTACACCATGCATTTCTGAAAGCAATAAAAAATATATTAAGTAGATAACAATTCCACTCATGGAATACACTTTGAAACAAGTTATTGCCCATATACAGTCAGGAAAAGAGACCTCGTGCCAAGTGATTCAGTTTTTTTAAGTTAATATAGGGAACTAGAGAGGCAGGGCTTTTATGATCATATCAGGAGGCAATTCACAGATTATAGACTAGGAATTCACCACAACCCCTAAGACTAGAGCGTGGGTGGCAAAGTTAGGCCCTTGAGCCAAATCCAGCCAGCCTACAGCCTGCTTTTACTTAGTTCATGAGCTAAGAATGGTTTTTATATTTTTTAATGATTACATTTTAAACATTGTATGTGTACAGTACCTACAAAATATCTTTGGTTTTCCCTGTTGGCCCATAAAGCCTGAAGGATTTACTATCTGTCTCTTTGAAAAGTTTACTCACCCCTGGGCAAGAAGCTATAATGGGAGAAGTTGGTCTTATTAGAGCACAAGATGGGTTACCCGAGTGAGCAAAAGCTGGGACCACAGATGGAGGAGGTGTTCAGAGGAGCATGAATGAACCAAGGTGGAGATGCAGCCACTCTGGACATGCGACCCAAAGCAGCAGGAGAAAGGGGGCTGGGGGGGGGGGTGGATGTTAGGTGTTAGGAATGTTAGGTGTCTGCTCCAGGGTCCCATTAACCTCCATTTCTGCTTCCTTCTGTTTGGAACCGGAGGAATATAAGAGCATTCTTTGCATCCCCCAGAACTATCAAGCAGGTGGCCAGATATTCTGGCTTCTCCCTTGCTCCTGTCCTCTAGCTTCCCACCAGATCTTCCCATTGGCCCAAACTAACTGGAAGCCAGTGGGAAAGGAAATCTGGCCCCTGAGAATCAGAGCAGAGCAGGCTAGGAGCAGGTCATAGAACTGAGAACAAACAGGCAATGGCCAGCAAAGAGTTTCCCTCTGAACGTCAGTTTCATCTACAAAATGTGCAAATTGGATTGAAGCTTTCTTAAGAGAGTTAGTTAGACCTCTGACTCTATGAGAGCAGAAATACACTCTCCTAACTTCCATTCCAGAGGAATGGTTATACTTGACCTCGGCCAAGAACCTGGGTAGCACCCCAGCCACTGCTGCTTCAGAGAGAGCAGACAGAGATGTAAAAATTCAACAAAATTACTCTTTGTGTCTTTTTCTTTCACCCTCACAGGGTTCTGATATTTGTCCTATTCCCATAAAATCTGAACAGGGTTTTTTAAAACCTAGATTTGGGCATGCATTGAAAATAATTGTAGGTTATGTGATGAAGGCTGTTGTTTCTGTTGAGCTCCCATAGGGAGGTGACAAGTGGCAGAGATTAAATCAGTGTATGCTGGGTGAGCCTTTTATGTAGCTTTCAGTCTTCTTGTGTGTCATTTTACAGAGCAGGCATGGGGGAGTGTGGTGGGCAGAGCCTCATTACCTGGGACAAGCCCTGCTCCCTAGAAGAACTCACACATTGCTTTTTTTCGAAGTTACAAAAAACAAGTTCCAGTTCTTCCTTTCAGCTGCTTCCTTTCCTAGGATTGGAGGCAGGAGTTGGGGGATTGGGGTTGAGTTGCCTAGAAAAGGATAAAGGAATTTAGCTACAGCAGTAGTCTAGGAATGTCAGAAGGAAACATCCCACTCATACCTCTCTGTATGTTTATCAGGAATGTTAGGTGTCTGCTCCAGGGTCCCATTAACCTCCATCTCTGCTTCCTTCTATTTGGAACCAGAGGAATGTAAGAGCATTCTTTGCATCCCCCAGAGCTATCAAGCAGGCGGCCAGAAGTCTCACAGTATACTTTAGGATGTTCAGCTGGTGTCAGTCCCTAGCCCTACCCATCCCTAAAAGAATGGCATCTTAATGAGCCATGAGAGGAACTGAATTCTCTGGGGACTACGGGGTCAAACAAAAAGGAGGCAGATGCTCAACTGCCTTACTTGCCAGATGCTGGGCAAACAGAGCTGAAAAGTAAATGCATGGGAGCCTGGGGCTGCAAATGGTGACATCTGTGAGGCTAGCATTTGGATTCCTGATTCCTCTTCCAGGACCCAGCTGTGGGACTTCAGAGGCCTGGACGTGAGTCAGGACTGAAGACTGTCTCTCAAAGTCAGGTTCACTTTTCTAGATTCCGCATATAAGCAATATTATATGGTATTTGTTTTTCTCTTTCTGACTTAACTTCACTCTATATGACAATCTCTAGGTCCATCCATGTGTCTGCAAATGGCACTATTTCAATATTGAAATATTAATATATGTACTACTTACATAGCTTCCCTGATGGCTCAGCAGTAAAGACTCTACCTGCCAATGCAGGAGAAGCAGATTTAGTCCCTAGGGTGGGAAGATACCCTGGAGAAGGAAATGGCAACTCACTCCAGTATTCTTTGCCTGGGAAATCCCATAGACAGAGGACCTTGTGGGCTACAGTCCATGGGGTCACAAAGATTTGGACACCACTTAGTGACTAAGCAAAAACAGCAACAACATTACTGTATATAAAATAGATAACTAAAGAGAACCTACGTTATAGCACGGGGAACTCAGTGCTCTGTGGTGATCTAAGGGAGGAGGAAATTTTTAAAAGAGTAAATATGTGTATACATAGAACTGAATCAATTTGCCATAGAGCAGATACTAACACAACCTTGTAAAGCAGCTATACTAAAAAAAAAAAAAAAGTCAGGTTCAGAGACCTCCCCCCACCCCTTCAGTCTACATTCATGTCATGTAGAAATCTTAAAATGGAGATTCCAAGATCCTACCCGAGGCCTACTTAATCAGCATGACTGCTGTACTGTACTCCCCAAATGAGTCTTAGACACACAGAAATTGGAGAACTGCTGATCCAAGGAGAAATAAATAGGTGGAACTTCAATTTTATAATTGCCTCACATTGTGTGATAGTTAAAAAAAAATATTTTGGATTTACACTTTGATTTAAGCAATACTTCCCTTATTTATTATACTTAACAGGATAAAATAGAAAAAAGGAAAGTACCATGACTAAGCAAATGGATGTTTCTGTTTTCTGTTATTCCCAAATTTTCTGTTGTGACATATATTACTCTTAGAATGAAAAACAATGTGACAAAAAAACAAACAGTAAGTTAAATTTGATAGTAATGGGCAAACCAGCCATTTCACTACCTATCCCCCCATAATGTACTTTTGAGCATGTCCTCCCAAAAAAGGGCTGAAGTCCTAGTTGCTTTTCCTCCCTAGGCCAAGTAGCAATTACAAAGTAGTAGTGTATTTTATAGATGTGGGTATGTGTATATACACACACCTGCACATGTATATATATTTCCATATATATAAAATGATGGACAATTATTGGTAGGGTCATTATCCCCTTGACTGTCCCAATGGCACTGTAATGGAGGCAGAGCTAGAGTATTATTTTTCCCCCTTTTTGCAGGTCAGCACACAGAGACTTAAAACTTTGTTCAAGGTCACACAACTAGTAAAACCAAACCTGGAAACCTGTCCAAGTCTTGTGACTTCCACGGGTGCCTCAGTGGAGACACCTACTTGTAGGTGTCTGTTACCATCTACTCGAACCTCTGTTTTAACAACGATGATAGAGATGACGATGAAGGTAGTGATCATCAGCAACGTCATTATCATCAAACAAAAGCCACTATTTTTTGGTCATTTTACCATATGTGAGAAGCTATACAGAACTCATCACACGTACTGTATGCTCTAGTGCTCAGAACATCCCTATGAGGTGGCTAGCTGAACTCCACTTGACAAGTAAGAAAACTAAAGCTCATTGAGGTTGAATAACTTGCCTAAAACCACACAGCTGGGAAGTGGCAGAACCAGACATGAGGGGTTTGGCTTCCCTCAGAGGTCAGACTCTGCACCATTCACACTGTGGGGAGCACCCGTGATGTCCTTGAGGTGACAGACCACCAGGTTAGTGAAGACTCTCTCCTCACTCCTAAATTTTGAGCCTGCTCCCCACCAGCCCACAAGTTGGGCAGGCAAGAAGGATGTAAGGAATGATTGTCAGGGATACCGTGTTCCTTGGGACTCAGAATTACCAGCATTTATTTCCCAGTTGATTTCCCAAGCCCAGGAATAAACTCTGAAGGCAGAACAATCCCATGCTGGGGCTATTATGATCCCCCTTTTTCCTTTTGTAGCTGGGTAGAATTTGAAAGAAATGAGCTGTTGCTCATACCATTTGTAGAATGTTTTACTTTTTAATTTGAAAAATTGGATGCCAAAGTAGCAGCTGTCACTGGGAGACTGTTAAGGAATCATATAAGTGACAAGGTTTTCTAAGAATGCCATTACACTCAAGAGTTTAATGCTACAGCAGATTCTTGCTTCCCTGGCAAAGGCTTGGAAGCAGGATTTGGGGAGTGGAGATTTTCCAGATATGATCGAGGGAGTTGAACATCTTTGATCACAGTGAAGGCACGTTAGTTATGATGCTCCTTAAACCTAGTCCTGAGAAACCAGAAATAAGGACAAAGTGCAGAGAGCCATTCTTCTGAAGGGCAGAGTTGAGATTTTCTCCAAGATGGACTTGCTCTGGGTTTCTTTAGAAATAAGCTGAGAATTATGCTCAAACAACCTCTACATAAATAAAACAGGGGGTTCATTTCCCACCCTTTCTTCCGCCATTTGATAATTAACCATCTGACACTTACATTCTGTTATTTATAACCACATTTTTAGATATCTTTTTTATTAGAAAAAGAAACACATTATTTTTCCTATTCTAAAAATCCCATAGTACAGAAATTAATGAAGTAGAATATCAGAATTCTCGTTAATGTAACTTCTCAGAGATAATCACTTTTAAGAGTTTCCTTTCATGTGTATCATTTGAGACTTTTTCTTTGCATGTACTCATTTTCATGCAAACTGATTTTGGTGTAAATATTATTTGCAAATTTTTATTTAAAAAAAAGAAACAATTGTAATATCCTCCCACATCAGCTTTTATGGATCTACCACATTATTTGGCCTCATAGCCATACCATAATTTATTAAGTCAAGCACTTAGTGTTGGATATTTAGATTGCTCTAGTTTTACACTGATACAGTGTGCAATTAACAGAGTTTTATAACTTCATTAGTAAAATAAGTTCTTGAGACATAAAGGTAGAAAAGTCTTAGATTTTTAGAAATTTTGCCAAACTCCTCTCCAGAAAGCAGTTTAGATGTTCACCAGGAGGATATGGTTCTTTGCATTCTCACCAACAATGGAATCCTATAAAAGTACGTACTTAATTATTAGTGAAGATAAATACATTGTTATATAATTATTAGGCATTTATATTCTTGGCAAAAATTTTTGAAGAGCCGTATACTCACCCTTCTTTATATCTGATATCTCCCTAACATGTGTACCTGATTCCACCCCCTGACCCCTTTTGCCCCATGAAATCAGCGTCCCTCAGGGCACATTGATGAGGTTTGCTAATCCATGCAACACTCACTATGGCCCAGGCATGGTGCTAGACAATGATGGAAATTTAAAAATGAAAAGAGAAGAGATTCTTTTTCTGTGGAGCTTAGGCTTTTAAAAGGGTATTTGACATGGATGAAATCAAGACACAGATTACATGGCTTGTCAGCACCCTAGCAAGTCCCTGATTTTACAGGAATCTGCACTAATGTCCCTGAAATCCTTCCCCAATATCACCGTCACACAGAGTCACAGTGCAGATAATTAGAATCAAGGCCCTATTAATCTTTACTAGTGACAATGGGGTCCCAAACAAATTGCCTAAATTGACAAGTTAATATTTACACAGTGTGATTGAGTTTTTTTTAATAATCTGTATATCAAATTAATTTATGGCATGGTGCTCATTTTAACCAACCCTCATTAAATGTTGGCATTGAAAACAGTCTGCCTAAAAGTGATTGCAAAGAGAACTCGTTTGCCAAGCCCTGGTCCCTCACAGATACAAAAATACCATAAAAGATTTTGTCTTTAGGGTTAATTTTTAAGAATTTAGTCTTATTTATCTGTGTGTTTAGTTTATTGCTTGTCAAAATGAGAAAGGACTGGTTTCTCTGATCTTTTTACCAGTCATCATAAGCGATTATTAAGAGAGAGTGAATGCTGTCAGTTGTACCCCATTAAATACGATTTTTTGTTACTTAAGTCATCATTTTAGACTGACTTTAACTTTACCATTTTGAAACCTGAAATTACTACTCTGATTACAATGGTCTTTAGAAATGGAATTTGATCTCTCTGAAGAGTGAGTATTCTCTGGGGAAAAAAAAAAAAGAAGTTGAAATTTTAGCATTTCCTTTATGCAGATTTTAAAAAAGTAAAGCATAAATACTCCATATTGGAACAAACAGTGCCATAGAAGAAAATGAATGTAAATGCCTTATGTTGCACAAGACTAAATGAAAATGCAATGTGAATTACTTTCTAGCTCAGGCTCATCACTAGTACCCAGATGACTGTGTTTCTATAGTTTTAAAAAATCACTTCAATTTTCAACCAAATACAACTAGCCAAATAAACAGTGTGTGTCTATCACTTTTTACAGTGCTTTTTGGAAGAGATACAGACAATATGGGGAAAACAGTAAAGCATACTCAGCTCATCTTTCAGAATCTCACTGTATGTCACCAGGAGTCCTCAGAGACTTGTTGAACTTTTGAACTTGTCCATTTACTCATCTGCTCAATCAGTGTAAGCCGGACATGAATGAACATGATGAGTATAGAGTGCTTGTCTTCTGCTGCAGATCCAGCCCAGACTCAGCCATGCTTGGGTCCTAGGGGCCCCACCCATCCCAGCTAAATGGATGAGGGGTAGGCACCAAGTGATTAGTTGATCAACCGTCTATAAAGAGTTGCTGCAACAAAAAGAGACTCATTCATTCATTTAGCACATCTTAAAATTTTAACTTTTATTTTATATTGGAGTATGGTTGATTTGCAATATTGTGTTAGTTTCAGGTCTATAGCAAAGTAATACATATACATATATCCATTCTTTTTCAGATTCTTTTCCCTATAGGCTATTATAGAATATTAATTAGAGTTCCCTATTACAATAGGTCTTTGTTAATTATCTCTTTTACATATAGTAGTGTATATATGTTAATCCCAAACTCCTAACTTAGCCTATAAGTTTGTCTTCAAAGTCTGTTTCTGTTTTATAAATAAATTCATTTGTATCATTTTTTTTTTTAGATTCTACAGGTAAGTGGTATCATATGATATTTGTCAACTTTCTCTATCTGACTCACTTCACTTGAAATATAATCTCTAGGTCCATCCAGGTGCTGCAAATGGTATTGTTTCATTATTTTATATGGCTGAGTAATATTCCATTGTAAATGCATATGCACCATCTTCTTTATCCATTCCTCTGCTGATGGACATTTAGGTTGTTTCCATGTCTTAGCTGTTGTAAAAACTGCTACAGCAAACATTGGATTGCCTGTATCTTTTCAAATTATGGTTTTCTCTAGATATGTAGCACATTTTTGAATGCCTCCCCTGTGCCAGGAACTATTCTTGGCGCTGGAGAGCAAGTTACATTGGGTCCTTCTTCTCCTGGAGCTTAACATCGTAGTGAGGGCAAGGACTAGAGAAAAGAAACATGCAAACAAGCAAAAAACCAAGATCATGTAGGACAAACACAGTGACAAAAATGAAACAGAGTGATACAGTGGGTAATAACTGGGAATGGAGTTGGCAAGGTCTCTCTTGTGAGGGGACATTTAAGCTGAGATGTGAGTGACAAGAAGGGTAGACCCTGGGAAGATCTAGGTGAAGAAGGAACAGCAAGTACAAAGGCAGGAGGAAACCTGGTGCAGTAGAGGAACAGGTAGAAGAATAGTGCAGGCAGAACCCAGGGGATAAAGTGGAGGGTGGGGTACAGTGAGGCATGCAGGGGCCAGTAAGAAATAGGGCCTTATGGGCCATGTAAGACACTTGAATTTTATTCTGGATGTAGTGGGAATCCTTTGCTTAAGACTAAAGGAGTGACATGATGTGAATTGTTTATTTTAAGAATTATTTTAGCTGCTGTGTGCAAAATATATTTTTCATTTAACATACGCAAGAGATGATAGTGGCTTCAATAGGGTTTTAGTGATTGAGAGGGAGAAAACTGGAAAGATTTGGGATACATTTTAAGAGATGGTACATAGAACTAGCTTTGAGAAATACTATGTGGGGAGAAGGCAAGGCAAAGAAGGAATCAAGGCATGGGGTCCAAAAATGGGGAGGATGGTACTGGGAGATGGTGGGACGTGGATCAGTTGTTCCATTTTGGACATGTAAAGTTGAGATACCTATTAGATGCAACAGTTGTTGTTTTAAAACAAATGAATGGCATGTTATAGAAAGCTATGGTAGACCAGTCAGATTCCTTATTTGCAGTAATTGCAATGAGAAACTGGAGAGAGGAAGGGAGTGACAGATGAGTCAAAGCCAGAGAGGCCATGGAGAGCTCTCTCTGAGCCAAAGCTCTAAGAAAGCAGAAAGTGAATCAAAAAAGGAAGCCAGTTGCAGGAAGGAAAGTATCCTATCAAAAGAGTTAAATACATCTTGAGGTGTCATCAGGGTGCCTCACCCCAGAGGGAGATGTGAGTTGAGCTGTTGCTCCCTAGGCCTGCCTCTGTCTTTCTGACTTTCTAGTTCTGGCCATAAGTTCAGTTCAGTTCAGTTCAGTCGCTCAGTCCTGTCTGACTCTTTGCGACTCCAAGGACCACAGCACGCCAGGCCTCTCTGTACATCACCAACTCCCAGAGTTTACTCAAACTCATGTCCCTTGAGTCGGTGATGCCATCCAGCCATCTCATCCTCTGTTGTCCCCTTCTCTTCCTGCCTTCAATCTTTCCCAGCATCAGGGTCTTTTCAAATGAGTCACTTTTTCGCATCGGGTGGCCAAAGTATTGGAGTTTCAGCTTCAACATCAGTCCTTCCAATGAATATTCAGGACTGATCTCCTTTAGGATGGACTGGTTGGATCTCCTTGCAGATCAAGGGACTCTCAAGAGTCTTCTCCAACACCACAGTTCAAAAAAATCAATTCTTTTTTTATAGTCCATCTCTCACATCCATACATGACCACTGGAAAAACCATCACCTTGACTAGATGGACCTTGGTTGGCAAAGTAATGTCTTTGCTTTTTAATATGCTCTCTAGGTTGGTCATAACTTTCCTCCCAAAGAGTACGTGTCTTTTAATTTCATGGCTACAGTCATCATCTGCAGTGATTTTGGAGCCCAAAAAAATAGTTTGCCACTGTTTCTACTGTTTCCCCATCTATTTGCCATGAAGTGATGGGACTAAGATGCCATGATCTTAGTTTTCTGAATGTTGAGCTATAAGCCAACTTTTTCACTCTCCTCTTTCACTTTCATCAAGAGGCTCTTTAGTTCTGCCATAAGGGTGGTGTCATCTGAATATCAGAGATTATTTGAATCTCTGATATTCAACTGTCATCTGAATATCAGAGATTATGCCTTTCTGCCATAAGGGTGGTGTCATCTGAATATCAGAGATTATTAATATTTCTCCCAGCAATCTTGATTCCATCTTCTGCTTCATCCAGCCCAGCATTTCTCACAATGTACTCTGCATATAAGTTAAATAAGCAGAGTGACAATATACAGCCTTGACGTACTCCTTCCCGATTTGGAACCAGTCTGTATGTACCTTCCCCAAAATATGCTGTTTTCTTGATACAATTCAGGTGGATTGCTATTTCTTTCCAATAAACTAACCTAGTTGAAATAAATAACTCAACACACTGAGGACCACAAAGATAAGTCAGATAAAGTCATTCTCCTCAATGAGTTCACAGCCCAGTAAAGAAGATAGTAATATAAAGAATTGTTACATAAAGTCCAAATGGAATGCTAAGAGTGTTAAAATGTTATTCATCTGACATTTAGTATTACATGTTTCTTATAAGCAAGCAAAAAATTCAGTACAAGTTGTCTGTTGGAATCCACATCAAGTAATAGAACCTGTAAATAATGATTTATATTAGGAAATTTATGGCATTGTATAAAGTGGAAGTTTCTTATATTTTGATCATGGGTTTTCCCAAATGTACATCCCACCTGGGACTATTATTTATGTAATGTTTTCATGTAATTAAACTCACTTTTGTAGCTGAAATACATACTGTCGCATCATCCTAAGCTGCTATGCAGTTCTGGGTGAATCAGTCTCTTTCCTTGAGCAGTAAAATGAGTGTATACCTTCCCTGCCCATCTTACAAAGTGACCAAATGGATCATATAAGCCAGAGTATGTTGCAATGCTTTGTGAAACACAAGTACCTAACAAATTGCAGTGCTTATTAAGAATGTAGTTGTGGACTATAATGATTATACCTATGGGTGTCACTTGGGCAGTGGTGGCATTTAAAAACCAAAAAGTATCTTTTCTCCTCTAAGCTGTGCTCCAGAATCTTCCAACCCTTTATATCTGTTTTCACTTATTATCAGAACCACACAATTTGGACTGTGCTCAAAATAATTTCCTATTATTTCCAACAAGCAGGCCTTGTCTTCCCAAGTGTATAAGGGAACCCCAGAGAGGGCACCTTCTTTTATCAGATGAGTTCATTGTAAACAGACTATACATTATAGTATATAGCATGGCATAAACAAAGATTTAGTGCCACTTCTTGCCTACAGTCTTTGAAGCTCAGAGTCTATTTCCTAACTTGTAAAATGGAAATAATGATACCTATTTTGTAAAGGTTTTGTGAATTTTAATGACATAATGACAGTTAATTGCTTAATATAGTGCCTGAGCCATAACAGGCTCTAAGTGAATAATCAGTCACTATTATTTTTACTGCATGAAAGATGAGAATTGCTATTCACATTAGTGACACCTATATTAGGAGTCTATGGTTCCAAGTATCATAGTACCTACCTTGTAGGATTATTGTGAGAAATAAATCGAGTTCTCACATATAAACAATGTGTGGCACATATAAGCTGCTTATAATAAATGTGAGCCTTTGCTGTCCTCATCAGCTTCTGTTATCTCAGTATTTATTACAGTACATCTTATTTTGGATAAAATGGAGTGTGATGACAGGATTCTTAGTTGTAGAAAATTCAGTGTTAAATCAGAATTGTTTGTCAATGTTGTCATCTCTATTCCTTTGTTCAAAAAATACTATAGGAGTTTAACATGGCCTTAGAAAATAATAGGTTTTCAAAAGATACTATGTGATAAACAGGAAAGATGAGCATCATTTCATTGATTTGAATACCTGAAACTTTTTATTAATAAAATTTTAGACTTGTGCTATTATACAGTAACTGCTTGTGGCCACAAACCCTTGAAATGTGGCTAGTCTGAATGCAGATATGCTGTAAAGTATGAAATGCATACTAGATTTCAAAGGCTTAATATGATAAAATGGTTAAAAGTTCATTAGTAATATTTTATATTGATTAGACATTGACATGGTAATATTTGGGGTATATTGGTTTGAACAGATTATTTTAATTAACTTTACTTGTCTCATTTTACTTTTATAAGGAGGCTATTAGAAAATTTAAAATTAAGCCTGTGGCTCCCATTGTTGTTTGCATTATATTTCTGTTGGACAGCACTAATCTAAGCCACTTCATAGGTCAAATGTTGACAAAATATCATGGCTCATCTTACAGTAGCAATGTTTTTTCAGAATTTCAATGTAAATTATTTTTGTACTATTAATTTTTGTACTAATAGTTTTTACTATTACTATTTACTATTAGTACTATTATTTACTAATAGTTTTGTACTAATAGTTTTTATCTGTTGAAGTCACTTTCTAAACATTGTTTTGTAGAAGGCCCTGATTTTAAGTGGGTAGAGTTGATCATCTAGTTCTGTAACTTGCTTAGATCTTAATTCTAGAGTATTTAAAATATATTATTTTGTGACATCCCCTGGAAGAGAGCCTGGCTACCCACTCATTATTCTTGCCTGGAGAATCCCGGGGCTGGAGGAACCTGGCAGGCTACAGTAGGGTTGCAAAGAGTCAGACACAAATGAAGCAACTTAGCACACACACATTTTGTGACATAAAATTCAAAGCAGTCGTTTCCATTGAATGAAAGATCTGAAAAAGTGACACTTTACCTTAAAACTAACAAAATAACAAACACAAAAGTGACTATTGTTATAATTATATAAATAATCCTGAAGGGGTTTCCGTGGCTGAAATTAGGTGATGAGTCTGAAAATGGTGGATTGTTCAGATATCGGTAGTATTTTGATTAATTTATAATAGGAAAATATTGCTTTCAGTAGTTCCATTATGGGCTTCCCAGGTGGCTCAGTGGTAAAGAACTCCCCGGGGAAGCAGGAGATGCAGATTCGATCCTTGGGTTGGGAAGATCCCCTGGAGAAGGAAATGGCAACCCATTCCAGTATTCTTCCTGGGAAATCCCATGAACAGAGGAGCCTGGTGGGCTACAGTCCATAGAGTCACAAAAAAGTCGGATGCGACTTAGCAACTAAACAAGTCCCGTTATGCCCAGCAATACTGTAGATTAAAACCAATTACCATGTCCTATATAATATGCCATATTAATTTGTAAATACAGTGGGTTTTTACTGAAAATAATCTTGTATAACATGCAGATCCCAAAGTTCTATCAAGTATACAGTACACATATGACAGGGAGACCTTTTAATGAGTTAATTTAGTTCACTTTTAAGTGAAAACATTTTATAAAGTAATATGTTGATAACATTTAAAATCTCATATGAATCTACCAACTGTAGGTCTGGGTATTCAAGCTGTAGGAAGGGTTCTAAAATGAAAAGCCCTTGTCAGTGAAGGGCAGAGAGAAGCTGTTTTGCTTTATGGAGATCTTCTTAACAACATTCTAGAAACTTTCTGAAACATCCAAAATAATGTTCTGAAAAGAGGTTTAGCTTAGAATTCACACTTCACGAAATAAATGGGATAGCGCAGTTTCTGTAATCCAGTCCACTGCACCTTCTTCCTTTGTTCTACAGGATTTTAATAACGTGTGCATCTCCAAATTTACGAATGATTTGTTTTCCCAAAGTTTCTCTCCAGTCATCCTCTTGCAATATAGAGAGTGTTGAGTTCCAATTCTAGTTCACTAAAGCCACATGTATAGCTAACATGATACACATTTACATTGGCCACAGCAGATGCAAAATAATTAATTAAAAGAGATTCATATAGAACTAAAGAACATCTTTAAAAGGTGTCTTGAAGATCCATGCATGAAGAGAAGCAGTTTTTAATTAGCAACTGAAAAATGAATAGGAAAGACTTCCATGGACATCCTGAAAACTGCATAGGCAATGTTCAGGGACCATAGACTTTACTGCAGAGGTTCTGGAATCATCAAATAGTATTTCTACTTGTTGTCTGTTCACTGACGGGAGTACATCCCCCTCCTGACTCTTCCACTCAGCCATGGTGAGCTGCTCTCGTGGTGTAGGTAGAGAGAAGGTTGTGGGGGAAAGGACAGAAAAAGAGTGGGGTAGCATAGAGAGATTTCTATGGTTGAGATGGTTGAGAAAGAGATGAAAGCTGAAAAGGGGGCATATTTAAAGAGATGGAATGTGAGTGAAAGATAGTAACTGAACTGGGGGAGAACTTGGAAGAGAGAATGTGGGCTTCGCTTTGTGCTCGGTGATAACAGCTCGTTTTCTGAGCTCCGGCACTCTTCCAGGATGTGCCATGTGCTTGACACACATGCAGTTGTCACAACTAAAGGCACTGTTAGTCCCATTTATAAATGAGGAAACCAAGGCTCCGAGTCTTAGATTTTACATGGAACTCTGTGAAATCACCAGTATTTTGCTTACTGCTGTTGCTGCTAAGTCACTTCAGTCGTGTCTGACTCTGTGCGACCTCATAGATGGCAGCCCACCAGGCTTCCCCATCCCTGGGATTCTCCAGGCAAGAGTACTGGAGTGGGGTGCCATTGCCTTCTCCATATTTTGTTTGGCATATGGCAATTTCATATGGTTCAACCTAATACCTTTCCCAGGGACACAGAATTAGTAAATTGGAATGAGGCTGCAAATGCAGCTCCACCTGACCCCCAAGCACTTCATCTTTCCCCCACTTTCCATACAACAACATTGAAGGGAAGAGAAAACACGTTATGGGGGATCTTACTTCAGACAGGACCCTCTTCTCATCGTGAGGGTGCTGACACCATGGGGGGAGGGATGACTGGAGTTTCTCACAGCAAGGTTGAGGGTTAGGTATAGAGCAGAACCAGTCTTCTGAACGCACAGATTATTTGTATCTCTGCTATTTGTAGCTTGAAAGTTGTCAATGTTAAATAGTTTGTATCTGTAGAAAAAAGTTAATCCACAGAGTGAAGGCCATTTTTACAATAGCTTATATTATAACATATTTTAGATACTGGACAGACATTGTAATCTCCCCCTCAGCGTACAAAAGCATGGTTTTATCAGTTCTCAATAGCTTGCATCTTATGCAAATTACTACATTCCAATTGGCTGTACCTTTCAGTGAATAGCATTCCAGCAACTAGAGGAGTTCAATCAATGATAGCAATATCTTGTGAGGGACTTTCTTTGTAGACCTTTCTATTGATTTTTATATTTTCACTTCCCCGAAGATTTCATCCCTGAGTTGAAATCTCTACCTGTCAATAAATGCACCTCCATCTGTTGTTCTGGGCTTAACTTGTCATTCTTTCTGGATGTTAACCCAGCACAGAGATTATTCGTGTGCGTAGTGTTTCCTCAGACTTAGGATCTAGACCTTCCTCCCTTTCTTCCTTCTCTCCTTTCCTGCCTTCCCCCTTCCCTCTGTGTTTTTCCTTCTTCCTGATTGACCCTTGTAGAGCAAATCTGTGGAGGCATTGATGACTGGACATGGGTCCGGTACCCTGAGGAGGCAGTGGGATAGGCTGGAGGTGACTGATGGGGGGCACCTGCTTCTTTCCAAGTTTGCAGTTCCTGTTTCTCAACAGTGTGCCACCAAAGCAAGCATTTGCCAGTGGAATGCTACAGAAGGTCCCAAATGTTTTTTTTCTGAAATATTTTGAGAAAACCTTATTTGTCTCAGTAGGTGGATAAGTTTGGCCGGTGATCCCCAAAGGGATTTTTGAGAAATGTTGGTTCTATGAAATGCTCTTCAAGGTAGGAGTCACACTGTCTGCAAGAGATATCTGCCCTTCATGTTCATTGCCCCATTACTCATAATAGCCAAGACATGGCAACATCAATGAATGAACGTATAAAGAAACAAATCATATATATATATTCATATATATATTATATATACACACATATATGATATAATCATATATAGATAATATTCATATATATGTATACTTATATATCACATTTTATGTAGTATGTGTACATGTGTATTTACATGTGTGTATGCTTAGTTGCTCAGTCATGTCCGACTCTTTGCAGCCCCATGCACTGTGGCCCACTGAGCTCCTCTGTCCATGGGATTCTCCAGGCAAGAATACTGGAGTGGGTTGCCATTTCCTTCTCCAGGGGATCTTCCTGACCCAGGGATCAAAAACCAATGTCTCTTGCACCTCCTACACTGGCAGGCAGGCTCTTTATATGTATTTATACATGCAAATATTATTCATCATTTCTGACTCTGTGCCACCCTATGACTGTAGCCCACCAGGCTCTTCTGTCCATGGAATTCTTCAGGTAGGAATACTGGAGTGGTTTGCCCTGCCCTCCTCTAGGGATAAAAAGAAAGAAGTGTTGCCATTTGTAACAATGTAAGTGGCCCTTGAGGGCATTATGCTAAGGAAAATAAGTCAGACAGTGAAAGAAAGATATTATATGATCTCACTGAAGTATGGAATCTAAACAAGCCAAATTCAGAAACAGAGTTAGGAGGATGGTTGCCTGGCGATGGGATACCAGTCAAAGAGTACAAACTTCCAGTTGTAACATCAGTAAGTTCTGGGGAATCTAACGCAGATCATGGTAACTATAGTCAACAGTACTGGTAATTATTTTGAAATTTATGCTTGCATCAAATCATCATATTGTACACCTTAAATTTACATGATGTTTTATATAAATTATTATATCTCAATAAATCTAGACAAATAAATAAATAATAATGGAAGACTAGGTTGGTCATAACTTTCCTTCCAAGGAGTAAGCATCATTTAATTTCATGGCTGTAATCACCATCTGCAGTGATTTTGGAGCCCCAAAAAATAAAGTCTGACACTGTTTCCACTGTTTCCCCATCTATTTCCCATAAAGTGATGGGACCAGATGCTGTGATCTTAATTTTCTGAATGTTGAGCTTAAGAGGGTTTGGGTGAACTCCGGGAGTTGGTAATGGACAGGGAGGCCAGGCATACTGCAATTCATGGGGTCGCAAAGAATCGGACACAACTGAGCGACTGAACTGAACTGAACTGAATGGAAGACTGGGAGGAAAATAATTTAAATGCTTTTAAGAGCACCACTTACTGGCCCCCTCACAGTGTACATTGGAATAGTGAAGGCTCTGAAAAGTCCTGCAAAAGAGAAGCCTGTTAACCAGGCTTCTGTTAACTCTGCTAACCCAACATTTCCCTAACTCATTTGATCATAGAAACTTGCCTTTAAATTCAACATCTAGTAACATTGCATAACTAGCCTTATACAAAACACACTTTGGAAATGTTGAGTTAGACATTAGTGAAGTTTTATTCCAAATGCAAAAGAGCTATATCTCTTAAAAAGGATCATTTAAAAATAAAAGTTAAAAGTTTCCATGTTGCCTCAGGACCATATTCTTCCCAGTTTATGAATCTGTCTTTGATGATGGTGGAAATGATGTTTTGTGGGTTCAGTTCAGTCGCTCAGTCATGTCCAACTCTTTGCAACTCCCTGCTGCAGCACGCCAGGCCTTCCTGTCCATCGCCAACTCCCGGAGTTTACTCAAACTCATGTCCACTGAGTTGGTGATGCTATCCAACCATCTCGTCCCCTGTTGTCCCCTTTTCCTCCTGCCTTCAATCTTTCCCAGCATCAGGGTCTTTTCAAATGAGTCACTTTTTCGCATCAGGTGGCCAAAGTATTGGAGTTTCAGCTTTAGCATCAGTCCTTCAATGAATATTCAGGACCGATCTCCTTTAGGATGGACTGGTTGGATCTTGCAGTCCAAGGGACTCTCAAGAGTCTTCTCCAACACCACAGTTCAAAAGCATCAATTCTTTGGCACTCAGCTTTCTTTATAGTCCAACTCTCATATCCATACATGACTACTGGAAAAACCATCGCCTTGACTAGACAGACCTTTGTTGGCAAAGTAATGTCTTTGCTTTTTAATAAGCTATCTAGGTTGGTCATAACTTTGCTTCCAAGGTGCAAGCGTCTTTTAATATCATGGCTGTAGTCACCATCTACAGTGATTTTGGAGCCCCAAAAAGTAGTCTGTCACTGTTTCCACTGTATCTCCATCTATTTGCCATGAAGTGATGGGACTAGATGCCATGATCTTAGTTTTCTGAATGCTGAGTTTTAAGCCAACTTTTTCACTCTCCCCTTTCACTTTCATCAAGAGGCTCTTTAGTTCTTCTTCACTTTCTGCCATAAGGGTGGTGTCATCTGCATATCTGAGGTGATTGATATTTCTCCCAGCAATCTTGATTCCAGCTTGTACTTCATCTAGCCCAGCATTTCTCATGATGCATATAAGTTAAATAAGCAGGGTGACAATATACAGCCTTGACATTGTCCTTTCCCGATTTGGAACCAGTCTGTTGTTCCATGTCCAGTTCTAACTGTTGCTTTTTGACCTGCATACAGACTTTTCAGGAGGCAGGTCAAGTGGTCTGGTATTTCTATCTCTTTAAGAATTTTCCACAGTTTATCATGATCCACACAGTCAAAGGCTTTGGCATAGTCAATAAGTCAGAAATAGATGTTTTTCTGGAACTCTCTTGCTTTTTCTATGATGCAATGGATGTTGGCAATTTGATCTCTGGCTCCTCTGCCTTTTCTAAATCCAGCTTGAACATCTGGAAGTTCACAGTTCACGTACTGTTGAAGCCTGACTTGCAGAATTTTGAGCATTACTTTACTAGCATGTGAGATGCGTGCAATTGTCTGGTAGTTTGATCATTCTTTGGCATTGCCTTTCTTTGGGATTGGAATGAAAACTGACCTTTTCCAGTCCTTTTTTGTGAGTTAACACTTTTGAATATAAGTTGTCCATTTATTAGTCAATGTGTTATATTGAGCACTAACTCTGCTGGCCTGACTTAGTGACGATGCTGAAAGTGATTGATGAAGATCTAAAGATGACGTGTCTAATGTGACTAAAGTGTCAATCAAATGCAAGTGGAGGGGGAAGACTATCAAGACATCAAGGATGTCTCGTGTGATTTTATCTTGGGTGGCCAAGTTTATAAATTAGAGATGTGTCTTAATCATGCTGTATTTTCCTTGATTATAGATAGATAGTTCATGAGTGTATGGTCAGACAAAATTTACTAATTAGTGGAGGTCCCAGTCTTATACCCCAGCACTTCATCCATGAAAAATCACTAGACTTTACCACCTTTGTCCTCCTTTCCCCTACCCTCTGAAGAGAGAAAGTACAGAAACTGAATTGTGACTGATATAGATGAACTTGAGCTCTTCTGAGCAGTCAAATAAATGTCTCCTGGGAATAAGAACACAGTGGGATTTGTATCAGGAGTTGCTGTTGTAGAACCCACTTAATACTTAAATTATTCACATCAATGATTGTAAGTCTAAGTAAGCTACACTCTGTGATATAAGACAGTTCATGAACACTGGGCTAAGAGAACCTCAGCTGCATAGATAATGAGCCAGTTTCAAGGAGGCTGCAAACTCAAATACCAGCAGTGCCAGGCAAGTACCATCAGTGATGAAGTGGACAGGGCGTGAAGACATCACAGTGCAAAAGAAATGGAGAAATAGCTGCTTCCACTCAGGTCTAAGAAGAACCTCAGAAATAATGGGATCCTCACTGACAGATGCTAAAAACAGGGCAGGGAGGTTCGAGGAGAAACTGAATATGTGCATAATTTTAAATATATCTCCTAAGAGATTTATAAATTACAAAGGGAAAAATAATAAAGTTTACAGTGGAGAAACCCAGTAGACACCACCTTAACCAAGGTTAACATCACCAGAAATACGATAGCATGGACCCCGTGGTGAGATCAGAAAATTGCTTCTGTGGCCCTTCTTGATACAAATGCATAGCTTCAGTCCAATCATGAGATAAAAGGAGGCAAACTCAAAATGAGACATCCTGTGAAATAACTGACTAGTAATTACCAGAAGTGCCACAGTCATAAGACTGGGAAGAACGAGAAGCTGTCATCAGTTGAAGGAGACTAAAGAGGCATAATAACGAAATGCAGTGTGGGATCCTCTGCTCCAGAACAGAAGAAGGATATTAAGAGAAAAATGATTGAAATTTAAATAATCTCTGTAGGTGAGTTGAAAATATGAGATATTAACATTCAGGGAAA
Organism: Bubalus kerabau; assembly: GCF_029407905.1. Classification (NCBI taxonomy): domain Eukaryota; kingdom Metazoa; phylum Chordata; class Mammalia; order Artiodactyla; family Bovidae; genus Bubalus; species Bubalus kerabau. The sequence continues at coordinate 39,619,547 of NC_073643.1, read as the reverse complement.
GTGAGGAAAAGATATACGTGAACTCTCTATGCTGTTTTTTTTGTTTGTTTTTTTTTGCAAAATTTCTGTCAGTCTAAAATTAGTTTAAAAGAAATAAGTAGAGCAGAAAAACAAAGAAAAAGAAATGGTGAGATTCAGAAACCCCAACACAGCACTAGCCTGTAGAAATACAGTGGGAGACATGAATGTGAGTCAGACATGTCATTTTAAATTTTCCAGTAGCAAATTAAGGTAAGAAAAGATTGGTGAGATTAATTTTAGCAATTTAACCCACTATGTCAAAAATATTATCATTGCAACATGTAATCAGTATGGAAAATTACTGATCTTTTATATTCTTTCCTGTTCTAAGTCTTCAAGATCCAGTCTCAATTGAGACTAGCCACTTTGCCAGTTCTCAATTGCCTCATGTGGCTAGCGGTTACCATATTGGACAGCACATTTACCACCATCAAGACACAGTCTGTTTGCATCTTTTATTATATTTCTGCTTCTTTCTATGAGGGTTTTATTCTTTCCTACTATAGACTCCTCTTCCTTCCCTCACTTTATGAGCATGTATTTGTTCCAGGCATTATTCTATGCACAAAATTGACAAAAATTTCCAATTTTCTGGAGCTTCCATTCTTGAGGAAATGATTGACTTAAACAGTAGCTATAGTATATTAGTAAATTATACAGTAATTAGAAAATAGTAAGTGCTATGGAGTAGGAGTGTGGGGGGCATGGAGCTGGGTAAAGGGACTCTGGTATGCTGGGGGTAGAAAAAGCTAAAAGAGGAAGGATCTAAACCAAATCCTGATTACCTATGGCTTCATTGTGGTATTTTCCATTGTTTAGTTTCAACAGACAGTTTTGAATGGAGGGATTAATGGAAAAGTTAAAAAAAAAAAAGTGTTCTACTTTGACTAATTTAGGACTTAATAAGGTCAAATCCAGCTTAGTCATAAAGGGCAACACCTGACTGCTATTTTCTATGTCTGGTTTAAAGAAGTTGATAATGTCCCAAACGGCCAGCTCTCTGACTAAACAAAGCAGAAATATGCAGGAGCTACCCTGTAAGTACTAGGATATCTCAAGAAATAGAGGGTTTTGAAATTATGGGCTTCCCTTATAGCTCAGTTGGTGAAGAATCTGCCTGCAATGCAGGAGACCCTGATTTGATTCCTGGGTCAGGAAGATCCACTGGAGAAGGGAAAGGCTACCCACTCCAGCATTCTGGCCTGGAGAATTCCATGGACTCTATAGTCCACGGGGATGCAAAGAGTCAGACAAAACTGAGTGACTTTCACTTTTTGAAATTATGCAGCCCACTGCAATTTCTTGACATGAGTCCAGAAAGGTTTGATCAATAGTTTGATTCTTTACTGCCCTGAAATTTGAATACTTATAGCCTGGTGAAGTTAACATATTCAAAAAGTTGATTTCTTATCTCTAGAGGATTGTGAATTTTGTTTACTCTCCTTGTGATATAGTAGGAGGTTCACTGTTTTGTTTTGTTTGTTTTTAACTTTTGGTCTGTAAGAGTTACTCATTGAAATACCTCCCAATTGCAGTTGGTTCTGTTCTGGGATATGAGAAAAGAGTGGCTGCAAGAAATATGTGTTAGGAATCCTGCAACCTCTGCTTTTCCAAGTCTGAGATACCTAAAGAAGTAAAAAGGCAGGAGTTGCAACAGAAAGAAAAAGACTGTATTGTGTGTGTTTGTCCTGCGTCTTATTATGTGAGGAGCTTGTTGGAATATAGAATTTTGGGCCTAACCCCAAATCTCTAGATTCCAGATCTTTGGAAGATGGAGCCTGAGAATCTGGGTGGTTCATAAGGTTCCTGAGTAATTCTTATGCCCACTGGGTTTTGAGAACCATGGGTCCTGGTGTCAGAAAGGCCCAGATTTTAATGCCGGTGCCTCTGCTCATTGGCTGGGATTTTCAGAGGGTCTGTTCTAAGGAAAGGATACGGAAATGCCTCCTGTGTGTTGGGTTCTCAGTCCATCAGGCTGTGTAACAAGAAGACCAGGGGATTTGGATCCAGCATACTAACCCCTACTGTGCTGGGTCCAGCAGGAAAATTCTTCAGAGCTCTTAATTGTGATATTTTAACAAACGATTTTCTTCCTGTTTAATGCAACTGGCGTCAAGGCTGCTTTTATCGCTTTGTTTTGCTAAGGGGAATGCAGGCATTTGTTTCTGCTTCTTTTCTTTTCACTTGGTGTACTATATTGCACGTATTTATAGTCTGAGGAGGCAAGAAAGAGAACTAGTGCAGACTTGTGCTTTCAAGGCCTGCCATGTGGACCTGGGCAGAGACGTTGTCAGGCCTCCAAAAACGAGCCAGCAGGTTCTTTGTTTGCAAGTGGTTCCCATCTAAATAGCTCTTCTTAAAGGATAAAGCATGTTATCAAGGCCTAAGAAGTAATTATGAGCTCTCGAATGGACTCAGGTACTGTTTAAAAGCACCAAATGAAAGAGAAACTTAGAAGGCTTGTGCTCTTTAACTAGACCTTGGAGCCCTGGATAAACTTACTTTTTATGTTACAGCCTCTTGTTTTTACTTCATTTTTAAAATTACAGAAGTAATAGCTGCCCATTGTACAATATTCAAATAATATAGATATACTAAGGAAAAAATGAGAGCTATCACACACCAGTGAATCCGGTTCTATCCTGTGCTGTTCTTTCAAGACTTTGTTAGACATATGCAAATATCCGAGATCTTTAGATTGCAAATGAGACCAGCCCAATGCAAAAAAGAAAATGAAAAATAGGAGGAATCTCTTGGCTTATATACTCATACTTACCTGAGTTGTACTAGCTTCAGGAATGGCTGGACCCAGGGTCTCCAGCAGGGTAGTCTTTGTTTCTCTCATCTCTTGCTCAGCTTGTCCTCTTTCTGTGTGTCTGTCCCCTCAGTTGGCTTTCCCCATGTGTTGGGAAGGATAGCTATCTGCAGACCTGGATTTGCTCCAGATTCAAGACAAAATACTGTCCTATCTCCCTTCAAAAATGTATAAATCCTAATCCTCAGAACCTGTCAATATGTTGTCTGACATAGCAAAGGAGAATTAAAATTGCAGATGGTATTAAAGTTGTTCATCAGCTGACCTATTGGCTTCCCTGGTCACTCGGAGGGTAAAGAGTCTGCCTGCAATGAGGGAGACCCGGGTTTGATCCCTGAGTCGGGAAGATCCCCTGGAGAAGGAAATGGCAACCCACTCCAGTATTCTTGCTTGGAGAATCCCATAGACAGAGGAGCCTTGTAGACCACAGTCCATGGGGTCACAGAGTCAGATACGACTGAGCAACTTCACTCACTCACTTATCAGCTGAACTTAAAATAGGAATATTATCCTGCATTATTAAGGTGGACCCAAAGTAATCACAAGGGTCCTTAAAAATGAAAGAAGGGTTAAGAAGTGTTAGAGTCAGAGGAGATGTGACCAAGACCGTGAGATCAGACAGAGAAAAAAATGTGAGAAACCTCACCCAAACATCTATTGCTGGATTTGAAAATGGAAAAATGGGACCATGAACCAAACAAGTGTATGCCTCTGGAAGCTGGAAAAGGCAAGGAAATGGATCACCCTCATCCACCCCAGAATCTCCAGAAGGGAACACAGCCATATTGATACGATGAGACTTTTGTCATATTTCTGATCTACGTAATGATAAGATAATAAATCTGTGTTCTTTTAAGCCACCAAGTATTTGGTGATCAGTTCTAGTAGCCATATAAACCTAATATAGGGCCCCAAAGTCAAGATTTTGTTTCTTCTTAAAATCCAAATTGTTAAAAATCCATGGAAGACTTCTGACTAGCCTAGCTTGGTTTTCAGGCAACCTCCATCCCTGTCACAATGGTCAGCAGAACAGGATACTGTGATTGTCTAGATCGGATTATTCTTTATGGCAGGGAAAAGGGATCGACACTGGCAGCCCAGAGAAGAGATCGACTCAGAACTGCAAAACTGGCATGGGAACAGAGAAATTCCCTGAAAGAAAGCTTGTGTGGGTTTGTTGTTTATAGCTTGTTCTTCAGAGTGGATTTGTGAGATGTATTTTGTTCTATAATTTTCTTAATTCTCTTTACAACATAGTTTGAAGATATTTCTGTTTCAATTTACTTAAATCCTACTTTGTTGTCTTTAGTAGCTGCCTGTTATTCCATTGGATAGACAAGTCAAACTGATTTAACCTAGTTTCCTATTGATGGACATTTAAGATGTTTCTAACCTTTTCTTCCAAAGACTGAATGTACTGTCCTTCCATGTATCTCTGTGCATGTTATAGGACTTACTTTGTTTTGTTTTTTTCCCTCAACATTGGTAATGTGACAGTGTGATGAAGAATAGAACAAGGATAGGTGTAGAGGGTAGAATAGTGCCCCCCCACCAAAAAAAAAGATGTGCAAGCCTGAATCCTCAGTATTTGTGAATGTGAGCCCATTTGGAAGTAGAGTCTTTGCAGATGTAATTAAGCATCTTGAGATGAGATCATTCTAGATTTAGGGTGGGCCCTAAATCCTGTGATGAGCGTCCTTATTAAGTACAGAAAAGGAGAACACACAAAGACCAAGGAGAAGGACATGTGAAGACAGACGCAGAAATTGGAATGATGTCTCTACAAGCCAAGCGATGCTAAGAATTGCCAGCAGCCACCAGAAGCTGGGGGAGAGGCAGTACTCTCTCACAGAGCTTCTAGAAGGAACCAGTCCTGCTGACACCTGACTTCTGATTTCTGACCCTCCAAATTGTGACAGAATGAATTTCCGTGGTTTTAACCCACCCAGTTAGTGGTAATTTGTTATGGCAGCCTTAGGAAACTAAAACACAGGTTGTGAAGGCAACTGGTTCTCCCGCTCTCCTTTGTTTGGCTTGTGGGCAGCTGTCAATCACCTGGGAAGACAGGAATGATAGGTCAGATCCCAAAAGCCATAAAGCACACAGGGATTATTTCGATGTCTATTTCTTGTGAATTTGCTTTGTGATCTTTATCTTCCAATGCCATTTTGTTTAACTTATGGAATTAGTTTACACTTCAGAGTCGGCTTCCAATGAATGTATCGAAGAGAGACAGACCCAGTGTGAAAGGAGTAGCAAAGAAAAGTAAAGGCTTAGGCAGAATCCTCTCAGGTGATCTATAGCATCATAGATTTTTAGTGGTTTTGCATAAAGGGAATTAGTAAATAGAAAGAAGGGAAGGGAGAGAAGGAGGGAGGAGAAAAAGATAGATAAAGTAGACCCCATAATGAGGACTAGTTGAGACCTTTGAATGCCCCACTTGTGCTAAAGTTAAGCCCTTTATATTTAATTCACAAACATGGCTAAAAATGTTCATAATGTGCTTGGTGTCCACTCCAGTGACACAAGCTGGCCATGCCGCCACTCTCACTACCCCCACTATTTCTCAGATATTGAAATGTAATGAGCAATATCCCAGGCAAAGAGCTAGGAATCTGATTCTTTTTGATCAGTAAAGATCTAAAGCCAAAACCAAAAAAAAAAAAAGTCAATAAGGCATACAGGTGTAATCACAGTACACAGGTGTGTTTACTGCACTGAACCGACATGTGGGAATTACCTTTGGGCAAGGAAGCTCCTGCTTGGTAATTGTCAGCTGTATTTTCAACTGCAGTCTTAAATGTTTTAGGGGAAAAGAAAGAAAGGGCAGATGTTGATATGCCTGTCTGGGGGCAGTATAATGTATCACTGCCTGTCCTTAATCCTGCTGAAGGAGACAGAGTAAGTCATGGAAAAAGGAACAACTCTAAGAAATCTCTGCCTGTGGTACCTGCCAGACTGGACATAACACCTGTCTTTGACTTGGCTTTTCAGCACATACATGGCCTTGGCTCCTGCCACTGCCTCTTCTGACTTTTCCTCCCCTCATCAAGGCCCATTGCAAATTCTACCTGCCACCTCCCCCCACCTCCCTGGATATATCTTCAAGGGAACAGATTATAAATCTTATTAAATTGTAATAACTGATATTTATTGTAGGATAAAGCCACTAGGGACCAGTAATTGAATGAAGATATAAACCGGTGTTAGTAAGAATCAGACCAACCAAGAATTGCAGCATCCCAAATAAGCATTTTTCTATTTTAGCATTTCCTTGAGCTTCTGATGAATAACTTTCTGCTCTTCGGATGCCTGAGACTTGCTCTTTTTATAGCCTCTGATGTGCTTGTTTTCTCAGTGCATTTAAATTGGGTCACAGGGCAGGAACTGGCTGTGGTCTAAAGCTTCCTCCAAGAACATGCATCTGTGATTGTGTTTATAATGTTTTCCCTGGTACAGAGATAAATGTCACCAGGGATTCTGACTGGCAGGCCCAAAATCTAATGCTTTTGGAATTATGTGAGTTCCAGGGTTGCAGGGATCATCCTGCCTTCAAATATATAGAAAGCATAATTAAATAGATTAATGATGTAAGGTTCTAGAAACAATGTAGTGGTATTGAATTTCCCTGCAGCTTTCTACTAGTCTCATCATTCTTTTCCTCCTCCCTTCTCTATTTTTTCAATTTATGGTTTTTGCTTTCAGCCCTCAAAACCTCTGTGAGCTTCTGATACCTCAGACTCTGCACTGAATTTCTCATTTGGCCCCTCTTGTTACTGCCCCCTCTGTTAATTTCTTCTCCTCAGTATCCAAAGGCCCCCTCATGCTTCTTAGATTAAATCCTCCACTGTTGTCATTGTCCTCCATACTTTGCTTAATTAGATAATATCTGAGACAGCTTTGAAGATGTGAGGTGCTGTCCCAGTGCTAAGTGGGATGGTTGTAATTATTCTCTTGAAGCCTTACATCACCATAATCAGCTTCTTCTCTCCCATTCATTTCCTTCTCTTAATCATCCGGATATGAATAATGAATGCAATCTTTCTTTAAATGAAAGAATGGAAATATAGCTGAGCTCTTTTTCCCAGGTTTCCTGTTTGCAGAAATTGAGGTATATCCACATGCTTTTGGCCTGGGAAAAGAAACAGGGAAAGTTGAATGTGAATACTAGAATGTGAACTGTGAGTGATCACTGTCTTAAAGATTTTTTAAATGACTTCAGGTGTTATTAGCAAGCCAACAAAAAATTGCTGCAGAGGATTTGGATAATTCAGATATATCCATGTGCTTTTGACCTGGGAAAGAAAACAGGGAAGGTTGAGACACTATAATGTGTATCATGAAAGATCATGGTGTTAGAGATTTTAAAAATGACTTCTGTTTTTATTACCAAACCAACAACACAAAAAAATTGTTGCAGAGAATTTGGATAATTCAGAGAATTGGATAATTTGGATAATTCAGAATTTGGATAATTGTTTCACACAGATGAGAAGACATATGACATGTGTTCTCATATTCCAAATTTTGTGTGAAAATATATCCATATTAATCTATTTCCACACACAAAATAAACTCAACCTGAGCATAAATATTTTCTAACTTATGCTTAAATTTAATGCACTGTGAACATTTAAATTATATTTTCTTCACATCATCATGACTGTAGGATCCCCCTATTACACGGACCATATAGCTTGCTTAACCAGTTCCCACAGGTGACTGATTAGTTGGTTTCCAATACAACTAGTCCAATAATTAATTGGACTAAAGTAAACAGTGCTGCAATCAACATCCTTTACACGTTGCCAGCATAGTTTTTTTTTAAATAATTATTTATTCAACAGAAATTTCTAAAGTTGGATTTGCTGCTCAAAGGATATGACAGTTTGGTTTAGCATTGAATATTTAGAAAGACACCAAGAAGATGGTACTAACTCATGCTGCCCATCTTAGATGGGTTAGAAAAAGACATCCCATTTCAAAGCATCTCTTTCCTGGGCTTCCTAGGTGGCATTAGTGGTAAAGAATCCACCTGCCAGTGCAGGAGACATGGGTTCGATCCCTGGGTTGGGAAAATTCCCTGGAGCAGGAAATGGCAAACCCATTCCAGTATTCTTGCCTGAAAAATCCCATGGACAGAGGAGTCTGGCAAGCTACAGTCCAATAGGGTCGCAAAGACTCGGACACGACTGAGTGACTGAGCATGCACACACGGTCAGAGTATTTCTGTCCTGTCTTTCCTTAGCTTGGACAGCTAACACTGGATTGGTCTTTCTGGATGGACATGCTTGGAAATGTCAGTTGTATTCTTAGACTGGTTCTAAAGAATGATCCAAGGCTCCTTGCATCACTCATCAGTAAGGTCCTGTATCCCTGGGAAGTCAGTTGTACCAGAGGCACATTCATGTTTAAAGAACTGCCCACTGGAGGTGGTGACTCTGGCTTTTTGACAGGTTAGAAGAGAAATTCTGAAGAAGGAAGAAAGAATGTTAATGCTTAGTGACCACCTATACAGTGCTTTGTTTGCTCTTGACTATCCTATAAGGTAGTGAAGTTTCACTTTCATTTTATAGTTGAGCTAGATTCAAATCCATCTCTGCTGCTGCCAAGTCGCTTCAGTCATGTCCGACTCTGTGCAACTCCAGAGACGGAAGCCCACCAGGCTCCCCCGTCCCCGGGCAAGGCAAGAACACTGGAGTGGGTTGCCATTTCCTTCTCCAATGCATGAAAGTGAAAAGTGAAAGTGAAGTCGCTCAGTCATGTCCGACTCCTAGCAACCCCATGGACTGCAGCCAACCAGGCTCCTCTGTCCGTGGGATTTTCCAGGCAAGAGTACTGGAGTGGATTGCCATTGCCTTCTCCAAATCCATCTTTGCTGCTGCTGCTAAGTCGCTTCAGTTGTGTCCAACTCTGTGTGACCCCATAGACGGCAGCCCACCAGGCTTCCCTGTCCCTGGGATTCTCCAGGCAAGAATACTGGAGTGAGTTGCCATTTCCTTCTTCAATGCATGAAAATGAAAAGTGAAAGTGAAGTCGCTCAGTCGTGTCTGACTCCTAGCGACCCCATGGACTGCAGCCTACCAGGGTCCTTCATCCATGGGATTTTCCAGGCAAGAGTACTGGACTGGGTTGCCATTGGCTTCTCCAAATCCATCTCTGCTGCTGCTGCTGCTAAGTCACTTCAGTCGTGTCCGACTTAGTGTGACCGCATAGAGGGCAGCCCACCAGGCTCCGCCATCCCTGGGATTCTCCAGGCAAGAACACTGGAGTGGGTTGCCATTTCCTTCTCCATGCATGAAAGTGAAAATTCAAAGTGAAGTCGCTCAGTCGTGCCCGATCCCCAGCGACCCCATGGACTGCAGCCTACCAGGCTCCTCTGTCCATGGGATTTTCCAGGCAAGAGTACTGGAATGGGGTGCCATTGCCTTCTCCAAATCCATCTCTACCTGATGCCAAAGAACATGGTCTTTCCTCCCCTCTGTAACTCACTTTTGTAGTTTAACTGCTCAGAGCAGAGTTCCAAAAGCCATGAAGAGTCTGACTCTCACTTAGCTCTATTTATCGTCTGTCAATTTTTTCTTTTTCTTTAAATATCAGTTTGGCACATATTTAGCTTTCCTGGTGTTAGAAAGCAACATTTCTCTTGTTTTATATGTAGGTCATGTTTTCATTAGAATCCTTGATGTGTTAGAGTACTCTTTTTCTCTTTGCCCCAAAATGTAATATATATTCATGAAGGCTTTGAATAGTGTTATATATGGGATGTCATTTAACCTGCCTGGCAAAGTCTGTGTATAAAAGCAGGAGCTACTACTTGGAGGATATTAACATCCTGAGTCAAAGGGAACATAAACTGTGAGCTTTAGAGTGATCTTTCAATCTATGTATTGACTGAATGCTTAAGGAAAATTCTGACATCTCTAGCTGCAGATGTTTGGTAAACCAAACAGTGAATTAAACAAGCTTGTTTCCATAAGCTGAGGACTCTAGCAAAGATGAGGACTACATAGCATGGGGTTATCAGCACAGATTGGCAGCTTTGGGACTGATCTTACTTCTCAGTCTCAGTTTCCTTTGCTGTATTATGGAGGATAATAAGATTTACTTGGAGAATCACCCTAAAGGTTAAATGAGTTAATGTGCTTTCAAGTACTTAGTAGGGTGCTTGGTACCTGGTTTCAATCTTCATGGATCATCATAAAGGAAAAGATGTTTTAAGAAGCAGAAAAAAAATCATACACTAATTGAATTTTTACTGGAAAAGAATTAAAGGGATGTAAAAATGGACTCTCTTTATGTAGAGGTCAAGATATACCATCCCCTTTTTCTTTCTTATAAAAAGTGCTATGAAGAGCTCAAAATTACTTCATAAATGTAATTTATTTAATTATAGGAGAAATTCTTTACTTCTTTTGGAACCGTTTCCCCTCCACCCCCTCCCCAGTTTGAGAATCTGATGAAACTGTGAATTCTCCTTGGAAACAGGCACATTCATGTCACATTTTGCAACTTCAGGGGCACCCATCTATTCTAGGTTAAAACTGCTCCCAAAACATAGAAGTTATAGGATGCATTTTCATTTATCTGAACAGGGTCAGGAGAAAGAGGTCTCTAGTTGGGAATACTCAACCCCAAAGCCAGAGATTCTAATCATTGCTGTGTGCTGGATACATTCTGTGCCCTTGAGCATTCATAATGTAAGAAAGAAGACAACAGGGAATGAATGAGTGCAGTGCAATGTGGCAAGGGTGACAGTAAAGTGTATACTGTAAAGAATGATTTCATGATGCAGACTGGGGAGGGAAGGGCTGAAAACAGTATGAGAACAGTGTTTCCTAGGCGGATTTCACAGATGTAGCAGTGGCCCAGGGCCTTTCAGAATCTTGGGAAATTCTATGGACCATATGGCATATATTTCATCAAAATCAAAGTTCCGGATCACAGGTAACTCAAAGAATCCCCCGTGTCCTCTCCCATTAAGAGTGATTCCCTTCTCTGGACCATAGTGCCTGCTCCCTGCTGGGCTCGCTAAGCCTCTGCCTCCACATGGTTACCCAATTTGCTCTTTTCAGTCTCTGCTTATGTATTACCTCCTCAGAGAGGCCCTCCCTGACCTCTTTATCTAAATAGTACCCTGATTCCCCTCCATCTCTTTGCCCTGCTTCATTTGCTTCATAGCTTTTCAGTTCAGATCAGTTGAGTTACTCAGTCATGTCCGACTCCTTGCAACCTTGTGGACTGTAGCGTGCCAGGCTTCCCTGTCCATCGCCAACTCCCAGGATTTTCTCAAACTCATGTCCATTGAGTCAGTGATGCCATCCAACCATCTCATCCTCTGTCACCCTCTTCTCCTGCCTTAACTCTTTCCCAGCATCAGGGTCTTTTCAAATGAGTCAGTCCTTCACATCAGGTGGCCAAAGTATTGGAGTTTCAGCTTCAGCATCAGTCCTTCCAATGAATATTCAGGACTGATTTCCTTTAGAATGGACTGGATGAATCTCCTTGCAGTCCAAGGGACTCTCAAGAGTCTTCTCCAACACCACAGTTCAAAAGCATCAATTCTTCAGCACTCAGCTTTCTCTATAGTCCAGCTCTCACATCCATACATGACTACTGAAAAAACCATAGCTTTGACTAGATGGACCTTGGTTGGCAAAGTAATGTCTCTGCTTTTTAGTATGATATCTAGGTTGGTCATAACTTTCTTTATAGCTTTTAGTATGGTATATTTACTGTTCAGCAGTTCATTTTCCATTTTCCCTAATAGAATGTGAGCCCGTAGAGGTGGGACTGTGTCTCTCTTCCTGATTGTCGTGTCCCAGCTGCTAGTCCAGTGCCTGATACAGAGTGGATGCTCAATAGATATTTGTCAAATAATAAATTTAATAAGGTTTTATTCTCACTGTATTCATAGGTATGTTTACCTTGTATTAAGGGCAAGTAATACCAGACTTCTCTTTTTAATTAATTTATTTTTTATTGAAGGATAATTGCTTTATAGAATTTTGCGGTTTTCTGTCAAACCCCAACATGAATCAGCCATGGATATATATATATCCCCTCCCTTTTGAAGCTCCCTCCCATTTCCCTCCCCATCCCACCCCTTAGGTTGATATGGAGCCCCTGTTTGAGTTTCCTGAGCCATACAGCAAATTCCCATTGGCTATCTATTTTACATATGGTAATATAAGTTTCCATGTTACTCTTTCCATACATCTCACCCTCTTCTCCCCTCTCCCCATGTCCATAAGTCTATTCTCTATGTCTGTTTCTCCATTGCTGCCCTGTAAGGAAATTCTTCAGTACCATTTTTCTAAATTCTGTATATATGCATTAGAATATGGTATTTATCTTTCTCTTTCTGACTCACTTCACTCTGTATAATATAGGTTCTATAATAGGTTATAGAACCTATAATAGGTTCTATAATAATCCACCTCATTAAAACTGACTCAAATGCATGCCTTTTTATGGCTGAGTAATATTCCATTGTGAATATGTATCACAGCTTCTTTATCCATTCATCTGTCCATGGACATCTAGATTGCTTCATTGTTCTAGCTATTGTAAATAGTGCAGCAGTGAGCAATGGGATACATGTGTCTCTTTCAATTTTGGTTTCCTCAGGGTATATGCCTAGGAGTGGGGTTGCTGGGTCATATGGTGGTTTTATTCCTAGTTTTTAAGGAATCTCCATACCGTCTTCCTTAGTGGCTGTATCAATTTACATTCCCACCAACAGTGCAAGAGCGTTCCCTTTTCTCCACACCCTCTCCAGCATTTATTGTTTGTAGACTTTTTGATGAGAGCCATTCTGACTGGTGTGAGGTGATATCTCATTGTAGTTTTGATTTGCATTTCTCTAATAATGAGCGATGTTGAGCATCTTTTCATGTGTTTGCTAGCCATCTGTATGTCTGCTTTGGAGAAATGTCTATTTAGGTCTTTTTCCCACTTTTTGATTGAGTTGTTTGTTTTTCTGGTATTGAATTGTATGAGCTGCTTGTATATTTTGGAAATGAATCCTTTGTCAATTGTTTCATTTGCTATTCTTTTCTTCCATTCTAAGGGTGATAGTTTGATTATAGTTTCCTTTGCTGTGCAAAAGCTTTTAAGTTTAATCAGGTCCCATTTGTTTACTTTTGTTTTTACTTCCATTACTCTAGGAGGTGGGTCATAGAGGATCTTGCTTTGATTTATGTCACTGAGTGTTCTGCCTATGTTTTCCTCTAAGAGTTTTATAGTTTCTGGTCTTACATTTATGTCTTTAATCCATTTTGAGTTTATCTTTGTGTATGGTGTTAGGAAGTGTTCTAATTTCATTCTTTTGCATGCAGCTGTCCAGTTTACCCAGCATCATTTATTGAAGAGGCTGTCTTTGCCCCATTGATTTTCTTGCCTCCTTAGCCAAAAATAAGGTACCCATAGGTGCATGGGTTTATTTCTGGGTTTTCTATCTTGTTCCACTGGTCTATATTTCTGGTTTTGTGCCAGTACCATACTGTCTTGATGACTGTAGCTTTGTAGTCTAATCTGAAGTCAGGAAGGTGGATTCCTCCAGTTCCATTCTTCTTTCTCAAGATGCTTTGGCTTTTCAGGGTCTTTTGTGTTTCCATGTGAATTGTGAAATTTTTTGTTCTAGTTCTGTGAAAAATGCCATTGGTAATTTGACAGGGATCACATTGAATCTGTAGATTGCGTTTGGTAGTATAGTCATTTTCACAATATTGATTCTTCCTACCCAGGAACATGGAATATCTCTCCATCTGTTTATGTCATCTTTGATTTCTTTTATCAGTGTCTTATAATTTTCTGTGTCCAATTCTTTTGTCTCCTAAGGTAGGTTTATTCCTAGATATTTAATTCTTTTTGTTGCAGTGGTGAATGGGATTGATTCCTTAATTGCTCTTTCTGATTTTTCATTGTTAGTATATAGAAATGCAAGTGATTTCTGTGTATTGATTTTGTATCCTGCAACTTTGCTAAATTCACTGATTAGCTCTAGTAATTTTCTAACACTATCTTTAGGGTTTTCTATGTACATTATTATGTCACCTGCAAACAGTGTGAGCTTTACTTCTTCTTTTCTGATCTGGATTCGTTTTATTTCTTTGTCTTCTCTGATTGCTGTAGCTAGGAATTCTAGAACTATGTTGAATAACAGTGGTGAAAGTGGACACCCTTGGTCTTGTTCCTGATCTTAGGGAGAATGCCTTCAGTTTCTCACTAATGAAAATAATGTTTGCTGTAGGCTTATCATATATGGCCTCTACTATGTTGAGGTAGGTTCCTTCTATGCCCATTTTTTTAAGAGTTTAAGCATAAATGGGTGCTGAATTTTGTCAAAGGCTTTTTCTGCATCTATTGAGATTATTATAAGGTTTTTATCTTTCAATTTGTTAATATGGTGTATCACATTGATTGATTTGTGTATATTGAAGAATCCTTACATTCCTAGAATAAACCCAACTTGATCATGGTGTATTAGCTTTTTGATGTGTTGCTGAATTCTGTTTGCTAAAATTTTGTTGAGGATTTTTGCATCTATGTTCATCAGTGATATTGGCCTGTAGTTTTCTTTTTTTGTTGTTGTCTTTGTATGGTTTTGGTATCAGGGTGATGGTGGTCTCATAGAATGAGTTTGAAAGTGTTCCTTCCTCTGCAATTATTTTAAAGAGTTTTAGAAGGATAGGCATTAGCTCTTCTCTAAATGTTTGATAGAATTCTCCTGTGAAGCCATCTGGTCCTGGGCTTTTGTTTTTTGGGAGATTTTTGATCACCGCTTCAATTTCAATGCTTGTAATTGGGTTGTTCATAATTTCTATTTCTTCCTGGTTCAGTTGGGAAGATTGAACTTTTCTCAGAATCTGTCTATTTCTTCCAGGTTATCTATTTTATTGCCATATAGTTGTTCATAATAGTCTCTTATGATACTAGACTTTTAATTCAAGATAAATGGTCTGCTTTTTAAATGAGTTGGTATCAGGAAAAGGGGAATCAATTTAAAGAAGGATATTAAGTAAATGAAAGCATAAGTGGTCTACAGATGTGACTCATGAGAGTGATGCCAGTGACTTGTGTTTGGGAAATACTGGTCTAGAAACAGATCAGGAAACAAAGAAAGAAGCACCAAGCCTAGATGTAAGAGGAATATTATGTTAAATTCACATCAGCATACTGAATGGTAAACTTTGCCTGCCCACAGCTGTAGTCTCTCTTGCAGTGTTGAGGTACTGTTCATCTGGCATTTACTGAATATCAGCTATGAGCTCAGCGTGGAGGGGAGTAAGTGTGATGAAAAATCCAACCCCATCTTCAAAAGTGAACCTCAGAGATAGAGACATGGACACTATGATTGTAGAAATCAAAATGTGATCAGTGCTATAATAAAGGTCCAAAGAAGCCATGGAAAAGTAGCATTTGTTTCTCTGAAGGTAATCAGGAAACCCTTCTCTGAAAACAAGAAATTTGAACAGGGCTTTGAAGAATGGGTAAGATTTCAATCAGCAGAAATGGGGGCCAGGGCATTTCCATGGTGGTCCAGTGGTTAAGACTCTGCAGTTCCAATGCAGGGGGTGCTGGTTCAATCTTTGGTTGGAGAACTAAAATCCCACATGCCGCGCAGTGTGGCCAAAAGATTTTTTAAAAAAGAAATGGGAGCCAAGGCATTCCAGACAAAGGGACTGCTGAAATAAAGCCAGGCAGAAGAGCAGCAAATAATATGGGGACATGAGCTCACAGGGCACCATGAAAAATATTTCTGTGGACTTCAGAGGAAAACTGGTGTTAGCACTTCCAATCTACCTGCTTTTATCTCTTTTTGTAAAGCTGATGCCACATACATTGTCTGAAAAGTATTTCAGGTGATTGTGTCCATGTCTTCACAGAAAGGAGCTTCATGGCTCCCCTGGTGGCAGTGGTAACTCTGATCCGGGGAGATCCCATATGCCTCAGAGCAGCTGAGCCTGTGGTGCACCCCAACTATTGAACCTGTGTTCTCGAGCCCAGGAACCACAACTACTGAATCCTCTGGCAGCAGCTTCTAAAGCCCACACACCCTAGAGACCATGCTCCACAACAAGAGAAGCCACTGCAATGAGAAGCCCACACACCGCAACTACAGATTAGCCCCTGCTCACCACAACTAGAGAAATGCCCACGCAGCAACAAAGACTCAGTACAACCAAAAATAAATAATAAAATTATTTTTCAAAAGAAGAAAGGAGCTTCAAGAAGCCATGTGTGCTTCCAAATAACCAACCTCAAATCCCCTCTTTCCTGAAAAGAAAATACCTAGGAAACCCCATCCTTTGTTTCCATTGTAAGCATGCAGGTAATGATCAATCATGGCTTTGGATTTGCACTAAAGGGATGCCTGTCTGACTAGAAACTCCAGAAAACGGGGGCATCACTTGCCAGAGCCCTGAGAAGCTCTGTGGATCAGGAGCTGCTCTCCATCAGCACCAGGAATACAAATAAATCTACCCATGAAACTATCAAGAGTCCACATCAAGCACGAAGGCTCTTAATGAAGTCCTTCATCTCAAAGGGGAAAAGAATCCTTGAAAAGAGATTTCCCCTGGTAGCCAAATCTTAAGCCTCCACCTCCCTCTCCCTAGAAACCCCCTGTTGGGTAATTAATTTCTTTTGCATGGCTTTATCCTGCTACTTTGCAATACCACACCCACCATGTGTCAAGCTCATGACCTTAGTGATCATTTTTTAAAAGTTAATATGATCTAATCTGCCACTTTATCTTCCCATTGTGCTTCAGAGCTAACATCCTACTTAATTTTATCAAAGGTCTTTGTCTCGAGTTATAGCTTGGAACAGAAGATTCTAGGAAGGATGTTATGATGTTAAATAATGCATAAAGAAATAAGCCACTCTTCCCAGTGGTTCAGAAGCTCATGCTGATTCCTAGCTCTTGCCACATGCTAATATCTCATTTTGAGAAAACTTCCACTTTGAAGAATAACCACAGGAGAGAAAGCTCTCTCTCTCTCTCTTTGTCTCTCTACCTCTGTCTCTCTCTCAATTAAAAAGCAATCCATGAAGTGAATCTCTCTCTTGATCTCTTTGTCATTAACATCTCATTTTAAACCAGAATGCCCTTCACAGAATGTTAATGGCTGTTACACCATGTTAATTCAGAGTCAAATAAACTTTAGGGAAAACTGAGTTAAACCAAGTTGAGTAGGTATATTTACTGAGGTCATGGGATAAAGCCTTTAATAGGTGCTCTCCACCACTAATGTTCAAGAGGGCTGTGTAATTTGCATCATTTCTCAAAATGAGCGTTTCCATGGAACTCTTTTTTGATAGAGTATCTGGAGAGACACACATTCATCCGCTAACTGTTAAAGTAGCAGAAGAAAAAGAAAGCCTATGTTGAAAACAGATGCTCAGATGTCCCTCTGAAATTCCAGCTTCCTGGGCAGATACCACTGTTGCCTGGAAAACTACTGGGTAGGCCAAGTAGGCATTGTGTTGAACTGGGCAGAGAGGTGGAAATATGGGAATACACCCTGCATTTCCCAATCTAGCTTCCCTCCAATCTTCTCATTCATGTAATCGGTTAATACCTTCCTCACAGAACTGCTAATAGAATTGTCAAAATGACTAATCTGGAATAATGTAAATAAAAACACTCAGCTAAGCAGCTGATGTGAAGTATACATTCAGTGAATGTATGGTATGCTGGTATGTCAAGGTCCTCTAGGGTCAGCTTCTCAAGTATTACTATCTATTCAGTCTCACAGGCACTTGTTAAATGCAGATTCTGATTTCGGTATGGGATGGGTGCTAAGATTCTCTGAATTTATTCTCCTAATTTGAGAACTGTATTTTGAGAAGCAAGCATCTCAGAGATGTAAAAGGAACCAAACAGAGTCTCAACTTTTAAAGAGTTATAATAAATTACTATATAATAAATAAAGCTACCTAAATGGCAAGCAGAGTTCTGGTACAAATGATTCACTTTGGAAGACACTGTTATTCTCACTCCCTTTAGAACGATGGGTGACTTTTCCCCTTTAACTCACTTTGAATGATGAGTAGACTTTGAGCAAACTTTGGGGTCACAGGTTCTGGCTGTGCCAGGAAGGTGGCACACTCCCAGAGGTGAGAGACCATATGGGGAACTTAGGAGATGCTCAGGGAGTGGTGAGGAGGAGGCAGGTATAAAGTGGACCATAAGTTTCTTAGTCACAAGTATCAATAATATACAATCTAGGTGAGTTCTGAGCAAATGTATGATTTTCTCAGGGCTGCTATAACAAAGTACCACAATCTGCATGGCTTAAAACAACAGAAATGTATCATCTCACAGTACTGGAGTCTAGAAGTCTAAGATCAGACTGTCCATAGGAAAATTTTTTGTAAAGTGTCTACAGGGCCATGCTCCCTCTGAAACTTGCAGGGGAATCCTTCCTGGCCTCTTCCTGACTCCTGGCAGTTTGCTGGCCATCCTTGGCATTCCCTGGCTTATGGCTGCATAACTCAGTCTCTGCCTGAGTCATCATGTGGCATTCTCCCGTGTCTCTGTCTTCATGTGGCCATCCTCTTATAAGGGCACCAATCATATTAGATCAAGGGCTCCCCCTACTGCAGCATGGCCTCATTTTAATTAATTACATCTGCAGTGACCCTTTTTCC
The DNA here is from genome assembly GCF_029407905.1 of Bubalus kerabau. NCBI lineage: Eukaryota > Metazoa > Chordata > Mammalia > Artiodactyla > Bovidae > Bubalus > Bubalus kerabau. The sequence goes on along the minus strand of NC_073643.1, from coordinate 39,601,051 downwards.
AAATAAGGTTACAGTCTAAGGTACTGGGGGTTAAGAATTAAGCATAACTTTTGTAGAGGATTCAATTCAACTCATAATAACAAATACATCTGTACTCATTGGGCCCCAGCAATCTCCTGTGTCCTGTCAGATGAAATTCAGAAGTGACTCTTTTCCACTGAGCACTGGAAACAAAGGAATGTCCATAGAGCTGAAGACCTCTGCCTTTTCTGTCTTCACCCCTTCCCAAGTAGGAAAAGATTTTCAGGACATCCTAGGGGTCATTGAACTAAGCTGAAAATTCAGGTCCCTGAGGCTGGGAAAAGTCAGGGCAGCATTAGAATTCCCACTGAAGCCTTATTTCTCTTTTCTGCCAACTTCTGCAGGAATGTTATGTCATTCCCAAGGAGCTTCTGGTAGTGTATCCCCCAGAAGCACCCTCCCTAATGTGTTCACACAGCAGGGTCCAATAAAATAATGATGTTACAAAGTCTTTCTCCCTGGACTCTGTGAGAAGCAATGGCCAACTGTGTTTTTTGTTTTGCTTTGTTTTGTTTGTTTTTTCCCCCTTTGCTCTTGTCCAGTGGAAGCCGAGTGAGAACACTGACCACAATGTGAAGTTTATAGGTAGGTGAAAGTGGGTACAGGGCTACTTATATTACCAAATTGAATTGTTGTCTTGAAAAAATGGGATCTTTAAAGAAAAGAAGTGACTTTATCTCTTTTAATTATATACTTTCTGACTTCATAGATGAATTCATTGTCACCAAGGTATACAACATTTTGTAGTCCAAATAACACTGCTTCCTAATGTCTGAGGTTAGCAGTGTGAAAGGGGCATTTCACGTAAACCCCCTGCCAGTATGGCCATGAGCAGTAATAAGTTTTTCAAGCCTGTTCTGTCAGGTCGATTGTCCATCCCAGGTTTTTACAGAGCATCCATTCTCTGTTAAAATGAAGAACGTTGGCTGCATTATGTGGACAGAAGAAAGCAGTAAAAGGACATGAAAGGAATATCTGTTTTCAAGGCAGCTGAGAACAAGTTGTAGGCTTGGTGTAGCCGCTGTCCCCATTTGAAGAAAATAAGCCCACGTGGCTGTGTGGGGGTGGTAGTTCATTTTAAGCCATATTTAAAGACTGCTTAGAGACACACTGGCCCCAGTCCAGACCATGGTCAGTCGTCTCTTGGTCCCACCAATTAAAATGAGGCAGACACTAGGCCCCGGACATATTAGGCACAGACCAGCAAGGTTTGACATCCTTGTATTCTCAGTCCCTGTCCTAAGCAATTTAGTACATTTCCCAAGAAGGCATAAACCTTGGAAACTGTAATATGCCATGCTAAGAGAAAATAAACGATCCTCTGTGGGCTAGGCTTAATTTTGCAAACTCCATTTCCTGGAGATAATTGGCCACTGGACACTTGCAGGAGGATTAGTCGGCTGAAAGTTTCATCTCCTCCCCTGAAATCCTCCCCAATCCTTCCAGCCTGAATTAATCTTCTCTCCGTTGTGCTCCTGTAGCCCTTGATCTCTACCTCAATTGTAACTCTTATCACAGCCTCTGTTGGCATTAGCGCTATTTCTGTGTGTCTTATCTCTCCTACTAGACTCTAGGCTCTCTAAGGAACAAGACTCAATCCTAGTAATTCTTGTATTTATAATATCTAGAACAGGGCAGGTATGTCCTCATTAAATATTTATTGAAAAACTGAAGGATGGATGGGAAGAGGATTTCATGGTTTTCTCCATCATTATCAAATGTCACTTTCTCCTATCACATGTGGTTTCAGTCAAATCCTTTGGAGGAAAGGTCTGGAACACTTGAAAGATTCTGAAACTTTAAAGGAATAGGAGATCGAGAATGGACTTGTGGACACAGTGGGGAAGGCACAGAGTGGGACAGATGGAGAAAGTAGCATCAACATATATACGCTATCATGTGTAAAATGGATAGCTGCTGAGAAGTTTCTGTATAACACAGGAAGCCCAGTCTGGCACTCTGTGATGTCCTAGAGGAGTGGAGTTGGGGCAGGGGAGGAAGGCTCACGAAGGAGGGGATATATGTATAATTATGGCTGATTCACATTGTTGTACAGCAGAAACCAACACAACATTGTAAAAAAAAATTTTTAAGTGGGAAAAAAAGGAATAAGAGAATTTCAAGGGAGTTTATGATGAGTCTTTTTGAAGATTAAATGAGTTAACAGAAACTGGCTATAAGTAGCTCTGCTTCTTTTGGAAGGTCTGGGAGTACACAGGGGCTGGAGTCAGACTATGTATGCCTAGGAGTTTGGAGGTTGCCAGAATACGATTTGCCTTTGAGCAACAAGTGAAGTAATTTATTGGAAGGTCTTAGGGAAGTTCACATAATGAAAGGAAATACTGAGGAATTGGGCTCCAGAAAATACAGGAAATGGGACAACTCAAGACATATATACGGTTGAAACTAAGAAATGACTTTAATTTATAGTCAAATCTGTGCATTGCTTTGGAAATTATTCAACTCAAGCCCTCATCCCATTCTTATATAATACCACTCAAGAGCCTAAATCCAGAAAAATAATCTATTATAGTTGTCTAAGTTAGACCACACACACACACCTTGGCTTAGAAATGTTCCTTTTGAGGAAGAAATGCGGTCTCTCAAAGAGATGTAATTCCTCAAAAGAAACTAAGGTGCTACTAATAAGACAAAGAAGAATAAGTGCTTGTCAACCAAAGCACAGCTAATGCCCATTAAAGTTTACCTTGGAAAATGTGCAAATCAGAAAACCACTATAAGGGATGAAACTCCCTTAGAGCTAATGGGAAAGATGAAACACTAGAAAACTTCTACTTGTTAAGTAAATTAGACTTGAAATTCCAGTACAAGACGTTTGGACAAGTGCTTTCAAATAGATTATTCATCATTTGTGTTGCCCACATATTTCAGGAGTTTGTTTTTTTTTTTTTTTACCTATTACATTTCTTAGGAAGCCTTCTTTTTTATAGAAAGATGAAAGGGCCAACCTTGAAAGAAGTCATCAAATAATGAATAAATCAGAAATTTGAATTGATGGGAGCATTAAGGTAACAAAGTCTGTCAATGTTTTTCTGTTTTCTCATGTGGGTATGGGACCAAGTTACAGCTAAGAGGAAAGATGAGCCAGCTGATTTTGTGTAGTGAAATGGAACTTTAGGGATTGCATTATTCCATTTCCAATTTCTTTAATTAACATGTGAAAATTACATTTTGTTGTCAACAGATACTCACAGTGTATCACCTACTAATATTCTCATGGTAAAAGTAAATAGAAAAAGCTAACATCTAAGCCTTTGAAGTACTTCTGTATATCAGATACTCTACTCAGACCTTTTACATGCATTTCTCATTTAATGTTTATAAGAACTCAGTGAAAAGAGGTACTCTAAGTGTTAGGAAAATAAGAATCAGAAAAATTATATAACTTGCCTAAGATTACACAACTAAGTGGCAGAAAATAAAGTAATAAAGTAAAATCAGAAAATACTGATGAGGAAAATGAATACACTATATATACATTAATACATATAATTATAAACATGATTATTAACTGCAGAATTTATTTTCTGAATTGTTTAGATGAAATATACTTATAATATGCTGCTGCTGATGCTGCTAAGTCGCTTCAGTCATTTCCGACTCTGTGCGACCCCATGGACGGCAGCCCATCAGGCTCCTCTGTCCCTGGGATTCTCCAGGCAAGAACACTGGAGTGGGTTGCCATTTCCTTCTCCAATGCATGAAAGTGAAAAGTGAAAGTGAAGTCGCTCAGTCGTGCCCTACTCTTAGCGACCTCATGGACTGCAGCTTACCAGGCTCCTCCACCCACGGGATTTTCCAGGCAAGAGTACTGGAGTGGGGTGCCATTGCCTTCTCCGTACAATATGCTACTTATGTGAAATATCTAGAATATGGACATTTCTAGAAACAAAGTATATTAGTAGTTTCCAGGGGAAAAAGAATGGGAGGATGGAGTGTGACAGCTCATAGGTAGGAGACTTCTTTGGGGGGTGAAGAAGATGTTCTGAAATCAGACAGTGGTATAGGTTGCTCTGTGAATATACTAAAGGCTATATAAATATTAAAAGCCAGGATGAATTTTGTGGTATTATATTATGGTTAATTATATTTCAGTCAAGCTGATGCTTAAACATAAAAACCACGATCAGTCATTATCTCCCTGAGATGGTAAGTTTGTACAGCAACTTGTAGTTCCCCAAACTTATTATTTTCATGCATTTCTATAACTTTACTCTTTGTCTACAAAATTCTTCCCACTTTCCCACCCAACCCCTTTCCTGCCTTGTAAATTTCTTATTCCTCTTTAATGAACTGACTTAGATTTCATCTCTACTAGGAAATCTCCCTGAATCCCTAGTTCAACCATGAGCTGCATTTAACTGAAGGTTCACATTTTCTTTCCAGTAAAGATCATATTCCATGGTAATTATTTGTTTATGCATCTGTGTCCCCACTAGTGTATAAGTTCCTTAGGTATTTGTGTTTTGAGGCATGTCTGGCAGGTAATGGGTACTTAGAAATGTTTACTGAATAAATGAATGCATGAATGTTTAAAGATAGAAAATTTAATGTTTCCAGCTTGAAGGATTCTGTGATATCAAGGTATTTTCTGATATCAGAAAGTATCTTGGATTTAAACCTGAAATACTTGGTATGATGAATTGAGATTACCTATGGAAATTCATGCTACAATGAATAATTATTTGCCTCCTAAATGTGAGATGCTAGCTCAGTCCTCACATGTCCCCGGATAAGCTGAGCTCCCTAAGAGAAACAAGTCTCCCTACCTCATGGAATTTGTGTGTGCATGCTCAGTGGCTCAGTCATGTCTAACTCTTTTGCAGCCCTGTGGACTGTAGCCTGCCAGCCTCCTCTGTCCATGGGATTTTCCAGGCAAGAATACTGGAATGGTTTGCCATTTCCTTCTCCAGAAGATCTTCCTGACCCAGGGATCAAACCCATATCTCTTGTATTGCAGGCAGATTCTTTGCCACTGAGCAACCTGGGAAGCACACCACATGGAAAATTCTTGTACAATCAACAAACTATGTTGCAGGACTCTAAAATACTTCATTGGAGTAATTAGCCTTGGTTGTCAGTAATCCAAGATATTTGAAGCTTTGAATCCTGGGTCTCTTGTGGTGGGAAATAGACCCTTTGATGAATAAATTTTATCCAGATTACTGTGCTTCCAGAACAATGTCTCAGTGCTCTGCTACTGAAACATCCTGTGGTTTGAAACATTTGAACAAAGTTATCTCATCAACAAATGTATTAGGAGTCTGCATACAGACTAGAGAACAATACAGTCCAGATGGCCAAAGGTGATCCCAAGAAACCAAATGGCAAGATGTCTGCTTATGCCTTCTTTGTGCAGATATGCAGAGAGGGACATAAGAAGAAAAACCTGGAGACCCCTGTCAATTTTGCTGAATTTTCCAAGAAATGCTGGGAGAGGTGAAAGACCATGTCTGGGAAAGAGAAGTCTAAATTCAATGAAATGGCAAAGGCAGATAAAGTGCAGTATGATCGGGAAACGAAGGATTATGGACCAGCTAAGGGAGGCAAGGACCCTAATGCCCCCCAAGAGACCACCGTATAGATTTTTCCTATTCTGCTCTGAATTCCGCCCAAAGATCAAGTCTACAAACCCTGGCATCTCTATTGGAGATGTGGCAAAGAAGCTGGACAAGATGTGGAATAACTTAAATGACAGTGAGAAGCAACAAGGCAGCAAAGCTGAAGGAGAAGTATGAGAAGGCTAAAGGGAAGTTTGATGGCACCAAGGGTCCTGCCAAAGTTGCCCGGAAAAACGTGGAAGAGGAAGATGAAGAAAATGAGGAGGAAGAGGAGGAGGAGGAATAAAAAAATTGTTAATCTTTCGCCTTGTGAATACCTTCGAGTAGGGAGCGCCATGATTGACACACCTCTCACCCAAGATGTGTCTGTTGCCATCATTAGGTTTAATACCCAGCTGGCTCACGATCATATCGTAGTCTCTCAAAGTGTTCTAGCAATTGTCATTGGTTTACATGAAGTGGCCATGGGTGTCCAAAGCACCTGGAAACTGTATCAAAGTTGTACATATTTCCAAACATTTTTAAAACGAAAAGGCTCTCGTGTTCTCCTCACTTTGTGCACTTTGCTGTGGTGTGACAAGGCATTTAAAAATGTTTCTGAGGTTTTTTTTTTTTTTTTTTTAATTTGTAAGGTGGTGTGTTAATTCTATGGTCATTGGCTAGAAATCCCGAGTTTTCAACTGTACGTATCTATAGTTTGTAAAAAGAACAAAGCAACCGAGACACACTCTTGATTCTCCTTGCTTGGTATGGAGGCTGTCGGGGTGAGGCCTTCCAGAGGGGCCGTAGCTCAGGGCATGCACTGTGGGGCTGGACCCGTGGACACTGCAGTGGGCATGCATTTAGCTTCAGGTTGTCTTGTTTTTGTATATAGCGATATAGCATCCTGCAGTCAGCTGGCATGAGAAGTGTTTTGGATCCTTTTTAGTTGAAGTGTGGTAGTTTTAAACTGTTTTTCTTTGAATAAACCATAGAACTCTTCATTGTCAGCAAAGCCAAGAGCCACTGCACCAATAAAGTTCAAGAACCTTCTGTACTAAACATGATCTGCAATGTTCTTTTTTTTTTTTGTATGTTTAGAATGTTGAAATGTTTTTGAAGTTAAATAAACAGTATTACATTAAAAAAAAGTATACATACAATGAATTTTGATCAATAAGATTTTTGAACTCAAATCTTACATAAGCAGCTGGTGGCATCTGAGAGATAAGAGATCACCATCAGTGAAGAAAATAGACCCTCAAAACATTGCCTTCATAGAGTTTATATTATCGAAGTGGAAGAAATGTAAGGGGAAATAATTTCAAGCAGAGAGAATAATTAGGATAAAGGTGATGTTTGATAAGTCGAAGGAGAACAGGATAACCGGGGCATAATGCACATGAGAAAGCAGTGTGATCATTAATATTATTCCCCCAGACAGACTTACTGGTCAAAATTATTTGTCCCCTTCTCCAAACTAGTTTTTGCAATGTCAGTCACCATGGTCACATGAGACAGAGTGTATTTTCCTGCCCATTGATGTTTAACTTGTTAGGTGACTTGCTTTGGCCAAGGGAATGTGAGCAGAATGGTGTGACATTGTCCAGATGAGTCCTTAACAGACATGGCATATTCCTGTCTGCCTTCCTGTGCCTCTGCCATCAGCAAGAAAAGGCCCGCAGGTAGACACGCCCTCGCTTCATCCTGAGTGCCAGAATTAACATGAATCATGAAGCAGAGATACTCCAGCCAGAAACACAAGGGCAGCAGTAGGTGATGGTTGTTACAAACCTCTGAATTTGGACCTGATTTATTATGTAGACTTTACAGTGGCAATGGTTACCTCATGCAGTCTTCAAGACTAACTTTACACATTATTAGTATACCTTTGTTTCTATTTTTTCACTTTAAAAAGAACATCATTTATTGTGAAAAGGGGGCAACAGAGGATGAGATGGTTGGATGGCATAATCATCTCAATGGACATGAATTTGAGCAAACTCCGGGAAATAGAGAACAGAGAAGCCTGGCGTGCTGCAGTCCATGAGGTCACAAAGAGTCGGATATGACTGAACGACTGAACGAGAACAATTTATTGTTCATATAATCTACAGTTGCCTAAACATTTCTGAAAATAGCAGTAAGTCATAAATAGAACAAACATGAGCCTAGCTATTTTATTGCAAAGAATAAACCTCATCTGACTAGACCCCTAATTTCTTCTAGCCATTTGTTTAGTAGAAGGAAAACAAAGGCCTTTTCTCTTTTCCCCACTTCTGTTTATACCTCTGCACCAGGACATCTGCTTTTTCAGTTTCAGAATTTGACAGATTTCCGTTACTTAAGAAAAAATACACAATTCTAGTTTGTAGTGTATATTTTGACATCTTTGTATGTTTGTACTAGTCACTCAGTAGATCAGTGATCCCTCAACAAAGTAAAATCCACCACACAAGTGTGAAGTTGTTTTTGTAAATAAACCCAGTTTATGGCTCATTTTCACAAGTTGTAGTTCCTAGGCTAAATTTTCCAAAAGGGGGTCAAGCTTTCATACCTATATATCCCAAACTTGAACCATATCAGGAATACAAAAAGAAAATCAAACCTATCAGCTCTGGTGAGAAAACCACAGGACTTCCTTCTCTTGAATCTAAATACTAAAAATTGTCTCACAATATATCAGTTATTCAGCAAGGAATTCTGTGGTGTAGGTTCACAAAACATGTCTAGCCATAGAGATGTGAGAGGTTTGGGAAAGGCAAAATGAGTGAAGGTAGTCAAAAGTTACAAACTTCTAGTTATAAGCAAGTGCTGGGGATATAATGTATAGCTTGGTGACTATAGTTAACAGCGCTGTACAGTATTCTGTATTTGCTAAAAAGCTTTCATCATAAGAAAAACATAGTGACTGTATGTGGTCATGGATGTTGACTGAACCTATTATGATAACAATTTTGCAATATATACAAAAATCAAATCAGTATATTGTATACCCTAAAACAAGGTTTTATGTCAATTACATCTCAATTAAAAGAAAAAGAATTTGATCTCTGCTTTAAGTAAATATACCCTGAGAAATGAGAGCTTCCCAGGTAGCACTAATGGTAAAGAACCCAACTGCCAATGCAGGAGACACAAGAGAGGCGGATTCGATCCCTGGATTGGGAAGATCCCCTGGAGGAGGAAATGGCAACCCACGCCAGTATACTTGCCTGGAGAATCCCATGGACAGAGGAGCCTGGTGGGCTAAAGTCCACGGGGTCACAAAGAGTCGGACACAACTGAAGTAACTTAGCACACACACACTGAGAAATGACTTTAACAGTTTAAACTGCTGGGAGCTGTCTTACTTTGGGCTCCCCCCAAGTCAGGCCTTTTGACAGACTTGGGCACAGGGAGCTCCTGTGTGAGGTGATCCCAAGAGGCACAACGAACGAGTGAAGCAAGAGTGAAGAAAGTAAGGAGGACAAGCTAAAAAAATTTGCCTGCTATATTTAAAATGGATACGCAACAAGGACCTACTGTATAGCAACAGAGAACCTTGATCAATGTTATATGGCAGCCGAGATGGGAGGGGAGTTTAAGGGAGATACATATGTATCCAAAAGGCTGAGTCCTTTTGCTGTCCACCTGAAACTATCACAACACTGTTAATCAGCAATGCTCCAATACAAAATAAGGTTTAAAAAAATATATTTTTAATTGCATCTGTGTGCAGGTTACCACTATGGGCAACTCACACCCAATCCTGCTGGGATCCTCTGAGAAACTGTGTGGAACACACCCAAGAATCCTAAGACTAGGCACCAGGGAGGTTGGGACTTCTATCCCCCAGTTATTAAAAGCTGCATACAAGAGAATTAACCTCGTACCTTCTACTTCCAACTACCCCTACTTGCAGCAGAAAAGGCTTCCTCAGGCTAAGGGAAGCCCTCAGTCAGAGAAGAAAGCATAACGTAGGTTTATCAGCATCTACAGCAGCTGCCTGAACTCAGTCAGATAGGCCAAGGAGACATGGTGCAGGACACCACCTTTGTCTGCTACAGGGCACACAGCTATTTGTTCCATCAGCTAGAATGGTATTCAGTATTTCCTGAGCACTTACTCTATATCAGGCACAGTGGCTAATGACCTGTGTATCATATCATTTAATCCTTGCATCAGCCTCTGAAAGGTAGATACTATGATTCACACCCTCTATAGACAAAACAATTAAGAAATTTGCCAAGATGACAAAGCAAGTAAATGGTGGAGGTTTAAACATGGGTAGCATGATTCTAGGGCTCTTTACTCGTGAAGGGCTAAGTGCAGAAATCAGAAGCACGGGTAACTCAAAGATGGGAAAATAGTGAGGCATGTAATCCTCAGAAAAGGCTTCATTGTGGAAATAGACTTGAGGAGTACTTTAAGTAGTAGTTTAAGTGGGAAAGTGCAGAAAAAGAAATGAGCTTGTATATAATAAGAATAGGAAAAGATGAAGGTAGAAGGGGCTATAACGTGATGAGCATGAGTTCAGCAAAATATCCTCACTGGAGAGTACACAGAGTTGATCCTTATTATGGAGTGAGGCACATGTAATATTACATGCAATTCTTATGTATTGAGCATCTGCTTAATACTGGCCATTGGAAGTACAGAGATTCTTTTTTTTTTTTAACCCAGACATGCTCTACGAAGGAAGATCCCCATGCAGTAGATATTTGTTATTTCTGTTTTTCAGTACTGGACTCTATCTTTCAGTGAATAACCCATTCATGAAGGTCACATGAAGTTCTATTCCATCTCCTTTTACCACACACACACACACACACACACACACACACACACACGGCACATGACTGTAGCCTGGCCAGTTAGAGCACCCAGCCTCTTGGCTTCCGTGATTGTATTAGAAATAGACTGTGTTGTGCTGTGCTCAGTTGCTCAGTCATATATGACTCTTTGCAACCCCATGGACTGCAACCCACAAGCCCATCAGGCTTCTCTGTCTGTGGAATTTTCCAAGCAAGAATACTGGAGCGGGTTTCCATTTCATATTTAAGGGAATCTTCCCAACCCAGCATCAAACCCACCTCTGTTGTGTCTCCTGCATTGGCAGGCGGATTCTTTACCACTGTCCCACCTGGAAAGCCCTTTAGAGATGGACACATGACTTAATTTAGATTTTTCATCTGGAGCACGGAGGGATGTTTGCTTCTGGTGATCAGGGTTAATGAGTTGATGAGGTGTGGGTATGAAACTGCCATTTTGCCCACCACTAGGAAAAAGAGTAAAGTCAAGCAGAGGCAAGATTTGAGAAATGATCAGTCTGTGCCCTGCCAGTTTGTGTGTATGTGTGTATGCTCTTGGACTCAGTGATAATAGTAAACAAAAGATAAATCTCATCTCAAACTTCTCAAAAGAAGCCCTGCTAATCCCATAGAAGAAGGGAGTTTGGTTGGTAAGCTTTTCTTAACATGTCTTCTTATTCAGTTCAGTTCAGTTGCTCAGTCGTGTCTCCTTCTTTGTGACCCCATGGACTGCAGCATGCCAGGCCTCCCTGTCCATCACCAAATCTCAGAGTTTACCCAAACTCATAGCCATAGAGTTGGTGATGCCATCCAACCATCTCATCCTCTGTCATCCCCTTCTCTTCCTGCCTTAAATCTTTCCCAGCATGGGGGTCTTTTCCAGTGAGTCAGTTCTTTGCATCAGGTGGCCAAAGTATTGGAATTTCAGCTTCAGCATCGGTCCTTCTAATGAATATTCAGTACTGATTTTCTTTAGGATGGACTGGTTGGATCTCCTTGCAGTCCAAGGGACTCTCAAGAGTCTTCTCCAACACCGCAGTTCAAAAGCATCAATTATTCGGTGATCAGCTTTCTTTATAGTCCAACTCTCACATCCATACATGACTGCTGGAAAAACCATAGCATAGTCTTCTTATTAAATTCAACCAATTGAAGATGTCAAATTATAGTACACTGGCCCACTCATCACAGACGATTAGACCCACTGAATATTTATATATGTGGAATTCTAAAATAATTGTGTAGATTTTAGATGAAAATCTAAACTTTAGGTTAAGCTTTCCTTGATTGAAGGAGCCAAATTGAGTACTGAATCCTAATTATAATCCTCCTTTTATTAAAAATCTTTATTTTCTCACTCACTTTGGTTCATGTTCATTGGCTTGATATCCAGACTATTAGGGTTGTCATAGGTTGGCCATGTGTGGAATTTCTTTCACAAGATTTAAGAAATTAGAGAAACTAAACAGAGAAATGCAAAACTAAAAGTACTTTCAGAAAAGAATGTTCTTGATTCATGGGACATATCCTGATTTAAAACAACTACTTTCTCAAGAGGACGCTTGGAATGAAAATAAAAATCTAGAGAAGTACTGCATGGTAGTGCAGGAGAGAGGTTCAATAGAAGAGAGAAGAAGTGGATTTTATCAAACTTTGAAATGCCAGTGGGTATTTCTGCAGTTGATGCCTATTCAGGATAAAGAATTAAATTATTTTATTTATTAAAAATTTTTTATATGAGATGCTTCAGTCATTTGTTAAGAAGCTAAATTAAAGTCAATTGAATCAATATTTTTGAGCACCTGCTATGTGCCAAGGAATGCTAGGAACACAATCCCTAAATCTAGGGGACTAGAATCCTTTTCTCTTTCTCCACATATTTTCTTCTGTATTGGCCTCATTGTTTTCAAGTAGGATCCAATATGCCTGTCTTAGGTCTTTAAGTCCAGAGGAGGAAATATGACAATTGATCATGTCTACATCTGACATTTTTCTGGGCTCCAAAATCACTGCAGATGGTGATTGCAGCCATGAAATTAACAGACACTTACTCCTTGGAAGGAAAGTTATGACCAACCTAGACAGCATATTAAAAAGCAGAGACATTACTTTGCCAACAAAGGTCCGTCTAGTCAAGGCTACGGTTTTTCCAGTGGTCATGTATGGATGTGAGAGTTGGACTGTGAAGAAAGCTGAGCGCCGAAGAATTGATGCTTTTGAACTGTGGTGTTGGAGAAGACTCTTGAGAGTCCCTTGGACTGCAAGGAGATCCAGCCAGTCCATTCTAAAGGAGATCAGTCCTGAGTGTTCATTGGAAGGTCCGATGTTTTGAAGCTGAAACTCCAATACTTTGGCCATCTGATGTGAAGAGCTGACTCATTGGAAAAGACCCTGATGCTGGATAAGATTGAAGGTGGGAGGAGAAGGGGACGACAGAGGATTAGATGGTTGGATGGTATCACCAACTCAGTGGACATGAGTTTGGGTAAACTCCGAGAGTTGGTGATGGACAGGGAGGCCTGGCGTGCTGTGGTTCATGGGGTCACAAAGAGTCAGACATGACTGAGCGACTGAACTGAACTGAAGCAAAGCATCAGATGTCTACTCCATGGGGACACTAAAATAAATAACTCTTGATCTCATGTTGCAAATGTCCCCATTCTTGAGTCCTCAGTCTGTGACTTCCTTTCAGGGAAGAGATAAAGGATGGACAGGGAGTGAGTGCATTGGATAAGCATCAGAGTGGAACATCTAAGTCTAACCTCTCTTTTCCTACCTGTAGCCTAAGAGGCCATTTGAGGTAGGATGAAAATGAAATGTCAAAGACCAGGGAGGATTCATAATCTGAGATAAAGGCATATGCCCTCTAGGTGAGGCATGGACAGTCAGTGGGACAGAGGATATCTAGGTAGTATCATCTGCAGTTCTCATGCAAGAGCCCTTTATTGAGTATTTGCCAAGGACAGGAAGCTGATAGATACTCTACACACTCATTGGCTGATGACAATACAAACGATTGCTTAGTGTGATGACATGCATATGATAGGTACTCAATATCAGGCCATGCATGTCCATATAACTTGAATATCAGAAATGGACATAAGAAAAATGAAGATTTGGGGGAAAGTAAAAAATCATCATTTAGAGCAGCTATTCTCAAACATTAAGTCCCAGACCCCTCTACATTCTTATAAATGAGGACTACAAAGAGCTTTTCATTTGTGTGGAATATGTCTGTGGATATTTAAAAGATTACCAAATTAGAAATCAAAGCCAAGAAATGTATAAAATATAAAAATATGCATTTTATTAGCCATCAGAACAACAGCCACCTCCTATAGCAGTTTTCCTTCTGGAAAACTCTATCGTATACTTGCAAGAGAATGAGATTGAAAGTGACAAATAACATATTAGTATTATTGTGAAAATAGTTTTGATCTCATGAACCCCCTGGAAGGGTTTCATATATCCTCAGGGGTCTTTGAGTCACAGTGTGAGAAGTTCTGCTCTAGAGTTTTCATAAACATTAAGTATTTCCAGGGAGCTAAATAGAAATACTGAATATGAAATTACTTGCAAGAATTATTTGCAGCATATGTTCACATGGTTTAGACCTTGGTTTCTAATTATCAGGGGAAGAAGCAGGATTTCACTTCTGTTCGCTTCCGTTTAAACATTCTGTGAATCAAGGGGAAAAAAACACACACACATAGAAGGGTTTTGAGTTTGGTTTTGTTTGAAATCTTTCCAATAGCTAACCACTATTTTTTTCCTTTTGAAGACTTTTGGGACCCTTCAACGAATAGTTTAGTATCACTGGCCTCATTAAAATATTCAAAGTTTTTCTGGTAGAATCTTTGCTAGATTTTGTATACGATGGTCTTTCATGGGCGATTGGTTCAAATTGAGGTGATGTATTTGGGAAGAGATGTCCTGGAGGATGGCTTGGATAAGCCGGAAAGGATCAAGCAGGACATAGTCAAGGATTCCCTGAGACCACAAACATGAATGTGGACTAGAGTGGGTGAGGAGAGGAAGCTACCTCATGCCTTTTCCTGGACAGCGTGAAAAATGGTCTCTTTTTCATTGTTAACTTCAGAGGCACAAAGTCGTCCCCAATAATTCTTTTCCAGGAATAGACAGTGTGGGATCACCCTGAGCGTCTCTCCATTCATTCCCACTAGAACTAAATATGCAAGAAAGCCATTTTCCTTGCATCTGTGTTTTGCCTGTGATTTGACTTGGTGCTCCGTTATAGGTAGCGAAAATAAACAGGATCCCTGCCTTCATGCTACTTAGAGCCTAGGAGGAGAGACAGGCAAAACACAGGTTCACAAATAAGCAGTGTGACTTCAGACAGGCACTAGAGCAATAAACAAAATAAATTAAGCAGTGAAGCGGGATAATGGATGGACAGGCCCTTTAGATTAGGTGGTCAAGGGAGGTCTCTCAGTGGTGGTGATACTTGCCTTGAGAATCTGAATGAAGAAAAAGCTGACGGTGGACAGCTTGAAGGCCAGTTAAGAGGCCCCAGTGGGCGGGGGAGTTGTGTTCCAGGAAGAGAAAGGATCAAGTGGGTGTGATGATAGCAAACAAGTGGGCAAGATCCAAATGATGTCAGACCTGTAAGCCACGATGAGGTGTTTGCATCTGGCCCTGAGTGGGAGGGGAAGCCTTAAAGGAGAGCTTTATGCCATAGAGTGACATGCTCTGATTTATGTAAGAGATTTCTGGTTGCTATGTGGAAAATGAATTCTTAGATGTCATGTTTCAAAAGCAACTTGAAAAAAGTATGATTAATCCCCTGTTGCTGGCAAAGCATCAAGAACATGGATGACATTATATTTGCTGACAATGAAAAGCAGTTTCCATCCTGAGCTGATAAATTTATTGAACAAACTGTGTTTAGTTAACTAAGATGAACAGCGTTTCCTTATGCCTTAAACGTTTTTTTTGTTGTTGTTTTTCTTTTTTTTTTTTTCCCAAAAAAAGAATTTGTGTATTTGTGGTAATATTAACAACCTGAAGAACTGGAAATTTACAACTTCACGGCCACTTGACAGGGCAATAGCTTTTCAGTGGCTTAAAGGAGATTGCATTATGTTCTATATGTATGAATGATTCCTGCTTATTTTATTATAATCTGGCAGATATATTGAATTTCCTTCCCAGCAAGGATTCTGTTAGTTTCCCTATCCTGAACATTCAACGAGGTCGTTATTATGTGAAGAATGAAGTGACAGCAGGCAGAAGAAAATGACCAAATAACTGCTGATAAGGGTGACTTTTTGACAGAGCAGTATAGTAATAGAACGCATTGTATTTCTAGGTCTTGGAATTCTTCTTTTTGAAAGCATTTGGATTTTTAAAAAATCAACTTTAGTAATTAGACTTCTGCCTTGAATTTTGAGCATTGGAAACTGTTTGCAATTCACCTAGTAGTAGCAACTGCAATTGCCAGTTACATGCAAGCATTACAATAAAGCTTCCCTGGTGGCTCAGACAGTAAAGCGTCTGCCTACAATGCAGGAGAACCTAGGTTTAGTCCCTGGGTGGGAAAGAAGGAAATAGCAACCCACTCCAGTATTCTTGCCTGGAAAATTCCGTGGACGGAGAAACCGGGTAGGCTACAATCCTTGGGGTTGCAAAAGAGTCGGACACGACTGAGCGACTTCACTTTCTTTCTTTCTATTACAATAAATGTAATATATTATCTCATAATGTGAGTGTGTCTCATCCAGTCAGTTGAAGATGTGATGAACAAAAACTGAGATTTCTTGTACAAAAAAAAGGGGTGGTTGGCGGAGAAATTCTGCCTTCAGACTGCATCATAGAAATTCTGCTTTTCCAGGCTTTGGACTCAAGTTCGTGACATCACCTCTTACCTAGATCTCCAGGCTGCTGGCTTGCCCTGTGCATTTCAGACTTGCCAGCCACCACACTCACATGAGCTAATTCCTTAAAATAGATTCCTTAAATTCCTTATAATATGTATCCTATTAGTACTGTTTCCCTGGAGAACCCTAACTAATAAACTCCTTTCCCCAGCAGTTCTGCTTCTAGAAATTTATCCAAAGAACATACAGATATCCAAAGATACATGTTCAAGGCATTGTTTCAGTGTTTAAAGATGAGAAATAAAATTTCCACCACTGGAGGACCATTAAGAAAATTATTATGCGATGTGCACTAATATAGAACATTCTAAACAATATGATAATTCATATATCCTCTAGGTATATTGGGCTTCCCTGGTGGCTCAGACGGTAAAGAATCTGCCTGCAATGTGGGAGACCTGGGTTCCGTCTCTGGGTTGGGAAAATTCAACCCAGGGATCTTTAGGTATATTATTAGACTTAAGAATATGGCTGCTGCTGCTGCTGCTGCTAAGTCGCTTCAGTCGTGTCCGACTCTGTGCGACCCAATGGACGGCAGCCCATCAGGCTACCCCGTCCCTCGGATTCTCCAGGCAAGAACACTGGAGTGGGTTGCCATTTCCTTCTCCAATGCATGAAAGTGAAAAGTGAAAGTGAAGTCGCTCAGTTGTATCCGACTCTTCGCAACCCCATGGACTGCAGCCTACCAGGCTCCTCCGCCCATGGGATTTTCCAGGCAAGAGTACTGGAGTGGGGTGCCATTGCCTTCTCCAAGAATATGGCAGATCTTCCTAAAAAAATAAGGTATTTGCTGGTCATCTTATTAGGTAATAAACAGCAGTTTAAAGACCCTGTTTGATTTCTGTCTTTTAAGTTGTTAATACTAATTGAAATTATGAGAAACCTTATATTTTCCTTCTCTAATCATTTCTGTATTGATTGAACTTTTATACATAGCATATTTTGACTGTTAATAAATCAAATCAGTTTGACCTAAACTCTAAACAAAAGGTCAGCTCAGACAGATTTCTGCAGTCCTCTCCCACGTGACCTGTATGTGTTCCAAATATAAAAATCTTTTAGTTGAAGCCTTTAAATTGTTTATTTGTGAAACATTTCTGTACTAACTAGATAAAATGGACGGCGAGAGGCAGTTGCCTGGACATTCAAGTGTAAAGAAAAAAACAAACAAAACTCTGAGACTTGTTTGTTTCATAATTCACTTGAGTATAGCACCATAGTTCAGGGAAGGCAAACAAGAAGGGAAAAAAAAAAATTTCCCTGAAATATACAGATAACGACCTCATTATCTATTTTAATTTGACAATGTAGAGGCAGTCTGAGTTCCCTATGACTCAAACTCTATTTGAAGAAACTAAAATTAATAAGTCATAGCTTATGAGAATGGCAGTGCCTCTTTGCAAGTCATTATATGGTTTCAGAGGGTTTTTCTTCTTTCAGTGCTACTCCAGGCCATGCCCTGGCTTCCACAGATCCATTTCTTTTTAATCACCTTGGAGTCTACCTTTTTACCTTTTTACTTTGAAATGTTTATCTATACAAATGCAAACTTGTGGAGGGGGGATGAAATTTGAAAAGATCCTACTAGCACAGTGCACTTTCAGTAAATTTGATAAATATCTTTCTGGCCCATGGAACTGACATGCGCATACTAGGGAGGAGAGCCAGTCATTTTCCAGCCTTATCATCATATGAACAAGCACAGCAAATTGCATAGAAAAGAGTATTCTTTGCAATAACCTTAATTGCATTTTCCATGTCTAGCTCAGTTCTCTCTGCCCAATATTCTCCTTAAGAAAAAAAGTATCTTCCCTAATGGTAAGATAAAGAACAGAAAAAAGTAATAGAAAGTGCCTCCCATGGAAACCAATAAGCTTTAGTTCATTTAATGCAGAATCACATCAAGGAGATAAGCCCTTGTGTTTAAGAGCCGGAATATATACAGAGTTTTTTCTTTCCCTTAGTTTTGTTTTCTTTTAGGAAACATTTTCTTTTAGGAAAATATTTTTAGTGAATGCCTGATGTGCTTTGGTTGCAAGTCTTGGAGATGAAGCTGATTTTGATTCAAACTTAGGGCAAAAACATCTGCAAAAGTGATTCTGGCTGCCTAAGCACTGCCTTTTACCTGAAAATAAGGAAGCTGGAAATCAGCTCTCATGTGTAGCAGACAGGAGTATAGGTACCACCTCTGAGTCCACTGACCTTCCTGGTAACAGAGAGCATCATTAAAATCCCTGAGGTGCTCCTCAAAGGATATTTGTAACCTGGATTGTTTTCATTTTGCCTAGTAATGACCCCTTTTGTCCACAGAGGCATTTCAGGTAAACGGATCCTTTTCAGCTTCCGATCAGTGAGTCCTATGTCTCAGACAGAGTTTCTCCAGGTTCCTTTGCAGGATAAGGACTTCAAACTTGTGTCCAGCTTTAGCAACCAGAGAGCAGATGTTGGAGCCTTCTCTCACCTCTCAACTGCAATTGGCATGTTTCCCAAGACTCTTCTCAGTCCTCACACTGTCCCCATTTTCTGCCTTTTCCACCCTAAATAGATCCTATACCTAAGGCTCCATGAAGTCAGACACTCAGATTTTGACCACAGCAAAAAAATACGCTTTAAGAGGTGCTGGTGGCATAAAGGAAATCCTTGCTATAATCAATGTGTGAGTCTTGAGAAACAGTTTGAAACCACCCATGAGCCCAGGAAATGTGGAACAAAATATCACAGATCCCAGACACTCCGACATTCAACCCATGACCACTCTCCTGCTAAGAAACAACCTAAGGTGGAGATTAATAGAGAGAGGGAAAGTGAAAAGTGAAAATCACTCATTTGTATCCAACTCTTTTCAACCCTGTGGACTGTAACCAGCCAGGCTCCTCTGTCCATGGAATTCTCCAGGTAAGAATACTGGAGTGGGTAGCCATTTCCTCCTTCAGGGGATCTTCCCGACCCAGAGATCCAGCCCAGGTCTCCTGCACTGCAGGCAGATTCTCTACCATCTGAGCCATGACTGACTGCAAGAAGTTTCTCAGAAAGGGCAGCCTTGTAGTGGGAAGTCAGTAAATAGGTGAGTGATAAAAACAATGAATAGTATTAAATACTATATTTTTTTCATGTGGGAGGTTAAGAGTAAAAGCTTTGGGGTCATATACACTCTGTTTTGGGCTTACCAGGTGGTGCCAGTGGTAAAGAAGCCACCTGCCAATACAGGAGATGTAAGAGATGCAGGTTTGATCCCTGGGTCGGGAAGATTCCCTGGAGGATGGCAGTATGGGTCCCAATATTCTTGCTGGAGAACCCCATGGACAGAGAAGCCTGGTGGGCTAAAGTCCATGGGGTTGCAGAGAGTTGAACTTTACTGAAGCAATGCAGCACACACACAGACTTTGTTTGAAGGCCTTTGCTTCAATAAGTTGAATTACCGCTGTGCTCCTCACTTTCCTCTCCACTAAAAAGAAGGGAAATAGTACCCACTTTATCTAGTTTAAGGGTATGAGATAATACATGAAAGTCTTTGGCTTGGTGCCTAGCCTAGTATGTACTCAAAAAAGTTGTCAGTTGGTGATCAGCACCCAGCAGTAGCAGAGGTGGGCTCACCATCACTGTCCTAAGTAGCATCACCAAATGCATGTTTCAGGTTCAGTAAGAAAACCAGGGGAAATGGCAGTCAGAGGGGACTTGTCCCTTTCAACCTTCTGTATAATCTTCACTCCCATTCCTCACAACTCATTGCCATCCCGTCTTAGCTTTTCTCTAATGACTGGTGCATGGGGCTCAATAAATCCCTTGTGAATGAATAAAGGACTTGAGTATGGCAGACTTTTGCCTCTTCTCTTTGCCATCTGTGTGATCTTTGGTGATTCTTTCAAGTTGTCTGACCTCCAGCTTTCTCATCTGTAAACGAAGAAGGTTGCTGGGAAGAGAAAATGAGATGTGTTTAAAAGTATATGTAAACTCACAGGATCTTGTAGTCATTTATGTTGCAAATCATACAGGCTGAGCAAGTAGAGGTGTCTGCAAATGCACACGCAGATGCACTCATTATACACTCACATACACACATATGACTAGCAAAGGAAAAGACAATCTAAAAACCAGACCAATGCCAGTATTTCCTGGTGGGAAGAGAGAAAGAAGTAGAGCAAGAGGATTTGAGTCTTTATCAACTGGTGCAAAGATTGAAACAGGGGCTACAGAAAATTATCTTGTGAGGAGAAGCATGTTCAGCATCACGATTTGCCAGTTGCCTTCTGATCTCAGCTTGGCCACTTTAATCCTGGCTGTCAGAAATTCTGTGGCAGCAACTTTCTCCCCAATACCTTAATGCTTCCTGCATTTACTCCTAGGTGGGGTCGCCACCCTTGGGATGTGTCATTACTGTCTTGCACTGAACCACTCCCAGGTATAATGTTAGGAGCTTAAGTCCTATTTTGTTCCGCACCCGGTGAAACATACTGTCCACAATTTCAAAAGTCTTATGACCAGATGCCCTTACTGGCACAGTGCTATCTGAAGATGAATCTGTGCTGTCCTTTACTCTCCTTCTGTGAAGAACCACAGATGCTATGATGATCACACTTTCAGTACCTGAGGCGGTCAGGTTCATTGCCCTCTGCTTACTTATAAAGCAAATGTTAGGATAACCCAGGACAAAATTTGGAAACTTGGATGCTTTTAATGACTTCCTATTGGTTGGCCTAAAGGGATTCAACTCCATCATTGCTGGGTACCTTGAACGATGCCTAATTCAAGTGCTTCGAGGTGGAAGCAGAATGAATGTTGGTTTAGAATCTTAATCAGTGAAAACTATCCATCTACCATTAGATTAGATGGCATGGGAAAGCTGGCTCAGCCATTTTTATACAAATATTTGGCTGCAAATCTAAGGATGCTGTAATTTTTGAAGCAGAGAGGCAAGAAAGTGTCATACTTACTAGTATAGCTCCTCCTAATCTGCTTGCATCCAAGACTCACCTCTGCCCTTCACTACCTATTTGACCTCCAATAAGCTCACTGGCAGTGGCCACAGGACTGGAAAAGGTCAGTTTTCATTCCAATCCCAAAGAAAGGCAATGCCAAAGAATGCTCAAACTACCACACAATTGCACTCATCTCACATGCTAGTAAAGTAATGCTCAAAATTCTCCAAGCCAGGCTTCAGCAATACGTGAACTTCCAGATGTTCAAGCTGGTTTTAGAAAAGGCAGAGGAACCAGAGACCAAATTGCCAACATCTGCTGGATCATCGAAAAAGCAAGAGAGTTCCAGAAAAACATCTATTTCTGCTTTCTTGACTATGCCAAAGCCTTTGACTGTGTGGATCACAATAAACTGTGGAAAATTCTGAAAGAGATGGGAATACCAGACCACCTGATCTGCCTCTTGAGAAATCTGTATGCAGGTCAGGAAGCAACAGTTAGAACTAGACATGGAACAACATATTGGTTCCAAATAGGAAAAGGAGTATGTCAAGGCTGTATGTTGTCACCCTGCTTATTTAACTTCTATGCAGAGTCCATCATGAGAAATGCTGGGCTGGAAGAAGCACAAGCTGGAATCAAGATTGCAGGGAGAAATATCAATAACCTCAGATATGCAGATGACACCACCCTTATGGCAGAAAGTGAAGAGGAACTAAAAAGCCTCTTGATGAAGGTGAAAGAGGAGAGTGAAAAAGTTGGCTTAAAGCTCAACATTCAGAAAACGAAGATCATGGCATCTGGTCCCATCAATTCATGGAAAATAGATGGGGAAACAGTGGGAACAGTGTCAGACTTTATATTTTTGAGCTCCAAAATCACATGCAGTGGTGCATGCAGCCAAAAAATTAAAAGACACTTACTCCTTGGAAGGAAAATTATGACCAACCTAGATAGCATATTCAAAAGCAGAGACATTACTTTGCCAACAAAGGTCCATCTAGTCAAGGCTATGGTTTTTCCTATGGTCATGTATGGATGTGAGAGTTGGACTATGAAGAAGGCCGAGTGCCGAAGAATTGATGCTTTTGAACTGTGGTGTTGGGGAAGACTCTTGAGAGTCCCTTGGACTGCAAAGAGATCCAACCAGTCCATTCTGAAGGAGATCAGCCCTGGGTGTTCTTTGGAAGGAATGATGCTAAAGCTGAAACTCCAGTACTTTGGCCACCTCATGCGAAGAGTTGACTCACTGGAAAAGACTCTGATGCTGGGAGGGATTGGGGGCAGGAGGAGAAGGGGACGACAGAGGATGAGATGGCTGGATGGCATCACTGACTCAATGGATGTGAGTCTGAGTGAACTCCAGGAGTTGGTGATGGACAGGGAGGCCTGGCGTGCTGTGACTCATAGGATCTCAAAGAGTCGGACACAACTGAGCAACTGAACTGAACTGAATTGAACTGAAGCTCACTACCTACCTCAAGCCTATTTCCTCATCTGTGTAATGGGGGCAGATATTACCTACTTGAAAAGGCTGTTATGATCTTTAAGTGAGACACGAGCAGTAAAGAAGCTAATACAATGCCTGGAGGTTGAAAAATGGTGGTGGTGGTTGACAAAAATATTTTTATTAATAAAGTAACACCAGCTTGCTTAATACTTTTTCAGACCCTACAAATAGAACTAAAAACTGTGGGTGCCCAGCAGTTCCTTTAGTTTAATTGAAGCAGGAGTGAAATGTTTAAAAGGCTCTGTTTAAGTGTTGGTAAATTTTTAAAAAGAAAAAGGAAAAATCTCTTCTCACATGGAGGTTTTTTGTGGATAGGCACAATGTAGTAAAACCCAATGAAATTGAAGTACCTCTTGATTGAGTCAGGCTAGCTGAGAAGGGCATAATACATTTGAAATCAACAAATTGGATTTGGCCCTTTTGCAGTCTCAGCGATTGCTTCCTGACTAGTCCCTCACAAGAACAAAAGTAGGCCCATCAGCTTCCAGATTCCATCGACTAACACTATCTGTACAGAAGAGGTTTCCCCTTGTATAGGTTCTGAATGAATAATATTTGCTTCCAAAGTTATTATAGCTGATAAACACATGGTGACTCTAAAATCTCTCTCTCCGAAATAAAGCATGCAAATTTATGCATATGTATGTAACTATTGCCTAGAAGAACCTTTCTGGTAAAATATATGTGTTTAGTAATAAATGCCATCCCATAGCATTCAAAGTGTTTAGTGACATGAATTATTATGCTCAGACCATTTTCAGCTGACATGCTCTTCCTTTACAAATGATGCCCATTCCCTTCCACGGAACAGGCACCGTAATACAGCTGCACTTCTGTTTCCCCTTGGTCCTGATTTTACCCGTGTGGCTTCAAGCTAAGTACCAAGCTATAGATAATTGGTATTAATAAGCACAGGGAATTTGTTAGTGATTTTTTTTTTGTCTTGTGCTTAAGCACCATTAACATTTACTGTAAATCAATACAATAAGTTAGCAATGAGGAAAATGTTGGTATTCAGCTGATTGCATAGAAAAAAAATTATTTTGTTCTCCCCCTCCCTGCTGCTCTCTGTGTACTCAAAAATTGCAGACCCAATCTGTCCATGTGAGCTGAGGGATCTGGTGCGTTAGAAGCGTTGCAGATCCTGACACCTGGACAGGAGGTGTGCATGTTTCTAAATAGTCACCACAGGTGATGTGGTCCTGCCTGTTGTTTTTGTTTTACATGTTGTTTATTATAAGGGAATCTTTCCAGTATTGGTCTTCAGATAAAGATTCAGTCCTGAGTATGTATCCAAAGAAAATAGTAATACAAATAGAAAAGATATATGCACCCTCATATTCACTGCATCATTATTTACAATAGCCAAGATATGGAAGCAACCTAAGTGCACATTAATAGATGAAAGGATAGAGAAGATGTGTGTGTAATGAAAAGTTAGCCAAAAAAGAAATGAAGTCTTGACATTCTCGACAACATGGATGAACCTACAGGGTGTTATGCTTAGTGAAATAAGTCAGACAGAGAAAGACAAACACTACATGATTTCCACTTATGTGTGGAATCTAAAACACAAAACATGTTCACACATAACAAAACAAAAACCGAGTTATAGATACAGAGAACAGGAGAACAATCAGATGATTGCCAGAGGGAAGGAGGGTGGGAGGAGGAGAGAACTAAATGAGGGAGATTAAGAGGCTGCAAAAAAAAATGAGTGACAGGTATGAAATGTACAGTGTGGGGAATATAGTCAATAACTATGCAATATCTTCATATGATAATATCATGACTAGACTTATCATGGCGATCATTTTGAAACGTGTAGAAATATCAAGTCACTTTGTTGTACAATGGGAACTAATACAGTGCTAAAGGTCACTAACACATCAAAAATGAACAAACAGATTCATAGAAAAAAATCAGTCAGATTTGTGGTTACTGGGGGTGAGGGAGGAATTGGATGAAGACATTCAGAAGGTGCAAATTTCCAGTTATAAAGTAAATAAATACTAGGGACATAATGTAAAATAGGATAAACATACTATATGTTATATATGAAAGTTAAGGAAATAAACTCGATAGTTGTCATCACTAGGAAAAATAAAGAAGATAAAAGACCCGAGTCTATAATCTGACCCACAGGACCCAGCACTGAGGGTCTCTGGCTACTTTTCCATCTCATCCTACAACATTCATATTCTTTCCTGCCATATTCCAGTTTCAAGCCATCATTTCATTCATTCATCATTCATCATTTCACATGTGCTATGCTCCTTGCTTTTGTGGAATCTTGGTACATGCTCTTTCATCTCTATTTTTTAACAGTTTTAATTGAAATATAATTTACATAGCATAGCCTTCATTCATGTAGAATGTACTGTCGAATGACTTGTAATGTTTAACAGCATAAGGCTCTATCACCATAGTCAATTCTAAAGTGTTTTTGTTACCCTCAAAAGAAATCCTGTACCACTTAGCCATCATCCCCAATTCTCACCAACCAGCCCTTGGTGAACACTAGCCTGCTTTTTATTGCCATAAATTTGCCTATTCTGAACATTCCCTTTACATGGAATCATGCAATCTATGGTCTTTTGCGACGGGTTTGTTTCACTCAGCATAATGTTTTCAAGAATCATCCATGCTGTAACATGTATCAGTACTTATTCCTTCTTATTGATAAATAATATTCCACCCTATAAGTATATACCACATTTTATTTATCCATTCATCAGCTGAAGATGTTTGATTGTTTCCACTTCGGGGCTATTATGAATAATGCTGATATGAACATTCTAGTACAAGTTTAGTACAGACAAATGTTACCATTTCTCTTGGATGTGTAATAGGTAGGAGTGGAATTGCTGGACCATGCCATAGCTCTAGGTTTACCACTTGAAGAACTGCAAGACTGTTTTCCAAATTATGGAATTTCCTGCTTCCTAAGGAATTTGCTATTCTAATCCTATCCTGTTATTCCAGTCTAATCTCGCTAACTCATTCCAATTTTATAATCATTTTGATTACAACCATGCTACTGGGTCTGAAGTCATATTTCATTGTGCTTTTTTCTCAACTTTTGGTCTGGACAGTTTTCTACTCACTTTTCAAGTTGCAGCTTAAACAATCACCTCTACAAGGAATCTTACCTTGACCACCTCATCCCCAAACTAGTCTTGGGGTCCTCTCAGAAAAGCCATTTTCCCCCTCTAAACTCAAAGTTCAACATGTGCAGAGACCAGCCCATATAGCTTTGTTCCCTACTTTATCCCCATAATCTAGACACTGTGTGAACTACAGAGCTTCTTGTTAAAAACGAGTTGAATGAATGATCCATTACATAACAGTGAGAAAAAAAGGGGAGGGGGCTCATTATCTGAAAATCACCTCTATCAGAATAATTGGCATGGTTACCTTTTAAATTTATTTCATTTTTCAGCATTCCCATAGACTCAACTACTGAGAAATATTTTAGTATGTCTGGCAAGGGAAAGAAAAAGTCTCTACAGTATAACCATGATGAATGCTTCTATTTCCCTGAGTTTTACTGCAGCTGTACACTTTTCTGGTTTATAAGAAACAGGAGGAGGCTCAGTATAAATAAGCAAAATCAAGTGGACAATGTAAACAGTTTTTTATTTTTTAAAGTCAAACAGTAAATGAAGAAGAATAGATTTCTGAGACATAATGGGGACTGGCGTTTCCTGTTTTGGTTGTCAACTAGGCTACTTCTAACAGTTTCAGTTCAGTAGCTCTGGGACAGACCCCAGAATAAACATTTTTAGCAGGACTTATAGTTGTGCTAGTTGTCCATGGGCTCCACTTTTTAAAAAATTCATCCTAGTTAATATTTTCAGTAATCAACAGAAGCAAATTAACATAACAGTTTAAAATTTTCTGGCCCTATTTACTAGCCTTATGGTTTAGCACAAATCATTTAATCTTTTTAAAGCCTGTATGTTCTTGTATAAAGGGGGAATGGACAATTAAGTGCCTACCTCATAAGGCTTTTTGTGAGCATCAAATGAAATAATACATATAAAACGTAGTATCTGGCACATAAATTCTTGGGTATGTTAGTTGTATTGGTATTATTCTTTTATTATTTTGTATTATCCAGGAGAATGTACACAATAAATCTGTTTAAAGGAATTAGCTTTTGCTTAGTAAGAGAAATACTCCTTAAGCTTAAGTTGGGAATTTATCAGGTTCATCAATGGTTTTATTATCATGTTACTTTTATAGGTAATTTTTCCAGATGGTCCTTTACTGATATTGCTAACGCTTGTTCATTTCTATTTCCAAGTTCTTTCCAATACTTAAGAAATGATTTAGGCATTTCTGAAGAAACCTAATTTTGGCTCCTATACTACCACCCTCCAAAATCTTATTTTTCTCTACTAAGTAATAGAGAAAGGGGAGGAGAAGAGAGCAACAGAAGATGAGATGGTTGAATGGCATCACCAACTCAGTGGACATGGGTTAGAGCAAACTCTGGGAGATAGTGAAAGATGGGGAAGCTTGGCATGCTGCAGTCCATGGAGTTGCAAAACGTCGGACATGACTTAGCGACTGAACAACAAGTCACTCTGACCCTGAATGCTATCCTGATATATCTTATTCTCTAAAATAGAAATTCTCAAAGTTCAGTCAAACTAGGGTCTATCAATCATCTTACAGAATCAAGAATGTTCGTTTGCTGAGTATCTAATTAGTGTCAGGGATTTGTGATTTACAGAGAAGAAAATCAAGATCCCAAATCCAAGGGAGACAGAAAAAACAAAAACAAACAAGAAAATACATCACCAAGGCAATGTAGCTGGTATTGAGTGCTATGAATGACATTGAACAGGTTGATGTCATAGAAATGTCTAAGGGAAAGGAGCTATTTTAGATTGTCAGGAAAAGACTCCCCCAGGAGATGACATTTTGAGTTGTCACTTGAGTGCTGCAAAGGAACCAGCCATGGGCAATGTCAGGGAAGAGTGAGGAAAAGAGAAGAGCCAGTGAAAAGACCCTAAAGCAGGACCTGCTGGGTCATGTTTAGGAGTTAGGGTATGAGTCCAAGGATGGTGAGAAAGCACTGGAGAATTTCAGGGAGAAGATGTCGTATTCTAAAACGTCGTCGATTTCAGGTTCGCTTTCCCCTTCCCTTCTTGTCTTTCATGTAACAAGCTACTGTGAAGCCCGGTGGGATGATGTTTAACTGTAGTATCACTGCCACAGTCCCAACTGCAACCTCTGTAAGTTCTCGTGTCACAGAGGCATGCCATGTAAGGTCCCAAATCAAATCTCACTTTAAGGTTTCTTGATATGAACCATTTTTAAAGCCTTTATTGCATTTGTTAAAATATCACTTCTGTTTTATGTTTTAGTTTTTTTGGCCCCAAAGCATGTGGGATCTTAACTCCCCAACCAGGGATCAACCCCCTGCACTGGAAGGTGAAGTCTTAACCACTGGACCACCAGGAGAGTCCTCAGATCTCACTTACTGGCATTCTCGCTTTCTCTCCTTGGCGTGTTAATGATTCCCCTCTCTGGTTTCTCTGATACTGTAGGTTACACCAGGTGACCTTTGAGGTGCCCACCTGCGAGGGGAAGGAGCGACAGAAGGTGTCCCTGATTGGTGACTCCTCGTCCTCGGCAGAGTTCTTTGTCACCGTCGCCGTCTTCGCCTTCCTCTACTCCTTGGCCGCCACTGTCGTTTACATTTTCTTCCAGAACAAGTATCGAGAGAACAACCGGGGTCCACTCATCGTAAGTGGTTTGCTTTATGAAATAATTTTTTCTGTCGTTTCTAATTTCTTTCTTCCAATGCTTAAAGGGCTTACCCGAGTCCTCAGGGCAGGTGTTTGAAAAGCAATCATATTCTTTTTCATCCAGATCCCTTAGATCTAAAATGAAAAAATGATGCCTGTCATTCTTTTGTGCCCCTGTACTGGAGAAGTATCATTAGACTTGCTAGAAACTCTTCTGAAATAGATGGTTGGAAATCTCATGAGGTCATGGAAATAGTAGTGAGGCTTGCTGCAGATTTATTGGTAATTCCAGTATTATGGAGTTAATCGACCATTTTTTTCTCACTGGTTGTTTAGACAGTGTGACTTGTACTAACTTGAAATGTGTTCTTCCTCTAGGATATGATAGACTGGTCATAGAGTGGTTTAGTTTGAAGATGTAGCTCTCTGTCTCTGAATTTCAATCTCTCTCTCTCTCTCATCTTATCTCTTTCCACCACCAACCCTGGTGACTCAGATGGTAAAGAATCTGCCTGCCATGCAGGAAACACCCTGGTTTGATTCCTGGGTCAGAAAGATCGCCTGGGGGAGAGCATGGTAATGCAGTCCAGTATTCTTGCCTGAAGAATCCCATAGACAGAGGAGCCTGGCAGACTACAGTCCGTGGGCTCGCAAAGAGTTCAACATGACTGAACCGACTTAGCATGCATATACCACCAACCACCGCTACTTCCTGTTTCCTTACACAGTAGTTCAAGGACTCATCTGGGTGAAGCCAAGCTAGCGGGTGAGAGACTATAGACACCTAGGGGGATGCAGCAACTCCTGGAGGGGTACATGGTGTAGATAACTTTAAAGAAATGTATTTCTCAGGCTTCACATGTACATTTGCCTAAAATTTATCTTACTGAGAATGCCCTGGTTCTGAAAATATCTTTCTTAATCACCTACTCCCCTTTTATAAAAGAAAATATCCTTTTTTTCAGTTCAGTTCAGTCACTCAGTAGTGTCCAACTCTTTATGATCCCATGGACTGCAGCACTCTAGGCCTCCCTGTCCATCACCAACTCTCAGAGTTTACTCAAACTCAGGCCCATTGAGTCAGTGATGCCATCCAACCATCTCATCCTCTGTCATCCCCTTTTCCTCCCACCTTCAATCTTTCCCAGCATCACGGTCTTTTCAAATGAGTCAGCTCTTCGCATCAGGTGGCCAAAGTATTGGGGTTTCGACTTCAGCATCAGTCCTTCCAATGAATATTCAGAACTGATTTCCTTTAGGATGGACTGGTTGAAACTCCTTGCAGTCCAAGGGACTCTCAAGAGTCTTCTCCAACACCACAGTTCAAAAGCATCAATTCTTCAGCACTCAGCTTTCTTTATAGTCCAACTCTCACATCCATACATGACTACTGGAAAAACCATCACCTTGACTAGATGGACCTTTGTTGGCAAAGTAATATCACTGCTTTTTAATATGCTATCTAGATTGGTCATAACTTTCCTTCCAAGGAAAAGCGTCTTTTAATTTCATGGCAGCAGTCACGTGATTTTGGAGCCCAAAAAAATAAAGTCTGACACTGTTCCCACTGTTTCCCCATCTATTTTCCATGAAATGATGGGACCAGATGCCATGATCTTCGTTTTCTGAATGTTGAGCTTTAAGCCAACTTTTTCACTTTCCTCTTTCACTTTCATCAAGAGACTCTTTAGTTCTTCTTCACTTTCCGCCGTAAGGGTGGTGTCATCTGCATATCTGAGGTTACTGATATTTCTTCCAGCAATCTTGATTCCAGCGTGTGCTTCATCCAGCCCAGCGTTTCTCATGATGTGCTCTGCATATAAGTTAAATAAGCAGGGTGATAATATACAGCCTTAACGTACTCCTTTTCCTATTTGGAACCAGTCTGTTGTTCCATGTCCAGTTCTAACTTGCTTCCTGACCTGCATACAGATTTCTCAAGAGGCAGGTCAGGTGGTCTGATATTCCCATCTCTTTCAGAATTTTCCACAGTTTATTGTGATCCACACAGTCAAAGGTTTGGCATAGTCAATAAAACAGAAATAAATGTTTTTCTGGAATTCTCTTGCTTTTTCGATGATCCAGCAGATGTTAGCAATTTGATTTCTGGTTCCTCTGCCTTTTCTAAAACTTGAACATCTGAAGTTCATGGTTCACGGATTGTTGAAGCTTGGCTTGGAGAATTTTGAGCAATACTTTACTAGCGTGTGAGGTGAGTGTAATTGTGCGGTAGTTTGAGCATTCTTTGGCATTGCCTTTCTTTGGGATTGGAATGAAAACTGACCTTTTCCAGTCCTGTGACCACTGCTGAGTTTTCCAAATTTGCTGGCATATTGAGTGCAACACTTTCACAGCATCATCTTCTAGGATTTGAAATAGCTCAGCTGAAATTCCATCACTGCCACTAGCTTTGTTCGTAGTGATGCTTCCTAAAGGCCCACTTGACTTCACATTCCAGGATGTTTGGCTCTAGGTGAGGGATCACACCATCATGATTATCTGGGTCATGAAAATATTTTTTGTACAGTTCTTCTGTGTATTCTTGCCACCTCTTCTTAATATCTTCTGCTTCTGTTAGGTCCATACCTTTTCTGTCCTTTATTGAGCCCATCTTTGCATGAAATGTTCCCTTGGTATCTCTAATTTTCTTGAAGAGATCTCTAGTCTTTCCCATTCTATTATTTTCCTCTATTTCTTTGCACTGATTGCTGAGGAAGGCTTTCTTATCTCTCCTTGATATTCTTTGGAACTCTTCATTCAAATGGGTATATCTTTGCTTTTCTCCTTTTCTTTTTGCTTCTCTTCCTTTCACAGCTATTTGTAAGGCCTCCTCAGACAGCCATTTTGCTTTTTTGCAATTCTTTTTCTTGGGGATGGTCTTGCTCCCTGTCTCCTATACAATGTCACGAACCTCCATCCATAGTTCATCAGGCATAGTTCATAGTTCATATAGAGCTTCTCCATCTTTGGCTTCAAAGAATATAATCAATCTGATTTTGGTGTTGACCATCTGGTAATGTCCATGTGTAGAGTCTTCTCTTGTGTTGTTGGAAGAGGGCGTTTGCTATGACCAGTGTGTTCCCTTGGCAGAACTCTATTAGCCTTTGCCCTGCTTCATTCTGTACTCCAAGGCCAAATTTGCCTGTTACTCGAGGTGTTTCTTGACTTTCTACTTTTGTGTTCCAGTCCCCTATAATGAAGAGGACATCTTTTTTGGGTGTTAGTACTAGAAGATCTTGTAGGTCTTCATAGAACTGTTCAACTTCAGTTTCTTCAGCATTACTGGTCAGGGCATAGAATTGGATTACCGTAATACTGAATGCTTTGCATTGGAAATGAACAGAGATCATTCTGTCATTTTTGAGACTGCATCCAAGTACTGCTTTTCAGACTCTTTTTTTGACTATGTTGGATACTCCATTTCTTCTAAGGGATTCTTGCCCACGGTAATAGATATAATGGTCATATGAGTTAAATTCACCCATTCCAGTCCATTTTAGTTCTCTGATTCCTAAAATGTCTATGTTTACTCCTGCCGTCTCCTGTTTGACCACTTCCAATTTGCCTTGATTCATGGCCCTAACGTTCCAGGTTCCTTGCCGGGGTCCAGCCCCGGCTGATCCAGGGTATTCAAAGCGGGGACGGCGTCGGCGAGGATCAGGATACAATAGCTTCAATTAGATATTAATTAAAAATGTAAAGAGTAATAGAATGAGGATAGCTCAGTAGGAAAATTCAGTGGAGAAAAGAGGCTGAGTAGCTTGGTTTACGCGGGAGACCAATAAAACTTCAAGACAAGAAGTTTGCACCACTTACGTAGGCCGCAGGCGTCCTTCCGTTCTCCCGAAGGAGAGGAGACACTGAGGCCCCCCCCCCTCCCCCGGTCGGATCTTAGAAGCCCAGGCATAATTAGTAAGCATGGCGGGTTCTGCGCTCCAGATGGAGACTCAGCCAGAGTGAGAGAGAGAGCAATATAGGGAGACCAGTATTTCGAGAAACTGATCCCAATTCTTTATTTTCCATGGTCTACTTTTATACACTGAGATGTTATGCAAAAGTCATGCGGGGTCAGCAGTCCTGACTTTTATCAAAGTCAGGTGCTTCATACAAATGTATACAGAGGTCTTAGGGGTGTTACATCATCTTCTGGCCAGGGGGCCTGCTGACAATTTATGACCCTCTCCTTGTGATAGTGGTCAGTCAACCAGGACACTTATTTCTCCAGGGGTGATTATTCTTAAAACAGATGCTACCCAAATAAAGTTACATTCCTATAGGGTGAGGGTGTAGTGGGTTTTAGTTAAGGAAAGAATTTACTTAGCCTAAGGTCTAACGTGATTAATATCAAAGGTTAATACTTATTTCTTCTATATATTCATTAATGTGTGTAAGGGCAGGGGATATGGAGACTTAGCAACAAACATTGGCTCAACAAATGAAAAACTCTTCACCAATACAATTTCTAATCAGTCCACTATACTTATACTAATGGTTTTCTAACTTTTCTAAGGAACCTGTTTTTAGAAGGTTTAAAGCATCTCGTGCCTCTCACGGTTGGGAGGCTGTGAGCAATCACATGTGGCCGGACAAGCCTGTCAGGCAGGCTAGAGAACCTTCAGAGGAGTTTGTAGGTTAAAACACTCTTGTCACACCCAGGAGTTTTTATTAACTGGAGCTCTAGGTTAACTCCTTCTCTGAAAGAGGTGGTGGGGGACAGCCCCCTGTAAAGTCAGAGGTGTAGGTGGGAGCACAAAGTAGTAAAGTAGGCAGGCTCTGGTTATGGGGGTAGATGCTCGAGGATTTCCAGGGGGACTCCTGAGGCTCGATCCCGCCTTTGCATATGTCAAGCCTCCTTCCTCATGACCTTTGCCACGGGCCGAGGGCCTCACTCTGGCCCCCAACAGTTCCTATGCAAAATTGCTCTTTACAGCATCGGACCTTACTTCCATCACCAGTCCCGTCCACAACTGGGTGTTGTTTTTGCTTTGGCTCTGTCTCTTCATTCTTTCTGAAGTTATTTCTCCACTGATCTCCAGTAGCATATTGGGCACCTACCGACCTGGAGAATTCATCTTTCTGTGCCCTTTTTGCTGTTTCATACTGTTCGTGGGGTTCTCAAGGCAAGAATACTGAAGTGGTTTGCCATTCCCTTCTCCAGTGGACCACATTTTGTCAGAACTCTCCACCATGACCCGTCTGTCTTGGGTGGCCCTCCATGGGATAGCTCATGGTTTCATTGACTTAGACAAGGCTGTGGTCTATGTGATAGATTGGTAGGTTTCTGTGCTTGTGGTTTTCAGTCTGCCCTCTGATGGAGAAGGATAAGAGGTTTATGGAAGCTTCCTGATGGGAGAGACTGACTGAGGGGGAAACTGGCTCTTGTTCTGATGGGTGGAGCCATACTCAGTAAATCTTTAATCCAATTTTCTGTTGATGGGTGAAGCTGTGTTCCCTCCCTACTATTTTCCTGGGGCCAAACTATGGCGAGGTAGTGAAGATAATGGTGACTCCCTCAAAAGATCCCATGCATGCACTGCTACACTCAGTGCCCCCAACCCTGCAGCAGGCTGCCACCGACCCACACCTCCACTGGAGACTCCTGGACATTCCTGGCCAAGTCTGGGTCAGTCTCCTGTGGGGTCACTGCTTCTTTCTCCTGGGTCCTGGTGCACAAGGTGCTGTTGTGCCCTCCAAGAGACTATTTCCCAGTCCTGTGTAAGTTCTGGCAGCTCTATGGTGGGGTTAATGGCGACCTCCTCCAAAAGGGGTTGTGCCATACCCAAGACTGCTGCACCCAGAGCCCCTGCCCCTGCGGCAGGTCACTGCCACCCTGCACCTCCACAGGAGACCCTCAAACACAGTTCTGGCTCAGTCTCTGTGGGGTCTCTGGGTCCTGGTGCGTCCAAGGTTTGTTTGAGCCCTTTGAGCGTCTCTGGTGGGAATGGGGTTTGATTCTAAATGTGAATTTGCCCCTCCTACTGTCTTGCTGGGGCTTCTCCTTTGCCCTTGGATGTGGGGTTTCTCCACATGGCCGGTCCAGCAAAGCACAGCCGCTGCTCCTAACCTTGGATGTGGGGTATCTCCTCACGGCCACCACTCCTGACCTTGGACCTTTTACATCCCAAATTTTACACCCTTCTTTTACATCCCAAATATTTCTACATGGTACATTGTTAGGTTGCAAAACATTGGAGGCACTGAAAAAAAAAAAGGACAATTTGAAGTATCGGTGTTGGTATTGACAAAAGTGACTGATTCAAATGCCTAGGTTATGTATCCTTTTGCATGTAAGAAGGTTTCCAATTTTTTCCTTCAATAAAATAGAAAGTCTTAATCTACCGATGAGCTGATAGATCATTAAAAAATAGTTTTTGATGACAGATCACTATGTGATCTGGAACATATTACTCAGAATAAATTCAGAGAAACTAATGGCATCATTATAATAAAACCCCATTCATTCTCATCTACTCATTTATGCCAGCAAGCCTTCTCAACACATCTATACCAACAAAAATTAAAAAAAAAAAATTTATGCTGAATCATGTCCTATATTAGAGGTAAATAATATGTCCCTCAAAAATGCATAATCTTAAAAAAATTCATAAACTAGTAGAAGAAAAAATAACCCCATATAATTCTAGTAAAAATTTTACTTTTAAAATTTAATAATTATTAACATTTATAATATGTTTATGTTGTTTTGGATTATTATGTGCATTAATAATATTTTTAGTGATTGCCCAACTCAAAAGAAATTTTGATACTTAAAGCATTAGGGTTATGGGTAATCAAAAAATAATTTAAATTTAGATATGTATTTTTGTTGCAAAGAAATATAACAGGATGATTGATAAAATCCTTTCCAAGATAAAAAAATAAATAAATGTTATATGAGGCTGTGAATCAGTGTAGGAAGTATAATGCAAATACAAGTTCAAAGAGAACAAAAAGAAATATAAAATTTCCAACTGTTAAAGAGGTATTTGTTTATTAAAATTTAAATGGGTAATAAAGAGTATCAACTAACAATTTATCTAAATATTGGATACAATAGAGGATATTTTTTTAAATATCATTATTTATGCCAGAAATTGCATTCTTGCAACTGTTTAGACTTTTAATAAAAAGAAAATTATATGTCAACTTCATACAAATAGGAGTTTTTACAAATTCTTTTAAGGAGTATGTGAGTGAAATTAATTTTACAGATGTCTCATCTATATATTTGGAGAAGGAAATGGCAGCCCACTCCAGTGTTCTTGCCTGGAGAATCCCATGGACAGAGAAGCCTGGTAGGCTGCAGTCCATGGGGTCGCACAGAGTCGGACACGACTGAAGCGACTTGGCAGCAGCAGCATCTATATATTAGCGCTTCCCAGGTGGTACAGTGTTAAAGAATTCACCTGCCAATGCAGGAGACACAGGTTCAATCCTTGGGTCGGGAAGATCCCCTGGAGTAGAAAAAGGCAACCAACTCCAATATTCTTGCCTGGAAAATTCCATGGATAGAGGAACCTAGTAGGCTA
The DNA here is from genome assembly GCF_029407905.1 of Bubalus kerabau. Classification (NCBI taxonomy): domain Eukaryota; kingdom Metazoa; phylum Chordata; class Mammalia; order Artiodactyla; family Bovidae; genus Bubalus; species Bubalus kerabau. The sequence goes on along the minus strand of NC_073643.1, from coordinate 39,565,062 downwards.
CAGTACATGGGGTCACAAAAAAGTCAGACACAACTTAGCAACTAAACACCAAGAATCTGTATATTATAGAGACCAAAGCCTTAAAATAAATATATTTTGAAGGGTCACTGAGAGAAACCCCTATTTGTAAAACATCATGATTAACTTTAAAGGACTGGGGGAAAGATCTATAGCACTTCGGTATGTTACTGTGGAAAAAGAAGGGTAAATCAGCAGAACTTGAGCCCCTGGACAAATGTCTCCCTGTACCCAAATTGGAGCTACTGGTCTTAATGATTTAAAAATATCTCTGACAGTATCACCCATCTTGGGCTTATTCCTCCCTGATGTGCAGGTAGATACACCAAAGAGGTCGAGGTGTGTGTGTGTATATGTTTGCACCGTAAAACTAACATGCATGCACCCATTCCTGGATACATGTAGACACTCTCAAAGAATTCTAAAGTCTAAGGAAATACTCTTGACTTCCAGAGAGAAGAAACTGACTCAGCTGGTTTGCCCATAAAGTGGGAAAAGATCTGTTTTGCTATATAAAACTACATTCTCCTCATACGAAGTGATCTTGGTGAAGCCATGCTATTTTATCTCTGTGTAAATAGTCTTTCCCATCAAGCAGGATATAATGAAATCCTGAATTGTGTACTACATTGAGTAGGCTTTGTTTTATTAGATTGTAGAAGAAGGGGAGGAGTGGAGAGATAATTCTAGTAATAAAAAGGAAAAGGCTCCTAGGTGAAACTTCGGTTATATTAAAAAACCAATATGCTCATTACTTAGCAGATGAAAGTTAATTTAAAAGTTAGCCCAAATCCTAAGAGTCACAGAGATGAAATGAATGTAGACAGTCAGCATGAACATTTGCAGCTGCAAATGGCAAGCCTTTCCATTTCTAATCCCTCCACGACAGGGCCTCACCCTTAACGGTGAGTCAGCTGATTAAGGTCAATCCACAGTGTGAGCAGAATCTCAACAGGGTGGTTCATACCTAAGAAAACCTTCAAATACTGAGCTAACAGTAATTGTACTTCTTAAAAAGCCAACCCTATTTATTCAGAAAGAGAGTTCCTGATCAATACTTGTTCCTCTCTGATCTTGGTGCTATTTTTTGTTGTTGTTGCTGTTGCTTTGTTTTCTACGAAACACATTTTTTCGCCCTTTATTCTGTAGTTTGGGATTCTCTATAATCCTCTAGGACATGACAGGACACAACATGCATAGATAAGATTGGTGGAAAGTGATGGGGATGGTGATGGAGTTTATAGTAACAATACTATCCACTGGTATTGATTGATATACTGTTTAAAGTTGATTTAATACTCAAAGCAACTGGTTTGTATTGTTATCCATTTTTATAGATGAGGAGAGGGAGGCTTGGAGAAGTTACCTAATTAACTCTCCCAGGTCACATCACTAATAGTCAGAGGGTAGTTTGAACCCAGGTCTCCCCAGATCTAGGGTCCAAATTCACAACTACCATGCAAGAGGTCCAAAATCCTAACAGCCAGTGTGCTACCAATCTAGAGGGGCATAGGTGGGTAAGACAAATTGATCTATACACCTGGACAGCTCCTGTTATTTGCTTGCTCTGGCTGTAGAGACACCAAATCCTAGACCCCCTAGAATTTTCTGCTCATTTGACTGTCATAGAGGATTTTTACAATTTGCCTTCAGAATCCATGTGGAGTTATAGAATGACTGCCATGATGCAAGGATCACGAGAGTGTTCTGCTGTTTATCTCTGTTGTACATGGAGGCTGTCAATAATAGGAAACAAGCATTAAAATGCCAAGATCAATGGCTGTTATAAGTCAGAGACTTACCAGGACTGATTCCTTTACATTTGCAAACAGTTGTAAACAGTTTCAGGCAGACTGGAGCCAAGTTATCAATGGCTATTTTTTAAGGTATCTTTTTCTACTGAATATGCTTGACAAGATTGCCCACCTTGAAGTGAAAATGAGAATATGAATATCTTTAGAAGAAACATAATTGTTAATGACTCAATAGCAAGAAAATCAGACCAAAAGAACCAGCCAGCTACTGTATGTCACTACTGTCAGTGCCTTTGCCTTCTTGTACAGATGAATAAATACCATTCTCAGAAAGCAGAAGTGGCCACCTGAATGGTGCATGATTGTGGAATTGAATTGTCACCTCTGGTTATATCATTTTGTCATGTTTCCTACAGTACAGGTTTAAAGCCAATCTCCTGCCTATATTTCTGAGACAGGATGTTCTGAACCATTTTCAGATCTCACATCAAATAGTGACAATGTGAGGCTTTAGGGTTTCTTTGTTTTTGTTTTTAATATTAATATAAAAGCGGTTAAAAAAACAACGTAACCTTACAGGGCTGACAAAGCGCTCTCGGAATGAGCACCTAATAAACACCACCCCACATTTTGGTGAATCCTTGTCACGAGAGATTCGGTTTAATGTTAAGGAGAATCAATATTCACCTGAAGACTGTGAAAAGGGAAGAAGCTGTGTTGTTCAAGGTCTCCTTTTCCCATGAAGGAGACCAGGTTGACCGGAGGTGGTTTATGGGACTAGAAATGTTTGCTGGCATGCAAACCGTGACTCACTTTTGTTTTATGCCTGATGCATTTCTAATGTTTTCATATTTTCCATCCAGCCCTCAAAGAATCCTGAGAGAGAAGTGGCATGATTACAATCAGCCTCATTCTTCAGATTCCATTTAACTCCTCTTTATGTAGCACCAGGCATGAGAAAATGAGTCTCTGGGAGATTAGGGACCTTGCCTGTGGTCAGGCAAGTTCATGGCAGAACAAGGACTCAAATTCTTAAGCCAGCGATCTTGAGGGTAGTGACTAAACTGCAGCATCCTGGATTTTAATTCCCCTGCATGACCTACCATTGATCAGTTGAAAGCCTGGAACTGTATCTATAGGATGACATTAATAATAACACAAGTCACAGGGCTGCTGTAAGAAAGGAAAGAGTTAATGCCTGCAAAGCTCTCTGCAAAGGGAGAGGCACACCAGTGCGTGATGGATCCCTGGTATCTAACTGCAGCACTGTTGTTAGCCTTCATTTTAATTTTTCTCCTGCCCACTACTAAGTGGTACCTTAGCCTCATAAAGGGGGATTACAAACAACTTCCTTTCATGGCTTGCAGCCCTCACAGTTCTTTCCTCCAGTCCCCCTACCCCAGGCAGTTTCTTCTCCCCCGAGTCTCATAGGATCACATTTGAATTAGGACTATGTCTAAGATGCAACTGCTAGGTTGAGCCATCCAGTTAACCCTTCTGTTTCTGGAACCCCACTCTACTGGATGATTGGAAGTTTTATTTTTTTAAAACCTCCAAACAAAATAAGGGTCTTCTTTGTGGGATTCCCTTGTGGCTCAGCTGGTAAAGAATCCGCCTGCAATGCGGGAGACCTGGGTTCAGTCCCTGGGTTGGGAAGATCCCCTGGAGGAAGGAAAAGCTACCCACTTCAGTATTCTGGCCTGGAGAATTCCAAGGGGTCACAGTCAGACATGACTGAGTGACTTTCACTTTTTTGTCAAATACAGGCTGAGGGCATCACTGAGAGAACAGGAAGCAAGCACAGAGCTGGATGCTCAGAGTATCCAGCACAGGTTCCCACCATCAACTTCAGCTTTCTTGGCCATCATCAGACATGAAAGTCATAATTACAGTCTCCGAGATACTCAGAAATTGTGGAGAAACCCCTGTCTCCTCTCCTCTTTTCTCTCCTCCCATTTCCCCTTCCTTTTTTCCTCTTTTCTTCTCTCCTTTCTTCTCTTTCTCTTCTCTCATCATATTAATAATTAATATGTATGTTAATAATGCTTCACGTCTAAGTGTATTTCACTTAAATATTAATAGTATATCTTCAACAGGCCAAGCACTATGCATATACAGGTGAACTAAAAGCATTCAGTCTGGTGAGGAAAATTACTTAATAATTATGATTCTTCTACTGATGGCCTCCTAGAAGTTTTGTAGATGGGCTCTGGTGACCTAGAGGAGGAAGCATACCTCCATTTAGAAGCCAAGGTACCCCCTCCCAGTTGGGTTGGGCTAATATTAGAGACAATTCCAGATCATCTGATGCTTGTTGAGAGGATAAATGGATATTGTTTTTGAAGTTCTACTCTAAGAATAATGTATTTGATATAAAAAAAAACAACATCATTTGAAGGCCCCCAAATGTGTAACTTGTTAGGGCTTCCCTGATAGCTCAGTTGGTAAAGAATCCACCTGCAATGCAGGAAACCCTGGTTTGATTCCTGGATTGGGAAGATACCCTGGAGAAGGGAATGGCTACCCACTTCAGTATTCTGGCCTGGAGAATTCCATGGACTGTATAGTCCTTGGGGTCGCAAAGAGTTGGACATGACTGAGCGACTTTCACTTTCACTATACCCATCAGAATCTGACACTGGCTTGTGAGATGTATGTGTGCGTGTGTGTGTGTGTCTAGTTTCCACTTCTCATTCTTTGAACCAAGAAGAGCTGGCAATACCAAAAGGCATGGACCTAACCTTAAGTGAACTGCTAACCTCATCTACTGTGTATTTTGCATCACAAATACATTGTTCCAGAATTAGCACCACAGATGAAGGCAGATAAATTAAACCACTTTAAATGTTCCCAGCACACGGTCTACACATTCGATCCGATTTTACACCCTCAGGTCTTTCCCCCCCTTTCTTATGATTAGTGGATTCTTAATTACAATTTAGATGAGGGTTAATTCCCACCGTATTCGGAAATACGCTTCTCCGGTTTACTAATTAAACGAAGACATGAGCTGTAGTCCAGTAGCCTTAAAAAAGGCAGTGAACTGCTAATGGAATTAGAGTGATTATTCAAGAGTCCAGAGCTCTTCCTATCCTGTGTTGGAGCCAGTGACTTCAGAGGGCTAGCAGAGAGTGTTTGTCCAAACCCTGTCCTTTTTTGTCAGATTTCCTTGCATTCCAGGGAGCTCATCACTCACTCAGGAAAATCAGGACCTAGTGGAAACTTGACAAAGCCCCAAATGTGTCTTTCCGGCGTGCTTCTTTTTGTACGTTTAAAACAACATGGAGTGGGAACTGTGTCTGCTCCGTGGCCCAGGATACCCAGAGGAAACTGCACGGTTGGTCTTCTGTGTCCCCTCTCTCGGCTGCCCCCAACACACTCACATAGACACACACACAATCTGAACATCACAGTGTTGTAGCCTTTTTCTCCAAGCTCTGCCTTCTGTCTAGCTGACATACTGGAAAGGAAAATTGTGCCAATGCCCAATTCTTTAACCAATTTTAGATGTTACCTCTGAAGGAATGCTTGTATTTTCCCAGAAGACCTCAGGTGCTTTTATACTGCTCCTGAATCCATCTCTAACTGTGACATTAAGGCCAGTTTAAATGTTTCCAGGCAGCTCAGGGCACTAGTTTAAACTCAGGGCTACAAATCATTTCAGCAAGACTCCCAAAATAGTATAAAATCAGGAAGAAAGGGAGCTAAGATATTTCCCTATTCATTTGAGAGCTATCTACATTAAAAAAAAAAAGTTTTTCTTGTTCTAGTTTTCCTTCTAGTATGCTCAGATATTACTGGGTTTTAGTTTTTTGTTTTTCCAATCAGGCCAAAGTTCATGTGGTTTTTCCTTTTTTGATTACAAGACAAAGCTCTTCCTTGGATTCAAGAGTACTGATCATGGCTACCTAGGTCCTGCTGGATCCCAGGCACTAAGGACACAGTGCAGAGGAAGACTTAGCTCCTGGCCTCAAGCTCCCTGATTAATCCTATTACCCTTCTCATGGAAAGACAGTAGGGGACCAGCAGTTACGAACTCAGGCTCTGTACCGAGACTGCTTGTGTCCTCATCTCAGTACCACCGTCTGTCCCCTGTGTGATTTTGGATGCGTTATAGAACCTCTCTGTACCTGCCTTTCTTCACCTGTGAAATACAGATAACTTGGTTCCCAGCCTGTAAAGTCGTTGATCAGATTAAATGCATGATTGCATACAAAGCAGTTAGGACAAGATCAGGCGCTCATAAATCAAGCCATTATTTTCATCATCTACCCTGGTGTCCCTACTGTGGTTTTCTGTGTAGCTAGAGTTCATTACATCTCAGTGCACTGATTAGCTGAAAAACAAGTGATGAGTACAAACTCCACTATCACCTTGAGAAATGCTTTGGAAGGCTTCTTGTTGCACTGTTGACATCAAATGCGCTTCTGTATTGCTTTTTTGCTCTTTAGAGCCTCCGGCTTCAGCATGAGCTGCTGTCATTAGAGGCAGATGCAGTAAGCCCTGAGATGGGTCACCGTCATTACTCAGTGCCCCTCCCTTCAGCTCTCCCCCCACACCCTGCCCCCCAGCACTCAGATCTCATACTTTAGGGAAAGAAGGGAAAGAACACAGTTCCATTAAACAAACCAGGCTCCAGAGAACAGGTGCTTGAATCCCTTATCAGCTGGCAAGTCTGAAAATAGCAGAGTGTGAAGAGCACAATAGTGTAACAGGAAGAAACTTGGAAAATTTGATTGTTTGGGAGCATCCAACTGAAAAACTAGGTTCAGACTTTTACCCTCCTCCTATCAGTTTTGGAAAGTGGTAAAATATCGCCCACCTCACCCCGCCCCCATGATGGCATAAATATCCTATTCTTTGCTAAGTTTATTTTTTTGATTCTAGAACGAGCAGACTCTCACACATGCAGCTCTGGATTCACTGGGGCTTTCAACAGTTCAAGAATGTCTTGTACTAATACCCACAGTTCATTAAACTTTCAAATAATTGGCACAAAGTCCAGAGCTTGGATTTTTTTTGCAGCCCTTTTAGCCCTTTCTCTCAGCTGGGCATCTTCATTTCCATTGCTTATTAGCAGGACTCTAATCAAAGCCACAGAGCCATGGAAGGCTCTGTGCTTCAAAAGTGCTCCAAATTTGCCCTGGGAACACAAAGGATGTGATTCAAGGTAAAACTGGCTTGGATCCCTTATGAGGGACATGATAAATTGAAAATACCTGAGAGCTTGGCTACGCTGTGAGTCCTGCTTCACTCAAACACCTACTTATCTGATATGTGCAACTTAGAATCTGTCTCCATTTATTCTGAAATGTCCAAGAAACAGCTAATTGATCCATATACTGTTTCAACAACAGCTCAGCCTGTACTACAGTAAGTTTTATTTATGACCCAGTGGGTCCACTACACAATTGACCAGCCACACCTATAGGCAGAAAAGTATGTAAATAATGACAATCCAGAAATTACAAGACCAAAAAAAAAAAATTATTATGATGGAAAAAGAACTTAGAAAAATTGCAGTTTAGGCGAGGGAGATGAAGGCTAAAATGCCATTATATGAGCTACCACTTACTCCTGAGCACTTTCCAGAGGCCAGAAATTAAATAATATAGTAGTTACCTTGTTTAATTCACCAAACGCTTTTAAGGCAGGTATTACTGTGCCCGTTTTACAGATGCTGGATCATATTTACAGAGGTTAAGAAACTTATACCATGATGCACAGAAAGTGAGGCTTCAGAGACACACTCTTGACCATGGTATGCTGCTACCACCCTGGTTTTACCTGAAAGTAAGAAAATTAAAAACCAAAAAAACCTATCAGCTTATTCAGCATCCACTATATTCAAGATCTGCGGGGACTGTAGTAACATGAAATACTCAAGCCTTCATTGTGGTGGAACTGACGGTCAAGTCAGTAAGACAGGACAAAGATGCACCATGATAAAAGCACGAGAGAAGTGTGTTTTACTATCGCCAGTGATAGAGACATCATGTAGGAATCAATGGGAAAGAACAAGTGCTGTTTATTGGCTTGAGTGATCGAAAAAGGCTTATGGCGTCTGTGAGACTTGACAAAGAATAGAGACTAGCTGGATGGAAGGGAGGATTTTTTGACTAGGGGAATGGCTTAAGCAAGAATGTAAGGATAAATAATATGATAGTAGACAGTTTTGTTGGCCTTCCAGCTTCCTTTGTTAACTCATACAGCCCTACTGAACTGTCAATCATGGTGCCTCTGCTGATAACATAAAATGGTCAGGGGACTCAACCCAGGCAGTCAGAGTCTCCTCTGGGATTTATCTGTTAAATTCTTCCTCTGGAATTGCTAGGCTAGAAAGATGTGAGTTTAGTTGATAGCGGTTACATTGCCCACAGTGTAGAAGAAATGTGTGAAAAGAATAAAGTTGAGTAGAGATAAGCAGATCCTAGATATGGAGAGAAAGAAAGGTGGAGAGAGACAGAGTGACTGGACCAAAAAAAAAAGAACACCTGGATTTAGCCATACCTGAAGCCATCACACTCTAGAATTTGCCTTTGTGCTTGCTAGTTTTGGATTTTTCATACTTGCCAATGAAATAATCTTGACTCATACATAATTTCTACATCCTCTATTAAAATAAAAAAAGTTTTAAGAACCTGTATGTCAAAGATATTGACTAAGATTAAACAACAAATGTCTAGTATGATGGTTAGGTGCTAAGCACATAGTAAATGCTTAAAAATAGTTTTTTTATTCATAGGACCAAGAAAGAATAATATAGAATAACTCTGACAGTACTTTGATATTCATCATTATCTAACTCATTATTTCCATTTGTAATGGTTGCATAATATTCCATTATCTGGAGATAATATTAAATATTTAACCTCTTATTGTTGGATTTTGAATTATTCATGGCTTTGAATTTTTCCTCTCAAGCAATGCTGTGATAATCAGGTGTGATTGATTGTATTTCAATCTTGACATGTATTTTAAATCATTTCTTTAGGATAAAAACCCAGAAATGGATTGTTTTCCTGACCTCTATGGCAAAAGTTTCTACATTTTAAGTCCATATAAAATACATCCCTAAGAACCTCTGATCTGAGTGAAAATTTTAAATTCCAGATTTTAATTTTGCCATAGACCCAGCAGTCTCATGCTGTTGGAGAAGAGCTCTCCCGAAAAGATCTACAAAGAGAATATTCTCTTCTAAAAAAATAAATCAAAGAACAATTTGCCCTAAGGAGGCTGCCACTGAAATATTTGCTTTGAAAGCTGGGATACTAAAGGAACAGCAAAAATTCAATTCAAGCCAAGTTTAAGTATGCAGAAGCTCAGGCTTTAATTACTGGGGAGAATCCCCACGATGGACATTAACCTGCATGACAGTATAAGCCTGGCACCGGAGCTGGGCTCTGCGTACTGTTCGCTTTGGCAGTCTCCTTTCTCACTGAGGCTCAGTAAGTGAAATTTAAGATCACTAACTGCTCCTCTGGCCACAGATGGAAGAAGAAAACAAACATACAGAAGTCACATGTAATGATTTTTTAAAATAATGAAATGCTTTATAGTTTTATCCTGGCATGTCTCTTATGCCTGCAGTTCTGTGTGTGGCAAGACAGCAGATGGTTGGGGAGCAGGAGGATCAGCAGGCGTGTGTGTCCATCCCTGCCAGCTGCAGTCCCTCCCAAGAGTTCCTGCATAAATCTGGTGCCTTCTTTCAAACCCCAATTAAGCTGTATCCCACAGCCTTCCTTCCCTTTTTCCCCCCCTACCCATTCTGTAAATTGTTGACTCAGGATTGAAAAAAAACAGGGCCAAACTATATGGGATTCATGTCCCTGGTTAGAAGATCTGGCTGCTGAAAATTCTGTTCTGAGCTTTACGAAAACCTCAGACCAAGAGGACTGGCAGAGTTATAGGGAACAGGTGGCGGGGGAGGGGGTTAGGTGAAGGGCAATTTGTATTAGGTGGTATTTGTGGAGACTCTCCATGAAGTGGTCCTCTACCTCCTGACTTCCGTTTTTCCAACCATCACTCCAAACACAGCTGTGTTGATGCCATGGGCCATCTCTGGCTCGTAGAAAGACTGTCTTCTCACTCCAGCATTCAAGACCCTCCTAAACCATGACCCTTCACCTATTCTCCAAAACCATCTCCTACCATTCCATATACCCCATGATTTTGCCAGACTGGACAACTCACCATTCCCTAAACATGCTGTTTACAGGCTTATTTCTGAACAGTTAGTGAAAACTTGCCACCTTGAAGGTTCTCCTCTCCTCTTCCATCTCAGTGTATCAAAATCTGACTTATCCTCAAAGATCTGGCTCCAACACACTCAGTTCCCTGCAGTATTTCTTCATCATTCCCATCCTTCCTCCGGCAGGTATCTGAGTTCTCCTTCCTCACACCTCCATACTTTTATGTGAAATCTTTCTCTGTATGGAAAGCATTACTGCTTCGTATTTGACTTAGATGTTGTTTTGTCAAATTCCACGACTAAACATCAAATATCTGAAGGGCATGGGCTATTTCTAACATAGCTGTGGTTCTCTAAAGTTGGTATGAAAGTGAGATTAATGATCTTGCAAGTTGGTCCTCAAGAATAGGATCTATTGTGTGCATTACTTCAACATGTATTCATTGAGAATCCCTACTGTGTGCCAGGAATTGTAGTTAGTAGTGGCTGCATACAGAAAATATGTATTTCAAGAGAAACGCAGGAAGAACTGCCAGAAATATAGAATATGCACTATTGAGATCGGAGTCTCTAGATATTGGAGGTATCCACTGGGACTGTTTTACATTTCAACAGAATTTTAGAAATCACAATAAGCATCATTGTTACTAAGACGGCCCCTCAGCTTAGAAGAAACTGAGCTAGCTGTTTCAAAATATTGGACCCTAGCTCTTCTCAGATTCCACCTACAACATGAATACTACAATGTACAGGAAGTCTGCCCAACCAAAGGATCTTAAGGTGTCTCTGCCATTTATTTTCCTCTGATTAGGCATTTTGTAATGGAATCAAAATATTGTACACTAGCATCTCTATTATCTTGTTCCTTTCTGAAAATGTTAGATTTAGCCTTAATTCATACCATTCATTTAAAAGCAGTATTTATCATTGTGTGTCATCAGGCAAATTCAAATTTATCAACATTTGAAGCATCCTTTCTGCCACTGGTTACCAATGCCTATCTGCTTTGTGCTTGTGGGGGATTATTTGGGAAATGTGTAATCAGAAAACTAAAGAATTGCTCTTGAATAATAGAGATACTCTTAAAGAGTCAGATGCCAAATCTCTCCACAAGAAGTAGAGAACTGGTGATATTCTATCTTCAGAATTCAAATCATTTCCAAATGCTTATAAAATAAAAGAAGTGTCTTGTCTCTTATGCCTAACAAAATAAAGCTAATTCAACAAGACTTTTAATCTTGCTGATTTTAAAGTAATTTGGTGATAGAATATATATGAAAGGATTACTGGGGTCAGTGGAAATTAAGTCAGTTTATTTCTCTGAAACAAATGAAATTCCCTGGAAGAGAACTTGTCCCTGGCTGGACAGGGAGACCCTGTCCACATCTCTGATCCCAGGACAATGCCACATTTTCAGTTGTATACTTCTGTGTAAGTTTCCTATGCTTCTTGAAGGTAGGACTGAGTTTGTTATCTCTGAAGAACCAGCATTAACTGGGACAGAGCAGGAATTTAGTAAATGCTTATTAAAGGAATGAACTCCCAGCTCTGATGTGTGTTTTCATGGTCCTTTAACTAGGATGCCAACCCCCATATCCACTTGTCTGTCACTTAAAGGCAACCATACATCTATCTGAAAGTTCTCTGTGTTACCACAGGTCCTGAGTTAGCAGAGCAAATGACTCTTTTATCGTAATTCAAGTCTTTAAGTCTTTCCAGTTGGTGTTTTTTCTACTTGCTGAACCAAATCACTCCAACAGGCCTTCGCTTTCATCAGAATTCCATTTCTAACTATGCTTTCTTTGTATGTGCTCTTAACTGCCTCATTGCTCTGAGATTATTCAGCCTTCTCTCCTGTCTTGCACATTGTTCTTGCAACAAAGATTAGTGCCTGCTGACTTTGAGTAAAGCATTGTGCTGGCACCATCACCTAAGCCTATGTCTCTCCTTCTCCTTTGGCCTCTCAGTTAATAGTTTATCTCTCCAAAACAGAAATACTTTCCTTCCCTAAAGCTCTCGAATTAGGGAAAGAGGTCAGAAATTAAATGCTACCTCATCACTCTTGTTTAGACTCACAGAATCCTATTGGTTTGTGACAGTGGAAAATAAGAACACATTTTTCCCATCTAAAAATGAACAACAGCTAAGTAGAAGTGAAGGGATAGATTTGAATTAGAAAGACTATATTAAACAGCCTAAATCAAAGCCGATTTGACTCCAGGAACTGTATGCATGAAAAGGTGTAATTATAAAAATTTGATATTCTGCTGCCTTTATGCATATTCAGTTTATGAACTTAGACCTCCAGAAACCTCCTAGGACTGCTTCCCCATTTTTAATAAATATTGAGGATGAGGCACTCCCTAAAGGAATTAAAGGAAGGAGGAGGTTTTTTTTTAAGCTTAGCAGCAACATTAAAACAAAAAACAGCAGCTCTTCTGCTGGGTTTTGTATATGCTTCAAGAATGCTATGAATAAAATGACCCTTTGGGGAGTCAGCAAAGAACTGATGGTTTGCCCACTAGGTGGACAACCGATTCCTCTGGGTGGGGGAGTAGAATGTTATTAATTGCAGTTTCTAAATAGCATCAGTGGGTCTTGTTAGAGTCACTGGGAATATTTACGCTGGGAGAAGGAAGAGGTTTCAGAAAATTCCTAGAGATTTGTTAGCCAAAAGTCCATGGCTACCAGCTGGATCCTGTTCTGGTGCATGGGCACCATAATGGTCAACTAGGAGAGAGCTAGGAGCTTGCTCTGAGTGACCAAGTCCTAATGCCCATTTATTCTCTGTGGCTGCCATCTTCAGAACTCTGTTCCATCACTGTTTTTAAATTTATTTTTATATGATATTCCATTATAGTTGATTTACAATATTGTGTTAGTTTCAGCTGTATAGCAAGGTGATTCAGTCAAACATATACATATATCCAATCTTTTCCACGGAGAAGGCAATGGCACCCCACTCCAGTACTCTTGCCTGGAAAATCCCATGGATGGAGGAGCCTGGTAGGCTGTAGTCCATGGGGTCTCTAAGAGTCGGACACAACTGAGCGACTTCACTTTCACTTTTCACTTTCCTGCATTGGAGAAGGAAATGGCAACCCACTCCCGTATTCTTGCCTGGAGAATCCCAGGGATGGGGGAGCCTGGTGGGCTGCTGTCTATGGGATCACACAGAGTCAGACACGACTGAAGTGATTTAGCAGTAGCAGTAGCAATCTTTTCCAGATCCTTTTTCCATGCAGGTTATTATAGAATGTTGAGTAGAGTTCCCTGTGCTATACAAAAGGAACTTATTTATTGTTTGATGTATAGTAGTATGTATATTTTCGGAGAAAGCAATGGCACCCCACTCTAGTACTCTTGCCTGGAAAATCCCATGGACAGAGGAGCCTGGTAAGCTGCAGTCCATGGGGTTGCTCAGAGTGAGACACGACTAAGTGACTTCACTTTCACTCTTCACTTTCATGCATTGGAGAGGGAAATGGCAACCCACTCCAGTGTTCTTGCCTGGAGAATCCCAGGGGTGGCGGAGCCTGGGGGGCTGCCGTCTGTGGCGTCACACAGAGTCGGACACGACTGAAGTGACAGCAGCAGCAACAGCAGTGTGTATATTTTAATCCCAAACTCCTTGTTTTCCCTCCCTATCACCTTTTTCCCTTTGGTAACTGTAGGTTTGTTTTTGAAGTCTGTGAGACTGTTTCTGTTTCGTAAATAAATTCATTCAAATCATTTTTTTTATTTCACATGTAAGTGATATCATATGATATTTGTCTTTCTCCAAATTATTTATGGTAATCCCTACGTCCATCATGTTGCTGCAAATGGCATTATTTCATTCTTTTTATGCTGAGTAATATTCTGTTGTTAGAGAAGTAAGGAAGGAAGGAAAGAGAAGGAAGTGGCAACCCACTCCAGTATTCTTGCCTGGAGAATCCCATGGACAGAAGAGCCTGGTGGGCCCCAGTCCATAGGGTCTCAAAGAGTGAGACACTACTGAAGCGACTTAGCACAAATGCAGTATTCCATTGTATATATGTACCACACCTTCTTTATCCATCCATGTGATGATGGATATTTAGATTGCTTGCATGTTTTGTCTGTTGTAAACAGTACTGCAGTGAACACTGAGGTGCACGTATCTTTTCAAAGTATGGTTTTCTCCAGAGGTATGCCAAAGAGTGGGATTGCTGGTTCATATGGTAGCTCTATTTTTAAATTTTAAGAAATCTCCGTACTGCTCTCCATAGTGGCTGCACCAGTTTACATTCCCACCAACAGTGTGGGAGGGTTCCGTTTTCCCAACACCCTCTCCAGCATTGTAGATTTTTTGATGGTGGCCATTCTGACCAGTGTGAGATGATATCTCATTGCAGTTTTGACATCACAAGACTGTTCTTAAGGAAGGGTGTCAGGACAGTTGATAGGCTGACTTTTTGACATTTCTTCCCCACCCCAAAAATCAAAATTAATGCTGTGAACCTCTCAATTCCATTAATCTTTAAGGATGTAAAAGTATAAATATAGTCTTAACGATTGCTGTGAGCAGCTTTGAAATCACTGCGTTCTGTGCCCTCTGTCTTAACAATAGAGGCTCAGAGACATTGTCACTTGCCTGGAGTCACATAGCTTGTTCTGGAAAGCTCCACAGTTGTTCAGTATGTCCAAGTCCATGAAAACAAGTCAACATATGGATCAAGCTTGTCTTGCAGATCAGCTGTGCTGTCCCATTATTACATGTCTGTCTGGGTGAGGGCAGAGGCTGTGTGAAAGGAATATGTGGGTTGTACTGTGATTTTTTTTTTTTTTGGTCCTCATTTACATCAAAACAATCACCAACTAGGGGGACAAATGCCTCAACCAAAGTTGGGACAGATTTAACTGTATTTTGCAAAGAACTTTTACTTCCAGGATGCAATTGGTTTCAAGCTACCAGGTGGGTGCGTTAGTTAATAAAGTCATTAGTTGAATGTCAGGGCTTTTTTTCCCCTTCTTGGAATCTGGGTTCTTTTCTTTCCCTGCTGTGGCTGATGAAATCTAAAATATTTATATGGCTTTATAATGACTATTTAGCATTTAATGCACCTGATATTTGCTCAAGTGCTTGACAATCAACATTTATTAACAGGAAAATAACTGCTTGAAGATCTGCCCTGTGACATTTAGGGAGCCAGTCCCTTTGGGGCTACATAAAGGTGCTTCTGGGGATAGTGTTGGTGCTGCTGATTGAGTGAAATTCATCAGTCAAATTCTGCCTAAGGTCTCATACCTAAACACTGTCTAGCTTACTAGACTTCATTCCAAGAATCCTGAAGGGTAGTGTGGTGTTATGCATTCTGCTCACTCATCAAGCCCTTATTATAGATTGAAGGGGTGTTGAGGATGAAAAATTAAGACTCTGCCCAAGACTGAGTTAGGTACCCCTGCCATTTAGGACTAGGCTTAATGGAATGAGTGATTCTCAAAGGTAGGTGCTGGGGTGGGACGGGACAAGGAGGCTAAAGAGGGTATGAAATCTGGCAATGTCTGATATTTTTGCTTGTCACTATTGGAAGGGGTGCTACCAGCATCTAGCAGTCGAGGGCCCAGGAGAACATCCTAGAATGCACAAGACACTGTGACACAACTAAGAATTATCTGGTCCCAAATGTCAGCAGTGCCAACGTAGAGGAACCCTGTGGTGAGCCTCCTATCTCTGGTTTGTAATAGTTCAGTTACATATCAAATATATCAGCCTCCTTCATCATATTGTACGAACTCTGAGGGCAGAAACCACTTCTTATTTTTCACTGTATCCCAGCACCTGGCACATGTGAACCAGAACTCTGTATGTAGTGTTGAGTGAGTTAACAGAAACAGTATCCTATTCCTAAAAAGAGCCTATGATCTCAGAAGTGGAGATCAGTAAACAGACAATTCAGGGATACAGTGTGTCTGATCTTCAAAGTAGTCAGATAAGAGAGCTATCTGGTGCGACCTTACAAGTTATCCTCCAAGCAGGTACACTTTTGAGAATGGAAGGGAGCACCTTCAAATATTTCAGGCAGGGTGACAGGTGAAACTCTTCATCAGGTCTACCCTACAACATCTGGCACCTTCACGGGAAACACTAGCTGCAGCCCACGTGTACTGAGAACCCACCAGGAAGCAGGTACTGATGCTTCACAGAATCTGTAACCACACACCTGAGTGAGGGATGCAACCTATGGAAGATGTTGTGAGTTGCTGGAGAGGTTTACAATGCATGCCACACAAGAAAAAGTTAATACAAATACATAAATAAAATCTTTATCAGAGGCTTGGTCTTCATTCCAGGCCCCCATTTCTTGCTCACCCTCCGCTGGGTGCTCTGAGTCCAGCACCTGTCTCATACATTTCTTGAACCTCCCCTACCGGCCACCCCAGCCTTCCATGATCCCCCTGGTCTCCTTTTTATCACAAACATGTAGCTGTCTCTCAGCTTGCATCTGCACACCCATTAGCCTTGCTCAGTCACCGAGGGGTCCTCTCTGCACAGGAAACCATTGGAGGTCATAAATAAAAGAACCTTTCCTATTGTGGGAGGGGGGAGAGAAATTAGGAGGTTGGGATTAACATACACACAGTACTATATAAAATAGATAATCAACAAGGACCTACTGTATAGCACAGGGAACTCTGCTCAGTACTCTGAAATAGCCTATATGGAGGGCTTCCTTCGTGGCTCAGGTGGTAAAGAATCTGCCTACAATGCAGGAGACATGGGTTTGATCCCTGGGTAAGGAAGATCCCCTAGAGAAGGGAATGGCAACCCACTCCAGTATTCTTGCCTGGAGAACTCCATGTACAGAGGAGCCTGGTAGGCTACAGTCCATGGGATCACAAAGAGCTGGACATGACTGAACAACTCATACAGACTACATACAGCCTATATGGGGAAAGAATCTGAAAAAAGTAGATATATGTATATGCATAACTGAATCAAGTGGCTGAACACCCAAAACAAACACGGCATTGTTAATCAACTATAATATAAAATGATTTTTTTTTTTAAGTAACTTTTCCCAGATAAGATGTGGTTCTCATGACTCCAAGATACAGTTGGGGTTTCTGCCATACTGTGGTTATGGACAGAAGGGCAAGGTTAACACTAGCTAGGATTGAGCTGGTTGAGGTAGGGAGCTTTAGAGAAAATACAGAGTTCAAAAGACCCCCTGGAGTAGGAAATGGAAACCCACTATTCTTACCTGGGAAATCCCATGGGCAGAGGAGCCTGGCAGGCTACAGTCCATGGGTTTGCAAAAGAGTGGGACATGACTTAGCGGCTAAACAACAACAATAGTGTTCAAACAGACTCTGTTGTCAGTTTAATCAAAGAAAATTTAATCATCAGACCGACATGACAAAAGATCTGGGCCTCCTGCTTTCTGGGTGAGTAGAGTTATCTTGAGCCGTAAGCATTCTTTGTTGAGAGATCAGGAAGATCTTACATAGAAACTTGCTGAAGAGTCAAGTAAGTAATGAGTTTAGTTTGTGATTTCTCAAAGCTTAAGCTTTGAAAGAAAGACACTGAGGCTTCCCATTAAATTTTTATTTTGGTTTTATACTAAACTCTGGTTCAATAAAAACAAATTGTTTATAATTTTTGGTGCAGTAATTATGAAAGTGAACACCTACTTTATTGTGATCCTAAGTGTCATAATAAATACCAGAGCAAATATTAGGGACAATAAAGTTACTATCTTTGGGACATCCTGGCAGTCAAGTGGCTGAGACTTCACCTTCCAATACAGGGGGTGCATGTTCAACCCTTGGTTGGAGAACTAAGATCCCACATGCCTCACAGCCAAAAACCAAAGCGTAAAACAGAAACAATGTTATAACAAATTCAATTAAAAAAAAAAACAACTTTAAAAATGGTCCACATCCAAAAAACAAACAAACAAAAAAATCTTAAAGAAAAAGTTACTATTGTTAACTTTAGGTGAAATCACTTCCTTTATTCCATCTGATATATGACTGTGGTAGAGAAATCCCTACCTGAGACTGTAATGCACTGCCTCTTCCTGCCTTAGATTAAAAAGATTCTCTTTGACACAAAATCAACAGCAGCCATCATCCTTGTACAGATTTAGAGATTTCACAACTTTGTATCAGGTGGACCTTTCACAATAAAATGTTACTGGCAGTTGATATCCTCTGTTCCAGTTGGCTTTCCTGAGTACATGAAACAAACACCAACTGGTAATTTGTATAAAGATAAGGGAATTGGTGCTAATTTTAGAAAGTTCTTGGCCATTTCTCTCACCCAAAATTAGGAAGGGAATTCTCAGTTGAAATGACTTTCCAAGTTTCAAAAAGCAGCTGTCTGATTTTCTTAAAACTGTGCTATCATTATGCCCAACAGTATGTCAGGCCAGATCGTAATATTCCATGCATAGAAAACATGGGATGTAAATTTTCTTCGCAATCATTAATAAACATATTGACCAAGACAGTGTGCGCTTCAGAAACCTGTGACCAGTTTGCGCATTCCCTCTATCCCTAACCAATACCCTTTTTTCAGAGAGTCAAACTGGATGAGCCAGTTTTTAATCTCTAAAGTGTCAAGTGGCAAATATCACCAGACAGGCTCACTGGTGGGGAACTAAATGTAAGGTGTAGTGATGCAAAGACTGGGTGAATCCGGGCCTGTTGGCAACGTGTAAGACAGATGGCTATGCAAATAGGATTCTCACACTCAGTTGTAAGGTAAACTGTGAACCAGGGAGCAGCAGGTGGCTGGGGAAACGGCAGTGCTTAAATGCTGTCTGGATGTTTACATTTAGCTCTTAGAAGCTGAAATCTTCCTAATTGAATTCAACAAACAGTTATTGGGAAATCGTTATGTGCAAAACATTGTGCTAGGTTCTGAGAAAGTTGAAGTATAGAGAATCCTGGCTTTAAGGCTCTTTGGTTCACTCTGCCAAGGGTTCTGATAAGGAGAAAGTAAATGAGGGAAAAGCAATGGAGAAGATAGAACGAACAAGGGAATGACTTCAACCAGACAAACTTGGGAAGTTGTCTTTGAGAAGTGGGTCAAAGCAGGGAACAATGGTTGGTTTCCATGAGTGAATACAATGGGAAGCTTCTTCCGTGAGGAGACAAGTGGAGTGAGGGAGCAGACACAGAAAAGAGCAGCCAGGAGTATGTACGTGTGAGGGTGAGTATATTTTAAAGTGTGGGTTAGTAGGACATGAGGTTATTAGAAGTGGGACGAGCCTAATTGTGGAGCCTAGATTTATCAGTCTATAAAAGAACTTCCCCCTCCCTAATTCCCCCAGACATAGAATGAATTCTCATACACTTATCTGTGCAATTGAAAGTTTTCAGTTGGAGAAAGGGATTAGCAAACCTGTGTTTTAAAAAGTTTATGTAGGTAATTTCCTGGTGGTCCAATGTTTGGGACTCCATGCTTTCAATAGCAAGTTCCTAGGTTCAATCCCTGGTCAGGGAACTAATATCTCACACGCCATGCAGGAAGGCCAAAGAAAAATAAATAAAAGGTAAAAATTTGTAAAGAAAAAAAAAAGTTTGTTAACAATTGAATAGCAATAAGAGTCTAAACATAACATCAACTCTTTCCTGAGCAACTTTTCTTGAGTACCAGACCTAAAATCAAGGGCTTCACATGCATGACTCATTTAAAGCTCACAGAAATCCTGAGCTAAGTGTTTTTATTCCCATGTCGAGAGAGACCCAAGGGTAGTAATGTGGCAGGTGAATGGCTGAGCCAGGAGTGAAACCAGGTCTGTCTGATCCAGGGCCTGGGCTGGCAGTCCCCAACCCCACACCATCTAAGGAAGCCAGGAGGGTTGGTTAGGGAGGAGGAGCTTAAGAAGGCTTCCCCATGTAACAGGAGATTCTGCCTTCAGCCAAGCTGATACCTGCAGATGGAGAAATAGGTTTAGGGAAAGAGACTTGAAATTCATCTTTCAGCCAATTAAATTGGAGGAGTGTAAGAACATCCATCCATCTGTGGAGAGTAGCAAAGAAACGGGATATGGATCTGAAATTCAGGGAAGGTCATGACAGTGGATAAGAATGAGGGGAGTGAGAAGAGACGGTATGACCTTACAAACTCCCTTATTTTAGGGATAAACAAGAAAAGGGTTCTCAAAGAGAACTCTCAAGAACTTAAGGTAACAGAACTGACCATCCGAAGATCTCCCATCTGAAAGATTTTGCAATGAATAAATAAGAGGTTTTTTCTGAACCATCCCTATTCAAAGAGAACATTTCCAAGACACAGTGATACTTTTTCATGTACTTTTTATGGGATAGACCAAGCCCAAACCTGTGTCTTGATTAAATGACCATCCAAGAGCCTGACTTGCCTACCCCCCTGAACATATTGAGTCCAGCAGGGTAGGTCCACCAAGCCAATGTACTGAGCTGGTAGAATATGTGAAATAACCTGGAATCAGAGATTCTCAGGGTTGAATCTCCAATAAATGGACTTCTCACCTTTCCAGCCTGAAACCTGGCTATCTTCTATGACACTTTCTCTCTACCTCCAAATCAAATCCCATTAAATCTATCTCCTGATTATATCTTGCTTGACTCCAACTGCCACTCCCCAATCCAGACTTAGGTTAGTCTCTCAGTCATGTCTGGCTCTTTTGCGCCCTTCTGACTTTAGCTGGCCAGGCTCCTATGTTCATAGGATTTTTCAGGCAAGAATACTAGAGTGGTTTGTCATTTCCTTCTCCAGGGGATCTTCCCAACCCAGGGACTGAACCCACATCTCCTGCATCACAAGTGGATTCTTTACCCACTGAGCCATCAGAGACTGTTGTCACATTTTTTGAAATTGTGACCACAATCTCCTACTGCTCTTCCTCATCCTTCCTCCAGATCCAGTTTCCCTGGAGCCATATATGTACATTTGTTATCACATCCTTATAAAAGGTCTCTGACCCTGAAAAGGTAAAGAAACCACGTTCAAGTCATTTCAAGCGAATGAGCATGAGCTTTCATTTATCTAGATTAACCCACCAGGCTCTCTCCCCTCTTTGAGCCCTTGTGCCTGCTCGTCTCTTTGCCTAGAAGAATCTACCCAGATGTCCACATGCCTGGTTCCCTTATTCCCTTCAGGCTTTTACTTGTAGCCTCCTTTCCTAGTAAGACTTTCCTGGCCATCCCTGCTAGAATTTCAGCATCTACTTTCCCATCACATCCTTCTTCCCTGCATTATTTCTGCTCCAATAACACCATTATCCAAATTACTACATAACTTCACTTACCTTGTTCATCGTCTCCTCCATAAGAAAGCACACTCTACGAAGATAGGTATTTTTGTCTACTTTTGTCCACTCCTGTATTTCCAAGATCTAGAAGCCCACTTTGCACATGGTGGCAAGTAAATGAATAAGCAATGATGTTTACTGATTTTCTTTTTTTTGGTTCTTTTATTGTCCTGGATTATTTAGCTTTAGTTAATTTTCCTAGTTCTCATTTGAAATGAATAAGTAATTTCATTTTTATTATTCAAAATTATTTTTGCGGTTGTTTTCTCATATCTAGCTACAAAAACAAACGGAGCATTTATCTGTTGTTGTAAGGAAGAACACTCTGCTATTTCTCTTTAGTTTTGAATGCCAAACCTGGTTGGCATGGGATGGGGTTGAGGACTGTTGCATTTAAAATTATGGAAAATGAATTAGGAACTTTCATTTGCAAGGTCTTCCTATTCATTAAATTCATAAGTAACTATTATATGACCCAATGGAGGTAGGTTCTTGAATAACAGGTGAAATTAGTCCTCGCATCCATTTTGTATTTAGAAATGAAGAAAGTGGTGAATATTAGAAAAAGAAATCTATCTCATTACTTTTTTATGAGTTCATCAAATCCTCTTTAGGACAGAATTCACAGTTGTGAGAATATTCGCCTTGTGGAAAGTATGTGTATTGAGAAAATATAGGTAGTTTAGCAAACACAACAGTATCTGTAAGAAAGATTGCATTTCTTCCCCAGATTCATGGAATTAAGTGCCCTGGGGCAACTGATAATGTGACTCAGAAAAATAATAACTATTCTTTGCCCATAGCATTACAAATCCTAATTCAGGCATGGCCTGTGGGGAATTAAAAGGCAGAGTTGTTCTCAGTATAAGGTGGAAAAAAATACCCACAAAAGCCAGGCACATGGTACAGTACAGGCGTTTCTGAGGGAGGAATTCAGCTGGGCATATGCTGCTGATCGTCCAAGAAACTGAAGTCAGTGTCAGCCTTTTCATTCAGGTGGTGTCATGGACTTCCCTGGGAATCTAGTGGTTAAGACTCTGCCCTTCTACTGCAGGGGCCACAGGTTCCATCCCTGGTTGGGGAACTAAGATCCCATATGCTACGGTACAGGCTAAAAATAAAATGGTATCAAAACTACTTAGATTTAGTTAACACTCAGTCTCTAGTCTTGAAAGCCAAAGGGTGGCTCTAATTCTGGTTAAGTGGGTTGGCATCCAGCATCCACAATCTCACTTCCAAAATTCAGTCTTGACAAGTGGGTCTCCTTGTCAAGCAATTCTGGCCTGTGTCTAGTTTACCTGGAAGGGATAATTCTAACAGTTATTCTTTATTCAGTAGCTACAGAAAGTCAGGCGTCCTGTGATGAGTGTTTCATGTGGGACATCTCTTTTAATCCTCACTAAAGTTTTGCTAGACAGGTATTGTCCCGTTTTACAGATGGGAAAACTGAGATTGAGAAGGTTCAGGGATCTTGACTAAAGTCACACAGTGAATCTGCCATGAAGAATCCAGAACTGGCTTCAGAACTATGGCAATTAACCCCTGCTCTCTCCTGCCCTTTTAAAGAATGAAAACTAAGGAGATGGGGAAATGGTAAAAAATGACCTCTAAGGTCACTTGGCTCCAAGCTGACACTTCACAAACTGTTTCAAGGGAGCACTAAGTTGAGATTTTGAAACCTTTGAGTAAGGTAGGGGTAGTGGGTTGTCACTATAGCAGAATCAAACAACAAAAAAGGCCTGATGGCCATTCCAAGCCCATAACATAGTAGAGAGCACTGTTCATTCACTTGACATAAAATCATTCCATGATCAATTTTTCAAAAAGGCAGAAACTAACAAAATATGTACCTATATATAAGAAAGATATATATAAAAACATAGAACACGTCCAACCTGTAGACACTTAGTCTGCCATTCAACCAGAAAACATCAACACAGCAATATACTGCACCTCACTCCCTCCTGGTCCTCAGTGAGAGTTTCTCCCTGAACTGAAGCAATTCCAGGGCTCACATGTTTCATACATGCCCGCCAAACACAAGCCCACAATCTTATGCATACACAGCAGCAAGGACACTGCTCAGTGTGGGAGACTTGAAAGGTTTATCAAAGATTATTTCTACTCTTGGTGATTTTCTTATTACAGAAAAAAATCTTAGACCCCATCTCCAGTTATGCATGATTCAACTATCATATTTCCACCACATTTTAAAAAGTTAGTATTGCCTCTATGGATTTCTCTTTACCTTCAGCTGCACATAGTTAATTTTACAGGTACTGTAATTTTCCTTTCAGACTCTCCAAATCATCAGTCAAGTACTTGCAAAATGTTTGTTTACCAACAGTTTTCCACTAGGTTCAATACTGTTTGCCATGGTGTATAAATCGAATGAGGGTGGTTCCTGAAATCTGGAACCAGGCCATCGTATACTTACCTCCAAAACAGGGGGCAGCTTTCTTTGTGCTCAAAAAAAAGGACTCTGTTTGGTTTCATTTTTTTAATAGTGAAGATGAGGTTTTCCTTTTAAAAAAGAAATGATATTATGAGTGGCACTTGGGACAGCTCTGCAAACTGGTATGAGATTATTATATCTTCAGCTAATTTCTGCACAGTTGTCTGCAAAGGGTCCTCTTTGTGACTAAGAATATCTTATATAGAACCTTCACTTTTTTAACAGTTCATTTCTTTCTCTCATCAACAAGATACAATATGGCATATAATGAGATCTCATTATAACAGATTTTAATATACCGTAGGTCAAATGGTGCCCGCATAGCTAACTGCTCAAGACCAGATTCTAATAATATGCAGTTTTAGCTAAATGCCTATTACTGGACTTTTGTCTGATAATGTTAGTCTTAATCCCCTGATACTCAGCTCCACAGATTTCATTAAGCAGTCAGTTTGGGGAGAAAAAAAGGGAAAAAAAGCATATGTGTTTCTTCTTTATTTGTATAATAGATTTTGCTCTCCCTGCTTGCATCTATTAAAAAGAACACTGGACTCGGTGAGGCAGTAGTTATAAAAATATATTCAACAGTTTCAGTAAGACATAATCTAAGCAGAACTATAATGATTTGAGGGTTCAGGCTCTGGAGTCAAGGTTGCTGGGTGACATTGGGTGATTTATTCATTTCACTGTGCCTCTGTAGCCTCACTTACTAATTGATAGGAATAATGTGTGCTGTGCTGTGCTAAGTCACTTCAGTCATATCTGACTCTTTGCAACCATATGGACTTTAGCCCGCCAGGCTTCTCTATCCTTGGGATTCTCCAGACAAGAATAATGGAGGGGATTGCCATGCCCTCCTCCAGGGGATCTTCTTCGACCCAAGTTGAACCCAAGTCTCTTTATGTCTCCTGCATTGGCAAGTGAGTTCTTTACCACTCTTGCCACTTGGGAAGCCCAATGGGAATAATAGTACCTACCTTAACACTGATAATTGAATGAGGTTAACACTCAGCACTGTGCCTACCAGATAGAAATTAATAAATGCTAGAAGAGATAAAATAAGAAAGTTATCTTAAAATCAAACTGGGAAAATGAGACCTACCTATGAAAATGTGACAGGGTGGCAATGTGTGCAAAATAGTGTGGGAAAGCCCTTGAGAACAGGAGTGGAGAGCAGTGGATGCTGGAGTGGACCAGGACGCTTTTATAGGGCAATTTCCACATAGGCTAGGGTCTTCCTTCTCAAAGTTTGTCCCTGGACCAGCAGCCCTGGTGCCACGTGAACGCTTGTTACAAGAACAGACCCTCAGACCTACTCCAGACCATCTGAACCAGAATCTGCAGGTCAGCTAGATGCCCAAGCAACACACGGCACCTCAGGTGCAGAAGCCCTGCTCCCAGGCACATCTTGCTGCTCAGAGCGCTCAGCCTTGTGTGCTCTTTTCTCATGCACATGGGCACTCAGAACAGAATAGCACCAGGGGAAAGGGAAGCTCTCCTCTCCAAAACCCCCACTGCTAAAATCTTCGAGTGTTACATTCTAACAATTCCATGTTGGGAATATGATAGAACTGACAAAAATAAGTAGAATCAGCCAAATAAAGCAAGAAACATAAGTTATGATCCATTAATATTTATGCCTCAACAGGGTACAAATCACAAATATTTATTTCCTCCAGACTGGAAATGAAAACCAAGAAAATATATGATGACTCTTTGGGGGAGGGTTTGGGCAGAAGTTCCTGGTCCCCTCAGGTTTACAAAAAGAACGGGGATTCCTGCAGAAGGCAATGACATTTCAGTTCCATGCATCTCCCTCTTCATTCTCCTCACACACACCCCAAACAACACTGTGTTTCCACAAGTTACACTATGCACATAGCACACATTGCAGACAGACACACAGACACATCTACACCTTGCCACTTTTTCTTGTTTGCCTTCCTTCTGTCCTGAGGCACCTGCTCAAATCTTGCTTGCCAGAGACACAGACTCTTCAATCTGGAATAAACTTATGGGAAACAGGAGAAGAGCAGAAGGAAGAAAGAACCGATGGTAAAAATAATACCTGTTATTTATTGGGTACCTAGTTGTGCATGATATTGTCTCACCAATTAGCCATTCTTTTTGCAGTTCGTACAATAATTCTCTAAGACAGGCTATTAACTGTCTACTATTTCAGCTGAGGAAATAAAGACCCACAAGGGCAAATAATCAGCCAAAGGCTATGCAACTGAGAACCAGCATGACCAAGACTCAAATCCAGGTCTGTCTTCTTTCCAACTGACACAGTGAAGCCAACATCGATGAATCCAATAACCATCTTTTGAAGAAATGGCTTTAATTTGTAATGCAAATGTAATATTTTCCTTCGCTTCCATTTTGTATGATGAGCAGGCAAGTGGCAAAGGAATTTTCTAAAGTCAGGCTGAATTTAAGCTGTGGATGGTGAAGTGCAGGATAATTTCCTCCCTGGTATTTTAGAAGTTCTTCGTTTTAACCATCTGTTGCAGGCTGACAGATGGGTTGATATGTGACAGAATAATAGGTCTTCAATTCTAGGAAGGCAGAAGGAATGCTTGAAAAATAGCAGCTCTTTTCATGAACCTAACTGTGCTAACACCGCTTGCTCACTTGCAAAAAAAAAAGAAAAATGTCGGTGGGAGGGAAGTGTGAAATATAATCATAATCGTTCCCCTAAACAGAAAGTTTCTCACAGTTGCCGAAGGTCAAATCCAATAAAATATGCCTATTCTAAAATGATGCTAAAGTTTTCAAATTCAGTTATTTAAAAGGGTATACATGAGGATAGATATAAAGAAAAGTAGTAAAAAAACAAACCCCCAAACCTTTCTTCCAGTCATTTAATTTTTTATAGGCAGCCAGTGTTTTGAGTTTCTTATACCTTTGAAATAATTTATGAACTGTGAGATTTTTGAAACCCAAATGATTTCCACTCTGCCAAATGTGAAGCCCCTTTCTTCTTGTCTTCAGTGGATATAAGAGAAACCATGCCAGACGTTTGGCTAGGCACTGGGACACAGGTGGTTAAGACTGTTCCGTCCCCAAGGAACTTACATTCCAGTGAATGAGGTCAACATATGAACAGATTTTAAATAGCTTGTATTATGTGCCTTCTGAGAATGTAGCAAAGACCAACATGTCCATCAATCATGGCAGTGGCTCACTGTCCAGGCAGAACTTCTTTAGATGGCCCTCCATGTCTTAACACAATTATCCCACTTCTTTTCAATCATGCATTGTCACCAGATGAAATGTACCCCCCCACACACACACACACACATATTCCTGGATGTTACCAAATAGGTTTGATGTTCTCCCCACAAAGAACCACTGGCCCAAAGTTTAGGCTGTATTAAAAAAATTTTTCGACTATATGAATTTAACCTCAGCAGGATGAATCTATTTTTAAAAGAACACCAGAATATAGAGTAAAAAAAAAAGTAAGTCATTATTGCTGAACTCATTGTCAGCTGTCATTGACCATGACAAATCAAGCCATATCTCTTGAAGGTTACATCCTCTTATCCAGGGTCACTATCTCAACTGTTAATGCATCTGAAAATGCATTAACTGAAAATACTGCAGTCCCCATGATTAACATTTGTATTTATAACCCTCACACCAATCTTGTAAGTCAGGCACTCCTCTTCCATGTTACAGATATAAACACTGAAGCCCAGAAAATTTTTAAATCTGTGATTAGGTTTTCTTCACTGTATTATTTCCAGCCATGCATATCATGTCCTATCTGGAGATTTCAGTAGTGTAGAATAGTAAGTTAATAATAGGATTATGTTTTCAAAGGAGTATTTGACAGCCTGGATTTATCTCGTCGGCAGTTCCTTCCCACTCTAACTTATGTAATTCTGGAGAAGGAAGGTATGCATGTGTTTCCAGCTTCAAGAAAAGTGATAGCAAGAGAACACAGAGCAGAGTTCAAAGAGGAACCTGAAGGGTTCAGAAGGTGGCCCCTAAAAGGTCTGCTGTCATTTTCAGAGTCACCATTTCTCAGTGTAGCTTACTTGAAATGATTTTCTAGAAAATGCATCCATTTTTAAATATAGGTTGGTGAGGGGGCAACTTAAATTTACTTAGACCAATTAGGACATTTCTTTGGATTGCCTGGTATTTTAAATATTCATGTCTCTACTGTTTGTCATTGTATGGAGGAAAAAACGTAGTTGTGTGTTATCTGTTTTTTAAACAGTGTGTGTGGTGTGTATGTGTATGCATACACATAGAAAGAGAGATCTATTTATCTATGTGCGTGCATGCTCAGTCTTTCAGTCTTGCCCGACACTTTGCAACCACATGGATTGTAGCCCATCAGGCTTCTCTGTCCATAGAATTTTCCAGGCAAGAATACTGGAGTCGGTAGCTATTTCTTCATCCAGGGGATCTTCCCAACTCAGGAATCAAACCCACACCTCTTGCCTCTCTTGCATTGGCAGGCAGATTCTTTACCACTGTGCCACCTGGGAAGCATCTATGTATATACATATATATGTATAATTGTGATGGAGTGGTTTTGTTACTACAATGTAAGAACATTGTAGCCCAGGGTACATGTGAGTGGTAAAGTTCAAATATGGCTGCTCTTGACTTCTAGATCTCGCCATATCTCCTATATACTGTGTTTCCTCCAGATGTTTCATCTATATGCTGCCTGACATCTGTTGTTTTCTGAAATGTTTACAGTACCCAAATGTTTATTGCCAAGTAAACAAAGCTGGACTGGAAAAGGTCAGTTTTCATTCCAATCCCAAAGAAAGGCAATGCCCAAGAATGCTCAAACTACCGCACAATTGCACTCATCTCACATGCTAGTAAAGTAATGCTCAAAATTCTCCAAGCCAGGCTTCAGCAATATGTGAACCATGAACTTCCTGATGTTCAAGCTGGTTTTAGAAAAGGCAGAGGAACCAGAGATCAAATTGCCAACATCCACTGGATCATGGAAAAAGCAAGAGAGTTCCAGAAAAACATCTTTTTCTGCTTTATTGACTATACCAAAGCCTTTGACTGTGTAGATCAAAATAAACTGTGGAAAATTCTGAAAGAGATGGGAATACCAGACCACCTGATCTGCCTTTTGAGAAATCTATATGCAGGTCAGGAAGCAATAGTTAGAATTGGACATGGAACAACAGACTGGTTCCAAATAGGAAAAGGAGTACGTCAAGGCTGTATATTGTCACCGTGCTTATTTAACTTATATGTAGAGTACATCATGAGAAACGCTGGGCTGGAAGAAGCACAAGCTGGAATCAAGATTGCCGGGAGAAATATCAATAACCTCAGATATGCAGATGACACCACCCTTATGGCAGAAAGTGAAGAGGAACTCAAAAGCCTCTTGATGAAAGTGAAAGTGGAGAGTGAAAAAGTTGGCTTACAGCTCAACATTCAGAAAACGAAGATCATGGCATCTGGTCCCATCACTTCATTGCAAATAGATGGGGAAACAGTGGAAACAGTGTCAAACTTTATTTTTTTGGGCTCCAAAATCACTGCAGGTGGTGACTGCAGCCATGAAATTAAAAGACACTTACTCCTTGGAAGGAAAGTTATGACCAACCTAGATAGCATAGTCAAAAGCAGAGACATTACTTTGCCAACAAAGGTCCATCTAGTCAAGGCTATGGTTTTTCTGTGGTCATGTATGGTTGTGAGAGTTGGACTGTGAAGAAGGCTGAGTGCCGAAGAATTGATGCTTTTGAACTGTGGTGTTGGAGAAGACTCTTGAGAGTCCCTTGGACTGCAAGGAGATCCAACCAGTCCATTCTGAAGGAGATCAGCCCTGGGATTTCTTTGGAAGGAATGATGCTAAAGCTGAAACTCCAGTACTTTGGCCACCTCATGCGAAGAGTTGACTCATTGGAAAAGACTCTGATGCTGGGAGGGATTGGGGGCAGGAGGAGAAGGGGACGACAGAGGATGAGATGGCTGGATGGCATCACTGATGGCATCACTGACTCGATGGATGTGAATCTGGGTGAACTCCAGGAGTTGGTGATGGACAGGGAGGCCTGGCGTGCGGCGATTCACGGGGTCGCAGAGTCGGACACGACTGAGCGACTGAACTGAACTGAAACAAAGCTGGTGGTTAATTGTCTAAACCTTAGACAAATTTCATCTAGCTAGTTCAATGGCAGGTCAAAAAATATTTTAGAAATGCTAAACAATACAGAAAAATTTATTTTAAAAAAATTGGCAAGATGCTCAGTAAGCATCATTTCCACATTTCCAGACTTATCCTTGACCAACTACAGATGTGATTTTTCCCAGTTATTTTTAACACATCTAAATTGATTTCAACAGTTGCCTCATCTGCAGCCTAAGACTTAGGCATCTTACTTGTTTCTGTACTTATTGGTAGATGTGTCAAAACCAGTATCCAATTATTTGGAAAGAGTGTCATTTTCTGCATAAGCTAGCAACTCACCTAGAAACAGTAACAGCCCTGGTTGTTTCCCTAGGCTTATAACCCTGTAGAGTGCAAGGGCCCAGAAAGGCAGGACTACTCTTCTGCCAACATTTGGATACATAAACAGACCCATCTCAGATCTCTTTATCCCGGGTCTCACTCTGTGTATTGCTTGGCTTTCTTAGAGGGAGAGAGTTACAAGTGCAGAGAGCTGATAGCCTCAGCAGACATGTGGGCCCCCACAGTCCCCAATAAACAAGCTTCTTCCCCTCACACTTCAGCTTCCCTCTTGGTACTGATCAGTGTCAACATGTATCCTTCTTGGGCCTAGATTAAGCAGGTAGTAGAGAGAAGCCCAAAGCTTTCTTTGCATGCCAATTCATAGGCCTTCCAGATAAGTCATTTCACAGTGTGTTTATTATTCAACATGAGTCTGCTTTGAGAAGCACCCAAGGGACAAACCTGAAAGAATTCTGGATATGACCAGGTCTATGTAGCTTTTCTTGTCCCCCACTAAACTGATCAATGCCCCATCTGCATTTTTGTTTGTTTTAAGAACACCAGGTCCCTTTCCTGAAAATCCATTATCACCATTTTCAATTACAAATTCTTCTGTGGTTATGTAAGGTTTCTCTCCTCCAAAAGAATGGATACTAGGATGATGTCTGTTTTTGTTAACTATTGTATTCCTAAGACCTGGCATCTAGTCAGTTCTTACTCGAGATTTGTTGAATAAATGAATGAACCACTTGATTTATTTGACAGTCAAAATCCACTGGATAGCCATCTGTATGTCTTCTTTGGAGAAATGTCTATTTAGTTCTTTGGCCCATTTTTTGATTGGGTTGTTTATTTTTCTGGAATTGAGATGCAGGAGTTGCTTGTATATTTTTGAGATTAGTTGTTTGTCAGTTGCTTCATTTGCTATTATTTTCTCCCATTCTGAAGGCTGTCTTTTCACCTTGCTTATAGTTCCTTTTGTTGTGCAGAAGCTTTTAATTTTAATTAGATCCCATTTGTTTATTTTTGCTTTTATTTTCAATATTCTGGGAGGTGGGTCATAGAGGATCCTGCTGTGATTTGTGTCAGAGAGTGTTTTGCCTATGTTCTCCTCTAAGAGTTTTATAGTTTCTGGTCTTATGTTTAGATCTTTAATCTATTTTGAGTTTATTTTTGTGTATGGTGTTAGAAAGTGTTTCAGTTTCATTCTTTTACAAGTAGTTAACCAGTTTTCCCAGCACCACTTGTTAAAGAGATTGTCTTTTCTCCATTGTATATTCTTGCCTCCTTTGTCAAAGATAAGGTGTCCATAGTTGTGTGGGTTTATCTCTGCACTTTCTATTTTGTTCCATTGATTTATATTTCTGTCTTTGTGCCAGTACCATACTGTCTTGATGACTGTGGCTTTGTAATAGAGCCTGAAGTCAGGCAGGTTGATTCCTCCAGTTCCATTCTTCTTTCTCAAGATTGCTTTGGCTATTCGAGGTTTTTTGTATTTCCATACAAATTGTGAAATTATTTGTTCTAGCTCTGTGAAAAATACCGTTGGTAGCTTGATAGGGATTGCATTGAATCTATAGATTGCTTTGGGTAGTATACTCATTTTCACTATATTGATTCTTCTGATCCATGAACATGGTATATTTCTCCATCTATTAGTGTCCTCTTTGATTTCTTTCACCAGTGTTTTATAGTTTTATATATATATAGGTCTTTAGTTTCTTTCAGATCAGATCAGATCAGTCGCTCAGTCGTGTCCGACTCTTTGCGACCCCATGAATCGCAGCATGCCAGGCCTCCCTGTCCATCACCAACTCCCGGAGTTCACTCAGACTCATGTCCATCGAGTCAGTGATGCCATCCAGCCATCTCATCCTCTGTCGTCCCCTTCTCTTTAGGTAGATATATTCCTAAGTATTTTATTCTTTTTGTTGCAATGGTGAATGAAATTGTTTCCTTAATTTCTCTTTCTATTTTCTCATTATTAGTGTATAGGAATGCAAGGGATTTCTGTGTGTTGATTTTATATCCTGCAACTTTACTATATTCATTGATTAGCTCAAGAAATTTTCTGGTGGAGTCTTTAGGGTTTTCTATGTAGAGGATCATGTCATCTGCAAACAGTGAGAGTTTTACTTCTTTTCCAATTTGGATTCCTTTTATTTCTTTTTCTGCTCTGATTGCTGTGGCCAAAACTTCCAAAACTATGTTGAATAGTAGTGGTGAAAGTGGGCACCCTTGTCTTGTTCCTGACTTTAGGGGAAATGCTTTCAATTTTTCACCATTGAGGATAATCTCCAAAGAAGACATACAGATGGCTAACAAACACTTGAAAAGATGCTCAACATCACTCATTATCAGAGAAATGCAAATCAAAACCACAATGAGGTACCATTTCATGCCAGTCAGAATGGCTGCGATCCAAAAGTCTACAAGCAATAAATTCTGGAGAGGGTGTGGGGGAAAGGGAACCCTCTTACACTGTTGGTGGGAATGCAAACTAGTACAGCCACTATGGAGAACTGTGTGGAGATTCCTTAAAAAACTAGAAATAGAACTGCCATACGACCCAGCAGTCCCACTGCTGGGCATACACACTGAGGAAACCAGAATTGAAAGAGACACGTGTACCCCAATGTTCATCACAGCACTGTTTATAATAGCCAGGACATGGAAGAAACCTAGATGTCCATCAGCAGACGAATGGATAAGAAAGCTGTGGTATATATACACAATGGAGTATTACTCAGCCATTAAAAATAATACATTTGAATCAGTTCTAATGAGGTGGTTGAAACTGGAGCCAATTATACAGAGTGAAGTAAGCCAGAAAGAAAAACACCAATACAGTATACTAACGCATATATATGGAATTTAGAAAGATGGTAACAATAACCCTATATGCTAGACAGCAAAAGAGACACTGATGTATAGAACAGTCTTTTGGACTCTGTGGGAGAGGGAGGAGGGGATGATTTGGGAGAATGGCATTGAAACATGTATAATATCATATAAGAAACGAATCGCCAGTCCAGGTTTGATTCAGGATACAGGATGCTTGGGGCTGGTGCACTGGGACGACCCAGAGGGATGGTATGGGGAGGGAAGTGGGAGGGGGGTTCAGAATTGGGAACACGTGTATACCCGTGGCGGATTCATGTTGATGTATGGCAAAACCAATACAATATTGGAAAGTAATTAGCCTCTAATTAAAATAAATAAATTTAAAAAAAATAAAAATAAACTGTGGGAGGTGATAGATGCAAAAAAAAAAAATCCACTGGATAGTACCAATGGACTTTTCTAGGCTGCTACATATTCAATTATTACATATAGAATATGTGTAAATTCATTGAGAGCTTACTGTGTGTCGAGAACTGAGCAAAGCATTTTATTGAATTAACTCATTTATTCTTGACAAAAATCCTATGAAAATATATGTCACTATTGTTCCTTTTTACAGATGGGAAAACTGAGGCTTAATAAGGTCCCAGAGCTACTTAGAAAGAGTTGAGATTTGAACCCAGGGCTACCTGATTCCAAAGACTGTAGACTGTACTACTAGGTGATACTTTTTTCTCTAAAAGTCTCTATATAAGACCTACCTCACAAGTCCTTGGTAAAGATTAAGTGGAATAATGTTTGTAAAGGTCTTAGCATGGGGCCTGACTTACAGTAGGCACTAGATCAATAGCATCTATTACTAGTAATGTTACTATTATTTCAAGTAATTTATTTAAAACAGTAGTTAATTTTCGTATATTACTATTAACTTGTTCGGAAATGTTTGTGCTGTTTGTAATGAAAAGCTTAGGCTGAATCGATTAGAAACCAGAGCAGGTTATAAGGAGTGTTTTTAGCGTATGATTTACAACAGCATTGCAGCAAGTTACTGAAGACCTTCTTTCCATTCCACAAATGCCAAACAGCCAAGAATACCTCTTTCTTGCCACCAGATTTTGAAATCAATCGTCTGTAACTGAGCTATAGGGAGGAATGCAAGAGATCTTTTTATTTATTTATTTTCATAAGAAACATTTGAAACAAGAAGAGGCAGGAAGCCTCAGTTCCACATCTGAGCAACCGCATAAAGTTCTCTGGGAACAGACTGAAAAAGTGCAGTATGTCAATCATAATCAAATATAACTTAAGAGAAAAAGAAATGAAATCCTACAGCATAAGCCAGATTCTTCGCACATGAAACCAGATGATTGATTGTTACCTACTTTCCATAACAGAACATCCCCACCCTCTGCAGCTTTCTTTCTGCACAGTTCTGATTAGCTGACAGTGTGGCGATAGTGTATGGTCACAGTAGTAATGTAAAACGACCCAGATAGTGCAAGGCAAAGATGAAACCACTGGTGGGCCAAGAATAGGTCTTTGGCTGGTGTGGAGCCTGGCGGGCTATAGTCCAAAGGGTCACAAAGAGTCATCCATGACTGTGTCACACACACACACACACACACACACACATCCCATTTTTAGAACAGAACCCAGCCCACAGTGGGAAAATAATAAGTATTGAACAGATGATTTGAAGAAGGGACAAGTAAAATGAAGGACAAATGAATGAATCCATTGAATTTGGAGTTAGAGCTGAGTTTGGGGCCCAATTCCTCTAATCACTTACCTTCTCTAAGCTTCTTCATCTGTAAAATGGAAAAGCTGATGCTACTTCATAAGGTTGTAGTAAGACTGAACTGAGGTGAGACGTGTGAAGCACATCAACAGCATGCCTGACACATGGTGAGCCCCCCATCACAGCTGGTCTGGAATATAATGAGGTTCAACTTCCAGGAGGAAACACAGACTGTGAAGCTCAACAAACCGTAGTCGCAAGCAAAACTTAGCCAGCTTAGTGACTGAGAGATCTCCAGCAACTGACTTGGTCTCTCAGAACCTCAATTTTCTCATTTGTCAAGTGGAGTCAATAATAGCCACCTTGAAGTGTTATTATGAGAACTAAATGAGCTATACATGGGATACACAGTGTCTGGTACATAGTAACTGCTCTCTAAATGACAGCCATAAGTATGAATACTGCAACTTAATTTTTATTATGAGTAAATAAAATTGTTGGTCTTTAAAAGCAACAGAGTGCTTTTATAATAGATTAGGAACACAGATTCTGGAGCCAAACTCCTTGGGTCTGAATCTTGGCTCTGCATCTTTCAAGCCAGATTTAAGTAATATATCCCATCTGTAAAATGGGACTTTTTACAGTAAAATGGGACACTCCTTGTGTCATCCCATTTCACCAGCCACCACATTGGCACATGTCTTGAGAATAGAGGGGTCACGTCAGACTTTGCCCCTACACTGAAGCTGAAATGTAGCTCCCATTTGGCAGGGCTGTTCTGTGGTCCGTCTCTTCCCTTGACTGCCAGTATCGAAAACCTAAGGCTCCCTTTGGTCATTGGTCTGCCTTCAGACCTCCATCAGACCACTGAGGCAATATTTCAGTCCATCATATCAATCCCTGTAAGAAATCCTATAGGCCAGGACGGATGCAAAAGGCATGCTGGCCTTGTAAAAGCTAAGCTAAAAAATGGCTTCCAGTGCCATCTCAGGTTCAAGTTCCAAGAAAAGTTGTGACATCGGTGACCCAAAACAAAACAAAGGGCATCACTGTCAGTGGAGCCTGAATGTAAATGTGCTTCCACTTGTTAACTGTAGACTGGAGTTAAACGGTCCCATTGCACGTTGACTGTTGAACACTTGAAATGTGGCTGACACCAAAGTAAGATGTACCGTAGGTATCCATTACACACCAGATTTCAAAGACTTAACACCAAAAAAAGTTAAATGTCTTATCTGTAATTTTATAATATATGAAATGATAATATTTTTAAATATTGAGCTATTTTATATTAATACACATAATGTATTACTATAATTGCACCAATCTCTTTTTGCTTTTTTTGGAAAAAAATGTGGTCACTAGTAAACATAAAATTACATATGTGACTCCCAACTCTGGCTCACGTTCTATTTCTATGAGACAGCACTGGGCTAGAATCTCCAGTGTTTCCAGTGTTTCCAGCCCAGGATGGGGCCGTGCAGTTCTTTCAAAACCTCAGGCATTCTCTGCCCCGCTTCTGTCATGTGGGCCACAAGTTATTTACTGTTGTTCTTTAAATTAAATTATTTTTTAACTTCAATAAAATCTATTTTTGAAGAAAACTCTGTACCACTCCTGAATATAGAAGTCTAGTGTTATTTGACATAATTAGAAGATAAACCCAGAAATGAATCAATGGAAAATAAAGAGTACTGTATTCCAGCCAAGTATCATTGTTTGCCTGAAGGCTCTGAGCCTGGGGCCAATTTTCTTTGATAGGTGGATATTAAGTTTATTAAATAGGTATTAGAGACATATTAGCGGCCATCTGAGACTTTCTTCTTTACCATCCATATAGAAAGAGAATTGTGAAGGAGAAATAATTTTTTTCTTTGTGCTGCTGCTGCTGCTGCTGCTAAGTCGCTTTAGTCGTGTCCGACTCTGTGCGACCCCATAGACAGCCTCCTACCAGGCTCCCCCGTCCCTGGGATTCTCCAGGCAAGAACACTGGAGTGGGCTTCCATTTCCTTCTCCAATGCATGAAAGTGAAAAGTGAAAGTGAAGTCGCTCAGTCCTGTCCGACTCTTTGTGACCCTATAATACTGGAATGGGTAGCCTTTCCCTTCTCCAGGGAATCTTCCCAACCCTGGGATCGAACCCAGGTCTCCTGGATTGCAGGCGGGAGATGGTAAAGTTGGATTCTTTACCAACTGAGCCACAAGCATCTTCTGCCATAGCATGTTAAAAACTAGACATTCTCCAGAAGTCAGATGTCATTTTTATTAGTGTTTCAAATGAAATAATGAAATAAACCTGTGAGAGAACAGAAGCTTATCCTATTCAGCCCACCGCTCGACAATTGTCTCTTCAAAGACAAGTCCAAAGCTCTTCCCTGAACGGAGCTTCTCTCATGGTGTTTGATTTTTGTGTTTCCTAATTCACAGATTCATTCTGGGAGTCCTGAAAGCTGACTTAGAAAAGTGAATCCAACTACTCTGAGGATGAGGGTGACTCACTGGATTGCCCAGTTTCTAGTGCAGACTCTCGATGTAGGTGTCAGCCATGGTGAAAAGAGCAACGCTATCAAATAGGATAGATAATTAAGGCATTGGAGTTGACATATTGTGAATATTTGCTAACAGAAGTGTGAAACTGACTATGTTTACCAATGTCCAGTGGAGCTGCAGTGTGCCATCAGCGGGGAGAAATGGAGATAGGTTTTTGTTGTTGATTGTTGTTCAGTCCCTAAGTCACGTCCAATTCTTTGCAACCCCATAGACTTTAACCCGCCAGGCTCCTCTGTCCTTGGGATTCTCCAGGCAGGAATACTGGAGTGAGTTGCTATTTCCTCCTTCAGGGGATCTTCCCAACTCAGGGTTCAAACCTGCATTTCCTGTGTTGCAGGATGATTCTTTACCACTGAGCCGCCAGACAGGTTTACCTGGTTCTAAAATACCCAGTTTTCTGTCACCAAAGATGATTCCCTCTTATATTCCCCAGACTGAGCCAGGACAAGCATCTTTAATAAATTACATTCTAGTACAAATGAGCTTGCTAACAGTAAATTAGGAGAGCTGGGGGCAACAAAAACACACCCAACCAACAAAATGGAAACAAACCACCCAGGCAGCATGTAGCCAGGCTGCTCCCTCTGCTGAGGAAGCTGTTTTCTTGGATCATTGAGCAGATTCTTAACACATGCTGCAGAAACACAACCACATAGCGTGTCCGTGTTCTTTTGGAACAGTGAGACCAGGGGCTCAGAGCAAAATTTATAAACCACTTAATGGACCATGGGCACATCATTCAGCCTTCATGGTCACAGTTTCTTCATCTACAGTATGGAGCTAGTAATGTCTGCGCTGGCTACTTTTTGGGGTCTTATGGGGGCACATACATGCATTGAGAGTTTTGGGGAAACATTAAAGCACCTTTTGAATGGCAACCCCTCCTTTCTATGAGAGGAAATAGCTTGTAAGATAGCTTTTATGTGCATCCTGGTAACTTAATGGTAAATGTTACAAATTTATGTCTTGAGTTTCTTCCATGCATACTTTATCTCTGTTAGATAAACGAGGTGTAGCATTTATCTCCCCTGGCACAGAAGGTTATTTTAGGTGGACCATTAACATGGCATTAAGTAAGATGAGTGAAAAGTTGCTCCATATTTAGTTTAAGCCTTCTAATTAGGTCATGCTAGTATTTCTTTAATATTCTTTTAACACTCATGAATCTCCTTTTTAACAGAGATCCTAGAACCCAAATCCTTGTGCAAACATCCCCAGCTAGAATTTGAAGTATTTTCACTGTATAGCCTTTATGTTTGCTGTTTTCTTCTATCTATAACAATTTGGTTGGTTGAACATTTATTGGACACATATAATTTCCTTCTAAGATAACCTTACTTATGTAAAAAGGATAATTTGCTGTAAATGAAATGTTGAACAATAACACAAGAGGTATGCACATAAAATCAGAATTGTTCAGGTAATACCAAATGACTGAAACTTAGCATCAACTAAGATAGCTATCTACCTAAAATACACTAAAGAAAGCTCATGATATGGCATAGTAGTCAAGTGAGGCACTAGTTATAAGGAAAGCATTTGGCCTGTCTGTTCTTCAGTTTCCTCTTAAAAGCAGGACTAAAAGCAGGGGGAGGGGGAGGAGAGATGGTAGTGTGGGGTGGGGGCAGGGAAGGTTTTGGGATGATTCAAGTGCATTACATTTATTGTGCACTTTATTTCTATTATGATTACATCAGCTCCACCTCAGATCATCAGGTGTCAGATTCTGGAGTTTGGAGATCCCTGGATTAAAAGATGGGAAGAAAGTGGGGGTCAGGTTTGCTCCCAAATCTCTCCCTGAATGTAGCTTCAAACTTAGATTACACCTAAAGTCCAAAAAAAGTTCAGGCTAACTGATACTCGAGTTAGAATTTTGAAATAGTCTCCCAATTGTCACACTTTGCTTAGTTATAGAAAACCTCACTTGAGGCTGCTTTTTTTATTTTTAATAGAAAAACTCCATTCTAAGGACATTTTTTGTTTGGTCTAATTATAAATCCTGGTACAAATAGGGCACCTGAAGTTCTGTCTGGGAGAGCTATTGATATAATCAATCAGTGCCTTGATGACATTGCCATGCTCTTTTTATTTTATCTAATTATAAAATATGTTTAAAAACATACAAGCTTACATACCACCTGGTAAACTCCTATATAAAAGTTTATAGAACCAAATTGGGACCATTTTGTATGTTCATTTATTCTTTCTTTCTTTCATTCTCTCAGCAAATGTTGCTGACACCTCTTCTGCCAAGACCCAACAATAGGCAAGGTAGACAGAGTACCTGCCCTCATGCAGCTGACATCTTGTTGTGGAAAATAGGCAGACATGCACGTTTTCACTTCTCACAACCATCCAATGAGACAGATACTGTTGTTAGCCCAATTCACAGAGGGCAAAATTCAGGCTTCAAGTAAGTCAAAACATCAGGATTCAGTCCCAGGTCAATCTGAAGACAGACTCTGAGCTTATAATTAATATTGAGATACTTTATACAACATACTGATCCCTATTTAGGAAATGGTACTGGGGGGAAAGGGTTGGATTAGCTCCCCAAAATAACTCCAAGGACATAGGTCCTGACTTCAGCCAGAAAGTTTATATCAAAAGCGATTCATTACTACTTTTTAACTTTCTTAATGCACTTGTTTTAAATTAAAAAATAAATGTTCCTGGGACTTCTCTGGTGGTCCAGTGGCTAAGACTTGTGCTCCCAATGCAGGGGCCCAGCTTCCATCCAGGTCAGGAAAGTAGATCCCACACACTGCAACTAAAAGTTGGCATACCACAACTAAGAGCCTGCACAGTCAAATAAAATTTTTTTGTAAAGAAAGAAGATTAAAAAAAAAAAAAAAAAGTCGGGTATTCCTTAAAGCAGACATGAAAACCTATATAGGATAGTCAAGCTCTCAGGTTCTGGAAGCAGACAGCCAGGCTTAGAATCCTGGCTCCCCCACTTACTAACTCTTGACTCTGAGAATTTTATTTAACTTTCTGGGCCTCAGTTTCCTCAACTGTAAAATGAGGACAGAATTAGCATCTATTTCATAGGTCTGTTGTCAGGATTAAATGAATTAATACACGTACACTTGGAATTAATACATGTAAACTTGGAATCACATGATAACTGCTCAGTAAATTTTAGGTAGTATTACTGTTATTTTAATGCATAAGTCTAAAAACTTTATTATTTTCTACAA
This sequence comes from Bubalus kerabau, assembly GCF_029407905.1. Classification (NCBI taxonomy): domain Eukaryota; kingdom Metazoa; phylum Chordata; class Mammalia; order Artiodactyla; family Bovidae; genus Bubalus; species Bubalus kerabau. The sequence goes on along the minus strand of NC_073643.1, from coordinate 39,524,595 downwards.
TTTCCAACTGAGAGTTTTCACATGACTCTGTTCTTCAGCATTTCCCTATCCTGACAGCCTTTTTAAAAGTCTGTTTCTTGCATAGCACAGGGAGCTCAACTTGGTGCTCTGTGGCAACCTAGACTGGTGGGATGAGATGGAGATAGGAGGTTCAAGAGGGACGGAATATATGTATACATATAGCTGATTCACTTCATTGTACAGCAGAAACTAACACAACATTTTAAAGCAATTATACTCCAATAAAACTCTATTTCTATTTATGATGAGCATAATGCCAGCTACTGTCTTGGAATTACAGAGTGTCTGTGACCACTAATAAATATGTAATGTCAAGAGAGCGAAGTCCATATTTTACATTTGTAAACCCTTGTAAGACCTGGTACATGACTCAAAAATTATTGTTTGAATAAATGGAGGAGTACTTGAATAAAGGTACCAGATTGAACATGAAGAGAAGTTGTACTTGATACAGTCAGTCTGGCTTATTTATTTATAACTGTTCCTCCAATTTCTAATTCAAACCCCCAATCCTTGAGTTTCTCTATTCCAAATGTTCTTTCTGATTTGAAACACCTATAGATACTGTATTTGTTTGCCTTTTTGTTTATACCCCCATCTCTTTCCAGAAACAACTTCAAGTGACTTAGAAGGACATATGAAACTCAGGATGAAATTAATTAAAAATGAGATGGAAAGAAGACAGGAAAGGCAGGATGGGTATATAAAACACAGTTCAGAATGGGGTTTAAATAGCCAGGCTTTATTTAAAAAAAAAAAAAAGCACATTATAAGTGGGTAACAAATTGGCCCTAAGTTTTCTAAAGGCAACATGAAATGGTCAATTGGTGAGTTACATAATTTACAATGACCCCTAGATGGAAAGAGACCAGTTGCTCAGAAGATTCGGTCTTAGCAGTGGGCCCTCTCTAAAAGCCACACCTAACAAATATCCACAACAGCATCTTTAGAGTGTAAGTGCTCCTCAGGATCTTGATGGAAAGTAATTCAGTCACAGCAAGAGGGAAGGCTAACCAGAGTAAGTGATATCACCATGGCCTCAGATAGGAAAGAAACAGGTTTTCTACTTGAGGCGTTTATCATTTAAAATAATTCCTGTTGCTATATTAAATATACTATTTTCCTTCCCAGGTCAGTGTTTTGTTATGTAGGTAAATAGGATGCAACATCTTTCTAGTAGACAAACATAAATACAGTAAATCTGAGCAATTGTCTTATGTTAGAACATGATCTGCTAAAGTCTTGGGAGTGCCTCCCAGTCCCACCCTCTTTAGAGAGGGAGGGTCACAAGGAAGGTTATGACAAGTAGCCCCCGCATCATCAGAAACACAGTAATCATTCATCAATGTTACTATTATTATTTATTTTCTAGAAATTAATATCACAAAACTATTATTCATTTTTCAGCATGGTTCCAATGCTATGGGATCTTGGAATTTTTCAAAAGGCAAACCAATTGATTTGTTTCTAGAACTCACTTTTCTCTTCCTATTTTATCTTTCTGTTTGTTCCTGTAGGACTTCATCGTCACTGTAGTCTTTTCGTTCTTGTGGTTGGTGGGTTCATCAGCTTGGGCAAAAGGACTGTCTGATGTCAAGGTCGCTACAGATCCCAAAGAAGTATTGTTACTGATGTCAGCTTGCAAACAGCCATCCAACAAATGCACAGCTGTCCACAGTCCTGTGATGTCCAGCCTAAACACTTCTGTGGTATGTTTCCCTCTCAGATCTTTTTTTGCCAATCATGGGAATCAGAAAAGTGTCCCAGGAGTCATCTGGGAAATGTTTTGCCTCTGAATGGAGTCCAGTCTAAAAGGTGATAGTTCACTCTATGGCCTAGATGATCCTTTGGCCTTCAAGTTTTCTATTGTCAGAACCCATAGACTTTAATGTGTCCAATTACAGAGTTCTTAACAAGAGCCCGGCAGGTTCGGGCAGCTTTTGCTTGGATGACGGTCAAGTCAGAATTCTAAGGCAGAAGCAGATATAAAATCTGAACTTTAAGACTGAAGTCTGCCAGAAGTTAAAAGGAATATTTGATAGAAGCCACACATAGAATATACCCAGTTGATTGTCTAAAGAAAAATATGCAGACACAGTAGGGTACAGATAGAAATCAGAGAATAAAAAATATCTGTAATAGTTATGGTAATTTTTTAATCTTCTCCATGCTCTTGGTTTAGTTGCTTGATAACTTCAGAAAAGCAGTGCTGTATTAGTTGAACAAAGTCCAGTATTATCATCAAGTATATGATTCTTGCCAGGAGACAGGACATCTGACAGATAGCAGAGCCACTAAATTGGATTCTTATTTCATGAGTGTAAGAACTTGTGTTATTCCAAAAAAGGAAACTATATCTGAGAGACAGAAGCTATAATGACAGCAAAAAGTAGTAGTTACAAAGAATAGAAGGGCCAGCAGTGTTCAATGAAGGACTGACATTCTTTAGCAACCTTTAAAAAATAATTCTCTTTCCCTCAAGGTTAACTTATGTTTCTACAGCTTTCTGGAATTTAAGAAGGCATATGAAAAGGGAAAAAGATTGGCTCATTGGCTGCTGATGATTTGACTGTGAATCTTGCCTTAGTAATAAGATAATAACATTGAAATAAACTATTATTAGGATCTCACAGTAATTTTTACCTATTTCTAGCCACACTTGTAGGTGAATACTTTGAGGTATATGTTAAAATATATTTTACTACTGTTTCTATAGTTTGTTTACAGGCAGTGCTTACTGAAAATTATTATAACCCTGATCTCGGAATCTAAGAGAGCAAAGATGAAATCCTTCAGTATGTTTGTTAGTTCTTTTAGTAAATGATGACATCCTCCATAGTCCATTTAATCCCGCTTCTGATGTCTTTTCCAACAAGGCGTTGCAAGTTTTGAATGAGAAACAACGTGACATACGTCTTAAAAACCAAAAGAATAATGGATGGAAAGCAGATCGCGTCACGTGTGTGGAGGGGTGGGTCTGGTGCTGTTGTGAGTTATCCATATGTTATCCATGTCAGTGTCCTCCAGTTCCTCGTGGCAGAAAACTCCACCTAAACTGGCTAAACCAAAACAATCTCCTGATCGGTAAAGTCTGTTCTTTGTAGCCCAATTCCGGTACCAGTGTCTATATGAGGTGTAATGATTGGGTTGCAAGTAACAGAAAGTGACAAATCATCCATAATTTCTACTTCTGTTTCTCCACCAATGCAATCTTGATACATCTTGTCAGATCATCTAAATGTCCTCTCCCATTCTTTCTCATGCTGTGTAGTCTCTTTCAGCCTCTTTCTGTTGTCCCACATCTAGGCTAGAATAAAAATACCGACTCTGATTTCAGTTGCAACAAAATGGCAAGGAAAGACTCAAGGGCCCATGTGCCCCTAAAATGTGCCAGCCACGAAGTCTGTGATACATCTGTGATGATAATAGAGTAAGACACCTATTACAATGGTGATAGACGTCTACCTCTATGAAGTAAGAATAAGACATCACCACTCCTTAAATAGGCCCATGGCAATGCCTTGTTTACATGCTTACTTTAAAGCTGCATTCCCCTGATTTCTAGGTTCTTTTCAGGCATCCCTGTTTTAGAAATGAAGTAGAATCAGGGAAAGGGAGTGATCAAAGAATAGAAAACAGATAAAATTATAGTCCTGGGTAGAACCATCCCTTCATATCTGAAAAGATTCCACGATAGTTTTTTCTGTTCATATCAAACTACATTTTCAGAGGTGTAATTTAATCAAGATCTCCCCCTTGAGGGAAAATACCCTTATTGTACACATGGTTAAAAGGTCCTGTGTGTAAATTAGATTGTGTCAGTGATTACCTAATTCATTTTGATCATGCATCTATTATACTATAAATACCTTATTTATGTCTTGTATCTCCCTTAGCAAGGAGCCTAGAGCATGGCACACAATGTTAAATAAATCTCAGCTAACATTAAAGGAAGAAAAAAGGATGGGATGGGGAGAGGGATGGAGGGAGGGATGGAAGGAGGGAAGGGAGGAGGGTGAGAGGAACGTAAGGAAGTCTGGATAAACTAATTTTCAGTGAGATCTTTTAGGAAGCGGTATCTTTTGTTTAGTTTTTTAAGATTTGACTGTCCAATCATATTTTTAAAATAGTGCCATCAGTTTATTTTATTTCATTTTTGGCCACGCCACACGGCACTTGAGATCTTCGTTCCCTGACCAGGAATCGAACCCACAACCCCCTGTAGTGGAAGCACTGGAAATGGGAAGTTCCTAACTACTGGACTGCCAGAGAAGCCCCTAGATGCTCAGTTTTGATCTTGATACCTTAAGAACATGGCCTCATTATCAAAAAGCCTGCTTCAGTATATGTCTCAGGAAGAGTCAAATGAATACAATTCATGGAAATATTTTAGAAAGTGATTCAAAGCATAATTTACAGATCAGTGTCCAGCACAGTCTAGCTGCTTTACATACGCCCTGTTTGATCCTCAAACTATCCACCAAGGAAGGAATAATTGTCTTCATTTCATAGGATTTTATAAATGCTGAAGTTCAGAGGCTACTGCCTTGTCTGAACTCATAAAGCAAAAAGTTGCAGAGCCCAGGCCATTCACATTCCATTCAGATTCCATTCAGATTCCTTTCAGGCCATTCAGATTCCATTCAGATTCAGATGGCTCCAAGGCTGAGATTCAAATAATATGCCCTGATCCACCTGCTGCTAAAATAATGAAGCTTGGAGCTGGTGTTCCAAGCTCCCAAGATCCCTCATCTTCACTCCCTAACCCACTACTTCCATCCCCAGGTCACTCTGTGGTGTCCCACCATCCAGCAATTAAGGGATAAATTACTTTGATACAGCAAAGAACTTCTGGAAGCCCACTCCAGAGCTGTGACTGCTGCCCAAGTTCATTCTGATTGGTCAGCATCCTGCTGGGATGATTACTTAATATACTTTAATGTCATCACAGCTTTGTGTCACATACTCTCATTGTCTGTCTCTAAGAGGGGGCTGCTAAAACTGGCTGCGCTTAATTCGCAGTCAACTGATCCACTTTGGAAGAGGCTGCAAAACAACTGTTCTCTTTGGGCCTCTTACAGTAGCAAACAGCTCAGTTTCCCTAAAACACTTAGGACCCAGGGAAGTGACACCCAGTCCTCTGGCTCACCAAGGACATGCTTCTGGAGAGTGAGAGGAGTTCCCATAGGCAAGTCTCACATTCAGTTATTGAGAAAACATTTCATACTTCTCTGAAACCTGGACTTCAGAGTATTGTTTGGGCATTCACTTCTGACTGTGAGAGGCACAGAATATACAACTATTCAAAGAAGCACAACTGTGTACACTGCCATGCATGTGCTTGTCTGTGTACCACCTATACCATTGCTTCCTCCATGCTTTTTAAGTTGACTCATTTTATTTCTGACATTTCAATAAATGCGAAAGTAGTATCTCTAGCATTGAAGTAAAGGTTACCTTATAAGTTAATGGTCCATCATTAAAATGAAAATAACCCCACATCCCCTAAAGATATTTTACACCATTTTACATCATTTGGGGAGATAGTGGTGGATTAGGTAGAGGCTCAGACTCTGGAAAGTCCCATGAATGGAGGAGCCTGGTGGGCTGCAGTCCATGGGGTCTCTAAGAGTCAGACACAACTGAGCAACTTCACTTTCACTTCTCACTTTCATGCATTGGAGAAGGAAATGGCAACCCACTCCAGTGTTCTTGCCTGGAGAATCCCAGGGACGGGGGAGCCTGGTGGGCTGTCATCTATGGGGTCTCACAGAGTTGGACACGACTGAAGCGACTTAGCAGCAGCAGCAGCAGCAGCAGACTGTGGAGTCAGGTAGAACAGGTCTTATCCAAGGTCTGCTACTAACCAGTCACGTGGCCATAAAAAAGCTCCTTATCTTTGCTGCACCTGTTTTCACGTCTTTAATATGAGTGTAATAGCACCTTCCATGACTAAATGAATAGACACACATAAAGCCCTTCTGTTGTTGTTCACTCACTAAGTTGTGTCCAACTCTTTGTGACCCCATGGACTGCAGCATGCCAGGCTTCACTGTCCTTCACTCTCTCATAAAGTTTGCTCACACTCATGTCCACAGAGTCAGTGATGCCATCCAACCATCTCATCCTCTGTCTGCCTAACACATAGTAAGCTTTCATGAAAGGTCATATATTCTAAATGAAACAGTGACTTCAACACCAGAAACTGGAAGAAGCCTCTGCATGGAGATGAAAAGTGACCTTTTGCATTTGAGGGATTTTTCTGAAATTGAGATTTTTCTGAGCTTTCTCTCCAGTCTATCCACTCACTTGCTTTGATCCTCCTTCAGGTCTTTGGATTCTTGAACTTTATCCTCTGGGCTGGAAACATCTGGTTTGTTTTCAAGGAGACCGGCTGGCATTCCTCGAGCCAGAGATATCTTTCAGACCCCATGGAGAAGCACTCCAGTAGCTACAACCGAGGCGGGTACAACCAAGACAGCTATGGGTCGAGCAGTGGGTACAACCAGCAGGCGAGTTTGGGGCCATCCTCAGATGAATTTGGCCAACAGTCTGCTGCCCCTGCTTCTTTTACCAATCAGATGTAACAGGGTAGTTTTGGCATTCGTCTGAAGATTGTTTCTCCCCATTCTATGCCAGTGGCAGGAGAATTTTTTAAGAGTTTCAATCAATTATTAATGTGGAGAGTGTTGAATGTAAATCAGAGATCTGTCGTCCTCATTAAAGCAGAAAGGCCTGGGTCGTGATAAATGGTACTTAAAGATGACATGAGAAGATATATTATTCATTACAGATGGCTAATTGGAGAGTACCTTGTTATATACACATACTTTTATGGTTGTTTTGTATGCGTGTTGAGATAGTGGAACCATTTTGTAGCTTAAAGTCTCTAGTATGTAATATGCATAAAGTAAATTAAATAGCATTGAATTTTCTTATGCTTTTTGATGTGAAAAATGTTTTAATGATTTCTCTAAGACAATTTGGTGCATCACAATGTGCATGTATTATTATTTTTTAGTTGCAGGCCCTGTAGGATTGTGAAGTCTCTAAGTATTGGTTTCAGACAATTATTCTGTATTTTTTTTAATTTGATGAATCAATGCTCATATGATTTAGTGCATGAAAGCATTTTCTTACAAAATGAACATTTCAACTGTATGAAAATTTTCCAGTTTGCATCACGAATTTGTTAAATGGACGTTTAAAGAAATATATTCACTACATTGTATATTTGCAGGTTTGTCTCTCTGGGTTTATCTAACCCTGAATTCATTGTGAGTAAGGTTTGGAGTTTTTTTCCTCTGTGATTAGCAGATATTCAATGTTGTAGATGATGACTGCCTGATATTTATTCTATTTAGTTAGCTAAATATTTACATTCTTGTAACTTTCTATGGTGTTTTGTGGCTTTTATTCTATGGGCCATGAACAATGGGCCCACTAGCTGTGAGTGTTGGTGGAGTGCTGTTTCCTTAGAATGATGGAGATGTGGGTGTCAGACACCACAGTCAAGATATTGTGCTGACATATTAGTTTATCAAGGATATTCTGGAGAACCTAGAACACGAGCTAAATGTTTAAATCCTACTTATTTGTAAAGTTAATTAAGCCCTAGATCCAATTACTAAGAATTCTCAAGTCTCAGCTCAACTTACAAAGTCTGATTTGTATGTTACCCATAAATTAAAAATGACTTCCACGAAGCAGTCTGTCATCTCATTAAATATTCTGCAGGATGTATGCATTATCAATCTTTGCCTCTTTGTTTTAACTCATTGGAAACACCAAGGCCCCACAGTGAAGGCAAGCTGAGCATCTGTATCTCCAGATGAAAGTCGTTATTGATGTATAAACTCATTGTGTGATCTGTGATGTTGGAAACATTTTAGTCCAAAAGAGCCGTGTGTCCTAGATGATATCTGTAAACTGTTTCTGGATCCTGTTGGATAAATCTGTATGTGATATCTCTTTGACCTTAATAAAGTTATTGCATACAATGCTGGCTGGAAAATGGAGAATTACAGCAGTAGAACCTGCTCTACCATGTCCGACACTCAGCGACCCCATGGACTGCAGCCTACCAGGCTCCTCTGTCCATAGGATTTTCCAGGCAAGAGTACTGGAATGGGGTGCCATTGCCTTCTCTGGAACAATAAGAGAACAAATGGTAAATGCACAGTCTGTCCAGTCTCTCACCCTGTCCTTATTTTGTGAGCTCAGGGCTATTCATTCATTGATTCTGTCGTTCTAGGACCTCCTGTATACACTCTTCTATACAAAGCATTGGGGATAGGATAGAAATACAGATGCATGCCCCAATTCAGGAAGCTTACACTCTGTTTGGGGTGTAAATAGAGTGAAATAATCACACAGAGAGTGTGTAATCACACATAGAGTAAAATCCTCACACATCATCTACACTGTGTGTGAGAAAGAAAGGCTCAGGATTCCACAAGAATGCTTATCAGAGGGACTTGAGCTGCTTAGGGGAAAGTGAACAAGCTTGAACTGCCTCAAGACAGTAAAGTTTCATGAGGACAAGGTGCGAGGAAGAGTATCCCGGGCAGAGAGTAGCCTTACGGAACTCTCAGATGGCAGGAGGCAGGATGGATTTTTAGAGCGAGACGTGTGAGGGGGGCTTGGAGAGGGGTGTAGCTGCTGATGGGTAGAAGGCAGCGGGAAATCCCACCTGGGGGCCATGATCAAGAATTCTGTCTTTATCCTAAAGAAGCTAAGGGGAAGCACTGAAGTATTTAAGCAGAGGAAGGACACAATGAGTTGTTGTTTTGTGTTTTTTTTTTAATTCGGATTTAGTTGCTTTACAATTTATTTAGTCTCTGTGCTCAGTTGTGTCCGACTCTTTGCAACCCTTTAGACTGTAGTCTGCCAGGCTCCTCTGTTCATGGGATTTCTCAGGCAAGAATACTGAAGTGGGTAGCCATTTCCTCCTCTAGTGGATCTTCCCGACCCAGGGATCCAACCTGCATCTCCTGTGTTCCTGCATTGCAGGGGTATTCTTGACCTGCTATTGTGTTCGCTCCTGCTGTACAGCAAAGTGAATCAGTTATATGTATACACATATCCCCTCTTTGTTAGTTCAGAGCATTGCGTAGAGTTCCCTATGCTATACAGTAGGTTCTTATTAGAACCTATTTTTTACAAAGTAGTGTATATGTGTGTATATTAGAACCTATTTTTCACCCAGTACTGTATATATGTCAATCCCAGTCTTGGTTACTCTAGGATAGAGCAGAGGACATCCTGCAGATAGGAAATAGCCTTGACCTAGCACCCATTCAGAGAAGGCAATGGCACCCCACTCCAGTACTCTTGCCTGGAAAATCCCATGGACGGAGGAGCTTGGTGGGCTACAGTCCACGGGGTCGCACAGAGTCGGACACAACTGAAGCGACTTAGCAGCAGCAGCACCCATTAGGCAGTGGGCTAGGAGAATGGCATGAATTCTCCCCACATCCACCTCTGATTTCCTGAAAGAGAAGCTCGATTGGACTGCTTTCTTCAGCTCTGTCCAGAGGGACAGAGTGACCTCTGATTCTTACACTTCCATGAATTCTCCAAAGTGGAGAAATCCTCAGAACCAGCCTTTGTTGTTCATGTTGTTTTACCAACCTCAACAGTCCCAAAATACACTGGGGCACTGATCAATGGAAAGCACTGCCTGCCCTGGTCCAGGTAGAGACATGCTTCCAGAGTCCACTGCAGATTTACAGTAAAATGCTGCTGTAATCCAGCGGGGATTTCATTAAGCTGATTTTATTCCTTCTGGCTTTAAGAAAAGAGCAGTTAGATCTGGCCTTTTAAAAGGAGAATAATCAGTGTGGTAGGAGACCTCAGGTCTCCAGTAGAGCTCATTTGGCATAGCAGTGTCTCTGCTCACCTGCTGTATTTCAAGATGTGACTGCACATTCCTGAGCTTTCATTTCCTTGAGAGGAGGTAACGCATCCAAGTAAAAAGGCTGGGCTCTGAGATCCCGCCACCTGCTGTCTACTCACCTGTCCTTTTCTTCTGTACCTTCTCCAAAGCCTGAGGACTTATCTGAAGCCACAACCTGAAGGCATGTGCTTCATTTGACTCTCCATAGAGATGCTGGGTCTCTTATAGATATAAGGGTACCTTTTGGCAGAACCATTTACCAATATGAATAAAATCAACTGAATTCATTGAATAAGTTAATTAAGTCATGAAAAACTGTGAACAGTCTAGTTGAATGAAGAATTATTTTTTAACATGCTTGACTTGGGGTCTAAGGCTTTGCTGGCTTTTCAGGCTTAGTTGAATCCTCTTCAGAGCCCATTGGCAGCAGGTACTTCTAAGAATAACCCTGGTTCCTCCTGACCCCCTGAACCTCCATGAATCGTGGACTGCTGTGCTGTTAGTTGCACCGCTCAGTCGTGTCTGACTCTTTGTGACCCGCACGGACTCTAGCCCATCAGGCTCCTCTGTCTATGGGATTCTCCAGGCAAAAAAACTGGCGTGGGTTGCCAGTTGCTTCTCCAGGGAATCTTCCCAACCCAGGGATTGAACCTGGGTGTCCCACATTGCAGGTAGATTCTTTACCATCTGAGCCACGAGAGACGCCATGGACTTTGGACATTAAAAGGCCAAGATGAAGATAAAAGACTTCCTGAAAGTCCTGTGTTGCTGTGGAAAATATTTTAAGTCAAGTGGAGTATTTTCCTTAAAGGGCCAGGCCCCCTGGTTTATCAAACAAAACTCTTGACGGAGGTTGTAATGAGTCAGATATGTTTCCTGGTGGCTGAAAAAGGATTTGCCTTTGAGCCTCTGCTATTTTATTCATATTTTCATTACCTGATCTCTTGGGGCTTAAGAATCTAATTGGCTTATGCTGTGAACTAGACTCACTGGCTCATACGAACTCAAGTCATCTCCTTGCTTACTAGGAACAATTTCATGTAACATTGCTTATTTTGGTGAACGAGACAAAAACAAAAATACAAACTCAGTAGTTCTCCTTATTTCGAGTATTTTCCCTTCTTGCCTGTGAACTGACATTTCTCCTGGATGTTTTCTCCCCTGGTCTCTTCAGACTTTCAGGTCTCTTCTGATTGATTTCCACTGTCATGGTCCTTCTAGAACGTGATACATTCCTTAGCTTACATGTTGTCCTGAGTGTCGCTGCTCTTTTATTTTTTACAAGTCGGTTGTTAATTTTTCACTCTCTGAGCTCTTAAACCTTCCATGAAAATTTCACAGTGAGTAATGACATATGTTTCCACAGAACTTGGCAGCATGGAGGCACACACTCACTAGGAAAGTGTTTTCAAGCACAGCTGTCTCAAATGAGACCTGAGGTTCATATCTGTGTCTTAGGAGCTAAGACCTAGGTTGCTTCTTAGGCACTGATAGATGATGTCATTAGCTTTATCAATGTTATTTGATTGTGTAAACTCCAGCAGCAAGTGTAAGCATCGGTCTGTAGTCAGATAGACCTGAACTCCTTTCTTGGTTCTATCACTGAAACCAGGCTGTGTGACCCTGGGAAAGTGCCCCAACATCCCTGAGCCTCAGACTGTGATCCCTACAACTGGAGATAAGGATATCTATCTCTATGTGTTTTCTCTGAAGGCTGAAACAAGTTACCACAACTTAGTAGCATATAAAACACAAATTTATTATCATATTATTTTGAAGGATAGAGAAACCCAATAGAGGTCTCCTTGAGCTAAAATCAAAAGGTTGACAGGATTCTGTTCCCTGCTGGAGGCCCCAGGAGAGAACTCATTTCCTGTCTCTTCCATCTCTTAGAAGCCATTGCTGATGGTCCTCTTTCTCCATCTTCACAGCCAGTGGCAGCAGGTCAAGTTCATGTTGCATCGCTCTGACCTCCTCTTGGCACCCCTCTCTTTCACTTTTAAGGAAGTTTGTGATTGCAATGGACCAACCTGGGTAATCCAGGATAATCTCCTGACTTTAAGGTCAACTGATTAGCAAATGTATTTCCATCAGCAGCCTCAGTTCCCTTTGCCACAAAAGCTAACATATCCATAGGTTCCAGGGATTAGAATTTGGGAATCTTGGGGGTAGTGAGGAGAGTAGCATTCTACCTACCACACTGTGCCACCAGTATAGAGTAAAATGATATAATGTAAGCAAATTTCATAGCAACTCTGCCTAGTCAGAGTGCTCAGAAGCTGATAATAATGATTAAAACTGATAGTTGTTCCAATCAATAGCCTTAACTGTGAGAAAATGACCCAACCTATAGCACTAATATGGGGTGAACAATGGCTTGTCAGTGCTCATGTATAGAGAGACCAACTTTGACAGCACTCCCAGTCAGGTAGACAATGTTTATCACATTCCCTGCTAAAGTGCCCGAAGAAATTAAAATGCATCATTTACTGTTGGACTCTTGAGGTACCAAAGGTTCTTTCAGTCCAGTGGATGACTGGAGAAACAACTGAATAAATACAGTGCGCCTCAATGTACTTGCAGCCCAGTGGGAAGGATTACATAGAGACCTGAAATTACCTTATGTATTCATTTGTTTACTTGTACTTTAAATCTCTCCCGCTTGAATATAAACTTCATTAAGGGCTGAAACTTTGTTTACCAGATTGTGCCCACCTGTGTCTTCAACACCTGAAACAGTGGCTGGAATATACTAGGCACTCAATAAATACTGGTTGAACAAATATGTGATACGTTATACAGACTCTTATGTTAAAGATTGTTCATAAAATATGTAAACTTACAGATGATAAAACATATCGACTTGCCAGGGATGAAAAAGAATCTTAACTCTCCTTTGAAATATGCCCAGCATATTCACAGATAGCTCACCGTGAGCCCCAGAAAGGGCTCCCTGAAACCCTTGACCTGTATTGACTCATGTTACCCTGTTTGTAGCACCCCCAGATCACAAGCCGGGAAAGGCCTGAAGCCCACATGTGAAGCACTATCCATTGCATCATCCTGTCCCTCTGCAGCTCTTGCCCCCCATTAAGTAACAAGTATGGAGAAGGCAATGGCATCCCACTCCAGTACTTTTGCCTAGAAAATCCCATGGACGAAGGAGCCTGGTAGGCTGCAGTCCATGGGGTCGCTAGAGTCGGCCCGACTGAGCGACTTCACTTTCACTTTTCACTTTCATGCATTGGAGAAGGAAATGGCAACCCACTCCAGTGTTCTTGCCTGGAGAATCCTGGGGACGGGGGAGCCTGGTGGGCTGCCGACTATGGGTCGCACAGAGTCGGACATGACTGAAGCAACTTAGCAACAGCAAGTAACAAGTAAGCAAATTGCAGGTATTGATAAGCCACAGAGGAGATGAAAATGAGGGATGGAATAGAAGATTCCTGGAAGGGTGAGACATTTATCAATATATGAAAACTATAGGTGACCACAAAAGGCCCATTGAAGCATATTTTGTTAAGGAGATTAGAACCCTCCAGATAGATTCTTCAGTGTATTAATATCTTCTGGGCTCAACATTGGCTATCTCTGTTTACAACTTGGTTATCTTTATTTGTATGTATCCAATTTCAAACATGCTACTTGGAAACAAGAATCTCTTCTAATTCATGCAACTATAAAGAAATGGTCCCCAAATGTGTTCCTTTCGAAAAGTAACACTTGTCCTAAATTATATATTTGAAAAGAAGCAATCTCAGAGAATATGAAGAGATAGGAATTCTTGCTGATCAGTGGTATTGGTGACACTCAGGTGGAAGTTAACTGGGGTTTCAGCTCATTTTTATTGGGTATTATTTTTAGGTCTACTCTGTGCTCTGTTAATCCTACAAAGGGCCTAGCAACTTAAAATTGGTAGTGGGATTTTCTCAAGCAGAGGTGCCATGTAACAATTTATCATCATGACAGGTGTTAGGAGTTCAAGGCAACTTGCTGATACCCCACTTCCCAAAGTCAGAGCCAGGAGGAGATAGATTTTGTTACGGAAATTAGAACCCTCCAAATAGATTCTTCAGTGTATTAATATCTCTACTGGGCTCAAGACTGTCTATTTCTGTTTACAACTTGGTTATGCTTATTTGTATCTGTACAATTTCAAACATGCCACTAGGAAGACATATTGCCAGCTGTTTCAAGTTTTTAAAGGGAAGTTTTATCAGAACCATATATTTAAACCCCTATACACACTACAGTGAGAATGTAATCTAAAATAGAATAAAACAAAAGTGCTAAAAGAAAATAGATCTTGCTGGGATTCTGGGAACCCAAGTCTCTCCAGGTTAAATCACATTCTCTTCAGCACAGAAGCAGCAGTAGAGATTTATATCATATTCTATTTTACTTCTTCAGTGCAGATTAGTCTCAAACTCTGACACCAGGCTAGAAAAAAACTTTCACTGAATTTGAAAAGTCACGTGCTGGAGACATAAGCTAAGAAAAATAAAGGTCTGAATGAAGGCCAAGCCCTCTAGTTCCCTGGGGGAAGACAGGAATAGATAAGTAAGCTATTATAGATAAAGTGGATAAACACCAGCGTCCTACTATATAGCACAGAGAACTAATATCCTGGGATAAACTGATGAAAAAGAATACTTAAAAAGAATGCGTGTGTGTATATATATGGATAACTGAATCACTTTGCTGTACAGCAGAAATTGACACAACATTGTAAATCAACTGTACTTCAATTTTTTTTAAGTGGGGGAAAAAAAAATAAAGGAAACAGGAGAGGACAGTCTAGATCCCCGTCAGGACATTAGCAAAGGCTCAAAACACTCCCATTTATTGAGCTGAGCAATTCTATGACTTCTCCCACTCTCAGAAACACAGAAAGTGGCTTGTTAGAAATCAGGCAGCACACAGCCTCCAAAAGATCCACAGTAGGGACAGAAAGGGGGAAACATCAGTCTGTCATGTCTCCCTGGGTCCCTGGTTTTATAGTTCAGGATTTATGTCCTCGTTTATTCTATAGCTGGTCCGCTAAAGGATGTGAGACAGTCTCAATTCTCTATGAGAACCACACATGCAATTTTTCTGAAACAAACAAACAAACAAAAATTCAGACATTCTAACTAATTCAGATGGAGGTGGCTATAAGGGAAAGGAAGAGAAAAACACAGGGTAAATGTGGCACAGAAATAGCAAGGAAAATTTCACTATATGCCTTGATATGTTTAGTTTAAAGCCTGAAAATGGGATACTTATTCAAAAATAAGTTAAAAGTTTGAATGTATATCATTAAACACTTTGAGATGACTTCAAAAGCCAGCCTTTTCCTCACATAAGTTACCATCTCAGGAAAATGCAAGCAAGCATTTCATCTTCAGGGTGAACAATCCTTCAGTCTTTCTGTCAAACCTCTTGAAACATATTTTCTGGAGCTGAGCCTTCTCGCCTGATTTCTTCCCCCTGTGGGCATTAAAATCCTAAATTAAGAACCTGAGGATTAACCAAAGAGATTAGAAACCCTCTTCATCAGTGAGGGATTTCCAACAATCACAGAGCTTAAAATCTTGTTTAATTAAAATCTGTGTTAATTGACAGGATAATAAGCATTGATTTTACATGTGTGTGTCAGCCACATCACAGCAATTACCTGGCATGTTTTATTCATGTGGGGGCCACAGACTGCTCCAGTGCCACCAGAACCAATCCCCCCTCCCCAACCTTAAGCACACATCAGAAAGGTCTGCAAAATGACAGTCGCCAGTGGAAAATGAAAGGTTCTCGCTCTTTCTCCCATTACATTGTAAGATAATTAAAGCCCAGACCAATAAAATGTCCAGCATTCTTATTCTGAAATTCAATTTCCACTACATCAGGACAAGCAGTTAAATGCTTTAAGCCATCTGCTGGCAGCTTCACCAGCCAGGCCCATAGCTAAGCCACACTTTTTTTTTTTTCATGTGGTTTTGCCAACAGTGACCAGCCAAAGAGAAGAAAAGAGTCTGACAAGGGAGCCCCTTGTACTGTCAGCAGTCTAGGGGCCCCAGTGCCTGCTGGCTTCTGGATAACAAATCCAAAAGAACCATTTGATTGAAAACAAACCAAAAAGATATCATGTAAAATATGTAGCATATGAGGGTCAAATTCTGCTATGTACTAATAGTACTTTCAGGACGCTTGAACCTCTCCCCATCTGCGGGAGTGTGTGCTGGCTGTCAGCATGAAGGTTTAGTGGCAAGGTCCCATTAGAAAGATAGGACCATCTCAATGCAGGCCATTATGAGATTGCAACAGCACAGACATACACACAAAAAAAAGTTAACAAAATGTAGATATAAAAGTTATTAGACGGGCAAGATAAATGAGGAACCATCTACACAGTATGTGGAAGCAGCAGGGATACTGACCAGAATGCACGGAATTCCATCAGTGTGGGTGCCACTATAGGCTGGGAAGCATGGGAAGGGTGTGTAAACTGTAGGTTTCAAGTCCGAGAACAGGATCCTTCGGTAAGTTACTTAACCACTCTGAGCCTGTTCATAATTAGTCTGCAAGTATTAAAATCAGCTAATGTTTCTAAAATTACTCAGGGACTTCCATTTCTGGAAGGATAGAGTAGACATATCTTCCCTAATCCTCCTGCTTAGCACAACTGAAAACCCTGGACATTATACATAAAACAAACAAGTCTAATAAATGGACAGAACAGAGACTGTGAGGGACTTCAGGACACAAACCACAAGCCACCGAATTCCCTAGGGTTTCTTTTTCCCTCATATATCCCACGCTAGGTGCCACCCACCCAAAACACCAAGGGCACAGATAGTAAGAGCCCCAACTAAAGCTTATCCTCTCTATACACAAAGGGACAGGGAAAAGACAGCCTAGCCCGACAGAAAACATTTAGAAAATAACTATTATTCTGCAGCCAAGCACCATTACAACTATGCCCCACTCACACCCACACCAACAAAGATCAGGTGATGAACTTAGACTCCCTCCCTCTCCAAGCTGTAATGAGGGTCCCCAACCACCGCATCAGGGCATGTCAGAGGACGCTGAGGAGTAGGTCAGGACCTTGATCCTCCACAGGCTGTAATAACTCCTCTTACCTGCCGTGGTGTTGGTTGGTTGAGACAGTGTAGGAACCCTGGGCTTGTGCCTCACCTGGAGTCCTGAGGCGCCCTCCCCTTGCCTACTAAGAGAATTTGTTGCCAGCAGATCTGCTTTGAAAAAGAGTTAAAGGAAGCTCTCTAAACATCATGTATTCTGTATTTGACATTTTTATCTTATTTATTGTGTGTTTTCCTACTAGAATGTGTGCTGTTAGGAGGCCAGGGCTCTTTGTTATGTTTTTTCACTCTTGTGTCTTCATTACTTTTAATAGTGTCAGACTAACAGATCAGATCAGTCACTCAGTCGTGTCCGACTCTTTGTGACCCCATGAATCGCAGCACGCCAGGCCTCCCCGTCCATCACCAACTCCCGGAGTTCACTCAGACTCATGCCCATCGAGTCAGTGATGCCATCCAGCCATCTCATCCTCTGTCGTCCCCTTCTCCTCCTGCCCCCAATCCCTCCCAGCATCAGAGTCTTTTCCAATGAGTCAACTCTTCGCATGAGGTGGCCAAAGTACTGGAGTTTCAGCTTTAGCATCATTCCTTCCAAAGAACACCCAGGGCTGATCTCCTTCAGAATGGGCTGGTTGGATCTCCTTGCAGTCCAAGGGACTCTCAAGAGTCTTCTCCAACACCACAGTTCAAAAGCATCAATTCTTCGGTGCTCAGCCTTCTTCACAGTCCAACTCTCACATCCATACATGACCACAGGAAAAACCATAGCCTTGACTAGACAAACCTTTAGGGCTCAGTAAATATTTGGGGAATGAATTGCAAGTTAATTTTTCTGTGTGTATTGCACAGTGCTTAGTTATAAAGGTAAGTTAATGACACTTCTATTCCATATTATTATGAAGATATGAGTATATACACAGCTTTCCTAGGATATATAAAGAACTCCTACAATGCAAAAAGAGAGAGAGAAAGACAACAACCACCCGACTTAAAATTAAGCAAAGAACTAGAATAAATACTTCTAAGAAAATATGCAAATGCCCAATAGACACATGAAAAGGCATTTAACATCACGTACTTAAGGAAATGCAAACTGAAACCACAATGAGATAAACTTCATTAAAATGACTACTATCAAAAAAAAAGAAACAGTGGGGCGGGAGGAGAAAAGAAAGTATTGGCAATGATGTGGACAATAGAAACACTTGTGAACTGTTGGTAAAAACATAAAATGGTGCAGCTGTCATGAAAAACAGTATGGTATTTCCTCAGAAAGAGTTTGGTGGCTTCTCAAAGAATTGAACATGGAATTACCATATGCCCCAGCAATTTCCCTCCTGCTTATAAATCCCTAAACAGTTGAAAACGAGGACTCAGGCATGTATTTGTACACCATATTCAAAGCAGCATTATTCACAACAGCTGAAAGGGAGAAGCCCCTCAAGCATCCACTGGTGGGTGCATGGGTAAACGAAAGGTGGTATATACTTACAGTGAGGGAAAGGGGAAGTGGGCAGGTATTGCTCAAGGGGGAGAGTTTCATGTTGTAAGATGAAAAGAGTTCTGGAGATGGATGGTGGTGCCGGTTGCATAAGAATGTAAATACACTTAGTGCCACTAAACTGTACGTTGTAAATTATTAACATGGTGAATTTTATGTTAGTGCATTTTACCATAATTTTATAAAATAAAAACATACCTCCGTAGATAACTAATGAGAACCTACTGTAGAGCACAGGAGACTCTACTCAGTGCTCTGTGGTGACTAAATGGGAAGGAAATCCAAAAAAAGAGGGGATATATGTATACACAGCTAATTCACTTTGCTGTACATCAAAAACTAGCACAACATTGTAGAGCAGCTATACTGCAGTAACATTTTTTAAAGAAATAAGTGAGATAGATTAAATTTTAAAATAAATAAAAAAGTACCTTGCACCATATCAACAACATAGTAAAGACTCATTAAATGGTAGAGTACAGAGATGGAATGTAAAGTTAATAGCAGAACCACCTGTGTTTCTTGTCTATAATTATGGCTAACAAAAGAAGATCTGGCTATAGAAGTAGGTCTCTCAGTTTTCTTGTACCAGCTTGGCAAATTCAACCAAGAAAAAGGAGGGTGTCAAAGGCTGCAATGATTTTTCCATCTCAAAGTTAGATTGCTATTGCCTGGTTACATAACACACTGTCTCAGCAGGAAAGAAAGTAAGTTGCTGGTCTCCTTTTACTGCAGAAAAAAGAACAGAGCTAGCTATAGAATAACAGAATTGGATTAGGCCTTGAAAAAAAATCAATATCTGTTTTCCCAGTGCCCGAGGCCTAACTCTGTAGTTTATTTAACAGAGTTTGTGACAACAAAATTGAAGAAGAACTCAGTAAACTAAATTATTCCCATCAAGTTCCTATTGAAAAGGAAAGGAGCATCTTTACTAACAGAAGTGATGACACATTTAGTTGAAGGAGTAAGTTCTTAAGAATGAGAGTCTTATTAAAAAAAAAAAAAAAAAGAATGAGAGTCTTCTTGCCTAGTGGGAGAAGTGACAGTGCTCGAAGATAAGAGCCGAGCACCAGCACTCAATGCCAATGTTCCCTTAGCTGGGGGACCGCAGTGGTGTGTGAATAAAGAGTACCATCAATGCCCTTCTCGAAAGTGGCTGCAAACAGAGGCCATCCAAGTCTCCTGAACCCCATCTTTCTCGAATAACTCATTTACCAAACACTTTAATGAACTTTATTAGAGTAGAATTTTGTTTATGTATACACCCAGGTGACTCCCTCCCAGATCAAGATATTAAATATTTTCATTATCCCTGAAAGTCCCCTCAAGCTATTAAACAATCACTGTCCCTTTCAGAGGATAGCCACTATTTTATGTTTTAAATAAACAGTTCTCTATGTTTTAACTTTTATATTTTTGTATAATTTTAATTATAATTACCACAATTAATCATTATATTAGTATATTAATTATTATGTTATAATAATATAGTATTAATTATTATAATTATTATAGTTAATTTTGTATAATTTTTAAAGGCCACTTTACATTTATAGTTATTACAAAATCTTGGCTATATTCCCCCTGTTGTACAGTACATCCTTGAGCCTGTCTTACTGCCATTAGTTTGTGCCTCCCACTCCCCCACGCATATATTTTAACTTCTGTCACCATAGATTTGTTTTTCTTGTTCTTGAGCGTCATACAAATGGAATCCTACGGCATATATGTTCTTCTTGTGTCTGGCTTCTTTATTCAGTATGCGGTTCTTGTGCATATTTGTAGTTTGTTCTCTTTTTATTAATGAGTAGTATTCCAAAGAAGAAAACCCAGTAGCCAGTAAGCACTCAGTATTATTTGTCATCAAGGAAATGCAAATTGAAAGTTGCGAAAGAAATAAATTTTAAAAAGACTGGCTATGCCAGGTGTTGTTGAGGATGTAGAAAAACCAAAACTCTTGGTGGTGGAAGTGTAAAAGGAAACAATTTCTTTGGAAAAGTATTGGGTAGTTTCTAAGAAAATTAAACATAATCTATCCTATGACTAGGAATTATATACCTATACTCCACTCATATACCTGGAGGAATGAGAGTGTATGTGCACAAAAATACTCTTATAAAAATGTTTATGGCAGCTTTATTCATAATAGTCCAAGACTGGAAACAACCCAGATACTCATCAGTTGGACAAATTGTGATATACACTGATGAATCATTTTTAAGGGCCTAATTTGCCTAAGTGCAAAACACACTCTGTCTTTGTCATTTTTTCTTTCACTGGGCTTGACACCCTCTCCCTGGGGATTTCATTTGATTCTCAGGTTCCTGAGAATGAAGCAAGGAGAGAGCAAGTAACACTGTGGACCTCCCAGTACCAGATACCTGGTACTGCTGCTTTCCCCAGCAGACATCACATTCCAGATTCTGGGTCACACAGTCATTAAGAGATGTCCAATTTCATAAACATTTCCTGAACATGATACTAGACCCTGAGAGGTAGATACAATGATAATTAAGACATAGTCCCTGTCCAGGGAAGCGTGGTGGGGAGCATGATTCCAGTTCTTATTAGCTGTGTGCCCTCAGCAAGCCCTGATCTCCTCATCCATGTAAGGCACTGCACAATGCAAGCCATAATCTGCCAAAGAGCGTTCTAAGAGATGCATGGGAAGTGCAGAGCACAACGTCTGGCACTTACAAGGTTTTAAATCAATGTTATTTATTACTTTTATTGTTCTATTGTACTGTTATTACATTTGTTCACAATTTAGTGAGGAGGAGAGACATCAACTAATTACAAAGACCATTAGAGACATTTGAATAGAGGTAAACTGAGCTTTGGGGATACAGAGAGAAAGAAGCTAATATGTGCTAGAAAATTCTGGTAATATGTCTTATAGGATTTATAGAGAGTTGGGTGTCAGCTCAGGAAACAAGATCTGCAGCTCTAACATTAATGATGAAATAATACAGTGAGAGGCAACATGATATAATAAAAAGAACATCAAGACTGAAACCCTCCTGCCTTAAGTTTGAATCTAAGCCCATCCATTTATTAACCAGAGGATTTTGGACAAGTCATTTAACCCCTCTGAGCTTCAATTCTGTCACTTATAAATGATGACAATTCCTATTCCTAATGGTTATTGAGGATAAAAAATGTATTTATCACACACTTAAGGCAATACCAGTTACTCACTACACAAATTTTCACAGTCGCATTAACTGAGTGAGAAATTAAGGTCCCACACACTGCTCTTCCTAGAGTGAGGCTTTGGGTTCTTTTCCAAACGGCCACAGCAGTGACCACCCTGGGGCATTTGCTTATCGTCCTGACTTTTACAGTGATTATGAGACTCAGGGACTCTAGCAGCCCGTTCAGCCAGGAAAATGCACACCTGAATAAAAACTGTGTGTGCTCCAAGAGGTTCTGAAACTCCCAGAATGTAATCCCTGGAGTTGCTGAACTTCCAGAGCCCCCAGTGAAGAAGTGACCCCCTGAAAAGACCATAAGCTGAACCATCCAAGGCAAATGTCTTAGAACCTGACTTCCATGACTTCCTATTTAATTGGGGCTCAATAAGGAACAGGAGAATGGAACAAAGTGTGAGAGCAAAACTGGTTAAAAAAAAAAAAAACACTCTCCTGTGATTACATTTTTTTCTCACTCAGGGAGTTTACCAAACATCAGCACCATTTATAAAGTGCTAATCTGCTGACGCAGCCGCTGAGCCCCATGGCCACAGCCATCAGGCAGGTGGTCTGGGGCGCTACTCATTAAGTCCTCATGGAGTCGTTTGTCAAACTCCTGCTTACCAGCCACACTTTTCCTTTCTTCGAGCTGTACCTACTTCAACACACTCAAATGCCATCCTTGTATGCCAAAGGGTCCAACTGGCCATGGGAAGTTTTGTAAATGTTTTTTTTTTCTCCAGATGTTTTGACACTATGTGCAAATAGCCTAAATGCTCCACGATATTGTGAGATTCGAGTCAAGGAAAGAAGATATCTTATCACCTGAACTGTCTGTAGATACTGCTATGTTTTGTTTGTTTTGAGAATCCTAAGTTTGATTCAGTCCTGAGAAGAAAGTTATCAATAAGCCTGATTCCCAGTACTTGGCCTCCATCAGCACCATTGTCATGGTCATTGTCATCGTGCTTCTTGCCCATTCATTTGCCCTCCCCTCCTATTCCAGTCTCTGCCCTTCTCTCTGCTCCCAGGAGGCTAATTCCTCAGACTCCACCTTCCAGGCTTCCTTCCTACTGGTTTCCTGATTGGTTTGGTCACTGGGAGACAGAGGCTGGAGATGAGAGAGTGCAGTGGGAGGTGGGGGGGGGGGGGAATATTTCTTCCCTGTTCTCTCCCTGCTTTGCCTGATTTGCAGCCATGGCTGCCTCCCTTCAACCAAGCATTCTGTCCAATGG
Organism: Bubalus kerabau; assembly: GCF_029407905.1. Lineage (NCBI taxonomy): Eukaryota > Metazoa > Chordata > Mammalia > Artiodactyla > Bovidae > Bubalus > Bubalus kerabau. The sequence goes on along the minus strand of NC_073643.1, from coordinate 39,501,670 downwards.
CCCCTGCTCCAGGAATCTGGCTGTGCCTTGGCTCCATCATCCTGTGTTCCTCTCTTTGCCCCTGTAAGATAAGGGTGGTAAGCCTCCCGTTGTTTCTAGTCTCTGGGTGCCTCGATACCCATGTTTATCTTCCTAACCAAGTCATCCCTTCATGGGTGTCTCTGGTCCTGCCAGGACCATGATGATACATCATCTTCATGTCATCTTCTCTGTGACTATTATTTATGGATTGTTCCTCATGTATCAGACGCTGCTCTATCCAGAAGGTAAGTATTATTTTACAAATGAGAAGATAGACTTAGCCATCTGAAAGATCTTATCCCGGGTAACACAGCTAGTAAGTGGCAGAGTCGGAATTCAAACTATTCTAGAGTCTCTTTTTAAACCACTGCCAACAGTTCTCCAATACAGTCCACGTCAGAATCTTCCAGCGTGTTTGCTACAAATCCAGATTCTCAAAAACCTTCTCAGAGCTCTCTGCTGAGGAAACCAGCTGTCTGTTTTAATGTGGGCAGTGAAGCTGGCATGGGGTCATCACCTAAACCAACGGAGCTAATCACATAGGTTAACTGACAACCAGTGGAGCAGGCTGGCATTAAAACTCTGACCAGCATGGGCAGCAGTAATCAGGGAGGCCAATCAGACTCTCTCTCCCTCCGCTCTTTAATTGAAAAATGCTAAGGAAATTAGTCAAGAGGTAGAGGGATCAAGCAGAGAAGGCAATGGCACCCCACTCCAATACTCTTGCCTGGAAAATCCCATGGACGGAGCTGCAGTCCATGGGGTTGCGAAGAGTTGGACACGACTGAGCAACTTCACTTTCACTTTTCACTTTCATGCATTGGAGAAGGAAATGGCAACCCACTCCAGTGTTCTTGCCTGGAGAATCCCAGGGACGGGGGAACCTGGTGGGCTGTCGTCTATGGGGTCACACAGAGTCAGACACGACTGAAGCGACTTAGCAGCAGCAGCAGCAGCAGAGGAACAAGAGAGAAAAAAAAAAACATAAAGAGAAACAGGCAGTGAGTGAGTGGCATGGCCATAAGGGGGAGCAGTGACTAGTGATGCAGTAATGGCAGCAGTGTCCCTGGAGCCAAGAGGAAGCCGTAATAATGACTATTCTTAGCCTCTTTTGAGATCTAACTCCTCTCACCCATCAACTTACCAGTGATCTCAGTAATTGCTGGTCATGTCTTCCCTGACCCAGACTCATTTGACTGAGTTGACATCCCCCAGCTTTTACAGAAGGAGCTCTAAGCTAACACAAGTGAAATAGCCTCCCTACTGAGCTTCCTGAATTGTCTCTGTTCGTTTCTCTAAACCATTATGCACAATGAAGCCAGAATGATGTGTCCAAAATGTAAATCTAAATTTATCAGCTTCTTTGCTTAAAGCTCACAAAGGGTTTTCTAGTCTCTTGACATAAGGTGAAAATTCCCTACCGTAATCTGTCACTTCCTGTGTAATCTAGCAGCCATGCCTTCTCTTCATCCTTACCTGGAGCCTCTCTCCCTGTCAGCTTCTTTGGTACAGCCATTGTCGCATTTGTTCAGTCCTTCCTGATCACCACCATCGTTCCTGCCAATGGGTTTAGCACAGGCTCCCCTGTCTGTCTATAGCATGGATCCCCTGCCCTTTGTCCTATGCTTAGTCGCTCAGTCATGTCTAACTCTTTGCTACCCCATGGACTGTAGCCTGCCAGGCTCCTCTGTCTATGGGATTCTCCAGGTCAAAATACTGGCGTAAGTTACCATGTCCTCCTCCTCACTCCTACTTGGCATCAACCATCAGTTCCTCAGGGCTGCCTCCCTGACTTCCCTGACTGATGCCAATCTCACAGAATCCCGGATGCACAGTAATGTTATATGTGTGACTTCTTGTGTGTTACCTGGTTAATATCAGTCTTTCCCACTAAGCTCCCTGAGATCAAGATCCATGTCTGAATTTTCTCATTATTGGGTCCCCAGGACCTTGCAGGGTGGCTGGCCCACTGCAGGCACTCAAATATTTGTTGACTGCATGCATGGTTTAATGTCTGTTAACAAATAAACAATAGAATACAGCTCTTCTACAGGAGCCACTGTTTAGTTGTCATGGAGTGAAGGACACTGGCAACAGTGGCCAAGCAACTGTTGCTTAGGAAGGGCCAACACACAACAGGAGACCAGAGTATGTGTGGCTGCGTGCACAGTACTCAGGACCAAGCACTCCGCTTGGAAGGGGAGCCCAATCCTCCTGCAGCCCCAACATCTACTTTAGCACCTAAGAACATGCCCAAAAGGTCAGTTGATTCTCCTTTATTGAGTTTCACTTAGGCTTGCAGGTATATTTCCAAAGAGTTATGTCCATGACGTGGTAGCCAAGATCATGCAAGCGTGGTGCTTATTACCCACTTCAATACATCTGTAAATTGAGTTGGAAAATTAAAGGGAACAAATTTGTAGTGTTGATTGCAAACTGAAAAGGTGATAAAATTAACACAAATGTCTTTGATTGCCTCTTGGAAAACATTCGTAAATCAAAATTGGTAATGATTTTGCTGTATGACATATTGTTTCAAGTATCCATGAGAGAAGGAAATGATTTCAGATCATTCAAATCTATAGAATTATGGGTAATAAATGAAAAAATATCTTCTTTATGTAATTCCCTTAGGGAACCCACTTTAGTTGAAAAAAATTTTGAACAATTAATGGGTGGCAGGTATTCCACAGGGCCAAGGGTAGAAGATATGGAGAATCTGCAGAACTCTTTGTTTTCAAGGGCCTCAGAAGGCAATGGCACCCTATTCCAATACTCTTGCCTGGAAAATCCCATGAACGGAGGAGCCTGGTGGGCTGCAGTCCATGGGGTCGCTAAGAGTCGGACATGACTGAGCGACTTCACTTTCACTTTTCACTTTCACGCATTGGAGAAGGAAATGGCAACCCATTCCAGTGTTCTTGCCTGGAGAATCCGAGGGACGGGGGAGCCTGGTGGGCTGCCATCTATGGGGTCACATAGAGTCGGACATGACTGAAGCGACTTAGCAGCAGCAGCAGCAGCACAGACTTATGGAGGAGATCTTGACAAAAAAAAAATAATAATAACACGAGCCATATTGCAAGTGTATGTTGTACAAAGTATACATAGAATGATGGTCACATATCTTATGAAGGGGATAATGATGGTGCAGAGTTTTTAGAAAATCAAGAGTAGAAAATCTTGGAGGGTCTTCTCTGGTGGTCCAGTGGTTGAGACTGCCTTTCAATGCAGGGGGTGCCAGTTCGACCCGTGGTCAGGGGGCTAAGATCCCACAAGTCTTGTGGCCCAAAAAACCAAAACATAAAATAGAAATGATATTATAACTAATTCAATAAAGACTTTAAAAATTCTCCGCAGTAAAATAAATTATAAAAAAAGAAGAGTATCTCATAGAGAAGACCATAAAAATTCCAAGATATTAGAGTCCAGCTTCCTAACTTTATAAGTCAGAAAATTGAGGCCTCAAGGGTCACAGTCTCATGACTACTTACTGCCAAATTCCTTTCAAACCCTTAAGTTTTACAGAAAAGAAGTTATATTTTTTTTTCTTTTTCATGTGACAGTTCAGAGTAGGGATTCCAAGTCTGTGGCAGTTTTACTCCATGCCACCATGTAGGGCCCCAGGCTGATGTGGCTTCAAGATGAGGCTTCCAGGGTGCTCCTGATAATTTCTGTGTTAATTGGCTAGAAACAGGAAAGGGCACAGAAGAGCCTGAATAGAAGGTGGTCAGTTCTCTTTTTTCATCAGAGGGCATTTGCTCACATGTTTACAAGACTACACAAAAGACTAGGCTATGTAGGCCAGCCATCACCAAGTACTTCTTAACCATGTGACAGGGGAGAAAGGATTTTGAAAGACAGGCAGGTGCTTCGTCAGAACGCTCAGTGCAAATTTACTGAAAATAATCTTTAAATCATTGTATTACCTTACTTTTGATGCTGATATCAATACCCAAACTCCCTGAATCATTATGTTTCTTTTGTTTTGTTGGCAGCATTTCAATATCCAAACAGCTGGCTTCAATAAAAGGTAAGGCCTGGGGTGATGGAGATGTATGTGTTGCTTCTCTACCAGGAGAGCATGCCAAGGGTTAAAATTAATAGGGCAGTGATATAAGAAAACTTACAGATAAAGCATCAAACATTTATAATGTCCTTTTTAAACATTTGGGAACTGAGGTCCAGTGACAGGAATTAACTCACCCAAATTTAAAGGCTGAGCTATAATAGGTATATGGATCCGTGACTCCTAATTTAGTGTTCATCCCACGTGGCCAGATGGCCCTCCATAGGTGGCATCCGCAGTGTGTCCAGAGCAAGACCATCAGCCTCTGACGCATGAATGTTCAGTGGTACTCAGGACAAAGTCAATCCCCAACTGCCTCTGTTGATTGAGCAAAATATAGTGTGCCAAACTCCTGAGGTGTAAACATTTGCCTTTAGAATTTCACTTTATAGGTAAACTATCTTTAGAGAGAACAATATTGTCATGGAAATAACAATGAAAGAAAAGATGCACTCATATAGTTGGATCATTATCTTATTCCAAAACATGTGGTTTGTTTACAGAATAACAAGTACAGCTGGATCCCACTATATTGTAGTTATTTTCCCTCTTAGATGGCTGTTCTATTTTTCCAAAGGAGACACTTGATATTTTTATTTAAATAAATCTTCATCTTGACAAAAATATTGTTTTTACACCATTGTAGCACAAGTTATCCATGATTTCTGTTTCACAACTTCAGGCACTTTGATAATTGTCAGTGACAAAATATCATGTCCATGACATGATGAATGTACATGACATTTCTCACATAACAACCCCCTCTGGGAGATTGAGGGGGGATCATAATTCTATCATCCACACTGCCCTCCAACACACACTCACACACACACACACATATACACACACATCATTCCTAGTATCAGACTCCTTACATTAGACCATTGGGTCACATTTATTCTCATGCTTTAAGAAAACACAGGATAAATAGGGTTCATCTTGCCAGAATTTGTTTTATTCATTGGTAATTTTAAGTTTTATTCGGGGAAATAAGACAGGGCTAGATCATGGAATAGAAGTCAGCACCAATCCACATTTTCTCTTCCTGCTACTTATGTCCTTGACCTTTTGGGGGAGGTAGATGGAATGACGGTTGAACACATATTTGCCTCTGGCATCCAAAGTAGATTTAGAGTCGAAAATTTGAGAAGTGCTTGAGTATTGGGAAAACTATTGATCTGGCAAGAAAAGAACAGAGATCAGTTTTTAGTTCTCCCATATACAACTGATGCAAACTTAAACAAGCCACTTTTCTCCTGCAGATCTTCTTCATTTGCAAAATAATAGTAGGAGTTCTAAACTAAGGGCATTCTGATCCCTTGTAGAAATGAGAGTTGTGTTTCTACTACACTAAAATATCAGGAACTCACTAAATGAAATATTTCATGTTTAGGGTTCCACGTTCCAGAGCAGCTGAGGCTAAAGAGGCAGGGATGGTTCTCAAGTTCAAGTCAGTTCAGTCTGGCACACATGTGCTAAGGCCTACAACATGCTAGGGCCTGGGAATGACTGCAAGATAAATAAGATGCAATGACTGCCCTCAGGGAACATATACTCTAAAGCTGCACTGTCCAATATGATACCCACTAGCCACCTGGATATGGAACACTTGAAATGCAATTAGTTTGAATAGAAATGTGCTATAAGTGTAAATTACATATCAGATGTAAGAGACTTAGTAGGGAAAAAAGTGTAACATCTGAATACTTTGTTCATGTTGATCACAGGCTGAAGTTATATTTTGACATATTGGGTTAAATAATATATTTTAAAACTAATTTTATCTGTTCTATTGTAATGTTTCTAATGCAGCTACTTAGAAAATTTTTAATTATAATTGGGGCTTGTATTATATGTCTTTTGGACAGCACTGATGTAGAAGGAAATTGAGACCGATGAACAGAGTGTTTCAATGTGAGGGTTCAGACAAGTTTATGTTTAGGGAAGTAGAGCGCAAAGGAGGGGCATGTAGCCCAATTCCAGGGTTTGAGAATACACTGCCTGGAAAACAATGTCTAGAGACTGTATGCATCATGGTGAGGGGCCAGACTGCTGTGTGACCTGAGCAAGCTGCTTAACCTCTCTGTGCTTCAGTTTCCACATGTATAAAGCAGAGATGATACTGGGGCCACCTGAGAGGATGGACAGATGTAAAGATTAAATGAGTCAAATCATATAGGTCCCATAAAGGAGTGGCTGGCATATAGAGCATGGAATTCATAATCATTCATTACTATTGTCCTTCAGAACTCAAACTCCAGGATTGTTCTTTTAATATTGCTTACTCCTCTCTCCCCAGAACTAGAACAGAGCCTGGCAGTAAGAACCTGTTGGGAAGATAGGGTTATAAGAAACTACGGGCAGATTAGTATCATTAAAGGGTAAAAAGTGAGATGGAAACTAACAGGAGAGATGGGCATGAGTGCCTGGTTTAACACCCTCTCCACCACCTCCACTCCAAAGGCAAGAGCTGATAAAAGACGCCAAAAAACAAACGTCGAGCCTTTGCATTTTTAATAGCACTTCACCCTTCACAATATGCTTTCACATATTCGCTCACAACTCAGTGAGGCCGACAGGACAGGAATCAGGAGGCAACATGCTGAGTATTACTAAGGAAAGAACTCAACCATAAAAACAGGAAACCAGAACGCCTTGCAAAGTATCACCAGTATTGGTAGGATAACTGGAGCGCCTTGTTATCTTTTATTTTTAATGTTTTTCTTGTTCTGTTTTTACCACGAGCATATGTTATTTTGCAGTTAGGGGGAAATCCATGCTGTGTTTAAAAGAATGGAGGAGAAGGGAAAGAAGTGGGCTACTCCAGATGGAGTCTCCCTCTCAAATGCAGGCAGACCTGAACTTCGTCAGAGGATTGGGAAGTGTCTGGTTTCCACACCCTCTGTGACGATGCTCTTAGAAGGACTTATTCCAAACTGGCAGATCTTTCTGTGGCCTTTGAAGGCAGACAGACTTTGAAATCTTGCCCCTGCCACTCCTGAGCAGTGTGACCTTAGATTCTTAATCTCTCCATATGTCAGTGTCCAATAAGCAAAATTGAGACGCAAATAGCACCTACCTTTATGGCTTTACAAAGCATTAAATAAGATTATGTTAGAAAGACATCTGGCACATAGTAAACAAGAAAAGTGCCCGTCATTATTTTCAAGCTCACTCACAGCTTGGAAATTCACCCACTGCCTGCCAGAAGGGCACATTCAGGAGAGGAAGAGGTTATTGTGTCCCCTGGGAAGTCTCAGACCCAGTAGAACAGCTCGTATTAAAGCCCTCTCTAGTTATTATGAGTTATTAATAAAAAACTCAACTGGCAAAAATTACAGAAGGGATATTTACCTCTTAAGGAATTCAAATGTTTCCTCTAAACAATTTGTTTGTTAAAAATAAGACTATTTATACACAGAGTTTATTTTTTAGCCACTTAAATTCAAGGTTACCATCGTCCAGCTCCCCACCCACTCAAACACATACACCTCTGCTGAGGAAAGGCAGACATGAGCTACAAGAAATATGCCATCTCCTTTGTGTGTTGATGAGCAGGAAAATCTTGGGTAACTGAGGACAATCTGAGTTTTAAATACGGGTTTCAAGATGTGGCAGAAGTGAAGGGAAGAGGTGAATAAGGATGGGAGGAGAACGAGCTCAACATAGAGCCCAAAGACACAGAGAACTTTCTGAGACTGGAATAGTAGGCTAGATGAAGGGCCAGCCACTGGATGAGCAGACAGAAGCCGTAGGTCAGAATGAGACTGAGGATCAGAAGCCAAAGAGGAAATCAAGGCAGAAGAGGCTGAGGATACAGATTCCACAGACATTTATTGAATAAATATTTGTGAAGCACTTCCTGTATGCTAGGCACTGCTCTTAGTGCTGAAGATTCCACAGGCAAAACATCCCTGTCTTCACGAGGCTTATGTTTTCAACATGAAATCAGAAGCCCTGTCACTTAGTCGTGTGTCCTCAGCAAGATCAGATCCTGTCTTCATCTATAAAATGGTATAATGAATGGAAGGACATACTGTGTTCATGGGTTGAAAGTGTCAACCTCATGAAGACATCAGTTCTCCCCAAGTTGCTCTCTAAGTTCAATGAAATACCACAATATTCAGGTTTTTTAGAAAACAGATAAGCTTATTCTAAACTTTATGTGGAAAAGAGAAAGCCCTAAAATAGCTAAAATAATTTTGGAAGAGAAGACAGTGGGAGGAATCTTCAGTGTCAAGGCTTACAAGATAGCTACAGGAATCAAAATAGTATGAGGCTGACAGAGGAATAAATACACAGTTAAGTGAAACAGAATAAGGGACCTAGAAATTGACTCACGCTAATATGCTCAACTGATTGTCGACCAAAATGTGAAAATAATTCAACAAAGTAAGGATAGAGATTTTAAGAGTTGGTACTGAAACAACTGGTCATCCACAGGTTACAAAAAATACACCGCTACCCAAGTCTCATATCTTACACACAAATTAACTGAACATGGATCATGGATTTAAATGTAGAACACAAAATTATACAATGTTTAATTATACCTAGGGCAAAATCTTTCATAAGAGGAAAAACTGATAAATTTGTCTTGATAAAAATGAAAAAACTTCTCCTTCACAAAAGACTCCATTGGAGAATAAAAACACAATATAATGGCAGGGAGAAAATATTTGCATATCACATATCCTAGAAAAGACTTGTATCCTGAAAAATTTTAAACTCTCCAACCTCAAAAAAAAAAAAGTTTTTAATTCATTTAGAAAGTGAGTAAAATCCATGAACAGATCTGAACAGATAAATGTTTCACTGAGGAAGATATACAGATGGCAAATAAGCACATGAAAAGACGTTCAGCATCATTAGCCATTAGGAAATACAATTTAAAACCACAGTGAGACGTCACTATGCACATATCAGCATGGCTAAAATAATAAAGAGTGACAACCCTGAATGCTGGCAAAGATAAAGGAAAGCTGGAGCTCTCATACATTGCTGTGTGTGTGCTTGGTCGCTCCGTTTTGTCTGACTCTTTGTGACCACATGGGCTATATATAGACCACCAGACTCCTCTGTCCATGGGGATTCTCCAGGGGATCTTCCCAACCCAGGGATCAAGGCCAGGTCTCCCAACATTGCAGGTGGATTCTTTACCATCTGAGCTACCAGGGAAGCCCAAGGGCCTGTAAAATGGTATAGCTACTATGGAAAACAGTTTATGGTTTCTTAAAAACAAGAAATGGGCCCATTGTATAACCCAGCAATTGTATTCTTGGGCATTTTTTTCCAAGGAAGTAGAAATCATGTCTGTATAGAAACTTGCATACAAATGTTCTTACAAGCTTTATTTATAATAGCCCAAAACTGTAAATATCCAAGATATTCTGCAGTTGAAGCCAACACCTTGATTTAGAATGCTTTGGCAGATGTTTATGGACAGAAATTGTAGCCTCACCATTTGGTCTGAGTTCTGTTCAGAGATACAGTAAAAACTGAGAAGGTTCACACACGCTTTCCCTTCACCCATTCCTCTTAACTGTTGTCCTTCCATTTAACTTTAATTAAAAAAAAAAAAAAACTAAAATTTTCCATGCCTTCTCTTTAACCATTGAAGAAAATCCTGATTCCTTTCCATCACCTAGGAGTTCAGCATGGCCTAGCCCCTACCCACTTTTCTAATCAAACACTTTCAGCTTCTAGACTCCAGTCACAACTGTTCTTTCAGCTCCTCCAGTGTGCCATGCTCCTGACCTGAGCCTTCACATATGGGGCTTCCTGAACCTGGACTCTGAACACCACCCTTATCTCAGGCTGATCCGTTCCACCCTTTACTGACAGGTCCTTCCTCTCATATTGGTCTTAGCTTAAATAATAATCTACCTAGAGATGCCTCCAAGACCACCTATATATATCAGTACTTTTTCTCCCAGATCCACTCTGTCATTTTCTATTTTTTCTGTCTTTATACCTTCTTTGCCTCATACATCATGTGTTATAAATGTGCATCATACATGTGTATATACAGAAACAATTATCAAAAATATATATATATAAAGCAAACCCATATGTATGCATCCATATCCTCTTGATTACTGTTTCTTATCCCACTAGATTATGAGATCAATGAGGGCAGGGGCCACTTCTGATTGTGTCTGAGCAGCTCAGGAATTACCAGGAACACAGTAAGTGCTCCATACAGAAGTCAGTGTTCAGACTGATCATCTTTCTTTGAATCCACGATTGTTGCACATTACCTGGGCAGAAAGCTATTGGATTTTGTTTTTCTCTTCATTTCTTCCTGTTCATTCATTCAACAGTGTTTAATGGCACCTGCAGAGAAGACTTTTGAGAGTCCCTTGGACTGTAACGAGATCAAACCAGTCAATCCTAAAGAAATATAAAAATATATAAAGGATATTAATTGGAAGGACTGATGCTGAAGCTGAAACTCCAATACTTTGGCCACCTGATTCAAAGAACTGACTTATTTGAAAAGACCTTGATGCTGGGAAAGATTGAGGGCAGAAGGAGAAGGGAATGACAGAGGATGAGATGATTGGATGGTATCACTGACTCGATGGACATGAGTTTGAGTAAACTCCAGGAGTTGGTGATAGACAGGGAGGCCTGGTGTGCTACAGTCCATGGGGTTGCAAAGAGTCAGACATGACTGAGCAACTGAACTGAACTGAACTGATGCTGAAGCTGAAGCTCCAATACTTTGGCCACCTGATGCGAAGAGCCGACCCATTGGAAAAGACAATGATGCTAGGAAAGATTGAAGGCAGGAGGAGGAGGGGGCAACAGAGGATGAGATTGTTGATGGCTTCACCAATGCAATGGAGTTTGAGCAAACTCTGAGAGGTAGTGAAGGACAGGGAAGCGTGGCGTGCTGCAGTCCATGGGATTACAAAGAGTTGAACATGACTTAGCGACTGAGCAACAACTACATAGCAGGCATTTTTGCTGGTCACTGGGAGTATAGTGATTTAAAAAAATGTGATCTGTGGCCTCATGGAGCTTGCATTTCAGTTTGAGAGAAAAATGGTCAAACATGCAATAAGTATAAAGTGGCAGAAGTTCTATAATAGAGGATGTACCGAGGGCTGAGGGAACAGAGAGGCTAAGAGTTTTCTTCACTGAACCTTGAGTAGTTCTCAGGTGTCACTGTGTGTTCCCCACTGGAAAGGACTGAGTTAGCAGCACACTTTAAACCAGAGAAACCAGCTGGAAAGATCACTGTGACTGAGGCCGTGATTCAAAGAGATCCCTTATCTATCGTGATATCAGAGGACTTGTCTTGGATGTCATTCTCCTTTACCACACTGGCCTGTGTGATGCTCTGACACAGAATATAAACTCCACAAGAGAAGGACTTTGTCTTACTCAATGAAGTGTCTTAATGCCAGGGACTGAGCCAAGCACATAGTAGATGCTCTGTAAATATTTGTTGACTAAATGAAATCACACATCAGAAAACCAAGGCTTAGAGAAGTCAGGTGTTTTCCCAAGGTCATATGGCAAGCAGGGGCTAAATCTCATCCTGATTCTACTAATTTTATTTGCTACTGAAGGGACTTTGGTTTTCCATTGTTTAAAGGTCCAGGATCAAACGCTGGATGCGTTCCACCCTCTGATAGGTGGCAAAAAGCCAAAGGTCAGGATCACATTGACACATACCTTCCAGTGCTGTTCCCCAGGTTCCCCTGGAAGGAGGAGCCTGATGGTTGGGAGGATCAATTCTAACCTAGGCTACACGGTTGTACATTTCTTCTCTCACAGCTTTACGCAAGGGCTCAGATCTGGAAAAAGCCATCGCCACCGCTGCTCTGGTTTTCAGAAACTCTTCTGACCCTGATGGTAAACTCGGAAAAGCTACTGCCAAAAATCTGCTGCAAACCCAGTTTAAGAATTTCGCAGAGGTAAGACAATTAACAGGCACCAAGAAATGTGAGCCACACCATAACAGCTGGCATGAAAAGAGTAAAACAGAGGGACTATTTGGGGCTTGGTGGTCAAAAAAGACCTGGAAAATTAAGGTATAGTTATGATCTGAAAAATGAGATTAAGAGTGATCTAGGGGTGAGGGCTGGTGGGGAGTGGTGGCATTCCAAGTAGGGAATCTGATGTAAAGCATGTCAAAGACATCTGAGGTCCAGTAAGTATTAGTGAAAAGTGGGAGGGAAGTAAAAGCAGTGAGGGAGGAAGCCAGGCAGGTGGTAAGAAGTCGTGTCTTACAGAGGCATAGCCTGTGGGCAGGAGGAAGCCAGGGATGGTTTCTTAATTCCCGAGGAAGAAATTAACACCAGCTGCAGTAGGAGATGAGGCTCCATGAGGGTGGGGAGTGAGGCAAAGAAGAGAGGAACTGTGGGAAACACAAGAAGACGTTGGTTTGGGCTAAGGTGGCAAGTATAAGGGGCCTTTGGAAGGTGGAATGAACAGGATCTGCTGTGATGGTTGAAGAACAGGAGGGAGCAAATAATGATATGTCAGTTCTGACTGTGGGAAGAAATGGGTGGTGGATCCATTTTCAGAGAAGAGAAAGACTGGAGAAGAATCAGATTGGAGGTGGGGTGGGAGGTGGGGGCAGGTGATGAGTTCTGTTAGCTTGTGTCAAGCTTAAGGTGTCCTTGAAACTTTAAAGTTGATAAACTCAGACAGCAATAGGATATGTGAGCAGAATGGTCAGAATAGAGATCTGGATTAAGCGAGTGACCAGAGGGAGGGACCTAAATCATCTAGAGGCATCCTTCTCAAACCTCAGTCACTTGATGCTATCTTCAGTACTTTTTTTTAAAAGTATTTCTTTATTTATTTGGCTGTACCAGGTCTTAGTAGCAGCATGTGGAATCTAGTTTCCTGACCAGAGATTGAGTCCAGGCCCTCTGCATTGTGTGTGTGGAGTCTTAGCCACTGGACCACCAGGAAAGTCCCTTGTCTTCAAGGTTTTTCCTGTATCTGCCTATAGCCTGTATTAAAATTTACTTAGAACTTTTTAAGTTAACACTCTACTTAAAATTATTTTATAAAGAAACTTGATCACTATTCTAAATGTAAATTCAGTGAGTAGAAATGGAAGATAGTAAAAAACATAGATGACTGTACATTCTTATCTAATATTTATTTTCACATCACCTAAAATCACATTACATTCTATCAGCAGTACGTGTTCAAACTTCAGAAAATTGTAGCCTTGGGACAATAGGTAGGAAGAAAAGAGGGCCTCATGCTGAACCTAAACCACCAGTATTTAATGGCAGGCAGAGAGAGAAAAAACTTAAAAGGAAACAGTCTCTCAGGTTCTATGTGTATTCTGAAATACATAAAAGAGAAATATTATAGTTCCTTTAAAATATAAATATGTGTATGGTTTTAGCGTACTATAGTTACATAAGGTGCCATCCACTGGGGAGTCTGGGTCAAAGGCACAGCTTCCTAGGATTATTTCCAAAGAGCAGGTGTGAAGTGTTTTTTGTTTTTTTGTTTTTTTATTCCACAAAGAAGTGAATTTTTAAAAAGCCTGTTTCATAGAAACAGTGAATATAATGGTGGTTGCCAGGAGCTGGGGGAAAGGGGTGATTTAGGTCAAAGGGCACACATTTCCAGCTATGAGAAGAATAAGTTCTGAAGCTCTGATCCACAGCATGATGACCCTAGTTAGTAATGAGGACTGCATACTTGAGAGCCTCTGAGAGTAAGTCTTAAGCATTGTTACCACACACATACACACACGTTAATTCTGTGCGAGGTGATGGATGTGTTAATTATCTTGATCTTCGTAATCATTCCACAATGCATATGTATCAAATCATCACATTGTACACTTTAAATACATATGGTTATATTTGTCATTGTTCCACAATAAAGTAAAAAAAGAGCTTGTGCACATGTGTGTGTGTGTGAAAGAGAGAGACAGACTACCGTGTGAGACACAGAAAAATGACTGAAAAGAAATGTTAATAATAGTTAGCTATCTTTAGGTAATATAGTAAAGGGTTATTTTTACATTCTTCTGTTTTTTTTTTTTTTCTGTATGTCCAATATTAAACACGTATTGTTTTTGCAATACTTTTTTAAAGCTATTTTTTTTTCAGCCAGAAACATCAGATAAGATTTGACAAGCGATCCAAAATTCTGGGGAATCTTTACAGAGAGGGTGGGAGAGCAAATCCTATATCATCAGTTTGCATCAGAGGCCAAAAAAAATGACAGATCTCAGAGAGAAAAAGAGCACTGCATGTACTTGGCAAGTCCACAGTGAGCTTTTGACAAGTGTGAGAACGAGGACCTAGTGGATGAGTCTCATCCTGATGTGATCCACTATCTCTCTGAGAACATCAGAGGAAAAGAATTAAAACCAAAGTTGCCAGGAAAGACATCTCAGCCTCGTGCCCCTCAGTGTAGACTAAACCCAGGAAAGGCAGCCGATTCCAGGCTCTCTAGCAGCAGACCAAGCCAGATCACAGGGCAATCCCGCCCTCTCCTCCAGAAGAGAGTAGAGACGTATTTCAGGAACTTGGGGGGATTGCTCAGCCCTACCCGCCTCAGTCTCAGTGGTCCCACTGAGCAGTCCCACTGCCAGACACGCAGCGTCATGGCAGAATGCTGTCTTGGACCATCTTCCCTGCTTTGCCCTGCGAGAGTGCCAAAGGCAGGTACAGTGAGTGTAAGAGTCTCCGTAACCAACTGGGCTTCCTCCTAAATCCTCACGCAGGGTTCTCTGGGAAACTGAGCTGGACCTTCTGGCTGAGTCCAGGGTCTGAAAGGAACATGTCCTTCCTCATAAGCCTAAACGTAATTTGGGGGATCTTATTTATCCCCCTATAGTCAGTCAGAGATAACAAAACTGAGCACCTAAATGCACTGCTAAGAAGATACAAAAGCAAGATGGCAGGTCAAGCCCAAAAAGACTGGACCTCCATCAGCTCCATGCTCTTAAAATGCACAGCAAAAAGAGAGGAGATAGACCTCCAGCCATCTCTGACCTGGGGGCAAACAGTATGCTTCACACTTGTCAAGGGCTGCTTGCTCTGAGGGAGGCAGACATAGGTCCTTCCACCTTCTCTGGCAAGTGTCACCTCTTGAGGAACAGCCTAGAAGATATGAAAGGTCTTCAGCCTGTGAGAGGAATGTATCATCACTGCTGAAGTGCCTTAGTCATGCTGCAATGAGCTTTTTTACAGCCAGCACATGGGTGAGGGTTTGGGGTTAAACTAAATGCAGTGAATCAAATGACCTTAATGTTTTTTTATGCCACTTGGGAAGATAATTCACAAGCTGAGCTTGGAACTGAAAAGTTTCTCCATTTATGTGCTTTTCACAGGTTTTCCTTCAATCTGTTTCTGAGATTTGATGAACTTTGGTTTGATTTATGATCAAGCTAAGTGCTGAACAATCTTTCAAAGCACATACTTTCTTTTAGCATATTTTACTTCATTTTTCTGGATAATCAAACTCTGTAGATCACATAGTAGATACCTCCAATGACAAAGGGATTGTAATTTGAAAATCAGAATGCATAACAGTAACTGTATTTGTAGAGAGGTAGTATAGCTTAGCAGTTGCTCCAGAATCAGGTAGCCAATGCAATGAATCCTGGTTCCACGCTCATAGCTGTCTGTGATGATGTGGTTGTAGTTGCTCAGTCATGTCTGACTCTTCATGACCCCATGGACTGTAGCCTGCCAGGCTTCATCCATGAATTTCTCCAGGCAAGAATACTGTAGTGGATAGCCATTCACTTCTCCAGGGGATCTTCCTGACACAAGGATCAAACCTAGGTCTCCTGCGTTGCAGGCAGATTCTATTACCATCTGAGCCACCAGGGAAATTTGGGGCAAATTACTTTATTCTCACTGAGTCTCTGGCCTTCCACTGTAGGGTGGGAAAATAATACGTATTCAATAAGGTCACTGTGAGCACTCAGATAACCCATGAAAAGATGTAACACATTGCTTGACTAGTAGGGCTGGTAGCAACTTGACATGTTGTTAATAACATGTTTACTATTACTTATTATCTATAAAACCAAGGCAGCACAATGAATCAGGCTTTTTACTTTTCATTCTTACAGGGACAAGAAACCAAAGCAAGGTACAAAGACCTCCTTTCTGAACTTGACGAACACACAGAAAATAAGCTGGATTTTGAGGATTTCATGGTCTTACTGTTAAGCATCACTACAATGTCAGATTTGCTCCAAAATATATGGAGTGTAAAAATTACACAATAATCAGCTTTAAATAAATAGTTAGGCAAATTAATGGCAAAATACAATGTTAAATGATTTTAAATTTTTTCATTTTATTTTTGATCAACTGAAGGTACTGATCATGCACCTGGGGTTGCCTAGGGTGGGTCTGATTGCTAATATTCAGACCCTTTGTCACTACAGAAATCTATGCACACTTTTCAGGAATGTTTGAATAACATGATATAATCTCTGATGCTTTATAATATAATAGGTTTGATACCACCAAATATTGCATTGCTTCTGTTGTGTCAGTAGTGTTTTAGAGCACTTCCCTTAGAGTCACTGAGCCCCTCACTCATTCATCCATCAAACAATGTGTATTGAGCTTCTACTTGATGGTATTGCTAAGGACAAAGTAATGAATCAGCCAATCTCTGCCCTCAGACATGCCTACCAGAGTCTTAGCAGAGGAGACAGACTGTGAACATTTTATCAATCAATTTCTTATACAGTATAATTATAATTGTGATAAGGGCTACAGGTTGCTGAAAGAGTTGTTATCACGTGACTTGGGATCAAAGGTCAGAGAAGCTCTATTGGCTTTCTGCAAAAGGCGAAACTGTAAGAGGAATAAAACAGATCTGTGGCTGCCAGGACTGTGGGTAAGACATGGAGTTGTCCACAGATGGGCATGAGGGCACTTTTAGGGGGATGGAGATGTTCCGTAGCTTGATTGTGGTGATGGGTACATGACTGCACACATTTGTCAAACTCTTAGAACTGCACACACAAAAGCGGGGGTGGATTTTACTTTATGTGAATTCTGCCTGCATATTACTTGTGTGAGTCACTCAGTCGTGTCCAACTCTCTGTGACCCTGTGGACCGTAACCCACCAGGCTCCTCTGTCCATGGGATTCTCCAGGCAAGAATACTGGAGTGGGTTGCCATATCCTTCTCCAGGGAATCTTCCCAACCCAAGGATTGAACCCAGGTCTCCCGCATTATAGGCAGATTCTTTACCAGCTGAGCCACCGGGGAAGCCCTATATATGACTTAAAACCCCATAAATCCCAATATCTTTGTAATTTCTGGCCATGATTTAACCAACAATTCCTTGACAATATGATCTAAAAATGGTCATGTCCTCAGGAAACACATTCCCTGTGGCTATACCTGAATTCCTGAGTTTAAATTACACACACACATCAGTCAATGCCTAAGTCTTTGAGATAGACTTTCACCAAGATTTTAATTCATTCCAGAATTATTGTAGCTTCCTAAGTTACCTCCCTCACCTCCCCTTTTCCTTCCAACCCAACACTGTAAGCCTCAGAGGCACATGTTAAGGGATCCTTTCCGAAGGAGAACCTCCACCCCTGGTCTGGAGAAGTGTTACCTCACCTGTGTGTGTGTGTGTGTGTGTGTGTGTGTGTGTGCAGGCGTGCATGTGCCTGTGTGTGCTCAGTCATGCCTGACTCTTTGCAACCCCATAGTCCACTGGGTTCCTCTGTCCATGAAATTCTACAGGCAAGAATACTGGAGTGTGTTGCCATGTGTCTCGTCCATGGGATCAAACCCATGCCTCTTGTGTCTCCTGCATTGGCAAGCAGATTCCTTACCAGCGCACCACCTAGGAAGCCTGTTATCCCATCCTGTAGTGTTCCAAATCCACCAAGACCAGATTCCTTAGCCCTCCTTACTTTCCAAACCTTAGTCTAAGTTCAAAAGTCTACACATTTTCCCCGTCAGGGAAACTCCCAGACTTTACCCTCTGTCACCATTTTCATAGAAGGAATGTGCATTCAACAGGACTCGACTCATGTGCCAGGCACTTCATAAATATTAACTCAGTTCCCATCATAACCCTCTGAGGTTGGTATTAGTATTATCATCTCACAGATGAGGAAACCGAGGTTTTGACTTTTCCAAAGTCACACGGCAGGCAGATTGCTGAGTTCTCTGCCCTCCTTGAGGGCATTGTCAATTTTGTTTTAATATTAGACTTCATCGTGAGCAATAATATTACAATTCAACAAAAATAACTGTGCACATTTCAGGCACTGTGTGAGAGAGAGTGTGGTACCAGCTGGGGCCTGGAGAGCCATTTGGCATTCCTCAAATAGAATCTGTGGGATGCACTCCATCCAAGCCCTTTGTATCTTTGTTGAAAGTAGCTGAATATGGCAACCTTGGTGACCAATCAAAAGGTCAACTAATTCACACCTTTCAGAGAAGGAAAAAAGAGACCCTGGCCGATGCTGTGAGGAAGAATCTTGGAGCCATTCCAACCCCGGGGCTCCCCGTAAGGATTTTTGAAACTCCATTCCAGATGGGAAGTTACTATCCTCTGAGGGGAAAATCATTTATAGAATCTATTTTAGCCCAATGCAAGAAATGAAAGCAGAGCAAAAGCTTGAGAAGCATCAGTGACAGACAAATTGATGAGCATTACCCTAAGACTTTGGAAGGACTGAAGCTGAAGCTGAGGCTTCAATACTTTGGCCACCTAATGGGAACAGCCAACTCTTTGGAAAAGACCTTGAGGCTGGGAAAGATTGAGGGCATGAGGAGAAGGAGATGACAGAGGATGAGATGGCTGGATGGCATTACTGACTCAATGGATATGATTGTGAGCAAACTCCATAGTAAGGGACAGGAAAGCCTGGCATGCTGCAGTCTATGGGTTCACAAAGAGTTGACATGACTTGGCAACTGAACAACTGCGCTAAGACACTGGATCCACAGAAACCTCACCTCTTGGTTCTAGTTCCAGAACCATGATCTCTACTCTTCAAACAAAGGTTCCATCTTGAAAATATTACTTGAAAATATTACATCTTGAAAATAGGTGAGATTATGGATGCAAATCTGTCATGAGATCCCTCGGTTGCAAACAACAAAGCCCACGGGAATTACATACACACATACATGTACACACACACAAAGGAAAATGGCACAGGTTGTATTTATCTACAAAGTCCAGTGGCAAATAAAGAAAGGGCAGAGAATGCAACGAATGTCTACAAAATACTGGAAACAGCAATGGAAAGCAAAGTCAAGGTTTTGCTTTCAGTGTATCTTAAATGAATTGGTTTATCTCTGCTTCTGTCTGCATGTGGTCTCTCCCTCATCTCTACCTCTACCTCTGTTTGTATCTCTACTTCTTGACTAGCCTTTTTTCCTGATTCTTGGCCCAAAAGCCAAACACAAAGTTCCCGTCACTGACTTGACTTCTCTCTTTAAATGTTCAGCCAACACTCAGTAGCATCTCAGAAAGCCAATTCCAGTCCCCAGGAACAAGAACTTGATTGGCTGAATTCAAGTAGGGGCCACTCCAGATCAAGTTGTTTGTGGCCAGGGATGAAAGTCACATGGCCACTCAGCAGGGCCTGTGGGAACTCTCCCTGCAAAGTATATGGACAGGTTCTCAAAGAAGGGAGGGAGGAGCTGGAGATGAAATGACTGACAGAGGAAATTATAAGAATCTCTGGTACAAAATCCATAACTTGGATGACCAGAGCAGTGTTATTTGCTTCTCAGGCACAGGCTCAGCAAACATGAGAACTGATGGAATTATCTCCTTTGTTATTCCAAGTGAAACCTTTCTTGAATTGTCACTGTGTAAAAGGAGGTAACCTGAGCCTCCCTGGGAAGTTTTCTGTGCTTAAATATAGTTAAGATCTTCCTGTACAAAAGCTGTGAGCACGCTTGCAATTTGGTGAGCATGACAGAAACATACCCAGTCCTAGAACCCCTAATTTTCTTTATTTCAGCATCTAAAAAAGGGTCCCAGTATGAGATCAGGAATTGTGCTTTAAACAGTCCTTTGTGAGAAAGGGGGAAAGGGCTGGAAGGAAACCAACAGGCATCCTGAACTTCGGCGCTGGTAGAGCTGAAGAGAGTTCTTAGCTGAATTCTGAGCTCTGAGAAGGGCCGGGAAGGCCAGTTTCCAGAATCTGGCAAAGGTCAATCCAGCCCATGGACAAGGGGCAACCATAACCCAGCAAATTCAGGCCTGAAAGACATTGTGCCAGTTTCCTCTAATTTCAATCTAGGACACATGGCTTCAGATCTCTTTGGTCCTTTGGTGGGGGAGAGGGGTTGCAGTTTTGAAATAAGCGAAGCCTAGTGTAAAGTGGGCTCTCAGCGTGGTTTCCATTCCTGTGCACGAGGACTCCATTCCTGCCCCATGTGTTCAATACTTCATCCACAATCCTGAATCTAAGAACCATGAACCCTAAAGTTTTCCATACTCATTTGGTGACAAAACATGAGCTGTAACTAACTAGAGGCTGTTCGTGGTTTTGATTTTTTCCACTTCACATGAGCTTCAGATGGTATGGGTGGGAGCTCTATGCCACGGAGGAACCGCTAGCCTGGAGAAGAGAAAAAGGCAGAGGGCTGGACTCTGGCCCCAGCATTGCCATCACCAGCCCTGGGGCCCTGAGAAAACCCTCCACATTTTCTGAGTGAGCCTCATGTTTTTTCAGATCTAAAGTTGGGATCCGAATGGGGCCTGTTTTCTTAGACAAGTCACTGTGAGAGTTAAGGAAGCACATAAATCAGGAATATAAAGTGGGCCTGTGTATATGTCTCATATCCATTCTAATTTGTCTCATTCTAGACAGATGGTTATTATCATTATTCTTGACCATGGCTGCCCCTAATAGAGCATCTACTACACTCAAATATTTCTAGATGGCCTTTTACTTAATTCCCTAAATAACTTTAAGAGATTGGTATTATTATCTCCATTTCACCAAAGAGGATGAACTTTAGAGAGGTCAAGTGACTTACCAGGGCCACACAGCAGTAAGTGGCAGATAAAACTGAGGTTTCCAACCCACATCCCTCTTGTGCAGCAGTCTGGCTCCCTTCTGTAATGGTGAGTGGATAGAAAACTACCCAAAGGAGAGCATCGCCGTGACTCAAGGCTTACACGTGGTCACAGTATGTTATTCTCCAAAATGAGGAGGAAGAGGAGGTAGAGCAAGAGAAGGAGCAGCGGCTCACAGTTCCGGAATCCACAGGGAGTCAAGCAGCATTCGGAGGGAAGCAGCAACAATATAACTTGCTTTTCCTTGCCTTTCTATGTCATTCAAGAAGGGAATTTTTCCTTTGGGGGAAGGCAGTGGAATTTTAAAATCTGTGTGACCTTTAGCTCGTGGTTTTGCTTGAAGAAAGTATAAACGACAGGAGGGAGGCCGTGGAAGGGAAAGGGGCTGTTCCCAACATGCACGTGTAGGTAGAGGAATGGGGATGCTGATGTGGAGGGTAGAACCCTGAGTTTTCCTCCCAGGTCTGCTCCTGCTCGCCTCCTTCCATGTCTCAGATTCTTCCTTACTTAGTGAAAGGGCTCTGTGACTAGATGTTTCTCAAATCCCTTCCCATTCTGAAATAATCTTTTGTATTAACCAAGACTTAAAGAAAATCATAACACGTGCCAGTGAGTATATGGACAAAGTTTAATCACTTAAAATCCTATCTCTTCTACTTCTCTTTTCTAACTTTAACCTTGGCAGGCTGTGGTATAAGCCCAATACACAGAGGGCTAAATGTCAATAAGCAGGAGGTATCCTAGAGAGTAAGAAAAGAAGAAAAAAGAAACACTGATGGTTTCTCAGTGCTTTGTAGATTTAAAAATCTGTAGCTATGATTTATATCAGTTTTGAAAGTGCTACGTAAGTCACACAATTCACGTGGCCATTTACTGACTTGTCAGTAACATCTTTAAAAGCAAGAGCCCTGCCTGTCTTATATTGTATCCTCAACACCTGGAATAGCATTGAAGAGGTGCTTGATGAATATGAAATGAACAAATTAATGAATGAATGAGTCCTTCTCAAACAGAAGAGGTAGAAAAGGGGAACATTAAGATGTTTGCTTGGACGCAGGTTAATGTCTTGCTGAAGAAAAGAAAGCATGATGTGCTTTCCTGGCAGATGAGCAAACTGGGTCTTATTACAGACTGCTACTTTTACTAATAAAAATTGGTAAGAATGAAGATCTACACTCAGTTTCAGATTGCTTTTGCTTTAATTTAGCTCAGAACCAGAAAACCAGCCATGCAAAGAATACTCTCAAGATCAAAGACAGAGTGAAGCATCCCCACTATCTTGGGGCCAGTGGACCCCACATTGGACAGTCCAACAAGACAGAGGAGCTCAGACCTCAGAGCCACCTCCAGCTGTGATTATCTGGGGGCAGAGCCACACAGTGAACTCCAGACCCTTCTATGTCTTACTGACGTGGGGACCTCAGCCATTTATGTGCATGCTCAGTTACTTCAGTCATATCAAACTTTTTTCCAACCCTATGGACTGTAGCCCACCAGGCTCCTCTGTCCATAGGATTCTTGGAGCAAGAATACTGGAGTGGGTTGCCATTCTTTTCTCCAAGTGATCTTCCTGACCCAGGGATCAAACCCAGGTCTCCTGTATCTCTTGCATTGCAGGTGGATTCCTTACTGCTGAGCCACCACGAAGCTTTTTTTTTAATAAGATAAAGCATTTTCAAAATTCAATAATTTATAATTATATTTTCAGCAACTTCACCTGCCTCATCTGCTTTGCATTGTAGTTTCCTGTTCTTTTTTTTACTGAAAGGCTATGCTTTGACCTGAATCAGATTTGCAGCCCACAGTGGGACCGCTTAAAGCCTTCCCTGGTGACTCAGATGGTAAAGAGTCTGCCTGCAATGCAGGAGACCCAGATTTGATCCCTGGGTCAGGAAGATCCCGTGGAAAAGGGAATGGCAACCCACTCCAGTATTCCTGCCTGGAGAATCCCATGGACAGAGGAGTCTGGTGGGCTATAGTCCTTCGGGTCACAAAGAGTTGGACACGACTGAGAGACTGAACAACAGGTTAATCCCAAGTAACCTTTGCCCCCTTCACTGGGTAAACAGCAGAGGACCTCAGGAGCAGGACAGTCATGAGACAGCAGCATCTCTAGCAGTCTCTGAAAGCTGGAAACTGGCTGCTTTCTCTAAATCTCTCTCTTTGAAGGGAAGAAGGCTGGAGGTACTGGGGGCCTCTGAAGGGCTTAATGAAAATCAATAATAAAAGTGAGAAAAGCAGAACTTCGGTTTTCCTGAAACTCTGGTCTTCAATGGAGGAGCTCTGACTGCCCCCTGAAAAGCATGTGTGGAACAGTGAAAACATTAAATGCCAGAGCAGTGTGGCTCATCGCTCATGAACTGTCCACGCTGGACTTCCTCCACCCATGCCCTCCCTGAAGTCAGAAAGGGAGGAGAGGTGAAGAATGGAAATCACTTCTAATCTCTGGGAGAGCACGTAAGAATGAACTGAGAGCTTGACTCTGGAAACCCCTCTGGAATTAAGCTAGAGGCAGGTGATTGGGCTCAGAAGAAAGGGAGGCTTTTGTCAGCACCTTGAGCCTACACATAAAGCCAGCTTGCTCACGATGTCAGTTCTGATCTTCATTTCAACAGGCCTGAGCTGCCCCCAGGCTGATGCCAAAACTCTGGAAGAGGATGTCATCACAGAAATCCTATTAGCTGTACCTGGAGTACCTCAGCCTGAGAAGTGAGGCTCTTACTTTTGTCTGTATCCTAGGAAGATGGGTTGATTGCACTTATTGGCATGTACACAACCCATGTTCACAACCAGCATCTATGCCCATTGATCTAGGCAGATGTCATATGAGTTATAGACTTTGAGTGTCACTCGGTAGCAAATGATGCTTATGCTAGGCATGTGTCTTCCTAGTACACATGAGTTCTTCTGTCACCTTAGGGGATAGTAACATCATTAAGAATATAGCGGGATCAGAAATTGAAAAAAAAAAAACTTGAGCTAAGTAGGGGAAACTTGAGAAAAATTAGGCTGGGAAGTTGGGTAGAAGCCAGATTTAAAAAAAAAAAAAAAAAAAGCCTCGAAGGCCAAATTAAGAAGGCACGTATACATTTACTACAGGACTTCTCAGAGCCTTTAACTGGTAGATATCTTAGTTTGAGTTCCCTCAGAAGCACAACCTAAAGATAAGAATAGAATGAGTTTATTTGAGAGGTGATTTCAAAGAACTGCATTTGGGGTCTTTAAGAGAGGCCCATCAGTAAAGTGTACATTTATGAACAGGCTGACCCCTGTGGGCAGTGGGGACTTGGTCCCACAGATGGGCTCTGGGATTCAGTGTAGGTCATGTCTCAAGAGTTTTCACAACAATAGGCAAGGAAGCTGAGAAATTCTCTCCCTTATATTGTCCATCATTGGCTGAAGTCTGCTTTCAAGGTCATTAATTCTCCAGTACTCCTAATTTGTCCTGCTCCCTGAGTCAGGAGGCAAAGACAACTAATAACATAACAAGAGCCACAGGTGTGTACAAAAGTCAGAGTGTGCAGTGCTTGTGGACACAGTGTGGACAGGGGCTGTTGCAGTAGGGTTTTGGAGTTTGTGAAGTTCTAAGAAGGGACATAAGGTTCATGCGTTTTCCCAATGTATTTGACCACAACATCCTTTTGAATAGAGAGTCCTGGAAGACTAGTAGCACCCACATTATACGTTGTGAGCGTTTCTTGTCTAGATCAGTGGTCGATACATTTTGTCTATAAAGGACCAGACAATAAATATGTTTGGACTTGCAGGCCATATGGTCTGTGACAGCATCTTCACACTTGTACCTTGAAAGCAGCCATAGACAATATGCAAATGAATGGCCATGGCTACGGTCCAGTGAAACTTCATTTACAAAACCAGGCAGCCGGCCAGATTTGGTCCTTGACTATGGTTTACTGACCCCCAGTCTGGATCATTCCTATAGCTCCTTCCAGCTCTAAGATTCTAAGACAGGATTGTGGCTGTCCTGCTGAGCCGAAAGGTCTGATTGAGTGATCTTAGCAAAGCCTTCGCTCCCTCCTCCCTATGTGGATCCACGGTAAATGTGACTCAGATCATTGTATCTAGTCCCTCTGGAACCCATTCAAACCAGCCCTCTGTAGCAGCAGCCTCTTCATCCCGTTTTGCCCACAGCCTCTCTTCTGGGGAAAATCAACTGAGCCTGAATTTAATTATTCTGCTGGTGAAATAAAAATAGTACTGCCCTGAGGCTGTCTGATGCCAAGAATTTTTCATGGCACAGGAAGAGAAAAAATTAAATAGCAGCTTGAAATAAATAGGTCCTACCCACACTTGATCAAGGGCCTAGAGAGGTGTGAAGACTGGGGGAAGAAGGGAAGTGGTCCTGGTGGCAAGACCCCACGCCCCCTTCTTTACTTTTGAAGTTGAAGGAGGTAGGACAATAGTCCCTCCTGATATGCCCACTTAACCTAATTTATTGACCTCCTAATGAATGCCAGGCATTCATTCTTTCATTCAGTGAGCACATTTTAAGTGCCTACTTTGAGCATCAATTATTAAGAATTCTCAGTAATTATTAAGAATTTCAAAATGGTGACAGCGGAGCATTAAACTAAATAAGGAAGCCTTCTACTTTTTATGCGCTGGGTATGTCACACCCATGAAGCCAGCCCTGGTACTTGAGGCTGATGTTATAAAGATACATGTTTGCAGCATAAGCTCTGGGAGGGCAGAAACCAGGTCTGTCTTGCTCACTATTGCTCCTTTAGACCCGCAGTCTAACACCCAAGCAACTGATACATATACAGTGGATGGATGGACAAAAGGAAGGATGGATGGGTGGGATTGGTGGCCTCTGGATGTTGCTGTTAGGAAAGTATCTTAACTTTGACTTTCTAGCATGTTTGGGTAAAATCTTTCATTCATCCTCCTATGACGTTTCTCAGGTTCTTATTTTGTCCTACAGCTGAGTGTCAGAAGTCTCATTTCACAGAGTAATTAATAGAGTCATATTTCTTCTGAAAAAGTTGGAATCTCTGAGGCTGTGTGTGCTCTTGGCAGAAAAGAGGATACTGACAAGAGGATGCAGTTGCCAAAAAAGAAAAAAAAAGGAAATTATGAGAGGCATTTTGCAGAGTAAACATCGTTAGGAGGAAGAGAATGATGAAGCTAAAATAAATGTTTCCTGTGGAAGCCTACTTTGTATCACAAATCATGAAGGGGCTTGATTGCATCGCCTACTGGTGATAAATAGCTTGCAATTCATTTCTTTCTCCTGCTGACTTTTGGCCAACACACTGCAAGATTCATGCAACTGTTATTTGACAACCCCTTTCTACATGCTGGGAGGAGATGAGACACGACTCTGCCCAGAGAAACACCTGGTTTGGGGAACCAACTCTACTGCACACTCCCCAGCACTGGACATGCTGTTGTACCAATCAAGGCTCCCCACATGGCACAGCTAACACACACAAGCAGGCTAGCCGAGGAGGCATTACCAAAGGAACCATTTACAGAAGTGTGGACAGGGTAAGAGAAACCAACAAGGGGTGATGTAGCACCCCAGACCGAGCGATAGTAGGAGCTGCTGGAACCACTTCTAGAGCAGACAGACTGTCCACAATATACAGGTGAGAAAATTGGAGTGGACTCTCCCAGCCAGGTGGTCCAAAGGCTCAAAGGAGAAAACATAAGTGATAGCGTTTGGAAAACTGGAATTATCTAAACATTCTACTGCATCATTCCCATGATCTGACATTTTGTTTGTTTTTCCACTCACTTTTTTTTTATTTCGGTTTTTGCTCTTATGATTACAGACAGATCTCATTTTACTGTGCTTTACTGTATCACAGTGGATTCTGTTACTCAGGTACAAGGAATGGATGGATTCTGGGAGACAGCTCACAAAGTCTGCTGTGGATACATGCGCTAGATATTTGCTTTAGGGATGTTATGTTTGTGGTGTGTTTGTCTTTGTGCTCACCCCACTGTTTTCCTCATAGTCTTCCATTGCACTCGGCGTTTGTACCTGTTGAAGCAACAAGTGCCATTTTATAACTCTGCGAAGCACATAATTAAGAGATACACTTCTTGAGGGGAAGGTGATGGGAGGACTTGCATTGTTCCCAAGTAGGAAATTTTTAACCTCAGTGAGAGTGTGAAGGAGATCATACAGAAATCTAAGCCCAGGAGAAATACGGCCACAAAATGCCTAAAGGACCCACACAAGTCCCCAGATGAGCTAGTCAACCAAGGATGCCAACTTAAACCAAAAAACTAAAACATGAGGATAGGAGGATATATTTTTATGTATTTATAATTATTTGTATATTTATATGTTACATATGTATCTATGTGTGGTATATGTATATGATGTATGTATTTATATTCCATGCTTTCTCTTGCTATATATATGTATTCTAAACCAAATAAGTGTTTGAACTAAAAACAGCTTTCAGCAAAACCTGTCCCAGTTTGCTTGTCGTTGTTCCTTATATATCTTGTCACACTAATAATATTCAACAAGTTTTAGATTGTTCTCACATGACTCTGTTCTTAACAGTGATTTTCCTACCTCTTCAAGTACTCTGTCAGGCAGTCAACAGATTGGTGATGAGTCTGTTGTTCCAACTGCATTTCTCTAGGTAATTATGAACCCTAGGACCCGGTGCTGAAACAGTCGCTCTAGAATCTTTTGGAAGTGCCAGCTGCTTCATTAATCTCCCACCTGTTGTCTCACACTTTATGATGAAATGCCACTGTCCAGCTTTATCATCCAGACCTAAACACGCAGAGCATAACACTAGGTTTACATGCAGATTTACCATCCAGGATGTCAGACAAATTAAACATGGTTAAGTGTCAATGACCTGATATTAAATTGCAAACAGCTCTGGCTTTATTTGGGTGAGTGGGTTGGGCTAAATGGGACCTGAAGCTCTGAAATATAATTCACCCACCGTTTCTGCTTAACGATTATGCCAGCTCTTTTTTCCCTTGAAGACTGGAGGCTAGTTATGGAAATCGCATTTGTGTCTCTTCTAAATATGCAGACTCATACTCCAACCTCTCACTTGTGATTCTATGATAGAAAAAAAAAGAAGAAGCTGAGAGAAGGGAAGACAACATTCGCATTTCTGAACTTAATTTGAAGCTGGCTTAACACACTCTGAGCCACAGATAAGACTAAAAGCAGTTCCTCCCTACATACCAATTAGAACAAACCTCTCTTACCATGATTGGGTGGAGGCTGAGGGGATCTAGTTATTTAGACAGATTAGTAGAGTCAGTGTTTAGGGCAAAGGTGAGAGCTGTTTTCCCCCTGAAATTTTGGACAAATTTTTTCTAGTTCTAAGTATAACAATATCTAGCATTTACTGGAAACATGTTAAATGCCAGGTACACTGTTACACTCTTCATTTATTCCTTTAAAAGCATTCTTCTAAATTAGATGTCATTTCCATTTTTACAGATTAAGAAGCAAAGGCTCAGAGAGGTTAAGTAATTTTCCCAAGTCACAGAGCTTCCAACTGGACTTCAATTTGAACTCTGGTGAGCCTGATTTACTTATCTTTTCTTAATTTTCCTTTTAGAACTTTGAAATGTCTTTAATCCATCTGGGATTTATTTTGGAACATGACATGAAATGACACATCAATATTTTGTTTTCTACAAATGTACAAATATGCATTTTCTGCAAATGTAGCCAATTAAGCCCGCCACAGCTTAAAAAAATTTTTTTTAGCAATTTAATGACAAGGGGAAATGCTTATGATGAAAGTTAAGTAGAAGAAAAGGAGGAACACTAAGCTGTATATACAGTGTGTGTGTGGGTTAAGACTCTTCAGTCATGTCTGACTCTTTGCAACCCTTTGGACTGTAGCCTGCCAGGCTCCTCTGTCCATGGGATTCTCTGGGCAAGAATACTGAAGTCAGCTGCCATTTCCTCCTCCAGGGGATCTTCCCAGCCCAGGGACTGAACCCGCATCTCTTATGTCTCTTGCATTGGCAGGAGGGTTCTTTAACACTAGCTCCATCTGGGAAGCCAGGTGTTACAGTGTTAAGTAACAACGTAAACATATATTTGGCCATTAATGTAATATCTGTTGAACAATGACGTGGAAATACTACCCTGAATGGTGTTGAAGATTTTGAGATATGGCTTCAGACTACCTGGGTGGATCTAAATCCGTCATCTACCTCTTCCTCCCTCTGAGCAGCCTCCTGTAAATTACTTAACTTCTCTGTCCCCATTCTCTCACCTATAAGCTGTGGATAATAATAATAATATTATCATTACTAGATAATAATATTTCTCATCGCCTGAGGTGACTAAAAGGATTGACTGTGCCAACCATGTATCCATGGGTAGTGCTTGGCACCAAAAAAAGACTACACATATAAACATGCCAGATCCTATATCAATAGTGCTGCCATCATATACATTTTAATTTTTTTCAAGTTGTCTATGTTTTGTAGGCTATATCCAAAAAAAAAGTTTAATTTTTTTAGGAATCCTGAGTCTTCAGAATTCCACAAATGCCAAAATACTCTGAAATCAAAACAAGTCGGTCCCTTACAAATTCTTTTTTGAGATACACCCTCACTGGACGAACCCTATGTCCCCCTAGCAGACAAAAATCTCCTTATTTCCATAAGCTGATAACACAGGGAGCTTTGGCACAAGGATTCGTTTTTTTTTTAATCCTTAAATAGGCAGTATTCGGCATTAAGAAAAAAAGAAGCAATACATGTAAATAACTCCCAGGCAAATCATCTCTTCAAGTCCTTGAGATGCTGTGAGACCTGAGAATAGGTTACATTGCATTATGATTTATAGTTGGATCTGGAAGTCTGTTCTGTAATAGGTCTAGTAACAGGGGTAGGAATTAATCCTCCATTCACACTGCATTACATTGCTGGGGACTTCACTGAACTGGACTTCACATGAGCCAGACCTCCCTGTATATAAATCAGGGGCAGACACAGGAATCTAATCCAGGTACTTGCTTGCACACAGGGAAATGCTAAGGCAGAAAGCTGATTACTCAAAATCACGCAGTTCTCCGGCTAAACTTCCCCAGGCTTCAGATGAAGCTAATGAAGTAGAGATTGATCTCTGTTTCTTTCAAGATGATTGATGGAAAAATCAGCTGCAAATAACTGGGAAAACAATTGGGAGAAAAGCTTAATATGTTTCCTCCAGCATCGAGCCTGTCACAGCTATGTAAGTGCTACTGTTCAGAAATTCAATGTATAGCAGAAAAGGCTAGGCAAGTAGTCGTGCTGCAAGTAGTTCTAGAAACCTGTTATTCTTCTGGGAAATGGGGACTATACATTTCCTTCCAGGTGGTTAACCCCCTGCCGCAGCCTTTGCCTTTCCACAGAGTCCTTAGAAGGCTGAGAATGCTAAACAGTAGTTGTGTGACTTTGAGCTCATTTCTTGACCTCTCTGAACTTCATTTTCACCATCTGTCCAGTAAGAATACTTACGTTGCAGTTCTGTGAGGACTCCAGACAATTCATTTAAAGTGTTTCCCTGGAGGCTCAGATGGTAAAGAATCCGCCTGCTCCATAGGAGACCCAGGTTCAATCCTGGGTTGGGAAGAGCCCCTTGAGAAGGCAATGGCTTCCCACTCCAGTATTCTTGTCTGGAGAATTCAATGGCCAGAGGAGCCTGGTGGGCTACAGTCCATGTGGTCGCAAAGAGTTGGACACGACTGAGCAACTAACACTAGAACCTGACACCTAGTGGGCACAGTAAGTGTCTGTGTAACACCAGGGGTTCTGATTTCAAGGGAATTGGAAGGGTCGCTGGGTCACCTGCTCCCCCAACCAATATGTTCATATCTGAATCCCTTTAAGGGGAGAATGTGAAGTCAAGCGGGCCTTAGAAAGCATCACTATGAACAAATCTAGTGGAGGTGATGGAATTCCAGTTGAGCTATTTCAAATCCTGAAAGATGATGCTGTGAAAGTCCTGCACTCAATATGCCTGCACATTTGGAAAACTCAGCAGTGGCCACAGGACTGGAACAGGTCAGTTTTCATTCCAATCCCAAAGAAAGGCAATGCCAAAGAATGCTCAAACTACCTCACAATTGCACTCATCTCATATGCTAGTAAAGTAATGTTCAAAATTCTCCAAGCCAGACTTCAGCAATATGTGAACCATGAACTTCCAGATGTTCAAGCTGGTTTTAGAAAAGGCAGAGGAACCAGAGATCAAATTGCCAACATCTGCTGGATCATGGAAAAAGCAAGAGAGTTCCAGAAAAACATCTATTTCTGCTTTATTGACTATGCCGAAGCCTTTGACTGTGTGGATCACAATAAACTGTGGAAAATCCTGAAAGAGATGGGAATATCAGACCACCTGACCTGCCTCTTGAGAAACCTATATGCAGGTCAGGAAGCAACAGTTAGAACTGGACATGGAACAACAGACTGGTTCCAAATAGGAAAAGGAGTATGTCAAGGCTGTATACTGTCACCCTGCTTATTTAACTTCTATGCAGAGTCCATCATGAGAAACGCTGGGCTGGAAGAAGCACAAGCTGGAATCAAGATTGCAGGAAGAAATATCAATAACCTCAGATATGCAGATAACACCACCCTTATGGCAGAAAGTGAAGAGGAACTAAAAAGCCTCTTGATGAAAGTGAAAGAGGAGAGTGAAAAAGTTGGCTTCAAGCTCAACATTCAGAAAAAGAAGATCATGGCATCTGGTCCCATCACTTCATGGGAAATAGATGGGGAAACAGTGGAAACAGTGTCAGACTTTCTTTTTCTGGGCTCCCAAATCACTGCAGATGGTGAGTGCAGCCATAAAATTAAAAGACGCTTACTCCTTGGAAGAAAAGTTATGACCAACCTAAAGCAGAGACATTACTTTGCCAACCAAGGTCCGTCTCGTCAAGGCTATGGTTTTTCCAGTGGTCATGTATGGATGTGAGAGTTGGACTGTGAAGAAGGCTGAGCACCGAAGAATTGATGCTTTTGAACTGTGGTGTTGGAGAAGACTCTTGAGAATCCCTTGCACTGCAAGGAGATCCAACCAGTCCATTCTAAAGGAGATCAGCCCTGGGTGTTCTTTGGAAGGAATGATGCTAAAGCTGAAACTCCAGTACTTTGGCCACCTCATGTGAAGAGGTGACTCATTGGAAAAGACTCTGATGCTGGGAGGGATTGGGGGCAGGAGGAGAAGGGGACAACAGAGGATGAGAGGGCTGGATGGCATCACCAACTCGATGGACGTGAGTTTGAGTGAACTCCGGTAGATGGTGATGGACAGGGAGGCCTGGCGTGCTGCAATTCATGGGGTCGCAAAGAGTCAGACACGACTGAGCGACTGAACTGAACTGAAGGGGAGAATTGGCTTTTATTCCACGAATATATGTCAGGCTTGCCTATAAATAAATAGGAGGAATAACATGTATTTAAATTTATACTAAGCTAGAAACAATCCTGGAGAAGGCCATGGCACTCCACTCCAGTACTCTTGCCTGGAAAATCCCATGGACAGAGGAGCCTGGTAGGCTGCAGTCCATGGGGTCGCTGAGGGTTGGACACGACTGAGTGACTTCACTTTGACTTTTCACTCTCATGCATTGGAGAAGGAAATGGCAACCCACTCCAGTGTTCTTGCCTGGAGAATCCCAGGGATGGGGGAGCCTGGTGGGCTGCTGTCTATGGGTCACACAGAGTTGGACACAACTGAAGCGACTTAGCAGCAGCAGCAGCAGAAACAATCCATATCAGATTCTGGCAGGTTCTAAAGGGCTAGAAGAAAGACAGAAAACACATTGCTTACTCATTAAGCATTTATTTAGCACCAACTGCATGCTAGGTTTGCACTGATCACTGGAAGACAGAGGCCAGACAAGCCTATGGACATTTAAAGTGTCTCTCTCTCTCCTAGCTCCTGTTTCTCATTCTTCCTGTCTGCTCCGCTTACCTGTGCACTTTGCAGGTTATACAGACACTCAAATCCTGCAGTATGGAATCCAACATTTCACCTTCTCTAACGGGATCCTTCATAGAATGTGATGGTCTTAGACCCCTTGCTCAAAGGTAGGACATTGATGTTTCTTTGTTTTAACCAAACTCCTGACCCCCTCCAGGCTGGGTAGAAATTCCATCTCAGTCACCATTGAGCATTTACCTCTCTGGGAGTCACTTTAGAATCCAGGAGACCTTTATGATACCCAGAAGATAGAAAAAGGACCCCAAACTTCCCATCCCCCATGGCCATCACCAGTGTCCTCAGGGTCCATGCTGACAGTGGTCTCTTTCACTCTCAGAAGTGGTCAGCTTCTCTGAAAGCCAAGAACTGGGATGTTTTCGGTCTTGCCACCCAATCAATGTCCGGTTGCCCTGGGAGATATAGCCACTCTGCCACGTAAACATCCCACTGTTTCCCACCCTCCTACCCTGGACTCTGATCTCTTCATGAGTCAAGCAGCTCCTTCTGTTCTGGGGCTCTGCAAACAATTTCTGCAGATGGCCAGACAAGAAGTACTATCAGCTTTGCAGGCTGTGCCACGTCGGTCACAACACTTAGCTCTATCTTAGCACTAAAGCAGCCCTGAAAAGTGAAAGTGAAACTGAAAGTTCTTTGTGATCCCATGGACTACAGAGTCCATGGAATTCTCCAGGCGAGAATACTGGGGTGGGTAGCCATTCCCTTCTCCAGGGGATCTTCCCAACCCATGGATTGAACGGGGTCTCCTGCATTGCAGGTGGATTCTTTACCAGCTGAGCTATCAGGAAAGCAGCCCTGGACAAGGCATAAATGGATGAAAGGGGCTTCATCCCCATGACCTTTTACTTATGGACTCTCAAACTTCATTTTCACAAAATGTTCGTATGTCACACGGTTTTATTCTTCATTTGATTTTTTTTTAATGAATTTTGAAAAACCATTCTTAGTGTTAAGGACATTAAGAAAGAGCAAAAACAAATACACAGACAGCAGGCCAGCTTTGGTGCATGGCCATTAGCTAGCCAACTGCTGTTCTAACCGCTTGTCCTCAAAGAAACTTAACGCATCTTTTCAGTGAGGCCGGACTTTTGGAAAACAGAAGTGCTTTATGCATTCGTTTGTTTGTTTGGCAAGCTTTGTAGGGTGACCAGCCATTCCAGATTCCTTGGAATTGAGGTTTCCAAGATGTGGGATTTTTAGTACTACAACTTGGAAAATTCTAGGCAAGCCAAGACAGTTGATCTCCCAACCTAATAGGTACCAGGCAATGAAGGTTCCAAAGTGAAGAAAACGAAGTCTTTGTTTTTATGAGGCTGGAATGCTCTTCAGGAAGATGGGTGCCTTTACCCATAAATCTTGTTCTTGACTCAGGGTCCACACTATCACCAACCCACCTTTAACCCCACCCCTGGGCAGAGGATACAAAAAGGCCTTCCAAAGGGCAACCAGAGAAAATGCTTGGGGAAAAAAACCCCAAACTAGCAATTCAACAGATTTGCCTAAAAACAGTGAAGTAGATAGTGTTTAAAAACAAAATTCAACTGAGTAAAATTTCAGGATATCATTGACTTTATTCAGTAATTCATGAATCAAGCAACACCAAATCTAACAGAAAGTCAAAAGATTTTATAGGCAGAAGGGAGCAGGAACAGGGAAGCTATACTAGGCAAAAAGCAGAAGGATTATGGCAGGGTTTCTTTCCTTTAGGGGAGGGTAGGAGTCTATAGGCAGATGACCTAACTGAAACTGATCTGGCAATTTCTAATTGACTGGTTTAAGATTCCATTTCTGAGAGAGACAAACTGAATTAAATGAAGTCTTGGTTTGGTGAGTGGTGGCTTAGGATAAGTGACTCCATTTTGGGCCTGTTGTCTTTAACAGTAGTGTTGGTTCCAGGGTCAAAGAAAGAGTACAAACAGTCAACAGAGCAAATTTCACTCTAATGCAATGTGAGTACACCCAACACCTAACCACACCCCTACCCATTTCGCAGGATGGAACTTGGACTGGCCATCTAAGCCTGGGGAGCCTTCCAGAGAGGCTCAAACCTCTTTCGCACCTAGAGGCATCTATTGTACTAGAAAATGGAAACTTCCCAAACCACATTATAAAGACTGTGAGCTATCTTATTGTCCAATTCTGTGCTATATTTAGATACGCAATTGGATTTCATGAAAACAGTCTAAATTTGAGGCCCTTTGGAAATGTGAGGTCTAGGCAAAAAAATTCTCCTCTTCTCCCTCACCTCCGCCCCCAAATCCATTTTCCTCCATGATAGAGTTTGACAAAGTAATACAGCCTCACCAGAGCCCCTGTGAGCCTGTTCAGAGCCTTTATTTAGTATAGCAAGTTTCCCACTCTGGGACTACAAGCCAGAGTGGCGAGTGATGCACAGACTGGAGCCCCTATTGGCCCCTCCACCAGGCAGCTTTGTGCAGTGTACAACCTGTGCCACCATACAAAGCCACCCTAAGACAACTGTCTGACCCTTAGGGGGAAAAATCAGACCCTTTGTCTGGAGTTGAAGGGATAAAAGAGAGGGTGAATCTAATTACATCAGACATCTTAGGCCCCACTGTGCCATGTGTCCAGGGTAACTGGGATCCAAATCATCTCTGACTCGAGAGCAGGAACTTGCTTCTTAAAGGAAGTAATTTCTGTCTTCCAGTCACTTGTGTTTTTAACAGCTGGCTGTTTCTTGCCTTTTGTGTCCTCCTATAACTCTGCTTACAGAATGAGCCCGCAAAGGATGGGCTGAAGCTGGGCTGGGAAAGCTTTTGAAAGCAAGCCAGGCGGAAACTTGAAGACAAAAGGTTTTCAAACAGATATTATTTGCAGTCCTGTGTTAAGCAGCTGCTGGGGGTGGGGGAAGACAGTAAGAAGTGCGCCCTAAATGAAGCTTCGAAGGGGGACTTGTTTAGCTTGGTAGGGTGGGGAGGTTGAAAGAGGCCATAGGACAAGGTCTTTTTTAAAAATCTGCCACTCCCCTCCCCAAGCTGAGAATTGTTAATCAGGTATGGGTGGTAAAGTTCCCTAAATGTGCAGCCTGACAACACTGCCTGACAGCTGGTAGTCAGGTTGCCATGTCAACAGGAAGAGACCCTATTGGGGTTTATATTTACTCATCACCAAGTTCTCTGAGTAGTTCTCTTTTTAAAGATTTATTTATTTATTTATTTGACTGTAGTGTTCATTGCTGCACCTGGGCTTTCTCTAGATGTGGTGAGCGGGGGCTACTCCTTGTTGCAGTGCATGGGCTTTTCATTGCGGTGGCTTCTCTTGTGGAGCTCGAGCTCTAGAGCTCAGGCTCAGTAGTTGTGGCCCACGGGCTTAGTTGCTACACAGCGTGAGGGATCTTCCCAGACCAGGGATCAAACCGGTGTCCCTTGCATTGCAAGGCATATTCTTAACCACTGGACCACGAAGGAAGCCTCTGTATGAGTAGCTCTTACCTATGGATAAAGCTAAAAAAGCTGATCTCTGACTCCCAGGTTGCTTCCCTAGGCAATGGAATCATTTCGACTGCAGTGGGGAAGATTGGGATCCTACAGAGGCACCCAGCAAAGGTGGGTGGGAGTGGAAGAGGGATGGAGTTCCCATGAGCATTCTGTTTCCCTGACAGGGAAATTCACATTTATGGTGTGTCTCCTATGTGTCTGATATTCTGCTATAAGCTGCACAGATTAGGTTTTATTTCATTCTCACAACTATCCTATAGGATTGCTATTAGTATTCCCATTTTACAGATAAGCAAAGAGAGGCTAAACGGCCAAACAGCAAGCAGTAGTTAACCGAAGATAGGTCCACAAGATGGATTATTATGCAGCTATTTAAAACTCATCTTTCTGAATATTTTTCTTGACACATTCTCAAAACTGCACAATACAGGCTACCTATATGATAAAATACACGTGATGAATAAATAGCCATAGGAAAAGGTATGGATAATAATATTGTTGTTGTTCAGTCACTCAGTCGTGTCCAACTCTTTGTGACCCCATGGAATGCAGCACACCAGGCTTCCCTGTCCTTCACCATCTCTCAGAGCTTGCTGAAACTCATGTCCATTGAGTCGGTGATGCTATCCAATCATCTCCTCCTCTGTTCTCCCCTTCTCCTCCTGCCTTCAATCTTTCCCAGCATCAAGGTCTTTTCTAATGAATCAGCTCTTTGCATCAGGTGGCCAAAGCATTGGAGCTTTAGCTTCAGCATCAGTCCTTCCAATGAATATTCAGGATTGATTTCCTTTAGGATTGACTCATTTGATCTTGTTACAGTCCAAGGGACTCTCAAGAGTCTTCTCCAATGCCACAGTTCAAAAGCATCAGTTCTTCAGTGCTCAGCCTTCTTTATGGTCCAACTCTCACATCCATACATGACTACTGGAAAAACCATATCTTGGACTATATGGACCTTTGTTGGCAAAGTAATGTCTCTACTTTTTAATATACTATCTAGGTTTGTCATAGCTTTTCTTCCAAGTAGCAAGCATCTTTTAATTTCATGACTCCAGTCACCATCTGCCGTGATGTTGGAGCCCAAGAAAATAAAGTCTATCACTGTCTCATTGTATCCCCATCTATTTGCCATGAAGTGATGGGACTGGATGCCATGATCTTCATTTTTTGAATGTTGAGTTTTATGCCAGCTTTTTCACTCTCCTCTTTCACCTGCAACAAGAGGCTCTTTAGTTCTTCACTTTCTGCCATAAGGGTGGTATCATCTGCATATCTGAGGTTATTGATATTTCTCCAGCCAATCTTGATTCTGGTTTGTACTTCATCCAGCCCAGCATTTCACATTATATACTATTCTATTAAGTTAAATAAGCAGGGTGACAATATACAGCCTTGATGTACTCCTTTCCCCATTTTGAACCAATCCATTGTTCCATATCCAGTTCTAACTGTTGCTTCTTGACCTGGAAGCAACAGGTGTGTAAATCACCAAAAGCTACCCAGCCATGAACAAGCTAAGACCACATATTCAGAGCTTGCTGTGCAAAAGAGTTGGCCACCATCATTTGCATGTGGTAGAAAATGAAAGGCAGGCAGAAGGAATGAAAAATTTGTAGCTGAAAAAAGGAACACTATGGGCATGCCTGATTGGAGGCCACTGGCACAAGGAAGATAGAAATAAGGCTGCCTAGGAGCAGGACATCCTGTGTGATTAATTAATTACCTT
This sequence comes from Bubalus kerabau, assembly GCF_029407905.1. Lineage (NCBI taxonomy): Eukaryota > Metazoa > Chordata > Mammalia > Artiodactyla > Bovidae > Bubalus > Bubalus kerabau. Next base: position 39,463,393 of record NC_073643.1, on the reverse strand, counting down.
GTTTGGCTTTCTCTGATTGATCCTAAGATCCAATTACATGCTGCCTACAAGAGACACACTTTAAATATAAAGATCCAAATAGATTAAAAGTGTGTGTTTAGTCAGTCATGTCCAACTGTGGGAAAATATGTGCAGTGGCAATAACAGCATATTAAGGGTTGCTGCTGCTCTTTAGTTGCTTAGCCATGTCCAGCTATTTGTGACCCCATGAACTGTTGTCCCCAGGCTCCTCTTCCCATGGGATTTCCCAAGCAGGAATACTGAAGTGGGTTTCCAACTCCTTCTCCAGGGAGTCTTCCTGACCCAGGGATTGAACCCACATTTCCTACTTGGCAGGTGGATTCTTTACCACTGAACCACCAGGGAAGCCCCCATAAAAAAGTAGAGTAGCCATATTAACAATAGATTAAAATCAGTTCAATATAAACAATATTATGAAAGATAAAGAGGGATGCTTCATAATGATTAAAGGACTTTGATTCATTATCAAGAAGACACAATAATCATGAATATGCTAACAACAGAACTTCATAATAAACTAAGTATAAAGTATGGTAGAGTCCCTGCATATACAGTTTTTCTGTGGCCTTGGTGTGAGCTGAGGATGTTTCCCTATACTTTGGCCATCTGACTTGCTTTGGCCAATGGCATGAAGGTGGAAGAGGCAGTGTGCCAATTCCAACCTCAGACCTTAAGAGGCATAGCAACTTTCTGTTTGATTTCTTGTGCTTCTGCCTAACCCAGGAGAGGAAAATGCCCCAGCCGGCCTACTGGTCCTAATATGATGACAGACACACAATGAAGTATTACCTGACCAATCAGCAGACTTGCAGCTTGGACCTTCTCAGCCTAACCCAGAATTAGAGAGTATGATGAACAATTCTGTGGCTTCCCCAATAGCTCAGTGGTAAGGAACCCTCCTGCCAATGCAGGAGACGTGGGTTTGATCCCTGGGTTGGGAAGATCCCCTGGAGAAGAAATGACAATCCACTCCAATACTCTTGCCTGGGAAATCCAGTGGACAGAGGCGCCTGCAGGCTACAGTCCATAGGGTCACAGAGCTGGACATGAGTGAGCATGCCTGTACTACTACTACATGAACAACTTTATGTCAACAAACATAAAAACTAGATTTAGGAACATTGCACTCCAAAACATAATAAACTTCCATTGTCCAGGACATTGAAACTGGCTACTGCAAAGAGGAATGTTTTTGGGGAACTCTGAGAGGTACCACCAAGGTTTCTCCAGACAGTGTTTTTAATGTATGAATCCCAATTTCAGGAAACCCTCTAAATTGGCCACACTGCTAGCTCAGAAAAAGTGAGACAAAGTATGTAATATAGACGTTTCCAACTGAGTTAGGTGCTTCTTTTCCTTCTGAAAATTAAATACAGCCTCAGGAGTCCCTTCACTGTAAGTGGGGTGATCAGTGATGTGGGTAGAGGAGTGGGGGAGTGAGACAGGGAATGGAAGATAGCAGATGAGGGGTGTGTTGCCAAGCAGATATCACTATGAGAGTGGAACTCGGTGCTGCTAGGGGGCCATGGGAGACCGTGTCACAGATGCTTCAGTCATCCCAGCTGCAGGGTGAGGAAGCTGGAGTGTCCACCCACAGGCTCCCTGTCCGGCACTGATTGAGAGCCCCTCCTGAGACATTAGCTTGATGGTGCCTTTGGCTTGTTCAGGGCCAAGTGAGCTCCCACAGCCTGGAAAAAACCCTCAGGCAGAGACTGTAGATGCTCACAACAGTCAGGATTGTTCTGTGTGTAGAGATGACTGCTGAGAAATGATGGGGGACAGGGGAAGTAGGTCAGGTACCGAGAGCATCCGCTCCTATGTTGAATGAAGAATTGGATTCTAATACACATAAAGAAGCAAACAATAGAAATTTCAAATTTGTTGTGTTTTTTTTATTTCATTAGAAGTTCAGAATATCTAGATAATCCCAAGTCTATTTCATTTTTGAACCAATATAGTTCCTTGTTGGGAGGGCTTTTTCAAGATCCCAGAGCAGAATGACTTGGTAAAGAAGAGCTGGTGATGCCTCCCGGTCACCCTTACATTCTTCACTGGAGGTAAAGTGAGGCAACCTATGTTCAGATCCCCAGTGCACCCCACACTAACCCTGGCATAGTCATTCATCCCACCAAACCTCAGTTTCTTTATCTGTGAAATGGGTATGATGTCTGCATGCCTTCTAACTCTGAATAATGGTTACTCAAATCCGCTTTACCTGCCTTCACTAATCAAGGTCATTGTTAGACCTGCATGCCCTCCAAATAGCACATAGCCTAAACAGTGTTTGCCTGAGTTATTTTCCAGAAACTTGGAGTCAGCTATGTCTAATTTCAGTTGAACTGGTTAAGACTGGATAGGATCACTGACCCTCCAACTGGGCATGTGGCAGTGCCCACTCCATGCTTGACCTTTTGGCATCAGAGGGCTGATGTGCCTCGTTCTAAGTGCTTCTGATTGCCTGTGCAGAGGCCTGTGGCAGAACGAGGATTCCTGCACTGTTTCCCAATCGCTTTTCCCCACGCCGCACCTCAGATCCCACCCTGATGCTTCATTCCTCATCCCATAAATGCCGTCCTCCTCCCAGTTCCTTGCCTTCCAGTGGGATGGGGGTGGAGATTTGTTCTCTGGTCTCCACCCGTGGTCACTTTACAAAAAGTATCTCTGCCACAAACATCAGCATCTCACCATTTTGGCTTGCTGAGCATCAGGCAAAATGAACCTGGCTCAGCAACATCTCTCTCTGACTGTAAAGCTTTTTTCACAAGCCCTAACTTCCTGTGCTACAGCTAGGAATCTAAAGATAACTGAGATAAAGCCCTTGTTTGAAAAGTTCTTCCTATCTAGTAGAGAAGACAAGTAAGTAGGATTACAATACAGTGGGAATGGTGTTATAGCAAAGGCAATTGCCTAAGGCTAAGAGAACAACAGAAATAAATAGGCTGGGAAAGAAAGAGATTACACAAGCTTGATCTCAGTGGTGGTCATGCAAACGTCCCTTAGAGACAGACCTCCACTGGAGGGAGGGTAGCTGACCAAGGGCTGCAGCTGCTGCTGCTCTGAAACCCATCCCAGCACAGAGACCAAGGCCATGCTCCCCGGCCTTTGACTCCCCACGACCACTGAGTCTTTCTTAGACAAGGTGGCTGTTCAGTTGCTTCCATTCAGCCTTCTCTCCCTGTCTCTTTGCTTTGTGGTCAGACATCTCTCCCAATTTTTTCCAGCTTCTCCCAATTTCTTTTCATTTGGACATTTCTCCTTACAAAAAAAAAAAAAAAAATTATTGAATATTTAACTCTATATTCGCATCAGCTTCTTGGAGGACCCAAACTCATTGTCTTGAAGGATAAATAGGAGTAGAAAGGAAGTCAGAAGCAAGGGCATGAACACAGGCAAGGAGGCAAGAAGCTTACAACTACAGGAAATGGAGACACATACAGAACCTGGTGGGGCAGGAGGGAAGGAGATGGAAGGGGAAGTTCCTTCCCGAGTGTGTTCCCAAGAGGGGACTGACTGGGAGGTCATTGAGAAGCCCACTGCTCAGAGGTCAGTGAGCAATTATTAGGGCCTCCCCTGGATAGGGTGAAGTGATGGAGAAGAGAGAAGAGATAGATGCAAGGGATATGCACAAGGTAGAATTGTTATTAATAGAACTTGGACACTGAATATGGAGGGTGGCTGAAAGTAAGGAGTTGAGGAAAATACCCAGATTTCTAGTGGGAGCAGCATAGTATATGGAAGCCACCAGTTCATTGAAAACAAACTCATCAAGAAGCACACACACACACACACATGCATTCATGAAGCTCTATGCCATTCACAGCTTGGAATTCATGTGAAATTTAAAAACTCAAATAAGCTGTCCTTCCCCAAAAGAAGCCCCTTAAATCCTCAAAAGCCATTGAAAGTGTCTCATGCCACACACATTGCTATAAATGTGGTTTCATCAAATCAATCTGGCCAACCAGTCATGTCATGAAGAGCGCCGGGGACGTTGGAGGTCCCTGGAGTCTGGGTAGAGCTATGCCTCAACCATAAAAGGATGTGAAGGTTTGAGAGTCCTTGGTATACAGGTAGAAACTGAAGTCAGGAGGCTTTCAGTGGGTGAGCATGCTCTGAAAAGGAAGAGCAGGAGCCAGTTTATGAGTTTTTTATTGGTGCTATAACAAAGTACCACAGTCATGGTGGCTTAAAGCAACATGAATGTATTGTAACCGTTGGTTTTTGAGGTCAGAAGTCCAAAACGGGCCTGACAAGGTTAATATCAAAGTGTGGTAAGAGATGCGTTGTTTCTAGAATTTTAGGGCCGCGGTCCCCAACATTTTTGGCACCAGAGACCAGTTTCATGGAAGACAATTGTTCCATGGAATGGGTTGCTGGGTAGGGATATGGTTTCAGGATGATACAAGCACCCTGCATTTATTGTGCACTTATTTGTATTATTATTATTACATCAGCTCCACCTCTCATCATCGAGCATTAGATCCCAGGGGTTGGAGACCCCTGCTCTAGGTGAAAATCTGTCTGTGCCTTGCCTTTTCTTGCTTCTACAACTGCCTGATCCCTTAGCTCATGGCTGCTCCCCAGCACTGCCTGACTTACCTCTTTTTTTCACTCATCATAGTTTGTTCTCTGACTCTGACCTCCTTGCCGCCCTCTTTCACTCATAAGGACCCTTGTGATTTCATCTGTCCTGCTCAAATAATCCAGGAAAATCCCCCCATCTCCAGAACAGTAACATAATCACATCTGCAAAGACCCTTTTGCCATTAAGGTAATATATTCCAGGCTCTGAGGATTAGGCCATGGATATTTTTGGAGAGCATTGTTCTTCCTCTCACAGCCAGGGACTAAATCCTGGAAAACATGACTATTTATGGAACAGACAAAACCTTGGAGCAAGTTGGATAAAGAACTAAAAGCACGGATAACTTCCAGGCAGCCAGTTACCAGTGATACTTTCAATTCCAATTTATCTCCTAGTTAAAGTTGCTGTGTTGAAAAGTAAGATTTAGTGTTTCTTGTTTGTTTGTTTGTTTGTTTGTTTTTCCTCTATCTCTCTATTCCTACCTGTGACCTCCTTCAACAACTCAAAAGTAAAAAGCTCTTTGGGGTAGAATATAAGCCCTTCAGACAGCACTCAGGTATGCACAGTAAGCATACAGGCCCAGAGTACGATCATCATTATTATTATTATTGGTATTATTATTACTATTTACTTATTTATTTATTTGGCTGTGCTGGGTCTTAGTTGCAGCATGCTAGATCTTTTTGTTGTGGCACATGGGATCTAATTCCCTGACCAGAGATCAAACCCAGGCCCTCTACATTAGGAGCACAGAGTCTTAATCACTGGACCACCAGGCAAGTGCCTCTCATTATTTTGAGGCTACTCCTCACCAAAGGGAAATAGGCCTCTTCTGAGAAGGGCTGGTTCCATTCATTGGAAGGACTGTGGCTTTATGGGATTACTCCTGATTGTGGGGTAAATCTGAGCTCTCTGTAGACCCCCAGAAGCCCGTGAAGCTCCTAGCTCAGTCCCTCTCTGCCTTTGAGAGGTCACTTCTCCATCTCTGATGATGCAATGGCCCTACGGCAAAGGCAAAATGTCACACCCTCCTTCTGACTCAGGGTTGAAATAAGCAGCCTCTCACTAACTGTTTGCTTGGAAGATGCAGTGTTAAAGGGTCACCCTGCATTTTCTCCTCTCCCAGCCTCAAGTAGGATATCTGGCCCTCGGGATTCCCTTGCCTTAAGAATTTTCTGTCACATATGACAGCATAATTCAACAATGTGATGATGCCAGAGATCATGGGTTGTCGTAGGTCAAATTCCCCAGAAGCAAACCCTGAGACAAGGATTCATCTGCAAGTGAGGTACTAAGGAAGTGCTCCCAGGAGCGCTGGGGGAGGGAACAGGGAAAGCGAGAGAGGAAAGAGAAAAGGCTAATTAGGCTGCAGTATCGCGCAAAGGTGCAGCCTCAGCCTGATCCCTCCGGAAGCCCCAGAGGGCAGAATACACCTTGGAGTCTATCCTGCTAAAAGCAGGGGAGCTGGGCATCCCTAAAGCAGCACTGTTGGGCACTGACTATGAGTGACCTCTACTTCCAGCTCTGCGCACATCCCCTGAGCAGAAACAGTGCCCAGCACAGAGGAAGTGTGATTCTATCATGTGACACCAAGCTGCTAACTAGCCTCTCGGCCTAAAAGTTCAGGAACACTCAGCACTCTACAAACCCAGAGAACCTGGAGGGCTTTCAGGGGATAACAAATTCTTCTCCTACTAGACTAAACTTGTGACAAATCTAATTGAATGCAGGGAGCTGCCTGATAGTTTGTGATTTGCCCAGGATGAACGGCTCTGCTTGTCTTCATTTCAGAAAGCATCACTTCTTGCCTATGACACATGGCCCTAGAGAATGTGAATTCTTTCCCCAGAAAATCAGCAAAATGTAATTTCCAAAATATTTCCTACAATCCTCCAACACACAAGCTCAGCCAAATGAAATTAACTTCTACCTTTTCTTGAAGTTGAGTCTTTTTTTCAGCGTGAGCAATAGAGTCATGTTTCATTTCAAATCCCCAAACACTGAGGCTATTGATCTTGTTAAATGTACAGATTAATATTTCTGAAGTGTCTACATGGAAGGAAATATCCAGACAATTACAAGTAACATCAAATAAAGAAACATAATAAATATTGAACAAGTTGAAGGAATTACCAATACAGGAGAAGAGTTAGATCAGAATGTGTGTATGTTTGTGTGGAGAGAGACAGAGACAGAGCAATTACTACTCACTACTCTCTCTCAACTTATGTTTTTATCAGGACAAGGTCGAGTCCAGTCCTAGCCCCAGAGTTTGTACTTCTCTTTGTACTTCTCTTTCTAGTCTCTTCTATTAAAACTTAAAATTCACACATAGGATGAGAAATAAGGATGGAACACCTGCATTTTCAGTGAAAACCATGGCCCTAGGAGCAAGCAATGTGTTATCAAGAAGGAAGATCTTCATTCTAGAATATATACAGAATAAGAAATAGGAAAAATCAGATTAGAACTGATGATGTTCATACCCTCTGAAATGTAGCAGGTACCCAGGAAGGGAAGGAGGATGAGGTGTGGGAGATGATGGAGCAGAACAAGGCCAGGAGCCTGGAGGGTGGAGAACCTTGTGGAGCCAGAGTTGGTACCCAAGCCATGGATGCCCTGCCTCCTGTGACTGGCAGCCAAACATGACTATTAACTCAGATAGATCTTGATTCCACTTTAGAGAAATCTGGAAATGTTGCACATGGTTAGGAAAGAAGTTCATGTGACTTAAAAGGTTAAACATAGGCATACAAAAAAGTATCGTTAGATTTGTTGTTCAGTCGTTGAGTCATGTCTGGTTCTTGAAACCCCATGGACTATAACCATACAGGCTCCTCTGTCCATGAGATTATCCAGGCAGGAATACTGGAGTGGGTAGCCATTCCCTTCTCCAGGGGGTCTTCCCAACCCAGGGATCAAACCCGTGTCTCCTGCATTGGCAGGCAGATTCTTTTACCACTGAGCCACCAGGGAAACCCAAGGTTAGAAACAGGCATATGAAAAACATCAATAGAGTAACAAATTTATTCAATCTGCCAAAGAAAAAAGTCATGGAAGATTATGCCAAATTGCTCTGTTTTTCAAAGAGGTGAGACAAAACTCCAATCCTACAAAAAATGAGATGTCCTCACATACCTGGATTCAAAATACTTTCATTCTTACTGAAAGTAGCCCGTACATTATTTTATATTGAGATGGCTGGATGGCATCACCAACTCGATGGACGTGAATTTGGGTGAACTCCGGGAGTTGGCAATGGACAGGGAGGCTTGGCGTGCTGCAGTTCACGGGGTTGCAGAGAGTTGGACACGACTGAGCGACTGACCGGACTGAACTGAACTAACGTGTGTTAACAAATAGCAGCCCTATCAGTTACGTTCTGTTATTACCTCCTCTTTATAAGTGAAAATCAAGGCTCTGAAATGATGCTGCTCGCTAGACTGTTTGAATTTAAATCTAAATTTACAATAAAAACTCACTTCCTCAGTCGCACGGCCCAACAGACAACACGGGTCTAGTGGCCACCACACTGAACAGCACAGATCTAGAATATTTTCATCATTACAGAAAGTTCCAATCACTGAAAGTGCCCTAATGGGTGAAGTAATTTACCCAAGATTCTATGGCTATTAAGAACTTGAGGAGGATCCCCGGTTCCACCTTACAGCGTGTGCATCTTCTCCCTAGGCAGTGCATTAGGTTCCTGTTGCTGTTGTAACAAATTACTGCAACTTAGTGGCTTCTACCACACAAATTTATTTCCTTACAGTTCTGGAGGTCACACATCTGAAATGGATCTCACTAGGCTGTATCTCTTCTTGAAGCTCCCAGGAAGAATGCATTTTATTGCTTTTCCTGCTTCTACAGGCTATTCTGTCCCTCAGCCAGCATCTCCTTTCTCGATCTTCAAAGACAGAAATGTCAGTCTGAGCCCACCCTGGCTGCCTCCCGCTGCCCTCGCTCTGGCTCTCCCTCTTCTGCCTCTCTCTGTCCTCCACTCATAAGAACATGTGATTACACTGGGCCAACCCAGACAATCCAGGATGATATCTCCTTGTTGTGGTGGTTTAGTTGCTCAGTTGTGTCCGACTCTTCGCAATCCCATGAACTGCAGCACGGCAGGCTTCCCTGTCCTTCACTATCTCCCAGCGTTTGCTCAAACTCATGCCCATTACACTTAACCCATGTCCTTTTCAGGATCTTTTTTTTGGGAGTAGGCAAAGCATCCAGCCAGGGGCTTTCAGAGGACAGAATCACAACAATGCCAAGGACACTATGACAGAGATAAATGGACTTAAAAGAAATCTGGGACCCTCCAAGGAGGACAGATGAAAAATAAAACCACATTTTCCCAGTGTGATTTATCTAAAATCATTTATGATAAGACATTTCAGGGCAAACAGGCCACATCAGAGGTGCAAATCTCTCAGGGAAATTCAACCACCAAAGAGGACGAGATTGTTTCTGTCTAGCAAAGCCTTTAAATGCCAGCCAACTGCTTCATCTGTGGCTAAATATGAGAGGGGGAAAATTGCTTTGTAGCTTTTTAGACTAAAATACTACTGAGTACACATAGAGTCATGGTTTTTTGACTCTCTATTGATGATTTAAAGGATTTTCAAGGGGTGATTTTGACCTACACAGTTTCTGCCTTATGTGCCAACTTTAAACCCTAACTCCCACATAAGATACAACTCTCCTCTTAAGTCTTTTAGCACCTGCGGGCTCAAGAATCATTCATATTACATGAGTTTCTTGAAAGGCTCTCTGATTCTAATTAAAGCTGGTCCCACTAAATCCTAGTGCTCATATTTGCTTTTAAACAACTCACACCTTGCTGTAAAGTGTAGGAGCTCTCCCCCATCTCATTTGGGGCACTGGGAGCACCGGCCCCAAGGAGCTTAGGGTCAGATGGGCTTTGCAGTTAATTATTAAAGCAGCAATTATACAAGTAAGAAGAGTGAAATTGGAAATGAATCCAGCAGCTGATGGTGGGTTGAGTTTAAGAGGACTGAGAGTCACAGACACAACAAAGCAATCAACCCAGGGTTTACATAACCAAATGACAAGTAGCATCATGTGCTTTAGGAAATAACTAAATGGACCTTTCTCTGGATTATTTCCATCTTTGTATCAAAAGAGTGAATGTACTTCTAAAACACTGCCTGGGCTCTGGGAGAGAGAGGATGACCCTAGAAGGAGGAAGACCTCGGCTTCAGACAAATCTTTCAGTCCAGCACCTGGGAGACCTTGGCAAATGACTTCATTTTCTTATATATAGAGAGAAGAGAGTCTTCTCACAGTGTGTTCCATGAAACACCACTTGTGAACAATGTTCCATTTTGTAAAAAGATTCTGCAGTCAAGTAAGTCCAGCTTGGCAAGTTTCCCTTGCCCTATACCCCCTCTTGGAAATTTACAGTGTACATGAGCAAATTAAAGTCTCTTGAGAAGTCCTATAATAAAGAAACTCTGCTTGAATTCAATCTGTCCCAAACATTCTTGAGCATAGAATAATATTTTTGGTAAACTATGAAAGTGTGTTCCAAGGAACCCACATGGAGAGAACTCAGAAGTTTCACGTAAACTCTGACAGAGTAAAAGCAGGTCTACTTGTGCACACTGCTCCTGGTACAGAGTAAGCTAGGGGCTGCCAAACTGTGGCCAGTTTGCCAAATCCAGCCCATGAGCTACGTATGTTCTCACATTTTAAGTGACTGAAAAAAATTAAAAGAAGTGAAAATGATATGAAATTCAAATTCAGCATTCTGAATTTTAAAGTATAGCCATACCCACCTGTTTCTGTATCTTCTGTAACTGCTTTTGAACTACAGTGGCAGAGTTGAAGAGTTGTGCCAAAGAATGCAACGGCCCGCAGAGCTTAGATAGCTCCCTCTCTGGCCCCTAGGGTACTGATTCCCAACCTTTTAGGCACCAGGGAACAGTTTTGTGGAAGACAGTTTGTCCACACACCAGGGTGGCGGGGGGTTGGTTTCAGGATTATTTAAGCACAAAACATTTATTGTGCACACTTATTTCTACTATTATTAAATCACCTACACCTCAGATCATCAGACATTAAATCCCAGAGGTTGGGGATCCCTGCTTTACAAGAAACGTGTGCAAAGCTCTGCAGTAGACAATTAAATTGTACAAATGAACTAAAGTCTATTCTTGCCGTTCTCCATACAAGCTGCCTCATTTTCTGGGGAGAAGATTAAAGTTATAACAAGCTTTAGAATGAGATCTTCATTTTTTAAAAATAGTCTTAATTATCTTTTTTTCTGGTCTCTGCTATAGCTTAGCAATGACTTGAGCTGAGCCACTACCACTCAGATTCCAGGTCTTTCCATCACTCAAATTGTCTGTAGTTTGCTTCACACGAGTCTTTTCCCCATAATAGTTGTGGCAGATTCAGGAAAAAGATGAGGAAAGAAGGAACATAGAATTTAAAGTTTGGGTGACTTTGGCTGGGATATTACTATTTGCAAAAGCATCATCCACCATTTTTGTGGGGAGGAGAAAGGGCTGAACGTGGGCAAATGGAGGGGGGATAGGAAGGGGTACTTTGCACTTATTTGTAAACATTCTGGTGAAGGACAGTGGAAGTCAGCCTCTGAGAAGACAGGAAACATGGATTCAACCCAAGAAGCACCTCGGGCACTGGAGTCATTCAGACCATGATTTGAATTCTGGCCCTGACACTTAGTTACCATGTTGCCATGCTCCACCCTAGGCAACAAGCTTAACTCACGGAGAAAATGGACAGGATAGAGTCATGGTGAGAATTAAATAAGACGTTTTTTATTTAACAACCACCGTTGCAAGAATAGGGTCTCTTAATCCTCACCACAACCCTGAGGAAGGAACTATTCTTGTCATTCCTATTTCACAGATGGGAAGACAGACACAGGTCACATGGCAGAGCTTGGCTTTCAACCCAGGAAGTCTGGTTATAGCTTCTTTGCTCATGCTCAGTGGACACCACTGACTGGCACATGGTAAACATTTGATGAATGTCAGTTTTAAAATGCCTCTTAAAATGAAAAAACAAAGCAAAACAAACTTGTTATTAGCCTGCTGTTTCTCAATATGTGTATGGACTTCCCAGGTGACATTAGTGATACAAACCTGCCTGCCAATGCAGGAGACGTAAGAGATGCCAGTTCAACCCCTGGGTCGGGAAGATCCCCTAGAGGAGGAAACAGCAATCCACGCCAGTATTCTTACCTGGAGAATCCCATGGACAAAGGAGCTTGGTAGGCTACAGTCCAGTCCAGAGGGTCACAAAGAGCTGGACGTGACTAAAGCAACTGATCACACACATATGAAGAGCAGGGGCCTCTGGAGTTAGACCAACCTATGTTCTGAGTCTTGGCCCACCAGTAACTAACAGCATTCAGTGAATACTTACGGGAAGATTAAGCCTGTTACTTAACAGAGAACATGAAAATTTGGGGGTGCAGTAACATGCTGAAATCTGAAGGAAATCTCCACGATGATGGGAGTCATAGATATCATTTTAGAAGTTCTTACAGCAAATTTTTAAAAAGTGAAAAGCAGATAAAATTAAGTGTACTAATATATTTTATTTAACCCTACATCCAAAATGTTACCATTTCAACATGTTATCAACATAAAAAAAAATTATTGAAGATACACTTTAGATTTTTTTCGTGATAAGTCTTCAAAATCTCATGTTTTTTCACAGCTACAGCACAACCCAGCTTGAACCCGCCACATCTCAACTTCAGTAGCAATGCGTGTCTCGTGGCAGTCGTCATAGACAGCTCAGCTGCAAGCAGTAAACTCCGAGGGCTCAGAACCACAGCAGTCTTCCTGCTCTATCCACAGCACCAGACTATGCTTGACTCAAAGTAAGCCAAGTATTTGATATTAAAAAAAAAAAAATAAAATAAAGGAATAATTGTACAGAAGAAAGGGAAGCCCAGAGAGAGGAAGGGATTGACTCCAAGGTCATAGCACTAATGAATAGGAAACCACTGCCAGCCCTCATCTGCAGCTGTATAGCCCCAGCACCTCCTGGAAACTGTAGGCATCACTCAGGCCAATCTTCCCCACTGGGTACGTATATGCTCCACAAGGTGAGCCCAGCACACTTTTCTCTAAAACTTGACCTTAAAAGACAGGAAGTTTGGTTTTGTGAGAGAAGTTTTCTTTCTCTTCCCTTGTAAATCCTGTATATGGATAGGTATTATGTAAGCGGCATTAACGTGCGAGGCACTGACTGCTGGAGATGGTATTTTGAAGTCCTCTGAACAGCTCTTATATTATCAGTGGAGATTTCCTTCAAGATTCAGCCTTCAATTTCTTCAGGCAAAGCTGCGAAGTGAGTCAGAGTTAACACTCCATCCCTAGGTTCAACTGGAAGGGCAGGGGAGGCAGAGGTGGGGAACCCGTGGGTAGGAGTGAGATGACAGAGAACGCAGTCAGAATAGCTCATAATCCTAACCCTTATTTATCCCTCCAAAAATCAGAATTAGCATCCTCCTAAGAAAAATCTCCCTCCTCGGAAATTTTCATTGTAAATGAAAGGACAGTAATCACCAAAAAAGAAAAAAGAAAGAGTGGAGATGCAGAAAATATTGGCTCAGCCTTTACTTATAAGCAGAACAAAGAGAGTTACATATTACAATATCCTATTTTCATTATGAAATTCATATTTTATCTATTTATAAGACAGAGATCTGGAATATTACTTTTCAAAATCTTAATTACAGTTATCACTAGTAGTAAAATTACAAGTGATGTTTCTTTACTCTTGGTTGATCTATAATTTTTCATTTTCTTCAATGGATGTTTAGTATTTGGGTAAGAGTGAAAAAAATGAAAACTTAAATAAGTTTATGCACATATACATACATTCATCTATGATTTCAAATGTTTCAGCAATATTTAGGTGATAATAATTTTTGGAGGTTCCCATGAAACCCATATTTTTAGTTTTTAAGTAAACGATTTTGCCTTTCTCATGCTCAAATTAATCCTAGAGATAGAAAACCAACGATATCAAAGGGCCTTAGGAATGCAGCCTCCCTCAGTGTGTAAACAAACTGATACCCACCTACAGGCTACCTGGAGTGAGAGGCTATTCAAGGAACAGAGTGAGGGGGTCAGAGGCTGGCACAGCAGATTTGTCTGAAATTCAACCTGTTAACTAGGAAACACAGGAGTCACCCATCTTTCTTCTGGCTTGGTGATGACTTAATCAAAGAGCCATTGCCCCCTCTCTCCTGAGAAAAGAACTCAGCTTGGCCATCAAGGCCCACAGAGAAGGAGTCATTTGAAACATGCAGCAAAAGATGAGATGATTAAAGAGCATTACCGGCTCAATGGACATGAACTTGAGCAAACTCCGGAAGATAGTGGAGGACAGGGAAGCCTGGCGTGCTGCAGTCCATGGAGTTACAAAGAGTTGGACACGACTGAGTGACTGAACACAACAAGGGTTTCATGTCCCTTATTTGGAGGCTGCTTCCTAAGGTAGAACTCTGAAACCAGTGGTTCTCAACCAGGTAGACTGTGTTCCCTGGGAGGCATTTGGAAATGTCTGATGACACTTTATCTGTCACAACTGATGGGAGGTGGCTATTGGTGGCATTTAGTGAGTGAAGCTAAGGATGCTGTTAAACATCTTACAAGCACGAGAAAGGCCCCTACAACAAAGAATTACCCAGCCCCTAACGTTAATAGTGCCACAATTGAGAAACCCTGTCTCAGAAAATGAAGGATGTTATTTGAATGCTTTGAAGGAAGGCATGAGTTTTTGCTGAAATGAATCAGATCAGCAATAACTAGCTGTATCCTTCATGTCCTGCAGGCCAAAGAAGGATTTGAACTTGTCTGTTTTTAAGGAATTATTGGAATGTTCTGAGTATCTTGATCGTATCACCAGTGAACACTGGCCTTAGAAAGGACAGGCACAGAAAATGGATTTAATTCCACATACCAGCTCTAATCTAGTGATGGCGCCTGCCAAGTTGGGGTTTCTGGAAACAGACCCTGAAACCTTGAGAGTCTGGAGTATGAGATGTTTATTAGGGGTTGACATTTATGAGGAGAAGGGAAAGAAGCAGGATTAGGCAGAGGGAGAAAATAAAGCACAAAGTAAGCCTGAGAAAGCCTCAGCCAACTTCCAGTTGGAGATGAACAGTGCTCTGGAGCTGGCATTTTCCATCAGAGTTGACCAACAGAGCACTGGGATGGCTGGGCCTTTATGACCACACTGCCTTCCCTCCCCAGCCACTTACATGGCTCAGTCGCTAGGTGAAAGCTGTTCTGGAAAGAACTAGATTTCCAAGCTGGGGATACTCTGCAGCTGAAGCTAACCTCAAAGATGCTAACAGCTGGAGTGTCTGCTGACCAGACTCCCTGCAGCTGGATGGCAGATCCATCCAGAAAGGGAATCTGGATGGCACATCTCCATGTCTGCCATGGAGTGCATCCACGCTCAACAAAAATGCAGTGCTGCAATCCATTAGCAATGTCTGCCATGGTCCATGTGCAGAACAGCAGCATATTTGCCAAATATGTGAGACATATTAGTAATAGGAGCAATGGGTAAGGCCTATAATTGCAAATCATGGTGATACCCCAAAATACACTGGATGTGGAAGAAAACCCTAAAATGGAACCTGCCTGCTGTGTAGTTAACTATCAATTAGCCCAGATTTAAAAATTATTTTGGTTTCTGATAAGAAATCTCACCTCCCTCTGTTTATTCCACATGCACTTATTAAATACCCACTGTGCCAAGCATATTGCTTAATGCTAGAACACAACAGAGAAGAGCTAGCCATAAATAATGGATGATTTTAACCCCTAAGTCATCAGGCTTACACTTCTTGCCTGCTGACTTTGGCTTTTATCCAATTAATTGTTTGTGCCATCAGCCCATGGGTTTCTTTAGTCTCTACAGCCTGAGCTAGGAGAGCCCAGCACTACTATAACAGGGCCTTTGGGATTTTTCCTGGCCCTCTTCACCAAGTCTCCACAAGCTTTTGACCTCTGAAGTCAGCTAAAAAGGTTTATTGTCATAGTGAAGTTATTTCTTGGACCAGATTAAAACAGCCCAATTCTGTCTGGAAAGAAGAGAATGCATTGCTGGTAGGGAAGAGTTTAAGGATCCAGTATATTGTGTGATGATCTAGAAAGTTCACAAAGCTAAGAAAAATCACAGTACTACTGGTTAGTAATAGTTATTATAATAAACATTCAATACAATTGAGGTCTTTTCTCAAACACTGTACATTAGATAGTTTGTGGGTGTGTGGTCAGACACTTAGTCATGTCCAATTCTTTGCACCCCCATGGACTGTAGCCTACCAGGCACCTCTGCCCATGGAATTTTCCAGGTAAGAACACTGGAGTGGGTTGCCATGCCCTCCTCCAGGGGATCTTCCCGACCCAGGGATCAAACCCATGTCTCTTTTATCTTCTGTACTGGCAGGTGGCTTCTTTATCACTAGCATCATTTTACTGATCATTTGATATAAATTGAATAGAGACTTTCATATTGACTTCTTCCAAAAGGGTGAGTGAGAGAGAGAACTCAGCTGATAGTCTCTGCCTTTGAGCCTTACTTACATTCAGGCAGGTTGGTGAATATTAAAATACTATGCAACATGAAATAGGAACTGTTTAAATCTAATGCTATTTCTCACTACAGTAAACACAAATTAAATTTGTTTTCAACCCAACAGAGTGTCTGGACTGGCCCCATAACTGTGTGTACTAGTAAGCAATGTTTGCAATACATCAAGAACACAATAAAAATGTCAATTTTTCCTATTTAAAGACATCTATAGAGAGTCAAGATGATGAGCTAACAAAATGAGATGCTGTTAATTACATTTGTAGGTAATTTTAATCCAAAAGGGATCATTTTGCTTTTTCCAACTGAAAGCAAATCATTTATTATAGATGAAGCAGTGTAATTTTGGAGCTGGATGGAATTTAAGGTAACAATGCTAAATGGAAGCTATTATGCAGCTGTTCTGATCCATAGCAGCTCCTTTATCAGCTGGTGAAAATATGCCCATTTATCTGAGGGGGCTCCTTAATGAGGGAAAAACTCCTGTTTTTTAATTATTTAGGTTTCACACTGTCAACTAGATTCCTTCTTTGCTTCAACACAGTAAGTCTAATAATTATTGTTGTGCCACAAAAGAAAGAGCTGTTAGGTAGTGAGTTCCCTGTCAGGAAGATAGCTAAACAGACCCAGGACCAACAATGGAAATACAGTGGGGGAAATTCTTCTTAATTAGTCTCTCAAATAAGGATTTCACTGGGACTATTTCAAGGGTGATTTATTTAATAAAGGGTTTGTCGGCCCCTTTAGCCATCCCCTTCTCCAGGGGATCTTCCCAACCCAGGGATTGAACCTGGGTCTCCTACATTGCAGGCAGATTCTTTAGCATCTGAGCCCCCAGGGAAACCTTCTCTTGGGTCAGGGGCTATGAAACAGAACTTTGGTCGTAGCCCGCTGTAGTCAAACAACATAAGTTCAGTATTTTTTTTAAGTCCAGTATTTTTAACTCTGAGGTTCTACAACTTCACCTTAATACATTTATATCAGATCTTTCTTTTCCTGTTAAATATTTTCTTTGTTTTCTTTTTTTTAAACAACACACATTTGATAACTTTTTTAAAAAATAAAAATGTGAAAGCATCCCACCTCTTTCTGGAATCAGTAAGCTGTAGCTGTATAACAAACCAATGGCTTTGATCAACTCTCATTCACTGTTGCAGTTCTCATGTCTGAGGATGGATTAAAGGTTAGGCAATCTAGGCTGGCCTTAACTGGGTAGTTCTGCTCCTTTAACATAGGCTCATGCATCTGTAGAAGTGCTGGGGGTCTTGCTTGAGGCTGGGCTTGGGCCGGGTGGGGCAGCTACAGGTGGTGTGTGGGTAAGGCATGGAGGAAGTAATTGAAAGTCAGCCAAGATGTTCTCCTCTTCAAACCAGAAGAGAGCCACAGGACACACAGAGGTTCTGAAAGGGAAGATTTCACTTTTGGAGCTAAAGCTCATTGGACACCCCCCACCCCCCACCACAAGAGAGAATGAGACATTAATCAATAAAGACATGCCATGTCTCCCTGACCCCCAAAGACCTATGGAAGCATTGACATGGTCTTAAGGAAGGTCCTCTGTCTCTGAACAAAGAAAGCCCTGTTGTCATGAAAGGTGTGAACATCTGTTTCAGCTGTACCATCAGCCTGGCCAGGAGAGAGACCAGTGGCTCCACCATGGTCTCAGAAAATTCCATAGCAACTTGAACTCAGCCCCAAAGCAAATAGAGAAAAATGACAAGCCCAAAGGACCCAAGAGCCCCAGGAAACTGGGAACCTTAAGGAAGAAGATATATTCAGGGCATACCTCTCCAGAAATAGACAATTGCAGCATAAGCAGATAATAAGGTGACTTGGGTTCCATGAATAATGTGCATGTGTGCACACCTGGCCTACACACACACACACACACACACACAAACCCCTTTCTGGAACTAAAAATATGATTTTGAAACTTTTACAATTCAGTAGATTAGCTGAAACGGAGTGGTCACTGGTGAGACCCAAGTGACCCAGAAGATCAAGTGAAAAAAAATCTCTGAAACAGCAGAGCAATAATTCAATGTGTTAGAAATCATGAGCGGAAAAGAAGAGATTAGCTGCTAAATCCTGGAGACCTCACAGAAGAATAATCAATTTTACAAGTAGAAAAAGGCAGACAGAAGAGCAACAATAATTATACAAATCAAGGAAGAAAATATCCCAGGCAATAAGAAAGTTTCAAGTTGATTGGAAGCCTAGTTTCAAGTTGATTGGAAAGAAAAGCCTCAGACTTCTTATAAAACTCCAGAATAAAGTATTAAAAAATGAAATGAACGTCCTAAGTTCTCACCACCAGATAATACCTACTTACATTATTAAAAAAATAAAAATAACATGTAGAAGGTTAGAAAATTCAGTGGTTCATAAAACTATAAAACTAAGATATTTCCTTCATCCTCTGCATTTCCTTCCCCCAGACTTTCTCTAAAACAAACAAACAAACACTAGAGTTCCCTGTGATTTGGCACTGCCCCCTAAAGTTTTGGGGCATCCCAGGTGGTGCTAGTGGTAAAGAATCTGCCTGCCAGTGCAGGAGATGCAAGAGGCACAGGTTTGATTCCTGGAGCAGGAAGATCCCCTGGAGTAGGAAGTAGCAGCCCACCAACATATGTATCTATACAGATGCTTATTTTTTATTTGTGTATGTTAATAAGAATTCTGTAATTTGCCCAACTTTATCACTTTATGTATCTTCCATATCAGTATAGGCCTATTTCTTTTTAACAGCCACAACATACATTCTGTAATATGAATTTGAATACAACATGGTTTTCCCAACCAATGCCTTTGGAATGGACACTTTGATATTATTTGCATTTCTCTTACACACAATGCTACCACCAGCTGCCATCTCAAAAAAATTTTTTTTGTAGATCTTTTTTAAGTGTATCTATAAGAAAATTCCAATCAGTAAAAACTACCAGGTCAAAGGCATCTGCATTTTTATTGATTAAAGGCTTTGAAACAATCCTGGCACACAGTAGGTCCTCAAATATTTTTTAAAGTATAATAGTCATACTGTTCACCAGAAAGAGTGTATCAATTTATATACACTGTATTAAAGACTTTTAAAATTATTGTCTTTTGTAGAATGATAACCCTCAAAGACATTTGTCCATGTTCTAATTTTCAGAACCTTTGAAGATGACCTTATTTGAAAAAAGTCGTTCCAGATGTGAATAAGTTAAGGATCTAGAGACGAGGAGATCAGCCTGGATTATCTGGCCAGGCCCTATATCCAATAACAAATATGCTCAGAACAGTGAGTCTGGACAGAGTAGCACTAACATATGTTACTACCATGTATAAAATAGATAGCTAGTAGGAAGCTGCTGTATAGTAGTTCAGCTCGGTGCTCTGTGATGACTTAGAAGGGTTGGATGTGGGCGGTATGGGAGGGAGGCTCACAAGGGAGGGGATATATGTTATGCGTAGAGCTGGGTTCACATTGCTGTACAGCAGAAACAACACAACAGCGTAAAGCGATTATCCTCCAAATGAAAAAAAAAAAAGGGAGGCAGAAGGAAATTTGATAGATAACTAGAAGAGAAAGCAATATGAAGGCAGGCTCAGAGAGGAGAGAGCTGCAGCCACAAAGCCAGGAAGGCCAGGGCAGCCCTCAGAAGCTGGAAGAGGCAAGAAAATAATGTTCCTCTGGAGCCTCCAGAGGGAAGAGGGCACTGCCAGCACTTCAATTTTAAAATTGTAGCTTCCAGAACTGTGAGAGAATCAAGTTCTGTTGTTTTAAGCCACCGTTTATTGGCGATTTGCTGTGGCAGCCTTCAGCAAACTAATACAATCATTATTAAACCTCAGGAGAAAAGAACATCTCCAAGTTTGGAAGCAAGTTGATCTTGACCCAATAGAGAGATCAGGTTCCAGAGTCATTACCCCTGAAAGCAGCCCTCTTTAGCTTCTTCCCAAACAACCCTCATCTTATGGTCACCAACTCGGACATTCTTTCTTGGCCATGTCTGAGCGGTAAACAGTTTGCCTACAGTGCAGGAGACCTGGGTTCGATCCCTGGGTCGGGAAGATCCCCAGGAGAAGGAAATGGCAACCCACTCCAGTATTCTTGCCTGGAGAATCCTATGGACAAAGGAGCCTGGCAGGCTACAGTCCATGGGGTTGTCGAAGAGTCAGACACAACTTAGTGACCAAACAACAGCTACCAGTCTGAAACTGAAACCCAAAACAGCTCAACAGAAGAAAGTAAAGACTCATCTTGCCATGTTCCAATATTTCTTGGTTTGGGCAGAGACAGCTTAAGTACTAATTGATCCATTCCAGACTTTGAAAAGGAAGTTTATAAATGCGTCTTCTTTTTCTCTTCAGAAATGCAGGTGATGGCAGATAGAGACTCACATATCTACTTCCATCTGAGCATAATTGATCCAGTGAGAGCCTTGCTGGAGAGGGGACGGCATTTTCCCAGGCAATCTTTGGTCTCTCCCCTGGTGAAGAATTATCATGCCATCTGGAACAAGGCAATATATTCCTTTCACAGAAGTTGTGGAGCTAATTATCAACCAATTCCAACATAGACTGGCTTAGAAACATGCAATGACCATCTCTGTATTCCAAGTCACTCCTCTCAGAGCAGCCAATTTTGACTTAATGAAATGACTGCTATTTTATACTTAAATAGTGCTTACAGTTCAAAAAGAGCTGCCAAATGTAGAATCTCAACTGTTTTATGTTGTTTCTCACAACAGAACTATGAGATTGAAATGGGCCAGGAATGACAGTTTACATTTTCTAAAAGAAGAAAAGCAAATTTATAAGAGGAGATGTGACTTGTCCAAGCTCCAGACTTCATATCCACTGGAGTCTTCCACACCAGCACCTCCTGAGGATCAACCCATTTGAGCTACGTAAGTAATTTATGAGCCTGTTTATCTTCAGGGACTCTCTCTTGTTGGGAAGTGAGGTATTTTTGTACTGAAAAGAAATCTTATGTGTGCACATGTGCAAAGGGGCATAAATACATATGAAGGCTGATATTTCTGATCATTCAAGCATCCATTATCCTCTGACTCAAATATGTATTAATTCTTTGCTCCTGGGGGCTTCCCTGGTGGCTCAGATGGTAAAGAATCCATCTACAATGCAGGAGATCCAGGTTTGATCCCTAGGTGAGGAACATCCCCAGAGAAGGGACTGGCTACCCAATCCAGTATTCTTGCCTGGAGAATTCCATGGACAGAGGAGCCTGGCAAGCTACAGTCCATGGGGTCTCAAGGAACTGGACATGACTGAGTGACTAACACTTTTTCTTTTGCTCTTGGTGTGCAGTAAGATTTGTTTTAAAACAGTTATCCCAACTTGAACTCTATTTTGGGTTAAGTGTGGATTTACCCTCTACTATCAACAATCTTTTCTTCTGTCACTGTGTCTTCTACAACTTTGGAGGATCATCAGAGAGTTCCTAGTATTTAAGAACTACCTGTCTAAGTGCATAGTTCTCAAATGCCTGGATGCCAACAGTTCTTTGGCAAGTTATTAATAAGTAAAGTTTTCAGATGGTCCTTCTCCAGAGTGCTATAAAAAGAAAATTAAAAGCAAGATCAATTGTGCTTTTTAAAAATGCTGAGAAAAATCCTGCATTTTTTATGACTTCAGAAACCAAGAAAGGATAATTCCCATTTCTTTTCCATAGTCATAGAAGAAACAAGTAATGTGAATTAAACACAAGAGATATGAACTTATATATTCAAATGTATCTATTCACCATGTATTTGTAGAGGCCCCACTGTGTGCCAAGCATATGCTGGAGCTAAGCAGTGAGCAAAACAAAGTCTCTAGTCATAACAAGTAAATCTTCCACTGGACAAAGTCAGACAATGAACATGTATCAGTTTAGTCTCTAATTTCAGCAAAACATACTCAGAGACTCAAGGTTGACACCACCCCACCTGCCCCCCGCTGCTGCCCTCAGTCAGCACTGAACTGGACGAGTACAGAGGGTTATAAACACAGACACCAAAAAAGCAATCATTCAGAGACACAGGAGAATGCTGCCCTTGCATAGGAATATTTAAGAATGAAGACTCCTCAGAAGGATGGGCCTCTGGGAGGCAGTATGTGTTTCCCAGGGCCCCCTCCTGGTGCCTGGGGGTGCTTCTTCCACTTTCTAACACCTATTCTGCTGTTATTCTCATACACATTCCCAGAAACTGTGGGGAGAAGGACTGCAAACTGATAAAGTGAATGATAATGAATTTGCAAAGCATTTATTCATCCCACAAAGTCTACTGAGCTTTTGCTCTATAGCCAACCTAGTGATGAGTTGCTCATCTTCTCAAGTTTTGCTTTGCTACCAAAAGGAGAATTGGAAGGAAAACGTGAAGCAGCATGTGATTCCATATGCATTAAACATTGCCTCTTTTGTGCACGAGAGCACCTTATTGTGAAGGAACAATTCTTTATCTTGACTATGGTCATAGTTAGTTAAATCTATATCAGTGATTAAATGTCATAGAACTATACTCAGAGACATATAAAAAATAGCTAGTGTTTCATGAATTTCAGTTGGGAAAGATGAAAAAAAAAATCTGGGTATGGACAGTGGTGCTGATTGCACAACAGTGTGAATGTACTTAATACCACAGAAATGTACACTTAAAATAGAAATTTTTATGTATATTTAACGGAATAAAAAATAGGTAGCTTAATAATTACCAAGTTCCTAAGAACTAGCCTGATACACTGAAAGTGCTAAAATAGGTGTTTGTTAAATAATATTAATACCATTGTAAAAAATTTTAGATGGAAAGAAGAAATGGCATATAGTAATTTTTTATTATTTTTAGTGATAATAATAAAGAACAGAAGAAGAGCCCAGAGGTCTGCTGCAGACCACTCCACCATTCTTGCACCTAGAGGTCTGGTACACAACCCTCCACCCACTGTGGGCACGTGACAGTCTTTCCACGGTTCTTGTAGCCAAGTACTCACCTGTCTCCATCCATCTGCCTCTGTTTTACCACAGTTAAGATTCAGTCTCTGTTCCAAAAGCTCCACCAACTTTTCTCCTTCCTTTCTCCAAAAGAAAGAAAGCTTTGTGAACCTTAACATATTCCCTAACCTCTCTGAGCCTCTGTTTCAATGTGCATAAAATAGATACACTACTTTGATGGAGTCAAGTAATAACCATGTCCCCCAAGTATCAGTTGCTATTGATGATTGAACGTACTGTCTTAGGAGGCCCCTTTAAGTCGTTTATTTTACCTGCCTGGCCCTTGAATGATTTGCTTTAGGACAGAGTCCCATTATGCAAAGCCTAATGAATAACTAATCTGTTCACACAGTTTTGCATCCAAATAGACAAAATGAGCTACACTCAAAAGATAACTCAAGCACCATACCTGGATCAACAGCTTCTCCATCAAATACAGTCTCATACACAATCGTTTGCTTTTAAAAAGCACAAAAGGTTAGCAATAAAGTCAACTTGATGAAATTAGTTTTGACATATATTGAGAACTTCGAGCAGATGATTAAATTACCTCATCTCTCTAGCATATAGAAGGCTAGCAGCCTAGGATGCCCAAACTCCTTGCTCTTCTTCTCTTCTCCCAGCCCCAAATCCCACTCAGTCTGCCCACCACACTCTCCCTGAACTCAGGTCTTTGTATTGATGTGAAGTCTCTTACTTGGATAGGAGGTGTTATGAGCCAAATTGGATTCTCCTGAATTTCACGTGTTCAAGCCCTAACCCCCAGGACATCAGAATGTGGAGGCAGGACCTTAAAGAGGTGATTAAAGAAAAATGAGATGACATGGATGAAGCTTAATCCAATATGATTGGTGTTATAAGAACAGGAGATTAGGACACAGACAACACAGATGAGGAAGAATAAAATGAGGACACAGGAAGAAAACACCATCTGCAAGCCAAGGAGAAACACCTTAAAAGATGCTAAACCTGCCAACACCTTCATCTTGGACCTCTAACCTCCAGAACTGAGAGAAGATAAATGTCCACTGTGGAAGCCCCCCGGTGTGTGATACTTTATCATGGCAGCCTGAGTGAACTCATACAGGCGATCAGCTATCGATTTCCCCATCTGCTAAGGAACGCCAGGGCTGACGAACATACACAGCTCTATGACATAAATAGCCTATTTTTCAAATCTAGATCTTATTTTTAAGAAATGGTGGATAAGGCTGGATTTCCATTTGTCTAGCATTGTTTTTGCTGAATACACATAAAATGTGTATAGCAAATTTTGACCAAAGCCAAATTCTAAGACTGGATCTGAAATTCCAGGTTTTTAATATGCAGAGATCCAGCAGAAGCAGATGAATTGAAAGGATTGTATCTCGTTTCTATAATGCCTGAGTAGATTGACCATATGTTAATATGGAAGAACTTTCCATGGAGCCATGATTACAGAAACAATGTAGTGCTCTTTCTTCTTCTAGGCAGGGATCACAAAAATGTACTTACTGTTAACACTTCTAGTTTTTTATTTCTGTTTCCAGTAACAACCATTTCCTTTTGATTTCTGTCTCCTATTCAAAAAGTAAATAAATAAAGGGCAGTTATCAGACAAATGGCTTTTTTTAGAATCACACAATTCAAAATAATCTTGTGACAACTAGCAAGCCGGATCTTACCTGCCATATGCTTTATTTCTCTGTAGAAAAAGAAAATTTGACAAAACATCAGCTTCATTATGCTAATATGTGGCAAAAAAAAAACAATTTCAACTTTGCGCAGCACATGACTATTATCCAGTCTTCTCCCACTCCCATTTTTTTTTAAATGCTCTATGGGGAATAATAAACGGATCTCATTAACCATCTCTACCCTTGATACACACTCTGAATCATAAATTGTCTCTACTTATCTAATAAAAATTCATATCCAACTCTATTTTTGAAGCCATGGCATTCTGCACCCTGAAGAACTATTTTCAGATGATGATGAAAGCAGCTGCATTTGTTATCCATTTCTTTGGCCTCTCTTCCCAGCTTCACATAGATTCAAAACAAGTATAGAGAGGGTACCTGGCTTTATCACCTGCCTCTGGGCTAGTTCCCAGTGGTTGTCAACCACTGCCCATGTATCAGCATAATCTGGGGAGTCGTTGGGTTCGTCTGCTCACAATTCATTTGTTTAAAATCTATTCTCATGGGAAATCTATTTCAGATGCTCTGAGATAGAACCCAAGACTATATTGTTGGCACTTTTTACAGAAAGCTCTCCAGCTGTTTCTGAGTATAGGTTTGAGCAATAGTGAAAGGGACCATCGAGTTTTGTACCCCAAATACTTCCTCTGTGTCCTTCAAAATTGGCAAAATTAGGCAGAAGCTTTTAGAGTAAGATTGCCAAACCCCAGATGATTCAACTCTCAACCACAGAAGCTTGGAAAGAAAAATCATCTACATGGGTTTTGTCATAGAGACTTCCTTGCCCATTTTCTGACTGCATCATGTAGCCTTTCCATACCTCCAAAGCAGGAAACATATCCAGGAAACTAAGCCAGCAAAGAAAATAGCCATCAGACTGAAGACGAAAGGAATGTACCAGTCACTGGATTTGTATGTGTTGATAGCTGTGTACACAATGGTCAGACCTTTTCTTTGTTGGGAAAAATTATTTCAGAGAAAATGGAGCATTAGTCTCAGTTTTTAGAGAGCATCTGTTTACACATAATAGCATCAGTATAGAGTGATGGTCCTACAGACAGTAGGGTATTGACTCAGACACAAGGAATTTTTAAATACCTCAGGCAATAGTATGAAAGACACATGCCTGGAGATAGCACCAATTTAAGCATCTAAAGACTTGGACTCAATGCAACGACTACTCTGCAAACTTGAATAAAACCATCCCTCCTCTTTGACCTGAGTTCTCTCATCCGTAAAGTCAAGGAGTTGAACTAAATGACACCTGAGGTTCTTTACGCCTCTGTTACCCTCTGGATGCAGAATAAACCCTTTTGTGCAGCGTGAGAGAACATGTTTTCTTGAAAATCAAATATCCTGGTGGAAAGATTTATCATCCATGTTGTTTTTAAAAATGCCTCTATTTCAAAAAAAAAATAAAATAAAATAAAATAAAAATGCCTCTATTTCAAAGGCTTAGAAGACAGTAAAATATACTAACCATAAAGTCTTCTGCACAGACAGTATCCTTGGCTGACTGAGAAATCATTCCGGAGTTCTGCAGAGGCTTTATGTATCTATTTTTTGAAACAACAAGCTACTGAAGGGTCTGCTCAACTTCATGGGGTTAGATTGAAGATTAGATGAAACAAAGAATATAAGCCCTGGAGCACAGTGCCAGGCACAGGATTGGTGCCCTTTACTGTAAAAGACATGGCCTAGAGAATAATGTTTGAAAGTGCCCAGTTGGAGAGGTGTTTAACTGAGAGAATTCATCGACAAGTGGTCTTTCTGGTGGGCAGGACTCTCGGCTCATTTAGATGCCATCCGTTGCATGCTTATGCTTCCCCAGTAATGAAACAAATTCTCTGTCCCCTACACAGTGGATTCTCAGAGACGCATGTTCTAAAACGTGCCTAGTGGCTGGACGGAGTGGTGCCCCAGTGAAAAGGCCTGAGGATGGAGGCACTGCCTGAGTAGCCTTTTAGATGAAAGCTGAATTTGCACTAGGACATTTCCCACACACAGAGCCAAATTAAATTCCATAACTCCTTACTTCAGAGCTGGTGGTTGGAGGAGGTGGCATATTGGCCCTTGTCACATAAATATCTATAATAGCGGTGCCTGTCTTGGGCTTTGCTGTTATTTCAGGTTGTCATCAATTATGTACACTACAAGATGGTACTGCCCCTGCAGTTTAGCTCCAGATTCAAAGTGAAAAGGATTCTTCACTGTTAATTTCAGAGTATTTGAACCCCGAGTTGGGTCAAATCCAAAATGATTGTTCACATTTCCTTTAAAAGGGAGAAATTGAAAATTAGAAGGATTTTAAGGTACATTGAAAGGTTTTCTCAGGCTACCTTACACAGCTTTTTAAACACGGTAAATATGCTATTACCACTACTAAGTCGCTTCAGTCGTGTCTGACTCTGTGCGACCCCATAGACGGCAGCACACCAGGCTCCCCCGTCCCTGGGATTCTCCAGGCAAGAACACTGGAGTGGGTTGCCATTTCCTTCTCCAACGCGTGAAAGTGAAAAGTGAAAGTGAAGTTGCTCAGTCATGTCCAACTCTTCGCGACCCCATGGACTGCAGCCTACCAGGCTCCTCCGTCCAAGGGATTTTCCAGGCAAGAGTACTGGAGTGGGTTGCCATTGCCTTCTCCGATGGTAAATATAAGTAAATATAATTAAATTATTTTCTGATTCCTTATACATATATAAGGGTTACAGTAAAATGAAAATCAAGTAAGCAGGAAATTCAGTTGGCTGGAAAAAAATTTGTTCTAAAGGTTAATTAAGATCCTGAGTGTGATCCCCATTTGTGGTCAGCAAGCTTCACACTATTATCAAATTATTCTGCCTAAATGTGTTCCCTTCCTTCAACTCCTACTCAGAGGATTTTATTCCCACTTTCAGGGTAGTATGGATCAATATCAAATAGGCCAGTCAGACCACAAATATCTATTGAGTGCCTGCTAAATTTTAAGTCAGGTTTCAGTGGTCCTGGAGACCCTGTTGTTAAGAAGATGCACACTAGCAAGAGGAGCAACACTGAACCAGCCTGTACAGTTATTTGGGAACATGAACCCATGTCCATGGGCCCCATTCTTTCAGTTGCGTGACAGCAGGTCTGACGTCTGTACTCTAAGTACTTCTTCTTATTCCCTCTCATGATACCCAGGAGTTTTCCGTAATAAAATGTGCCATGCTTTATAGTTCTATAACTGTTGATGTTACTACTAGTTTAATGAACCATGAATTCCATGAATACAAGGTCCACATCTGTCTTGTACAATACTGTGTACCCTCCTCCTGGCACATATTTGATCTTCAATAAATTTCTTCCATAAGTCCCAAGACATGACTTAAGTTGACATGAATCTGTGAAAATCCAATAATAATGCAGGAGAAAACATCTATCCTGGTGGAACTGTATTACCGTCACGTGGGAAATGGCTGCTATTTCCAGCCAGTACCATGAACAGTAGACCTAGTTACTTGTAACTTCATTTTGGTGATCCAAAGTCCCTTCATTATCAAGTATCATTGAAGTCATAGATTGTTCCACCATAGGAGGGATTAGATAGCACATATGGAAGTGAAAAAGATTCCTTGAGGACACCTAGCAGCATAGATAGGAAATAGTTTAATCTTTGTAAACATAGTTACTTCTAAGATTATGTTATTTATGTCAAAGAGGTTTTATCAATTCAACACATGCTCACGATCAAAACAAAGAATAAAGTGATTCACCAGAAACCATCTCAAAGCGCATTTCAAAATCCTGTGAATCGGAAGGAGGAGCCAAGATGGCGGAGGAGTAGGACGGGGAGAACACTTTCTCCCCCACAAATTCATCAAAAGAGCATTTAAACATCGAGTAAATTCCACAAAACAACTTCCGAATGCCGGCAGAGGACATCAGGCACCCAGAAAAGCAGCCCAACTCTTCGAAAGGAGGTAGGAAAAAATATAAAAGACAAAAAAAGAGACAAAAGAGGGAGGGACGGAGTTCCGTCCCGGGAAGGGAGTCTTAAAAAGAGAGAAGTTTCCAAACACCAGGAAACCCTCTCACTGCCGAATCTGTGCCGAGCTTTGGAAGCACAGAGGGCAACATAAAAGGGAGGGGAAAAAAAAAAAAAAAAAATAAACAATTAAAAATCGCGGATTGTGAGCCCTACGGGAACTCCCCCAGCGGAGAAGCAGCGCAGACGCCTGCACACGGCATTAGCAAGCGGGGGCTGGGCAGGGAAGTGCGGCACGGGCTGTGTCCCTTAGAGTAAGAATCGGGCCGAATGTCCTGAGCGCTATCTGAGCGAAATAATTTGGGCTAGCAAACCAGACTGTGGGATATCTACCACGCGAAAAGCCAGCCCTAACCTAAGACACCGCCAGGCCCGCGCACAGAACAAAGGACTGAACAGAGATAGCCGGCTGCAGACCTCCCCCTCCGGTGACAGGCAGCCAGAGCCGGAAGGGGGCAATCGCAGCCCCAGAGAGACACTATCTATAAAACTGTAAGCAGGCTTCTTTGCTAACTAAAACTTCTTGGGGGTCTGGACGGTCAACATCTGTCTGAGAAGGTGCGCCGGTTTTACACCCAGATAACCGAGTGGCGGGGAGGTGATAAGTCGCAGCATTGGCGCCCGCCAAGCACCTCATCGCCTGAGCTGCTCGACCTGGGAAGAACACAAAACGCAGGCCCAACCGAGTCTGCGCCTCTGAGGACTACCCGAGTGCCTGAACCTGAGCGGCTTGGACCTGGGAGCTCAGTCCAGGGCCGGCCTCTGATTGTTCCCGGCGGAACAACCTAGAGCCCAAGCAGTGTGGGCAGGGAGGTTACACGCGCCGTGAGCGGGGGCAGACCCAGTGTGGCCGAGGCACTTCGGGCGCACGCCAGTGTTATCTGTTTGCAGCATCCCTCCCTCCCTCCCCACAGCGTGGCTGAACAAGTGAGCCTAAATTAAAAAAAAAAAAAAAAAAATAGGGTCCTCCGCCGTCCCCTTTGTGTCAGGGCGGGAACCAGACACTGAAGAGACCAGCAAACAGAAGAAGCTCTAACAGAGGGAAACGCCTTGGAAGCTACAGGCCATAGATTAAAACCCTGTGGTTACTACGGATTACATAGGAAGGGGCCTATAGATCTTGAGAAATATAAGTCGGACTAAGGAACTGCCAAAAATGAACTGAACCCACAATACTCACAACAAAACCAGAGAAAGACCTAGATATATTTTTACTATTTTTACGATCAATCTTTCTTTCTTTCTTTTTTTTTTTTAATTAAAAAAAAAAAAATTTTTTTTAAGTCCTCTATTGTCCTTTAATTTTCACTTTTATAACTATTACTTTGCAAAAAAAAAAAAAAAGACCCTATTTTTTTTTTTTTTTCTTCTTCAGCAAACTTCATATATATATTTTATAATTTTTTGACCGTGGTTTTTTTTTTTTTTTTCTTTTTTCTTTTTCTTCTTTTCTTTAACATTGCATTTTTGAAATTCCAAACTCTACTCTAGATTTTTAATTTTAGCCTTTTGATATATGTTATCAATTTTGTACCTATAGTTTTTTTCATAATTGCTGTGACTTTTTTTTTTTTCTCCTCTGTTTCTTTCTCTTCTTCTTTTATATAACATCGTATATCTGCAATTCCAAACTCTACTCAAGATTTTTAATTTATGCTTTTTGGTATTTGATATCAATTTTGTACCTGTATTTTCTTTATAATTTTTGCGACATTGTTTTTGTTGGTTTGTTTGTTTTCTCTCTTTATTTTTCTTCTTCTTCTTTTTTTTTTTTTTTTTTTTTTTTTTTTTTTTAACGTTGTATTTTTGAAATTCCAAACTCTACTCTGGATTTTTAATTTTTGCTGTTTGGTATTAGTTATCAATTTTGTACCTGTAGTTTCTTTATTACTTTCACGACCTTGTTTGTTTTTCTTTGTTCGTTTTTTCTCTCTTTCTTTTCCTTCTCCTTTTCATTAACATCGCATTTTTGAAATTCCAAACTCTACTCTAATTTCTAATTTTTGTTTTTATGTATTTGTTACCAATTTTGTACCTTTAAGAACCCAATCTTCAGGACCCATTTTTCACTAGTGTACGAGATTACTGGCTTGACTGCTCTCTCTCCCTTTGGACTCTCCATTTTCTCCACCAGGTCACCTGTATCTCCTCCCTAACCCCTCTCTACTCTACCCAACTCTGTGAATTTCTGTGTGTTCCAGACGGTGGAGAACACTTAAGGAACTGATTACTGGCTGGATCTGTCTCCCGCCTTTTCATTTCCCCCTTTTATCCTTCTGGCCACCTCTGTCTCCTGCCTCCTTCTTCTCTTCCCTGTATAACTCCGTGAACATCTCTGAGTGGTCCAGTTGTGGAGTGCACATAAGGAAGTGACTACTGGCTAGCCCACTCTCTCCACTATTGATTCCACCTCATCTCATTTGGGTCACCTCTAACTCCCTCCTCCCTCTTCTCTTCTCCATGTAACGCTGTGAACCTCTCTGAGTGACCCTCACAGTAGAGAAACTTTTCATCTTTAACGTAGATGTTTTATCAGTGGTGCTGGATAGAAGGAGAAGTTTTGAAACTACTGTAAAATTAAGACCGATAACTGGAAGTAGGAGGCTTAAGTCCAATCCCTGACTCCAGGGAACTCCTGACTCCAAGGAACATTAATTGACAGGAGCTCATCAAACGCCTCCATACCGACACTGAAACCAAGCACCACACAAGGGCCAACAAGTTCCAGGGAAAGACATAACAAGCAAATCCTCCAGCAACAAAGGAACACAGCCCTGAGCTTCAAGATACAGGCTGCCCAAAGTCACCCCAAAACCATAGACATCTCATAACTCATTACTGGACATTTCATTACACTCCAGAGAGAAGAAATACAGCTCCATCCACCAGATCATCGACACAAGCTTCCCTAACCAGGAAACCTTGACAAGCCACCTGTACAAACCCACACACAGCGAGGAAACGCCACAATAAAGAGAACTCCACAAACTGCCAGAATACAGAAAGGACACCCCAAACTCAGCAATTTAAACAAGATGAAGAGACAGAGGAATAGCCAGCAGATAAAGGAACAGGATAAATGCCCACCAAACCAAACCAAAGAGGAAGAGATAGGGATTCTACCTGATAAAGAATTCCGAATAATGATAGTGAAATTGATCCAAAATCTTGAAATTAAAATGGAATCACAGATAAATAGCCTGGAGGCAAGGATTGAGAAGATGCAAGAAAGGTTTAACAAGGACTTAGAAGAAATAAAAAAGAGTCAATATATAATGAATAATGCAATAAGTGAAATTAAAAACACTCTGGAGGCAACAAATAGTAGAATAACAGAGGCAGAAGATAGGATTAGTGAATTAGAAGATAGAATGGTAGAAATAAATGAATCAGAGAGGATAAAAGAAAAACGAATTAAAAGAAATGAGGACAATCTCAGAGACCTCCAGGACAATATTAAACGCTACAACATTCGAATCATAGGGGTCCCAGAAGAAGAAGACAAAAAGAAAGACCATGAGAAAATACTTGAGGAGATAATAGTTGAAAACTACCCTAAAATGGGGAAGGAAATAATCACCCAAGTCCAAGAAACCCAGAGAGTCCCAAATAGGATAAACCCAAGGCGAAACACCCCAAGACACATAGTAATCAAATTAACAAAGATCAAACACAAAGAACAAATATTAAAAGTAGCAAGGGAAAAACAACAAATAACACACAAGGGAATTCCCATAAGGATAACAGCTGATCTTTCAATAGAAACTCTTCAAGCCAGGAGGGAATGGCAAGACATACTTAAAATGATGAAAGAAAATAATCTACAGCCCAGATTATTGTACCCAGCAAGGATCTCATTCAAGTATGAAGGAGAAATCAAAAGCTTTTCAGACAAGCAAAAGCTGAGAGAATTCTGCACCACCAAACCAGCTCTCCAACAAATACTAAAGGATATTCTCTAGACAGGAAACACAAAAATTGTGTATAAATTCGAACCCAAAACAATAAAGTAAATGGCAACGGGGTCATACTTATCAGTAATTACCTTAAACGTAAATGGGTTGAATGCCCCAACCAAAAGACAAAGACTGGCTGAATGGATACAAAAACAAGACCCCTGCATATGTTGTCTACAAGAGACCCACCTCAAAACAGGGGACACATACAGACTGAAAGTGAAGGGCTGGAAAAAGATTTTCCATGTGAATAGGGACCAAAAGAAAGCAGGAGTAGCAATACTCATATCAGATAAAATAGACTTTAAAACAAAGACTGTGAAAAGAGACAAAGATGGTCACTACATAATGATCAAAGGATCAATCCAAGAAGAAGATATAACAATTATAAATATATATGCACCCAACACGGGAGCACCGCAGTATGTAAGACAAATGCTAACAAGTATGAAAGAAGAAATTAACAATAACACAATAATAGTGGGAGACTTTAATACCCCACTCACACCTATGGATAGATCAACTAAACAGAAAATTAACAAGGAAACACAAACTTTAAACGATACAATAGACCAGTTAGACCTAATTGATATCTATAGGACATTTCATCCCAAAACAATGAATTTCACCTTCTTCTCAAGCGCACATGGAACCTTCTCCAGGATAGATCACATCCTGGGCCATAAAGCTAGCCTTGGTAAATTCAAAAAAATAGAAATCATTCCAAGCATATTTTCTGACCACAATGCAGTAAGATTAGATCTCAATTACAGGAGAAAAACTATTAAAAAATCCAACATATGGAGGCTGAACAACACGCTGCTGAATAACCAACAAATCACAGAAGAAATCAAAAAAGAAATCAAAATTTGCATAGAAACGAATGAAAATGAAAACACAACAACCCAAAACCTGTGGGACACGGTAAAAGCAGTCCTAAGGGGAAAGTTCATAGCAATACAGGCACACCTCAAGAAACAAGAAAAAAGTCAAATAAATAACCTAACTCTACACCTAAAGCAACTAGAAAAGGAAGAAATGAAGAACCCCAGGGTTAGTAGAAGGAAAGAAATCTTAAAAATTAGAGCAGAAATAAATGCAAAAGAAACAAAAGAGACCATAGCAAAAATCAACAAAACCAAAAGCTGGTTCTTTGAAAGGATAAATAAAATTGACAAACCATTAGCCAGACTCATCAAGAAACAAAGGGAGAAAAATCAAATCAATAAAATTAGAAATGAAAATGGAGAGATCACAACAGACAACACAGAAATACAAAGGATCATAAGAGACTACTATCAACAATTATATGCCAATAAAAGGGACAACGTGGAAGAAATGGACAAATTCTTAGAAAAGTACAACTTTCCAAAACTCGATCAGGAAGAAATAGAAAATCTTAACAGACCCATCACAAGCACGGAAATTGAAACTGTAATCAAAAATCTTCCAGCAAACAAAAGCCCAGGTCCAGACGGCTTCACAGCTGAATTCTACCAAAAATTTAGAGAAGAGCTAACACCTATCCTGCTCAAACTCTTCCAGAAAATTGCAGAGGAAGGTAAACTTCCAAACTCATTCTATGAGGCCACCATCACCCTAATACCAAAACCTGACAAAGATCCCACAAAAAAAGAAAACTACAGGCCAATATCACTGATGAACATAGATGCAAAAATCCTTAACAAAATTCTAGCAATAAGAATCCAACAACACATTAAAAAGATCATACACCATGACCAAGTGGGCTTTATCCCAGGGATGCAAGGATTCTTCAATATCCGCAAATCAATCAATGTAATACACCACATTAACAAATTGAAAAATAAAAACCATATGATTATCTCAATAGATGCAGAGAAAGCCTTTGACAAAATTCAACATCCATTTATGATCAAAACTCTCCAGAAAGCAGGAATAGAAGGAACCTACCTCAACATAATCAAAGCTATATATGACAAACCCACAGCAAACATTATCCTCAATGGTGAAAAATTGAAAGCATTTCCTCTAAAGTCAGGAACAAGACAAGGGTGCCCACTTTCACCATTACTATTCAACATAGTTTTGGAAGTTTTGGCCACAGCAATCAGAGCAGAAAAAGAAATAAAAGGAATCCAAATTGGAAAAGAAGAAGTAAAGCTCTCACTGTTTGCAGATGACATGATCCTCTACATAGAAAACCCTAAAGACTCCACCAGAAAATTACTAGAACTAATCAATGACTATAGTAAAGTTGCAGGATATAAAATCAACACACAGAAATCCCTTGCATTCCTATACACTAATAATGAGAAAACAGAAAGAGAAATTAAGGAAACAATTCCATTCACCATTGCAACGGAAAGAATAAAATACTTAGGAATATATCTACCTAAAGAATCTAAAGACCTATATATAGAAAACTATAAAACACTGGTGAAAGAAATCAAAGAGGACACTAACAGATGGAGAAATATACCATGTTCATGGATTGGAAGAATCAATGTAGTGAAAATGAGTATACTACCCAAAGCAATCTATAGATTCAATGCAATCCCTATCAAGCTACCAACAGCATTCTTCACAGAGCTAGAACAAATAATTTCACAATTTGTATGGAAAAACAAAAAACCTCGAATAGCCAAAGCGATCTTGAGAAAGAAGAATGGAACTGGAGGAATCAACCTACCTGACTTCAGGCTCTACTACAAAGCCACAGTTATCAAGACAGTATGGTACTGGCACAAAGACAGAAATATAGATCAATGGAACAAAATAGAAAGCCCAGAGATAAATCCACGCACATATGGACACCTTATCTTCGACAAAGGAGGCAAGAATATACAATGGATTAAAGACAATCTCTTTAACAAGTGGTGCTGGGAACTCTGGTCAACCACTTGTAAAAGAATGAAACTAGAACACTTTCTAACACCATACACAAAAATAAACTCAAAATGGATTAAAGATCTAAACGTAAGACCAGAAACTATAAAACTCCTAGAGGAGAACATAGGCAAAACACTCTCTGACATACATCACAGCAGGATCCTCTATGACCCACCTCCCAGAATATTGGAAATAAAAGCAAAAATAAACAAATGGGACCTAATTAACCTTAAAAGCTTCTGCACATCAAAGGAAACTATTAGCAAGGTGAAAAGACAGCCTTCAGAATGGGAGAAGATAATAGCAAATGAAGCAACTGACAAACAACTAATCTCGAGAATATACAAGCAACTCCTACAGCTCAACTCCAGAAAAATAAATGACCCAATCAAAAAATGGGCCAAAGAACTAAATAGACATTTCTCCAAAGAAGACATAAAGATGGCTAACAAACACATGAAAAGATGCTCAACATCACTCATTATCAGAGAAATGCAAATCAAAACCACTATGAGGTACCATTTCACACCAGTCAGAATGGCTGCAATCCAAAAGTCTACAAGTAATAAATGCTGGAGAGGGTGTGGAGAAAAGGGAACCCTCTTACACTGTTGGTGGGAATGCAAACTAGTGCAGCCACTATGGAGAACAGTGTGGAGATTCCTTAAAAAACTGGAAATAGACATGCCTTATGATCCAGCAATCCCACTGCTGGGCATACACACTGAGAAAACCAGAAGGGAAAGAGACACGAGTACCCCAATGTTCATCGCAGCACTGTTTATAATAGCCAGGACATGGAAGCAACCTAGATGTCCATCAGCAGATGAATGGATAAGAAAGCTGTGGTACATATACACAATGGAGTATTATTCAGCCATTAAAAAGAATACATTTGAATCAGTTCTAATGAGGTGGATGAAACTGGAGCCTATTATACAGAGTGAAGTAAGCCAGAAAGAAAAACACCAATACAGTATACTAACGCATATATATGGAATTTAGAAAGATGGTAACAATAACCCTGTGTACGAGACAGCAAAAGAGACACTGATGTATAGAACAGTCTTATGGACTCTGTGGGAGAGGGAGAGGGTGGGAAGATTTGGGAGAATGGCATTGAAACATGTAAATATCATGTATGAAATGAGTTGCCAGTCCAGGTTCGATGCACGATACTGGATGCTTGGGGCTGGTGCACTGGGACGACCCAGAGGGATGGAATGGGGAGGGAGGAGGGAGGAGGGTTCAGGATGGGGAACACATGTATACCTGTGGCGGACTCATTTTGATATTTGGCAAATCTAATACAGTTATGTAAAGTTTAAAAATAAAATAAAATTTAAAAAAAAAAAAAAAAAAAAAATCCTGTGAATCTCTGTCATGACAGTTTAGTTGGAAACCGTTGACATTTGTCCCAGCAACAACATTGTCAAAAATGACTGCCTGGTATTTAGAAGGTGTCCAGACAGGAGCTTCATCATTCCTGTCTAAGATGTCAACCACGACCTGTCAGCAATGAGGGAGGAAGAAGCATCACATCCGCGTCATGTGACTATTTATACACAGAATCAGTAAGAAGCATCTGGCTAGAGACAGATCATTTAGAATTATTAAATAAAGAGTCTAGGATTTGGAATTTGAGGAAATGTTCCTGCAGATGTGGGTTCTGGCTGCCAATCAACTAGTCAGTCACCTTATTATTCCTGGGTCAACTGTGACATTCAGTGTGGCCATTAGGGAGAGTTTTGGGCTTGTTGGAAGAACCAGTGGAAAGCTCATGAGTTACATAAATGGTAAGAAAAGGAAAGCTGGAGAATGATGCCTCTAAAAATTGTAATCCCTTGAATCTTTTAACTGAAGTCTCCTAATGGCAAACATAGCCTAAAAGAAGGAGAAGCTTCCTCCTTCTCAAATTAGGGGCCTCCTCTGCACCATTCTCTCAGGCACAATTTATTTTTTAGTAACAATATGATTACTTCAAAATATGCTCTGACCTTAATTAGGGGCCGTTGTCAACCTTTTTCTTAATTAAAATACCATGAACTGGGAAACTGTGATTTACATGGGAAAAGATCAAAATATCAAGGATTTTAAAATGTCAGTGATCAAATGCCAGTCCGCCTAGAAAGGTTATCTGCCCACCTCTTAGATGAGTAATAACTTTCTCAGCAACATTCACAGAAGATTCTCTAGGGTGCTCCTATTTGCAAGCACTACCTTTTAAAATGTTTTATGAAATGTTTTAACAACACAGCTAAATTCCTGGGGAACAATTCATTTTTAATGCTACTTCTATAGGTTGAATAAAGCTGTGTGTTCTATTTAATATGATTTTAGGAAGATTGCTGTGTTATAATGCAAACAGCACAGAACTTGGAATAGAACTCTTTATAAAAACCTTGGGCCTTCCAGTTGGCATATCTTTTGTTTGATACAATGGAGTGAATGTCATTTTGCTCATCTGCAAAAGGGAGAGCTCCATTCCTCCACATCTAGGATTGTTGGAAGGATAAATTCATCCATTCATTGGATATTTATTTAACACTATGTGCTAAGCACTGGTCTAAACACAGAAAATACAAAGGTAAATCAAAGTCCCTCTCTATCACAATTGATATTCTAAGTTCAGTTCAGTTCAGTCACTCAGCCATGTCCGACTCTTTGCAACCCCATGAATCGCAGCACGCCAGGCCTCCCTGTCCATCACCAACTCCGGGAGTTCACTCAGACTCACGTCCATTGAGTCAGTGATGCCATCCAGCCATCTCATCCTCTGTCGTCCCCTTCTCCTCCTGCCCCCAATCCCTCCCAGCATCAGAGTCTTTTCCAATGAGTCAACTCTTCGCATGAGGTGGCCAAAGTACTGGAGTTTCAGCTTCAGCATCATTCCTTCCAAAGAACACCCAGGGCTGATCTTCAGAATGGACTGGTTGGATCTCCTTGCAGTCCAAGGGACTCTCAAGAGTCTTCTCCAACACCACAGTTCAAAAGCATCAGTTCTTCGGCGCTCAGCCTTCTTCACAGTCCAACTCTCACATCCATACATGACCATAGGAAAAACCATAGCCTTGACTAGATGGACCTTTGTTGGCAAAATAATGTCTCTGCTTTTGAATATACTATCTAGGTTAGATATAACTTTCCTTTCAAGGAGTAAGCGTCTTTTAATTTCATGGCTGCAGTCACCATCTGCAGTGATTTTGGAGCCCCGAAAAATAAAGTCTGACACTGTTTCCACTGTTTCCCCATCTATTTCCCATGAAGTGATGGGACCAGATGCCATGATCTTCATTTTCTGAATGTTGAGCTTTAAGCCAACTTTTTCACTCTCCTCTTTCACTTTCATCAAGAGGCTTTTTAGTTCCTCTTCACTTTCTGCCATAAGGGTGGTGTCATCTGCATATCTGAGGTTATTGATATTTCTCCCGGCAATCTTGATTCCAGTTTGTGTTTCTTCCAGTCCAGCGTTTCTCATGATGTACTCTGCATATAAGTTAAATAAGCAGGGTGACAGTATACAGCCTTGACATACTCCTTTTCCTCTTTGGAACCAGTCTGTTGTTCCATGTCCAGTTCTAACTGTTGCTTCCTGACCTGCATATAGGTTTCTCAAGAGGCAGGTCAGGTGGTCTGGTATTCCCATCTCTTTCAGAATTTCCCACAGTTAATTGTGATCCACAGAGTCAAAGGCTTTGGCATAGTCAATAAAGCAGAAATAGATGTTTTTCTGGAACTCTCTTGCTTTTTCCATGATCCAGCAGATGTTGGCAATTTGATCTCTGGTTCCTCTGCCTTTTCTAAAACCAGCTTGAACATCAGGAAGTTCACAGTTCACATATCGCTGAAGCCTGGCTTGGAGAATTTTGAGCATGACTTTACTAGCGTGTGAGATGAGTGCAATTGTGCAGTAGTTTGAGCATTCTTTGGCATTGCCTTTCTTTGGGATTGGAATGAAAACTGACCTTTTCCAGTCCTGTGGCCACTGCTGAGTTTTCCAAATTTGCTGGCATATTGAATGCAGCACCTTCACAGCATCATCTTTCAGGATATTCTAAAGGAGGAGGTAAAACAATAAATAAGTAAACAAAACTGTATAGCAGGCACTGTCATATGGGAATTGGTGCTCTGCAGTTAAGGAGATAAGGAATAAGCCCAGTCCACTGCTTTATTACCACATTCTCATTAATGTCCTATTTATTTGAGATTTTTCAAAGAAATTCCTTTCAGCACCCATCACGATAGTTTTATTTATACTCTTTATATCCTTTCAAAATGTTTCAAAATTGTCTTACATGCATTGATGTACATAATTCCCTAAGACAACAGACTACCAACCCAGATTATATCACTGCAAATGAAAATGGTGTTGATTTTACATCTATAACAATTTCCTTCACTTGTTTATGTCTATTCAGTGATTATAGCATCTGCGGGGAAAAAAAAAATGTTTTCAGTTCTAGAGAAAAGTATACTCCTAAGCATGAAATTGATTTATTTAATTGACTTCTTAAAAAAAGAAGATAGTGAATAGTTGATGTAACTATTTTAATAGAAGAAAGTCATGAAAGAAAGGCTTTCTTTGAACCCTCTATTTTCTTCCTTCTGCCCTATAGTGGATACATGTCCTTAAGCAAGAATGTATCCTTGCAGCATGTTAGTGTTTGGTTACATGAGTTTGATTTGCACAAATGATATTGTGCTAAAGATCTTTCCTGTTTCCTACTTTTCTCATTCAGTGCCATATTTTCTTGCTTTCTCTGTTTTGCTGCTTGTAGAATTAATTTACTGTTTCTTTTTTTTAGGGGGAAGGAGATCTGGTCTTTTTTTTTTTTTTTAATTTTTTATTTACTTATTTACTTGTTTTCAGTTGTACCAGGTCTTTGTTACTGCATACCAACTGTTCTCTAGTTGTGGCGAGCAGAGGCTACTCTTCATTGCAGTGCATGGGCTTCTCACTGAGGTGGCTTCTCTTGTGGCAGAGCACAGGCTCTAGGCACCAGGGCTTCAGTACTTGCAGCTAGAGGGCTTGGCTACTCTAAAGCATGTGGTCCAGAGATTGAACCCATGAGCCCTGCATTGTGAGCAAGCTACTTTGGAGCAAAAATAGGATTAAGGTGAGAATGTGAGTCATGTGGTTGGAAGACAAGCATTCCAGCCTGAGGCAAAGTCTGTGAGGTATAAACATTTCGGGTGTGTTGAAGACTCTGCAAGAAATTCACATGAGTGGATTGAAGTAAGACGGAAAGAGCTAGAGGAGCTGAACATAAAGATCTGGGGTCCAGATCACAAAGGGCAGAGCAGACTTTGGAAGCAATCTTGGAGCTTTTGCCAAGTGTGATGGGAAGCCATTGGAGAGCTTTGAGGAAGAGGGTAAATTGCCTTTTGAAAGAATCATTCTGGCTGCTTTGTGAAGAGTAGATTGTAGAGCACTGGAAGTAGAGATTCCGGTTATGAGGCTACGGCCCTAGACCAGGAAAGGAACAATGGTGGCTCAACCAGACAGCATTCAGGGTATGTTTTGAAAGCAGAGACAGCAGGATTTGCTGATGGATCAGAGAGATAATTTAGGGTGCACAATAGTGGTTAGGTGCCCAGAATTAATCCTTCTCCCTCTTTCTAGCTGAATAAATTTGGATAAGTTACTTAACCTCTAAACCTTAGAAATAAAATTCTTCTGCCTATAAAGAGTAGTATCAGTAGCTACCTCATGCTTGGGATTGAGGCTAAACAAGATCTCACAGTCTTGCCTTTTATTGTGCACGCATGTTCAGTTGTGTCTCACTCTTTGTGACCCCGTGGACTGTAGCCTGCCCGGCTCCTCTGCCTTTGGAATTTTCCAGGCCAGTATATTGGAGCAGATTGCCATTTCCTCCTCCAAGGGATCTTCCTGACCCAGGTATCTAACCCATGACTTTTGTATCTTCTGCAATGGCAAGCAGATTCTTTACCACTGTACCTCCTGGGTAGGTTCTCAGTAAATGGTGGGTGATGATGATGGTGATGACAACGATGATGACAGATTCCTGTAATTTGGGGTCTAAAGAACCATCTTCCTTTTCTGAACTCAAAAGTCACATTTATGTATATCATCAATATACCAGTTCAGTTCAGTTGCTGAGTCGTGTCCGACTCTTTGCGATCCCATGAACTGCAGCATGCCAGGCCTCCCTGTCCATCACCAACTCCCAGAGTTCACCCAAACTCATGTCCATTGAGTCAGTGATGCCATCCAACCATCTCATCCTCTGTCATCCCCTT
The DNA here is from genome assembly GCF_029407905.1 of Bubalus kerabau. Lineage (NCBI taxonomy): Eukaryota > Metazoa > Chordata > Mammalia > Artiodactyla > Bovidae > Bubalus > Bubalus kerabau. Next base: position 39,421,419 of record NC_073643.1, on the reverse strand, counting down.
CTCCTCCTACCCTCAATCTTTCCCAGCATCTGGGTCTTTTTCAATGAGTCAGCTCTTTGCGTCAGGTGGCCAAAGTATTGGAGTTTCAGCTTTAGCATCAGTCCTTCCAATGAACACCCAGGACTGATCTCCTTTAGGATGGACTGGTTGTATCTCCTTGCAGTCCATGGGACTCTCAAGAGTCTTCTCCAACATGACAGTTCAAAAGCATCAATTCTTCTGTGCTCAGCTTTCTGCGCTCAACTCTCACATCCATACATGACTACTGCAAAAACCATAGCTTTGACTAGACAGACCTTTGTTGACAAAGTAATGTCTCTGCTTTTTAATATGCTGTCTAGGTTGGTCAATCTACCTCAATATACATCAATCTCAATCTACATCAATATTCCTGCTATATATAATTTGACTTTACCTGTGTTAAAAATTTAAGCTACCCGAAGCCATATATTGTCTCACATGTCTTTGCAACCCAGTAAATTGTGCACAGAGAAAACATTCAATAGATATTAGTTAAAAGAGGAAATGAAGAAGTTCCTGCTTTACCTTTAGTTAAATTAGAAACCGTGTTTGTAAGATCAGAGTCACTTGAAGTTGTTTTTTAATTATGTGCTTTCCCCTCTTATCATTTGTAATAAGTGGATGATAATTGCAAGTGAATGGCATCCTATATGATTTGAGGAGCTCATAAATTTCTACAGGAAAAACTACCACAGGTACCTAGGTCTAAAGATCATTCTCATAGGTACCTACCTGAGACAATCAAACCACTAAATCCTGTCCACATGACTGGAATTCAGTCCCTGTGAAAGTCGTTCTGACTGTTGATGTCCGTAGACCTGGTGTTTTCCTCACAGTGACACACTCAGGAATCCTAATCACTACCTGAGCAGCAAGCCAGGGGGCTCTGTACAAAGAGGAAACAGACACTGAATCATTAGGCCAAATGAGGACCTAAAAATTCTTCAGTCCTACCTCTGTCTCTTCTCTGATGATAAAACTTCAGTCATTAAAAACACATTCCACATCATCAATACAGCACTATTCACTCTGAAGGTCTTTCAAGAGTCCTTTGATGTTGTGACAATAATTTAGAGCTTCCTCCTACACTTCCTCCTGTTGTGATGTCGAAAAAACACATTGTGGTTAATTACCTAGGTTGTCAACATCACCTCTTAATGAGAGGCAGCCTGAGTGTAAGTCCAGTTCTACAAGCCCTGTGTCATTTTACATAAGTTTCCCAAACTTTGTGCCCAAGTTTCCTCATCTATAGAGTAGAAATGATGGTAGTATTGTCTACTTGGAGGACTAAAGGTGAATATTAACTACATCAAGATATGAAATTACCTACAACAGGATCTGGCACAAGTGTTAGAGACATTCTGGCTATTATTATAATTCTTTAATCTCATGAGAATTATTGTTATTATTTGACAATTTCAATTGTAATAAATTAAAAGCTAACACATCATCTATATTATATCAAAACATGGGACTTTCTAGAGACTGCCCTGGTGCTCCAGTGGCTAAGATTCTTTACTTCCACTGCAGGGGCCCAAATTTGATTCCCGGTCAGGGAACTAAGATATCACATGCCTTGCATATGGCACAGCCAAAAATAAATTTTTTTAACTGTTAAAAAAAAAAAGAAGAGAGAAAAACCTGGGACTTTCTACTTACCAGGGCGATTGCTGTACAAGGATGAAATTTGTCACAGTCCACACCTTCCACAGTGAAGTATCAGTGAGGTTATCTTGCTTCACAGTCTTGTAGCCTGGCTGTGTGGTGAGTTCAGTCATTCCAGAGAGTGTGTAAATCCAGAATCTTTGTATAACCTGGATGTCAGCACTGCTTATCTTGTACGTCACACAGTTTGGTGGGTGGTCTTCCTCAATGGCAGTCACTCTTACAACTTTGTAGAAAGCTGCCAATAATATTTATATTAAGATTCATTTTTGTCATACAGCTGCACCATTTTAAAAAGCTTAATGTGTCTTTGTCTACCAGATAGTATCATAGGTTTCTCAAAGGGTCCACCTGAATCTTTTTGGACAATGCAATGTGTTTGAAAAACAGAACTCTACATGTCAGAAAGTGGATTTATAGATGGTCCACTTAAGCCATATGGCATGAGTGAGTTAACAATAACTTTATAAAGATAATAGCTTGAAACATTGTGTGTTTATTTTCTAACAGGCATTATGCCAAGATTAGCATCAGATAATGGTTCCCAGTACAGACTCTGAAACCAGACTGCCTAGGTTCTGAATCTCAGCTCTGACTCTCACCAGCTATAACTCATTAGAAATTAGAAAGTTATAGAACCTCTCTGGGCCTCACAATCTTTATCTGCAAACTAGCAATAATAATAATAATAGTATCTACCACATGGAATTATTTTGAGGATTAAATAAGTTAAAATACATAAGACACATAGAACAGAGCCTGATATATAGTAAATATTATATATTTAAGTAAATATGTATATATTCTTATATATACATAAGAATTAGGTATTATTTATACACATTATCTCATTACATCTCAACAGCCTTATGATGTATGTACTATCACTGTCCAAACGTTACAGATAAGGAAACCACAGCCCAGCGGTACTCACTTGCCCAAGGTCACAGAGCTACTAAAGATAGAATCAGGATTCAAATCTGTACTTGCCAAATCTACACATTTTAAAAATTACTTGTTATAAGTCCAGTGTGTAGTTTTCCCAAATAGTCTTTTAGAAGAAACATGGGTGTGATAGATGGATTGCATTAATATGTTCAAATTCTTTACCATTCTCAAGTTCATGCTCTTCTACTGTATAACCTTATAGTGCCCCCCACCCCCTCCACACGGCTTGTTTTGGCTGATGGAACAGAAACAAACTAGCCACCAGCAAGTTTGAAAACCACTTGTGTACCCAGGCTTGCCTTACTCCTGCATCTCTTCTTCTGCCCTGAAAAGTGCTCAGATTAGCCTGTTCCAGGAGAGAGGAGCTGGATCATCCAGTCACTCCTACTGAGCCAAGGTAGATCAGCAAAAAGCCAACAAATTCCCACAATATTGAGCAAGCTCAGCCACAACAACAGGGACAGCCCAGCCAATTCTCAGACTCGTGGGCTACACAAATGTTCAGCTCAGTTCAGTCACTCAGTCCTGTCTGACTCTTTGCGACCCCATAGACTGCAGCATGCCAGGCCTCCTTCCCATCACCAACTCCCAGGGTTTACTCAAACTCATGTCCTTTGAGGAGGTGATGCCATCCAACCATCTCATCCTCTGTCGTCCCCTTCTCCTCCCTCCTTCAATCTTTCCCAGCATCAGGGTCTTTTCAAATGAGTCAGCTCTTCACATGAGGTGGCCAAAGAATTGAAGTTTCAGCTTTAGCATTAGCCCTTCCAATGAATATTCAGGATTGATTTCCTTTAAGATGGACTAGTTGGATCTCCTTGCAGTCCAAGGGACTCTCAAGAGTCTTCTCCAGCACGACAGTTCAAAAGCATCAATTCTTCGGCTCTCAGCTTTCTTTATAGTCCAACTCTCACATCCATACATGACCATTGGAAAAACCATGGCCTTGACTAGATGGACCTTTATTTGTTGGCAAAGTAATGTCTCTGCTTTTTAATATGCTGTCTAGGTTGGTCATAACTTTTCTTCCAAGGAGTCAGAGAAGCCCCAGCAGGACGGTAGGCACTGGAGTAGCAGCTGTGCAGCACTGGAGAAGATGTGAGGAGATACACCACATCCAAGGGCAAAGGAGAAGCCCCAGCAAGACAGTAGAAGGGACGAATTCACATTTAGAATTAAACCCCATTCCCATCAGAGACACTCAGAGGGCTCAAACAAACCTTGTGCACCAGGACCCAGAGACCCCACAGAGACTGAGCCAGAACTGTGTTTGAGCATCTCCTGTGGAGGTGTGGGTCGGCTCTGGGTGCAGCAGTCTTGATTATGGCATAAGCCCTCTTGGAGGAGGTCACCATTAACCCCACCATAGAGCTGCCAGAACTTACACAGGACTGGGAAGTAGACTCTTGAAGGGCACAGAGAGAACCTTGTGTGTTCCAGGGCCCAGGAGAAAGGAGCAGTGACCCCACAAGAGACTGACCCAGACTTGGCCGGGAATGTCCAGGAGTCTCCAGCGGAGGCGTGGGTCAGTGGTGGCCTGCTGCAGGGTTGGGGGCACTGAGTATAGCAGTGCATGCATGTGAGGTTTTGAGGGAGTTACCATTATCTTCATTACCTCCACCATAGTTTGGCCCCAGGTAAATAGCTGGGAGGGAACACAGCTCCACCCATCAACAGATAATTGGATTAAAGATTTACTGAGTATGGCCCCACCCATCAGAACAAGACCCAGTTTCCTCCTCAGGCAGTCTCTCCCATCAGGAAGCTTCCATAAGCCTCTTATCCTTCTCCATCACAGGGTAGACAGACTGAAGACCACAATCACAGAAAATAAATGTTTACTGTTGCTTTATTCTCCTTTTCTGTAGTTTTCATTATTCGGCACACTTTTAGCAATAGATAACTGATACAATGAGGTCTCCCCTGGCGGCTCAGTGGTAAAGAATCCCCCATAGTGCTGGACATATGGGTTTGATACCTGGTCTGGGTGGTCTCCTGGTGGAGAAAATGGCAACCCACTCCAGTATTCTGGTCTGGAGAATCCCATGGACAAAGGAGCTTGAAGCGGTACAGTCCATGGGGTTGCAAAGGAGTCAGATACAATGACTAGGCTAGCCACACAATGACTGGGCTTAACAACATATATTATCTAGGACATTTGGGTTGCTGATAACTAAGAACGAAAATTAGGATGAAGAAATCATTTCATGTGCTGGGTCCCCACCCCCTTCAACCTCATGGGTTCTTTCTCTGTTTGCAACTTTGTTTACCAAGATTCATCAGTCTCTGAAAATGTGTCATTAAGCAGGCAATGAACATGACTCAGAATACCAAGAACAGAGAAAACACATTTGTGAAAAGGGACTTAATACTTCATTATGACAAGTCCAGGATATAACAAGTCCAACCCACTGTTTGTGTGAAAGCATCACTGTTAGAGAAGGGTGTTGTAACTGATACAGGAGCATGTAAAATAGGTTACAGATGACCTTGCCATCTCCAGCCTACATTGCCGGGCAAAGAGGGTGCCATTTTCACATTTAACACCTGGCAAAGTATAATGGGAAGCTTATTTGTCTATAGGTGAAAAATTAACCTTTCAGTAAAACTAAAAGCTATCTTGAGCATCTTTAGGGAAGTTTAAAATAGAGAAATTATGAAACTGTAACTGTGCCAAACTTCCTCGTCAAAAAACTACTAGAAATCAAACATGTTTCTCTTCATGACTTGCAACCCATAGTGATTTAATTTTCATGTGTTTTCTCCTCAGTCATTTCTGATAGTTTTGATAAAGGATTTTTTTTTTTTTGCCTATGCCTCCCTCTCTTCAGAATCTTTCTGTCGATGAGAGTTTCAGGTATTCATTACATATCAGAATTTTTTTTTTTTACTTTAAAGATGATAGACTCTCATAATTTTTTTAAGCTGGAAAAAAAATGTAGTTCTCAAGGCACACTCAAATCCTCTGTACTAATCAACACAGCATGAAAAAAGACCTCCACAGTAATAGATTTTTGATATCCTCAAGGTCTAAAGGCTTAATGTTTGATATTCTGAGATGAGTTGATTTTCAGAGTAGTATTAATTTTCCAATTTCCTCCTCTAAAGCAAATTGCCACTGAGTTCTGAAGATTTTGTCTCCTGTAATGGGTATCACCGCAAAACACTAACTCTCTCCTAATTTTATTTACCGTGGTAGGGAAGATCAAGGGACAATTTTAAAAAGCAAAGAAAAGGTTCTAGCACACTGTAGGCACTCAGTGAATTTTAATGGTTGTTTTTATTATTATTGGCAATTCTGTCATGGCTACTGTTAAGTATGTATCATGTAGTTTACATACCTACAATGATCAGTTTATCATCATCTCTACTCCATGGTGTAATTACTACAATCTCCATTCTACCAATGAGAACTCAAAAACACTTGAAAGTTATGGGAGTAGCCTGAGGCTTTTGAACTGTGGTGTTGGAGAAGACTCTTGAGAGTCCCTTGGACTGCAAGGAGATCCAACCAGTCCATTCTGAAGGAGATCAGCCCTGGGTGTTCTTTGGAAGGGATGATGCTAAAGCTGAGATTCGAGTACTTTGGCCACCTCATGCAAAGAGTTGACTCATTGGAAAAGACTGATGCTGGGAGGGATTGGGGGCAGGAGGAGAAAGGGACGACAGAGGATGAGATGGCTGGATGGCATCACCAACTCGATAGACGTGAGTTTGAGTGAACTCCGGGAGTTGGTGATGGACAGGGAGGCCTGGCGTGCTGCAATTCATGGGGTTGCAAAGAGTCGGACACAACTGAGCGACTGAACTGAGCTGAACTGAAAGTCATTTAACTGACAATGGCTGATGCAGAATTTGAATCCAGTTCTGTTTGGTATTTCTGTTACATCATGTTGCTTTCTTATGAAGACCTAAAAGTCTTCTCTCTGGTGGAGCAGGTCAGAAGCCAGCTATTTGGAGAATAGTACACATAGGAACGACTCATTTATCTTTTTGTATGAACTCTCAGCACTTGTTTTCAGACTTCTGGAGACCTCAGTCATGAAAATCCATCCCCAAAAGCAGCCTGGAATACTAAAGGGAGAACTGGACCAGGAAGTTGGAAGTCTGCGTTCAGCTATCACCTCTGCCACTCACTAGCTGTGTGACCCAATTCTCTCTCCAGCCTCGGTTTTCCACATGGTAGAACAAAGAAGTTCAATTTTTCCAGCCCTCCTAAATCAGTGATGCTATAATTGAAAAACCTAAATCCTTCTCCTCAGCCATCATTAGGTATTAAATTTTCCTTAAGAAAATGTAGAAGTGTTCAATATGTTTAGAAAGTTTCACCTTCAAAATACACAATTACATTTCAGAAAAACTTTGGATAGTTGGAAGAGAAACTGACATAAAACAGTTGATTCCCACATAGAAACTGTTTTATTTTTCTTTTGAATTTTTTACTTTGTATTGGGGTATAGCCCATTAACAATGTTGTGATAGTTTCAGACTAACAGAGAAGGGACTCAGCCATACATATACATATCCATTCTCCCCCAAACTCCGCTCCCATCCAGGCTGCCACATAACACTGAGCAGAGAAGCAACTGTATTTTTAAATGCCAGTCTTAAAAGGCAAGACTATAGAGAATGATAAAAAAGAGCAGAGGTTTTCAGGGTTTAGGGGAAAGGGAAGAATGACTAGTGCATAAGACTGCTGGGGCAGAGAAACTACTCTTTGTGATACCATAATGCTAGATACATGTCATGATATGTTTGTTCAAACCCATGGAATGTGCAATGCCAACAGTGATCTTTAGTGTACACTCTGGACTTTGGGTGATAATGATGTGTCAATGCAGGTTCAACTGTAGTAAATGTACCACTCTGGTGGGGGATACTGATGGTGAAGGAGTCTATGTCTGTATGAGGGTGGAGGGTATATGGGAAATCTCTTTACCTTCTGCTTTATTTTGTTGTCAACCTAAACTGCAATAAACTACAGTCTATTTTTTTTTTAATGCAAGTCTCTATTTTAAAATCTAGATTGATTGTCATTAACTTTGGAGGATTATAGAATCCATTTGATGGTTTCATGAAGGCTATGGATCTTTTCCCTCAGGGACCCTCAAAGCCAATGTTCAGACCCTCTGGTCCAGATTCACAATTTATAAGCTAAGAGATAATTAAAGAATTATCAACTATTTAGCTTCTGCATAAAGACCCATCATAATGTTCCATTAACTCTAGACCTCCCTAGAGCTAGAAGGCCACCACAGAATGGGGAGAATGCAAAGGGAGGAAAGGAGTTATGGTAATGAGCCTCCCTCATTGCTCAGAAATCAATAGTTTAGTACTTTTGAAAAAAGAGCAAAAGTCCATTGTGGGGAAACCAGGATCAATCCTGTGATAGTTTTATATGCATTTTTTTCTGAAATTGTCTGGTCATATATTGTAAGATACAACTGTGTTATATTTCCGGAACTAGAATATAAATAAGTGTGCATTTATTTTACAGAGAGGTTAAGGACTTGTCCAAAACTCCATGATGACACAAAGAACTGAAATCCAAATATGTGGGTTTTTTATTTCCTAGTCTCGCCTCAAAACAACTGTCTAATGAATGTATTTGCCTGCCAAGGAAATAAACTGGTTTGAAGTAGTGTGGGTTCCACCCAATGATATGCTGGCAGATGTTTAACAACCAGCTCTCTGCGGAAAAAAAGAATAGAATGTTAAGTGTAATGTTAAGTGTTGTTAAGTGTATCTGTGAATATATATTCACATAAATACAGGGACCTCTTACCTCCTGAAGTTTCTGGAATGGAGAATGAATAGTGCACAGCTTTGAATACAGGGCTGAAATCATTGGCAGGAGCAGTTTCTACAATGATTGTCACTGTTACTGAAAAATTAAACAGTAAAAAAATGCTTTGAGGTGGTGGTGGCTTTATTCTAGACACTAGTCAAATGTGCCCCCAGGAACAGGCTTAGGGGAAGATTTGAAATTATGGGGGGATGCTCCTTGCTCCCAGTTGATTCCTGTTTCCAGACTCTGCATTCTCAAGGAACATAAATGAGTTCTAGGCTAACCAAAGCAATTAGTTAAAACTATATAAAGTGCTGCATGCCATATTTTATTTTATATGATAATGATAGATATATACATATTATATATAATATATGAATATTTAATTATACATTTTATCAAGAGAGTTTATTATATCTATCATGTGTATGATTTCTTCCATTAGTGTTTGTTTGGGTGTTACTTTCAACCCAGCATATGACTTTCTAACATATCCTAGGAGGTGAAATGGAAAAAGACTCAGAAAACCCATGTCCAAGGATTGGTTATGACATGCTGAATGGCCTTGAACTAGCTTAACTTCTCAGAGGCCCAGATTCTTCATCCGTTTCAATCTTCTATTTTGTAGTGTATAAAAACGAGATCATGCCCCAAATTTTTTCCCATAAGAGGTTAGTGAAATGTAGTTATTTAATTTTATTTCTCTCAGGCAGATGTTAGTATATTGCAAGTAATAGAAAAGGAATTCTATTTTTCAGACCAAGCTCAAACTAACCTATCAGAAAGTTGTCAAAAATGAAGAAAAATATTCAAATACAAAAGCAAGCAAATTTCAAACCAGGAGATTTTTAGTATTAAAAATAAAGTAATAATTAACCTGTACTGTGCAAGGTGCTGACTCAGCAATAGTGTTAATGTCTCCATTTTACAGAAGAGAAAACTGAGGTTCACAGAGTCATGTTCTTTGCCAAAGGTCACAAATCCTAGTAAGTCACTGAGCAGGTATTGAATCGACTTGAGTCTGCCAACATCTCCCAAAATGTCTCTTCTGACATGCTAATATATCAAATGCAAAATGCCAAGTTAAACAAATATTAAAAGGTTTCCTTATGGCAAAACTTCTTAGGATTTCTGATATGTCATACTGTATTTTGAATCTCCATCTATGCATTGCTTCTGTAGACTAAAAAAAAAAAAAGTGTACAACATGAAAGTTGTGAGGTAAGTTTTATTTGGGGCAGAACGAGGACTACAGCCTAGGAAACAGCACCTCAGATAGCTCTGAGAGACTGCTCCAAAGAGGCAGGGGCAAGGTCAGTATAAATGTGATTTTGGTGAAGGGGGAGTACGTGCAATCAAGCACATTTTTTCCCCCAGAAGGTTTCTGCTAGTCTTGTGAAGCTTTTGCTAGTCCCAAGGAGTGGTTGTCACCATGAAGGATTTTAATGCTTTTCTAGATATGAGGAAATACAAGAATTGGGTTCGTAAAATCAGCTCTTGAAAACATCTATCGGAAGACTGTCCTGCCAGTTTTTCCCTGAGCACTGCTGCAGCTAAATCACTTCAGTCGTGTCCGACTCTGTGCGACCCCATAGACAGCAGCCCACCAGACTCCCCTGTCCCTGGGATTCTCCAGGCAAGAACACTGGAGTGGGTTGCCATTTCCTTCTCCAATGCATGAAAGTGAAAAATGAAAGTGAAGTCGCACAGTCGTGTCCGACTCTTCGCGACCCCTTGGACTGCAGCCTACCAGGCTCCTCCATCCATGGGATTTTCCAGGCAAGAGTGCTGGAGTGGGGTGCCATTGACTTCTCCATTCCCTGAGCACAGTGTACCTCATTTCTGCTCTCCACCCTGAACTCCTTTCAGGGTGTGTTGAAAATCAGCTTTAATCCTTATAGAGATAGATGGCAGCTGCCAATGGCAAATACCAATTTGTAGTTGACACTTCCCACTTGACCATGGAGTTTTTTTCTAGTTGATCATCTTGTAGAAACTATGCTCTGAAGAATACTTGTATCTTGTCTCTCTTGAAAGTCTATGCCATGCATTTTCAAACAAGAAAATTTAATCTGAGACCCATAGAATCTTGATTTCAGAGAATCTGTTTCATTCCTTATATTTTGGTATACATTATGTGTGTTTTCCTAGGTATAGGGTCTATAGCTTTCTCAGCATCTCAAAGGTATGTGTGACCACCAAGAAAGAGTAAGAAGCACTTTGCATGGAGACAGGTGATTTATGTGAAAGCCTCTATATTTCCCTCAATAAACTCCATTTATGTGCCTTAAGAACAGATGCCACTTATAGCTTTGCCATACTATGATTTTTATTGCACCCATAAAGACTCAAAATTGTGCTAATTGATTGGCCTATAAAAATAGACTGAACCACATGTGGGGTGTTACAAGCATTCTTTATGAGCAGCTGCTGGGAATATACTGGGGTGTGGGGACCAGAGAAGATGTGGATTTATTACCATGAGAGATTTTTTTTTTTCTCTTCTTCTTGGAAAAAGGCTCAACTCTGGTGAAAAGGGCAGATTCTATTTTGATTTGTGAGGCCATCAGCATGAGTAACTACAAGAAAAAGCACTTTTCCTAAAAGGTTTGTTGGGCTATGTTACAGGCTTTTGCATGAACCAGTGAAACTCCACCAGTGGGGAGAGCAGAGAAGACCTAAGAAAACTTCTGGACATGCTGTCATGCTGCGTCTCTGTCCTGTACACATCATTTATCCGCATAATTGGATCACGTAAGTCTACAAATGACATTTGTAAACTGAATCCTATTAAAACTCTTACATCAGGGAGTCAAGAGGGATTTAAAGAGCTCTAGACCTGTTGCTGAAAGTTGAGCAAGAAATTTCTTTTGGTTGCAAAACATATGGATGCTGCCATGATGCCACCTGCTTAATTCCATAACACAGTGCTCTTTGTACTGCTTTCAGAGGCAACCTCAGAATCCTTCTCAAGTCAATGATCCAGGCGACCACCACCAATTGCTTAGAGATGGCACAAGAGGTAAAATATGAAACACAAACACTGTCTGTATTCCAGACTCTCCCATAGCAAGCATTGACATTCTACTAGTAACCCTGTGTTCTCCACCCAAACACTCACTTCTTTTTGGACATCTTTGATGCCAACCCACCTCCTAGATCACTTATTACCATACTTTCCATATAAAATAGACAGTGGTCATTAATATTAGACGTATCTGGAAACTTATGCAACCTTATTTTCACAACTACCTCTACAGCTACTAATTCACTCTTAAATGTGATAACATGTTGTTGAACACATAAATGACCCATTGAGCCACTTAATGCATGTTCTCATTTGTACAACAATTAGCAGAGAAGCAGGTGTCTGGTGATTGGCTAAGCTCATTTCACCAGCTAGGCACTCTGCTCTGGCTCCACAGCACACAATTTAAATCTGTGCCCAAGGGTGTTTTACAATTAGCAAAACCAGGACTCTTAAATCCACAAATGTCAAGGGACTCACAAAGGGAATGAGCTGTGGAATCTGGCACTGTCCCACCGTTTGCATTAAAAATGGCTATACCTGTATCATGTAAAATAATGATACAGGCAACCCCCCCCAAAAAAAATCCTATTACTCATATGTATGGACTACACGTGACCCAATATCTGGCTCTTTCCAAATAAGAGGTATTTGGCATTACTAAATGCTATGAACTGAATGTTTATGTTCCTCCAAAATTTATATACTAAAACCTATTCTCCCACTGTGATTGTATTAGGATGGAGAGGGTCTTTGGTATGATGACATGTCATAAGGGTGGAACCCTCATGATGGGATTAACGCTCTTAAAAAGACACCCCAGAGAGTGCCTCTTGCCTATTCTGCCATGTGAAGTCATGGTGAGAAGACAAACATCTAAGAGCAGGATACAGACCCTCTATAGACACCAAGTCTGACAGCGCTTTGATATGGACTTGCCAGGCTCCGGAACAGTGAGAAAAAATTTTCTGTTATGTGTAAGTCACCCAGTCTGAAGTGGACTGACACTACTGACAGAAAGTCGTTTCAGTAACAAGCATTAGGATTGGGCTCTGTGTGTCCCTGACACATCCCACTTCCAGCTCCAAGGATCTCTAGCCAGACTTGCATTTAAGAATTGTGTTTTGCATAAGGTGTGCTAAGAGATGAACAGCACTCGCAGACCTAATGATAACTTCCAACATGAATCTAAGTCTCCCCTTTCTCCTTTGTCTAGTTTAACGAAACTGTCCCCAATATAATGAATTTTTACATTTTAAAATCTAAAGTGCACAGTCTAAAGAAAAGGCACTTAATGTTCCATGAAATTTATCAAGCTTACCTGTACAGGAGGATGTAAGTCATCAAATACTGAAATTGTCATTTCATAGATATGGCCAGCTGGAACTATGTCTGGGTCCTCATAATCCAATTCTTTTACAACCTTGTAGAACAAGATTATTTCCGAGAAAATTATTGACTTTTTGTTTAATGTACATATTTTAAGTAATAGATCATTCTGGAAAATGAAAGGGCACAGCCATTTTCATTTAATAATGATAGCATTAGAATATTCTTGAGACTGGTCAAAACTGACACACAGAAGTAGGCATTTTGGTGGAACAAAGGGACATCTTTGATCTTCCAGAGTAGCTTATTTTTGGAGAAAGCATCCTAGCATAGTAGAAGGAAAGCATGGGTCATGGCCTGTCTTCATCGCATGCTAATTGTATGATCTTGAGCGAAATATTTTAAAAGAGAAAATGTTTTGAAAGCACTTTGGAAGTGATAAAGCATACTAATAAATATAGCTACTCCTATTATGACAAGTCACTCACCATTTAAAAAATATTTACTGAGTATTAATTAAGTGCCAAGTACAATTGTAGGTATTAGGGATATAGCAATAAACAATATGATCCCACAACAGAGACTTGAAGACAGTCCTCATGTAATAGTATTGGCATGAATCTCAGCTGGCATTAATTGGAATTGGCCAACATGACATCAAGTACCCAGGTGTTCGGGACCCAGGTTAAAAATATTTTAACTACATTTTTTGTTGTTGTTGTTGTTGTTTTAACTACATTTTTAAACTGAGTATCTCATTCATTAAATCATTCATTCATTCATTAAGTTATACTGAGTACCCACTATGCACCAAGCACTATGGAAGGTATTGAAACAGAAATAAACAACTCAAAAACATATGTAAGAGAACTTAGCAGGTTCAGATAGTAAAAGAAAGCTTTCAGGAATAAATGACATTTAAGACCCAAAGGATAATTATGAAAATATAGAAATTAATTAGAGGTGGGCAACAGGTGGAAGGAGTTGTTCAGAAGCAGAGCAAGCATATGGAAAGGCTCAAATGTTAGTATTGTATTTACAAAACTGCCATCTTTCTCCAAATTCCCTTTTTAAAATGACAGTTTTGCATTGCATTTCAAAATGAACATCAACTCAGGAAACCTCTTGGCTCAGTGGCTAATCTTACAAATTCATAACATATGCAAACGCTCAACTTGTAACTTGTGGAGTTTTCCAGAAAATTTAGAGTGGGTTTGGACCCAAAAATGAGAAAGATCATCATTGGCTTTCTCAGCCATGTCTTTTGGCTGAGAAGGAGTGTTTGGTGATGCTTTGGTTAAGGAACAATTATGCCAACCTAAACGGGATCAGTATTTTTTTTTTAGGGGTTGGAACTTTGGGGAAAAAAAAAATAATAGACCTGTGGAAATTAGAAGTTAGAAGGAGGATTCTCCCAAAGCACAACTCGATCTTGCAAAGGGGGGAAAAAACTTACTATGTCCTCCCTCTGCCAGTGGAAAGTTTACAACCTCTTAAGGGTGGAAAAAGAAGCTGATCTTGAAAGGTTGTTGTTGAATCACACGAAGACACGGGGATTCTTGGCCCCCAGAGAAGAATTCAATCCGGGAACCAGAGACGAGGCTTGATTGCTCAGAGCTTTTGTGTAATAAAGTTTTATTAAAGTATAAAGGAGATAGAGAAAGCTTCTGACATAGGCATCAGAAGAGGGCAGAAAGAGTACCTGCTTGCTAGTGTTAGCAATGAAGTTATATAATCCAAAGAATGTCTGGAGGTTGTAAAGACCTCACCAGACCTACTTCCATAATTTACATTTTAAGATAATAGAATTAGCCAGAAGCTTTAATCCAGAGACTATCCTCAGGCAGGATACATTATTGTTATATAATCCTAAGGAATGTGGAGAAAGAAAAAAAGTTTGTCCTTTCTTCCTCCTTGAGAATTCCAGACCCCTCTCTCCTTGGGGACCCCTAGACTCCCTATCAACCTGCCTAGGAAATGACTCTCTCAATCTCTCACTCCCAATGCCAGAAGGATGAACCATCATCACACATGTAGTCAAACAGACTTATCTTTGAGAAAATCAGCATCTATTTTAGCCTCTGATTCATTTCCGCAGCTAAACAAGAAGTCAATTATTTTGTGCTAATGATAAGATGATGGTGTCCGGTAGCAAAACACTGAAGGACTTGCCTGAGTGCCTTCCAGAGCCTTCTCTGCTGTGTCCCAGCTCCCACTGCTGAATGCACCCACACCAACCACACTGTGGCCATGAAATGACTCCATCGCCTCAGGAAAATCCCTGGAGAAGCAGCACCTGGTGCCCACCTGGATGAAATTTCCAGCAGTTGGCACTTGCTCAAAGAGTTGTCCAGAACCAATTGGCCCCAAGCTAGGAGCATAATGGATTGTATCAGGAGGTTCATCAAGGTCATGACACTGGAGTTTTGCAACTACTGTGTCTTTTGCAATCATCTCTTGGCCTGTGTATCTGTTTTATCTTTTAAGGAGGGGGAAGAAAATTCTTTAGATGGATAGTCTTAAAAGGTAATACTTTCCTCATAAACATCCACTAGTTCAGATAATGTACACGTGGGACAGCTCTACTTATCCTGGGACAGACGGTTCTGCTTTGGAGCATCATCTGGCAGTCATTTCCCAAAAGGTGCTATGAATGTGGTCTGATTGCTCGTTTTCTGGGAGTATTTCTTTTCTCCACCCAGATAGGTACTTGTTTGGAAGGCTATCAGGGATATCACCTCAGTGGAGAAGGCGTGAGTTGGAATCAGATAATTCTTGAAGATTGTCCGAGTCTAAAGCATCTACATGATGTGGTCAAGAGAGACAACCTTTACCCAGTAGTTACAGTGGATTTATCTCCATCTCTGTACAAAGTTTCCCATGTCTTCACTGGGATCCCTCTGCCCCAAATGCTCACTGTTAAGCCTTCACACTCTAAAATCCTAGTCATTCTTCAAAGACTCAGGTATATCTCACCCCTTCAGGAAGCTCCCCCAAATGCTCTAGTCCTGCATATTCTTCTTTTAACAAGGAAAGCACCACACATATAACTTAATATTAAATTATCTTTTTTTTTTTTTTTTTTTTTTTGCTTTATATGTATTCACATATCATAACAAGAGACAACCTTCTTACAGCTAAAGACCATAGCGAATACTCCATATCTCCAGGGACTATAGGACTGGATTCATCATAGGGTAGGTATTTGATTAATTAACTGTGATCCTAGAGAAACAGGGTGGAGAAGAAGGAGAAAGAAACGGAAAAGGAAGGTATCATTTAGTGACTGCCAACCTCTGTACAGGACAAATTCTAAGCATTGCTATGAGGTAGGTGCAATTATCGTTTTCATTCGAAAGGTAGAGTAATTGGGGCCCAAACAAAACCACATGAGTAGTAATTAGCAGAAACTAGGCTTTATTTCAGAGAAGGCAATGGCAACCCACTCCAGTACTCTTGCCTGGAAAATCCCATGGACGGAGGAGCCTGGTGGGCTGCAGTCCATGGGGTTGCAAAGAGTCGGACACAACTAAGTGACTTCACTTTCATGCATTGGAGAAGGAAATGGCAACCCACTCCAGTGTTCTTGCCTGGAGAATCCCAGGGACGGGGGAGCCTGGTGGCCTGCCGTCTATGGGGTCGCACAGAGTCGGACATGACTGAATCGACTTAGCAGCAGCAGCAGCAGTAGGCTTTATTTACCATTAGATAATCAGAGATAAAGTTTAGGAAACGAGAGGTGGGCTGGGGGCAACTGTCTTACATGTAGTTGACAGTTTGATTGGGATAGGGGAGGGGAGACAAAGAAAGTCACAGAATTGTGGGTTTGGAAACTGAACTTCAAATAATAAAAATAGCCATACTGACAGAAACCCAACCCCATAATCCCATATCCAAATTCCAAAAGCCCGAAACAAAACTTTCTCATAATTTACTGAGATCATCAAAGCCTGACCTAACCTGACAGGCCAGATCTTTCTTTGTTCCACTTAGTTTGAGTATTTCTGTGTTTCACAGCAGAGATATTTATGAATTTGAATATTGGGTAATTGCATAATATATGGTAGACATGCCATATTACCTTTCTAAAATTCAAAAGTCTTTGTCTTGAAATACAGCCAGAACAAAAGGTTTTCAAATAAGGGATTATGAAACTGTGATAAACGGCATTTATGAAATTCACACCACATGCTCAGCACTATGCTGAGAATGTTATATAAATTATCCCATTTATTCTAAAGAGTACCCACCCTAAAGAGTAAGTACTATTGTCATCCCATTTTATAAAGAAAGAAATTGAAGATGAGAAGGTTTCAATAAATTACCCAAGATCACAGAGCTCTTGTGTGATAGAACCAGGAATCCAATCCAGGTCTGTGACTCCAAAACTTAAGCTTTTAACAACTTACTGTCAGATCCAGAAAACCTGGATTTCAACAAGTTGTTTCTGAGAACCAGAACATGAGACTCAATAAGCATCAACGTGATGATCAACCATGGGTCTGGTTGAGCCAATAAACATAGCAATACAATGCCTCTGCTCTCCACTCACTTGAAATCCTTACCTCAGCCACCCGTCTCAGCTCACCTAATCAGATACTGATCATAAAAAGGTGCATTGTCATTCATGCCACAGATAGACAGTCACCAGAAAGGCTGCACACTGCCAGTCACCATCACAAGCTTTAGTTGGAGAAGGACTGACCACGTGCAAACTCAGCTCTCTCCACATCAAGGCGAGACGCAGTAACCACTGTTCCACGCTCTGCAACAAAACAGCACATCTTGCTGCAAACTGGCCTGTGTGTCATTTTCAAAATTACTTTATTACATAGCGATGGAAAAAATAAAGTATGAATTATGCCCCATTCATTAGAATTAAGAAGCTGATTCAAAATGTAGACACAGTGTGTAATTGTTTATCACCAAAATACCCTCGTTATTCTACTAGCAAGTAGCAAAACAAAGTTGTTTTTGGCTTAGGGGAACAGGGAAGATTTTCTAGAAGGGTGGTCTTTATTTTAGGCCTTGAAGGATATGTCAGATAAGGAAAGAATGGTGAATGGAGATCATTCCCAGCAGAGAGAACATCATACATGAAAACACAGTAAGGAGATCATAACTCATCAGACTTCTCCCACCCAGTCCATCCATCCATCCATTCAATTTGAACAAGCATATATGGAATGCCAGCTATCGGTTGGAAACTGTCTTGAATACTGGATGAGCCACAATTAAATCCCTTCCTTTACAGAATTTACAATCTGGGCTGAGAGGCCTAAGCAAGTATAAACAAGAAAAGAATTTCAAATAGACTTTCTTAAGGAAATGAAAAAGAGTAGGACACAACTTAGCGAAGGAACAACAACAAGGAAATGAAAACTGTGATGTGATTAAAAATAATGTCTAAGGGTGAGGTCCTGAAAAATGCAAGGACAGAGATCCTAAGGCAGTCAGTCATTTGGCGGTAATATAATAGACAAGGGAAGACAAGGAACAGGATGAGGTTGGAGGGAGAGGCAGGGGCCAGGGAAAGCAAGGTCTTGGGGATGAAATCAGAAGTCTGGATTGCCTTCCAAGGGCAAAGGAAAATTACAGGATAATTTTATATGATATAATTTGACTTTTTCTTTTTCCTTTTTTTTTTTTTTTGGCTGTGCTGCATAGCATGTGGAATCTTTTTGTCCAGGGACTGAACCTGTACCCGCTGTAGGGGATGTCCAGCATCTTAACTACTGGACTGCCAGGGAAGTCCCCAGCTTGACTTTTAAACAAATTCATTGTAGCAGCTCTGCTCAGCAGAAGCCCAGTTAAGATATCTATGCAGAAATTCAGGTTGGAGGGGATGGTGCCTGCCCCCAGGAATAGAACCCAAGATGAGAATTTGAGTGCAAGTAGTTTATGTGAGAGCAGATCTGGAGCACTGGGGGATGGGAGAAGTGAGACAGGAAAGGAAAGGCTGCCAATAAAAAAAGTTCAGTCATTACCAAGCAGGTTACCACTGTGGGCAACTGACAGTTTAATACCATTGGGGAACTCTAGAAGCCAGTGAGAAGCATGCACTCAAAATTTTCCCTCCAGGGACTTCCCTAGTGGTCCGGTGGTTAAGACTTCACCTTCCAATGCAAGAGGTGTGGGTTTGATCCCTGGTGGGGAAGCCGAGATCCCACATGGCTCATGACCAATAAACCAAAACATAAAATAGCAGCAATATTTTAACAAATTCAATAAAAAACTTTAAAAATGGTCCACATCAGGAAAAAAAAAAAGAAAGAAAGAAAGAATTGTTTCTCCAAGGGCAAAAAACGGGAGTATTTGTACACCAGTCTCTTTAGTCATTGGTTGAAAGCTTGTGGGGATAGGTAGTGTTTTTTGAACATTTCCAACCTGCTCTTTGCAGAGGAGGAGAAGGGCAGACCCCAAGCAAAGAAATCAAGCAAAGAAATGCAGATCCTGGCAGCTGGAAATCAGGCCACAAAAATTTAAGGCCCGAAGAGACACAGACACCATCTGCTACAATGGCTTAAGCTTGCAGATGTGCTAGAGACCACCTTTGTTGTCTGTTCAGTCCCCAAAGAAGTCTTACATTCCACATAACCTGATCTACCCACAACATGATTGGGCAAGAAGGGAATGGTGGATTCTAGAAAGTCCAGAGAGATTCTCTCTCACAAAAATGTGACCATGGAGCAGAGAGGGAAGTGATTTCAACCTAAAAAGATGCGCTAGAAGATCGAAAGAGTGGAGAGCTGGCCTTCTGTGGCAGCCACGAGGACCCATAACTTAGCTCACAAGTGGACAAAAGACAAGGTTTTGCCGAAAGTTATGCAAGAGATGCATTTTAAGTTCTACCATGTGCTTCTTTAGGGGTTCTGAAAATGCAGACAATCTGATATCTACCCTCAAGGAATTCAGTCTTGCAAAGGAGACATAATACAAATGATAATAGTAGAAAATAAGGGAGAGAATTTAAGAACACTCAAACCTACCTTTGTCAACTGCAAAGTACGCCTTCCTTGGATCTAGTTCAAAGGTTAAGTCACCCAAGTAATCTTCTTTGGCTGTCTGGCAACCGTTTTCCCAGTTGGAATTTCGTCATCCAGTGTGATGTTGACTTCATTGTGCAGAGCTGAATTTGCAGAGGTAACACTCAAAATAGCATTTTCCATATTGAATGATCTTGATTTAAAAGAGAAGACTATCAGAGGGGCAATGGTTTGGTGTGTGTTGTTTTTCACTTGTTCTGGTGGTAGAGGGGTTGAGGCTAGAGGCAATATGAGGGTGGAAAGTATGGACCTTGGAGTTAGCCCATTTATTGAACACTTGCCTAGAGTTTAGACTCAATGCTAAGCACTTTCCTTGTGTTTCCTCATTTAATCCTCACAGCAGTCCCAGGAAGTAGGTACCATTTTACAGATGTGGAAACAGATTTTAAGAAAGTAAGTAACTTTCAGAAGTAAATACCAAGGTGTCTAAGAGAGGATTTGACCCCAAGGCTATCTGGCTCTAGAGACTATGCTAAACCACTGAGCTCCTAGCTCCCTAGTGTAAGCACTAGTTTTTTAGAAATGCTGTCCCTTCAGTATGGTTTTATAAACTTCTTGGTGATAATTATCACCAGAATTTTCCTTGAGAGCAATAAGAGAGAATTCAGCCCATCAGATATTAAGAATATTTTGCATTAATACCTAATTCTATTGCAATTTCAATATGTCTTATACTTGAAAAAAACTACTTTGCCTTCAGTTGTTAAGAAAGCCTTTTCTTTGCAAACTTAAGAGATTGCTTACATCTGACTTTTTTTTCTTTTTTCTTTTCCTTCTCAGGGGAGAAAGAAAAGAAAAGCTATTTCATTCTAATGGAAATTTCACTAATAAATTTCAGAGACTACATTTTCATATTCAATTTTCAAGACCAATTTAAAAGAATACATTTTATTTCCTTACCTTCAGGTAAGAATGGGGTCCTTATTGTTGACATTGATGAGGAAAATCTTTAGATTTCCAGCGGTAAACAGTCCTCCAGGATCAACCACGTTAATAACTAGTGAGAAACTGAAAGGGTAGCCACAGGAAAAACAGCAAAGATTTTATAGTAACTGACAGGCTTTCACAGAAATAGAATTTGTTTCGCTTTAACTGACCAGTGAAAACAATTGATTCATTTAGTTAAAATGTCAGTCAAACCAGTTATTTTAACAGTTGGCAGTGGTTAAGAATGAAATTAGTCAAATCCGTTGAAAAGACAGGCAGGAATTTAGATAAGTCTGTTAATCCCCATCAATAATAAAAAATTGAAGGGAATTCCTTAGTGTGGTAGAGCAAACAGAGCTATGGGTATGGGCTCTCACCTTGAAACACTGACTTTTCAATATGGGAAACTGACTGACAAATACAGAGAAGATGCTAAAAACACTTCAAAGCAACATAATGACTATGAGAAAAGAGTAGGCCGGTTAGATGATTAAAAGGTTTTTATCTCAGCAGAAATGTTTATGGATTTGAAGAATGAAAGTATGAAATGTATCCTAATGGAAAGATGAATGTTCACATTCATAGTCTGTTCTCCAGTCACCAGTGGTCTCAGCTTGCCCAGGACTATCCCCTGAAGGAGGAAATGGCAACCCACTCCAGTGTTCTTGCAGGGAAAACCCCATGGACAGAAGAGCCTGGAAGGCTACAGTTCGTGGGTTCAGATATAACTGAGTGACTAAGCATGCAAGAGCCAATGTAGCGTGGAAAGTCCTACACACACCCCAGAAACTGCCCAGGCAAACCAGGACAGTTGGTCACCTTTCCAGGAAAAAAAAAAACAAAAACCAACTATTCTAACTAGAAGTATACTGATAATTGAAACCAGAATTACTATTTTCCGTTTATTTATCCTAAAAATCAAAACAGTTCTTATTTCAAAACCTCTCCTACAATAAAATGATTATTTATGAGATAACTCAACAAAAATCATAAAGCCAATCCACTTAAAGAATAAAGACATTTCTTTAATAATTCTAGAAAGAATCACTACAGGAATAGAAGGAATACAATGTGGGCAGGATTTCATTTGGTCTAGCCATATGCTGAAGAGGAAGAAATCAGCCTTGTTAACTCTTTCATATGGATTTGAATAACTGATTTCACAGCCTGTGTATCTCCTTAAAGAGAGAGAATTGTTTAGATTCCTTTGCCAATGAGGCATTCCAAAATTTCCTTTACTCTCATTTAAAGATCTGTTCAGTCTGGGGAGGCCTTACAAATAGCTGTAAAAAGAAGAGAAGCAAAAAGCAAAGGAGAAAAGGAAAGATATAAGCATCTGAATGCTGAGTTCCAAAGAATAGCAAGAAAGAGATAAGAAAGCCTTCCTCAGCGATCAATACAAAGGAATAGAGGGAAACAACAGAATGGGAAAGACTAGAGATCTCTTCAAGAAAATTAGAGATACCAAAGGAACATTACATGCAAAGATGGGCTCGATAAAGGACAGAAATGGTATGGACCTAACAGAAGCAGAAGATATTAAGAAGAGGTGGCAAGAATACACAGAGGAACTGTACAAAAAAGATCTTCACAACCTAGATAATCACAATGGTGTGATCACTCACCACAGCCTGACATCCTGGAATGTGAAGTCAAGTGGACCTTAGAAAGAAAGTATCACCATGAACAAAGCTAGTGGAGATGATGGAATTCCAGTTGAGCTATTTCAAATCCTGAAAGATGATGCTGTGAAAGTCCTGCACTCAATATGCCCGCACATTTGGAAAACTCAGCAGTGGCCACAGGACTGGAAAAGGTCAGTTTTCATTCCAATCCCAAAGAAAGGCAATGCCAAAGAATGCTCAAACTACCGCACAATTGCACTCATCTCACATGTTAGTAAAGTAATGCTCAAAATTCTCCAAGCCAGGCTTCAGCAATACATGAACTGTGAACTTGCAGATGTTCAAGCTGGTTTTAGAAAAGGCAGAGGAACCAGAGATCAAATTGCCAACATCTGCTGGAACATCGAAAAAGCAAGAGAGTTCCAGAAAAACATCTATTTCTGCTTTATTGACTATGCCAAAGCCTTTGACTGTGTGGATCACAATAAACCGTGGAAAATTCTGAAAGAGATGGGAATACCAGAACACCTGACCTGCCTCTTAAGAAATCTGTATGCAAATCAGGAAGCAACAGTTAGAACTGGACATGGAACAACAGACTGGTTCCAAATAGGAAAAGGAGTATGTCAAGGCTGTATACTGTCACCGTGCTTATTTAACTTATATGCAGAGCACATCATGAGAAATGCTGGACTGGAAGAAGCACAAGCTGGAATCAAGATTGCTGGGAGAAATATCAGTCACCTCAGATATGCAGATGACACCACCCTTATGGCAGAAAGTGAAGAGGAACTAAAAAGCCTCTTGATGAAGGTGAAAGAGGAGAGTGAAAAAGTTGGCTTAAAGCTCAACATTCAGAAAACGAAGATCATGGCATCTGGTCCCATCACTTTATGGGAAATAGATGGGGAAACAGTGGAAACAGTGTCAGACTTTATTTTTGGGGGGCTCCAAAATCACTGCAGATGATGATTGCGGCCATGAAATTAAAAGACATTTACTCCTTGAAAGGAAAGTTATGACCAACCTAGATAACATATTGAAAAGCAGAGACATTACTTTGCCAACCAAGGTCCGTCTCATCAAGGCTATGGTTTTTCCAGCGGTCAGGTATGGATGTGAGAGTTGGACTGTGAAGAAAGCTGAGCGCCGAAGAATTGATGCTTTTGAACTGTGGTGTTGGAGAAGACTCTTGAGAGTCCCTTGGACTGCAAGGAGATCCACCCAGTCCATTCTGAAGGAGATCAGCCCTGGGATTTCTTTGGAAGGAATGATGCTAAAGCTGAAACTCCAGTCCTTTGGCCACCTCATGCGAAGAGTTGACTCATTGGAAAAGACTCTGATGCTGGGAGGGATTGGGGGCAGGAGAAGAAGGGGACGACAGAGGATGAGAGGGCTGGATGGCTTCACCAACTCGATGGACGTGAGTTTGAGTGAACTCCCGGAGTTGGTGATGGACAGGGAGGCCTGGCGTGCTGCCATTCATGGGGTTGCAAAGAGTTGGACACGACTGAGCGACTGAACTCAGTGACTCTGGAAACTCTGGAGGTTGGAAAACTAAGGAGTAGTCTGCTTTCTTTAGAGTTGCAGTGAAAATGCATTGCAAAACTTTAGCAAAAGAATTATTTATTCAGATTCTTCAAGCAGAGCCGAATTCTTTCACTGCCAGATCCTCTGATATCAAAGATTCTGAGAAAAGGGAAAGCTTTAGTTTTCGCTTTTTGTGAAAGAGTTAATATCTTAAACTCTCGTTAATAATTTTACTCCCATTTTTAACAAGTCTTAAGATTTTTAAGTATCTTGGATATACATAATTATTTTTCCATGAATATACCAGGCCGACAAAAGAAAAAATGGAATCTGGTACAGACATGATCCATTATTCCAAAACTATTTATGTGATCAGTTAAACATGGGGGCAGAGGATTTTGAGAGTAAGTTCAGTTCAGTCAGTTCAGTTGCTCAGTCATGTCCGACGCTTTGTGACCCCATGAATTGCAGCACACCAGGCCTCCCTGTCCATCACCAACTCCTGGAGTTCACTCAGACTCACGTCCATCGAGTCAGTGATGCCATCTAGCCATCTCATCCTCTGTCGTCCCCTTCTCCTCCTGCCCCCAATCCCTCCCAGCATCAGAGTCTTTTCCAATGAGTCAACTCTTCGCATGAGGTGGCCAAAGTACTGGAGTTTCAGCTTTAGCATCATTCCTTCCAAAGAAATCCCAGGGCTGATCTCCTTACAGTCCAAGGGACTCTCAAGAGTCTTCTCCAACACCACAGTTCAAAAGCATAAATTCTTCAATGGATAAAGATTCTGGCAATTTCTACCTCCCAAATAACGATAAATACAAATTTAGGAGCATTCTTCTCCTGCTGACTTCAGTTACATCCCATTTTTAAAGTTTTTTTTAATATATTGGAGTATAGCCAATTAACAATGCTGTGATAGTTTCAGGTGGACAGCAGAGGGACTCAGCCGTACATATACGTGTATCCATTCTCCTCCAAACCCCTCTCCCATCCAGGCTGACACATCACATTGAGCAGAGTTCCCTGTGCTATACAGCAGGTCCTTGTTGGTTATCCATTTTAAACATAGCAGTGTGTACTTGTTGATCCCAAACTCTCTAACTATCTCTCCCCCAACCTCACCCACTAGCAACCAAGTCTGTGAATCTCTTTCTGTTTTGTAAGTTCATTTGTGTACATATATACGGGACAGTGACATCCCATTTTTGAATCCTCAATCTGTTTTACTGAAGATGCTAACCCAAGATATATTGCATCCTCAACTTTCATAATCATGAAGAATGTCCTTATGAGATTCAGGAGCAAGCTGACTAGAATGGTTTAAAGGTCTATTTCGTTTCCCTGTAAAGCACTTTGATGCAGAACATAAGACTGAAAAGGGTGGTCATAAAAACCATTATAAAAATAGAAATAAGAGCTGTGAACCGACCCTCTACAGCAGATGTGGAGGAAATCAGGAGAAAATGTCAGTCCATTAACTTTTCAGAGTTGCTGGATTACACTGGGAATGAATTCTGTGCCCCCAGCCATCCAGGGAGAAGTCCCCACTGCCTTCTGTGGCAGGTCACAAATGCCATCACTGAAATCACCTTGATGCCTGGCTTTGAAGAAAGTGGATGATGAAGAGAAGGGCCCTAATAGCTGCAGCTAGTACCTAAACCAGTAACTGTGCAGTTACAGTTTAGATGATGGTTTAATGTCTAAGGCCATCCCAAAAGCATGTTCATTTGGGAGCACACTGAAGCCAGATGGGGTGAAATCCTCTCAAAAAGGGAACTGTGGACCAAAGGGTAGGCATTTTGAGTAAATGAAAAGCCGCTAGCAGTATTTACCTTCCAGCTTCACTCTCAAAGGCAGAAACTGCTGATGTAGAAATATTCCGATGCTGTCGATTGTGAAGCTAGAGCCCTCCAGAGAAAGGAAGTACTGTTTATTGGACAGGATGAGAAAGCAAAATATTGCAGAGACACTGAAATAACCAGATGACACGCACCTCCAAGAACCAGTCTTGAAATCTCTCTGTCCTCTGGGCCACCCGCCTCCCACCCACCACATGTGAACATGCTCATGTTTGCCTATGACGATGCTGATGAAATCGTACTCCATTCAACCAACTTCAAGCCAGTTCATTTGCCCTTAAGTATTAAAAATGGATTTTCCTACTCTGTTATATTCAGTATGTTATTTGAGCATGTATGTCTCACAACACTCCAACGAAAGCTAAAGTTGAATGAAGAGGAGTTACATTTAGAAAAGAATACTGATTGTTTAATGAGAACTTGACAGATTGATTTCTATTGACTTGGTGATGCTGAAGGTACACTTTTTCAGGGAGGGCTGAGAGGACAGAGAGCTGTGGAGGGGGAAAACAGAAATATTGAAATGTCTATTCATCTACTTGTATGTGTGTGGGTACCACCAGGGGCTTTCCTGATGGCTCAGACAGTAAAGAATCTGCCTGCAATGCAGGAGACCCAGGTTCAAGCCCTGGGTCAGAAAGATCCTCTGGAGAAGGGAATGGCCTCCCACTCCAGTATTCTTGCCTGGAGGATTCCATGGACAGAGGAGCCTGGCGGGCTACAGTCCTTGAGGTCACAAAAAGTCAAACGTGACTGAGCGACTAAGCACACGCAACACAGAGGTGCAAGCAATACTTTAAGTTGTCTGTTTTCCTTGACTTTCATTTATATTATCTTCCAGTTTTCTGTTAAATGTTTCAAATGCATTGTGTTTTAATGATCATAACAACTCTGCCATAGGTACTGACATTATTCCCCATTTCGCCAATAGGAACACTAAAGCTTAGAAAATTCAAGTGGCGTGCCTCTAGTCTAAGAGCTGAGCTTTTCATAATGCTTCTTTACTTAACACACTGCATGGGTTTTGGGGGGGTTTTGGTTGTTTTTGTTTTGTTTTGTTTTGCCAAAGTGGGTAGATGAGGTTCAAGTTTCTGGAATAGGTAAGAAATTATTAGAAAAAGCTCAGGCAAATAATCCATGGGAGGATTAATACCAGGAGTTAATTAAACTGAGCACTACTGGCTTAATAATTATTGTGTAGACCCGGAGATAATTTAATAGAGAAGATTAAACCCAGAAGGATTACAAAGCAGCCTAAAAATCATTTGGAGAAATTTGTGACCTTTTAATTTATTGATTTTCTGATGCATCATGGTGTTCTGATTAATTTAAATTCATACCATCCATTTCTACACACATAAATAAGATAGAATTGAGTTCTGCTTTTGCTGTAGAACAATGTGGTAGAAATTAGCATTCAGGAACTGCAGAAGAATCCATCACCTATCTACTTTTAGGGCAAACACAGGAATAATGATGCCCATTTCATGGTGGGAGGACGAAGGACAGCTGGTGGTTACATTACTTGAGGGTGCTCAAAAGCACTAGTTATATATTAAAAAAATATATATGATTTTTTAAAAGACACCTACATTTATGTGCCTAACCACTCAAGAATTTGCAGTTCTCAATTCAGTTTCTGTATTAGAGTTGTCAGCCACTGTTTGGGAACAACATATATTGGGAAGCTGCATTTTTATGAGGTTTAATTTTTCATAAAATGAGATAGTCTTTAAAAAAATTGATGGCACTGATATGAACAACTCCTGCCGCTGTTCAGAGAAGGTTGGAGCTGATGGTTGCTAGGCAGCCAGGGCCATCACTGGGAAAACCACCTAAATGAATGATCCCCAGAACAGGAAGGCAGTCCAAGGGATGAGAAATTAACTCTCTGTGGGACCAGGCAACTTAGATTCATTTCTCCCCATTTTATCTGTAATAACACCATCAACTAGTAAAGAAGTATCTCGGCTGTAAGAATAACAATGGTAGCCTCACTCCTAAGTTGAAAATTATTTCAACAGCTCACAGGAGGAAGTATGGCAAGGGGAGTTTTATGTCCTTCTGGGTGGACTTAGCTTCCAAATCCACTTTATTCTCTTCTCTGAAAGGCTTGTTCATGACTATTTGCTTTCAGAGATGCTTGGGAATCAGAAATGTCAGAGCCCAGACTTCAGGCCAAACCCAGCAAGGAGAATTGGGGCTTCCATGCTTCAAGAGCAGTGACAGGGTTCTTCTGGATTTCTCCGTGTTCATGGAAAAACAGTGATGGCTACCCTCTACTCTGACTCAGATTCTGTGCTTAGCCTTTTTCCCTGGACTGTCTCACTTAATCCTTAAAATGATGCTAAGAGATTGGTACTCTTCTCAGCCCCATCTTACAGATGAGGAAGCTGAGGCATACAAATGTCGAGGAAATGATCCATAAACGCATAACTAGTCCATAGTTAACCTGAACCTCAAGCCCACATCTTTCTGACTTCAGACTATCATGTTATACTGCCTGTCTCCCATTCAGACTTCCCTGGTGGTCCAGTGCCTAAGACTTTGCCTTCCAACGCAGGGGTTGCACTTTCTAACCCTAGTCAGGGAGCCTAGATCCCACATGCATTGTGGCCAAAAAATCAAAACATGAAATGGTATGTAAACAGTATGGTAAAAAATTCAATGAAGACCTTAAAAATGGTCAACAAAATCTTTTTAAAAAACATTATATTTAAACTTGTTTTTAAATATTTAGGGTGGGGATTTAGAGTGTTTACCCAGATGAAGATACAGTGACAGTAGAGTTGGACCATGAAGAAAGCTGAACCCCGAAGAATTGATGCTTTCAAACTGTGCTGCCAGAGAAGACTCTTGAGAGTCCCTTGGACAGTGAAGAGATCAAATCAGTCAATCCTAAAGGAAATCAACCCTGAATATTCATTGGAAGGACTGATGCTGAAGCTGAAACTCCAATACTTTGGCCACCTGGTATGAAGAGCCACCTCTTTGGAAAAGACCCTGAGGTTGGATAGATTCCGAGCAGGAGGAGAAGGGGGCGACAGAGGATGAGATGGTTGGATGGCATCATCGGCTCAGTGGACCTGAGTTTGAGTAAGCTCTGAGAGATAGTGAAGGACAGGGAAGCCTAGCGTGCTGCAGTCCATGGGG